>NC_140583.1:752127951-754527951 GCF_964204655.1 Triturus cristatus
AATTATAAATATGCGTGACATATATGCAATGCATTGTCCTCTTCACATAAGTAAACCCCAAATTGCTTAGGTTTGTGCTAAATAAATATGACTGTACGCATATATTCATCCATCGAGTCCACACCCATTCATCAATTCCATCTCCCTCTCCAAGAATCTCGTCTTGAAGATTGAAAGATCACTCCCATTCCCATAGGCACCTACACCCCTTTCTGCACAGTCAAGGGCAGAGTAGACATTATAATTAGAAGCAATACGCAGGCCGAGCAGACAGTTCTGCAACAGTTATGATATGGACTACAAATGGAGAAGGAACTAATGGCACGGCGGGGTATGATGGCATGATGGATAGCCAGCACTTGCGCCCAATAATCACATCATGCACCTGAGATGTCACACATTTGAAATACCTGTCCAACCATTTGGGCTTTAACATGTCCATCCTATTATCCTGCTGTGTTTGTCCATCCGTCTGTCAAGCACTCCAAAGTGGCATAAAGAAGACATGTAGCACTTTAAAAACACTTCATAAAAAGTGGGTAGATTTCTCCCCTTCTTGCTGTTACCCTGCTTTGCCTTCCCTAGTTTTTCCAGAGCACCCCTCCCCCGTCGCTTAGCAAGTACTAGACATGCGGCTCTCAGGAAATATCTCACTATCAGTCAGTAGCTCACGACTAATGGCGGTGCCACGTGGTCGAGTCGGTGGACATCCTATGTAGCATCTGCACTTTCCAACGCTTTCTCTTACCTTCCATTGCTGGCAATACATACAAGCACTCCCCAGTGGGGTTCCGACAGGTCTTCAAGCAGGGGGCGCCGCAGGCCTGGTAGTGCCAGTCGCAACCATCATGTTTGTTATAATAATCACAGAACAAGGCTGGGGAGAAGGAAAAGATCAAAAACAGAATTAGAATCCAATTTTAAATAACACCTATAGAAATAGCCCATCTTAGGGAATGCCGTATTGCTCTCTATATGTCACTGGCACAGTACAAAAATGCATTTTCATTAAGAAGACTCAATCACAAAATGTGTTTATCATTACATCATCCAGAGTTTCATTGATTGCTCCTGTTAAAGCCAACATTCTACCTTTAGTTGTCTTTGATGCCCAGGAACAGAAATATGAGCAGGCGGCCAATTACTTACGAGGCTCACGATCTGTGTGTGTCAGTGCACACCTTTATCTGGGGCATTCACTGCAGATCAGTCCCATGCGCGCATTTACAGAAGATGCTCTTTCCTCAATGCAGACTCTCCTGAAGTGAAGGTCAGAAGGATGGCTCCTGACCATAGCCATGCTTTTCACGGCAAGCCAAGCCAGCCTAGCTTTGGTGGGGCAGAGAGGCTGGTAGGACTTAGGCACTCCACAGTTATTCTTTCCAAATGGAGTCATCATGAGGACTGCAGTCGGTGATTTATTAACCCTATGCCACTTTCCCTGGACCACACAGTCTCTTCACCTCTGCGTCCATATCGAAGATTTGCAAGGGCAAGGGGACTTTCTCAGTTGCATGAGGCCATATCCTCCGTTCAAATAAAGGAACTCATTTGTAACACTGCGCCCGCTTGAAATGAGAACACTGTAATTGGTATTAGAGAATAGACTGCACACGTGTTCGCAAGCCTTCGGAAATGTGGAAGTGTGCTTATGGTGCAACATGGGGCCGCAAACTCCGACTGAGCTCAATGCCCACTTCTGTATCTCAAATCTGGCCAAAGGTCCCACTGGATTTGTTCCACAAGTCGGGTTGTTGTGAATATACAAATACGATTTGCATGATGCATTCGACCGCTCAAACTACCCAATAGAAAATTTTTCCTGTCTTCTCCAAGCTTCCACTTCATTCATTTTCTAATAAATCTATATATCTGAAGCCAGTGTCTCTTTACTAATATGCACATGCATATGTTTCTTGTTGCCTAAAGCCTTTACTTTACAAAGACTACAGAGCCCACATTGGAAAAAGGACTAGGGTAATGAGTGAGGGTAGGGTTACTCTTTAAAATTACCTTACCTGCCTGGAAGTCCGAACGTTTTAATCCTGGCACCTACCAGAACGATTGAAAACAGGAAAAGTTGGGAAGTCCCGGGGCTCTAGTTACCTCTACTTCCTCTTAGGGTTAACATGTTTCATCCACTTATATTCCCAACTATTCGTGGCTTTTGTCAGGACTGATTATACTTCCACAATCCACACCTATTCCATAATGCTGACGTAACTGGTGAATTTACCACATGTATGTCAAGCACACGTAAACCACCTACTTAGTGTCTGTAAATGGGTGTATATTAAGGCACTTAACAGTGCTCCATAGGTACATGGAGGAGAGGCGTGCATGTTGTCACACAGACTCCAAGGTCTCTGCCAGCTCGCCTAAAATACCACAGTCCGTCCATTCACATTTAATGCTTTTTATGATATGGAAAGATTCTATGCATTCTGTGGAAATATTGCTGCACGAGGCATGAGCATAGCATGCTAGAATCCCCCTGGCATGGTGTATTCAAAGATAAATACCTGTGGGTGCTGAAGTCTTTAAAGATGTAGAGTGTACTTCTCACTACAGTTGGAAATGCGCACATGTAACATTTGTGTTTCAATTTTAGGGATAGGTAATTTTCAATATCTCAAAAAGTAATGTCACGTCAAAGTTTAGGAAAAGAAGCAATAATGCATCACAAACATCACAAAAGCAATAATTCTGTCATCACTAGTCATCATTTCAATTCCCTGGATTGGATGAAAGGCGTCATGGATTGTGCCAGGTTTCAGAAGACTTGCCGGTTGTGTGGCAAGTTCTATTGATCCCCTGAACAGTTTGTTGAGAGACTTAGCGAGCTGCCTTGGCCAACCGATTTAAAATCTGTTGAGTGATACAGAGTCCTTAGCAGTGTGTAATCACTGTCATTAATGACACAGACGAATACTGAATTGAGTTAAAATTGCAAGTGTAAAACGCTTACTACGTCTGACGAGGTGTTGAAGAACATAATAGCAAGTAGCAGGCTCTTCATTCAACCCAATAATCCATTTTACTGACAAAAACGAAAAAGCTTTAATCTTTCATCCCATATGATGAAGTTAAATGGAATATTGGGTTGAATGAGGAGTACCCAAGATCATTATTGAAAAATAAACACACTGATGGAAATCTGATTGATGAATTTGGATTTACTTGTATGAACTATATACAATTCCCCTTGTCATAGGGAGAAAAGGCAGCGCTAAAGGGGACGGACCCCAATGGGGTAACGCTGCTTCTTACTGTTATTTCTCAAACTCTAGGATCAGAGAGTGAAACCCTTGTGCACGCTACAAATTGAGCAAGTCTCATAACAAATTGAAAATTTTGAAAAAGGACTGCGTGATCCTATACTTTTGTGATAAAATGAATTTGTAAAATAATTGTTGACAAATGCTGGCAAATGCTGACACATGCTCAAATGCTGTTATCATATGGTGAGCTTTATTGCCTCAGTGAAAAGGTTCAAAGGTGGAAGAGACAGGACTATATTTCAGTGTCTTTGGATGGGGTTTTTCAGAACTTTTGACACACTCATGAGTTTTGATAATGTAAGCAGGAGCAAGACACAACTACTCACAGAAGACGCTATGAGAGAGGGGCCCTTAAGCGTTGTGCTTGTGTTCCTGCTTTTGGTTTCCTTCCTCCTGCTTCCCTTGTATTGCCTGGTGTTGCACATTTTGTTTTGCAAGATAGATGTGTGGTACTCACGGCATATTTCAGGGCTTCTCCAGTAGACACAAATTCCATTGTCGCTGCATTTCTGGGCGTAGGCAGCTACCGCAGTGCAGAAGCATTCACAGTCTCCACCAGTGTCGCAGGCACAGGCATCACCCACACATATATCATAGAATGGCACTGGATCGACCTGTTCCAGGATGAGAAAAGCACTTATTCGCCCACACTCATGTTTTTACTTATACAATATTTATTCACAATACGAAATGTAACCCATTGGTTTCTTGGCCAATGCAACACAAAGAAAAACACTCCACACGCACACACGCACACACACACTCACATATTTAAATATAAATATATATGTGTGTGTGTGTGTGTGTGTGCGTGTGTGTGTGTGAATGTGTTTGTATATGTAGATATATATAATAGATATATATTTATAATACTATTTGGCATTAATCAGCAGTTGAGTTATCTTGGTAGTGGACTGGTAGGTTCACATTGGCAAACCTTTGGCTAGCTCTCTCTTAAGCTTGTTCCAGCTTTTATAAGCTAAATGACAAGAAGACATGAATTACTGTGACTTCTGTTTCCCAATCTTCGCTTGCTATGTCTGATTCTGTTGTTTCAGACGTGTGACTGGTTAAAGATTAGAAACGCACTCTTTTCGTTAGTTTTTAGGGTAAATATTATGTGGTTAATGCACATTGCATTACTTTAATAATATGTAGAGACAAATTGCTGAATTCTGAGTCTTGTGGAGTTGTATCTCTGCAGCAGATAAAAAGTCACGCAATTCCAAGTTTTAACCGGGTGCGGAAACACACAGTATGAAACCTAAAACATTTCAGCACACATTTTTGGCCTGAAAAACTGGAGGAAAATGGAATGAAATTGGAAACGGTATGTGATAATGTCCCTGATAACTCTAGGTACAACGTGTTATTCCCCATTCTTGGAACACTAAATCATAATGCCCGATAACTGGGTCAGCGATACCTGCCAGAAATAGTACCTACAGCAGGGTTTCTCCTCCATTTATTCACAAATTCAGATTAGACCCAAAGTACCCAATCACCCAGTGGGGAACCGGTAAACACTACGGGGCTTATTGACAAGCCCCTTGTGTCACTGGGACGTCACTTTTCAATATTAAACATGATGCACCTGTGGCACAAGTGGCTTGTAAATAAGCCCCTATGAATCTAGTTAGTCCTTTTACTTTACTAAACTCTGAGCGAGAGACTGCTGTGAAAGTTGTATCAAAAGCCCTTCCTCCAGGACCGAGGCCTAGTATATCATATTTATTTATCTTCTCTCTCTCTCTCTCTCTCTCTCTCTTTACCACTATGATTTTCTGAATTGTCTCAAGTTTTACTCTTACTCGACATCTTAACCCCCAATACTTCAAGTTGGAGCAATGCATCTAAGTAAAATCTCCATGCAGTCCCTGAATAAAGTGGGCATGAGGAAATGCCTGGGCAGAATCGAGCTATCTCTAGCATGTATAGCGCATGCATAGCATATTTGTCACATGAGTTCTGTCTCTGTAAACTGCCATACTGTGATAGCGTTATGGTAAGCTGAGAATATGGTTATAGTTGCTTCCTAAGGTTTTTATCTCAAGGGACCCTACATTATAGCTTGTAGCCCACTGCCCATATCCTGCTGCAATTGGCTGCATCTGTAACGACCTCAAACCAGAGTGAAAGGCTTAAGCCACAGGGTAGAGCCTATAAGGAGGGAGATGGTCTTTAACTATTGGTAAAGCCTGAGGCAGAAGGACTAGAATGCTATTCTATTCACTGAGGACAGAATAGTCTACATTAAAAAAGGAGAAACAGAAGGCAAACATTGGAGTGGTGACTCAATTCCACAAAAGTTGGTCATTCATGAACAGCCTTAAACAGCAAGATAGTATGTCTTCCGAGCTACCATTCAGTTGCCAAGTAATATAGACAGACCACTAAAGGTCATCGCACCCACTGCAGACTCACTGACAAACTGTGCATGATGGTGAACAACCTTTACAACGCAACTATTACAACGCACTACACTTACAACAAAATTTTTACAACGCAACATCCACTACAACGCATTCCATTACATCGCATGACACTACAACGCATGTTTAAAAACTACCTTTACAACGCATTCCATTACATCGCATACTACCTTTACAACGCATACCATTACAACGCAATCCAACACTTACCCTACTGTTGCACCCCCTGGAGTTAGAATAGTAATTTTTACCCCTATACTATCCAATACTTACCTTAAATGCAATTTAATATTATGCGTTGTAATGGTATGCGTTGTAAAGGTAGTATGCGATGTAATGGAATGCGTTGTAAAGGTAGTTTTTAAACATGCGTTGTAGTGTCATGCTATGTAATGGAATGTGTTTTAGTGGATGTTGCGTTGTAAATAATGCGTTGTAAGTGCATGCATTGTAAAAGTGTGCGTTGTAACAACATACATCCGTGCATGATAACCCTTCTGCGATGCTGATACAGTCCATGACGCCCCTTCTTCAAGGACAGGATGAGGTTCAACCCATCACTGACCTGTCTCTCCTGTGAAATGTGAAAACTACTTATTGAAATACATTTCAATATGTAGTAGACCTATGCATGTCTGGCATTGGTGAAATATTTGTAGGTGGATGAAAGTAAGACATGTTAGCGTATATTTAAAAGAACACAACCAACAAAATATGGGTCTGATGTGCAAAGGTCTTTTTCGGTCACAAAGGCTGTGGTTCACGAAATCAGATGGGTTGCAATTGCAAAATACCTTTTTTGCAATGGGCAAAATCGCTTTTACGAGCCAGCAAAGTCTTCCACTCATTAAAAGGGTTTTGCGGCTCTCTGCAATGTGCACATAGGATAGGCGTGAAAGGGTAACCTGCTTCCTATTTACGAATTGCAATGCCATTTAGCAATGATTTATAACCACAATTGCAGATGACCGCCATTGATCAGTCATGGGCCCCCGACCTGGGGTGGTAATGGATTTACTAAGTGGAGGCTGCCCACTTAGATAGCATCCTCTGGAAATTGTGCGGGGCAGACTGGGGTGGGGCAGACCGAGGTCGAGTGCATGCTCCCCCGTTATCTTTCTAGCATGTAAAGGGACAGGAGCTGTCTTTGAAAACAAGGATTGAGATGGTGGAGGAGGTGTCCTTCGTAGGCCTCGATCCCTGCGTTTGCAGCCATTCATAGAGGTGGCAACATGTAACTGGCCTCATTAATATCCAGGAGACAGAAGGTTTTCCGACCCTCCATGAATATACTTTTTGCAGCTACATTGCAAAATGCTGGGCAGGTCACAAAACATTACTTCTTAATTTGTACCCAGTCTTAGCACCCTGCCCAATGGCACGCAGGCTCCTATAGTCTTCGGGGAATACTTTAAAGACTGGAGAGCTGATTTATTTTTATCTGCGAAGTGCTAACATTGTATTCCTTTTTTAGGCAGGATGTTTACTATTACAGCATTTGTCAGACAATGTAAACGAAAGGAATTAATTGCACGGACATCATTTCCAAACACGAAGCATACAGCCACCCCAAAATGCATCTGTAAAGTGGTACATCCACAAGTAAGAAGATGATTTTCTCGAAAGTTTTGCATTTTGTCATTTTCAAGCACATTTGCGTTTAATATCTGTTTTGCTGAAATGTGACTACCATTGTAGTTTTGGAAGATAATCATTACTTGCAAATGTTTTTTAAATATAGTTACGATTGTAAACACAAAACAGGAACAGTACAAATTGTACCAAAATGCAAAGTGAGCTATGTGGCGCAAATCAAAAAGCAGGTTACATTTTCGTGATTAGATTAATCTCTCTGGCTCCGTTTAACCACGTAAGTCCTGGACTGGAATTAAGGTAGTCCCCCTTCTTTGACACAGACCTTCACTTGAGAGGTGCACCTTACTAAAGTGGCTAATTAAACCCTGAAAGAGCGCTGACGTTCTAGGGGTGGCGGCCCGGTTAAGTACCTGGCGGTGGCAGTCGGCAAACGTGACACTCAAGATGATGTTGCATTGCTTCTGGGCCCAGAATCTCCTGGGTGCATTGTCCGCACAGGGCACTGGAGGGGGGCCCACATCCCCGCAGGAGGGTGAGAACTTCCAGCTGTTGCCAAATTCGGCCACGTTTTCAACCACGGAGTGGCTTCGGGTGGTGAAGTCATTCAAACTGTTTCCATCGAAGTTCCCACAAAGGCCGCAAACCACACCCTATGGGGTGAAGGATTCAAAGTTAGAATTGTAAGAGGCATGACATTCACATCTGCTGTGCATGAGTACATTGCCCTCATACATTTATAAAGACATGAGGGGGTATTCAATACCCCAGGAATGCATAGATGTACATTTTCCATTTTTAATTTCTGGGGCTAACAGTACAGCGTATAGAGGTTTTTGGGTAAAACATTCAACAAACAATATGTACATTATAGGCTTCTTCTTTGGAGTTTCCCAAGGAATGTCTGGAGTATCATTTTTCTAAAACTCATGATGAAGGACCCTCCCATCTAGTGCCGTAATCTATATTCTATGTCTGAGTATAGTGTATGGTTTTGACTTCGGTCATTTCGAATAAATTGCTCTCAATCCCAAATGTCTGAAGTAATCACTCCAAATATGATGTAGAACTTGGGCCTGATTTAGAGTTTGACAGGTGGAGGTAAGTTCTTCGATGCAGCGGAGTACTTCACTCCCACCATATGGAGGGTCCTTCTTTCACCAAATTTGAATTGTCCACCAGCCCGGGGCACAACTCCAAACATGGGCAAGAACAGCCAACGCAGAGGTTCCTGAAATATTGAAAGCGTGGCACATGACACCATCAAACTTTTAACATGTCTTTGTTTTTTCAAAAATCAAAGTGTGAAAAAGCAAAAACTATGACGCCACACCCTGGGAGTTTTCTCACGTTGTGTGGGGGTCATTTACATGTTTTAGTGTCCCTTACTGCCACGTTTTGCATGACATTAAAGAAGAGTAAAAACTGGCCATTTGACTGCACAATCAATCAATCAATCAATCAATCAATCAGTCAAATCTATATCAGGTAGGCATTCGAATGGCTAAAATGTCCAACAGTCCTTACCCCATCAGGTCGTTGCAAAGTATGTCATGCTATGTCAGCGTGAGACAGAGAAGTCTCTGATGTTGACATGCTTAAAGTCTGCCCACCTGTAAATCAGGTGAGCGGACCTTCAGTTTGTCGGAGAGGGTACTTGCAGTTGGAACGGAGTGTCCTCTCCATCAAACTCTAAATCCGCCTCTTTGTCACAAGCACAAGGACTGTGTTCACTACCCTCTCATCATCGGTGTTTGATACTATTTCAGACAACGCTACAACATCTTTGATTTCTCATTATTCAATTGCCTATTCAAGTTTAATAAAAGGTTTAGCAATACTACTCAGTCTGATAGTACCTGCACCATAGATGTTAATTGTGAGTCACTAACTCCATTCAGTATCTCACTGAACCCCATATATCACCACTAACACACTACATCACTGCAAGTCACGGCTGCGGACATCATTTGTGTCTTATTCTACTTCTTCACCTGCAAAATTGAAAGGGACTTGATGTATCTTGGAGGACTTGGCTTCATCCTCCACTTCTAAGACACTGGTGAGCCCATCTCTTGGACTTCGTGAAACTCTGTTTCCATATTGCCATGCAAATTTTGGGAATAATCAATGAGAAAGTGTACAAGCAAAAATCATTCAGACCCATGTCCCAAATAGCCAATTTTCAAAAACAAAATTTTTGTTCCATTGTCAAAATTGGTACAATTTGGCACATATTTTCTTCTTAACTGACCAGGGTTTACCTTTTGACAGTGGTGTAATTTTAAATAATTGTTCATCCTTGAGGATCCCTGCCCTCAAAATTGACAGCCTAGAGTGGAAGCCTAACTTTCTGGCAATCTCAAGGAACATGCCTTCATTGTCAGTGAAGTTCTTTTCATTAGACTTTTAGTCGTTCCTCTCTTTGTGAGCCCTACAAAGCAGACCACACGACTTTCTTCTGGTCATTATAACGTGGACACATCAATTTATCAGTACATAGACATAACATGGATGCTCCCTTTGTAGTCTGTTAGCAGGCCTACAGTTCCATACTGTTTACTGATAGTTTTAATCACAAAAAGCTACCTTACATTCTGTATGATTGCAAGTCAATCCCCCATTCCCATTGTGTGGCTATAACTAAGTGTATCTTGATTACTCAGTGTGCTGTGAATCAATTCATCAATATCTCTTTGGTATTAGCTCTTTGAGACTGTTTGTAAGCAGTTCTATGGCTCCACCCCTGTTGTATCACCCTTGCCTGTTTAGCTAAGGCTGATCTGAATAAGGAGCTGTAGGCCTTCCACTCCTGAATTATAACAACCCCGGGTCTACAAGACTCACCGTGAACGCTGTAGTGAGTTTGACAAAGATGGTAGTCTTCTTGTCCCACAAGAGGATCATTCCATTGCTTCCTTCCACCACCAGGTATATGCCCATGTAGCGGATCTTGTAGGGGATGCGCTTTCCTAAAGCCGTGTCCACCACTGTGAACTGCGCATCGCTAAATGTGAACTTGTAGCTCTAATCCAAAAGGAAAAGTGAGAGGTTATTTATAATGTAACCAGCACTGACTACCAGATGAAAGGTTCGACTACGAACTACAAAACAAACGAGAATCGGGCATTGACATATTTTAGCTCAATTCTCTTAGAAGGCCATGTTCCATGGCAGTACCTACTACACTTACACAAAGAAAATGTAAAGCACAGTAGGCATTAATGAAAGCGTCGACACCACAGCGGATACAGCTCAGACTTCTGTAGAGAAAATGCTATATGAAACTGTTGCATGGTGTAAGGACACATAAACATACATTTTCTTATGAATATAGGGTTTTTAGAGCCCTTTATAACACCGGAACGAATCATTGTAAATACTATAGTGTGATCCTACGGAATGTAGTAGCTGATGATAAATGCTGTCTGAAATAAGAACATTAAGTACAGCATGTTTTCCTGTTTAGTATCTCATTTGCTCTCTAGCTGTGGTAAGAGAGTTTGAACTAGTTTCAGTACAGAAATCAGCACACACACTGATGATAATTAATGTAGGTTTGCAACAAAAAAGATTAATCACATAAACCTTTCACCATGATATATATCCTTTAGCACTGGAAAAAGTGCTGAAATTGCGAACCTTGAACACATGGATGAGAACGCAAATATTACCAAAATGAAGTGCAATAGTGTTAGTTTTATACTTTTTGATCATTCTGATACATGTAGCTGTGTATATAACTACGACTAAGAAATTAAAATAACAGGTTTATAATGTTTTGGCATTTAATATAACCTTTGCGCTAGAAGGAGCTTTTTAACTTTGAACCACATAGACTACTTTCAAATATAGTTAGCAACATTACACAAATCAATACAGTTATTAAATGACAACAGCACGCAGTCTCATGTTTGGCATTCTATTGATTTAGTTTTTACTCATTGTTTGATTTGTGACCCATGTACCAAAGGTTTGAGCATAGAAATAATATGAGCATTGGAAAAATAAAATGTAACATATATTTTCTATCTTTTGATTGCACAGTTGTTTTAATACTGGTAATTAACCCATTGAAAGCATTGCTTTGCTTAAATTTCCCAAGTGGCCAGTCAACCAGCATTGACCAGCCACCCTCACTGCATTTGGCCTTCAGCCAAGACCAGCACTGGATGGTTGAGAAGTTCAGGCGCTCTTTACGACCTATTGTGAGTAGCCAAATAAGTGTAGAAACCTTCAATGTTTTTTAAAAATTATTTTAAAATTAATATTGTCATTTATTTCTTAATATTATTTTTCCATGTTTTTTAGGGTTTGTAAGCCTTATGGATTTGCAAACCCTTGAAGACCCATGGGCCTTCCGCATCATTACAGGTGCACAACCCTGGACCCGGGTCTGAGAAACTGATAGGCATGGGCAATCAGGGTCCAAACCTGCACTGAGTTTCATTTTTTTAATTAAGCAAATGGAGGGTCCAGGGAATGTACTACCTGTTACATTTTGGCTGTCCTCAATTTGTTTTTGACAGAAAACAAGGACCAAGTGCCATATCCTGTGATGGCAATTGTAATGGAAAATTTTATGTTGCAGCCAGCCAATCAGAGCCTTTGTGACCCTGGGCCTATAATTGGGACCAGAGACCGGAAATTAATGACAGTAGCAAAAAGCTTCATCATTCAGTCGGGGCATTTCAAATTTAAATTTGCAGGCAGTCCACAAATATGTGTTCAAGAATTGTACATGGATTAGCGTAATTTTTAATTTCTCAAAAAGTACTAGAGGAAAATACTCTAAATAAAGCAAAAGCATTTTTCTAAGTAGCGCTCTGGTTTCATGATAAATTTGGAATAATTCTGTTTAATTTTGTTGTTGTTGAGAAGACAGCAAACATTGATATGAGAGTTAAAATTGTAAACACTGCGGGCCATATTAGCAAGGAACAGCGATAACATTATCGCGCTTTAGCGGCCAGAACCTGGGCTTCTATGGGAATTCACAAGGGCATATTATCAAGCCCATTATCGACGCTTTAGCGGCAGTTTCCTGCCACTAAAGCGGCGATAATGTTATCGCCGTTTCTTGATAATATGGCCCAGCTTTGTTAATCCTCTGTTTTAATTGCCATGCACACTTTTATGGAATTGCATGAAACACAACTGTCAAGATTAAGCTCCAAGCTAGCCATGGTAGATGTTTTGCAAATCACTTAAACAGCACTAATGCTATCAGCATGTTAACGATTTATTGACTTTCCCTTTATCTTTGCCCTCCTTTGTGAGATCTTCCGAAAATCTGAGATTCTTGCAGTGGCAGAACTTGCTAACAGGCACATTTTATGCCGATTCATCAAACAGAACCAAAGTTATTAGCACAAAAAATGTGTAGCCTCCCTTTTAGCGTTGCCCCCACCTGAGGGATCAGCTTGAAAATGATTCTAGCTATGGTACATGTCTGCCAATTTCGTGTGTAGTCGTCAAATAAATCCACAGTTCTTAGCAAATAAACATTTTAACCACTTGGCTGCTAAGCCTTTTCTCAATAGAATGCCAAGGCAGTTCTTTGACATTCTGGACACATCTTGCTTAAGCCTTTCTAACTTTTTCCACAAAAGGCATCCAGTCCAACTTTGCGTTCTCTTTCCTACATCTTGGGGATTCCACAGCTATCCAAGGTTTGTGGATTTCTATGGAGATTACCAAGAAACTAGCCAAACTATAACAACATTTATTTAGTTTTTTTGACAATTGTGAAAAATGTGCTGTGCAAGTAGGCATGTTTTTCCTAAAATGGCAGCAATCTACTGACATCCCCATCTTCCCAGCTCTCAAGAACAAGCAGATCTGTAAAAGAAAACGCATTTCCTACCACAGTGTTTGTATTAGCCACTGGCTAACTGCCCTTTGAGTGAGTGTATTTTGCTCCTACACAAGGAGCACATCCACGAATAAGGAAGTTACCTTCAGTACCAGCGTTTTTGTTTTTACTTTATTGTACTTTACTGTTCCCTTTATGTTTAGAGCCTGATGTGAGCACAGAGCACATTCCAGCGTTATCTGTTCCCGTCTCTTAGTGTTGTTGTAAATTATTTTTAAAGAAGAGGTGGCCTTAGCTTATCTGATGCTGGTATTTCACAGAACATCAGATTGTGTCCATTTGAAACTACTCATTAGTAAGCAGGCAATGAAATGCATTTATAACTGCACCCCTGTATGGCTTGATGGTATGTATCTTAATTGAGGACTACAATCTTTAAGGGCATTTTCCAATCTTCAATTGACTCTCAGTAGCAGAACGACGGGGCAGAAGGGCAGTAATGAGGTGGCTTGGCAAAGCTGCATGTGGGTCCTAGTGCCAGAATATTTGTGGATACTTGTCACTTTCTGTTCCACGGTTGGCTGCTGAAGGCTGACTGCTCTCAAGCAAACCCACTGTGGGATATAGTTCACCCAGTTTTTGCTTCTGTGCAGCTTTTGCTCAGCCTTGCCATTAACTGTGGAGGGTCGAGTCTGGAGCAATGGGCAGGTCCCACCTCCAGCTAAGAGTCTGACAGAGTTCCTCCCTTACCCCTGAGTTCTCTCTGATTTCTTATGTTTTTCAGAGAGTGGGGCTGCACCCTCAGGTGGTAGACACACTCCTTCAACTTTTGGCCTACCATCTCAGGTGTGGCAACCTGAGACTGGCTTCTTACCCCTCTGTACCCTGAGACTGAACAGTTGCCTGGCATTTCAGAACTTTCAAGGGAAAACCAACGTCCACCTCATGAGTGACACCCTCTATCTGTGTCATACATGGATTTCTCTTGGGTAGGCCTCCTGTCCTCTTTCTCTGTCACAGGCACCTCCAAGTCATAAGTGACATCACCAGGGTTAATCTTAGGGTGCTGTTTTCATTAAGCAGGTATCCCCTAACCCACTGGTCCTTTCACTGTGTATTGCTTCCACCTCCCACCCCTTACTCTCCATGTGTGCCCCTGTACACTCTGTCTAAGGGCTATATAGTCTGGAGACAGTACCCCAAGAAATCTGTGGGGTTGGGCCACCCGGCGTAGACGTCCCATCTAGCTTGTCTCTCAATAGATGATGTTTATTGCCAAGGATGCAACCAATAGGCATCTGGAGACTGATAACGACTCTCCTTTGGGTTACTCCCCACCCCAATCCAGGAATACCTTGTCCAGACGGCAGAAAAATTCCTGCCATGTGCCTGGTTTGCTCTACATACCTGTCCTGGCAGAAACAGCTGTGGGGAAACAGCTTTTCCACCACCTTTGTCTGGCTGGCACAGTTAACTCTCAGAGAAATGACAGGGGCTCCAATCACAGTGATCTGGTGAAAGTGATGGCTCTCACGCTGAGGGATCACCACTTTACCGTCTGAGTCCACCTTATAACTAAGGAGCACTAGGGCATCTCCTCCTGGGGATAGCCTTCCTCCAAGGCCACATTGGCCACCTCTGTGGAATGACCATCTGGGAGTGGTTTCCTGGGACTGCTAGACCCCCATTCTTGTGCCCTGACTGGTCAAAGTCATTGAACTTGTGTGGGAAAAAGGCCTCTCTGCCCATCAGAATTCCTGCCCTTAATCTCAGAAGGGTTATGGGAATCCTCTACCTCCAAACTCTTTTGGTGTCTTTTGTGGTATGTCTTTGCCATGTCCTGGACCTCTCCCTCCTTCTACTGAGTGGGACCTGAACCACCCCTCTTGGGGGTCACTACAAGGTACCTTTTTGGACACTCTCGTACTGATCCAGAGGTCAGCCTCTTACCCAAGCTCTCTTGGGACAGGGAGCTTAGAATCATTTAGGTACTGGCACAATCCCTTAAAACAATTACTCAGTATGTCATTCTTTGTAATTAAATTATAAAGCCCATCATAATCATTTACTTTGCTGTCCTTCACCCAACCATCCTGTGCCCTAGTCGATGAATCCACAAGGTCTACTATTGAGTGGTGTGACTGCTTCTGGCTATCTACCTAAGTACTAGGGGTAGACAGGGCCGGACTAGGAATCGAAACAGGCCCTGGCAAACTGCTCGGCCGGACCACCCTTGGGCTAGGGGGGTGTAGCCGAGCTGTTTGCGAGGGCCGGTTTCGGACGATTTTGTTACAGGGGGCTGATAGTGCCAATCCCTGGTAACAAAAATGGCCCCCAGGGTCCCAAAACCGGCCCCACCCTAGGGGCCCACCGGGGAAATGCCTGGTGCACTCTACGGCCAGTCCGGACCTGGGGGTAGAGCAACCCTAACAAGGGCTTCTTTCATAGTGGCATATTTCATCCTGTCAACTTTCTCGAGGGCCAATATGGTGGTCCTCCTCGTAGTGGCCATGTGGTTCCATAGGCTAGCTCTCCAGTCCTCCTCTGGGACTCTACACATAGAGGAGGCCATCTCATAGGCCTCAAACAACTTGCTTATGTCATCCCTCATGCACAGTTAGGCATCAGGTCTTTGGGTATGCAGACTCTTTTACATCCTCTAGGTGCTTCACTGTCAATTGCATGATCTTCGCTGTACTCTGTGACCTTTCTGGCTCTTTCAGATCTAGCTCATTCTGGCACATCTCATGAGCCAACATTTTCTTTGCACCAGAGCCAGCATTCTATCCTTCATGGCACTGAATACTGCTGCATAGGTTTCCATTCCTCCATGGCCAACGTTTTCTCTTTTATGGTCAACTATTTCTTCGCCATGGCCACGGCAGCTTGGTGTAGCTTCAGGGCCCTCTCAGCTTGTATGTCCTCCAGCTCTGACTTAGTCAGGCTGCAGGTGGATGCCTGGCACTCTGCTCTGGATAAGGCAGAGAATTTGGCCCTTGTAGGCTAATCATCTCCTGGCGCTGGAGCCTCTACAAGTTCATCCTCCTTTTTGTCTTCCTCCATTTCTACTTCACCCCCTGCTCCATCATTCCCTTGCATCTCTGTGCAGGCCTGTAGCAGATGGACCTCACCTCATGTTCTGAGGGCTAAATGGAATTCCACATTCTTGGCTCCTTTTGCACACTTCAGACCTCTTTCCTTGCACAGCTTCATTAACTTTGCCAAGTTAAGGCTCTCAATATTGCTCAGATAGACATCGATTCAAAAGATTCACAGGTGCAAAACAGTCAGAGGGTAAGAATGAAGTTTAAGAGAAATAAAACAAATAGCAAATTGAAAATGAGACAATTTGAAAAATAAAAGTCAAATTTGATCTCAGATTATTAACAGATTTTTAATTTTATCTTTGACCACTACGTGGTTTGGCAAAAATACAAGTCCTGGATCCCAGGGCTGAAGAGCAGCATAAGAAATTGGGTTATTAGTTGAGCAGGGTAAGTACCCGCCTCAAGTAATATTCATATTCTTTTCAGGGTGACCCAAAAAAGTCACTAAATAAACCTGAGCTCAACCACCTTCGAGCTATGGCACAGAGCAGAAGGCAGGCTTAACTCAGAGGCAATGTGTAAAGTATTTATACAGTACTAAAACAGTAATAAAGTCATAATGGAAAATAATAAGTATTCAAAAACGATTTTGAAAAAAAAAGTACAGTTTAAGTTTAATAAACAAGATGGCACCAACATGATAAAACTCCAATACAGGAAACCGGCGAAATTAAATTTAAAAGTATTAAGAAGCATAAAGTGCCAACTGTAGTAAATGGTCATGGCAGAACAAGACCTAGGTGCAATTTAACTCTGACCGTGATGCAGCTCAGGTCAAATCCAGTAACCAGGTTTGCCCTGGTCAAAGATTTTACCTTATGACTTTAGCCCTCAAAGTCCCAGTCCACACCTGTAGTACACTTCTAAAACCTCCCAGGACATTTGGGAGGCACTTAGAAACTCACAATGTGACAGGCAGAGGAGGGTGCAGTCTAGATCAGATTCAGTTGCTACTGTTCAATTGGGCAGTTGCAGGAAAATGCCTCTCGCAGCTTGTTATGTTGCTGTAGCTTTAACAGGAGGTTAGTTTAATGACAATTTGAGGCCACTTCTTTGTCCTAAATACAAGAGGGAGAGCCAGGCAAGTCTTCTAGACTTTTCTCAGATATTAGACAGCCGGTTCAGTCCTCTTCTGATCTTCTAAAGGCCAGGGAGTGTTCTGAAGTGGGTACCTGGAGATGCCATATTTATGCCTAGCATATGCCTGAGGGTGGGAAGACCCCTGGGGATGCCCTAACCAATGGGGTGGGTTACTGAAGCTAACCCTACCCACTTTGAATATATTCAAGATGACCAAAGTCTTTGGCCACACTAAACTTGGGCTCTGAAGGAAGGGGTGTGTGTGGTGAGTGCATTATGGTAATCCTGGTGTTCTCCCAGTTTTAGGAAGTCCTTGTACCCTCAGCAAACTCAGAGACAGAAATCTCATAGGACAAAAACTGAGATTTCCGTGACCAGATAGCTGATGCATATAAATTATTTTGGCATTCTGTTTGCCTTCTTTGAAGTGCACCCCAATGTCATATAAAAAATGCAAACAGACTTATTAAGCAGGTCTTCACACTTCAGCGGGATCAAACACTGTGATGTCAACAAGAGGCCCACCGTGATGAAAAATGGTCTGGTTGTGCAGACAATAGAAAAATGCAGGTCTGGGTGTTTGCTACATCTGCTTGTGACAGGGTAGTCCTTTTTGAAGTTATTCAAGTCCTTGGATCCAGCCCACATGCCATTCTGACAAGGGCCCAAAACACTTCCTCACACCCAAGGCCTTTTGTGGCTGTCTTGGGAGCATGTTTGCATCCCATCCACGGCCACTGAAATGCTAATTCCTGTCTGGCAGAAGAGAGAACAAAATGCAAATTTAGCTTCCAGGGACTTCAGACAGGGCAAAGATAACTTTTGAAAAAAAAAGCCATCTTGCCAAAATATTGTTATAAATCCAACCAGTGAATTTGGTTGTGATTAAATATATAAAAGGCCCGAAAATTAAATCTGTACTGTTTCCCGAGCAGAAATAATAATATGAAATGTAAAATTGTATCCCAACACTTTCCAATGGATCAGCCAACACTGATACAGTAACAATAGCTTTTAGGGCCTTATCACTGTAAGGACATGTTTAACATTAATCTTTACATGTCCTACCTTTAAACACCATGCATACTGCCTTTATGAGCAATAAGGCTTTCTTAGGGTTGACTTTTAAATATTTAAAAAAGGGGTTTTAGGATTGTCAAAATAGGTTATTTTGATAGACTGAATTTCCAGTTGAAATCTGTACAGCCACGCAACTGGAGGAAGGCCTGCAGTAATGTTTGCACTGTCACTGCAGTGGGGAGCACAATGAGAGCTGCAGCCCACTAGTGATATTTAACTTTGAGCCACTGGGTACACTCTAGGTGAATATGGTACATTGCAATGCGATGTATTACATCGCTTGCTTTTACAACGCGGTCATTACAACAACTGCGTTGTCAGTACGCGATGCATTTACATCGCAAGTCATTACAACGACATGCACTAGGAATAGTATTATTTACTGTTCCTACTCCAGTTTGCGCAACAGTAGTTAAGGTGTTGGAATTCCTTTGCAATACCTCAGAGCCCCCTAGTGCAAGTCGTTGTAATGACTTGAGATGTAAATGCATTGCGTACTAACAAAACGGCCGTTGTAACAACAGCGCTGTAATGGTACAGCGATGTAATGACAGCATTGTAAACGTCTGTTTCCCACTGTAGGTACCATATACTAGGGACTTATAGGTACATTAAATATGCCAACCACGGGTAAATCAATTTTACCTTGTTGATAGGAGAAGTGCACACACAATACCACTGGTTAGCAGGGGTAAAAAGCACAACGTTTTACAGCTAGCAAAAATAGGATTCAGCAAAATGGTGAACGAATTTGGGGTGACCTGGGAGAAATGTCAAGTTTCCAACACTGCTCAATAGTTTTCAAGCACCATTGTGGTTGAAAGTCATGGATAGTAGGAGGAGGTGATGTTCCCTTCACACCCCCACAACCTTTAGATTTACAGTGGCTCTCAAAGTACTCTTTGTTCAGTGTGCATCTTGGTTTTGTTGTCATTGAGCTTGTGAGTTTGTGAATTGGAGGTTTTTTCACCTAGAAATCTTATTTGTACTACAAGCCCAAGATCACCTTGCTCCTTCTGTGGTTTGTGCTCTCAACAGTAAATGGGTGGACAAGACAACACCACAACGCTGTACAGGGACTCCAGGTCCCAGAGGTATCCAGGGGAGGGGAACAGAGCAACGTTTCTGGTACTATGTAGCACTGCAGATGACCTCGCTGCAGGGGACAAACCACAAAATCACAAAGCTGTGAAGGGACTCCAGGGCCCTGAATTCTCCAGAGATGGGGTTGGAGCAAAGTTTCTGGTGCTATTTGGCGCTGCCCTTGACCCCGCAGTGCAAGGCACCACAACGTCACAATGCTGTACATGGACTCCAGGTACCAGAGTTCTCCAGAGATGGGGTATGAGCAAAGGTTCTAGTGTTGTTTATCACTGCCCCTGACCCTTCTGAGCAGGATATCACAACGCTGTACAAGAACTCCAGGTGCCTTTGGACCTCTACAAGAATAACCTTGAGTTTTGGGCAGCCCCTTTGACTAAAACCATCAATGCAGTTTGCATATATGGTCTTCCCCAGTCTTGGTGATCAGGCGCTAATTGCCGGGGTTTAAATAGGGGAAGAGCCAGGACCCTCGATGCTACTGTCTGATTTTCCCACTAGAGTCAACTGTAAACATATTCGGGAGTGTTATTCTTGAAAGTTTTTTGCGTTGGACAGCAGAGTCCATGATCCTCTCTGAGATTCAGTCTGGTTTTAAAACATGTCTGTCACTATGAAGCAATGCCTCAATTTGCATTTGATGATGAGTAAATATAATGTTGCTAAACGCAGTCCAATATATCTGGCCTCTATGGATCTTTCCTGCTTTTTTTGATCGTGTCAACAGGTCAAAGCTGAGGGATGTTTGGCTTCAAATGGGAGTGGAGACTGATTTGGTGGACTTTCTGCAAGCTCTTCAATACAAACTCTCTGCTACTGTTCAGTTTGGTGGGATGGAGAGAGACGGCACAGATCCTTTTTCGCTTAATTGAGCAGTACACCAGGGTTGCATCCTTGCCCTTATCTTGTTTTTGCTTAATATCAACGTCCTTGAGGCTGCTATAGTTGGTAGAGTGCAGGACTTGCCAGTAGTTAAGAATAAATCCATTCCCATTTTAGTGTACGTGGGCAACGCTCTTATCTAGAACTCCTAATGGACTCCAGGCCAGGACACCACACTAACCAGTTGGTGATATAGACTGACCTAGGCTGACAGAAGAACAGTATTCTTTTGACAAGTCTGTGTAACCAACTGTTATGTAAGAAAGAACTTCTGATTGGTGGAACAGGACTGATACACAGGCGCGGCCGGCATAGGTAGGAGCAGTGCAGCAGCGCGACTTGGTTAGGAGGAGTCGACAGGGGACAGGATAGGCAAGATTAATTTAAATAATATAAAACCACTTACCTTGCACTCTCTGCATCGCCATCTCAGTGATGCGGCGAGCACAAGGCAAGTAGCTTTATTTTGTTATTTAATTTGACCTATTCCGTCGTCTGTCGACTTCCCCCGACCCGGCTCTGCCAGAACGCCCCACCTATCTTACCTGTGCCGGCCACGCCTGTTGATACATCAAAAGTGATTGAAATATTCAGGTTTGTACTTAATAACATATGTTTTAGAGCCCGTTATAGAGGTGATTGTGACGTTGCATTTTGGGAGAATAAAAACCACATTGAATTTGAAAAAGTATGTTCAGCTATACAGCAAACCACACCATGAAAGAAGCAAATAGTTTTTTTCCCCATTGAAGCATTTCTACGCAATGAAACATTGAGATAAGAAGTTGCCAACCAAAGTACAACATCATTCACAGAACAATGTTTAATAAAAGATCGTAAAAGTCTATAGCGTTTTCAAGACAGAGCAGCATGAACGAAGTTGCATGTTTGCACTTCAACTACCTTCAAATCCCCATATTTTTATTTCCCACATATGCTTTGACCAACCTTTATTTCTCCCAAATTTTCTTTTTAAACAATTTTATAAGGTTTTCAGTGGTATACAACTAATGGGCCATTATATGAACTGAAGCACATGGGTCAGCAAATGTGTAAGAATAAGTGAACAACATGAGGTGCAGGTGATGACAAGACATTTGGACAGTTCACAGGTTATAGCACAACCGGTGCAATATTGGGAAGAGGATGTAGCCTAACGGTTAGAGCGGTAGACTTCAAATCTGGGGAACCGAGTTTGAGTCTCGGCAACGAGGCTCAACATCCTGTGATTCTGGGCAAATCCCTTAAGCTCCCCGTGCCTAACAAAAATAAATTTGTCCTCATGTAATGCAACTGGTGCTCATGTAAAGCGCTCTGATACCTGATTTCGGGTCAAGTTCGTAATATATAAAACTTCGAGAAAAAGAAAAAAAACATTATGCAGCTGGGAATAAGGAATCTAGACATGCAATAAACACTTAGCCAAAATATAGTGAACAAACACAATGTTGCAGAAAGGCACAATATTTATAGGGAAACCACATCAGTTGTGAGCATGGGACAAAGTGGTGAGTGACTTAGCATATTTGGCAAGAGCATGGGGAGATAGAGCACCAAAGCCAAACATCAATGGTGCATCCGGGTACCCCGTAGTCTAGGATGTCAAGCCGAATAATGACATGTATAGCATGGAGATCCGGGAAGTGAGGCTCAAGGTGGAGCATAAATGAGCACTGATGAGCTGGACATGGGGGCGCCCAAGGGAGGCTCAGCTGTGGATTGCATATAACTTTTAGTAGATTAAGGGTATCTTTCGTGGTACCCAGCAGTTCAATAAACACTTCCAACAACTGGTGCTTGAGGAGGCCCCTGTCCTCCTCTCTGTGCAAGGGTTTACTCTTAGCCTCTGCCCACCTCATCTTTGCACACACCGCGTACTTGAGGGGGAAGGTTACTCACCCAGTTCAAGACTATGTACCACTTGGCAAGTCGGCGAGACAAGTCCAGAAATTTGGTTTCAACCCTGCAGGTTTTTGAGCATTGCAATAGAACCAGCAGGTTGCACTTGATGACCAATGCACCAGTGATTTCGAGCAAAAGCTGCACCACCTTTGAGGCCTGGAGTCCTGCCAGCCACCAAAACATTGAATGCCCCGCAGACCTCCTGGTCACATGTTGGCAATTACATATCATCAATAAAGTCTGATGGGGTTTTAGGCATGAGTATAAGGTGTAGAAAAATGTGAATGGGTCATAAAGGGGCTTGTAATAATTCTAGAAAGTGTTGTGTATTTCTCATTGCCAGTATCACCCACGGCTGAATATATGGCAATAGTGGAGGTAGGCGGTTTCTCCTGTTGTACGAGACAAGCCAGAAGTCTGCCAGACTTGTCAATCTCAGAATTGACGGTGTATGGGTGAAAGTCAGAGCAGTGCAATCTTTCAATAAGGAAGGCATACGTCTCGCCTGCGGTCATAAGGACTAGTTTAGAGGCACACCAGACAAGCAGGATGGCCTCAGCCGTCCCAGGGATGCCTTCAGTTCATCCAGTTCACTGTCCAGCAGCCCTAACATGGATTACCATTTTAAAAAATTCCCATTTAGCTAATAGGAAGGTTGTGGGTGTAGTGTACAAATGAAAATAGTCATTTATTTTCTACTGTATGGTGGACCTAAATGCCTCTTGCAAACTCAGCTGAAACTTACAGGTTCGGACCGGCAGTAGTGTCCTACCCGAGTCTGCCATCATAATAACAGGATTGTGGTCAGAAAAGCTTTTGCCCAGACCCTCAACATGAGACACAGACATTACAGCGTGTGTGAAAGGAGAAAACAATCCAGTCTAGTATGTAAGTAGTGATCAGGTAAGTAAAAGAAATATTCCCTTTTGTCTGGGTTACAAATTCTCCATTTATTCCCAAGAGACTAATGTGTTAGCCATTGCAATAGTGTTCTGGCAATGTTGTTCACAGAGGAGTGCAGAAGCGAGGTGTGGGTTCTGTCAAGGAAGGATCCAAAGTGCTGTTTAGGTCCCTCCAAGGACCCAGGGTATGCAGGCCCATCTACTTAACTCCTGGGACAGGTCAGAGAGGAAGGCCAACTTGTCCATATTGGGGGAATATAGGCAGCCCAAGAAGACAGCAGCACCAGTGAGCAATCCTTCTACCAAACTTGCCTGCCTTTGTTCACAGGTCTGAATGGGACACTCTGGTGCACCCAAATAACCACACCTCTCACAAAAGCTGAGTAGTTGGTTTAGAAACATGGCTCCTCATCCACTTCAATACCCTAGTCTCCTCAGGCTCAGTAAAATGGGTTTCCTTGGGAAACACGACACATGCACCTTTGTGCTTAATATAGAAATATAGATGTTATTCTGTTTCTAGAGGATGTGCATACCATGGACATTCCAGGACTTAAAGGAGAAGCAAATGAGCAGAGCCATTACGGGCAGAGTATTTTACTAACAGAGGTAGCGCCCTCAACAGAGCCGCCACATGAAAGTGAAAGCAACAGCCCTGCATCCACAAGTACATCCACAGGGCGGGCACCATTAACATGCTGGAAAGACCAGCTGGAACAAGTCCTGACAATAGCCATTTCTGCACAGAGTGTATGGGACTTGGGCCCTACCAGCCCTCAGAGATCCCCATTATCCAAATATTGTTGCTGAGGGAGCAGCCTTCAGAGTCCTTTGCTCTTCCCTCTAGGAATTTGATTCTATCTGCTAATTCCTCTAACTGTTTGCCTCTCATGTGTGCAAGGATGAAGGTCCTTCAATAGTGATTGTTTGAGATTCTTTCTGCAAGTTGGTGCTGGTCTTCACAGAGCAAGTGAAGGTCAATAGCCACAGAGACGACTTTAGTTTCCAAGGCAAGTTGTTAAGCCTCAATAGCATCCAGCATTTTGTAAAGTGAAGTCCCTAAGGAAAAAGGCTTGGAGAGGAGAGGCCAATCCCTTAGTTATGATATTTTTAGCTCAGTAGATCAGGATGTGTATCAGGGGCATGGGAGTCACTTTCTAGGCCCTTAGCTTCTCCATGTAGAGTATGGGCAATGTGAGCAGGTGGAGCGAGGACAACCTTAGAGTAGGAAGGAGAGGTGTACAGGCCAGGGTCACACCCAAACGTGGCACTCTAAGTAGATGGAGGGAGAGTGAACCAATGTTTTTTGAACAAGAAGCCAGACAACTGGCCCATTGAATTTCAGTGGCAAACAAGTATGGAGCGATTGTTCATCCCAGACCACCTACCACTGTTTGAGGTCCTAGCCCATAGGACAATTTCAGGAGAGTGACAGTGGGAGGCACGAGTAACTATGGTTGTCCAGCCGTTGTCCAAGGATCTTGTGTGAGTTAGCCAACAACAACTGAATTTGCTGCTCCACACTGAATACTGGGTAGAGCAAGGTTCTGTCAGTCAAAATGTGCTCTGCAGAATGTTCAAAAAGTCAGCCATGAGTGAGCCCTCACTGTGAGAGGTTCAGGCAGTGAAGAGGAATAGGAGCTAAGGAATGTCCACACCATACCGTAATAAGTAGTCCCAGGGAAATAAAGCCAAGCAAATCCATGTACAGTAGCCCTCGAGTGGGAAGAAGCTCCACAGCTGTGCAGACAATGTCACAATCAGAATGCATAACCATGAGCCTCAGACTCACCGGCCATGCTGCAGGGAACTGCCAGGACTGAAGAAAATGACAGGAGTCCAGCACCAACACAAGAGGGTGACTGACCTGGAGAAAAAGAACAATCTCAATGGCCCACAGCAGCCACCGGCCACATTCATTGCACACAACAGTTCCAATATAGGAGCCAGAAGTGTCAGGTGAAGAAGGTGAAGGCAGCCACAACATGCAGCGCTGGGGCTGCCCGGCAGGTCTAAAGCAGAGGCAGGGCAAAAAGCTGCAGGTAGGCTGCATTCAGTTGGCATGAAGTGATGACACTGCAGGGCAGGGCCGATCATTTCAGGAGAACCACCAATGTGCTGTCAGAGGTTGGTTCCAAGTCGGCCCCAGCAATCCACACCAGGGCCACAGTAGAGGAGCAGTTGCTGCGGCCATCATGGTGTCCCCAAGCGGCAGCCTCCCAATATGGGGGCCAGAAGCATCAGCTGTAGGGCCACAATACCGAAGCCGGCCAAGACCAAGAGAAGGAATAGACCAAGATACTGCCAGCAGGCTGAGTCCCACTAGCACAGAGCAAGGACCCCAGAGGCCAGAGGCGCTCCATGCAGGAATGCCTCCAAAGCACCATTACAGACAAATGCTGGGGGTTCCCTGAGGTCCGCATGAGGCTGAAGCAGGGGAGCAGCCAATTTCAGTCTAACGCACCTGGGGGAGTGAGAACCTACAAACTACCATATTAATACCCCTCATGGGGGAGCACAGTAGGCAGATTGGAACAAAAGTAGGGCACAGCAACCAGGCAGCAACAGGTGACCCTTGCAAACAACAACTGCAGCAGGATTGTTTGAGTGATGCAGCCCTGCAGAATAATGGATAGCAGGAGATTGGGTGGCCCAATCAGGAGCTCGAGTAGAGTGCGACCACATTCATGCATGGTAAGCTACTGCCTCTCCTTTATTTCTCCCACCTGCCCATAATATTTAAATTGCCTTTCATTCACTTTGTCCTACATCACTTTGTCCCATGTTCCTTATTCTAAACTTCACTGTAATGCTAGCCATTTCTTAAATGCTATTTGTGATTAATTACACACAATTCCATTAACAATAACCAGTAATTTACCATCAAAGTGTGTTTTTAAATAGTTAAACTAATGAATAACCTTGTTCTGAAACTAATACTAACCACAATTTTAAAATATGTGAACTATGTTTTAAAATGTGCTATTATTCAAATTAATACTAACTCTAAGTCAACACTAATTTCTGTAATGTCTTTCAATGTATCTAAAAAATAATAACCCAAATGCAATACTATATGAACCTCAGCCCTGTATTGAATGTAATTTATATAACATAAATAAAATAAAATAAATGCAGAATGCACTCACTTAATTCTAACTCTAATCTAAATTAAAATTATTCCAAATCCTTATATTAATGTTAATTCAACTAATAGCTAACATAACTCAAAGAAATTTCTAGCTATTGTAATTCAATTATATTTCCATTGATTACAGTAATGCTAACCCAAATCCAAAATTAAATAAAAGAAAATAACAATAAGCTATTTACAAATCATGTATTGATTATTTCAACTCTAATGAAAATGTTACTTTTTCTGAACATGTTTTATGACACCTTGGCAAAGTGATAGTGTTAGTAAATGTACGCAAAGTAAAAATTGTCATGAAGTGATTTCAGGGAAGAAAATGCCATATGAAGTAAAGTAGAGAGGAGTTGGCCTAACGGCTAGGGCGGTCAACCTCACATCCGGAGAACCGGGTTCGAGTCTCGGCAAGGATGCGCAACATCCTGTGATTCTGGGCAAATCACTTAATCTCCCTGTGCCTAACAAAAATGAATGTATCCTCATGTAAAGCAACTGATGCTCGTGTAGAGCGCTCTGATACCCGAGACCTTCGGGTCAACTTTCCGCTAAATAAAACTCCGTAATAAAAAAAGGGGGGCTAAGTAAAGGTCATTGAGATCTGTTGCATTATATGTTCCAAGTTGAAGTAAAGAGGAGCAAATGAAACTATTCCTGTCTCAGGAGAAAATCGTGTGGGATTGCTCATCAAATATTTGATAGTTGTGTGCATTCCCAGAGAACTGCATATTGTGATTTTATCATTTTAACATACAGTGGCGATTATGAAATATAGTTAAAAAAAGAAAACAAATTTCATCAAGTCATACAATCAGATGTTTTTAATTAAACATGCTGAAAAAATAACTAACGAAATAACAATAAGAAATAGAGGGCGTTAACTAGGTAAATGCTACAAAGAAGAGCTGTAAAGTTGAATATGGAAACATTGGCACTTGGAAAGACTTAAAAGAATAAAGCCATAAGATTTGAAAAGCAACATTCCATATGGATGAACTCTGCAGGTGTATCGCAGTGGTGGCTGGTGACATTTGAAAGTGGTGCGGCATAAACTTTCTGTTGGATTGCACCATGGCGAGCGAGCGGAGCGAGCGATTACGAACATCTTAAGGAGGTTCAGGGGGCTTCTCCCCCCGAGAAAAGTTTGAAAAAAGAGTGGGTAAATGGTGCATTTTCAAGTAAATTTGAGAAGCAAGTAGGTTAATAAAGCAATTGTGAAAGTGCAGTTATTACATTAATAAAGGGATGTCATATAACAACAACTTGTAGATAGAAATGTTTCTGAAGCTAGGCCCTGCCAGTGCCACTCACCTCTGAGCAATATACACTAATGGCGGGTGTGCTTGTGAAGTTCACTCACTAAGCCCTCACATACACTGTGTGACCCATACACTGTCAGCCAGGGGACACACCACAAATTCATGGTGTGAGCTTCCGCAGTGAGCTCAGGACATGGCCTACTAACCTGCACTAATGGAATTTTGTCCTTGAAGATCAGAAGGCAGCTTTGTTGAGGAAAGTTTTCAGGTCACATATCCACAGAAAGGCAAGCCTCACCCCCTACTCTTGAATGTCAAAACACCTACCAAACTCACCTATCACACCTACAGCAAGATGGCAGTCCAGCAAAGCCATCTAATGCACCTCTAACACACCGCCAACCCCACACACACATACAACACACACATACAGAAACACACATACACAAACACACTTACACAAACACACACACAACACACACATACGAACACACACACATACACAAACACATGCACACACAGTTTCTTCAAAGAAACAGAAAGATTATCATGTACAATATCCCTGTTGTCCATTGTATATCAATTTGGAAGTTTTTAACTTTCCATCAACCGGACTTTAGTTTGTGCAGTAAGCAAATACAGCCCAGTATATGGAAATCCTGAATGAGCACACGAAAAACACTCAAATAAAGGGCTCCGTGAAGGGAAATGCTTAATATAGGGTCCTTGATTAGCATGTGCATCAGGAATAGTCGTGTGAGACACTGAAAGTAAATTTTAGAATGTTTAATACACTGCATATTCAATTAGACTGTGTGTCACGCACAGCGAGCGAGTGCTCTTTAGCGGGTATATCAGAAAGAGTGGTAGCGGCTCTGCAGACTGGCGCTTCCTTTGATCTGGTGCATCCGGCACAGTCAGTGCGCACAGCATGCTCCTCTTGGCTCCTACCACATTGAAGGTCCAGGCAAGCGAGGCATTCTGCTGACAGGTTGAAAGATGATACTTTCTGAACGCGGCACAAAGAAATTGAAAATGAGCATAATTTTGAGAGTGGTTACTTTACACTTCAGCACCAGTGCTGGACGGCGCACGGGGCCCAGTGAGACAACAGCATGACAGAGCCTTTCTGCACTCTGGGACCTCTCTCCCGGACAAACACTCTCATGAACTACCTCTGCCCCTTCATTTTCTTTCCTTTCTTTTTGCTGTTTGCTTTAATTCAGCTTCGATTGAAAGGAACAGTTCGCTGTGATCCGTAACCTCTACGCCTTCCTCATTCATCACTCTCCCCAACAGCTCTCTTGCACTCTGGCCTTGTCTAAATGACTTAGACAAGGCCAGAGTGCAAGAGAGCTAAGTGATAGGCTTTCCAGAACTGTGCTGACTACAGGGAGAGCTGGGTACTACCGAGAATGCCTGGGGTGCATGAGCAGTTTAGGGATCTTCGTATACCTCTTGGAAAAGGAGCCCGGGCTGCTCAACAGAGTTGGGTTGGCAGACTTGACTGCAGGTCTATGGATAAGCAAAATGTGGTATTGCTCTGGATTGAGGTGCACAGTGCCACGGCACACACTGACATCAGGGACTGCCTGTAATCACTGTATCCGCACTGACTGGCATGTCACAGGCTGCACTATACAGGCTGTCATTTATAGTCACTCCACAGAATGTCCCTAAACACAGTGTCACACTGTCACACTAAGGACCTCCTTTGCGCAGACTGTGACGTTAGAGGCTGCTTGTAGACAGTGTTCTTGTTCTGACAGTCATGTCGCAGGCTCACTATACCGGATGTCATAATTTTAATAGAATGTGACCGCACAGGATGTCACTTTACCGGCATCCACTACTTACACTCTCACTGTAGAGATTGCCTATAAACGCTAAGACTGGTATGTTACAGGCTGTCATTTTGTAAACTGTCACTGCACAGAATGCCCTTTCGGAGGCTGTCTCTGTACCGCCTGTCGCTGCATGCACAGCCACTGTAGAGATTGTAAATAAACACTACGACTGTATGGGCTGTTATCTGACATCTGAGCCTGCCACTACACAGTCATTTCACAGACTGTCACCACATGCACTGTTACTGTAAAGGCTGCCAATAGGGACGCTGACTGCATTGGCTGCAATGCCACACACTGTCACCACACAGACAGCCACTGTAAAATCGCCAATAAGCATCCTGCTAAACTGATTGACAGTCTTGTCACAGGCAGCCACCCTACAGGCTGTCATTTCATAGACTGTTGCGACCGGCTATGAACAGTGACGTCACTCAGCACACTCGCTGTACATAACGTAACCAAATGTTTGGACGGCTGTTTCTATAAACTGTGGCCTGAAAGTATCACTGTTGGCGCCAAGGCTCTCCTTGTGTCGGCTGTCACTGTGCTGGGCGGACTGCCTCTTTGAACACCATTCCTGCACTTAGCACATGCTGGTTCTGTACACTGCATGCGCAGTCACTGTACTTCACCCACATCTCCTCTGCACTCAAGGAATACCTCAGAGCTACAGTAATTGACTCCACACGCTGTAGTTAACGCGTGTAGCCTCAAACTCCCCCCCACACACACGCAGGGCCAGCACAGAGCCGCGGCCGGCATGTTCGCGGGAGGGAGAGGGGTGTGGGGAATATGTATCTTTTTTTAAGTTAGTTACCGTGCCACCTCTACTCCTTGCCGCCTGGCTGATGTAATGGTGCAACAGGAATCGGATCCCACGTGTTCCTGCAGGAACAGAAAGCAGCCAGCAGGCAGCCTCCCTCCCCTACCCTAAGCCAATCACAACGCTGCAATGGCAGCATTGTGATTGGTGAAGGCGCAGCAGGAGAGGGCCCCAGCCGGGTCATTTTCTCTTTATAGGCTCATGCATGTAGCAGCCTACATAGAGAAAAAGGGAGTGCGCATGACTGAGTTGGTCGGCCCTGGGGCCGACCAAACAGTCAGTACCCATAACAATGGGCAAAGGCCCTCGAGCAGGACCGCCCACCCACCCGCCCACAACCAGGCACTCCAGGCACTTCTGCTTTCTCGCAGTGCGAGAAGCAGAAATATAAAATGGTAGTTTTACCATTTTATGCTTCTGCCTAAACGCACTGCGACAAAGCAGTGGGGCAATGCCCCCACACCTCCATGGAGGAGCCACCACTGGTGTATCGAATTACAGTGAGAATGATATTTTCTGCCATTGAAAATGAGTCCGGAATTAATGTACATACTTTTAGGATAGCTATTGAGTTTATTTATTTATGTGTTTGTATATTGTATAAATCACTTATTGGCCTCTCGGCCAAGTGCATTATGCTAAGTAGATAGATGGTACAACAATTAAAGCAATTATAACAAAGTACAGAAAGAAGAGCTCAGCATGAGTAGAGTTTCCATAAAAAAGGCTCAAACTGTCAAGAAGATAAAACACAAATGGAATGCTTAACAACAATCAAATTGTTGGCATAATAAATGGTTACTAGCAAAAATATGAGCTACAAATCTTCTTTATGTTCTAGCTCGAGCTAGTCACCAGCAAATGGAAGAATCTACAAAAGGATTGATGACGCTCTCTTCTAAACCAAAAAAATATTCAAAAACATTGGTACTTGTTGAAGCTGGATAACATTAAACTAAGTATGTGGATTTGCTACGCCCTAGGGTCCTCGAAGTACTGGACAGACACAAAATGTGATTACTCCACCAGCTATGTGGTTGTATATATGCCTCAAACTTGCTAAGGACACTTATCCCTTACAATTCAATTATTCTATTAAGACTCACATTAGGAATTTCATAAATGTTCTATTTACCTGTGTGGTCCACATTCATTGATGCCCATAAAATAAACTTTAGAGTAAGCATTATCCGATTCCCAACGCTGAAGAGCACAATTCAGCAATACTTTACCACACTCAAGAAGTAGGATGTGAAATACAACATGGCATTTCATTACACAACACATAACATAAATGTGACTTAAAATTATTTGGTTTTGTTGTTCACTTGTATGCACCAAAGCAGAATCTTTTGCAAGAAAGTGAAAAAAAATAATCAGAGTATTAGCAAGAGTATAAAACAAAACAAAAAACACATTGGTTTTAACACATGTTATCATTTTCAAAATGATATTTTCCAGCTATTAGAAAATATTTTACAAAATGTTATAAGCGGGCCTGTTACATTACGTTTGATATTTTTTGTCGCAGAACACATGAGCTAAACAAATGGACTTAGACATGGTGATTGCTTTATAGTTTCTGAAATTGCAAGTATTTTTGATCCTTTTGTGTATGTACTAAAACAGAGGCCCTCAAACAACACTGGCCTTTGATTTACACCATCAGCTGAAGTACCTACCCCAAGGGAGAGCGTCAGTGCTTTGGCACAGGTCATGCCACTGGTGCTGCAGGGGACATTTTCGATGATGACGCTAAAGGTGCCCTCATGGGTTGAGCTGCTGCAGTAATCCTGAGAAGAGAAATGATTCGCGTTATTAACAAATCTTAATAATGGTTACTAATCAGTTTTCCCATTTCCTTATTATGGCTGCACCGATCAGCAAGCGGATATCTGGGGGTCTTTAGGACCACCTTTCCCCGCTCCAGAGGGCTGCTATCAGCGGGGTGACTGTCAGCGCGCCCCCTGACAGTTTCTCTGCCTCCACGTCCTCGTCTATAATATGACGCGGGCTCAGAGACAAAGGGATTCCCTCATTAGCATGAGGCCACGCCCCATGCAAATGACGGAATGCCCTCTTGAGAAAGCGCTAGCACTGTATGAGCACGAGTGCCTTCAGTATTACAGAGGGGGGTCGCACAAATGTCTGCGGCCCCTTCTGTACTACCAAAGTGCACCGGGGGCACGCAAAGCGGGCACAAATGCCCGTTGAGCCCCATGGGCACTTTGTGTAATACGGCCCCAGGGGTGTGTGAAAGAACCCGGGCCGGGTAGGCAAAGCCGGACCCATTAGAGGCCCGGGTCAAAACGCCATCCGGGGGCGGCGGCCCTCCCCCGCCCAACCCCCTCCGGAAATTTACATGGGGACTAGGCCAACGGGGCCAGGATTGGCCCTGGGGGCACGGACAAGCCCCCCCCAATCAGGGGGCGAGGATAGGGGCCGGGGGGGGGATAAAAAGGGACGCAGGGCTCCAGTGGAGTCACAAATCCCCCCCCCCCCGAGCTGAGGACGAAGAAAGACCACAATATGTTAGCAGAAAATGCCATGAGGACTATGAAAAAAGCAATAAAACCGCAAGTGCTGTGAATGACAACAACTCGCATTCTGTTTGTTTCCATTGTTCCTGTGCTCCTGCAGTATGATTTTATCCAAACACACATAAAATTATGCGATGTGGTGCAATCGCTTAATTTTGGAAGTTCTATGTAACAAGCCTAAAGTGAAATGCTGGAAATTAAGCACGATTACGCCGGCATGACAAAAAACTACTTTACTAACAGTGACATTGGAGGTTCTAAACCCGTCTACCTCCCCTTCACCCCCGTGCCCACAGCTGAGCCAGTACCTGAGCCAGGATGTATTCACAGTTGCCGCTGAACCGGTATCGGCGGTTGTCGAAGGTGAGATAGTTCCCCTCGCCATACGTTGTGCAGGACCCCAAGCACACCCGGTTTGTACAGAGCCAGGACCTTTGTGTGCAGTTGCTGCAAACAAAAAAACAAAACAAAACAAGAAATAACTTAGTTAGGAAGGTGGAAAATAGGCTGTCCTCAGTCATGGGCTATAAAGCCTCTCTATCAATGCATGAGCTGAAAATAACGCTATAAGTGCTACTCCCCTACATATTGTCTCATACACTACAATTTGAATAAGGCGCACAATGCCTATAGAGCCTAAAGGCCTTTAGCCCCACCCCCGTTGTGTCTCTCAGCCTGGCCGCTGCAGCTTGAGCTGCTGTGGCTTCAGGTGATTCCTCTCTCCTACACACCTGAGTTTTTCACACGTTTTTAAAAGACCATTTACATGAATATGTGAACTGGTTAACAAGGCTTTGTTTGTTATTTTCACTGGTTCTAGTTCACCCTGGGTCCCCACTCTGCCTATTCTTTACGTTTTATTTTTACTGCCACAGTGGGAGAATGCATTGAGTGAAAAGGCATCTCAGGAGTAGGGATGCCACTTTCCAAAAGAAAAATACCGGCCATTAGTTGTTCAAAGAGTCTGCAAAGGCCTTGCATTGACACTAAATAAATAGTGTTGTAATTAAAATGATATGTATTCATTTGTAACATGATGTTTCTGTCTTTGTTTCCTTTAATTATTAATCATGGACCATGGAACACATATAAAAGTGCGTTCTATTTATATTTTATGTTTGAAGTATACACAGATAAGTGCTAAAAATATTGGCTTTAGGTGATTTTGTTTATTTTTGTACTGGTTGGGACATCAAAATATCAGTAGTACTGGTAGAAATCCGATCAGCAGGCAACCCGAATCGGGAGACTGAAAGTTTGTTGCAGGATCAGCACATTATTTAATTCCTACATCCTTCATTGATGCCATAATAGCAATAGTTTAGCTTATATCTGAAACTTTACACCAGTTGTCAATACAATTCTGAGTTACTCCAGGTGTCTGGGAATACATTCTGCATTCAGACAACTCACTCCTTATTCTCTCTGCTCATTTTCACGCTCACCCTGCACTCACAGCGATTAAACTGCACTCACACTGCTCACTATGCATACACGCTATTCGCCCTTCGCCTACCTTGTACTCGCACGAGCACACATCTACTCTGCACACACACAACTCTCCATTCCCGTATCAGTTTCACCACTCACCCTACACTCACTGCGACCACACTGCACTCATGCCCCTGACCATGAACTCACGCCAACTCTCCCTCCATTTAACCTGTAGTTCATAAGCACACCGCTCACCCTGCACTCACAGTGGCCACATTGCACCAACATCACTTACCCTGTACTTACATGAGCACACTACTCACATTGCACTCATGTGACACTCCACTCACCTGTCACTCTCACTAGGCAATCTCACTCAAACAAGCACATCAATCACCATACGGTCGTTCCTCCCACCCAACTCTCACAGTGTCACATCGCTAACTGTGCATTCACATAGGCACTCCTGTCACTCACACAGCTCACCCTTAACTTACATTAGCACAGCACTAACCCTACACTCACACCACACAAAAAAGCACAGCACTCAGTCTGGAGTCACACCACTCACCCTGAAATCACAGAGACAAACCTCTTCATACATGCACGCTGTTCATCCTGCCTGCACACAGATGATAGTCTGCCGGGACTCATAGGGACACACCACTATACACTAACTCCTCTCACCAGTCACTCTCACAGATCACCCCCACTCTTGCCGCTCACCCTGCACCGCAAGCAGGCACACCACTCACCCTGCATTAACATCACTCACACCACCCTGCACTCACTCCTCTCACTCTGCACGCAGTCCTCTGACTTGACACTCACATGGGCCCTCCTCAAACATTGCATTCATGCAGCTCATTTGACACTCATATGGAACATTTTTCACCCTACACTTGCACCACTCATGCTGAACTCACTCACAGTATTCACCATCACACAGCACTTACATAAACACACCACCTATTCTGCACATATACAAATTACGCAACTCTCATGACTATATACCTATTTCTACAAAGGCACCCACATAATACCTACTCTTCCCGTAGTACTAGATGCCTACTTAATTCCATCTGCAACAACAGGGTTTGTGCAAGAGGGGAGAGTGGAATGTGAATGTGGGATGGCACAAGTAGGGAGACTAGTGTGAGAAAGTGCCATCTTTCTTGCATGGTATGCCCCCACTTTTTGCTAAATTGCTGAATGTACTTTGATTGAGTGTACCCTGGGTTCCTGCCAATCAGGTGCCCAGGGCCTATGTTCCTTCCTTAAACCACACAAACTCCAAATTGGCAAACCCTAGCCACATGTCAGCCCCTAGTAAATGGTACCCTAGGTACCCAGGGCCTTGTGGCCAGGGAAGGCCTCTAAGGGCTGCAGCACTCATTGTGCCACCCTCAGAGGCCCTGTACCCTTACACAAACACACACTGCCCTTGCAGGCTGAGTGTCTGGGTGCAGGACAAAACAAAGAGTCGACATGGCACACATCACTGTGTACCATGCCCATCACCTACACTGCCAAGGCATATGTCAGCCACCCCTCTAGCTGGGTGCATTACGCCTATGGTGTGGGCACAGGAGCAGGAGCCCTGTGCCCCTACAGTACCCGGGTCCATTCCTGAGCACTGTAAGTGCAGTGCTGTCATTTAAGAGTACATGGTGCTGAGAGCTCGTCAAACACGAGCTCCACAGCACCATAATGGCAACACTGAAGACTGGGAAGTTTGGTATCAAACTTCTCAGCACATTGAACCCACACTGATGCCAGTGTGGGATTTAATGTACTAAGCACCCCAGAGGGCATCTTAGAGATGCCCCCTTACAGCTAACTTACAATCCACGTCTGCTCTGAGGCTGCCCAGGCTGCCACACAGCAGACACGTTGCTGGACCCCTGGGTGGGAGAGCTCCTGCTCTCCCGGGCCTGCAACAATGCACATCCTGGGTGAGGTGAGAAATCTCCTCCCCCAGGACGAGCAAAGGGAAGCTTCAAAGGCATGCCGCCATTTGGAGTTTCCCCAGGCCACTGCAACCCCCACTCTGGCGGGAAGCTTGGCCGGAAGCCCCATACAAGGACAGGGGATGTGCCAGCCTGCCCACCCCACCCCTCAGGTGGGGGAGGCGAGGTGAAGCACATCTCCGGGCTCTCGCCATCTTGAAGATGGGAGGCCCTACCCTATCAGGATTAGGCTACTGCCCCCCTCCCACAGGAGAGAGGCAGGATAGGGGGTGTACCCACCCCAGGACAAGGACCCATTGGTCCCTGGCCTTCACCTACCTGTAACGCCCCTAAATCTAGTATTTAGGGGCACCCTGAACCTTCCTTCCTCAGATTCCAGATAGAAGACTACAAGAAGAGCAAGAAGAACAAGGACCTGCCCTGCAGCTGCTAAAAAGAGAAGAAGACACCAACTGCTTTGGCCCCAGCCCTACCGGCCTGTCGACTCTCGAACCTGCACCAGCGCGGCATCTCTCGTGGCCAGCAACCTCACCAACCCCGGAGGACCTGGCTACCTTTTGGCTCTAAGCCCCTGGGACTCCCATGAGTAGAGGCTCTACTCAAGAAACCTATTTTTAACCCCTGGCAGCAGCCCGGAACCGCGGACCCAACACACTCTGCACCAGCCAAGCCTGGCCAGTGTACGAGTGGACAAAGACCCTGAGGACGACCCCACGGCGACTGTGACCCCGAGTCCGGCACCCAAGGACCCCCCTCGACATTCCGGAAGAAGCCTGCAGCCTCAGAACAGAGTGCCACCCCAACCGCGATCAACAAGAGGGTAAGATTTCCGACATCAAAAGGCACCCCTGCACCCGGCGCCCTGCGGCCCCCTGTGCCCAATCCCGGGGTACCCACCTAACCTACAACTACCCAACTTACCTCTCGAAGTGGTGGTGGCACCTGAAGCATCCTCGTCCCCGAGCTTGCAGCCTTTTTCCAAACCGGAACATTCCCATTGATTTCCATTGAGCGCCCGAAGGCTCAAAAGCACCCTGCACCCAGCCGCCAGAGTGGCCCTGGCAGTGCACTCTCTACACTAACTTACTTTCCCACTTGCCCTGAGTAAGTGACCAGGAGCCCAGCTCCCACAGCCGCGTGGCTTGCCAGACAGCAGCCACCAACCAAGGCCCCCCTATCCCTCATAGGATAACATTGGGCCTAACTCTCTCTGCACCCGGCCGTCCTGAAACCGCTGAGGGTGAACCAACTGTACCTACCCGACACTGGGGGACCCCTGAGTCTATGCCCGAAATTTCAACTCTGCCAGTCGAGTACTTACCCTTAAACCGCTAACTTCATTTTCCTCATAGGGTAACATTGACTGGCTTTTTCTTCAAAAATCTTCTAAGTGTGAACTTTTCAAAACTGCAAATATTCACCAAAAATCAGCCAAGTGACAAAAACGAATTTACTCACCTGCTCCTAGGTGAGCTCCCAGTGCTGGATCTTGTTGCCCAGCCCTGACTCCGAAAAGTGTCCACAACTATACTTACCTCTAACTCATTTTTCTCCCATAGGAAACCATTGTCTGCTTTTCTGTGAAATTTCTTCTAAGTGTCTATTTTTGCAAATTTGAAATATTCTTTTAAAATCGTACCATTTCTGCAAACGAAATTACTTACCTGTTTTTGATAAGGACCCCAGTCCTGGGTCTAGGTACCCAGTCCTGGATTACTAAAGTAACGATAAAGTACTCTACCTGCAATTTGAATTTCTTGCCATAGAGATCCATTGAATGTTTTCTTTGAAATATTTTCTAAGTGCTAACTTTTGAACTAGCTAAATATTATTTAAAAATCATTACAGTTATTAAGTCGACTTTCATCACTTGATTCTGAATACTGACCCAGGGCTGGATCTGGGAGCCAGACCTGGAATTCCAAAAGTAATCTGAAATGCAATTTATTACAAATAACCTGAATTTACCATTGAGCTCAATGCATTGTTATGTTTAGGAAATAGGATTGTTTATTGCAACCAACTGTGACTGTTTACAAAAATTTATTGCTTAAGACAAAAGTATTTATATTCAACCTCTCATTCTGAGAAAGTATATTTTTATCCCCTTTGTGGTTCTAAAAATAAAACAAGCATATATTTTATTTATATAAACCATTGGCCTAGAGTTCAGTTATTGAGTGTGTGAAACCATTTGCTGACTGAGTGTGTACAATAAATGCTTTACACTGTCCTCTGGTACTGCCCTACTGCTCGACCAAGCTACCACTTTTGAGAGTAAGGTCATACCTAACTTTGACCTCTATCAGCCTCTGGGGGACTGTGGACTCTGTACACCCTGTACCTATTAGGGAACAGTATATACAGAGCCACTTTCTCACATTGGTGGATCAGCAGTGGGATACAAACTTGCATTTGTTGGACTACTTGGTTACCATCTGATCACACGACAGAACTCTTAAAAATTGCCTTTAGAATTCTGATTGGTTTCTCCAAAATTACTAAAAGTCTTGCTAGGGCCTTGCTTAAGTCCCATTAGAATTTTAGAAAAATAAAAGTCACTATAGTCAGGGTAGAGGGTTAGAACTGTCAGGTTAGAATGTCTCAAACAAACCCAGCTATTAGTGATAATAATAACATGGACCTGGTGGAGGAGCTCGACCTCACACCTTACTTACACTTGTCTTTCAAGGAATTGAGGTCCTTATGTAAACTCAAAAATGTACAAATGGGTCTGCATCCAACCAAACAAGGGCTCCGGGGGCTCCTGGATGAGTTTGCTAAAGACCACCCATCTGAACATTGTGATGGCCAGTCAGATGAGGAAAGGGAAAAATGGGAGGTGGACAACAACCTCCCCATACTATTCCCTAGGGAGGAGATGGCACCCATACCCTCCAACACAAGAATTAGCATCTGGGCACCTAGAGACCACACAGGTGGCTGTGGTCCCAGAGACAACACTGGGGGACCCCTCAGTGAAGAGGACAGCCTTGTGAGGCTGGCCAAAAGATTAGATCTAGAGTCCAGGCTCCTGGCTCTAGAAAAGGAAAGGAGAGAGATGGGTTTAGCACCCATCAATGGTGGCAGCAATAATAAAAACAAGGATAGGGAGGAAACTTCTGACCCTAAAATCCCCAAAGGGATTGTCCCTAAATTTGAGGAAGGTGATGATATCACCAAATGGTTCACAGCCTTTGAGAGGGCTTGTGATATCAGGAAAGTAAAGAAACCTCTCTGGGGGGCACTCCTGTGGGAACTGTTCTCTGGTAACTGCAGGGACAGGCTTCTGACTCTCTCTGGGCCAAAAGCAGGATCCTATGACCTCATGAAGAAAGCTCTGATTGAGGGATTTGGATTCACCACTGAGGAGTATAGAATTAGATTCAGGGGGGCTCACAAAACCCAGACCCAGTCCTGGATTGATTTTGTAGATTTCTCAGTGAAGACACTGGATGGTTGGTTAGCTGGACATGGTGTGCAGGATTTTACTGGATTGTACAATTTAATCATGAAGGAACATATTTTGAGTAACTGCACAAATGAAAAGTTGCATCAGCATTTGGTAGACCTAGGTCTAATTTCTCCCCAAGAATTGGGAAAGAAGGCAGACCACTGGGTCAAGACTAGGGTGACCAAGACAACCACTGGGGGTGACCAAAAGAAAGTGGTCACAAAACCTCCCCAGGGGAAAGGTGGTGAGAATCCCCAAGATAAAAAGTCTGAGTCTTCTAAAGGGCCCCAAAAACCTGTTCAGGTGGGTGGGACCCAAACTACTCCCTATGTGCCCCAACCATATAGGGGGAAGAACTTTGATCCCTTAAAGGCCTGGTGTAATACCTGTAAAAAGCAGGGACACCTAACTGTAACTTGCCCCCAAAACAAAGCCCCTAAGGCACCCAGTACAGCTACTCCTGGGGCAGCAAGCATACAAATGGGATCAGAGGTGTACCCTGAGCAAATCTGGGAACACACTGAAGCAAGTTTAGTCTCCTTGGGAGAAGTGGAGTTTGCCACTGTAGCTGTGTGGCCCCCCAACTTAAAGAAATACTTACAATACCCCTGGGTGAATGGAACTAGGATAGAAGCTCTGAGGGATACAGGTGCCAGTGTCACTATGGTGAAAAACACACTGGTTTCCCCTGAGCAATACTTGATTGGGAAGTCTTACCCAGTCACTAACGCTGACAGTGTCACCACTAGTCATCCCATGGCCATGGTAACATTAGGCTGGGGGGGGGGGTTACTGGCCTGAAACAGGTAGTGGTCTCTCCAAAGTTGCCAGCTGCATGTCTGCTTGGAAATTATCTGGAAACCTCAGCCTGGGCTGAGGTTGAGTTAAAGGCCCATGCAGCCATGCTGGGCATCCCTGAATTGGTGTGTGTGCAAACCAGAGCACAGAGCAAGAGGAAGGGTGAAAACGTAGGTTTGGAGCCTGGAATAATGGCCCAACCAACCAAGAGAAAAGGCAAGAAGACTGGGGGACCAGCTTCTGTACAGCCAAACACTCAGAACCCCTCTCCCCCTGGAGAGGATGTGGATACCCCTGAGGGAACTGAGTCCATGGAGCTTGACCCTTACCAGGTTGAACTCTTGGGCCCAGGGGGACCCTCTAGGGAAGAGCTGTGCCAGGGTCAGCGAGACTGTCCCACTCTTGAAAGCCTGAGACAACAATCTGCTTCAGAAGCCAGGGGAGATGTCAGTGGTACCCACAGAGCTTATTGGGAAGAGGGATTACTGTATGCTGAGGCAAGAGACCCCACTCCTGGAGCCACCAGGAGGGTGGTAGTGCCACAGAAGTACAGGGAGTTCCTCCTAACTTTGGCTCATGACATCCCCCTAGCTGGACATCTGGGGCAATCCAAAACTTGGGAACGGTTAGTGAGTCACTTTTACTGGCCCCAGATGCACCAAAAGGTGAAGGAGTTTGTCAGCTCCTGTGTTACCTGTCAGGCCAGTGGCAAGACAGGTGGCCACCCAAAGGCCCCCCTCATCCCACTACCAGTGGTGGGGGTCCCCTTTGAAAGGGTAGGTGTGGACATTGTGGGTCCACTTGAACCTCCCACAGCCTAAGGGAACAAATTTATTCTAGTAGTAGTGGATCATGCTACTAGGTACCCTGAAGCAATTCCACTTAGGACTACTACAGCTCCTGCAGTAGCCAGGGCCCTCCTGGGTGTCTTCACCAGGGTGGGTTTTCCTAAGGAGGTGGTTTCAGACAGAGGTTCCAACTTCATGTCTGCTTACCTAACACACATGTGGAAAGAGTGTGGAGTGCAGTACAAGTTTACTACACCCTACCACCCACAAACCAATGGCCTTGTTGAGAGGTTCAACAAGACATTGAAAGGTATGAGCATGAGACTCCCTGAGAACCTCAAAAGGAGGTGGGATGTCCTGTTACCATGCTTGCTTTTCGCTTACAGGGAAGTGCCACAGAAGGGAGTAGGTTTCTCACCCTTTGAACTTATGTTTGGTCATCCTGTAAGGGGACCACTGTGTCTTGTAAAGGAGGGCTGGGAGAGGCCTCTTCAAGAACCCAAACTGGACATAGTGGACTATGTGCTTGGCCTAAGGTCCAGGATGGCTGAGTATATGGAAAAGGCATCAAAGAACCTTGAGGCCAGCCAGGAGCTCCAGAAGCACTAGTATGACCAAAAAGCTGCACTGGTTGAATTTCAACCAGGGCAACAGGTGTGGGTTTTGGAGCCAGTGGCACCAAGGGCTCTCCAAGACAAATGGAGTGGCCCTTACCCTATCCTAGAGAGAAAGAGTGAGGTCACCTATCTAGTAGACCTGGGCACTAGCAGGACACCCAAAAGGGTCATCCATGTGAACCGCCTTAAACTCTACAATGATAGGGCTGACATCACCATGCTGATGGTAACTGATGAAGAACAGGAAGCAGAGAGTGAACCACTCCCTGACCTCCTATCCTACAGCCCAAAAGATGGGTCAGTAGATAGTGTGATTTTCTCAGACACCCTCTCTGCCCAACAGTAGACTGACTGCAAGCAAGTCTTGCAACAATATGCTAGCCTCTTTTCCCTGACCCCTGGTCTGACAAGCTGGTGTACCCATGATGTGGACACTGGTGACAGTGCACCTGTCAAGAACAAAATCTATCGACAGTCAGATCAAGTCAAGGAAAGCATCAAAGCTGAGGTCAGCAAGATGCTGGAGTTAGGGGTCATTGAGCCTTCAGAGAGCCCCTGGGCTAGCCCAGTGGTTCGGGTCCCCAAACCTCATCAACAGGGTGAAAAGAGAGAGATGAGGTTCTGTGTGGACTATAGAGGGCTCAACTCTGTCACCAAGACAGATGCTCACCCTATCCCAAGAGCAGATGAACTGATAGACAAATTGGGGGCTGCCAAATTTCTCAGTACCTTTGACTTAACTGCAGGGTACTGGCAGATTGGCATGGCCCCAGGAGCAAAAGAAAAGACAGCATTCTCCACCCCTGATGGGCATTATCAGTTTACTGTGATGCCCTTTGGGTTAAAGAATGCCCCTGCCACCTTCCAGAGGTTGGTGAACCATGTCCTGGCTGGGTTGGAGTCATTTAGTGCAGCTTATCTTGATGATATTGCTGTCTTTAGCTCCACCTGGCAGGATCACCTGATCCACCTTGGGAAGGTTTTAGAGGCTCTGCAAAGTGCAGGTCTCACTATCAAGGCATCCAAATGCCAGATAGGGCAGGGCACCGTGGTGTACTTGGGCCACCTTGTAGGTGGAGGCCAGGTACAGCCCTTACAACCCAAAATCCAGGCCATCATGGACTGGATAGCTCCAACAACCCAGACCCAAGTCAGGGCATTCCTTGGCTTGACTGGGTACTACAGGAGGTTTGTGAAGGGGTATGGGTCCATTGTGACCCCCCTCACAGAACTCACCTCCAAGAAAATGCCCAAGAAAGTTAACTGGACAGTTAGTTGTCAAAAGGCCTTTGACACCCTAAAAGAAGCAATGTGCTCAGCACCAATTCTAAAAGCTCCAGATTATGCCAAGCAGTTCATAGTGCAGACTGATGCCTCTGAGCTAGGGATAGGAGCGGTCCTATCCCAGACCAATGATGAAGGCCAAGACCAACCTGTTGCTTTTATAAGCAGAAGGCTACTCCATAGAGAGCAGCGTTGGAGTGCCATTGAGAGGGAGGCCTTTGCTGTGGTTTGGTCCCTGAAGAAGCTGAGGCCATACTTGTTTGGCACTCACTTCCTAGTTCAAACTGACCACAGACCTCTCAGATGGCTAATGCAGATGAAAGTGGAAAATCCAAAACTACTAAGGTGGTCCATCTCCCTACAGGGAATGGACTTTGAAGTGGAACACAGACCAGGGACTGCCCATGCCAATGCAGATGGACTTTCCAGGTTCTTCCACTTAGACAATGAAGATTCCATAGGACAAGGTTAGTCTCATCACCTTTCGTTTGGGGGGGGGGGGGGTTGTGTGAGAAAGTGCCATCTTTCTTGCATGGTATGCCCCCACTTTTTGCTAAATTGCTGAATGTACTTTGATTGAGTGTATCCTGGGTTACTGCCAATCAGGTGCCCAGGGCCTATGTTCCTTCCTTAAACCACACAAACTCCAAATTGGCAAACCCTAGCCACATGTCAGCCCCTAGTAAATGGTACCCTAGGTACCCAGGGCCTTGTGGCCAGGGAAGGCCTCTAAGGGCTGCAGCACTCACTGTGCCACCCTCAGAGGCTCTGTACCCTTACACACACACACACTGCCCTTGCAGGCTGAGTGTCTGGGTGCAGGACAAAACAAAGAGTCGACATGGCACACATCACTGTGTACCATGCCCATCACCTACACTGCCAAGGCATATGTCAGCCACCCCTCTAGCTGGGTGCATTACGCCTATGGTGTGGGCACAGGAGCAGGAGCCCTATGCCCCTACAGTACCCGGGTCCATTCCTGAGCACTGTAAGTGCAGTGCTGTCATTTAAGAGTACATGGTGCTGAGAGCTCGTCAAACACGAGTTCCACAGCACCATAATGGCAACACTGAAGACTGGGAAGTTTGGTATCAAACTTCTCAGCACATTGAACCCACACTGATGCCAGTGTGGGATTTAATGTACTAAGCACCCCAGAGGGCATCTTAGAGATGCCCCCTTACAGCTAACTTACAATCCACGTCTGCTCTGAGTCTGCCCAGGCTGCCACACAGCAGACACGTTGCTGGACCCCTGGGTGGGAGAGCTCCTGCTCTCCCGGGCCTGCAACAATGCACATCCTGGGTGAGGTGAGAAATCTCCTCCCCCAGGACGAGCAAAGGGAAGCTTCAAAGGCATGCCGCCATTTGGAGTTTCCCCAGGCCACTGCAACCCCCCACTCTGGCGGGAAGCTTGGCCGGAAGCCCCATACAAGGACAGGGGATGTGCCAGCCTGCCCACCCCACCCCTCAGGTGGGGGAGGCGAGGTGAAGCACATCTCCGGGCTCTCGCCATCTTGAAGATGGGAGGCCCTACCCTATCAGGATTAGGCTACTGCCCCCCTCCCACAGGAGAGAGGCAGGATAGGGGGTGTACCCACCCCAGGACAAGGACCCATTGGTCCCTGGCCTTCACCTACCTGTAACGCCCCTAAATCTAGTATTTAGGGGCACCCTGAACCTTCCTTCCTCAGATTCCAGATAGAAGACTACAAGAAGAGCAAGAAGAACAAGGACCTGCCCTGCAGCTGCTAAAAAGAGAAGAAGACACCAACTGCTTTGGCCCCAGCCCTACCGGCCTGTCGACTCTCGAACCTGCACCAGCGCAGCATCTCTCGTGGCCAGCAACCTCACCAACCCCGTAGGACCTGGCTACCTTTTGGCTCTAAGCCCCTGGGACTCCCATGAGTAGAGGCTCTACTCAAGAAACCTATTTTTAACCCCTGGCAGCAGCCCGGAACCGCGGACCCAACACACTCTGCACCAGCCAAGCCTGGCCAGTGCCGGAGTGGACAAAGACCCTGAGGACGACCCCACGGCGACTGTGAGCCCGAGTCCGGCACCCAAGGACCCCCCTCGACATTCCGGAAGAAGCCTGCAGCCTCAGAACAGAGTGCCACCCCAACCGCGATCAACAAGAGGGTAAGATTTCCGACATCAAAAGTCACCCCTGCACCCGGCGCCCTGTGGCCCCCTGTGCCCAATCCCGGGGTACCCACCTAACCTACAACTACCCAACTTACCTCTCGAAGTGGTGGTGGCACCTGAAGCATCCTCGTCCCCGAGCTTGCAGCCTTTTTCCAAACCGGAACATTCCCATTGATTTCCATTGAGCGCCTGAAGGCTCAAAAGCACCCTGCACCCAGCCGCCCGAGTGGCCCTGGCAGTGCACTCTCTACACTAACTTACTTCCCCACTTGCCCTGAGTAAGTGACCAGGAGCCCAGCTCCCACAGCCGCGTGGCTTGCCAGACAGCAGCCACCAACCAAGGCCCCCCTATCCCTCATAGGATAACATTGGGCCTAACTCTCTCTGCACCCGGCCGTCCTGAAACCGCTGAGGGTGAACCAACTGTACCTACCCGACACTGGGGGACCCCTGAGTCTATGCCCGGAATTTCAACTCTGCCAGTCGAGTACTTACCCTTAAACCGCTAACTTCATTTTCCTCATAGGGTAACATTGACTGGCTTTTTCTTCAAAAATCTTCTAAGTGTGAACTTTTCAAAACTGCAAATATTCACCAAAAATCAGCCAAGTGACAAAAACGAATTTACTCACCTGCTCCTAGGTGAGCTCCCAGTGCTGGGTCTTGGTGCCCAGCCCTGACTCCGAAAAGTGTCCACAACTATACTTACCTCTAACTCATTTTTCTCCCATAGGAAACCATTGTCTGCTTTTCTGTGAAATTTCTTCTAAGTGTCTATTTTTGCAAATTTGAAATATTCTTTTAAAATCGTACCATTTCTGCAAACGAAATTACTTACCTGTTTTTGATAAGGACCCCAGTCCTGGGTCTAGGTACCCAGTCCTGGATTACTAAAGTAACGATAAAGTACTCTACCTGCAATTTGAATTTCTTGCCATAGAGATCCATTGAATGTTTTCTTTGAAATATTTTCTAAGTGCTAACTTTTGAACTAGCTAAATATTATTTAAAAATCATTACAGTTATTGAGTCGACTTTCATCACTTGATTCTGAATACTGACCCAGGGCTGGATCTGGGAGCCAGACCTGGAATTCCAAAAGTAATCTGAAATGCAATTTATTACAAATAACCTGAATTTACCATTGAGCTCAATGCATTATGTTTAGGAAATAGGATTGTTTATTGCAACCAACTGTGACTGTTTACAAAAATGTATTGCTTAAGACAAAAGTATTTATATTCAACCTCTCATTCTGAGAAAGTATATTTGTATCCCCTTTGTGGTTCTAAAAATAAAACAAGCATATATTTTATATATATAAACCATTGGCCTAGAGTTCAGTTATTGAGTGTGTGAAACCATTTGCTGACTGAGTGTGTACAATAAATGCTTTACACTGTCCTCTGGTACTGCCTTACTGCTCGACCAAGCTACCACTTTTGAGAGTAAGGTCATACCTAACTTTGACCTCTATCAGCCTCTGGGGGACTGTGGACTCTGTACACCCTGTACCTATTAGGGAACAGTATATACAAAGCCACTTTCTCACATTGGTGGATCAGCGGTGGGATACAAACTTGCATTTGTTGGACTACTTGGTTACCATCTGATCACACGACAGAACTCTTAAAAATTGCCTTTAGAATTCTGATTGGTTTCTCCAAAATTACTAAAAGTCTTGCTAGGGCCTTGCTTAAGTCCCATTAGAATTTTAGAAAAATAAAAGTCACTATAGTCAGGGTAGAGGGTTAGAACTGTCAGGTTAGAATGTCTCAAACAAACCCAGCTATTAGTGATAATAATAACATGGACCTGGTGGAGGAGCTCGACCTCACACCTTACTTACACTTGTCTTTCAAGGAATTGAGGTCCTTATGTAAACTCAAAAATGTACAAATGGGTCTGCATCCAACCAAACAAGGGCTCCGGGGGCTCCTGGATGAGTTTGCTAAAGACCACCCATCTGAACATTGTGATGGCCAGTCAGATGAGGAAAGGGAAAAATGGGAGGTGGACAACAACCTCCCCATACTATTCCCTAGGGAGGAGATGGCACCCATACCCTCAACACAAGAATTAGCATCTGGGCACCTAGAGACCACACAGGTGGCTGTGGTCCCAGAGACAACACTGGGGGACCCCTCAGTGAAGAGGACAGCCTTGTGAGGCTGGCCAAAAGATTAGATCTAGAGTCCAGGCTCCTGGCTCTAGAAAAGGAAAGGAGAGAGATGGGTTTAGCACCCATCAATGGTGGCAGCAATAATAAAAACAAGGATAGGGAGGAAACTTCTGACCCTAAAATCCCCAAAGGGATTGTCCCTAAATTTGAGGAAGGTGATGATATCACCAAATGGTTCACAGCCTTTGAGAGGGCTTGTGATATCAGGAAAGTAAAGAAACCTCTCTGGGGGGCACTCCTGTGGGAACTGTTCTCTGGTAACTGCAGGGACAGGCTTCTGACTCTCTCTGGGCCAGAAGCAGGATCCTATGACCTCATGAAGAAAGCTCTGATTGAGGGATTTGGATTCACCACTGAGGAGTATAGAATTAGATTCAGGGGGGCTCACAAAACCCAGACCCAGTCCTGGATTGATTTTGTAGATTTCTCAGTGAAGACACTGGATGGTTGGTTAGCTGGACATGGTGTGCAGGATTTTACTGGATTGTACAATTTATTCATGAAGGAACATATTTTGAGTAACTGCACAAATGAAAAGTTGCATCAGCATTTGGTAGACCTAGGTCTAATTTCTCCCCAAGAATTGGGAAAGAAGGCAGACCACTGGGTCAAGACTAGGGTGACCAAGACAACCACTGGGGGTGACCAAAAGAAAGTGGTCACAAAACCTCCCCAGGGGAAAGGTGGTGAGAATCCCCAAGATAAAAAGTCTGAGTCTTCTAAAGGGCCCCAAAAACCTGTTCAGGTGGGTGGGACCCAAACTACTCCCTATGTGCCCCAACCATATAGGGGGAAGAACTTTGATCCCTTAAAGGCCTGGTGTAATACCTGTAAAAAGCAGGGACACCTAACTGTAACTTGCCCCCAAAACAAAGCCCCTAAGGCACCCAGTACAGCTACTCCTGGGGCAGCAAGCATACAAATGGGATCAGAGGTGTACCCTGAGCAAATCTGGGAACACACTGAAGCAAGTTTAGTCTCCTTGGGAGAAGTGGAGTTTGCCACTGTAGCTGTGTGGCCCCCCAACTTAAAGAAATACTTACAGTACCCCTGGGTGAATGGAACTAGGATAGAAGCTCTGAGGGATACAGGTGCCAGTGTCACTATGGTGAAAGACACACTGGTTTCCCCTGAGCAATACTTGATTGGGAAGTCTTACCCAGTCACTAACGCTGACAGTGTCACCACTAGTCATCCCATGGCCATGGTAACATTAGGCTGGGGGGGGGGTTACTGGCCTGAAACAGGTAGTGGTCTCTCCAAAGTTGCCAGCTGCATGTCTGCTTGGAAATGATCTGGAAACCTCAGCCTGGGCTGAGGTTGAGTTAAAGGCCCATGCAGCCATGCTGGGCATCCCTGAATTGGTGTGTGTGCAAACCAGAGCACAGAGCAAGAGGAAGGGTGAAAACGTAGGTTTGGAGCCTGGAATAATGGCCCAACCAACCAAGAGAAAAGGCAAGAAGACTGGGGGACCAGCTTCTGTACAGCCAAACACTCAGAACCCCTCTCCCCCTGGAGAGGATGTGGATACCCCTGAGGGAACTGAGTCCATGGAGCTTGACCCTTACCAGGTTGAACTCTTGGGCCCAGGGGGACCCTCTAGGGAAGAGCTGTGCCAGGGTCAGCGAGACTGTCCCACTCTTGAAAGCCTGAGACAACAATCTGCTTCAGAAGCCAGGGGAGATGTCAGTGGTACCCACAGAGCTTATTGGGAAGAGGGATTACTGTATGCTGAGGCAAGAGACCCCACTCCTGGTGCCACAGAAGTACAGGGAGTTCCTCCTAACTTTGGCTCATGACATCCCCCTAGCTGGACATCTGGGGCAATCCAAAACTTGGGAAAGGTTAGTGAGTCACTTTTACTGGCCCCAGATGCACCAAAAGGTGAAGGAGTTTGTCAGCTCCTGTGTTACCTGTCAGGCCAGTGGCAAGACAGGTGGCCACCCAAAGGCCCCCCTCATCCCACTACCAGTGGTGGGGGTCCCCTTTGAAAGGGTAGGTGTGGACATTGTGGGTCCACTTGAACCTCCCACAGCCTCAGGGAACAAATTTATTCTAGTAGTAGTGGATCATGCTACTAGGTACCCTGAAGCAATTCCACTTAGGACTACTACAGCTCCTGCAGTAGCCAAGGCCCTCCTGGGTGTCTTCACCAGGGTGGGTTTTCCTAAGGAGGTGGTTTCAGACAGAGGTTCCAACTTCATGTCTGCTTACCTAACACACATGTGGAAAGAGTGTGGAGTGCAGTACAAGTTTACTACACCCTACCACCCACAAACCAATGGCCTTGTTGAGAGGTTCAACAAGACATTGAAAGGTATGAGCATGAGACTCCCTGAGAACCTCAAAAGGAGGTGGGATGTCCTGTTACCATGCTTGCTTTTCGCTTACAGGGAAGTGCCACAGAAGGGAGTAGGTTTCTCACCCTTTGAACTTATGTTTGGTCATCCTGTAAGGGGACCACTGTGTCTTGTAAAGGAGGGCTGGGAGAGGCCTCTTCAAGAACCCAAACTGGACATAGTGGACTATGTGCTTGGCCTAAGGTCCAGGATGGCTGAGTATATGGAAAAGGCATCAAAGAACCTTGAGGCCAGCCAGGAGCTCCAGAAGCACTGGTATGACCAAAAAGCTGCACTGGTTGAATTTCAACCAGGGCAACAGGTGTGGGTTTTGGAGCCAGTGGCACCAAGGGCTCTCCAAGACAAATGGAGTGGCCCTTACCCTATCCTAGAGAGAAAGAGTGAGGTCACCTATCTAGTAGACCTGGGCACTAGCAGGACACCCAAAAGGGTCATCCATGTGAACCGCCTTAAACTCTACAATGATAGGGCTGACATCACCATGCTGATGGTAACTGATGAAGAACAGGAAGCAGAGAGTGAACCACTCCCTGACCTCCTATCCTACAGCCCAAAAGATGGGTCAGTAGATAGTGTGATTTTCTCAGACACCCTCTCTGCCCAACAGCAGACTGACTGCAAGCAAGTCTTGCAACAATATGCTAGCCTCTTTTCCCTGACCCCTGGTCTGACAAGCTGGTGTACCCATGATGTGGACACTGGTGACAGTGCACCTGTCAAGAACAAAATCTATCGACAGTCAGATCAAGTCAAGGAAAGGATCAAAGCTGAGGTCAGCAAGATGCTGGAGTTAGGGGTCATTGAGCCTTCAGAGAGCCCCTGGGCTAGCCCAGTGGTTCTGGTCCCCAAACCTCATCAACAGGGTGAAAAGAGAGAGATGAGGTTCTGTGTGGACTATAGAGGGCTCAACTCTGTCACCAAGACAGATGCTCACCCTATCCCAAGAGCAGATGAACTGATAGACAAATTGGGGGCTGACAAATTTCTCAGTACCTTTGACTTAACTGCAGGGTACTGGCAGATTGGCATGGCCCCAGGAGCAAAAGAAAAGACAGCATTCTCCACCCCTGATGGGAATTATCAGTTTACTGTGATGCCCTTTGGGTTAAAGAATGCCCCTGCCACCTTCCAGAGGTTGGTGAACCATGTCCTGGCTGGGTTGGAGTCATTTAGTGCAGCTTATCTTGATGATATTGCTGTCTTTAGCTCCACCTGGCAGGATCACCTGATCCACCTTGGGAAGGTTTTAGAGGCTCTGCAAAGTGCAGGTCTCACTATCAAGGCATCCAAATGCCAGATAGGGCAGGGCACCGTGGTGTACTTGGGCCACCTTGTAGGTGGAGGCCAGGTACAGCCCTTACAACCCAAAATCCAGGCCATCATGGACTGGATAGCTCCAACAACCCAGACCCAAGTCAGGGCATTCCTTGGCTTGACTGGGTACTACAGGAGGTTTGTGAAGGGGTATGGGTCCATTGTGACCCCCCTCACAGAACTCACCTCCAAGAAAATGCCCAAGAAAGTTAACTGGACAGTTAGTTGTCAAAAGGCTTTTGACACCCTAAAAGAAGCAATGTGCTCAGCACCAATTCTAAAAGCTCCAGATTATGCCAAGCAGTTCATAGTGCAGACTGATGCCTCTGAGCTAGGGATAGGAGCGGTCCTATCCCAGACCAATGATGAAGGCCAAGACCAACCTGTTGCTTTTATAAGCAGAAGGCTACTCCATAGAGAGCAGCGTTGGAGTGCCATTGAGAGGGAGGCCTTTGCTGTGGTTTGGTCCCTGAAGAAGCTGAGGCCATACTTGTTTGGCACTCACTTCCTAGTTCAAACTGACCACAGACCTCTCAGATGGCTAATGCAGATGAAAGTGGAAAATCCAAAACTACTAAGGCGGTCCATCTCCCTACAGGGAATGGACTTTGAAGTGGAACAAAGACCAGGGACTGCCCATGCCAATGCAGATGGACTTTCCAGGTTCTTCCACTTAGACAATGAAGACTCCATAGGACAAGGTTAGTCTCATCACCTTTCGTTTGGGGGGGGGGGGTTGTGTGAGAAAGTGCCATCTTTCTTGCATGGTATGCCCCCACTTTTTGCTAAATTGCTGAATGTACTTTGATTGAGTGTACCCTGGGTTCCTGCCAATCAGGTGCCCAGGGCCTATGTTCCTTCCTTAAACCACACAAACTCCAAATTGGCAAACCCTAGCCACATGTCAGCCCCTAGTAAATGGTACCCTAGGTACCCAGGGCCTTGTGGCCAGGGAAGGCCTCTAAGGGCTGCAGCACTCATTGTGCCACCCTCAGAGGCTCTGTACCCTTACACACACACACACTGCCCTTGCAGGCTGAGTGTCTGGGTGCAGGACAAAACAAAGAGTCGACATGGCACACATCACTGTGTACCATGCCCATCACCTACACTGCCAAGGCATATGTCAGCCACCCCTCTAGCTGGGTGCATTACGCCTATGGTGTGGGCACAGGAGCAGGAGCCCTGTGCCCCTACAGTACCCGGGTCCATTCCTGAGCACTGTAAGTGCAGTGCTGTCATTTAAGAGTACATGGTGCTGAGAGCTCGTCAAACACGAGTTCCACAGCACCATAATGGCAACACTGAAGACTGGGAAGTTTGGTATCAAACTTCTCAGCACATTGAACCCACACTGATGCCAGTGTGGGATTTAATGTACTAAGCACCCCAGAGGGCATCTTAGAGATGCCCCCTTACAGCTAACTTACAATCCACGTCTGCTCTGAGGCTGCCCAGGCTGCCACACAGCAGACACGTTGCTGGACCCCTGGGTGGGAGAGCTCCTGCTCTCCCGGGCCTGCAACAATGCACATCCTGGGTGAGGTGAGAAATCTCCTCCCCCAGGACGAGCAAAGGGAAGCTTCAAAGGCATGCCGCCATTTGGAGTTTCCCCAGGCCACTGCAACCCCCCACTCTGGCGGGAAGCTTGGCCGGAAGCCCCATGCAAGGACAGGGGATGTGCCAGCCTGCCCACCCCACCCCTCAGGTGGGGGAGGCGAGGTGAAGCACATCTCCGGGCTCTCGCCATCTTGAAGATGGGAGGCCCTACCCTATCAGGATTAGGCTACTGCCCCCCTCCCACAGGAGAGAGGCAGGATAGGGGGTGTACCCACCCCAGGACAAGGACCCATTGGTCCCTGGCCTTCACCTACCTGTAACGCCCCTAAATCTAGTATTTAGGGGCACCCTGAACCTTCCTTCCTCAGATTCCAGATAGAAGACTACAAGAAGAGCAAGAAGAACAAGGACCTGCCCTGCAGCTGCTAAAAAGAGAAGAAGACACCAACTGCTTTGGCCCCAGCCCTACCGGCCTGTCGACTCTCGAACCTGCACCAGCGCGGCATCTCTCGTGGCCAGCAACCTCACCAACCCCGTAGGACCTGGCTACCTTTTGGCTCTAAGCCCCTGGGACTCCCATGAGTAGAGGCTCTACTCAAGAAACCTATTTTTAACCCCTGGCAGCAGCCCGGAACCGCGGACCCAACACACTCTGCACCAGCCAAGCCTGGAAAGTGCCGGAGTGGACAAAGACCCTGAGGACGACCCCACGGCGACTGTGACCCCGAGTCCGGCACCCAAGGACCCCCCTCGACATTCCGGAAGAAGCCTGCAGCCTCAGAACAGAGTGCCACCCCAACCGCGATCAACAAGAGGGTAAGATTTCCGACATCAAAAGTCCCCCCTGCACCCGGCGCCCTGCGGCCCCCTGTGCCCAATCCCGGGGTACCCACCTAACCTACAACTACCCAACTTACCTCTCGAAGTGGTGGTGGCACCTGAAGCATCCTCGTCCCCGAGCTTGCAGCCTTTTTCCAAACCGGAACATTCCCATTGATTTCCATTGAGCGCCCGAAGGCTCAAAAGCACCCTGCACCCAGCCGCCCGAGTGGCCCTGGCAGTGCACTCTCTACACTAACTTACTTCCCCACTTGCCCTGAGTAAGTGACCAGGAGCCCAGCTCCCACAGCCGCGTGGCTTGCCAGAAAGCAGCCACCAACCAAGGCCCCCCTATCCCTCATAGGATAACATTGGGCCTAACTCTCTCTGCACCCGGCCGTCCTGAAACCGCTGAGGGTGAACCAACTGTACCTACCCGACACTGGGGGACCCCTGAGTCTATGCCCGGAATTTCAACTCTGCCAGTCGAGTACTTACCCTTAAACCGCTAACTTCATTTTCCTCATAGGGTAACATTGACTGGCTTTTTCTTCAAAAATCTTCTAAGTGTGAACTTTTCAAAACTGCAAATATTCACCAAAAATCAGCCAAGTGACAAAAACGAATTTACTCACCTGCTCCTAGGTGAGCTCCCAGTGCTGGGTCTTGGTGCCCAGCCCTGACTCCGAAAAGTGTCCACAACTATACTTACCTCTAACTCATTTTTCTCCCATAGGAAACCATTGTCTGCTTTTCTGTGAAATTTCTTCTAAGTGTCTATTTTTGCAAATTTGAAATATTCTTTTAAAATCGTACCATTTCTGCAAACGAAATTACTTACCTGTTTTTGATAAGGACCCCAGTCCTGGGTCTAGGTACCCAGTCCTGGATTACTAAAGTAACGATAAAGTACTCTACCTGCAATTTGAATTTCTTGCCATAGAGATCCATTGAATGTTTTCTTTGAAATATTTTCTAAGTGCTAACTTTTGAACTAGCTAAATATTATTTAAAAATCATTACAGTTATTGAGTCGACTTTCATCACTTGATTCTGAATACTGACCCAGGGCTGGATCTGGGAGCCAGACCTGGAATTCCAAAAGTAATCTGAAATGCAATTTATTACAAATAACCTGAATTTACCATTGAGCTCAATGCATTATGTTTAGGAAATAGGATTGTTTATTGCAACCAACTGTGACTGTTTACAAAAATGTATTGCTTAAGACAAAAGTATTTATATTCAACCTCTCATTCTGAGAAAGTATATTTTTATCCCCTTTGTGGTTCTAAAAATAAAACAAGCATATATTTTATATATATAAACCATTGGCCTAGAGTTCAGTTATTGAGTGTGTGAAACCATTTGCTGACTGAGTGTGTACAATAAATGCTTTACACTGTCCTCTGGTACTGCCTTACTGCTCGACCAAGCTACCACTTTTGAGAGTAAGGTCATACCTAACTTTGACCTCTATCAGCCTCTGGGGGACTGTGGACTCTGTGCACCCTGTACCTATTAGGGAACAGTATATACAGAGCCACTTTCTCACAACTAGGGCTTGGGCTTTGGGGTGGGGTGCTGGATTGAGGATCATTTGACACCTTCAGCCACTCCAGGCTTTCCATTCACCACAATGCTTCATTCTGAGACGTCTTTTTTTTTTTCACAGTGTAAGTTGGGTCTCAAAAACCCCAAAATGCAAAGTGTCACTGGATAAAATCCACAGTTGCCAAAGAAGTCAAGCATTTCATAAGATCAGTTGGATGCTGTGATATTACATGTTAGAATGTGGATTAGTTCATTTCTAATACTGTAACTGCTTGACCAAATATAAACCCCGTACAGCTCTTTTACGGAAGTCAACTTTTCATTCACTTCATACTTGTAACAAACATTGAAAAGGCAATATATATTTTTTTTTAATAGCGCATAGAGAATAGGTTTTTATTAAGCTTTACCAAACGGAAAAGCAGGTAAAGCAGAAGCAGCAGGGCAAGTGTGTTGACTAATTGAAGTGTGAGTTGCAGTGTGTCTGTGCAAGAGTGTGACAGAGCAAATGTACAAAACAGTGCAAGAGATATATTGGGAATGTGAGTGTGAGAGAATATGTGAATGTATGTGTGTTATACATGCAAGTGTGCCGCTGGTCTGGTATGCTGGAGGTTATACTTGTCTTATGGACAAGGGCACTAATACCATATGGATGGACGGTGTTACCAACGGCAAACTGCAGGCCCTGATTTGCTTCTATTAGGACACCATCAGTGCCTGTGGGGATTCGAACTGTCTAACTGAGAAAGCTGCAGCCCAGTTATGCCCAGCGGCAGGAACCCAGAACACGTACCATCACACCTGTCCGAAGGCCCTGACATGATGCACTTAATTGTTAGCCTCTGGGGTGAATCCATAGCAAACTGTTGGAACTGATATTAGAGGTACCTCTTGTCATAAGATTTCCTGTACTGATTTTATAAGTGGTGTCAATGGCAAAATGCTGACCACTGTGTAATGGAAGACATTTTTTGAGGTACCCGTGACTTTGGCTGAAGTATCCACGGTAAATTTCTGGCACTGTCATATTGAATGTACTCCTTGGCATAAGCGGCTCACCCATGAAAAAATTATAACCTTGATATAGTGGAAGTAATTTCTGACTTAAGACATTTGAAAACAACAAGATCTATGCCTAGGAAAGGCCAGGCTTCCCTGGTGCACCATGAAAGTACTGAAATGTTTCATGAATGCCCTGTAAGGGTCTGCTGCGTTTTAGCAAATTTGATCCTAAAAGTTTTGAAAACAATTCCCAGGGAGAAGTCTACTCTCCCTTAAATCAACTACAAGAAATCTTTTTATCATGTTTGAATTGCTAGAATTTGGGAGAAGTATTACACCCCACCACTTACATAGATAATGTTCCTCATATATTGGCTAGGAGGCTAGCTATGACCCATATCTGGAAATGCTTGTCCTGTCCCATTGCTGCTAGAAGGGCTGGCTTAAGGACAATGCGACCAGTGCAGCTGAACCTGGCATTGACTCTGGTGAGTGGTGCTGTGTTTAAAAATAATTTTTGTTTAAAAGCACACATGTACTTCTGTGTGCATCAGGCAGTTTTCAGGCAACAATAGACCATGCAGATCACAGAACTCAGGGCTTCATTTACAAACCCATTGTGCCACGGCTGTGTAAATTTTTTTAGAGACATCGGCGATGCTGTGTGCCCGCCCATATTTACTAGGTAACATAAAGTCAACCTGTGTGACATTTCATGGTCTTGTAAATATGGGCCACTTTCACGCATTACTCTGCGTGAAAAGGTCATTCCTTGTGTGTTGCTGTGGGTGTTCCCACGCAACATCCATGGAACCTGACACATTCCTAGATTTACAAAGTGTGGTAAACCTGGGAAGGCATCAGAATCCTGCAAGGGGAGGTGTAGGAGTGGTGCAACAATGAGAAATACTTTTTTTTCTCTTCGCTTTTAGGTCTCGCCTAGCGTTGAACTGGGGTGGAAGAGTGAGCTAAAGAATGATGATGGATTAAACCCAGATCAGTTGACTGGGGGTGAGTGTTTGATTTGCTCAAACGCTCCGTCCATCATCCCCTTTGGTATCGCTTTGTTCACCCTAAGTTGGCAGGGTATGCCCAGACGTGGGTCCCTTGCTCACTTTGCCACTGGATTCAAGATAGCCTGGCTGATGAGGGTTATGAACCCGAAACCCGTCCCAGGATGCTTGTTTCCGGTCCAGGGAAGACATGGCTTGGCAGTTCAGGCTGGACTGTTCCCATGAGGCACAGGGTCAGACTGATTTGCATATGGCCATGTCTGAACTGGGGTGGTGGAGTGAGCTAAAGAATGATGATGGATTAAACCCAGATCAGTTGACTGGGGGTGAGTGTTTGATTTGCTCAAACGCTCCGTCCATCATCCCTTTGGTATCGCTTTGTTCGCCCTAAGTTGGCAGGGTATGCCCAGACGTGGGTACCTTGCTCCCTTTGCCACTGGATTCAAGATAGCCTGGCTGATGAGGGTTATGAACCCGAAACCAGTTCCAGGATGCTTGTTTCCGGTCCAGGGAAAACATGGCTTGGCAGTTCGGGATGGACTCTTCCCATGAGGCACAGGGTCAGACTGATTTGCATATGGCCATGTCTGAAGTGGGATGGTGGAGTGAGCTAAAGAATGATGATGGATTAAACCCAGATCAGTTGACTGGGGGTGAGTGCTTGATTTGCTCAAACGCTCCGTCCATCATCCCCTTTGGTATCGCTTTGTTCGTCCTAAGTTGGCAGGGTATGGCCAGACGTGGGTTCTTGCTCACTTTGCCACTGGATTCAAGATAGCCTGGCTGATGAGGATAATGAACACAAAACCAGTCCCAGGATGCTTGTTTCCAGTCCAGGGAAGACATGGCCAGGCAGTTCGGGCTGGACTGTTCCCATGTGGCACAGGGTCAGACTGATTTGCATATGGCCATGTCTGAAGTGGGGTGGTGGAGTGAGCTAAAGAATGATGATGGATTAAACCCAGATCAGTTGACTGGGGTTGAGTGTTTGATTTGCTCAAACGCTCTGTCTAAAATCCCCTTTGGTATCGCTTTGTTCGTCCTAAGTTGGCAGGGTATGGCCAGACGTGGGTTCTTGCTCACTTTGCCACTGGATTCAAGATAGCCTGGCTGATGAGGATTATGAACACAAAACCGGTCCCAGGATGCTTGTTTCCTGTCCAGGGAAGACATGGCCAGGCAGTTCGGGCTGGACTGTTCCCATGAGGCACAGGGTCAGACTGATTTGCATATGGCCATGTCTGAAGTGGGGTGGTGGAGTGAGCTAAAGAATGATGATGGATTAAACCCAGATCAGTTGACTGGGGGTGAGTGTTTGATTTGCTCAAACGCTCCATCCATCATCCCCTTTGGTATCGCCCCATCGCTTTGCGAGGCATGCAGTATACAATATAGTGTGGAAGCTTTGTGGAAGCTCCGCCCACTCTCCGGCCCATCTTCTTCATTGGCATAGGTTATAAAGGCTGCCTTCCCGATTGGTTTTAAGCTTGTTAGTCCCTCCTCATGACAGCCATGTCAGTCATTTGTATCCTTCCATGGCTACTGGCCCCTTTACTGCACAGACTATTTTCTTCTCCCCCCTCCCTTTCCCCATCCCCCCGCAGTCCGTGACTTCTCGGGGCCCCCCTCCGCACACTCCTGGTCATGCACTTGCTTTCTCGCGCCCACCCGCACTCCCGTATTCAATGTAATAGGTCTCATGTAAATGCAAGTCCTATTGCATTGCCAATGCTTGTTCTTATTTGGCACACTGCTTCCAAAAAGCGGTAACATTGTATTTCACTGGAAGGTTGGGTGCAAGCCAAGAAAGAAATGTGCTTATCTTTCTTTGCTGGGTTCCTGTGCTGTCCTGCTTCACCCTTGTCCTGCCTGCATTTTTCTTTGGAGCAGCACCGGGGCACTCACCTCTCCCTCCTACCGCCGCCGCAGCAGCCATCTCCCGTCGGCCGCAGTGTGTAGGGGGGACTACAGCCCCCAAGCTCCTTAGCGGCGGAAGTCCGCCACCGCCAGCATCCCGCCCGGAGGCGCTCAAAACTGCGGACATCCCCGGCAGAGCGGGCGTCTTTGCTGGGTTCCTGTGCTGTCCTGCTTCACCCTTGTCCTGCCTGCATTTTTCTTTGGAACAGCACCGGGGCACTCACCTCTCCCTCCTACCGCCGCCGCAGCAGCCATCTCCCGTCGGCCGCAGTGTGTAGGGGGGACTACAGCCCCCAAGCTCCTTAGCGGCGGAAGTCCGCCACCGTCAGCATCCCGCCCGGAGGCGCTCAAAACTGCGGACATCCCCGGCAGAGCGGGCGTCTTTGCTGGGTTCCTGTGCTGTCCTGCTTCACCCTTGTCCTGCCTGCATTTTTCTTTGGAGCAGCACCGGGGCACTCACCTCTCCCTCCTACCGCCGCCGCAGCAGCCATCTCCCGTCGGCCGCAGTGTGTAGGGGGGACTACAGCCCCCAAGCTCCTTAGCGGCGGAAGTCCGCCACCATCAGCATCCCGCCCAGAGGCGCTCAAAACTGCGGACATCCCCGGCAGAGCGGGCGTCTTTGCTGGGTTCCTGTGCTGTCCTGCTTCACCCTTGTCCTGCCTGCATTTCGCTTTGGAGCAGCACCGGGGCACTCACCTCTCCCTCCTACCGCCGCCGCAGCAGCCATCTCCCGTCGGCCGCAGTGTGTAGGGGGGACTACAGCCCCCAAGCTCCTTAGCGGCGGAAGTCCGCCACCGTCAGCATCCCGCCCGGAGGCGCTCAAAACTGCGGACATCCCCGGCAGAGCGGGCGTCTTTGCTGGGTTCCTGTGCTGTCCTGCTTCACCCTTGTCCTGCCTGCATTTTTCTTTGGAGCAGCACCGGGGCACTCACCTCTCCCTCCTACCGCCGCCGCAGCAGCCATCTCCCGTCGGCCGCAGTGTTTAGGGGGGACTACAGCCCCCAAGCTCCTTAGCGGCGGAAGTCCGCCACCGTCAGCATCCCGCACGGAGGCGCTCAAAACTGCGGACATCCCCGGCAGAGCGGGCGTCTTTGCTGGGTTCCTGTGCTGTCCTGCTTCACCCTTGTCCTGCCTGCATTTTTCTTTGGAGCAGCACCGGGGCACTCACCTCTCCCTCCTACCGCCGCCGCAGCAGCCATCTCCCGTCGGCCGCAGTGTGTAGGGGGGACTACAGCCCCCAAGCTCCTTAGCGGCGGAAGTCCGCCACCGTCAGCATCCCGCCCGGAGGCGCTCAAAACTGCGGACATTCCCCGCGACGCGGGACGCGCGCGGGCGGCGCCGGGCTGAGCCCGGGCAGAGGGCGGGCCGTCTGTGGCCGTCCGAGGTCGAGCGAGGACGGGACGGGCCACACCATTGCCGTCCGTGACACTGAGCTACCTTTTTGGGACTGCCACAAAACAGGTACTGTTACTGATGAACACATCTATTGTTTAGGGTTACCACTTCCAGATTTATCTGCAGATAGCCGCCACATATGGATACAATGTCGAAAGCAAGGAACTCTACAATGACTAACACTATGGACAATTATCTGGTCCAGATTGTCAGTAAAATTAACAACGATAGGAGGACTTCATTGGGGCTAACATGTTCTCCTAGCTCTCCACCACTGATTCCTTTGTCTGGTTTACCGTTGGTTTCTCCTTTACAGGCAACAAGTAGTATGTCCCTAGATCTAATAAGTGTAGATAGTGACATACCTGATTCTTGTCCGCCTTTAGCTCCTAAATCGCCACTAGAAACTGTATTAGATATAGATGAGGCGGCTACAGAAGCTGATTCGCAGTCGCCCGCTCTTCCCTTGAGAAGTAGGTTAGTTAGAGCATGCAGAAAGTCCCAGTTTAAAAGTAATGGGTCTCGTACAGGGAGGAAAAGGGCTACTATTGTGAATAAAAGTATTAGCAAAGAAGATGCATCAGGGTCAGTCTCCAACATAAATCCTGATACTGAGCTCTCTGAAAAGATCAGAGACATGATCGATACTAAAATAGGAGGTATTATAACCCCATTGGTAGCCAAAATTGATCATCTTATGGCAGAGATAGCTAGGTTGAACGCCATAATAAACAGACCTGTGGATGAAGTCGCTAGAACTATACCTATATCCCCAAATGTACGTATCTTAAATGGGGTACCTCCGAATGGAGGGCAAAGAATAATAGGGAATGTGAAAGCGAACATCCCAATCCAGCCACCTGGAACTAATAAAAATCTCCCGAAGGCAAGCACAGATACCCCTAAGGCACTAACAGTGGCAAATAACCAATTTCAATGTATTTCCCAGGCAGAACCTCTTACATTGGTTCTTGCCAATGTTCCTGCTTTGACTACTGACAAATCGGAAACTACATCTTCTCTGATCAGTAAATCTTTGTATTGGCTGGTGAATAACATGAAGATGTCTCCTTGGGGTAAGCAGAAACTAGCCAGGGAAATTATTATGGCAAGAAGGGTCCAATGGCTAGGGCATCACCCGAAAAAATGTAAAGGGGATTGTGTGGTTTTAAATTTTTCCAATCCTGATGTCCTCCCAGATATCTTGGCCAATATAAACCCCCCGCAACGAAGACAAGGTGTCATCATCCCGTTAACCCTCAAATATTTTTATTATATGAGAAATCGAGGCATTCACAAAGGATTACCAAGATCAGGGTGGACACCGTCTCCAAGTAAAGGGGGTAGGAGCGTCTCCACCAGCAATTGGAACATTAACCTGGAGAATAGGTTTGAGGTGTTGTCGGGCTTAAATGATTGCGATTGACTCAAAGATAGAACTAATGTGGTGAATACGGATATAGGGTTGGCCGTAACTGTGGCAGACCCCATTCCTTTTGCTAGCTTTAGAGTTACTGAGACATTAGGGAATTATCAAAGAATTCAGACTGATGTCATTGACCCATTGGGGTCTAAATCCTTAAATAATCTTGGTGGGATGTGTTTAGCATTCGATCCATTGGAAAGTGCTTTACCAGCTAATCTAAGTGCTACTATTGATTGTCTGGGTAAGATAACAGGTGAGATACAGGATCCACTGACCAATAATTTACTTGATTCCGTAGCATTTGATTCATTGGTAAATGTCGCATCAGATATCTTAAGTCCCGCTAGTGATTGCCAGGACAGGGAAACTGGTGAGACCATAGGACCATTGATCAAACACCCTTTCTATCCTCCTGCAACTGATCTGGGGCTGGTTATTTTATCCTGGAATATTGCAGGTATAAATAACAAGCTGCATTCCGGTGTATGGAGTAGTTTTGTGGATCAATTTGATATTATTTTATTTCAAGAATCTTGGTCTGTGGCCCCAGTTTTTCGCCCTGGATTCCTTAACTTTTGTATACCTGCCACTAAAAAAGCTAAAGGCCGACCACTTGGTGGCTTGATAATATGGGTACGTCAGTCACTATGTTGTAAAATCACCCAACTCAATCTCCCATCGCTAGATATTTTGTCTTTAATCCTAAATTGGCCCAACAATAAGAGTATGGCTATTTTTAATATTTATGCTCGAGGGATGGTTGGGGGTACTTCGTCAGATGTGATAAATGTCTTGGACCACCAGCTTGCAGTGCTTCCCCCTGAAATGATAAAAATTGTTGGAGGAGATTTTAATACAACCTTTGAGCCTCTTGGTCCGGAGGACCAATTCCTTGCTATTGAAGAGGACAATAGGTGGGGTATTCCCCAGTTGGACCTTCCCCCAGTCAAGAGATGGTCCGCTGCAGCCATCCAACTCAAAGCCCTTTGTTTAGAAAGAGGGCTTAGAGCTGCTAATGGGCGCACTAAATCAGATCGGCAGGGTGCAAGCACATTTGATAACGGAAGGTCTGCTAGTCGAATCGATTACTTCCTGGTGGATATTAGAGTTTGGAGCAGCCTGAATGACATGTCCGTAATTACACGGGATGAAAGTGATCATAATCCCTTGTGTCTAGAGTTACATCTACCAAATACCCCTAGAGAATCTAAAACTGAGGGGGGGAAAGTAACTCTGGATATCGTCACATCAAACAATATGCGACATGTCAAATGGGATAGATTCATCGAGAAGGTGGAAATCTTGGATGACCTCAAGAAAACTATCATTTGTGAGGTGGCCAATCTAGGCCCTAAATCAACTAACTCCGACTTCCATCTAGTTATGCTCGAGGCCCATAACATTTTTTTCACTAAACTGCAAGGGTTTTTTATGAAACCCCCTAGTAGTGGAAAAATCATCAAGGGTTGTCCACCTGAAGAGGGATGGTTTAACAAATCCTGTAAAATAGCCCGTAAGAACTTGAGTGTTGCTCTGAGATCAGGAGTAGCGGAAGATGTGAGATCAGCCAGGAAGCTTTATAGGCAAGTTCAGGTAACAGCTAAGAAGGACTGGGATGAGAACCAGTGGCAGGATTTGAAACACGCATGCTTGGCTAAAGACCAAAAACGATTTTGGGCCACATTAAAGTGGGGCAGAGGTGGCTCTGCACCCTCCCCACAAAACCACGTGGCAAAAAACCAATGGGTTGATTTTTTTAAACCACAGTATGCTTCTGTCCCATCCGCAGAAGAGCAACCACTTCCTCCCACTGTTTATTTCCAAACACAGGTGTTTTCAATTAAAGAGGTTAACCTAGCTTTGGATAGTATAACAGCGGGCCGTGCACCTGGAATGGATGGGATACCTGCGGATGTGTTTTTAACTGATAGATTATCTTGGTGCCAATACTTTCAATGGCTAGCTAACTCAGTGGCCATGGGTGCACCCATTCCTTCTTCATGAAAAGGGGCAGAAATAATCCCGGTTCATAAAAAGGGTGACAAATCACTCCCAAGTAATTATAGACCTATTAGTCTTATAGACTCAGCACAAAAACTAATAGGTCGGTTGGTACAAAATAAACTCCAATCTTGGGTTGAGGATAATAACATCTTGTCACCATACCAAGCCGGGTTTAGACCTTGCACCAGCTCTATTGACCAAGTTTTTTACTTCCTAGCTCTTTACTGGAGGAACGTGAAGTTGTCCAAAGGGACCCTTTATGCAGTCTTTATTGACCTGCGATCAGCCTTCGACCTGGTGCCTCGCTCTAAACTTTGGAAGGTTCTCGCCCAAGCAGGTATGGCCCCGGAATTACTAACCTTACTCGTCCGCCTACATCAGAAAAATTATGCACAAATTAGATGGGGAAGCCAGGGGGAGGTGACGGACCCATTTCCCGTTGAACGTGGTGTTCGGCAGGGATGCGTCCTGGCACCGACATTGTTTTCTTTATACATAAATGGGATAGTCGATTACCTTGGCAGCTCCCCTACTGATGCCCCTATTCTGGCAGGATCCAGAGTGCCTGTTCTCATGTTCGCGGACGACACGTTGTTGGTTTCACGAACCCCAAGCGGATTGCAGAAAGCGTTAAACATATTCGCTGAATTTTGTCAGGACCGGGGTCTCGAGATAAATACCTCTAAAACTAAATTTATGTGTCTAAACCAACGACAAAATTTTAGAGGAGTAATAAAATATAATGGTATTCCATTGGAGCAGGTTGAGGCTTTTACATATTTAGGAATATCGCTTCAGCATAATATGAAATGGTCAAATCACATTGACATGACTGTCTTAAAATTCCACCAGCTTGCAGGTGCAATTATTTCCAAGCACAGATCTTCATTGACTAGGCCTGCCTTGGAAATCTATAATATGAAAGTTATTAGTGCATCGCTGTATGGTTCGGAGCTATGGGGGTTTGCAAATCTAAGTGGCTTACGGCTGGCTGAAAATAAGTTCCTACGCAGCCTAACAGGTGTTCCCCAAAGTACCCCAATGATCCCATTAAAATACGATCTAGGGAGGAAAAAAATTGAGGATCTGGCACAATTACGTCCACTTCTGTATTGGCGGCGGATCATGACAACGCCGGAACTTGAACATTATGCTAGTGCCCTGAAGGACATAATTAGGGCTGATTGTTTTCATTCCATCACTTGGCTTAAAGAAATTAAGAACTTGCTTATAAAACTGGAGCTAGGGTATTTATGGAATGATATAAACAGTTCAAGTATTCCATCAAAGTCAATCCTCAAGAAATTGTATTGGGATATGACCCTGACATCTGCCTCTCGTGCTGGCCAAGGCTCTAACTTGACTGGCCGTTTCTTTGATATTAAATTTTTACCATCTTACGAGGCATATTGGGATATCATAGAGAGGCCCATGGACAGGAAACTGTATTTCCAGTTCAGAATCGGGTCTCTCCCTGTAAAAGCTTTTACCCACAAATGGTCAATCTCCAAGGATGATAAATGCCACCACTGTTTAGACTTGATTGAGGATGCTGGTCATTTGTTGTTTGTGTGTCCGCTATACACTGCCCCCCGCCGTAGATGGATAAAGTCAGTATGCCTAAATTTGGGAACACGTAGCTACAAGGAAGCTTTAAGAATTTTAGAATCTGATTGCACCCCCTGTTTGGTAATCGCTGTTGCTAAATTTCTGGGGTGGGCTTGGATATTACGCCTTCGTGCTTTGAAATCCACTGAAGCTGATCAATGAGTGTTTTGCCACCACGAAATGTCTATTAATTTTATTCAATGTTTGATCTTTTAAGATCTTTTATCCATTGATGATGTTTTTATCTGATGTTATCCGCCAGCATAATGATTTAATGTATTTTTAAGCTATTTTACCTTAGTATTTATGGAATTGTTAGGATGTATTTGCTTTTATGACATGCTGTCGAATAAAGCTTTTGAAACTTGAACTTGCTTATCTTTCTATAAATCAGGTAGAGGAATGTCTTTTTACTTAAGGAATGCCAGGCACTGCCAGCAGAACGCTAAACTGTGCTGTACCCAATGCAGCGACGAGCACTAAAACAGGCTCAGAACACTTTTGCACAACAATGTTTTTACACTCTGAAATAACAGGAATGCTTTTGTATTCAGTAAATGCAGGTTTTTTAAAATCCTGACGGTTGGAGTGGGGTTGAACGTGGTAGGCGTGAGCGGAAGTCTCAGCATGCCTTCGTGCACCAGGGCCGGTGTGTGCACTGCAGCCTTTGTTGGCACTTTGGCCCGAGCATATTGTTGCTATTTGTAGCATATGTACACACCCTTCAATCATTTACTATTTCAAGTATTTCCTGTGGAGGAGTAAGCGCGTGGACATCAGCGCGCACATAGATCTGGGTGACCTATCCTCCGCTATGCAGCGGTTGCGCGAGGCAAGGATGGAAAGCAAGGAAGGAAGCAAGCATGTGATGGCATTGCAGAACACAAAGTTCAACATGAGCACCACACCAGCTAAAAAAAATCAACACCGAGGTCTACTCTGATGCGGGCAAGAAGTATTGCTTTCAATTCTGAATTACATAATAGTCCTAGCATTTTATGCTCCTGCTGTTATTCAGCCATGTTACGTATCAAAGGTCGATAAAAAATAAATTTGTAGCAGGAATATTTTTAGATTCACTTGCTTTGCACACTTCTTCCCTTGAGTGGTTGGCTGGGAAAAGTACTATTTGATGTTTACAAATGTTTTATTTTGTTGTCAATGGGTGTATGTGTAAAGAGATCCCTGTAAGAAGCCGACCAGAGCTCTAAATGCCTCACTGGTAAGCACCAACTTTGCATTGTTTTTTCGCTCCCTGAAGCCCGTCTAATGGATCAGTGGGCAGCCAATGGCAGTAGACAGGACAGCAACATTTGCAAATGGTAACTTTTTGGGGAAATCGGAACCATTAAAGTTGTATGGGAATGTTTATCAGTTTGTACGAGCATTTTGTTTCCACAAGCTTAGTTGCCTTCAAATGACGTAACACTTTTCTAAATTTTGCCCCAGCAGTCACAGCAAGTAAATATGCATGTGTAAGCAATGTAAGTAATTACTGTGTAAACCAGGGTACATGTCCAAGTACAGATAGATGCATAAGCCATTATTGTGTAACCAGAGTATACACAGAGATCAATGCGAGTCTGGGTACCTGCTAGTAGAAAACGTAAACCGATCTCAGTGCATATCTTCTGACAAGGCCTCAGTGTTAGACATCAAAGAGGAGGCAGCCAAAGCCAAATAATACAGAGAAGCGATTCTTTACCTATGGTATGGGCACCCCAGGAGGTCCACGACGACTACTTAGGGGGTCTGCGACCGCTTGGAAAATTAAATATTACTATCAGAGTAATAAATTGAATATAAATAAAGAAAAAAATTAACAATTTGGAAACTATGTAAATCTGAAATAATTTGAAAGTGGAGGTCGAAAATGATGTTGGTATCCTCAGATTGACTTGTGGGACCAGTGCAAATGCATCCAACCTTCCTCTTAAAATTTAAATTGTGATTTTTTTTCTTATATTTGTCCGTGAGTTAAAGAAAATATTTCATAATTTCGGTATTTGTTTGATCAATGCTTGTTTCTGTATTTTAGTGGATTGCATTGCAGTTTAAAATATTCAAAACTGCTCAAGCCAGGGCCCCTGCCTTCCAGTAATGACTCAGTTGGGGTCCCCAGATTCCAGTAATTATTTACTGGGGGTCTCTGGAGTCAAATAGACTAAATAAGGGTCTACATAAGTCAAACGGATAAGAGCCACTGCTGTAAACAAGAAGAGGTTGGAGTTTTCAAAGAAAAGCCTTTTTTTCCCAACCAAGCCACACCAAGCCAAGAGCTGAAAAAGGACCACCTTGTTTATGGCACTGAAAATAGCTACTGCTACACCTATGATGAAATTATAATTCCAGACTAAAGCATTCCTCAAAGCTACACATGCAAGCGCCACTGAGAAAAAAATAGACAGAGGGCAAATTTAAACCTAAAACTTACAGAGCTTGAGACACCATTGCTTTGGTCTCTACTATACCCTAAAAACCTTAGACCTCCAAGATCAAAAGACATTCACCTGCTCTTCTGTTACCAAAATAAGAGGAGGATTAAATGATGACAACTAAAAAAAAAAGACACCAGAAGACAGCAAGAAAAAGGAGAAGGCACAAAGGTATCTGAGGATGGTACTTTCTCCACTCAAGCTTGAACAGTACACAACTTTTTGAACACAAGAAAAGGATGGAAGACATCTAGACTTCAGTTATACTTTTCTACATGGAATATATTATCTCTGTGTCAGAAATTGGCTAACTGATTGTGGGGGGTTAAAGTGCAACTCAGGCAACAACCACAATCCAGGACAGGGTGATCCACAAAAGTCACTAAATTACCAATTGCTTAACCCTTTGGTAGCTTGGCACAAATCATGAAGGCTTACCTTAGAGGCACTGTGTAAAGTATTTATGCAGCGCACAAACAGTAATAAAGTTAAAATACAACACAAGAAAAATCTCAAACCAATTCAGAAAAATAGCATGAAATTCAATTAATAAAATTATACCGAAATTAGTTAAATCCCTGTTCAACTGCTACTATTTAACTGTCTTGATAGAAAACGACCAGTAGTGGTCAGTAAAATACCAGAATTGCTTTCTGCTTGTTCATCTGCCTCTATTTAACTGTCTTGATGGAAAACGACAAGTAGAGGTCAGTAAAATACCAGAATTGCTTTCTGCTGAGGGGCTTTCTTTTTTTAATTTTTCTGGCAACTGCCTCTATTTAACTTACCAGAATCACTTTAGCATTCTCTAAATTCCAGTCCATAGAAATTGTCTTCCACGAGCACCTGTTGACAATAATAATTTTTTCAAATCTTGTATTTTCAGTGGTATGACCACCAAAGGCCCTGATTTTAAATTAAAAACAGAGATTTGGGCTATACTATTTTCCACTGAAAGGTAATATTTCTCTCCATGTGTTCCCATACCTTGCGTGTCACTCAGTTTGGTGCTTACTTTCCCTCCATGTTAAAGAACAATAGATGTTACAGCACCCAGGCTATGTGCTGCATATCCAAATACATAGAAGGTCTCAAAGGTGAGACCAATTGCATTGCAAATGCTTGTTTGCTCTTTCTATGTGTGCTGCATACATAGAAGGTGCAAAACACCATTTCTGTCTATGTGCGCAGGATGATTGTGTAGCATTTTCACGACGCAACGTGGTACATACACGACGCAAACCTCAAGTAAGATTTATGATGCCACGCAAAGCCACGTTGCGTGGCCCTCGGTGGCTTCAATAAATCTGGTGTAACGCAACACAGCACAAATCACTGCGTTGTCTTACTCTGCCCTGGGAACGCATTCCAAGCACATTGCGTGGGTGTTCCCATGCAACTTCCATGTTTTTTGGTGCATTTCTGGATTCACCGACTGGTAAACCAGAGAATGGGCCAAAAGGTTATGCCTTCCAAGGCAAGGCATAACAAGGAGAAATATCTAAATTTCTCCTCATTCTTTCCTCATTCTATGTGTGCTGCATTCGGCAGCACACATAGAAAGAGAAATATGCCTTGAAGGATTGTTTTTGCGCAGGAAGGTGCCCCTTCCTGCACAGAAACAATCATGAATCCAACACAGATACCCTTGCCCCATGGTGCAAGGGCGCCTACTTTGGTGTTATGCCACCAAAAGGGTGCCAGCGCATGGGAAAGGACAGGAATGTGCTGTATTTCCTTAAGTATGGTACATTGCTGCCCTTTCACTGTCATGCAGTGCAGCGAAGCAAGGTGACTTGGTGTGCTGCACTGCTTAACTTTCTTATAAATGAGCCCCAAAGTGTGAACACCCAGAGAGGAATGCAATCAAGGAAGGAAGGGAGCTATTAGATGTGTGGCATATAACACTATCCTTAAAAATGTGCCATTTCAACTACAACACACAAAGTCCCAGCAACAATGCCTGAGACCTTCTGCATGGGGTGGACCATAATGAGTGCTTAGCACAGACGAGGCCGGCAGTGCAAGACCAAGGAGGAAGGTGTTGGACAAGGACAGTCACCAAATGCAATAGTAAGTCTTGTTAATTTAACTCCAAAATCTGAAGGATATATAAGATGTCACACACATTATTGCAAGCAAAACAGAATAACCCAGGGTGACAGCCTCTATGGACTTGAAGCACCATTTTCTTGATAGGGGGATCATCCTTATACACTTCTATTATGTATCTTACAATGAGCCATGTGTGGCTGAAAATTACCAACTAACCCTGTATGCCTTCACATGCCTGATTGGCCCTTCAAGTAAACGATTGCATACTATGCATAGGAAACTGTTCCTATTACTTTATATCAACTGGTGCTGTCTTCGTTGTTACAGTTAGCGCTTTCATTTGTTGATGACAGTGCAGTATAGTTTCCAGATCTGAAATGTTTTAATTTATGTATTTTTGAGTTTTATATAGCGCTGGCTTGACCAGAGGGAATCAGAGCTCTTTACATGTTATATGAATACTTTTACAAGATTAAGATGAGAGGAACATAAAACTCAAAGAAAAGAGCAATACATCATTAGGGGGCTATAAAGTGACAACAGTATAATACAAGGACGCATTGAGGAATGGCATTCGGGACAATAATGGAGATTGAAAGGGTTAGGTAGCCCTCTTGAAGAAAGCAGTCAATGAGGGAAATGCTGACTGAGCAGCTTGTGTTTGTGTTGAAGTAGTTGTTGATAAATAAAAGTTTAAGTTTTCGTTTGAAGGATGGAAAAGAGTGATTGCAGTGAAGATTCTTGGGAAGCGAGTTCCAGATCTTAGGAGCACTTCCTGAGGAGTAGCACGCCTGGGATGATTTCTTCTTTACGTTAGAAGGGATGAGAAGAGCGTTGGAGCTTCTCAGTGCCCGGACTCTATCTGCTCTCGAGATTTTGGTTGTGATCAAATCTTTTGATTCCTGTGAGGAGTCTGGCAGCCGCGTTGAGAACTGATGTGAGGGGCACAAGGTGACATTTTGGAGTTCCTGTCATGAGGGCATTGCCATAGTCAAGTTTTGAAATTATAAGAGATTGCACTACTGTTTTAAGATTGTCTGGAGGGATAAACTGTTTTATTTTTTGCAGGTGTTTGAGTGGGCAGAGTGCTCCTTTAACTGAGTTGTTAAAGTGCTCCTTCATCAACATGTTATTGTTCAGAGTGATGCCTAGGAGTGAGAAAGAGATCAGCTAAGCATGTCAATATTCTTGATCCATTCTTGGATAGGTAAGGGATTGTTTTTGGGGAGGAAGAGTATTAATTCTGTTCAGTTTAAAGTTGTTGGTTTTTAGCCATGCTTGTTTCTTAAGTAGTGTGGTGTTTAGATGTTGGAAGTCACAGGGCAATTTTATTTTGTAGTAGAGTCATTGGAGTAAATGTGATATTTGCCTCTTGCTTGGTTCAAAATGATGGTGAGGGGTTCAATAAAGAGGGCAAAAAGGGCTGGGGAGAGGATAGAGTCTTGGGGTATGCCTTGTGTTACTGGAGTAGGTTTGAAGATACAGCTGTAGATTTTAATTTGCTGACAGCGATGTTGCACATAGGACGTGACCCATCTCAGGACTGTTCCATTGACACCTGCGTGGTTTTTGAGACCTTCAAGTAAACCTGGATGGTTTACTGTATCGAATGCCGTAGACAAGTCAAATAGGATTGGGAGGTAGGCATCACCTTCATCAAAGTATCTGTGGATGTCATCAAAAATATTGAGCATGGTGGTTTCAGAGCTACATCCTTTCCTGAATCCTGATTGGAAAGTGTTGTGGCAGTTCAATTCCTCTATGTGTTGGTTGAGCTGAAGAAGGACATACTTTTCCAGCGTTTTGGCAAGTAAGGAAAGGTTGGTAATAGGTCAAGGTTTTTCAGGTCGTTAGGGTCTGCACCTGTTTTTTTGAGAATGAGTGTGACGTGACCTAGTTGGCAGGGCCGGATTGGCCTTAGAGAGCACTGGGTGTTTTCTCAGTGGGCTTCCAGGGTGGGGGCCAGTTTGGACCCCTTGGGGACCATTTTTGTTACCTGGGGCCGGTTTTGCAGCAAAGCTGCAATATCTGCCCCCTATAGCAAAAGGAGCTACCGTGTTTTCCACGCACCCGCACCCCCACCCCTCCTTCCCCCCGCGGCCAGTCCGACTCAATTGCCAGGGCCAGTTTGTATTCTGAGTCCAGTCCTGCTAGTTGGAGGGATTCAGGAACACAGCCTGATGAAAAAGAGGCGTTCATGTTTTTGGTATAAAAAAAGGGAGTTGATGTGGTTGAGGTTCTTTATCATGGTGCAGGGCAGTGGATCGGAGGTGTGGGATGTGGGCTTCAAGTTTGTGATAATTTTGAAGACTTCGCTTTCAGTGATGAGTTTGAAGTCTGTCCACAGAGCACTGTTTTTCAGTTGTAGGCAATCATGATTATTTGGGTTCATTTAGGTCATGCTAGTCATTGGTTAAGTCCTTGGGGGGAGGTTTCAGTGCTGACCCAGGAGTCAATGATGCAGGTGGGCAGAGATGTCAGTATCGTGGAAAAGAGAATATTCAATCTTCGCAACTTTTTTAGTGAGGTAGTTATCTACTTCTTCAAAGCGTTCAACGGTGACTGGTGTATCAGGTTCGGAGATGTAGGTGGTTTGATGTGTAATTATGTTAAAGAGCTCCCTAGGTCGGTTCCATGTTTGATCCAGTTGATTGCAAAAGCAGGTGGCTTTTTCTCTAAAGATGTGTTTCTTGTAGGATAGCCATTTGGATCTGAGGCGTGCTGGGTGAGCCAGTGAGGGGTTTTGGCTCCAGAGCCTTTCGGTGTGTCTAAGTTGTCTCCTCTCAGAGTTGAACCAGGTTCTTGATTGAATTTTTCTAGAGTGCTTAAGTTTAAGCAGTGCAATTTGGTTGAGCGCATCTGTAATAGCACAGTTATAGTGGGTGGAATGGCCGTCAACAGTGTGAAGGAGAGGTTGAGAGTGTAGTTGGGAGCAGATCCTGGATTCCAGTTCCATTAAGAGGATGTGCTTGATGTTCCTTTCCCAGTGCATGGGTTTTTTGGCAGGGGAAGGTTGGAGTATGGGATGGGCACTGAGATTGAACAGTATGAGATAGTGGTTGGACCAATCAGTGGGCTTGATGGATTGGAGGGAGACAGGCTCATTATTGGAAATTATGTTGGCAAGTGTAGAGTCTGTGGGTCGGTTTGATGCAAAATTGCTTGAGGTTGTTGATATCAAGAAAGTTCCTTAACCCCTTCGATGCTCATGACGGAACGGTTCCGTCATGAGCATCGGTTGAGCTGTGCTCATGACGGAACCATTCCGTCATGGCCCCGCCCGCGCTCGAACCCTTCAGCACCGCGGGGGAATCCGCGCAGCGCTGAAGGGGTTAAGTTATGGACTGTGGCATCTTCAGCATTATTCCAGTACAGATTGAAGTCACATAGAAAAATGCCATTGGTGTCAGTTAGGGAGTGCTATGTAAGAGGGTCAGTTAGTTCTTCAGTGAAGATTGTGTGATCACCAGGGGGGTGATATATGGTATGTTGTACATGGGAGTGGTGGCTTTTGCTGTGAGTACGACTTCGAAGTATTTGAAGGTCGAAAGATTTGTAGGTTCTAGTCTGTTAAGCTGTGGATGATCACTAGACCACCCCCTGTTCGGCCTGGTCTGTCTCGTCTGATGATAGAATAGCCAGGCAGAGTTAGCAAATCTAGAAACAGGATAGGGTGTTCGTTGAACCAGGTTTCGGTTAGAAATGCAATGTTGATTCCTTCTTCAAGTACAGTTTCAGCTAGATCGGTGGCCTGCCTCACTGCTGATCTGCATTTAAAGAACATACAGGATAGTGAGCGAGGACTATTATTTATGGAGGGTATTGTCTCGATGGTGATGTATTGACCAGGTGGTCTAGGTGGTGTGTGAGCTCAAAGGAATCCATTTTCACCCAGTATTACAGGGATTCTGGAGAGGGGTTAAGGGTCAGCAGGCGGTGTTTTTGTGCTGTGGGATTCACTAAGTGATTCAGTTTCCATTGGGGAGAGGGGTTTGAAAGTCTGGGGGAGAGGGTCTGTGGGAACATCAGCTCAAGGGGATGCATGTATGGCAGGGGTGTTGGTTGTTTCTTGAAGTTCTTTTTTGGGGAGACCCTTTCTCTATTCTCGGGTGGAGTAGTGTGTTGCCTTGGTTTGGAACATGCAATCATTTTTTACATGAGAAACTACTTTGGCTAAAGAGTCAAGTTTTTGTTCAATGCAGCTCAGGCGCAAGGTGAGAGAATCAAGGATGCTATCTATTCTGTGAGTGAATGGCCAACCGGAGGGTCCCAAGACTGAGGTGGACAGAAGATCCTCAAAGGAGGGAAGGGCAGTGTCTTCAAGGTGGGTGGAAAGGAGGGTTTATTTGGATTGGGTGGATTCAGTGTGCGGAGTCAGTGTTGTGTTTGAGGGGGGCTTAGTGTTGTAAGGACTAGAAGTTGAGCTGGCGCTATCATGACCGGTGAGCACGTCTAGGGGATGTGTTGCGGTGTGATCGAGTGAAAGGGTGGGAGCAATGGGGATTTGACTGATGCTTACTAGACTACAGCGTGTGAAAGGAGAAGAGGGAGCGGTGGCTTGAGTGGCTGAGGAATCCAGGAGTATAGTGGCTAGAAGGTTGATTAGTAAGGGGGATAGGTAGGGGGGAGGGTTGGGAGTAGGACCAGCAAGAGTTAATGAGGCAAGAAGTGGCGAGAGGTGTCACTCAAAGATGGTGAGGTGCTGATCTGTTGCTTGGATTAGTATTTTGCCTGTCTGTAGATAAAAATAGAGACCTCTCCACTAAAGCTTTGGGACTGGATGGATGTGAGTTTAGTTTCATATGGAATTTTTGTTGCTTTTGAGGTATAAAGGTGGAGAAGAAAAATGTTTCTACATTTTGTGTGGCTTTTGGAATGGAAGATAAAGTCAGTTTTCAGAGAGCTATTATTGGCTCTGTAGTGGGTATCGGCAATTTGTCTTTCTGGGAGTTGCTTGTGTAGGTTATGTTTGAAATTTATTTTGGAATCATCTGAGAGGTTATGTGGGTATTTTATGCTTCAAGAGTTGGGGCTGTATCTCACAAGGGTGAAGTTGTGAGGAGTGGGTTGTTATGATTAGTGCTTTCGTTTGTTGATGACCGAAATTTCACCTTGAGTATTTCAAAGTCGTTCTCAAAATTATTAGGCAGCAAGAGCTTATCTCGGAGAGCTGCAGTGCTTAATTTGAACCTGTGGTTTTTGATGCTCGGCACCGGCACTTAATTGTCAACACCAGCTCTTATGACAGCAGCCACATGATGGTGCTGTTTGTGTGATTTAGAGATAAGCAGAAAAACAGTTGTTTGATTAATTAAATATATATTAAAAACAACCAGTATCCACCGCCCAAGCTATTCTAATAGCTTTGGGAGACCTTGAACTGTCCGAATTTTCACACTTTAGCAGTGTGATGATTAGTAGTTGTTCAGGTACTGTGATGACTGTGTTGACTGGTGCAATGAGTGGTGCAAGCTGAGGTGGCCTTCTTGACAAGGCCCTGGCGTTTATTTTCTTTACAAATGAAGCACTGGAGAGATGACTTACTTTCGATGTCTTCTAAGTAGATGGAATTGACACCCTTTTTATATCCTAGAAAGTGATGATAGTTTTCCTGGGAACTTTCAGGTCACACAAAATACTGTCAATAACAGATTACACGAGTAGCTGCATTAAGCTTCCCCTTTTATATTAACTTTATGCAGGCCTATTGGCTGAGTATTATGCAATATTTTTTTCTTACCACGTGTTGCAGCTGACTTGAATCTGGTCCCCGGGTTGGTAAGTCACGCCATTGTGGATACAAGGACACTGCTCTATGGGAACGCATCCACCACTTCCGTTCAGTGCCATACCATCAGGGCACATGCAGCCTGAGATGCACTGTCTGCTGATCTGCACGGCGAAAAGGAGACACCAGTCACTTAGGGAGGAATGAGACAACAGGTTTTAACCTGACATAAGTTAGTGATAGATCTGAGGCTCTTGTCCCACTCCCTTGTGCGCCCGACCGAATAATCTGGGAGCCGTGGGTACGAAGGAATGTTGAAATTCATCTCTATTATATAAACCAAAAGTTTGCGGCTACCCAAGGCCACCGCAGGGGGCCACTCAAGAGGGCGGCCCTGTAGTGTCATTGGGCTTCCCCCCGACTTTTCTCCCGGGGGGGGGGGTATGGCTGGGGGAGGAGTCTCCATCAGGTCACGGGTGTCCCGTTTGCTATTGAGCGAACGCTGTTTTTGGTTTACGTAGTCCAAAATGCAGCAAGCCCAATTGTCTTCTGTGCCCCCATTACACACTGTGTTTAAGGATAAACGTCACCCATTTTAATACCTGAATTTTATTCTGCAATAATTTCTCCAATATTAGTCTCAATGTTCACTGCAATAAAATCACTGACATTTTGAAATATAGTGTAATACACACACTTGGGATGAGCTAGAATGACTTGCACAAAGTTACTCCTTGTATTGTACACACCATCTCACAAAACCTGTTGCCAAAGGCGTGTAAGTAATATCAGTTGCCACTACTTATTTCATCAACCTTGAAAAGATGGAAGTCTTAGCTGCTCCACCCACGATTCAAACCTGTTACTTGAAGGTGACACATAGATCATGATCTGGCCCCACCACACTTTGCAGTTTTCAGACTATGTGCATCGGCAGAGATAGGTGAGCCACCAAATAAACAGGAAGAGCCAACCCAGAGCAGAGCCAAGGCTTGGCTCTGGAAGCATGTGGACGAGCCGAGCTACCTTCTTTCACTATCGTTGTGCTAGATCCACTGCCAAGAGCACCAGCCGCGGTCCTCAGTTTCTTCATGGATATCACATCTCAATATTTGAAATGATGCATGTGGTGGTTTTTTACTCAGGGCCAGAGAGATTCTCTAGGAGACTGAGTCTTTCTTTCTTGAACAGTTAGCACATAGAGCCATCCATAGAGCTGGTGCCATATTGGACTCAATCCTAGTCTCTCCTGAAGAGGTGAAAGTCATCTGTGCTGGACTGGTAAATGCCTGGTGTATTTTTATTAGCCAGTAGATCCCAATGAAATGTTGTAGTAAACAGGCCACCTTTTCCTTCTCTCTGTGAATGTGGAGGATGTCTGCTGCGATCTGGCAGAACTCTCTGCCTTCGATTTCTGCCATATTGACATGAACTCAGTGGCGGAGCCATTAAGTAGTAATGCAGGGAGTGTGCTTGGTGAGCACATTTTTACATGACCCAAGCGGCGTCAGTTCATTCGCCCCTTCAATGATTGTTTCAATGGCACCCCCTTTAAAGCAATGGTTGTATCTAGAGAAATGGCTGATAACAGCCATGCTGTCAAATCCCTGCAAGTCCTTGAGAAAATTGTACTAAAACAACTGGCACTTTCTTGGAGAACTAGGATGGACTTGACCCCCTAGAACCTGAGATTACAATTTATGATAGGATAGTACCTTGTTCTCCCTGGACATCCTACTGAGATCTTTTCTGTCCCCACTGCTTTTTTTAATGTGAATTTTAGGCCTCAGTAGAATATCATCAGATTTTGTGGGTGGAAAGTATTGTCCTACGTGGATGACATGCAGTATATCATCATCCATGTAGGACAATCCTACGATAATCAATCTCTGGGCTTCTTGATTTGTCAGTCGGGCTGTCATGGGAAGTAATGACTAGCTCTCAACATAGAACTTCCTGACTCATCCTAAAAACTAGCTTGTACTCAACAGCACTGTCTCACTGGTAGATTTGTCACAGCTTCAGTGCTACACTGCAGACAAAGGAGGAGGAAAGGCATAAGATCACTGTCACTGCAGCCAGAATGAATCACTAGGGCTTCATGACTATAAATATCAAAATTGAACTCTTGTACTTGTCTGGCCATTAGTATAATTGTAAAATAATACCAACCCAAAAGTTAAAATGTATTGAGCCAGATAAAGACACTGCATATAGCAAGCATCAAAAAGTAAAGGAAGTGTACCCTACGAACCCAAGCTGTACTCCTTGACCAGATCTGCTACACTTACCCCACAAGCACCTTTACTACAGAGGCGAACAACAACGACAGGTCCATACCAGAAGCACCACTCCCCACACACTGTCTCCTGCTAGCACTGTCCCTGAAATGAAAGACAGTAAGGGTGCTGCTGTCTTACGCTGAATCTCTACACTATACTGTGCCTATATGTGGAGAAATAGAATCTGCATCCCAAAAGAAGATATATTTTTGTATGTGAGGCTTACAAATTAAAACTTTATTCTCTTTTTCCAACTCACCACAAAATTAAAAAGACATAGCCAAGAGAATCAATCACTCAACAATATGGCCAGCATACTTCAGCACCTCTGCATAAGTCTAATGAACCAAGATGGGGTATAACTTTAATCCTCGAAACCCATTGGTAGTGCACAAAACTTTTTTAATAAAACATACCTATCTGATGCCAATCATCCCATGTTTTGCTCAGGCACCATAGGATCTCCATGACATTCCCTAAGCGTTAATTAGTTATCAAGAGAGTGCCTTGTCGTAATAGTTCATCGCCTCATGACTGCAGTGCTTTGAGTAGCCCATATTAGGTACAACATTCCAGAGATAAAGTAAGTCTGGTCACAGTTCTTCCAAGCACATGCTGCCCAACTCACTATAACCAACATGTAGCTAAATACAGTGAGGCTTTACGAAAGAGACTTACGCAGGAGACACCCAAGTTCTGGCAACTTTTCTGGCATTCAGACCCCGGAGCGCCCGGCGGCGCACTGCTACAGTTGAAGAAGATTTGTGGAGAACTACAACCTGCAATAAAGAGAAGTGCTATGAAAAAGTATATCACAATTCTCACATTACACCACACCACATAACACCACATCACACCAAAGACCTCATTAGAAAGTGGCAGAATTTCATCCAAAATGATAACTCCGGGTGAAAGAAACCCTGCCACCCGCAATTTCCAAGGTTCTCCATGCCAAGAATTGTGGGGTCTGTGAACTACGGGCCTTATTATTCTGGGCTTGGACATTTTGTTAGATGCTTCAGGTGCCTGTCTTGTGCCCGCCCAACCCCAACAGCAATACTGAAGTGCAGATAATGCTCCCTCTGGACAGGCACAAGACTTCCTTGACTCCCACCAGACCTTTTCCCAACACTTAGTTTCCACCTGCACAGAAAAGGTGGAAGATGTCTGCTGTTTTCGTATAGGAATTAGGGAAAATCACATGGAAAAGGACCCCGTAAGTCTAGATTTGTATGCCATTTCAAGGCGAAAACGTGGAATCGGAGGATATTGGTTAGGGATTACCATATGAAATTGCGAAATCTGTCTCTCTGGTATTGGCACAACAAAATCCTCCAAACTAAATGAGGGCTCAAGTGACATTATAATCTCCTTTAGAGTCTAGTAGATTGTGTATGAAACAATAAGCCCTATGTCGTCAAAGTCAGAGCCATTACCAATCGTCCCTCTCTCTTTCTGCAATTCTGGCACCAATTACGTGGCCTTAAATAGTTTTCAACTATTGGACAGCAACTGGCTGAGCGATCAGATTGGGACCAATATTCTTGTTTTCGAGGTTTTTTCTCTTAATGGGTGCCTCACTGGCTAGTATTAAATCTGACTCCATTAGTCAAGGGCATCTTGGGCACTGGGCAGCCTCCATCCTTCCCACAAGCTGGCTTTTTATTCATTCCTTCACAAGGAATATATAGGCCCTGTCCCAGAGAGCTGCAAGCAGAGTTTCATGGAACATGAGCAGGTCATCAGCAGGAAGTACAGCACTGTGTGTGCTGAGGGATCACTGAGTTTTTGTAGGAACTGCCTGCACCTGTGCACAAGCTAAGATGTACAACAGCCACACTGCGGAGTCTCTTACAGATCTACTGGGCAGGTGGGATATATTTCTCATGCATACCACTGTACACCAGCATAAAGCTCTGCATTTACCCAGACTCTGCTCTCTAAGGGTAAAGTTACCATTTGGTACTATTCAAGGGGGGCAGTCCCTGATAACAACCCATTGTCCCTTCTGGATATATGCCCCCGATTCCCGCTTTGAATGCAGTTACTGTGCGAGACAGACTTACTACAGTTAAGATATTTTGTTACAATGCACGTTGTGGAACGCAGAGATAGCGGTCACTGTACCATCTACCACATGAGTAAAGGAAGGCGTCTGTTGACAAGTGGGCAGAGAGCTAGTTTTTAGCCTTCTCCCTTAAAGTGAAACTATTACCAATAGGGCATGGATGCCTTTGGCGCCTTTATGGCTGCCTTAGACCTTAAGGTGAATATAAAGAAATTTCATTTTATGGTAGTGGGTAAAAAGCTTTTTTCTGTAATGGGGAAGAGATTTCGAGAGTAAAGGTTTTCTGTTATCTGGGGGTCCTTTTTGACGAGAGAGGCACTTGGGGCCCGCAAATCAAGCTTAAAAGCAACTCGGTAGCCAGGTCCACCTCAGCACTGTTGAGCTTTGCCAAAAGACTGGAGGCAAGGCCGATGGAGGCCCTGCTGAAAGTCTATATCTCGAAATGCTTGGCTATCGCTACTTATGGCGCCGCACTGTGGGGTTATGTTGCTCAGGACTTGATCCAAGTGGTAGAAAACAGATTTTTGAGACACTTACTCTCAGTTCCCCAATCTACTCCCACTTTTTCTATTCACTCGGAGGTTGGCTTGGGTTATGTTACGGACAAACTGAAGATGGCCCCATTGCTGTGTTGGGTGAAAACCTGGTTAAATCAGGAAATCACTCTCAATCATTTGATTCTTAACGACATTCTAGCTATGGACAATGTCAAAAGAATACCCTGGCTGGAGTACGTTAGAGCGGCGTTCTCCCGTCTTGGGCGTCCTGAGCTTTTCTCATCCCCATTACATATTGTTAAGGCAGATGTAGCATGGATTAAGCAGTCTTTTATAGATAGGGCAAAACTGGATCGCGAAGAGAGGGAACTTACAAAACCATGTGTTAGAGCGCATTTTATGCTTCTCTTATCTCCCTCGCTGGAACCCTACTTAAGCATTGTCTCTAATCCACACCATAGATTTTTACTGCTGAGATTTAGATTTAACCTGATCCATTATTCACTAGGTTTCTATCCGTCCTGGGGTAAACCTGAATGTAGCAGGCCGTGCCAATGTGATAATTTTTCAATTCAAGACACATTGCACTTTATCATGTTTTGCGAGTTTTATTCTGCTAGCCGGAAAAAATATTTGCTCCCAATTCTGAAGGACGCCGGCTTCTTACAAGTTAGACCTGCTTTGTTATTTCTCCAGCAGCTGAGTAGTACCCGCACTGTTTTTAGTGTGGCAAATTTCTTGGTGGCAGCCGTGCACTGCAAACTAAAAATTTCTACCAGCCTGTGCAATCCTGACTGACCTTTTAGTGATTGTTTTTAGGTATGGTATTTTTAACTCTGTGGATATGTTGTAAATATTGTTGGTATACTTCATGTTCTTTGACTGTTTTTACTTATCGTATGAAATTTGTACTTTTATGATTTTAATTAATCGAATAAAGTGTTTTCTGTCTGTCTGTCTGTCAATAGGGCATGGGTACTCCCAAACATTTTACTAGAGGCCAAAAGGTATGGTCTGTAGTATCACCAAGGGCCACATTGATCTTGGGTGGCACTGGGGGGGGGGGGGTGTAAGGTGGGTGTAGGGGAAGCAAAGTATATATATGGTGTAAGAACTTGGGTTTTTGATTCCATACGAAGTAAACAGAGGGCTGCTGTTCACCAGAGGGCTGCACATAAAGGTAAGTAGGGTGGCAGCCAGCCCCAAGTATATACTTTGAGTATCACTACAATAGAGGGCCCACTTTGCTGGAGGGACTGAGGAGGGAGTGGGGATTATGCCTGTCTCACACAGCTGCTTTGACATTCATTGCGGGTCTGCTGATGGTGAGAATTACATTTACAAATGCTATTTTGGGATTCTGGCAACTATAAAAAATCTGATAGTTCATAATACCCTGGATTCATTCAACCTGGCAATAATTCACATGCAAAATAGTTGGTGTATGTGAACAACAAAACTGCTTGAAATGTTATTGAAATGTGTCTGAATTGTGCAAAAGAGGAGCAATCGGACTTTGTGGCAAAGTGAGAATATTCTGAACTGTGGTAGCAGGAAGAGTTCTGAAAAGCACAAACTAGACCATTTGTTTTTTCCCACCTCATGAACAAGAAAACTTGCACTTTTAGTGGGAATATCAGAAGCACAAATTTGGTCTCTCCTGGGGCCTTATTATGGGGTCAGGCATGCTAGCGAACATAGATCACTGTGCAAAATGGATCTATATTAGGAAAAGGAAACTTTAATTATTTTAGAAATGTTTTGGGGTTGAGAACATTTGGGTATATTCTGAGATTTTGTATCAGTATGGATATTTTGGAATCTGCCATTTTGAATTGTAACGGAATTTTGCAAAACTGTGGGGCAGATTTTCAAGCAGGCGTAATGATTTGACGCAGCAGCGTCGTAAAACTGACTCAGTGAAATCTTGTAGATTTCACTGCGTCAGTTTTACAGGGCTTTCCTGCGAGGGAACGCCCACCCTGCGACAGAACACCCACATGAAACCTGACGCAGATTTCATGTGGCGTAGGGCTTTACAACGTGACGCATCTGCCTAGATGCGTCACGTTGTAAAAAAGTTGCAACGTGGCGCATGGTTTACGCCGCCACTGCGTCACATAAGTGACGCAACGGCGGCATAAAAGTGTCGCAAGGGGCTTGTAACTCTACCCCATTGTGTTTGTGGTTCCTTTGCGCAGGCTGTACATATACATACCAGAACTATTTTGAAATGTGCAAACTGTAAAATACTGAAAATGTGAAATTAGGGAGTAACTGCATGTTTTTTCTGACAGTTATTCCACTGCGCTAGCTTGTGTATGGCTACTGGCAATGTACTAATATTAAGGGGCAGATTTACAAGCCCCGTGCGCTAATTTTGCGCCGCGGTTGCGTCACTTTTGTGACGCAGCGGCAGCGCAAAGCTAGCACCATCCTGCGACAGATTTACAACGTGACGCATCTAGGGAGATGCGTCACGTTGTAAAGCCCTGCGTCACATTATACCTGTGTCAGGTTTAATGTATGCAGGGTGGGCGTTACTTCGGAAAAAGCCTCGGAAAAGTGACGCAGTGAAATCTACAAGATTTTACGCAGTCACTTTTCCGACGCTGGTGCCTCAAATCCTTACGCCTGCTTCAAGCAGACGTAAGGCGTGACGCACCACGTTAGGGATAGGCCAGGTTGGAACAGTGCTGGAGTTGCGTCACGCTTGCGACACAACTTCAGCACTGCGCCAACCTTACCCCGGCAGATGCGTCACGCATCTGCATGTCCTTGCGCCACGATGCACCGCATTGTAAATGCAGCGCATCTGCGGTGACGTAAGGGCAAACTTGCGTGACGCATCTTCCCTGGCGCATCCCTGCTCATTTGCAGGGATGCGCCAGGGAACGTAAATCTGCCCCTAAATCCATAAACATTTGGGGGCAGATTTACAAGCCCCTTGCGCCACTTTTGCGTCACTTTTCCCATGTTAAAAGTGACACAAAAGTGGCACAAGGGGCTTGTAAATCTGTCACTGGTGTTTTTTTTTATAGAAAGGTACGTTTAAAAATGAACTTTAATAACATTTTAATTATGCAAAAATGTAATTATGTTTTGCCACAACTATGGGGAATTCCATTCACATTTAAACAAGATGCACAGAGCTCAGAGCCGTGTGATATAGGAAAATAACCCTTACCCTCACTGTGCTTGCAGTCTAGAATTCCCCCGGTGCACGTGCTGAAAAAAACACAATAAAATTGTTAGACTTGTACCACTTTTCTCTATCAGAATGAGATGTTCAAGTTCCTCAAGTGCAGAGCATGTAACCTGAAACTTGCATTGTGTCTGACTTACCTGAATTTTTAGGCATCAGGCTGTTGGGATTCCTTTTGATTTCCGTGGAACATCTCTATGAATAAATTTGGCATTTGCATGCCTGTGTCTATAGTAAATCTAGCCCTACCTATGACAAGGGAAAGTCCCCACCCTGTTCCAGCATGCCACTCATGGGCTTAGTGGACACCCCCTCAGCCCGCTGTGAATGGGGGCCACGCACCTCTTATTCCCGAGGTGGCCCCCTCGGCCTCATCTTGTGTTTGCTGTATGCAGTGACACAAGCGGACAGTGTCCCTTTAACAATTTGATGCTCAGTGTGCAGAGAACTACCTTGCAAAACTTCCCAAAGCATGAACGTTTGAAGGTTTAGTAAAAACAAGCATTGGCAATATCAATAAACCTGGCTTAAAAGGAATGTTGTATGGTAATGTGAAGCATCCCAATAAAATTGCATGGGAATTGATATATATTTGTGTGGAAGCAACGAACTGCAGAATAATATTGATGTAGGGTAAAAGATCAGGTGATATTTGCAATGGCAAGCAAGACCTAAAAATCCATGTACATTAATGACTGCCCTATCTTTGCTCCTGCCAGAGAAAAACAACATAAATGATGTGGTTATCTAAGCCACTTTAATAGCATTACAATGTCATGTGTGTGTGTCACTGAAAATTCAAGCTCAGGCAACTGTATAAACAAACAAAATGATTACAACTGGTGAAGGCAAGCACTTTTTGTGGAAGCACCCAACTTATTCCCAATAAAAACATGTACTCCTTGCTCCCAACATGTTTGTTCTCCATTGACCCCAGCTCACTTGTCTGTTCCTGCAACCACTGTGTATGGTCTGCTCAGTCTGGACCGAATCATTCTCGTATTTCTTACCCTCTGCCTCTCACCTGGCATTTTGGCCTGGTAAATTGTCTGTTTTTGGCCACCCACAAACTTGACATCTTCTGTCTCTATGCTGATTCTAGGCTGGATGTATTATTTCTCCTGGAGACATGGCTAACAGAGGACTCTGGGCCTGATGTGGTTCAAGCTCTTCCCCCTAAGTTTCAAATCGTAAGATGAGTCAGGCTGGGTAAAACTCTTGGTAGGGTCACAATTATATACAGGGAATCGCTAAAGTGAAAAACTATGTCACTTAATAATCAGGGCTCTGAAAGTATGCTCTTTTCGTTAACTGTCTGTTCTACTTTTAAATTTTCAGGCCTACATTTGTATAGACCACCTGCCCCATATACCCAATTTCTTCAAGCCCTTCCTGAAGTAATTGTTGGATTAGCTATGAAAAGGCCCAATTTCACCTTCCTTGGTGACTTCAACCTTCATATGGACGATACGAATACCTATTTCCCCAAAACCCTCTTACATGAAATGGCCTCCTTGGAGTTAAGGCAGTTGGTGGAGAGCCTGATGCATGATAAGGGTCATATGATTGATCTTGTTTTTAGCAATATTCACAAACTTCTAGTCCAGACCCCCCTTCCCCTAACCTGGATGGACTGTTTTTGATCCCTTTTTATCTAACCAAATCTCATGTATATGTACCTTCACAGCAATTCAGGTGGCTGGAGCGTACCTGGTCCAAACACCATCTTGAAGAATGGCTAGAGGCTCTGGAAGCATCTATACCAGAGCTCTCTGCCCAAGTTGCGGCAGCTACTCTTCAGTTTAATGCTTGGGTGTTCAATTCATTGGATGAGGTCCTTCCTGTTAGATAGCGGAAACACACCCAGAGGACCCACAAATTCCCCTGGTTTAATGATCATCTGTTGGCTCTAAGGAAGGAGTGTAAGATTCTGGAGAGGAAATGAAGAAGGACCTATGATGAGACTAGTAAAATGTACACAGGAAGTCTCTCAGATCCTACCATGCAGAAATAAAATCTGCTCAAGCTCCTTTTTTTGTTCTAAAATTGTTAATGCGTCCTACCCTCCTAAAGAGATCTTTAGTATCCTTAAAAATATTACTGAGCCTCCAATCACCAGCTCTACTCCAGTTGCCTATGAGGAGCATATTAACAATTTGACTCTTTTCTTTCAGAAGAAAATCTTGGATGCCTACTGCTCTGTTCTGGACACGCCCAACTCGGTGGTGACCCACCATACCGTACCTCCCTCAGATTTCCAAGAGGGTGTACTTACTGCATTTCCTATGATCACTGTAAACCTCGTTAACGATCTTCTAATACACTAAAATCTGGCTCGCTTTTGGACCCTGTTGCCCCCTAGATTTTAAGGCAGGGCTTAAAATGCATTACCCCTTTACTTACAAAGTTGCTAAACCCCTCCCTCCTCTCTGGGCAGATCCCCCAGCTGTGAAAGGTTAAGTCATTGCTTAAAAACCCTAATCTGGATCCCCTTTGTTTGAGCAAATTTAAGTCAATCTCCTTGCTTCCTGGAGTCTCCAAGCTATTAGAAAAGAACGTCAATAGATCTTTGTCTGCTTTCCTCAAATTGAAGGATCTGCTCCACCCCATCCATATATGCAGTATATTCAGAAACCGCACTGTTGCCTGTTGACAAGGAGCTCAGGCGTCTCCTTGATCAAGGAGGATTGGCAGCTATTATTCGCTTAAACGTCATGCAGCCTTCGACACCGTTGATCATTATGCTATTATTCAGAGAGTTTTACGTGCCGGTGTCGGGGGCACAGCTCTAGAATTGTTCACCTCTTTCTTGGAATATCGTTCTTTCAAGGTCTTGGAGCAGTCTTGCTTTTCATCCACTCTTCCTCAGAGCTGTGGGGCTCCTCAGGGCCCCAACCTTTACATGCTCCCGCTTGCCAAGATTGTTCAGTCATTTGGTCTGTCATTGGTCTCATACACCGATGACACCCAGCTGGTCATTTCAATTGCTCCTGACATTAGTTCCAGTCATCTTTCTTTGGCTGCCTGCCTCCAAGCAGTAGCCAGCTGTATGGATGGAGGTAAATGAAAGCTTAATGAGGACAAAATGGAAGTGATGCTGCTTGGGATTAACTTTGCGGGCAACCTTCTGAGTCCTCTCTGACGTCTTGAGCAAGTCAACAGCCCCAAAAAATATGCAACAAAGAATCATGTGATGTGTTTAGATACCAGTCTCACTATGGACCATCTAGTAAAGAAGCTTGCCGCCACGTGTTATGACATCCTGAGACTGCTGAAAAAGGTTCTCTCCGTTCTCCCGTTTGCAGCTAAGAGAGCGATCGTCCAGGTACTTGTGCTGTCCCGCCCTGATTATGGAAACGCCCTGTATCTCGGCTCAACCTGCTATGTCACAAGAAGTTGCAGACTGTGCAGAATGCCGCTTCCTGACTTTTTATGAAATTTCAAATGAAAAATCACCAGTCTGCTAGGAAGGCTCTCAAGAATCTCCACAGGTTACCGGTGGAACATTGAGTGCAATTCAAGACACTCTGCATTCTGTATAGGGCTTTCAATAGCAAAGGGCCCTCTCTGCTCAGACCATTAGGCTCTCTATATGTGCCAGGGAGAACTCTTAGATCCTCTTCTGCTCGGACTTTGAGGGTTCCTAGGATCAAAAGATCCCCATGAGGCCTTTGCTCCATCTCGGTTTTTGGCTCCTAATCTTTGGAACGGCCTGCCTCTGGAGCTGTGCTTAATGGAGCCTGAACTCCCCTTTTGTAAGACACTGAAGACATGGCTTTTCCGTGACTGATTCTCTTGCAGCCCTATAATCTCACGCCGTCCGTGCAGCACTGGGAGACCTTCACGTAGCTGTGTACTGTACAAACAAACTGAACAAGACTGATGATTCTCTCATAATTGTCTGGCAGCAGGTGTGCTGTCAAGCACGATAATTAAAATCTAGGAGAAAGGCAGGAGAAGTCACGTTCAGCTAGCGGATGGGACCCCGTACTGTTATAAATATGCTTTCCTGGAAAGCTATCCCTACAAGGTAGGGGTGGTGCACAACGGTAGTCACATGCATGGAGAGTCACTAGCTGAATAACTTTCACTTTCTGCTTTTACTCCTACGTTTTCACATGCAGTGTGCAGCTTGGACTGATCAAGAGAGAGTGCCATTGCCGGTGACCTGAGGCCTTTCAACATACTCCTTTGCTGCTATCAGAATGAATCTGGCAAACTGCAAGTTTTCTTATCTGTTAAGTGTCGTGGCCAGTCAAGAGCACTAAAAACACTTCATGTTAGCAAGTCCCATTCTTTTCTTTCACTTCTACCATTTGTTGACAAAATAATTGCATTTTGGAACCTGGAGTTTTGTCAGCTCAGAGTTTGCAGAAATATTTTAGATAACAAATATAGTGGATAGAAGCATGTCACCCTTGCACTGTGCCACTTAGCTGCGGGGCACACCTGTCCCTTCACTGCTGCCCACCCAGTACTGTCTTATGATGTAGGCTTATATATCTGCTGCCCATCCACTGCAGTCTCTTTTGTGAGGAACACTTGCTCTGCCTCTGTCCATGGCATTCCTGTTTTGTTCAAGGGAGGTTTGAACCCGTCTTCTCCCTATGCTGCTGTGAATGAGATGTTGAGAAAACCTATATGTACATATATATGTTATTAGCAAGCAAACTCCAAGGAATTTCTATCTCTGGGAATCCTAACTATAATTGCAGATTGGCTGCGGCCACTAAGTAATAAATAAATATATAACCATATATATATATATATATTTATTACAGAGAGACTTTAGCCACATTGTAGTAGTTAGGACTTCCAGAGATAAGAATTCTTTGGGTTTTTGCTTGCTAATATCTTTGTCACTGCTTGAGGAATCTCCATAAAACTTTGCAGACTTATTCTTTTCTACATTGGCTGATGATGCAAAGTTTCGTGGTGATTAGTTAAGGGGGTGTAAAGACAAAAGAGGATCCCACAACACCTTTTCCCCCAATACATTCCCCACAGACATTTGTAGCAGATGTAGAGAAACAAGGTAGAAAGGTTTTTTATGAGATTTGGCAGAAATATAGATCATGGTGTGGAAAGAGTCATTTTTCTTATTTGAAAAACATTGGTTCAGTAGTTTTTTAGTAATAAGGCACAAAACCATGATATAATTGTCAGCGGTTTACCACTGTACATAGCGATGACAAAAATAACAAAACACATTATTATTAGTTACGGAAATCCCTTACAAAATTAAAAGGCAAGCATATTGCTTAGACCAGACTTTGGTTGGGTTCTAGGTTTCACTTGTGCTTAACTGGAGAAGGGCAGGCTCAGTGTCTTGCTCCTGTGGGTCCCAATGGTTACAATGAATTCCATGCTCTTATCCAGATGTATTCGCTCAATGGGATAGACAGCTCAGATGAGAGTGGCACAATGATCAGGTTGACAGTGGTATGACAGAGTGAGTTGCCATGGGATTGTGTAGGTTTGAGTTTTAAGAAGGAGATGGCTGTTGGAAATGACCATCTTTTGTTTGGTATTCCCCCAAATTTTCGCCTTTTTCTTTCTGAACCCGTTTTTGCTAGCCACAGGACTCTGTGCACTTAACTCCTGCTAACCAGTGGTAAAGAATTTGTGCACTCCCTTTAAACACTGTATTATTGGCATATTCCTTTTTGGGGTATTTAATTTATGTATAGGGCCCTCCTAAATGGCACTACATGTAACCAGGGGCTGTAACTTAAATGCTACCAGTGTGCAGCAGCACTAAAGTGGCTGAATTAGCACTATAAAGCATGTATCAGGCCTGCCCAGGCTCACTGTGTCACTGGTTTCTAGCTAGACTGGCTGGTGAGGTGTGATGCCCCGAAACCGGTACCAGGATGCTTGTTTCCAGTCCAGTTAGGACCTGGCTTGGCAGTTCCAGCTAGACTGTTCCCATGAGGAACAGGTTCAAGACTGATTTGCAGAGACTTCAACAATATACCGCAAACTCATAAACAATGCACCAGACCCCCTGGCTTCCCTCCGCAGTGCCTGGGTAGATGACCACGGCAATATAGAGGATGATAACTACATAGAGGGCCTGCAAAGCCCCAGAGAAATCGCAATCCGCACAAGATTCAGGCTGAATCAACTCAAGATACTGCATTGCTCCTACTACCTACGCATACTCCTTCATAAATGGAGTAAGGGACAAGCAACACAGTGTGTTAGGGGCTGCCAGTAGGAAGGCTCCTTTTTTCATATCCTATTGGAATGTCCAAAGATCAACCCATTCTGGCAAAGAGTTGCGACAATAATTTCAAGGGTATAAGGGACAGAGATCCTGATGGACGCCAGATGGCTCCTTTTATTGATCAGGGGAGAGGCAGACTGGCCTAGGCTTGCGAGTATCTGGCTGACGCTGGCGGCAGGCATTGCAAACCAGAACATTGCCAGGTGCTGGTGTGCGCACCTCCCCACGTCGGTGACGGAGTGGGAGATGATTTAGACTGGTGCCAGCGAACAGAAGCGGTAGTATACAAAAGTAGCGGGTGCGTGAAGAAATGGGAAAAAATATGGTCACCATGGCGTAGATACAGAAATGCATAGTTTGGTCTGGGACCTGCGAAACTGTTCCATTTATTTTGTAATGCAGAATAAGGTCTCTGTTATACCTCACCTCCTGGTCTTGGAAATAATTAATACCTCAATACTGTGCTTATTTCTAGAACTGCTATGTCTGCTTCACTCCTTCTACGCTGTATTCTAGTTACTAATCAACCTGGTGGCGTAGATGCATATACGCTCAATAATGTACTGTATATGAGCTTGTTCAATAAAAAGAGTTAAACAAAAAAGACTGATTTGCATATGGCTGGGTCCAAACTGGAGTAGCATGGTGAGCAAAAGAATGATGCATTTAACCCAGATCTTTGACTGGGGGGGTGAATGCTTGATTTGCTCTGCATTCCGTCTATCATCTGTGTGTCTTCTGCATCTTGGGAGGGCAGTTTTAAAATGCCAGTTTGATCTGGCAAAATAAACCTTTTTCCAGGCCGAAACCTCACTTTTAATACTAAAAAGTCACCATCAGTTTAGCAGGGTGCATGGTATCTTAAAATTAGGACATGCATATTTAATCATTTTTAATGACCTGACAATGAAAAAACCTCTAAAGCCATTTTTCACTGTGGTAGGACTGGTGATCTCACAGGAAATCACTGGGTTACACTACAATATCTGATATTCCATAATTTTAGAATGGGAGAAGCTAGAAAAATGATTCAAGGATTAATTTTAACAGTAATTTAAAATCCAACGCAATGGTCAAGGTGGATTTTATATTACTATTTAAAAAAAATTACACTCTTAAAAAGTTTTAATTTTCCTGCCTAAGCCTAAAGCACCTTTCAGTCAGGGTGCAGTGTCACTTGACTGCTGATGGCTCTCCTGATTTGAGATGTGGATTGCTCCCAGGCAGTGGACAGAAAGATTGGAAGTGGAGAGGGGTTTTTCTGCCTTGAGGAGGATGGTCTGTGGTATGGGCCCAGCTCCTTTCCTGACCTTCAATGGATGCTTACCCTGTCAGTGGTAGATGTGGCTCGCACCTAGGCATGTGTAATATCTGTTATCTGTTATTTGTATAAATACCTATATATTTAATATGCTACGCTCTTTTGGAACGTTTCTGTAGTTCCATTGCTTTGCCATCAGGTCTGATGTTTCTGACTCTGGAACTGACCTAACCAGTTCGCTTTTTTAGGTCTTATGTTAAAAAATAAATGGCCTTATTTGACTCTCAGCTTGATCTCTCTGTGCGGATTATTTTTGAATAACTTCAATGGATTCCATGCCAGTGGGAGGGGGGAGCTGTCACAGAAATGGTTTGGAGTGACCAAAAGGGAATGTTTGCCAATTATCATAGTTACACCTCTGACTGAGTGGGCACAGGGAGCTCTGAATAGGGGGAAAAGGGTGCTGCAATTTTGAATTTATGTAGAGAGGGGTACTATGGGCTATCTTACAGTAAAACACACAGGAGATACTGAAAAAGTAGGAAAGGTCACCCTTTGGAATGTTTACCCCGTTGATTAGGAAGTAACCAGGAGGTTACCGCACCCACAGGATGTCACTGGGCACAAATGTGGCATTCCCAATTCCCAACCTCAGAAAACTCCTGGACCTGGGGAGAATCAGAAGGACTGCCCTGCAGCCTGAAGATGACTAGACCTGCTTGTCTTGAACCCAGAACACCAGATGGGACTCCAAGGTTCAGTTGGCTGACTTCTTGTTTGGGGACAAAACAAGATATCAGAAGGCTTTTCCTGCAACTGCTCAGCTGACTAGTACCAACTGAACCTGCCCTGATGCTGGCCTCTTGATGTGAGACCTAATCCCCGAGTGGTGCCTCCCAGGTCCTGGACCCTTTGCTGGCATTAGAGTGTATACCTCCTGCTCCCAAACTACAAGTTCTGGCACTCAGAAACGTTTTGCCAATTTTCTGCCTCGAGAACTGACGGAGACTTGGATGTCTGTTTAAGCAGCAGCCGTTGAAGTTGAATCACTGGTCAGCCCCAGCTTGCTGGTTTTCCCGACTGAAGGAGATCTGTTTTGCGGAAAAGTATGTACAGGGCTTGAACAGGAATGGTGTGAAGCAGCAATCCATCAATGTCAAGGCTTTCCTTGGCTCAGACTTCGCCTGCTCTGAGCTTTCCCCTGTTTGTCGATGTACGCACCAGGACCCCACTCTTCAACAACAAGCTGTCATTTCAAAGACCAAAGGTGAATTTTACACTGGCATAAACCTGTATCTGATTCGTGCTAATTTGTGGTTGGCCTTAAATTCTGACTTTGACCGGGTCTAGTTCAACTAGCTATCCGCAGTTGGAGCTTTGTGCTTTTTGTCGTTATTTCTAATTAAAGTTATAAAATGTCATAGCTCTGGCTCTACTTATTAGATTTTAGTCATTTTGGTGTCATTCCATTTATGAAAATATACTCTATTTTGCTAAACTGGTTTGGGATTTTTTCTGTTTTGTTTTTCACTGTATTAGTATTTGAGTACCGTATAAATACTTTACACATCGCCTGTAAGTCAGGCATGACTGCTTTGTGCAAAGGTATCAGAAGATTAAGCAACGGTTTATTTAATTACTTTTGTGATTCACCCTAACAAAGATTGTGATTATTATTTGAGGTGGATTCTCACCCACCTGAACCATTAGCTTAGTTTCTTACAAGGTCAATCCTCTTTGGTCACAAGGGGAGTCACGCAGAATCAAGGCAACAACATAGACCAGATCTGGTTCGAAGAAGAGAAAATTCCCCAGAAAAGTTTCTAAGTATGAAGATGAAGTTTTGACAGAGGCCTCCCGCTATACAACAAGGGTTCCATTGCCAAACTTTGACTTTGTTCCGGTCAAGCGCAACCAGATCTCCCAACTTGGCAATATTGTTTTTTAAGCACTAGAAATAGTTTATTCTTTAAGTTTATTGTTTAAAAGTGCTTATCTCCGGTTCCCTACATTGTATTTTTGTCTTTCTGATGTCTATTTGTTCATAGAAATATAACCTATTTCCATGAATTGTTATTGGATTTTTTGTTGTGTATTTTGTCTTACTTATTTAATGTATTGGTGTTTCTAAATGCTGTATACACCTGTCTCCTAAGTTACGCCTGCCTGCTTGCAGCCAGCTTCGAGGAGTTGAGCAAGGGAATCATTTATTGAGACCTTGACTTGAACATATATATTGGGATTGTGGCCTTATTACTAGTGGTAGGTACCTACCTACACCATTCTAATAAATCACCTTAAAACACATGGGGACCGAGTAACTTACCCCGTCCCCATATCAGAGGGGTTGCCTGCCAAATATATAAATGACAGCCAAGCACGCAGTCATTTATAAAAGCATTGCCAAGATCTGCCGTGATGGCGGTTACTAGTAATGCATTTTACACTGTGCTATGGGGCTGCATCAGCAGGATGCAGCCCTGTAGCCCAGGGTAATATTTCTTTATTTTCCAAAAGAAAATCACAAAATAAGATTTTCTTTTGTAAAGAAAGCAAGTAATTCTCCCATCGTCATGGGAGTCATCTCTCATTCCGAGGGGAGCATTATTGCGATTTTACTGTCCCCCACCACTAAGTTTTGCCTGGTAGTGAGGGAGAATAAAAAATGGCTACATGTCCTCCCATCTCAATTGGGCAGGAGGACATTAGCCATTTCTCCAACAGCCATTACTCCCCAGGGCAAGATGCGCTTGGGACTGACTTTGCAGATATCCTGGTGTATTGCCACCCGGTGCATGGGAAAATAGAACTCGTGATTTTAACCATTTCTAGGTAAACTGACAAAAAACATTTCTGCAGTGTCTCTGATTATTCTGTGATCTGAAATTATCTTTGTTCTATATGAAAGTAGAATGACATTACAGATTGTGCTGAACTTCCCACCAGCAACATATAACAAATGCACTTACACATATGGCTTCTCCTGCCAAAGGTTCCATCACAGAGACATGGGAAGTCTCCTCTGTTTACAGACACTGACTCTGCAACTCTTACTTATGTCGAATGTGAGGCGGGGCCTATATTTTATGGAATTACCCTCATGACTCTAATGAGAATTAGGACATGCCAGAGCCTACTGGATGCAATATAGTCTTGACTCTAATTAACAAGCTCTTTGGATGAGGTAAGTAAGCATTGGATTTAGCGTTCGTCTGTGATAAATCCTAATTTTCTATGCTATCTCTTTATATGAATAAATGGGCCATTCATGTGTTCACTTGAAATGACTTGATCATTTTTAGCTCACCATGGTGGGTACATAGAATGGTATTTTTGCAAAACTAAGGGACGGCTAATCTGCAAGAGCTCGGAATGGGATCTGAGCTTCTTGATCATGGGGCTGAAGAAAGCTGTAGACGCGGGGTATTTACAGGGTATTCATCACAAGACAGAATATCAGAATCAATTTCAAACTAGACCCCCTCCCCTGCTTGCCTCTGAGCCAATGATGGATGGAAACAGCTTCTCTTACCATATGAGGCCATTCCCATTGACGGTGCTACCAGAAGGCACAATCGATCCCTGGTAGTAGCAGGGGCATGTAGCAGCAGGGACACATGTCCCAGAGTAATCCAGATATTCCCCATCAGGACAGACACAGCCGTCCACAGGCACAAATGGGGTGTTGCAGGTCATGTCAGGCTCACTGATGGCGCTGCAGCTGGGCTGACAGGTGGTGACATTGTAGTTGTAAGTCATGGTGTTTGGACATTCGGATGAGTATTTGCCTGAAACAAGAGGAGAAAGGGCACCTGAGTTTTCCATCCTCATGGGAATACCTTACATTAAAAAACATACCGGGCCTGCTCTGTTAATTGACAGGGAGTGGGAAATCAGGGTGCTGCCGCGGTGCAACAATCAGGGGCTTTGGTGCAATATGAAATACAAGTAATTTCTCTTACAACTGTCCCTTGCATTTATGCCTGTTAGAGAGTAAAGCGTGGATTTCAGAAAGCCACTGAATGTGTTTGTTGTACGGCCATGCACACCACGGGAGAATGGTGTGTTAATTGTTATTGAATGTAGGGGGGAGGTATGATTGTAGAAGATTTGAGCTATCGAGTAAATACAAACTACCTTGGGCTCAAGGTCCAACTTAGTGTTGCTGGAGTCATTAGGGAAAACAAGATGTTGTTAAAATAACAGTGTTGCATTGAAATGAACCACCAAAGATAATACATAAATGGACAGGATTTATACTCTTACTTGCTCGGGGAAGAGATGGAGCTTGTGCTCTAACGTTCAGCCCTGCCATCATTAAATTTTCAAATCCAGCCTTATACCATGTGTGGGAAACCACCTATTGGACTTGCCAAAAATTAAGATTGTTAATTCAGCAGATTGAATTCTTTCAGTAACGGAGACAGCTATGGCTGGGTTATGTTGTTTGTTTGGGATAAAAATGACCTTGTTAATCTGCTCATTTTATGCGTCATTAAGGTTACGACTGCTGTGTATGTTTGATTCAGATGTTTGGGTTTCAATGTTTTTTTTTTTTTACGGAGTTTTATATAACGCGAACTTGACCCGAAGGTATTGGGTATCAGAGGACTTTATATGAGCACCAGTTGCGTTACATGAGGACACATTCATGTTTCTTAGGCACGGGGAGATTAAGTGATATGCCCAGAATCGCAGGCTGTTGTGCGTCCTTGCCGAGACTCGGTTCCCCAGATCTGAGGTCGACCGCCCTAGCTGTCAGGCCACATCCTCTCCCCTATGGTAGCTTCTGAAGGTACATTTGAGTCTGTATTGCGGTCCATTTGATTAGTAGATACTTTCCAATGCAGTAGATGAAGTAAGTCTACTATATCCTCCAGCCTGGAAAGGTTTGGGAAGTTGGATTCCGATTTTTTAGCATCCAAAATAGGTTTCTAAGTGTCGCCTAGATTTTTTAGTTAATCTTTAATATCTTTTAATACCATTGTTTGTTCAGCAAGAGCCGAAGAATTTTCCCCTAAGGTATCTGCCGTTTTTGGTAAGGTTCTTGTCACCACTCCCACTGCTTGAGGAACCGGGAAAAGTGGTGGAGTGTTCAGATCATTAGTGTCCTTACAGGAGTAAGATTACCATTTTGGCCTAAGTGATGAATTTAGAAGTTGAGCAGTTGAATATGTGTTAATAATTGCCCGATTCTATAGGCTGATTAGGTCCTATAGGAACTTGTAATTGTCTAACGAGTTTGCAAAGGAATTTGCAAAGGAATTATTTCTCCGTTGGATGGTCATTGGTTGTTGGACATAATCCAGCAATACTGAGGATGAAAAAAGGTCCACAACAAAAATTAAATCAGACTTCACAAGATTATCTGGAGATTTTGCGTGTTTGGGAAAAGTATTGATTATTGTCCTTGTGAGCATTGTATGGATAGGTGGTGCTTGTTCTAAAAGGGATGTTTTCTCTAGTACTACAATGGAGTTCGAGTCAGTGGCGTAACGAAACTTGAGGGGGGCCCCTACCGGTCTCAATCAGGAGCTCTCCGACCAGGGTGCTGTGCTGAGGGGGCCCCTTCAATTTGGGCCCCCCACACGACAGGAGCTGCGGAGGCCTATGTTGCGCCATTTTTTCGAGTTAGAGCTACTTGAGTCCGAAAATGAACTAATTTGTCCCTGTGAAGAAGAGATCTTGATGTTTGGTTTTGAGGTTGCACTGAGTCGAAAACTGTCTCTATTTTGTTAATAATTTACACAAAAGGATCTAGGATATAGACCCACACTTATTTTGCTTCTGGGAAATATAGTCACATTTGGTGCGTTGACCAAGGAGAACCAGACCCTTTTGGTTCCCTTTGTTGTGAAAGAGCCTTCCACAGCAAACAATTACAAAAATATTTTGGTCCACAGACACGACAAGCAGTCCGTTCATTCAATGATAATTCACACAGATGTATATTCCTTCAATCTTTATTTTCATGTTACTCTTCTCAGTAGCCAACGCGTTTCGTCCTGTTGAAGGATTATACTTACATAGCGATACAGAAGAGGGATCTGATTATATTTCCTGTCATCAAGAAGAAAGGACACTCAGTGGGACAGATACATGGATTGAGGAGCCCTGAAGAAGTCCTTCAACAGGATGAAACGCGTTGGCTACTGAGAAGAGTAATATGAGAATAAAGATTGAAGGAATATACATCTGTGTGAATTATCATTGAATGAACGGACTGCTTGTCATGTGTGCGGACCAAAATATTTTTGTAATTGTTTCTATTTTGTTATTTGTTTAAAAAGCGGTTTTTCTTTTTCGGGAGCTGATGGTTTATTCTCATTAACCATTCTAAGTTATTGCTGGAGGGTTGAGATTGGATGCCGCTGATACATATTCTGTTTCTTGAGATTCTAAAAGTTGGAAAGTTTGCAACCCTGGAGCCACCAGTGAAATAGCCAGAGGAGTTGGATTATCATTAGTGGTCCGTTTTGTACTCCAGGTGCCTATAGCATGTACAGGCTTTATGTCATATTCTAATTTGAAAGGCTTGTTTTGAGATCTGGTCTTCATGTTGTCAATGGTGGGAAATGTAGAGCAAAAATATTTCACTGAGCGAACTTGAGAGAGTTCCAGCGGCCAACACAGATGTAGTGTGAAAAAATGCACCAGGGTAATATGACAGTAACAACTCTGGTGGTGAAAGTGAAAATGCAGCTGCCAACATTTTGGGAACACTGAAACAGAAGCCAGCCTGCACACCAGCGTGACCCTCAAACTACTTAAAGAACAATAGTGCCCAGGCCACACACAGTGGTTGCCTAGTCTCCCACACTACCTGCTTCACACAGTGCCTCCCTAAAATGTCTCCCTCCCGCCTATCTGCCCACATCTCCCCTCCAACCGGCAAGATGTTAACTCAAAATAATTCAGTCCACCATATGGCCATTCACAGATAGCTGCATGTCTTTCTGCCTCCCAAAAACTCTCAAAGACAGACAGTATCTCCCACAAGACAGCAGGTTCCAGAAGGATGGGGTGCAACAGCTCAACCCGGTGAGGTCCCCATCCATGTCATGAGCAAGAACTACTCTGTATGTGCACGGGACAAGGACTGCCGACCTCATGTGATGAGGAGAGAAAGCGAGCAAGAAAGCAGCACGAGCCAAGGACAAACACTGAGATCTGTGTGGTGACTTGCTGGCGCGTGTGGAATTCAGAACATGTAATGTGTTCTGTATTCCACCAGCGACAGTTTGACCCAGGCTCGCATTAAGAGAAGACGTGATATCATCTGAAGAATAAAGTAACTATTTATATCACCTCTGTGCGGTGTCATCTCGTTACTGCACTGGCGACAATCGGAAAACGAGGAAGCGAGTCTGGAGTCCTGCAGTCTGCAGATCGAGGTGCCATCATTTATGAATGCTCCGCTTCAAGCAAGACGAAAGTCGATGGCTGCGATGAAATAACTCTAATGTGCACGATTAAGTATCGCCTTGATCATCTGTGAAGGGTCCGGTGAGGCTGACAAGGTTTTGGCTGTAATTCCTAAATCGGCGATGTTGTTGGTTGTGCGCATGAGCTAGAGAGAAACGCGCGTCATCAGTGATTTCGTTTAAGCGCATGCGCAAGCAGGAAGCGTCTCCTTGGCAACCAGAATGTTGCTGTTGGTAGCGTTACGTACGTCCTACATGTAACGTGATTGGCAAAAGAGGTGTACATCGCTGATGTACACAGCAATTAATTTGAAAGAATTGAAGCGGGGGCAAAGTAATGCGCTAAGGTCCTATAATAATAATAATAAAAAAAAAAAGAAAGGGAGGAACTGGATAACGCGTTCCTGAGATGAATTATTCAGGGTTTTCGGTGCATCACTGATGTGCACAGCAAATAACGAAGGCAACAAGTAAAATACATCAAAGTGGACCTTGTTGGTGTCACACATCCAGATATGTACTGTTGTTTTTAGAGCTGTAAAACAATTTAAGCCTATTTACAGTATTGCAAGATTACAAAATATACCTAGCAGAGTATTGGGATGAAGACACATTAATATAAATAAATGCTATCCACATAAGTATTCAAGTTGGTATAAACAAATTTAATCTCATCTAAATAGAAGGTTTCAACGCGCCTACTCCGTTTTTGCCATCTCCTGGTGAACCAGTGTTAGAATGGAAACGATGGAAAGAAGGGTTTGAAGCCTATATAGAAGCTATTGGAGGTGAACATTATACAGAGAAGAGGAAACTAGCTATTTTGAAACATTGTCTTGGTGCTGAAGGAAGACATATTTTAAGTCATTTACCAACCGCAGATAATGTGTCGTCGTCAGAGGAGGACATAGATGTTTACCAAGATGCTATAAAAAAATTAGACAAACGCTACATAAAAAAAGTAAATGAAGTAGTGTCACGTCATAAATTTCTGAGTAGAGGTCAAATAGTAAATGAGTCAATAGATACATTCGTAAATGATTTAAGAATATTAGCATCGAAATGTAATTACTCAACGTTTCATGATCAAATGATATGAGATCAAATGGTACACAAAGTTGCAAATGTCAAACTTCAGGAGAAATTGCTAGCGGCAGAAGACTTAACTTTGGATAAGGCACTTGATATTGCTCATCGTTTTGAAGATATGGAATTAGGATTGAAAGAACTCGCTGAGCAAAAGGCTGCAGAAGTTAACATGGTTAAAAAATCGAATTCTACTGAAACCAAGATGAATAAGACAGAATCTAATGCTCAGGGTATTCAAGGAAAAAAAGAGTATATTTGTTTTAAATGTGGTATTCCTGGTCATTTAGCAAACGATAAAAAATGTCCGGCTATTGGTCAAGTGTGTAGATATTGTAAAATGAAGGGACATTATACAAGAATGTGTAGAAATAAGAACAAGTTAAAAAACAAAAGTTATGAGCATAAGAGTCAGATGGATGATAATATCAGAGAAGCTAAGAATGATATCGATGAAGATGAATATTTTTTGGCAGTTTATGAAGTGAATGGCACCATGAGGGATGCTCCGTTCTGCACTATTACAATTGGTAATAAGGATGTTAGGGTCATGACTGACTCTGGTGCCAGGCACACACTTATTGGGGATGAGTGGTTAAAAGAGTTCTCGGATGTAAACTTATCTCCTCCAGATATTAAATTGGTAGGGTATGGTAGGAAACCAATTGATGTACTAGGATTCTTCACATCTACTCTTAGTTTTAAAGGGAAATCCATTCATTTATGTTGCTAAAGAGGGCTCATGTCTGTTGGGGTGGCCCCAGCAGAGGGATTTAATGATCACTTTGGATCCTAATCATCCCGAACAAGTTTTGGGGTATTCGGATTTAATAGCTCACATTGATGTGGATCCTGCAGCTGAATGGGAAAAAAGATTTCCAAGTGTATTTTCATCTACAAAATTAGGTCTACTAAAAAAAATTTCACACAAAATTATCTTAAAACGTGATGCCATACCAAAGGTTCACAGAGTAAGGAATGTACCTTTACATTTAAGAGAAGCAGTTAATAACGAGTTGAAAAGATTGTGTGAACTTGACATAATTGAAGAAATAGAATCCTCGTTATGGCTAAGTCCAGTTGTTGTCGTGCACAAGCCTAACGGTAAAGTCAGGTTGTGTGTTGACTTGAGGGATCTGAATGATAGCGTATGGGTTGACAGGCATCCTTTACCAAACATTGGTGAGATGTTCACTAAATTAAAAGGGGCTTCGATATTTTCTACTCTCGATTTATCCAATGCATATCATCAAATTGCTCTTCATGAGGAAAGCAAACATCTTACTTCATTTATTACGTCAGAGGGAGCCTTTAGATACAAAAGAATGCCTTTTGGATTAATTTCGGCATCTTCGGTATTTCAAAGGTTAATGCACAAGTTATTTAAAGATTTGGACAATGTACTGTATTTTCAAGATGATATTTTAATTTTTGCTTCTAATGCCAATGAACATACTGACACACTGCACAAAGTGTTGTGCATTCTTCAAGACAACGGTTTAACTTTGACCAAAGACAAATGTAAATTTGGTGTATCATCTGTAGATTATCTAGGTCATTCAATAGATAAAAATGGTGTGTCACCCAAGAAAAATCTGATTAGAGCTATTGAGCAAGCACCCAATCCGCAAAATAAAGATCAACTTAGATCTTTTTTGGGTCTTGCGGAATATTATGCAAGATTTATACCACTATTTACGGATAAAACAACTCACATGAGAAATCTATTGAAAAAGAATGTTGCATTTAATTGGGATGAAAATTGTGGTTATGAATTTATGCATTTAAAGAAACAAATTGCATCTGCACCAGCTTTAGCTACATTCAACACAGCGTATGATTCAATAATTATTTCGGATGCAAGCAATGTGGGTTTAGGTGCTGTTTTGATGCAAATCCAAGATGGTCATTTGGTTACCATTGGTTTTGCTTCCAGACCATTGAAAGGTGCTGAATGGAAATACTCTACATTGGAAAAAGAAACTCTGGCTTGTTGGTGGGGTATTGAATATTTTCGTAAATATGTATATGGTACAGTATTCAGAGTTAGGTCAGATCATAGACCCTTAGTGGATCTTTTCACAACAAAAGGTTGTGGAAAAGCTACTTCAAGAATTGCCAGATGGCAATATAAATTACAAGATTTTCATTTTAAAATCGAATATATCCCTGGTGCAAGAAATGTGCTGGCAGATTGTTTATCGAGGTTACCAGTGGACGATGACAATGATGTAGAAGAGGATAATGATAATTTAGAAAAGGTAATTTCTATTTGTGAAGTGTCGAACGGTTGTGTTCAAGAAAAAGAATGGAAATTGGCTTGTGAGAATGATACCATACTTAAGAGAGTAATGGGGGCACATAAAATCAACATGGCCGAAAAAGGTTGATGTGCCGGAGTGTATGCACCCATTTTATCAAGTTTCTCATGAATTGTCTATAAAGGATGATATTTTAATGAGAGGCTTACAGCTGGTGGTTCCTAGTGATGTGCAACAAACTATTTTGGATATGGCTCATGAAGGACATCCTGGTATGACAAGTATGAAACGCAGGATTAGAAGTGAGTTTTGGTGGCCAGCTATGGATAAAGCCGTAGATAGAAGGGTTAGGGATTGTATGGAATGCTGTATTAGTGACGAGTCTCAGAAAATTGTATCTTATGAACATCTTCCTGTGTCTAGACCATCTAGGGTGTGGGAGTGAGTTTCTTTAGATATTGCAGGTCCCATATGTCTAGGCCAGAATCCGGTTTATGCAATTGTCCTCATTGATCAGTTATCACAATGGCCTGAAGTTAAAATGGTTCCACACATAACTTCAAGAACAGTCATTCAATTTCTAAATGAGGTGTTTGAAAGGGAAAGTTTTCCTGAATATCTAATAACTGACAATGGCGTACAATTGACTTCTACTGAAATGAAAAGTTACCTTGATAGGCATGGTATTATCCACAAACGTTCTTCTGTATATTACCCTCAGGGTAATGGGATTGTTGAAAGGTGGATCAAGGTTTTTAAAGAGGGTTTGCAATTAGCTATTGCCAATGGAAAAAATTGTCATCAAGCCATTAGTGAAGTTATGTGGAGTTATAGGAATACTCCTAGGAGCACTGGTGATCAATCACCTTTTGAAAAAATGAGAGGAAGGAAGTGCTTATCAAATTTGAATCAAGCATGGATGAGGAAATTACTAGAGAAAAAGAATGACAAGGCTGGGTCAGATGAGTGTTTGGATGAAGTCATTATTTCACCTGTGAAAGTTAATGACTGGGTCTGAGTGAAAAAAGGAAGGTTTGTGAAATCTGGTGAATCTCGCTTTTCTCATCCTTTGAAAGTGGTTCGAGTTGGTCGTCAAGTTGCTGAATTATCTGATGGAAATGTTTGGAGTTTTTCCAAATTGGTTGAAGTTCCTCAGTGGTTGTGGCCTAATAGGGAGGTTTCTGATAGGAAGGTTGCAGTTTCTAAGACTTTATCTTCACCCAAAAGCTCTGATAACAAAGTTAGTTGGAGGAAGTTTGTTTCGTCAAATGATGATATTGTTGATAAATGTCAGGGACAAAGGTTCCGGAAAAGCCCTGTATGACACAAGGATTATATAGTATAGTAGTGATATTATAAGGGGATGTATGTTTTATGGTATAATGTCTCATTGTATTAATTCATGTTAGAATTTTTGCAAATGTATTCTTGACTGATGTATAGTATTGAGAAATGTTTTAAGGGTCAAGTTCATGGGTTCTTACTTATGTATTAATGTTGTCTCATGTAAGTTTTCTGTTATTGTTTTTAAAGAAGGGAAATGTGCGGTGACTTGCTGGCGCGTGTGGAATTCAGAACATGTAATGTGTTCTGTATTCCACCAGCGACAGTTTGACCCAGGCTCGCATTAAGAGAAGAAGTGATATCATCTGAAGAATAAAGTAACTATTTATATCACCTCTGTGCGGTGTCATCTCGTTACTGCAATCTGGCTGGAGGCAAGGGAATCCAACAGTCTACAGCCTGTAAAAAATGGCGGGGAAGGCCAGGACAGGGGCGGGCAAAGCAGTGTAATGGAGCTGTGCAAGGACACAGGCAGAACCCCACCGACGGGTGATGCTGAGACACTGAGACCCTCAGTACTACCCCCACACTGGCACAAGCACATGTGTCTATAACTCCAGCATCTTTTTCTCAAGTGACTCGCTGAATTAAACTGAGTAGAATCTGGGAGCAGAACCTGTCAAGTGGATATCTTACTCTGACACTTAAGCATTTTATTTGAACTGGAGTGTCAGACTCCACTTGGCAAGAACCAGTTTCCCTAGAATCTGTGGTTGAGCAATTCATGCTGACTAAGCAAAGAACTGGTTGAAACCCTTTGAACCATGAGAAGATTAAGCGGATATCATGTAATCCAAGCATCTTTCGGTCCTAGCGGCTAACACTGCACATTCCAAAGCCCCAGCAAGAAATCAACTCAGGTCTGCAACTGCCTGTGGAAATCTGTCAAATCTTTGATCCCACAAAGAATATACTTTAAAGAATGGGATGAACAATATAGACCCTTTGCAATTCATTGTGATATTCACGTAGAGAAAGTGCAGGGATCTCTCCTTATTCAAATTATACAATAATAAAAAACATAAGGTCAACGTGTGTGCAAACTATTTTTGAAGATGTTCAAATCTGCAAAATGCCATGGGCTGAAACCAACACTGAGGGACTCTGTTAGCCAATGTTTAAAGACGTCTGAGCCGCAGTAGTCAATGAGTGAAAGAGGCTCTCTAAAAAACCCTTTCTGTACCTGTCTGATGTGCATTGTGTGGTGTGTATTTGTGTTGTTTACGTGATGTTTGAGGACTTAAAATCTCACTGGACAGCTAATGACTGCAGGTGAGACCTAAAAAGATACTGGTAGTTTGAGTGCTCAAAGACAAGACGGTGTTTAGACAACTATGTTGAGGAAATCCCAATAACAACATTGCAGTAGGGTTATAAAGAGCCGAAGGAAGGAAATATCTATGTGAAACACTGCAGGGGAAGTCTAAACCAAAATAACAATCAGGAACTCTGTCATCTGGTAGAAAGGAACCACTCCTGCAAATGTATGGTAGTTCCATCCCATTCCTCAATTATTAAAGGAGACAGATGTCAGCAGAACATAAAGCAGAATCTCTCCCTGGAAGCCTACGTGGGATGACGTCTATTGAGCATCTTTATTACTTACTGCACAAATCGGATCTCCATTCAGTCAGGACAAGTCCTTTTATGGCACAGGCTCGAACATAGGATGATAGGGCCGCGCAGAAGCAGTCAATGGTGTTCTTGCAGGCGCAGGTATCGAAGAGGCAATTCTAAGAGTGCAACAAACAGTAAGTTTCTTTATGAAACACCTTAGCATACAAGAATAGTTGCTTCAACATGAACCGTGCCAGCTTCTACATTGCAATTATGTTCACTGTCTCTGCTGACTAGGTGAAGCCAATAAATCACACAATGGCCCTTGGGTTTATTCAGAGAGGGAGGAAAAAGGGAAAAGAGGGTGACCGTGGAGAAGTGTGGCTCACTGGTTAGAGGAGGCATACCCTGAAGCAGAGGTCAGACCCAGGACCAGGGTTCAATTCCCGATGCGGCAGGGTCTGAGCCCAAGTGTCCACAGACTCAATAATTCTCACTTCGGTGCCTACTCGAATCATGCGTTCACACTCTGCAACTCTGGGCAATAGCTTGCTTAATCTCCACTACGCCCCCCCCCCCACGGTGGGATGCCTGGCTTTCACCTTGGGGATGCCCAGTACGGGTTATCTCACAGGGAAAAAGCCAGGACAGGTTCCCAATGCAAGCGCCGAGATGCCCAAGGGTAAGTCGAGCGCTATATAAGAACACACATACATACATACATACCAAGAAGGAGGCATCCCTTCAAACCTCCTTCTTTGGTGGGTGAGGGAACCCGTCCTTTAAAGGGGTGCCTCCTTCTTTGTCAGCCTCTTTTTCCTTTTTTCTCCCTCTCTTAATAGACCCGAGGGACCTTGTGTGATTGGTGATTATTTTTAGGGAGTTCGCCCTCGCTGGTCTATAAAATCTTCTCTGGCCCCCTCCTTGTGTGAATATATAGGTGAAGTCAATCCCATCTTCTGTTGTCAACAGGCATACTGGGTCAACTAAACCTGCTGATGTGCCACCTGATTCGTGTCACTGAGATATCTGAAGCCAAGGACAAGTGCAGCAGTGTCACAGGTACCAAAGTTAAATTGTGCAATGAACTCCTGGGCAGTGGCGGAGCCAGCGAGGAGAGTCTCTGCAAGCGAGTGCTGTGGGGAAGAGGAGAAAGGACTGGCCAGTAGACTATGAGGAGTAGATCATGTCCTCCTCTTGCTGCTCACAGTCAGGGCCGGCTCTAGGGTGGTGCGACCGGTGCCACCGCACCGGGTGCTGACTCTTCAAGGGGCGCCATCCTTGGAAGTATTTTATAGCTTTAAAAGCACCTGCTGCTGCATTGCTAGCCTCTGGCAATTCTCATACAGCAATAAAAATGTCAAGATAACTACAGTGATTAATGTTCTTCCTGGAGAGAGAAGAAGTTTTGTCTAGTGGAAGTTTTAACTCATTTGATGGTAGCACTGAGGGTTTATATGCCTGCTGCCAAGAATGTGTATGGTGAAGATCAGAAAGTGCATATATTTGATATCAGTCAGTGCTTTTGTCAGAGAAATCCTTTTGTTACTGGCAGTGTAGATGTTAAAATCCTAACATGGAACAGCGAGCTAATAAATGTCAAAGAGCTGCATGGAAACTGCAAGATATAGATTAGAGCATTATAATTTTTCCTCTGTCTTTCATTATTCTAATGTTTCAAAAAGGGTTCATGTTGGTAAGAATAAAAAATCACTCTACACTGGTATAGGAGGTGCTATACAACTAATTAAATACACGTGAGAGAGAGTGATTATGGAGACTTTAGGGGGCACTGTGAAAGGTTGGTAGTGAGGGAGCGTACATTTTGCCTCCCTCTCACTGTATACATATCTGGTGTTTATATATAAAATGCACATGGTAGTGTTTTGTTCAAACAACCCAAGAATGACATGATTTGGGAATTTGGTTTTCCCCATATATATTAATTATGCTGGTGTGACAAATGGGCACTTATACTACAAAGTGCAACAATTACATATGAGCAATCATTTGTAGGAGACATGAATGTTTACTAGTTGACATATTTTAGTAACCGTTTATTATTTTTTGTAAAACAAGATCTGCCTTACTGAAACAAATGCTTTAATTTACTGTGTCAACACTAGGTAATGTCATAATACATTACCCAGAGTGCTTCATAACAAGCAGGACTGGCACTTTGCATATAACTGACAGCAAAAGGGACTGACTGACTGTGAGCAAGACTAGTCGAAATGCGTTGCTGTTGCCACGCAGTATTTTGAAGAAGCTAAACTAACTGGAGCCCCCGGAGAACCGGGTTATCTGTGGTTAGGATACCTTAAGAGGGCCAGTCTCCCTCTCCTGCCAGCAGCAGTAGTGAGCATGCACCGTGAACCTTTGACCGCATTGCTTCACACATGCACGCACACACACACACACCCCATATACTTTTCCCACAAAAAATATTGGCTAAAGTGACATTATAGTTAGGTATGGTTAAGCCCTAGAAATTTAGGATGTCATTAATTATATAATTTAATATGTCATGAGTGATGTCATATGTGAGGTCATGAGCAGTGTGTGGTGGGAGTGCAAGTTAGAGCGAAGAGAGACCCCTTAGGAGGTGATTTGAGTGCTTTACAAATATCACTAACATAACATAACATAATCAGCTCATTACACTATAACTTGTCAATTTGAGAGGTTTTCAACTTTTTACACATTAGTTTTTACCGTATTTAAACACCTAACTCCTAACTATAACTTCACTTTAACCTTTGTTTTTTAAGTGAACATTTGCATGCTTGTGTGTGTATATATATATATATATATTCCAACCAAATCCGACTTCAATAAAAATCAGACACCGACACTGGAGATGCTTTCTGCCATCCGGCTTGGATATTTATTCTTCACGTAACGCGTTTCGGGACAACTCCCTTGATTTCAGTGAATATATATATATATTCACTGAAAAAACCATAGGTTTCACACATGTTATAGTTAGCGGAAATTTTACTGATAAAAAACCAATGAAATTCCCCCGTTATAGTTAGTGCAGGCAACTATAACTCAAGGGACCGCAATCCTCTGCTGATGCTAATACTGTATTTAGACACTTATTTGCCCATGTCTTCTTCCATAAATTTTTAGCTATACATCTATTACAAATATTTTTTTTTCATAAAGACACATATGTCATCAGCAGAAGATTGCGGTCGCGTGAGTTATAGTTGCCTGCACTAACTATAACGGGGGAATTTCATTGGTTTTTTATCAGTAAAATTTCCGCTAACTATAACATGTGTGAAACCTATGGTTTTTTCAGTGAATTTGTACGGTTTTTTAAATGCCAAGTTACTTTACGCCATTCGTGGCGTGCGCGCCCACTTAACGCAGTTCGTTCCGTGCGCGCACGGTGCGCTTCGCGCACCGTGCGCGCACAGTAAGCACGCGGTGCGCTTTGCGCACCGCGCGCCCACTTTACGCAGTTAGTGCCGTGCACGCACGGTGGGCACGCGGTGCGCTACGCGCACCGCGTGCCCACGTTACGCTAGATGGGCCATGTACGCACGATGCGCTTCGCGCACCGTGCCCACATGGAGGACATATGATGCACTTCGTTTTGAAAGGTAATATTTTAATTTTTCACATCCGGTTATAAGCCATGCACAAATGGTGCCCTTCGGGCACCATTTGCAGACGGGGTGGGGAAAGTGTGGATAATTTTTTTTAAAAAATATTTTTTGACCGTACGCGTACGGTAAGCGTAATCGGCGAAATTAGCGAAAAAATAAAAATTCCGTTTTTGGCCTTGGGGGATCTTTGGGGACTGCCACAACATGGCTAGGTGTTTTGGAGCTGTCCGAACAGCCCCTTTACATGTTTTTGTGCTTTGTATTTTAATCCACACTCTCAGTGCGAGAGAGAAAATGGCGGCCGCCGCTTCCTGGTTTCGGCCGATTCGAATGTTTACTAAGATCTAAGAGCCAATCAGAATCGCGCTTGCGCACGCCACCGTACGCGTACGGTAAGCGTACCGTAAGCGCACCGTAAGCTGGCTCAGATATATATATTGATTTAAAGGCAATTTTCTCAGAATCTACTGAACAGATTTACACCAAACCTACAAAAGGCACTTCCTTGACCTGAGGACTACCTCTCTGCCAAATGTCTAGTAATTCTGTTCAGCCGTTCGGGCTGTAGCTGTGTCTAAAGGTCCTATGGAAAAATGCATGGGAAAAACGCGTTTTGGGACCCCCTTTTATCTCAGCCCCCGCTTGACGAATCCCCCCGAGACTTTCAGGGTAGGAGCGGAGCATAGCGCCCCACCTATTTTGAAAAATTCGCGAGGATTCGTCAACCGGCGCCAAAGTTATTCAAAATAGAATGTTGCGGATTTCCTATGGAAACGTGGTCCTAACTATAACTACCTACTGGCGACCGCCAGTAGGTAATATATATATATATATATATATATATATATATATATATATATATATATATATATATATATATATATATATATATATATATGCGTCAAGGTGAAGGAGCAAAAATGCACCATATCTACTAATATATGGTGGATTATTTCTCTCACTGAAGGAGAAAAAATGCACCATATCTACTAAGGTATTGTGGATTATTTCTCTCACTGTGCTCTGATACACTTTTGGAAGCCACACACTAATGCATACACCCTTACGCCATAGTGCATGTGTGTGTGTGTTCTCTGAAGCAAAAGATTTTTCTCACTTTGCATCTCTGCATTACAATGCAGCACGCATGTAAAGCTGGAAAATTAGGAGGAATTAAAACATGTCTCCTCATTTTACCTCCTTCAAGGAGTCGGAAGTTGGAAGATTTTGCCACAAATTTCCTCTAACAATGTTTGTAGAAAGGGATTTTTGTCAACACACATGGATGTTTGCATGAAAACTTCCATGCATTGCCCATAGAACACCCACTTGATGCAATAAATACAATGCAGTGTATAGAGCAATGTTGTACTACTTTGAGATGCTATCCAACACAAATAAGGACTTGTGTTGGATAGTAAATCCCAACCTAACACAAAAGTGACACAAACAGGGGAGGCTCCTCCTCTAAGGTGGAGGAGCATCGCCCCACTGCTCTCAGAGCAGGAATTTAAAAAAATGGCAATAACCTCGTTATTATCATTTTATTTTTCTTCGCTATGGGGCTGGGTTAGGATGGGCTGGGACTGCTTTCAGAGCTTTGGAGAAGTGGTTCATGCACACGACAAGTGCACATACGGTTTTGGCAGCCGTCTTATCTTGGCCTAACAGTCATGCACACTGTGCATGTTCCCCTCCAGGCTGTAATGCACAGCCTGGTGGGGAACATGCACAGTCTCCCTGTCCTGGTCTGAGTGCCGAACCATGGCGCTCAGACCAATCACAACGCTGCATTGCAGCATTTTGATTGGCTTAAAAGGGCCTGTGTGCTTCTGGGACTTGTCAGGAAGCAATGATGGAGGAAAGACGGAGGCATCCGTGAGGAGGTAAGAGTTTTTTTTAATGTTTTTTTCCCACCCTGCCACCCCCATTCCATGCCAGCCGCCATTGGACCCAAACACAGTCCAAACCGTTAGTAAGACTGGGAGTGTCATTGAGTATGAGTGAGATTAAGAGTTAATGCAAGTGAGTGAGTGAGTAAGTAAGAATGAATGGGATTGAGTGAAAGGGAGTGTAAGTGTGATTCTACGGTCATGTAACATATTTTCCTGAAAAAAATCAGGATCAAGGGTCATATGATGCCACTTAGTATAATGTCATTAAGTTCAAATGGTATGTGATGTGAAATCCGCTACACCTAGCATGTTCCTGAATCGACACAAGTATATTCAACTAGGGACTTCCAGCAACTGGAACCTCTAGCTCATGAACGCTTATACTCTCACACACCGCAAGCTCTAAGCCATTCATTGCACACTTGTCTGCAGGTACACAGATCCAGGAAACAGACTTGCAAGTGGAGACATGAATACAGTTTTGGCAATAATTGTTGCCACAGTAAGTATGGGCACCATGGCTTTTCTAACTTCTTGGAGAATTGTTGACCTCCTCTGCACTATTTTAATGGCTCTTGGTTCTTCATGTTAGTGTAACAAAGAAAGGCTGGCCCTCCCACACATGACAGTAACACTATACTGCTTGAATAAGTACTCCCATTTCAAAATAGAGCTCTGCAGCTCTCACTTCACCATGACAAATAACTTTTGACCATGCCTACAGTATTTCCAATGATGCATACATTATGTGAGCATTTATCAGCCACCTCACAGTTTCTTCTGCCTACCTGTCAATACTTCGAGTGGGCACTCAAGCAACTAGAGAAATCAGCCTTAGGCTATGCTAAGCGAGTGGGGGCACCCACTCCTCTCCTCTACACAGATCACACACTAACATGACATTTGCTATTCGAGTTAAACAAATGTCCTACAAATGACGGCATCATTTAGAAACAAGGTAAGAGAAGACAAGACAAGCCCACCACACATGTACCTTGTAGTAAGGCTGTGGATTCACCAAGTAATGACAAGCAGCAAACGGCCCATTGGACTTGTTGAGCAAATCACACGTATCATGAGCGTAGTTGTCTGAAAAAAATATAAGAGAGCATACTATTCAAGTTATTGTCTTGTTGTCATCTGAGGTCACAAATGTTTTTAGAGGCCCATTTACTACCGTTTGCTAACTATGCAGGAAATTTCCTGACATAAATCTTAGTTTGCCTCTTTAAAAGTGAATGAGGAAAATGTTTTTTGTGGAAAAGAAGCATGCATAGATAATTGGGTGCTAGAGAAGGGAGAGAGAATGAGATGAAAAGATCAATTCAAAGGAGTCAGGCCTTCCTGAATGGGAGGTAGAACAAGCAAGGTATGATCTTCCAATGCATGGGAATAAGAAGAGCCTCAGACAGCTGAAGATTAATTGATCCAGAGGTAAATGAAATCTAGGATCAATGGGATAAAAGGATCTCAGGAGACCCAAGACACTGATTATGAGTGAGGTGAAGGGGAATTTCCGTTTGTTATTTCTCTCCACTTGTTCATGACTGGCCTGCTGTTCTGGTGCCGGGTTTTCCCAGGCGCGACAATATCGGGTTAAATTTACCCCGTAATGCCAGCCGCTAAATGTGCATGTAGCTTTGTCTGCTACCCTCCTTCCCCCGCTCTCCATACCCACCTCCCTCCACCAGTGTGGCAGACAGAGGCTCCCGCACACACATCACCACCTTGGAGCAGGTTCTAAATCCCTCGAAAAGGGAATACCACGAGGAATAACGTGTTGTAATTCTGTGTGTGTGAAGTTCCAAAACTTGTAATAGGAGCAGACATGTGCCGAGATATCAGTCACAAATGGTAATTGCAGAAACCTGGAGTCTTTGAATATGTTTATTTCCTAGTCATAATCCCCTGATGTTAATATGATGGAAAACATTAGACTTGAGTAGAGAAAAGAACATAGCAGTTCGTGGATAGACCCATGGATAGCCCCTTTGGATGTGGAAGCCAGGGGGTGGGGAATGGGGTAATGCTAACATATCCAAGATAACCAAATGAACGGTCTTGGTCTCTCAGCGATGCAGTGGCTGATAGAAGTGAAGGCTGGGAGCTCAAGAACCGAAGTAAGAGCCTCATGTATAGTTTGGGGGTGTGGGCCTCGAGAGATATTTTCGATGAAACTGCTTTTGCAGACAAGGCGGGATCATTACCATAACAACACGTCGACACTGACTGGTCTGCCATGCCATGGCAGCATAAAGGACTGGGCGGTGTTGTTTACATTTTGCCAAAAATAGGCCTCTCAAGCAGGGGCTTGTTTTGAAAACTGAAAAAACCATGTCCCTGACGTAAAGGAAGATTTGTCCTTGGGAGTGGGGGGCACTCCCATGCATGGCAATTCTAGACTGGAGAAACACAGAGATATGGTGTCATGAGCCCACTATGATTGGGCTTGGCCTCCTGTCTCCAAGTCCGCTGCGGGGAGTGTAGCTCAGGACAGCTTTCACTCGCTCGACCATCTATCTGAAAACACAGCCCTTCTCCCTCCCCTAAATTAAGCAGGGGAACCATGGGGCAGATTTATGTTGGACTTGCTCCACTTTTACGCCGCGTTTGTGTCACTTTTGTGACGCAGCGGCGGCGTAAACCCTGCGCCAAGTTGCGCCCTATTTACATCGTGACGCATCTATGGAGATGCGTCACGGTGTAAAGCCCTGCGCCACATGAAACCTGCGTCAGGTTTCATGTGGGCGTTTCAACGCGGGGGGGGCGTTCCATCGCAGGAACGCCCCTGAAAAGTGACTCAGTGAAACCTACAAGAGTGAAATCTACAAGACTTCACTGAGTCACTTTTCCAACACTGATGCATCAAAACCCTGCGCATGCTTGAAGCAGGCATAAGGCTTGAAGCACCACGTTACAGATAGGGCAAGTTGGAAGAGTGCTGGAGTTGCGTGTCGCATGCAACACTACTTCAGCACTGCGCCAACTTTACGCCCCAGATGTGACACGCATCTGTTATGTTCATTGTAAATGCGGCGCATCATGGGTAGCGCAAGGGTAAACTTGCGTGCCGCATCTTTCCTGCCGCATCCCTGCTGATTTGCAGAGATGCGCCAGTCAACATAAATCTGCCCCCATGTGTTTAGTGAATGGGGCATTTATCAATTTATGGTGATGCTCCATTACCATTAATGGCGCCTTAGTCTTCAGCTGCTGAGGATAACTTATAAACACATATGTGATTCTGTGGAACAAGGTTGGTGAAAGACAGGTTCGAAAAATGTGAGAAAAAATGTAGGATGAAGGCTTCATGTAGGCCTGAAAACAAAGGAGACAGAAACTTAAACCCCCACATATTTCAGAGCAGCTGTGACTTTCTGGTCTTTCTTTGAGTATGCTGTAATGTTTATATTTAGGCTGACACTCCCTGTGAAACACAGGTGATATGTATGGACTTTTCTGACTGTGGGCATTTGGATGAGCGATGATCCGGTCTACTTGGATTTACCCTACAGATTAACTGCGAGAGTCCACTTACATGGCATATTTAAGAAAAATGCTCTTCAAGCCATTTTATCAATTTCTCTGCATCCTAACCCGGGGGATTAGAAACGAGTCGGGCAATCTTCTACCACTTCAGATTGTCTTTGGGTGTCTGTCACACTGTTCGGAAAAGATTTGCATGTTTACCACCATTCCCTTCCCTGGAGTAACGCCAAAATGGACTAGGAGAGGGGCTACATCATAGGATATGTTACCATTAATATAGCTGTTGAATGCTATCTCAGGTACATGGTGCCTGCAATCCCTCTATAAAAGCTCATCTCTAATTTCCTTATTACAGTTGAGTTGTGATGCCTCTACCTTCAGGGTAATAAAAAACAATGAGGTAGCTGCTCAACTCTAATAAATGATTTCCATTTTGAGATGTGACATCATCACGGCTCCTGAGAGAGCTAGCAGCCAAGGTGAAAAGCAGTTTGCAGAGTATAGTTACAGTTGGAACAATGAAACACCTTGAATACAAGAACAGCCCTCTCCTTCTGCTGATCAGTTTTTTTTTAAAATGAACATTGATTTGCAGAAAGGAGATCTTTGTAGCAACTTTTAGAAAGATAGAATCTCTGCACATTTTGACATATTCTGAGCTATAGCATCTTTGTATGTTTGAAATTAAACCGATTCCAATATCTTTTGCAACAAATTTTTTACTGGTTTTTGGGAGGTTAATTTTGCAAAACCGATGTAACTTTTATTCTTCTTGTCTGCAATCATACTAACTTCTTCAATATGAAGGAGCAACACACCAAGGTCTGTGAAAAGGGATGATGTGACCGTGTATATGGTGATGGAACTCCTCTGTGACTTCCAGTATCCTTATAACATACAGCAGGGGTAAAGAATCCCATCGATTGGTATTTCTTGACACCCCTTACCATCACCACTGGTCCCATTTTTGGGCTTTTCAGAAGAAATACTGGCTATTTTATTACATGCCACTAGTCACTAAGATACTGAGCTGTATCATTATGAGTATGCTTCTCATAACACCTTGCATTGCCTTTCCTATGCCATGGTGTGCACTCAAAAAAAGGGAAAGCTACCTTTCTCTGAGTTAATGAGGCAGGGATCATCAAATATGTTTTTGACATCAGGGCATTGGGGGTACACCTTCCACGAATTGCCAAACGCTGCCGCTGTTCCCTCCACCATTCCACTGCTGCCTGTGAACTCATCGCCCTGGATGTTGTTGAAGTTCCCACAGAGACCTGGGTGGAGAAGCAGAAAGAGTTGTGAAGGTAGTCAATTTTAACACACACTGGGAAGGAAATCTCACAATGAAGATAAGGAAGAGAGACAATTTCTTACCACAGAGTTCCCTCTGGAAGGAAGGGTCGAACTGGATATAGAGTTGCATGATTGGTACAAGCTGAATCTCAAGTTGTATGCCAATGTTTAGGTTTACAATAAGGAAGAAGGAGCACGGTTTGAATATATGGAAATTGGCTGTGGACAAAGAAATTGATGCTTCTGTAAGATTTGTTTAAAAAAGTTAAAGTATGACAGGCACAACATGTGGCCATTTGTTTTAGATGTTTTATATTAAAGTGCTGACCTATATCCAAAGTGCTGTACAGAGAACATTTCAAACAAAATGTGCTGGAGGTACAATAGTAATGCATGTGGAGTCTGGTTATACCAGACTACAAAACTCAGGATGCGAGGGATAAAACCGTGGTCGCAAACACTTGAGACAGTTCTGGTTAGCACACTGTGCAGACCTTTTTACCAGTAGCAGCTCGCATAGGGCGTGCTGCGGGAGGGTGGGGCGGGGTGAGGGAGGGTAGGGTTGGGGGTAGCACACACGGACATAGGACAGAACAGAGGAAAGTAATTATTAGGTTCCTCCGTTCCGTCGTATGTCCGTGTTTGCTACCCCCTCACCCTGCCCCTTCACCGCCCCGCCCCACCGCCCCGCAGCACGCCCTATGCGAGTGGCTACTGCTTTTTAAATATTTTAATTGCACATATAATAACAATTTGATGTAATTTGTTAGCATATCATGATCTTGTACAAATAACCGTCCTCTTTTTGAAACTCATAGGTTTCAGCCCTACATTGCTACACCAGTTCGTCTGGTACTGGGCCTCATTGTGTTATCCTGACAGGAGTAATTCATTTGTACTGTTGAAAATGTAACCAAGGAAACTTAGGTGTTTCAAAATCAGTAGAGTTATAGTTGAACGGCAGTGCTACCCAGTGGATTATGTCAATTTTACACTGTCAAACCTCTACCCCTCAGGTTAATGAGATATTACATTCTCAGAAAACATATAGATGCCTTGGCATAAATAGACTTTTTAGGTAGGGCTGTGCTCGTTGGCCACATAATACTAAATACAGTTAGGTTTTCAGAATTACCATAACATATGTAAAAGATTGCAATTTGAAGTCCATTACATGTAAATATGTGACTATATCTTCAATGTGAATTCCATGAAAAAGTGACTGGGTTTTACAAGTTCAGTTGTATTTAGAGACTCATCCATTGGACCTCAGGTCAAATAAACATTACAGGCTCCTACTGTAACCAGCTGGGCTGCCCTTCATGTTAATCATACACTTAGTGTAGGGAGGGGACAACTATGTTGTCACTCTTAAGGGATCCACTTTCTGAACAGCAGACTTTTCTCTTTTGCCCAAATAGGTTTTCCCCTGTGGTTGTGCTATAAGACAGTTTCACTCCGAGGATGCACCCCGTCACATTGAGCGCACTAACTAACATGTGATCATGGAAATAATTTGTTAAGGAATTTTGCCACCATGGATATCGATTCACCAAAATACTAAGGGTAGCAGAAGTGACATGACAGATCCTTCGACCTTCATGAGAGCGCAGGAAGTGACATTATGTGACCAATGTTCCTGAATCTTTCCAGGAAATCATGGCACATGACCTTAACCACGATGACATCTTGATAACTGACCTAGCGGTTAAAAGAAGATTGCGGGACGATGGGTTCAAATACAGTCTATTGTTCCCTGCTAAGCTGAGAATTGAACATAATGGAAAACCATTGTTTTTACTATCGGCAGCCGAGGCAGCGGACTGGTTGGATGGCCTGGGGGCAGGGCCCTCGGAGAGGCAGAGCTTTCCAGGGGTCAGCCCCGGCAATGCCCACTGAACGTCAGGACTCTCAGGGCAGCATGGTCACCAAGACATCATAATAACTGACATCACCAAAGTTCCACAATACCTGCATAAATAATGTAACAACACAACACAGAGTAATGTTTATTCTAGATAGCCCCTATGTTAGGGTCTTGACATAATCTTTGAAAGTGGTAGGGCTTAATTTGTCTCATGAATTATTTGTAGGGAGAGACTTGAGTAAGTCAGACCTCTTCGAGGAAAGGTTGGGAAGTGGATACTCCACTGAGAACACTTTTAATAAAATGTGATCTAATTGTGAATTTTAAAGCACAATTTTGACATATAAGTGCTATTCAAGTCTTTTCATAGTGTGTCAAGCCAATGAAACCTCATGCTCCCCAAGAGTAGACCCTGCCCCGTTTTTTTCCAAATGCGTTATGGGTGACCACATATATCAAAAATACCAACATTGTACCTGGGCCAGTATTTGATCATGGGTGCCACCATATGCCATATATTACATACAATATGCTAGTGCCAGAAGTTTGACATCAGTGCCCCTCATATGTAAAGGTGGCCCTTAAATCAAAAATTACCTCAGCATGTTATCATCTTGCCTCCCTTATGCCATGGATATCCTCCTTCATGACAAGATTTAGTTCCAATGTGATAGTGCCTGCATTTTGCCACCAGTATTGCCATACCAAGAATTTCCTCAAGTATGCCAGAATTATTCCATGAGTGCCCCATTTGCTAAGAATTATCTTCAATATGTCAGTGCCAGTATTTTGCCACAGTATCTGACAGGATAAGAATTGCCTACAGTAGACCAGCACCAGTATTTTGCCATGTGTGCCTCATTTAAAACAAGAATGACCTTCAGAATGCCATGGCCAATGGTAGACCTGCAAGTATACCACCACATACTCATGCTCACTTACACTAACGTATTCACACTATGTGAGAAATTGGATTATTAGTTAGGGTGGGTTGAAGTCTACTGTCATTATGCATGCATGGCATCAGTCTCTCACTCCTGTTCTCCAGAGGGATTTATCCAACATTTTATGTTTGCCACAGTGACAAATGCCTGTGTGAAGACTCTGAGTTCTGTGGACTTTGACGGTTGCTGGAGAGCACCCAAGGGACAAAGATGGGGGTTACCTGGAAACAGGCTGCAGAGGGGGACTTGGGGACAAGTCCGGGAGCTCCACTATGGGGAGTGCTCAGCTTGTGAGGGTCCTGGGAGCAGGGGAGCACAGTCGATTATCATTGACCCGGGCCGGGAAGTTTGGATGCAAGGGTTTTGGTGGGCTGGGCCCGTGCGTCAAAGGCACTCATGGTTCGCGGTGAGACCAGCAAAGGAGGAGAAAAGAGGACAGCTAGGCCACTCTCTGTACTGGCTTCTGCAATGTAGATGGCCTTCTTCGGCTGCTCAGTCTTTGTGGTGCTGGAGTCCGGATTCGACTTCATACATGCTTTGGTTGCTGCAAGGTGGCCAGCACCAAGGGTATTAGTATAGGGCAGCTCCTGAAGGTCGTGGCATATTTACCCTTGGTGGGGAGACGGATCTGAACTCTAGGAGCACATTGACCTCCTCCTGGGTAGCTGCTGCGCTGGTGGACTCGGTGGTCAGCAGAACGGTGAACAGAGTTTGTGATAGGTGCCTGCAGGTTGCAGGGAAGTGGCTCCTCCACTTCAAGGGAGATGCTGACAGTTTGGTGAAGTGATGGTCGCCCTCCAAGGCTTTTTAAGGATGCACAGCTTCAGTCCAAGTTGGATTGTCAGTACAGGAGCAGGTAGGCAGGCAGGGTTTGACACCAAAGTACACCAGTAGTCTGAAGTTATCTCTTCTTCAGCTCTTCTTGGTCCTTTTTCAGGTGAATCTCTCTTCCTGGTGTCAGGGGGCCACCTAAATACTGAATTTAGGGGAGTTAAGGGGAATGAAGAGTAGTAGCCAATGGGGTACTTACCCTTGGTATCACTGCATCTCCCATATCACCACCTCCTTTGGAGAGTGGGCATAACCCTGTCCCTGAGCAAAATGGTGGAACCCTTTTTTTGTGGAGCACATCAGGCAACCCACCTTAGGGACTAACCTGGTGGTGCAACACACCTACTTGCATATCTAATTTCCCCCCTGTCCTTGTACCAGATGGGCTTCAGGGCAGGGGGTGGCATCTCCCAACTCTTGAGGAACCCGGGAGTGCATATCAAAGGTGGCAGAGGCTTTGAATCCGTTGGCCTTGGTGTGAAGATTCACTAGCCATCCTGCTGTGGGAGGTGTAAGCACCTCCTGCCAGAGCAGGTGATGTTTCCACCCTCTGAAAGCATGGGCTTTCACCTCCAGGGGGTTCCGAAACTCATCTGTGATAACAGGCTGGGAGATACCAGCCAGTAAGCACACTAGGAGGGTGGTAATTTTTCAGGTGCACCTCTGGGTGCATGTTTCAATAAATTCACTTGTAGTATCCGTATGTATTTATTACCAACAGGTGTTTGATAACAAACACCATAGGTTTCAGCGAAGCCACTATGTAGCACGGGAACTTGTGACGACCAGTGCTCAGTACTTGTACTTAAGATGGCTTCCCTGTTCACTTGAAATATCTAGCAATTGATCTAGACAGCACAAGGGCAAATCTGCTCAGGCAGATATGTCCTTGCATGTAATATAATGCACCCTGCCTTAGGGTTGTAATGTAATGCCTACTATAGGGGTGAATTACATATATTGCATGCAGTGTCTGTAGGCATGGCACAAAGGATGTGTGAGATAATCACTAGTGTGCCATGTTGTGTTTTCACATTTCTTTGCACCATTTCATGCAGCCTACAAAAGCAGTCTGCATGAGTTTGGCAGTAGGTCCTTTAGGGTGGCACAATACATGCTGCAGCCCGCAGGGACCTTCTCTAGTATCCATGCCCTAGGTACCAGAGGTACCATTTACTAGGGACTTACAGAGGTACTAAAGGGCTTGCCAATTGGGGAACACTTGAACAGCTACCTTGTTTTAGGGAAAGATCACTGGCACTGGGTTAGCAGGAACTCAGTACACATCAGTCAAAATTGCATCAAATGCCAGGCAAAAAGTGGGGGTGACATATCAAAAAGGGGACTTTCCTGCACAGCCCCCCCCAATCGAAAGACAATGAGACTAACCTTTCCCAAGAGATTACTCATCTTCCAAGAGGAAAAATCGGGAAAAGGCCATCTACCATCATGGTCAACCCAGTTCTGTGCTCCACTGTAAAGTCAATTCCCTGTAGGGAGATGGACCACCTCAACAGTTTGGGGTTTTCACCTTTCATTTGCATCAGCCATCCGAGAGGCTGTTGTCTGTTAGTGCAAGAAAGTGAGCACCAAACAGGTATGGTCTCAGCTTCTTCAGGGACCAAACCACAGCAAAGGCTTCCCTTTCAATGTCACTCCAATGCTGTTCTCTGGGAAGCAGCCTCCTGCTCATGAAAGCAATAGGATGGGCATGGCCATCATCATTGGTCTGGGTTAGGAACGCTACTATCCCATGCTTAGAGGCATCAGTCTGCACTGTGAACTGCTTCGAATAATCTAGAGTTTTTAGAATGAGTGATGGGCACATTGCTTCCTTCAGAGTTTTAAAAACCTTTTGACAACTCACTGTACAGTTTACCTTCTTTGGTTGCTTCATGGAGGTCAGCTCTGGTGCCACAATGATACCATACCCCTTCAAAAACCTCCGCAGTACCCAGTCAACCCAAAGAATCCCCTGACTTGAGCCTACGTTGTTGGACCTACCCAGTCTACAACTGTTTGGATCTTGGGCTGAAAGGGTTGAATTTGGCCTCCACCTACAAGGTGGTCCAAGTATACAGCTGATCACTACGCAATCTGGCACTTGCTTGCCTTGATAATGAGATCTGCACTCTGCAGTGCATCAAGGACCTTACCAAGAGGAATCAGGTGATCCTGCAACGTGGAGCTATAGACAGCAATATCATCAAGATATGCTGTTCTAAAAACTCCAACCCATCAAGGACATTGTTCACCAACCTTTGGAAGGTGGCTGGGGCATTCTTGACTTTAACCCAAACGACATTATAGTAAACTGGTAATGTCCATCTGGGGTTGAGAATGCTGATTTCCCTTTTGCTCCTGGGGGTCAGACCAATCTGCCAGTACCCTGATGTTAAATCAAGAGTACTGGGAATTTTGACTACCCCCATGCTGTCAATTAATTAATCGTCTCTTTGGATAGGGTGTGCATCTGTCTTGGAGACAGCATTGAGGCCTCTGTAGTCCACACAAAACCTCGGCTCTGGCTTACCACCCTTGAAGTGAGGCTTGGGGACTAAGACCACTGGGCTAGCCCAGGGACTTTCAAAGGGCATAATCATCCCTAACGCCAGTATCTTGCTGACTTCCTCTCTGATGCGTTCCTTAACTTGTTCTGACTGTCTGTATATTTTGTTTTTGATAGGTGTGCTGTCTCCAGTGCACACATCATGGGTACACCAGGATGTCTGACCAGGGATGAGTGTAAAGATCCCAGCAACTTTCTCAGAACGTGTTTGCATTCAGCTTGTTCACATTCCATGAGAGTATTGTGAGTCCCCCTCGTTGTGTGTTATGTTTCACCATCCCTTGTGTCCCACAGGGCCCACGAGTGGTCTTGAGAGTGCCAGTGCCAGTTCCTTCATGTATGCCCCACATGTGGTGTTGAGACCTCCCTAAAGACTTCCCCTCACTACTACCCCAGGCTGCAAGTGTGGAACTACCCACCCACCTATTGCTGTGCTCTCTTTTCTCAACATCAAACCTGTTTAACTAGTTAAAAGTCTAGCAATCCTGGTCTCCCAATCAAGGGGCAGTACCGGAATCCTGACTGCGGCAGTGCCAACTCATACTTTACAGTCGGCTCCTGTGGCTCAACATCAGGTTCAGACACCCCCTATCTCACCTCCAGTCTCCCCATGTCCACTGGAGATCTTGCTGCCTGCTCTGTCAGGAAGGGGGGGTCGTGGGCTCCCTCACAGCAGCCACCCTGCAGGTGCAAACTCTCAAGCCAGTCTTATGCTGTCTCAAGAGCAGTTCAGAAACAGGATTTTTCACCATCCTGGATGTGCAGTTTCGCTGGGAAAATCATTGAGTACTGCAGGTTGCATTTCCTGAGTTCCTGTTTGATTTTATTGAATGAACGTCTCCTCATTTGCATCTCTTCGGAGTGAATCCCGGGAGCACAATGACCATGTGGTTTTCAAACAAAAGAAGGCCCTGTTGCCTAGCCGCTCTCCAAACAGCGTCCCGGTCCTTGAAGTTAAGGAATTGAGCAATGATTTGCTGTGGGTGTTCCTCGGTTGGGGTGGTACTCTGGGCACTCCATTGGATCAGACAACCGCAAACTGTGGAGATAATTCCCAGGTGCTCACTCTCTTTTTCATGAAAGTTGCAATAAAGTTACTCACATCCATTTCTTCTGCCTTTTCTGGTATTCCCACAAACGGTACATTGTTGCAATGAGACCTGCCCTCTGTGATTTCGGCCCTTGCATGGAGCCACCGAGTGGTCTCTTGTAGTTGAAGGACATCAGCAGCAAAAGTCTTAATAGGAGCGTTATAGTGTTTCAGGTCACACTCCACTGTGGTCACATCATCAACGATCTTTCCCATGTCAGCCTGAATAAGTGTGATGTCCACCACATCAATTTTGTCTCTAGGGCCACCCTGAAGCAATTCTTTCTTGGTAGGACCCTTGTTCCCAGCATCATTTGCCTCCATCGCAGTCGGAGAGCCCTCTCCATCTGCGCCCCCTTCTACCTCAGAACACATGCTTATCCAGGCAATTAGCCTGAGGTACCTTGAACCCCTTGTCTCGCACCATTAAACCTTCAGTCTGCATTCTTTCGCTGCCTGTGGGGCACAAGACAACAGGGGTGCGTCAGGTCCATTTTAACTCTCAGGGCTCAATTCCCACAATCTAGAAGCAGATGGAAGGCTAGGGGTCCGAATACAAAAGAAGGGAAAAAAGAGGGGGGCTATGTTTGAAGCCTCCTCTTGTCCCCCCTGATGTTCCAATAGTCGTCGGGCCAGTTGGCAGGCCGTAGGAACAGGGCAGCAGAGCGGATGGCGGTGAGGTCCCTTCTGGACCCAGATGGGTGTAGGGACAATGCGGTGCTTCTGTAGGGCCCACAACACTCCCAAGTAGATTCAGGGCCCCCGCTTTGGCCCAGATCAGGCAGGCAGCAGCGAGGGCATATGGGGTAGGCCAGGGTCTGAGGACTGTTTACTGCGCCTGGGGCCAAAGTGGTGGAGGCCCCGCCTAGGCCCAAATAAGTGCAGGGTCGGTGTTCCACAGAACAATACAACTGCCGGCACTTCCTGGGGACTCTAGGTGGTCTTAGTGTGATCCTGCTAGGTCAGTATCAGTGAAGGGAGGGGCCACGGGACCCAGGCTAGGTGGACTGAAGGTCAGAGGGCCACACGTCTGGCTTCGATCAGCAGTTGGAGTGCGGTTCGGCCGCCATCTTGGCCTTCATCCATCACTTCGCATTCAATCGTACAGGATAGTGTTACAATGCCCCCTGGACTGCAAGCCACGTCAGCAGCCTCTTCTTTCATTTGAGTGTAGTGGGCGAAGAGCACTACCCCTGGTAGTGGTGAATGGGCTTCACGGCAGAGAGTCGCCAGCGCAGGAGTCTACAAGTCAGGCTCCATGTCTTCGGCCTTTGCTGTGTGTGTTGCTGCAATTGGTACAATTGTAGCAAATCATACCCTCAACTTGCAAAATGTAAGGCCTTGACTTTAAACATAGTACCCAATGACATGGAGCAGAATGGCAACTATTTGGCGTTCCATCTTAAAGATAATGTGATAATCCATTGATTTTGATTTCTAGGCACAGCAAAATATTCAATTTATCTAAAACATTCTGGCACGAAATATTCAAAATTTATCTCTGGTTCCATTTCTGAATTGCGGATGTTTGTACTGTGGTGCTTGTTCCTTTTCAGAGTATGGGGCAGAAATTATGAATTTCAAGATTCAAGTCATTAATCACAGACGTCAAGTACTGTGGATTTGGCAGTGCTGCAGCACACCACTAATTTTAGTTCTAACTCTTTTAAAAACATCCCTCTTACCACTGGGTTAGGGGGCTTTTCAGGTGTGTGTGCCATTCCCAATCCAGCAGTGCTCATATATAGTATTGGTGATTCTTTCCACATAGTGATCTGGAGAACCCAACGAAAGGCATTGAATATCCCATTTCTGGTCCTCTGGGCAGGTTTCCTCATTACTTGAAGTCATCACTAAAATTAGAGTGACGTATTTTTGATAGCAAACACAAAAGGAGGGCAGAGAAGATTTAGAGACCAGAGGCTATGAACTAGCAACTCGTAAATCATTCACACAACGAGATACCCGGGTCTGACACTGAGCGCAAGCTAGAAACCTAGAATATCAATGAATGAAAGAGCATTTATAGAGCGCATGGTTACCCAGAGGCATCCCCGCGCTGACAGACACTCAGCAGGAAATAACAGGATCACTGAAAAAGAAAGGTTTTCACCAGTTTTCTGAACATAAGATGATCTGGTTCAGAACGTAGATGCAGTGGAATACTGTTCCATAAGTTGGCCCCATTGTATGAAAACCTTCGGCCACCAGTACGAGCATGTTTGATCTTCGGTATAACAATTAGGCCTTTACTCCCTGACCTAAGATTACGATTAGGGGCATATCGTTGATTCCAAGCGCGGATCAGGGGAGGGCCCTTTCCTGCCAAGGATTTGTGGATAATACAGAGTGCCTTGAATTGTACTCTTTGCTGGACAGGAAGCCAATGAAGAGAATCAAGTGCCGGCTTAGCCGAGGACCGTTTCGGGATGTTCAACAGCATCCGGGCTGCACAATTCTGTACAATTTGGAGTCTTTTTATTGCAGCCAAAGGGGCTCCAAGGTAAATCGCGTTAGCATAATCCAATCGGGACAATACAATAGCTTGTACAAGCAAACGTCTTGCCGGAAAGGGCAGCAATGGCAATACCTTTCTGTATCTCCTAAACAATCCGTAGCAATTTGCTGCTACTTTACGCAATTGTACCTTAAAGTCCAAGTTATTATCCATCTAAACCCCTAAGCTCTTGACGCAGTCCTTTGGGACTGGGAGCGAACCCAGGCAGCTAGGCCAAAGGTGAGAAATGTCAGCCGGAGCCGCTTTCCCGAAGACCATTAGCTCAGTTTTAGAGCCATTCAACTTCAAGAAGGAGCTGCTCATCCAATCGAAAACAACCTGAAGACAGGCTGCAAGATTGGGGTCTGAGTGAATATCAAAACAGTATTCCTTTATTAGGAAAAAATCCTTCACCCACCAGAGGTGGCATGCTTCATCTCATGGAGTCTCCTCAAACAATTACACATTTTGTTTACACATCGAATATTCTACTGACCTCACCACCCTGTTGACTCCATAGGGATTTTTGCAAAATGCTAAAACATCGGAAGAGCTCGTCCCGATTAGAGTGACAGTTGTAGCCTGCACTGTGTTTTGCTGTCACGGTGTGAGGAGAATCCCTAAGATGAAGCATGCCACCTCTGGTGGGTGAAGGATTCTGTCCTAATAAAGGAATACTCATTTAATACTGTAGGTTGCTAGCTTGCTCTCAGTGTTAGGCCCGGGAATTTTGTTGTGTGAATGAAGTATTTACAAGCACAAGTACGCTCGGTGAAAGAAGTAAGGAGACATATATTGAGCTGCATGACGAGTATTAATCTTGAGATGCTCTTTAAAGAGTAAAGGTTAATACACAAAAACATTTTCTCAAAGATTTCACAATTTTTCAACATTTATCACCATGTAGATTCTGCCACCCCTGCCAATGGCTTCACTAGAGAAGTTGGCTGACGCAATTAAATCTAGACTGAGTAAGGTTTAGTCAGTCAGTCGTCTGCTAATCTTATCTTTACTGAGGCTGGCTTGACCAAAAACGTACTCGCAGAGATCTAATGAATTCTCTCCACTTCTCGACAAAGCAGCCTACAGCTGACTCCAGGTGTAAGGAGATGTGTACACAGTTGACCCCTGCTGCATTGGTTAGTAACCTACAGCCCTACATCAGTTGGTCATGTGGTACCACAGAGCTATATGGATAAACCTACCTGCAACGACGGGTGGCTGCATTTGTGTTCTATTCAGAGATATAATGCCTTTTGAATCAATATCGATGACCTGGCGGGAATAATGAGAAATGTCCATTAGTTCATAATAGGAAGGCTAGAAGAGCATACCTACATTATAAAAACCTTAATGTATTCATATGTAGATATGAAAAGGTGTATGTATGTTCAAGGAGTTCTAAGATAAAGAATTGTGACTATATAAGTGTACATAGGAAGGGTGGTCTGTCATCCAGGAGGTGTAAGATGGATGGATGACGGCTAATGTTTGGATAACTTTGCATATTATTTTTTTTTCTACTGGTCATTGGATTTTAGGTACATCTGAAGTTATGACTATGAAATGGGTACAAAACAAATGGTCTATCATCAAGGCATTCTAAAATATATGTAGACAATCATAAACATGTAAGTAAAAAATGGCAGTCCACGCTGAGAGCATTGTGGGATACATACATAAAACAATGCCAAGCGCTGCATGTGACAACACCAGTGTTTCACTTAAATAGACTAAGAAAGATATTGAATAGCAAAAAGAAATGCATGTACGTGACAAGTCGACGACAAACACGTTTCTAAATTAACAGAATATTAAATGAAAATCAATCATTGAAAGAGTACATTGTAAAACTTAGATATGTATTCATTTATTTGCCCAACATAGCACTACAACTCTGCAGGTAATATAGCTTTTAATATATAACATTACTATTGTGGAATTAGTGTGATGATCCGGAGACAGTACATTTCAGGTGGTTCCTACACACATTGCACCTACAAAGGGCTAATTTGAGTCTTGCTGAGCCTTTGGTTCCATCCCCTGTGATCACCAATGATAGACAGCATATTGCTGATAAATGTAGTTATAGGAGTATGAGCACCTTTATGTTTTATTCGGGCTAATTTAAAATTGCTTCTGTACTTCAAGGGAAAGTGCTTAAATTCATTGATGCTTAAGATAATGCCTGAAATTGGACCAAGGGCCACTTTTAAAGGAGCTAGTGCAAGCGCACAGGCCAAAATTATGAAGCTAAACTGGCTGGAGCTTGTATTAGCCATGTGAGCGCATTGCTGCAGCACTAACGCTCACATAGGCTTCTGCGGCTAACGATTAATATGGTATTTTGCAGAGCTCTGCTACTGATGGCATGGGAAGGCAAGAGAGGGAGATACCATGTTCTCATTTACAACGTGTCTCAAGGCTGCACCTGCAGTGGGAAGAATGCACTGTACCAGCAGGGAGTTGTTACATGTTAAATGAATGCACAACTGTCTTCATTGTTTGAGAATCAAACTGTTGGATCATTTTCCATTGCTGGGAATAGGGTATATCTATCTGTGCTTAGAGTTAATTTGCGAGGCATTGCTTGAGCTGTAGATTAATAGCATGGTAGAAAATCAATTGCTCATTCAGCTCAGATCATGCTGGCCAGCAAGAACTCTCTGCTCCTTGGTCAACTAGTGATTAATTCAAACCATAAATACAGTCATACTTTGCAATGCGTCATTGACATTTGAAATAAATGATGCATTCCATGTGAATTGTATAGAGTATATGGTGGTGCAAATTCAGATCTTAAAAATGCACTCCACACAATAAAATCATATTCTCCCGATAAACATAACTAGATGATAGAGGAAATTGACTTAGCTACCACAAGTGTAACTAATAGGACACTATCCAACCACCAACATTTACGATTGATCAACCATGAACCAGAGGCTAACTCATGTATTGATATAATACACCCTTGGTGAACACCAATTGTATTTGGAAGAATAAACCATGCAAAATATTTTATTCTTAGTCTGGGAGAGTTGCTCAAGCATGTTAACAGTGGCAGGTGCAATTTTTCTGTAAAATAATGAACAGGCAAATGCTGCCTTTTTTAAAAAGACCAAGACTGCTTTCCCTGTTGGCCCCTGAGTCAAGGAGCTCTGGATTCCCTGCTCCATAACCCTCCACAATATGTCTTCTGAGTAATCCGCCTACGTTTCGGTTGCCGTACACTGTATTACACTCTTGTTCCTTATTGAAACAATTTATGGTTTCAAATCTATCAACATATGATCAGTTTGTTAGCAGTCCCATCTGGAATATTAACTTGATTAAGAAAAATTGTAAAATCATATTGCAGAAAAAGTGGACCATTTCACAGTTATCAAAGAATAACTCTATCGTTTCTTTTTCAGAACTATCCAGCATACATGCTCACTAAAATAATATGCTTATACAATAAAAGTGGTTTAAGGTCTCCTCTACATTGCATTTGGGTCACTCACCACCTCTAGCCTTGCAGATTATCATGTGCCGAATAGTCCTATTTCTATGATTTTGTTCTCAAAGGCTGCTGACATATATAAGTTGCTTTGACTACCCAATAAGGGAAGTTTCCTAGCGAAGCTTAATGGGAATTAGAGTTGCATTGTGCTTAGCTGCTTTCCACCTAGGATAAAATCTGGGCCAACGTATATTCTACAGTTTGCTCCACAATTTTAACACAAACTCTCTCTTTTTTTTATAATCAATTATTTTACACTCAAGGGTTTCTTTTTGAATTGTGAAGCACATGCTGGTTAATAAATGAATATGTTTTTTCTATGCCCTGTTGTTTCTGGATTTTGGACTCAAGTATGGGTATATTTGTTATCAATGTTTCCTACCTTTTTCATTTGAGAAATTGTTTTTGGGAGGGGTACTCTCTCTTTGGTCTCATAGCATAGTGCTAGGGAAACTTGTAGAAATTTTAATAGTAATTGCTTTACAGGTCACCACATCAAACTGAAAATCCAAAGAACATATAGCTATTCACCTCTATGTAAGCTTTTAGTACAAGATTTGGAACTCATAAGAGATCCACAAGATATATTATTAAAAAAAGAATAAAATACAAACATGACATATGAATGAGTAGCAGCTATAAAACTAGTATAGGAAATGTATTATACATTCAATATATTTCATTAAATGGAGCATTACAGCAGAATATTATCGGAGAAAATTAGCACCTATTCAATACAGATGTAAAAGACTTTCAGGCTGCTTGAAATACTTTTTTTCCCAAAAATGGATCTGACTTAACTACCTCTAATTTTTCTTTACCAGTGTAATTTAGGGTAAATTAGGATAAATCAAGTATTTTTTACCCTTAAAAATGTAGATTTTACTTTAGTGTCTGTTAATCTTAAAAAGGTGTATCAGCAAATTTGTGAAGTGACATCAGACGACTGTTCAAGCCCTTGGGTGTTAAATCCAGAATCACAATATCATCTACATATAACAAGCAATCCATAGGGCAGTCCCTAATTTTCGGCAAATTATGCATACTATTACCCAGATGGGATATGGGACATATATAAAGAAAAAACAACATTGGGCCAAGAAGGCTGTTTTGGGGGAAAATTACAGATAACCCATAAACCCCTCCCTAACAACACTTGATACCAAGTAGCAGAGTGTAGAGCAACAACTAAGCCTAACATAGTCCCAAGTTTACCAAGGGTATGCAGCTTTCTCCACAGCGTACGACGGTCCACTCTGTCAAATGTTGTGGAGAAATCAATAAAAGCTGCATATATGGGGGAGTCTCTCGCTTTCACATATTTTACTGCTATCAGTTGAAGAGCTGAGATGTCATCCAGTGTTCAATGATTTTTCTTAAAAGCAGATTGCTCTACAGGAATGATCACTTCCTCCTCTACCATGGAGTGTAAGTGTTCCAAAATGATTTTCACAAAAATTGTGCTCACACTATCTAATTAGGTGATTTTCCAAAAATCATTTTCCAAATGACGGGCCCCTTTCTGTATACTGGAACCAAAACATTTCCTAACCAAGGTGGAGGACTACGGAGAGAGAGTAGCAATATTAAAAAATAGGTGCTAAAAAATCTGTCCAAAGTTTGGATTCTCTTTGTATAACAGAGATTGAGACTTAATCTGGAGCCGTCACACCTGAATTTTCTATTGATACTTGTGTCAGCAGCAAAGATACCATTCCGTTTACCTGCGTTCATATTTCAATCCAGTACTCAAGATGAGATATATTGAAGCCTGGGGGAGTAACTTACCTGACTTTCCAAGACTGGTGCATGTTGGGAGTTGTGGTTTGCCGACGTAGCCACAGCGTATATCCTTAGAACAACCCGGCTCACCTGGATTGCCACCAATGGCAGAATGACTTGTAGAATATATAAGCGGATTGGTTGTGAATTGACTTTGTTGAAGGCATTTGAAAAATACATTTTATGTCGAAACGCGTCATGCCAGGTACCTGCTGCAATAAAGGAATTTCTTGGAAGCCCCGCTGTGTCCTTCCGGTTCTTCAACGTAAGAAACGTGTTTGTTCATATTTCGTGCGCTGGCCCCGAGCGCGCTTGAGGTGACCCGCCTTCTAAAGTGGCCGGAGACATCAGGGCAGCTTCGGCACGCAAACAGGACCCAAGGTAGTGGGATGACTCCGGCCCACCGCATCCTCCCACAGTAAGGCACCGCTGCAATGCAGTCTATGATTTCATGGAGGAGCCTGGATCACTGTATGCATGGCTCCAGGGCAGACTATGCGAGACTCCTGCGGTTGAAGGCGTTCTGGGGACCCAGGATGATTACTTGTGGCAGCAGCAAAGATACCATTCCGTTTACCTGCATTCATATTTCAATCCAGTACTCAAGATGAGATACATTGAAGCCTGGAGGAGTAACTTACCTGACTTTCCAAGACTGGTGCATGTTGGGATTTGTGGTTTGCCGACGCAGCCACAGCGTATCTCCTTAGAACAACCCGGCTCACCTGGATTGCCACCAATGGCAGAATGACTTGTAGAATATATAAGCGGATTGGTTGTGAATTGACTTTGTTGAAGGCATTTGAAAAAGACATTTTATGTCGAAACGCGTCATGCCAGGTACCTGCTGCAATAAAGGAATTTCTTGGAAGCCCCGCTGTGTCCCTCCGGTTCATCGACGTAAGAAACGTGTTTGTTCATATTTCACGCACTGGCCCCGAGCGCGCTTGAGGTGACCCGCCTTCTAAAGTGGCCGGAGACATCAGGGCAGCTTCGGCACACAAACAGGACCCAAGGTATTGGGATGACTCCAGCCCACCGCATCCTCCCACAGTAAGGCACCGCTGCAATGCAGTCTATGATTTCATGGAGGAGCCTGGATCACTGCATGCATGGCTCCAGGGCAGACTATGCAAGACTCCTGTGGTTGAAGGCGTTCTGGGGACCCAGGATGATTACTTGTGGCAGCAGCAAAGATACCATTCCGTTTACCTGCGTTCATATTTCAATCCAGTACTCAAGATGAGATACATTGAAGCCTGGGGGAGTAACTTACCTGACTTTCCAAGACTGGTGCATGTTGGGAGTTGTGGTTTGCCGACGCAGCCACAGCGTATCTCCTTAGAACAACCCGGCTCACCTGGATTGACACCAATGGCAGAACGACTTGCAGAATATATAAGCGGATTGGTTGAGAATTGACTTTGTTGAAGGCATTTGAAAAAGACATTTTATGTCAAAACGCGTTATGCCAGGTACCTGCTGCAATAAAGAAATTTCTTGGAAGCCCCGCTGTGTCCCTCCGGTTCTTCGACGTAAGAAACGTGTTTATTCATATTTTGCACGCTGGCCCTGAGCGCGCTTGAGGTGACCCGCCTTCTAATGTGGCCGGAGACATCAGGGCAGCTTCGGCACGCAAACAGGACCCAAGGTATTGGGATGACTCCGGCCCACCGCATCCTCCCACAGTAAGGCACCGCTGCAATGCAGTCTATGATTTCATGGAGGAGCCTGGATCACTTTATGCATGGCTCCAGGGCAGACTATGCGAGACTCCTGCGGTTGAAGGCGTTCTGGGGACCCAGGATGATTACTTGTGGCAGCAGCAAAGATACCATTCCGTTTACCTGCGTTCATATTTCAATCCAGTACTCAAGATGAGATACATTGAAGCCTGGGGGAGTAACTTACCTGACTTTCCAAGACTGGTGCATGTTGGGAGTTGTGGTTTGCCGACGCAGCCACAGCGTATCTCCTTAGAACAACCCAGCTCACCTAGATTGCCACCAATGGCAGAACGACTTGTAGAATATATAAGCGGATTGGTTGTGAATTGACTTTGTTGAAGGCATTTGAAAAAGAAATTTTATGTCGAAACGCGTCATGCCAGGTACCTGCTGCAATAAAGGAATTTCTTGGAAGCCCCGCTGTGTCCCTCCGGTTCTTCGACGTAAGAAACGTGTTTGTTCATATTTTCTGTGCTGGCCCTGAGCGCGCTTGAGGTGACCCGCCTTCTAAAGTGGCCGGAGACATCAGGGCAGCTTCGGCACGCAAACAGGACCCAAGGTATTCCAGCATACATACTCACTAAAATAATATGCTTATACAATAAAAGTGGTTTAAGGTCTCCTCTACATTGCATTTGGGTCACTCACCACCTCTAGCCTTGCAGATTATCATGTGCTGAATAGTCCTATTTCTATGATTTTGTTCTCAAAGGCTGCTGACATATATAAGTTGCTTTGACTACCCAATAAGGGAAGTTTCCTAGCGAAGCTTTATGGGAATTAGAGTTGCCTTGTGCTTAGCTGCTTTCCACCTAGGATAAAATCTGGGCCAACGTATATGCTACAGTTTGCTCCACAATTTTAACACAAACTCTCTCTTTTTTTTTATAATCAATTATTTTACACTCAAGGGTTTATTTTTGAATTGTGAAGCATTGCTGGTTAATAAATGAATATGTTTTTTTCTATGCCCTGTTGTTTCTGGAGTATGGGTATATTTGTGATCAATGTTTCCTCACCTTTTTCATTTGAGAAATTGCTTTTGGGAGGGGTACACTCTCTTTGGTCTCATAGCATAGTGCTAGGGAAACTTGTAGAAATTTTAATAGTAATTGCTTTACAGGTCATCACTTCAAACTGAAAATCCAAAGAACATATAGCTATTCACCTCTATTTAAGCTTTTAGTACAAAATTTGGAACTCATAAGAGATCCACAAGATATATTATTAAAAAAAGAATAAAATACAAACATGACATATGAATGAGTAACAGCTATAAAACTAGTATAGGAAATGTATTATACATTCAATATATTTCATTAAATGGAGCATTACAGCATAATATTATCGGAGAAAATTAGCACCTATTCAATACAGATGTAAAAGACATTCAGGCTGCTTGAAATATTTTACCTCTAATTTTTCTTTACCAGTGTAATTTAGGGTAAATTAGGATAAGTCAAGTATTTTTTACCCTTAAAAATGTAGATTTTACTTTAGTGTCTGTTAATCTTAAAAAGGTGTATCAGCAAATTTGTGAAGTGACATCAGACGACTGTTCAAGCCCTTGGGTGTTAAATCCAGAATCACAATATCATCTACATATAACAAGCAATCCATAGGGCAGCCCCCAATTTTCGGCAAATTATACATACTATTACCCAGATGGGATATGGGACATATATAAAGAAAAAACAACATTGGGCCAAGAAGGCTGTTTTGGGGGAAAATTACAGATAACCCACAAACCCCTCCCTAACAACACTTGATACCAAGTAGCAGAGTGTAGAGCAACAACTAAGCCTAAAATAGTCCCAAGCTTACCAAGGGTATGCAGCTTTCTCCACAGCGTACGACGGTGCACTCTGTCAAATGTTGTGGAGAAATCAATAAAATCTGCATATATGGGGGAGTCTCTCGCCTTCACATATTTTACTGCTATCAGTTGAAGAGCTGAGATGTCATCCAGTGTTCAATGATTTTTCGTAAAACCAGATTGCTCTACAGGAATGATCACTTCCTCCTCTACCATGGAGTGTAAGTGTTCCAAAATTATTTTCACAAAAATTGTGCTCACACTATCTAATTAGGTGATTTTACAAAAATCATTTTCCAAATGATGGGCCCCTTTCTGTATACTGGAACCAAAACATTTCCTAACCAAGGTGGAGGACTACGGAGAGAGAGTAGCAATATTAAAAAATGGGTGCTAAAAAATCTGTCCAAAGTTTGGATTCTCTTTGTATAACAGAGATTGAGACTTAATCTTGAGCCGTCACAACTGAATTTTCTATTGATGGAATGGAGTCCTCAATCTGCTCCACAGAAGGGGGCCCATAAGTAGCTAACTCCAGGGTTAAGCTGAGAGAAGGATAGTCTATATACGCATCTTTCTCATTATTAGCAGGATATAACTCGGATATATTACTGCTCCAATGCTCTTCCTTAATAGGGATATGGCATGACCTCACTCTTTACCCACAACATTCGGCAATGATCTCCCAATACTTTCTCATATCCTTACAGAGGACTGGCTCTCTGAGCTAAATCCATTTAGTGTCATGCTCATGTTTTTACACAACCTCCTTTAATCGTCTTTGTCTCCTAGTCAGAAGAGTTTTTAGTTTCTCTCTTTCAGCTTAGACAATGATAAATTGGGTTCTGATTAGCCTATTTATGCTTTTGTTCAGGGGTGACAATGGTTGTGGAAAACAGTTATACTGACATGACAATCCCGGTCTATGAACTGTTTCATGGACTGGGAAAGCTGAAGAATCACATCCACATTCCAGAATTCCCTATCACTAATAATATTTTCCAATCTCCCTTTTGATTTTTTGATCACCACATTACAAAGCTTGTAATGATTCCACTAAGCTTCCATGAACCCACAACTGGAGACCAAAACTCTGTTAAGAAAGAGAGGATGTTATGATCGTAAAGGGGGTTATCAATTAAATTCATTTCCAGGATGGTATTGAAAACTGAGCAAGAAACAATAAGGTAGTCAAATGAAGAGCATCCAGAAATATATTTATGAGTAAAATGAGCTGAAGAGTCAAAGTCGATTCTGCCATTTACAATCAGGCAATCACTTTTCCTGAGTAAATCCCGAAGTGAATGTTCTCTTTTATCTGTTTTATTTTTTCTGGTTTGGTGAAGAGCAAGCCGGAACCATTTTTAAAGCATCTTCCCTCTCTAAATCTGCATATAAATTAATTGTGAGATTAGATACTTTACAGTTCAGGTCACCAACTAATATAACCTGTCCACCAGCCTCCTGCTCTATAGCATTATTTATAAAACAGAACAAAGCAGGGAGCAGAACATTATAAGAGTGGTCAGGGGTGATGTATGTGTTTACTAATGAAACTGACCGTCCCACATTATTACCCTGCATCGGAGGGATTTTTACCTCTTGAAAAAGGTTTGAGGCATCTGAAAATATACTATAGTTCTAGCTAAAATGATTACTTAAAAAACTACACTCCGTCCTTGCATCCTTGAGGGAGTAGCACTACAATTGAGGACAAAATACTCATCCCGTTCAAATTCTTTCCAACACCAGGTTTTCTGGATGCAAATCTATTTTAAACTATTTAAAAAATCAATTTTCTGAGCATAGTTCAACAAAGCAGCAGCATTTCAGGAATCCATCTTTAAACTACTATTTAGAAGTGCCCATTAGTCAGGCAGCCAGCGCTTGATTACTCTAGAGGGGACCTGCCAACAACTCCATTTTCTCAATTGATCCTGTAGAATGGGGTGGAACCCTTCCTCCTTTGTCAATAACAAGGAGATCTGTCTTCCTTCTTTCCCTAGGGATACTAGAAGATGTTTAAGATTTTCACAATATATCTCTTTCCCAACTCAGGGGAAAAGTTCCAATCCTCGTGAGAGAGCCTACTCACGCAACTACCCCAAAATACATGAATTACGTCAATCCCCCTACAGAGCAAATAAACACAATTTTGCAGAATCAAATTTGATGCCAACCTAGACTGAAATGACACTCTTGATTTGTTAACCAAAGGAGAAGCCATGGTATTCACAAGGGAAATGCCACTACTTTTCACCATCCTCAGTCCTTCTTTATCAGCAAAAGAAGATAGTAAAAAGAAATGATTTATAATGATGTCATTGTCAAACATGACAACAAAGTCAAGCGTAGTAGTTGCTTATTGCACAATAAGGAGGTAGCCTTTCCTACTGACAGTTTTCCATTAATAACATTAGCTTCAACAGGATAGGAACAAACTTTAGCTGATGGATTGAGGCCACTCGTGGAAATGTTAAGCTGGTGGTGAGCGTTCTGAGCGACGTTATCGTAAGGGCAAAACAACAGAGTTCTCAAGATTATGTGATAATTCATCATGAGCCTTCAAATCAATATTGCCCACTTTACCAGTTGCTGAGGCAGACTCCTCTATTTCCTGAAAGCAAAGCTTTTTTGTGCATTTTTAGGAGATTCTCCGCTGTTTTTAGTTTTCTGCTGATTGCAATGTTTTTATCCCCTCGCCCCCTTTAATCTGCAGACTTGTGATAGAGTTAGGTAAACACCCCGTGGGTGTATCATTACTCTTAAAATAGGGAATACACCATTCCTCGGTCATGGGGCCAGCCCTGGCATGACCAGTTCTAAGGTGTTCAAAGGATGTGGTTCAAAAAGATTTCTTATAGAATATATCTGACCATTCACCCTATTGAAACAATTCATATTCTTATTGGATTTTTAGGATTGAGTTTAGCCACTTTCATTCTAACATCTCAAAGCGAGGGCTTACCCTGGAGGCTTTGGTTTGAGGTACATGCACCAGAGCTAGATGGGCTTTCCCAATCCCTCTTCTTAATATCAAGCCCCAGTTTTTAATATCAAGCTGCGCCCTCGTGTTTTCCACACTGCCCCCCTCCCATTTTTGTCCACTAATAGATTGAGAATAGCCAAAAGGGAATCTTGATTATGGTTCAAATTATCTACTGATTTTTCCAACAAAGCTAGATTGGACGACAAAATCCTTTCCAAACCTTTAATCGATTCAGACTATTGAACATAAGTTCCTGGCAAATCGCAAGACAAATTTAGAAGTAATTCTAGGTCTAGGGTAGCCAATGTTTCTTCTCTCTAGAGGAGCTACAGAAGAACTTCAACATAGGTTTTTGATTATTGTGCAAATGTGTTGCAGGTGTTGCTGAAGTGTCTTGCTGCACTCTCAATGTATTTTTCTTACCAGTTTCCACATATGGTAATGTGCAATCACCATTAGGGGGAAACATTTCCTTTCCACCATCTGGCTGTGGGGCCCTTTCTTGTGTCTGCTCTGGATGGGCATAAGAAACAACTTTTGCAGAGCTCTGCTCTGTGGGGCTGGAAGGAGAATCCTCCTGCTTACTGAATTGATGGTCAGAAGCACAGTACACAGCGTCCTGCTTTTGAAAAAAAGGCAAGAATTGGATTAAAATCTTTGGTCGCATTTAGGTGCATGGAGTTGTTTCTCACCGGGTTACAATGTATCTTTTTATAAGCTCTTGTGGAAATCATTCTCCCAGACCAAAGTTTCCTAATTGTCATATCTGAAGTGAAGCATTATGCAACCAAACATCCAACAGTAATATAAGAACAACCCTATCTAGGACCTTTGGTGCAAATAGCCAGATAACCCTGGGCGTAGTTCGCGAAGTTGAACTACGCGAAGCTACGCAAAGTGCACTTCGCACTACGCGAGCTACACGTAGCACTTCGCGAACTGCGTAGTACCCTGTTCGCACTGTGCAAGATGTCGTTTTCAATGATTGCACAGTGCGGACAAGCATCCGGCACTGTGCAATCATTGAAAACGGCATCTTGCACAGTGCGAGCTGTAGTTTTCTGCTGCGCGAGTAGATTTTTACTCGAGCGGCAGATTTCTCAACGCGGACTGGTAGTTTCTCATCGCGACCACTCGCAATGAGAAACCTGACCTCTGCGCATTGAGAATCTCGCCGGGATGTTCATTTTCCATGCTCGCGATCGGCAACTTGATGTTGCTGATCGCGAACAAGGAAAAAGTCTCGCCAGGATGTCATTTTGCTTGCTCGCGGTCGCCAAGTTGATGTTGAGGACTGCGAGCAAGCAAAAAATGACCGCTGCACTACGCAATGCTACGCGACGCATGTTTGCACTGTGCTACGTGCAATTCGCGTAGTGTGAAGTAGCGCAAACTTCGCAAACTACGCGAGCGTAGCGTAGTGCTTTGCCCAGGCTTAAGCCAGACACTTGTGTACCCCTTGGTCTCACCTCCCTATTTATTAGCTGGCCTCTACAGCCACAAAAACCCCCTGGTGGGTGCATTTTCACTGATGCTTATTTTAAGTAGGAGGGACTGGGGTACTGAGCTTCATTCACAACATCCTTGCACTGCACCTCACCCCACTTTGGAATTTATAAGTTCAGGCATCCACACTGAGACTAAACTAGCCATGTCCAAAGAAAACCTTTATCACATGCTCTTTAGTTCTCCCCAGTTACTCAGTGGCATGTGAGTACCTCTCCTGCTGGAAGCACAGAGAATTCAACCTTCAATTCAGATTCTTTATGCAGGAGCAAAAGGCAGGTCCACAAACCAGTCTCTTGAGTAAAGATGCCGCGGGTGTGCACCACCTAGAGCACAAGCCACATGAGACCTAGTCAAGCCACTTCCTCGCTAAATGCCCACCATTGTTTCAGGTCTAACACCTGGGACTCACATCTACCAAGGGGCTTCTACAGGGCAGACTACCCAATGAGCACCAGTCAGGGGGCGAAGCTCCAACAGTAGAATTAAGCAGTTTGAAAGGCCCTGCCACCCTCTGTCTCTCAACTTTCTCCATTCTTCACAATTTACCAGTTACCAAGCAGCAGCACAGCATGGGGCGGTGGGCCAGAAAACATAGGCCAAAGTTGTGAGCAGGGCTCAGAGGGCAGTCAGGGCATGAAAAAACTGCAGCGTTGCCCAAGAAAGATGGGGGCAGAGCACCAGATGCTTGCCTCATCCTCACCAGCTCTCTCCAGACCTCAGCCTTTCACTTTCTAGCTGCCCCTTGGGAATAGAGACAAATAGAGGCGTGACACAGAAGCCATCAGGCCACAAAGTGTCACAGCCACAAGGGGTTGCAACTAAACTGTAGCGGTCGTGGCTGAGAAACCAAAAAGCAGTGTGAAGCCGCTTACCAATGTACTCGCATGCTTTCCTCGCTCCTCTACTCTACTCTCTCCTCCCTCTCCTCTCCTCCTCTTTCCTCTCCTCTCCGGGTGTCACAGCTGAAAGATCATGAAGCCACAAAGGAGCTGCATACTCCTCACTCCGCTCTCCTCTTCTTTCCTCGCACTACAACTGACACTGGAAAGTCTCTACATCTAATCACTGTTGGTGGAATTAGAATGCCACAGAGTAGACAGGAACTCTCTACAGTTAGCAGTTAAATGTGACAAACTGTGGTTACCAATTTCCAATTAATTATCTCTTAGTGCTATTGTTAATGCCACTATGTATTCGCATGTCTAGCCACCTTTTTTGGTGAATGTCACAAATGCCTTTAGTTATTATTCATGTTGTGTTTCAACGATTTTAAAAGGATATTTTATTACCATCTCTTACTATGTTATAAATTTGTCTTAACATATACTTGATATTATACTTACTTTCTTCTTACCGCTCTCTTCTTGGTCCTCTTTTATCTATCTTTTTATCTTCTATCTTCATCTCTATTGTAATATTTCACCATATATTGCCTTTTCGGTGATGTATTCACTTATATTTTCTTTATTTCTCTTTATTTTGGTGTATTGTTCAAATCTTACTATGTTGTTGACTATATGATGGCATACTGGTTTCAGGTTATGATTTATTGTTTTGATTCTTGCATAAAAAAAGAGAAACTAAAAAAGATGATGGTGCTGCCCAAATTCTTATATGTGTTTAATAACTTCCCCATCTACCTTAGCAAACATTTGTTTGCTGACAGAAGATCCTTCCTGATCAGGTTGGTGTAGGGGGTAGCAACCCCACGTTAAATTTGGAGACTCTCACGCTACATACGAATAAAGAGGTTTTAGGTCCCCGTCCTGGAAAGATATAATAATCCAGCACAATTCTCCTCTGTGGTTTATTGGCTGGATCCATGGAGTCTTGCGCCTTACCTCCTGACTGACGAAGGCGAGTTAGTATTGCAGGTAAGATGCCCAAGCCAGTCCAATTAATATAAACGGTCCAGTGTACAAGTTCGCCAAGATGGACGATGGTCAAAGCAAAAGCAGCTGGACTACCGCAGATCTACTCCCCGGCTTTGCAGTTTATTAATAATCCTGCTCTACCTCTTACATTGGAGGAAGGGGCGATACGCACTTTAGAGAAGGCAGGGCTTGGGCCAGCTGTTTGTGGATATTAAGGGGCATATTTATGAGCCCGTGCACCTGTTTTGCGCCGCCATAGCATCACTTTTTATGACCCTGCAGCGGTGTAAAATATGCGCCATGTTGCAACATATTTACAAGGTGACGCATCTAGGCAGATGGGTCACCTTGTAAAGCCCTGCGCTACATTATACCTGTGCCAGGTATAATGTATGCAGGATGGGCGTTTAGTCGCAACAAAGCCCCGTAGAAGTGTAGCAGTGAAATCTATGAGATTTCACTACAAAACTTCTATGCCGCCAATGCATTAAAACCTTACGCCTGCCTTATGGCAGTCATAAGGGTGACGCAGGCCCTTTCACATGGGGCATGCCCCATGTGAAAGGAACATTGCTGGAGTTGCGTCATGCTTCCGACACAACTCCAGCAATGCGCCACTTTTTGCGCCGACAGATATGTCAGTAATACTGACGTATCTGTCATTCCTTGCGACATGATGCATCATATTGTAAATATGGCGCATCATTGTTGTCGCAAGAAGGGCTCACTGAGAAGTGTTGCATCACTGCTTTTACGCAGCGATGCACTACGTCTCATAAATAAGGCCCTAAATTTATGATGCTCGGACCATTTTTAAAAATTAGAGGGATAAGTGCAGCGTTGATGAAATGGTCCTCTTTCCTGATGAGCCTCCGGAGTCGTCCCCCCCCCCCCCTCTCCCTCCTCGCACTCCCCCCATGTGCTCATATGATTCAGGCACCTAAGTGGAAAGAATGGGTTTCTAGCATGGCCGAAATGGGCAGCCGGTCAAGCAGGCAAGCCCCCGGGAGGCTGGTTTTGACACACGGAGGCCGGTTTGTGGCTCCAGGAGGGGTGGTGCACGATACTCGAGCCAGGAGGCAACTTGAAAGAGCTGCTCTGGTTCTAGCCCCATCAGCATGTCTGCACATGGCGGCTGGATTTATAATGTTTGTCAGAGCTGTTTTAAGGTCCCAGTCTGGTCCTGGTTTCGCGATTGTACAGGCTGCATTCTGACTGCTCAACTGGAGTCAGTAATAAAGAAATGGGAGCCGCATCTGGAAGACGAGGTTTGGAAGTAATACTGTTCTCAAACTAAAACTGTATCTCTAAATTACAGATATAAGTTGCTCCATGTTTAATTCAGGTGCAGATTGTTTTGCTTCCCTGGTTTTCTGCATAGAATTGACCTCATAAGACCCTCACATTGTGAAAGATATGTGTCAGTCCCTGCTTGTTTCTTCCAGCTCGCATGGGACTGTCCACGGGTTAGCAACAAAGGGGCAGGAGTCTCACTGACCATTGGGGAGATAGCAAGCACATATGCTGAATGCACGCATCTGGTATAACTGATGAGACGTGGCACACCACTGCCTAAAGCGGTGCGAGTGCAGGTAGCAGTGTTGAGACTGCTGGTGCACAAGAGCTACCCTAGGAGTGGCTAAACGACGCCACGTTTAGTGGTGACATGGCTGAGATGGATGCTGGCTTGCATGTGCCACAGGCACGGCCTAGAGATATCTAGGGCCACGAAGACGCTATTTAGATAGAGGGAATGACGCTGATAGCAAACATAAGAGGGGCAGGGAAATTAATGTAATTCAGGTGATAGAAAGGCTTGGATGTCACTGCTGCCCAGAAATTAGATAGACAACTGCAACTCTGCACAATGTTATATGATCGCAATATTTGACAAGCTCTGTGCTGCTATACTAGTCAAATGACCAGTGCATGTGAAATGACCGGGTCTACATGTTTACTGCATTCGTGTATTTATATTGTATTTATACAGCCTGAGAAGTGCCATTTTAATCGCCTGGCAAAGTACATCCTCTGTTTGGCTTCCGTTAAAAATAAAAAAAAGAAATGTAAAAAAGCGGCTTTAACTGCAGATGTAGGATTATACCCAGAATGCACTTTTGTCCCTTCAGATGCTGGTACAGATTCTGATAAAAGTGGACCTTAGAGAGAAAGACCAAGGCAGAAGAAGGTGAGAGGAAGAGACAAGCAGAAGGAACGCAGACTGTAATAGGGGGAGACAGAATCAGAGCGAGGGTCAGAGGATAGAAGACAGACAAGAGAGAGACGGAGACCGGGGAAGAAAAAGATAAAGAGAACAGCAGGACGCACAGACAGACAGACAGACAGACAGACAGACAGACAGACAGACAGACAGACAGACAGACAGACAGACAGACAGATAGATAGATAGATAGATAGATAGATAGATAGATAGATAGATAGATAGATAGATAGATAGATAGAAAGATAGATAGATAGATAGATAGATAGATAGATAGATAGATAGATAGATAGATAGATAGATAGATAGATAGATAGATAGATAGATAGATAGATAGATAGATAGATAGATAGATAGATAGATAGATAGATAGATAGATAGATAGATGATAGAGAACCAAGAACTCTGTGAGCAATTTTTTACAATAACTACAAGGTGATGGATGGAATGCTTGAATTAACTGGCAATCTCTCAGGCCTCTTTCAAGTCCATTGTTTTTCACCCACCATGATAATGAAAACTCTGCTCCTCATGGGAACTGTCCCTCCCAAACTGCCAGATGCGGTCCCCTCCTGAAGGAACCAAGAGCAACCCAACCCAGTTTCAGCACACTGGGGGTTTGTCAGTAGGGTGTTGCTTGAGTCTAATGGCACAGTGAGTACAGGACCCACATCTGTGCATACCTGGTACACTTAGGCATTATCAGCAACAACAAGAAGGTGATGGACGGAATGCTTAAACTAATCTCTGGCACTGGCAATAGCTCCAGATACATTTAGTCCATTGTGTCTTGCCCACCATGCAAGACCCTGCTTCTTATGAGAATAGTACTTCCCGAACTGCCATTTTGCCTGCAACTCTTTTTTAGAGTTTGCAAATCCTGTGAAAAAGACGTATTTTTGCCCAGGTTTGCAACCACCTTCTGCAAAATGAAAACAAAACTTTCACCCAGACTGCAGGGGCCATATAATGGATAGGGCGCACCTTAAAACAGTTGCACCAAGCACAAACAGGGAAAGTGCGCCCTATTACATTGAATACACTGCCCCCAGGGCAGCCACAAAGTTGTGCTGCCCCGGGAGCAGCGCATTCAAGTGAAATACGGAGCGACTTTGAAGCAGCCGGTCCGTGTTTCACTGTGAAAGCGAAAACCATCCTGCACTTTTAAGCGAGGAGAGAGATCCCCTTGCAGACGAGTGCAATGAGTGGCTGCACCTGCCTGCAAGGGTATGTCTGGGGGCCCATAGGACCCCCTTAACCACCTCCAGAGGGCTGCTATAGGGGGTGCACTAACAGTCCACCTGCTTCTAGGTGGCATTTTTAGTGCACCTCCTGACAGTTTGTTTGCCTCTGTGCCCGAATCTTTAATACGGCACGGGCACAGAGACAAAGGAAACACCCTCTGGTTATAGCGCTGATGCTATATGTGGGCCAACGCTATCTGCATTACAAAAAGGGCTGCACAAGAGTCTGCTGCCTCTTCTGTAATATGCAAGTGCCCAGGGGGTACACAAAGCAGGCGCTAACGCTTGTTGCACCCCAGGGCACTTCGGTAATATGGCCCTAGGTATGAAACTTGCTGAACAGTTTTAAAAGTATGAAAATGTAGGGTTTTTTGAACAAGAGAACTGACCTAGAAATAGATCAGATTACCTGCGCACATAACGAAGGCATTTGTTGTTTCATAGGGTAAAAGCCTACGCCAAGAATTCACAGAATTCACAAAGAAAACCAAGTCAGCTAGTTCAATTTCCTCGACTAACTGGAAACATGAACCCCTAGTGTAGGCTGGGGGGCATATTTTCATGCTCCTCCTTATTTACCTGGCAGTGTTAAGCCACAATAAGTGTAAATAAGGCTCTCTTTCACACTATACTTAGTGTTAAAGGGGCGGGCAATGGGTATTGTGGTGGGTGTTCCACCACAACACCCACTAATTTTGACACTGTCCCACATTTACAAGGGTGGCATAAATATGGGACAGCGCATGAAATTAATACCAGGGAAATCTTGGTCTTAACATGGCGAAAAGAGGAGAGATGCTTTATTTCTGCATTGTGCAGCACACATAGAAACAACAAAACGCCATTTCTGATTGTTCATGTTCAGGAAGGGACACCTTCAAGCGCATAAACAATCATTCCTCTCAACGGAGGCACCCTTGCACCATAGTGTAAGGGTGCCAGTGTTGGTGCTAGGCAGCTAAATTAGCTCTAGCGCAGGGGGAAATGCAAGGCTGCACCATATTCTTGTAAATATGATGCAGCCCTGCATTTCAGAAGTGGTGGAGCATGGCATTAAGCCAAGGAAGCTAATGCTGCGCTCTGCCACTTTCTTGTAAATATGCCCCTTAGTGTTGTCCAGGGCTATACTGAGAAGCTACAGCTATCTTGGGTTAGACTTACTGTAGAGAACATCTCCATACCTCGTGGGAAACCACATTCAAATTGGAGGAGTCCATCATATCTAAATGAATATTGCTTCTCTTTAAATGCAGTAGTAATACCCCACGCTTATCCAATATCACTTCAATGGGTTTAGGCTGTAGTTGCCCCAGCAGCTACAGATGTCTGATGTAGTTGTGCGCTACATAAATACCATCATTATCATCATCATCACAGACTGTGTCCCTAAAGATGGTTTATGGCTTTCTCCATAAAATATAATATAGGGGCACTGAAATCAGTATAGAAGAACTAAAGACCGCTTACAATCATCATAGAAGGACACATCAGCATTCAGGGGAAACTCTGCTGGAGGTTTCGGATGGGAGTTGATGGTAGCAGCCTGGCGCTGTGATCCATGCAACGGTGTAGAAGAGCCTAAAAACACAGACTTCACATGTCTCACTCGTTTGACGTGAGTCCAATACCTTTGTGAATGAGATTTACACCTGAGAATCATCAACTTTCTGCTAAAACATGAACTGTGGGTCTAACACCCTTCCAGACACAGCCTTTGGACTCTTGGACATTGAGATCCCTGGAGGTTATGCTTGGCCTCCTGTCTGGAAGGAGGATTGCCATGAGACCAACAATTTAAACAGTACCCTGTTGAAGCTACAACCAATTTTTAGGGCCACACATCTCACTCTTCCTCTCAAAAACAAATGCGTGGTACTTACAGTAGAGTCTCCGGTGACAATAGTGACTGTGTTGAGGCAAGTCTCGATATCCGTGCTCCCGCATTTTTTCATTTCTCCAATGATAAAGAAAGAACCACCCGAACATTGCTATAAAAGTAAAATGATATCAAAAGCTTGAAGCAGGTGGCATAGTAATAGGAAACTGGCGGTAAAACTTGTATTGGAGGTATCATGTAATAAAATTATCATTGAGTGTGTCCTTCCACACATAAAGGTCTCTAAGAAGGACTGTGTTGCCTCAGATGCATATTCATGGGGTTTGAGAGTGACTTAGCAGAGAACTAGGTGATATTACAGGATAATACCAGATATTCTGTGAATTTTTGGTATTTATTAACAGCAAGTAAAAATACACAATAAAAAGTATGAATATGGACTTGAGCTAGGATATATTGATAGAGAAATGTGTTATGTTATTCGCATGAATGCAGGAAATGGGTATGAGGAACACAAACATGGTGGTACGCACAAATAATCCCGGGAAAATTCAAAATAATATGCAGGTTCCTGTTATAAGTCTTTGGTACAATAGGTTCCAGCTATAAGTATTTGATATGACAAGTTAATGTTAAAATCTTTCATCCGTCGGGTTTCACTTGTACGTGTTTTATACTACAAGCTCCCTGTTGCATGCCTTGAATACCACGGGCTTGATTCACAAATGTAAACTTAAACTTTTATGTAAGCTTACAATTTTTGGGATATTCACATCCTACAAATTAATAGTAAATAAATAATAAGTTTAACCAGTGGAGACTCAAGATTTGGGCGGAGACCGCCGCAAATAAAAAGATAGGACCGGCCTATCTTTTTAGGTGCGGAGTTCTACGCAGCTGTGCAACACCCATTGGGCTCACCGGGCTTCAGCCCCCCCCCCCCCCCGTTGTGTGAGACAGCTTCGCGGGCTGGCGACCCACTAATTGCAGCCGCGCCCGAGTACTTCACAGGTCATTTACTTGTTAATGAGGCTTTGTTGTGTTTTCACCCCTTCTTAGAGCCACTCTGCCTTGGCTGGAAGAATTAGTCCCCCCCCCCAATATCTTTTTCAGCCCCCCCCCGAAATTTGGCTCTAGTTGCCCGCCTGGTTCTACGCCCCAACTGCAGAGTCCCCAAAGTGGTAAACTTACTATTAACTCGTAGCTAAGGTGTCAAAGTCTTTCACACTGCTACATATAAAAGGAAACCTGCTATACAAAGAGCTTAAACACTCCTCACAAGTAGTTTGGTAAAAATGCACAGTAACACCAGGAGCGGTATTACTGATACCATCCGGTATTACAGTACCTTCACCAGACGATTACAGCGGTAGTAGTTGGAAATAAAGTGGAAATCAGTGTTTCCGGACCGATTCCCACATAATACTCCCATTTGCAGGTAGATTTACTATAGTCTTGCAATTCTGATGGGGTCAATATATTCCATTACCAGCACTATTGTTATTAGTTGGTCATTATAAATGTGTAGCTTTCAGCAGTAATGTTCTGGTTTTAAACTCACGTATCTTAAACCAATGGTATAAAAGACCTGTGAGAGGCACCGATGCTATGAAAGTCTTGGGCCCTGATTATCAGTTGGGCAAATAATTCCCGCCCATGCATAAGTCCCTGTTTACTCATGCATTGGAATTAAGAGCTGTTAGGTATTTGAAACATCTGATAATTATCAATGCATTAAATAACTCAGCCATCGTTCAATTTTGGCAGGTCAAACCTGACAAAATTGAATGGGGGGAAAACCATACAGTATTTACTGTATCACGCGTTAAACACCAACACTGCATCCTATTTCAACTTGTAATAGGTGGTATTTATCGCACTCGTGGTATAGTTATTTATCATGTGTGATAAATAGCACCTAAGCTCGTAAGCAGGCTGTTAGCGAGTTTCTCAATGTGCATGCTGGTCAATGATGTATTTCCGTGTGTGGAAGCAATGCTGGCGTAACATGGTGGTCCAGAGCACAGAAATATAGTGATGGGATGGGACAACCATCACTATAGCAAGGTAACTCAAAACAGACAGGCCTTAAAGCCAACTGGTTAAATGACAGAGCCAGATGAGGTTCAGCTGATGGAAAACTCTAAAGGACCCCCTTAGAAGCTTCTCATTTGGCAGGCCAGTTGCCAAGCTGCTGGAACAGTGGTAGTCCCAGAGTTCCCAGGAGTATCTGTGGAAAGTTTTCCCCTCAAGTGCTCCAACCAGCACAACATTAACACTTTGAGCAACAATGTAATGCCTATCAGGCGACTATAGGCCAGATGTACGAAGCACAAAATAGGGCCTCGCAAATTGCGAGTCTTTTGCGACTCGCAGCTTGCGAGGTGCTATTTTGCATGTACAACAGTGTGTTCAACACTGTTTGCGATTTCCAATGGGGTCGCAAATTACGAGGCTCATGAATATTAATGAGCCTCTTGCAATTTGTGAGCCCATTGGGGATGGCAGGCCCTCCCAGGGATTGGGGTCTGCTGGACTCAGCAGACCACCATGTCTGGGATTGCATTTAAATAAAGCAGCTTTTTTTTTTTTAAATGTAGCCGTCTTCCTTAAAGGAAAATGGGATGCATTTAAAAAAAAAAAAATTAAATGTTTTGGTTCATTTTTTGAGGGGCAGGCTGTGGTCCTTGGGACCACAGCCTGCCCTTAAAAAATATTTTTGGAGCCAGTCACAAAGGAGAAGCGGTCCCCTGGGGATCTCTTCCCATTTGCGACTTCATTACCACGCTCTTGAAGAGGGCGGTAATTTGCGAGTGTTTTGTGACTGCAATTGCGGTCGCAAAACATTCATACATGGCCCTGCTGTCGCTATTAGGAAGAGAACGTCCCTTCCTAATAGTGAGTCGCAATACACTATTTTGCGAGTCAAAAATTATTTGCGAGTCGCAAAATAGTGTAAGTACATGACCCAGACTAAAACTGCATGTGCAAACGGGTCGCAAACCCGTTTGCGTATGCAATTTTACGTCATACATCTGGCCCTTTGTCATGTTAGCATGTTTTTTTTCATTGGATAAAACAAGCAGAGAAGTTTTTTTCAGAAAAGTACAAAATAAATGTTCCTTGTGTTCCAGGAGATTTCTTCCTGGGCTGGGGGGATTCTTTTTATTTCTGTTGGCCTGTTGCGGAAGTCATGAATATGGAGTGATAAGTTCTTCCATGAATGGAGCAAGCTGTCTGATGCTGTTATTGTGACAACCCTACGGTGGATAGGCCAACAAAAAAAGTTTCCAATTACAGAGGCAGGTGGAGTTCTTCCAATAGGAACATAGTGGATTCTGTGCATGTAAATGAAATGGGAGAACTGAGACATGTGCAGAATGGGACACCCGCCAACTTCCACAATTTACCGATAGATGTAATGGGACATCTGACCCACCAAACGTTAAATGGGAGTCTTTCAATGAGACTCAGCTCTAAAATATATATGACATGAATGTGATTGATTAAAGACTTATTATGTGAACCTGAAGCTTCAATGTTTTGCAGTAGGGGACTTGTGGAATTACACAATTACAACAGGACATGTTCTATAAAATAACTGTGAATTGACCCTTCCCCTACCAATATTTCTGTAACTGAATGATTGATAACTGTAGAGGCAGCAGATGTGTAATATGACTGACGAACATTCAGATGGTACTCTGGTTTGTCCAGTGTTTAATTGGTAAACAAAATAAGTGCCAGGGCTCTCGTCAGGAGGCAGCTTCCACCAGCCCATTTCTCCTGTTAGCACCACCTAAGACAGAGCCATGAAACTCTTCAAGTGGTAAGAGGATGTGGCGTAATGGCCAGAGTTGCTGATTTCGGAGCTGAGGGACCAGGTTTGAGTCTCGGCGCCTTCACAACATTCTGTGATTCTAGGTGAATCACTTAATTTCCCTGTTTTTTCCAAAAACTAATGTCCTTAACTGGTCCTTAAGTGCACGTTTTGATGATTAAGTGCCGGTGCAAAGCACCAGAAACCAACAGCTCCAATTAAGCCCTGGGTTTGTCACTAGGACTGATCGTTGATTCATACACAGGGAGTGTAGATCCTTTTGCAAGTATTGGGTCGGTCATTCTCTCAGTATTGGGCAGTTCTTTTGCCACTAATGCAGCAGTCCTATTGTAGTAATGGGAAGGTCCTTGTGTCAGTGTGTTGGCAGACTCTTGATCAGGAATGGGGCGATTCTCTGTCCGTAATCGCACTCCTTTTATCAGTGATCCAGTGCCTATATCTGCTCATGGGTGGTCCTTTCATCAATAAGTAACCAGCCCTTGACTGTAACGTGAAAGTCCATCTAATAGTAATCATACAGTCCTTCTCTCAGCAAGAAGGCAGTCCTGTTCACAGCTTTGAAATAGTCCTATTATCAGGAATGTGCCAATGACATTTCATAGACCCATCAGGTTCACTCTCCCTCTAAGCTTGCTAAACACTAACATGTTATGCTAAAAAACCCACCTGGGATAGCACATAGCTGCAATCTCCATGGAAATTGTATGACAGTTCATCGCAGGTGGAGATGTGGGAACCCCCTTCGATAGAGCAAAATCCAGGACAACGAAGAACCTCGCAGACCCACTGGCCCTTAGTGCACGTACTGAAAATGAGAGAAAAAAATAAACAAGATGAGTAAAGTAAGTTGCTCCATCCTCCAATGTTCCACACGTTCACATGTTTTTAACTTGCTGGATGGATTCAGTAGCAAATCTGCTTTTTCTGCATGGTCGGCCCAGATTTTTTAACCTTTTTATGGATCCTATTTTTACTAGTTTTAGGACTTTTCTGACATTTTACCAGTGCTAAACAGTAGTAAGGTGTTTCTCTAAAAATGTTCTGTATGTTGCAAATATCTAATTAGCTTCCCTACAAATCAATTGTACACAATGCCTAAAGTGCACATATGGTAGGGAAATTTAAATGTCATTTTTGGGTTGAAGTCTATATTTACACCGCAACATGTGACAAACGTGTTTCTGCCTGGAGAACAACAGCGCTCTGGCTAGACTGCCAAATGAATGCACACTGCTGTGACATATGGTAAGAAAAAGACATTTGTTATTTAAGAAGGGCTATGTATGTATATCCGTAAATCCCCCTAAAATGTGCCTTTTAAGCCCACCGACAGTGAGCGAATATATAAAAACAGGGCACACTACATATTGGGGTTAGTGTGTTCTCACAGTGAATTAAAACCCAAAAGCTAGTTTGCGGTGTCTGCCTCGCTTCACTTTACGCTAATAAGCCTAGGCGGGATTAAAATTCTGACATTACGGTGAAACCACATTTTTTATAACAGACAGAAAACACAAATGTGACTTTATAAAAAATGTATTTTAGGTTGCCTGAGCTAGAACTGGATTTAAAAAATCAGAACTGCCCCTCATCACTTCTCCAGAGCTGGAATACACACCTATGGCTATGAGAGTTAACGGCCCTGAACAAATGCCTCCCTTTGAACCCAGGAAAGGCCGATGGGTGTTTACTGCTAAGCACTTACCAGGCATAGCTATCTGATGTGGACAGGAGCAGGAGGCAGAACCAAGGGGGCTTTTGCACTAACTCTTTTGGATTGGCGATGTCAGGGAGTGATGCTACTATTAATCCCCCGGACCCTCCTAGACAGTCAGTTTCCAGCCACAGTAGGAGGGAAAACCAGTGTTGACCCTTTCAGGTAAAGGAGTGGCCAAAAAGCTAAAAACAGGCATGGCTGGTGTCAGCTGGGTCCTGCAATGTTGAAATAAGGCATCCTGGGTAATTTTACAGTAAGACAGATAAGAAGTGCTCCATAAGGAAAGTGTGGAGACTGCAAGAAAATAGTTAGGATTGGGTGGTAGGTTTTTCCTAACCACTGGCTAGTGCGCAGGATAAAAATGACACCTCAAACACCACCTTCTCAGAACATTCCTGGGTCTGGGAAGACTCCATCTGAAGAAAAAAGAATCCTGACTTTTGACTCCTAACTCCTGATGGAAGAAGAAAACTCACACAAGGTCTCAAGGACTACTAACTCTTGCTGGCTAACATGGACTTGAACTGCTCTCCAAGGTTCGAGTCGTTGACCGATTGTTTACCTGCTTTAGGGACAAAAAAAGCAGAAGGACTCCTGAGTCGAACAGAACCCATCTGACTAAAGCAGGAATGACTAGAAAAAGCTTTCCTACCAGCTGTTGAATCTATGACTGGAAAAAAACGCTTGGTGTGTCTGAGCTCGGCCCAATCACGGTTGAAGTAAAATTGTGTTTAGGTCCTGGTTCCGCTGTTGTTTTCCTCTAGTGCTTGGCTTTTTCTATGAACTTTTGACTTAAAATTTAAAAAAAATGTAAATTCCCTTTTCCACTAAACCTATTTTGATGATCTTTGTGTCTTTTGATTGTTAAATGTGCTCTAATTTTCAAAATTGGTTTGGAAATGTTATTGTATTGTGTTTTTTGCTATAAAAGTGTTGATACTGCTTGAATTTAACATGCCCTTCTCCGAGGACTGCCTACTGCTTGCGTCATAGCTTCTAGGGTTTGAGCACGGATTCTCTCAGCACTGGGTTATGACCTAAGCAGAAAGGATTGATTAAAGAGTTAGGGGTAATCCCTCCCAAAGTAATAACCCCATTTATTTCTGATACATTTTCTATTAACATGTGAGAGGCAGAGGTGTGTCCACAAAGGCATCCACTGAGCAATAACCCACTGTGGCTTGCTGACTAAGAAATTGGAGTCATCTCCCAGTGAACTTCTGATATGCACAACACTGCACTTAATATTGAAAGCACTCTATTTTTTAATATAACTAATTTCTCAAATTAATGAGAACATGCCAAGTGTGTGCTTCATATTCGGACAGCATAGCTCAGAAACAGAAAGAGGCAAACCTTGCTCACTGTGTCCAAATAGTACTATCGGCAAACAAAGGAATAATTCAGAAAAACCACTGCTTAAATTCATTAATTTCACATGCTACAGGTTCATAAAAAAAAGGCATTCAGCTCTATGCTGTGCCAGTGAAGCCCTGGTTTGAACCAATATATTAATCAAATTGTTCTGTTTTGCAGAAGATTCCTATGCACATTATTCCATAGCGTCAGCGGTTCTGGGAATTACTTCAACTAGTGCACAGTATAGAAGATAGCTGTGATAATCTTTTTTGACAATAAAAAGCTTCTCTTAAGCCACTTACAATCATATTTATGAGAGGCCGTACCACAGCTGTGGTTCAGCATTTTAATATTTAATTTAGTGTTCATGGATCTAACAGGGATTTACTGGGGATTACAAGTGGGACTCTAAGAATCCTCTTATAAATTAAGAAGAATTACCAGGTCATAATTCCCTCAGCAATTCCTATGTTTTCCCTTGTATTTTACCGAGAGACTCCACTTCCATGAAGAGTTTGGGCTCTACAGGTAAAACATCACTGATCTGCAAAATACTCCAAATATCCCAAATCAAGCAGTCACTTCAATTACCAGTGAATCAAGATTAAGAGGGACCTTGTCAAGAGGCGCTAGCTGTTAGGTTAAGGTTGTAATTCAGTCTCAGTTGGCGGAGAAAGAAAAACATAGAATCAGGGCAAAGAAAATATTCCTCCTTAGAAAGCTTTAAAAGCAAGCACGTTTTAAGTTGGGAAATGCTACGAAAGCCCTGTGGGGATGGTCGCCAGAGAGTGTACGTGAGTAACCCTTGGACGTCATCTCCCTATTAATTGGCGCCCATTAGTGATGCTAACACAAGCTCCCATACACTCACATACAATCTCTTCGACACTTGAAGATTTTCCTTATGAGCCGCACTATTCAAGGGGTTCTCAAGAGGGGCAACAAAAAAAATGTAAAGAGTGAGGCTAAAGGATGATCCTTGGGGGACACACCAGGTAAAAGGTTTAAAGGAAGAGCAAGAGGTAGCAGAGGAGACAGCCTGTGATCATCCACTTAACAAGCAGCCGAACGACTGGAGCACTGTTCCTCTATGCCAGTGTACCTCATTCTGGTTAACAGAATATTACCACGTTGAAAATGGCCAAGAAATTAAGAAGGACTACTGCCCTCATCCAGGGTAATTCCGATGTTGTTTTGTAGCCAAAGGCCCACACCGTCTTGGTGATAAAAGCAGAATGAAAGCGGATTAATGTGAATTGAGCAATGAATGAGATTGCAAGAAGGTAAAAGTACCTCTCCAATGTATTTGTGAGGAATGGCAGTAGGAAGATTGGCCAGTAATCAGAATTAGATGCTTGTAAGGGGTCCAGGTTAAGCAGACTGAATACATTTCTGATGGAAAGGAAGAGAAGAACGTTTTCACCACTTTTAAAGGAAGTATATCTGAAGGAGAGCTAGATCATATTTCAGTGAGGTGACTTTTATTATCATCCTGGTTACCTCTTCAAAAGAGGTCCATTTTGATGCAGTGGTAAGGTTGGATGTAAATGTGGGTGAAGAGGGATGTAGAGATTATTTTATGATAGGAACCGTTTGAGAGAGTGTTAAAAAGATTTGTTCTCAGTGGAGGTTTAATGCTAAACAAGAGGACCTTATGGCCTGGTCATGGAAATCCAGATGCCTAAGGAAACTAGATCTTCAGGGGCAAACACATTGTTGTGACTTCTTGTGTAAGTGGAGTAGAAAACAACCTGAGAAAGATGTGCTGTTTTGCAAATGTAAATAAGTTATTTGACCTGATTGTCATTAGGATTATCAAAGTCCAGTGAAAATTGCCCAAAAGCATTAAGCTAGTGGAGTGGGCAAAGTGAACAGACACAAATTCTTGGAGTGGATATAAAGTGTCCTTAATGATGTTGCCTGTGGGGGGGCAGTGTACCAACAAAGCACGCAGAGTGATTTGATGATTAATCATGATCGTCACAGCTGGGAATTCACAGGCTGCGTAATTTCCCAGTTTGGACACCTGCAGCTGCAGAAACGATTTTAAGACCAAAACAAGTACTTCCCCTGATTTAGAGGGCTGAATGATGTGATAAATTGAGTAGTATCAGTTGGACTGTCATTCTCCAACCAAGCTGACAAAAATCAATTTACTTTCTAGATTAAAGGCTCCCTCTCTGATGTCTGATCTACTTCTTCTGGAACCTCTCCCACTCCAGCTGAATCAGCTTGCAATTATGGAGTTCGCTTTGATCTCAGCCTCTCTTTTGGAGCTCACTTCTCCAAACGTATCTCCTCATGTTTCTTAATGATGACGGTATTAAGGAAAATAACTAATCTCTTTACTCTTGCCTCCAGTCTCTAATAGCATGTAGGTTGGACAACTGCAATTTCTTATATGCTGGTCTCCCTGTTCTTCAATTCATAAGCTTCAGCTTATACAAAATGCTTCAACACACCTGATTCTTAAAGCTCCTAAACATTAAAGAGTTATGCACCTGCTCCAATCTTTATTTGGCTTTCAATTTATCATTCTCAAGGCACTCTGTGTGTGTCACAGATCCTGTAGCCTCATGATTAAATACCTTGTTAGTCCTGTCAGCCTTAAGGTGGTCTTTTGCCAGACCTTTTGACTTTTAACTCCTGTTTTGCTGATTGTGTTTGTTACCCGTAGTACTCATCCCAAGGAGGTTACTCCCCAGGGAACAGTGTTGGAGTGCTATCGAGAGAGAAGCTTTTGCTGTGGTCTTGGCACTGAAGAAGTTAAGGCTATACTTGTTTGGCACTCACTTCCCGATTCAGACTGGCCACAGGCCCCTCATGTGTCTCATTCAAATGAGTGGTGGGAACCCAAAACTGTTGCAGTCGTCAATTTCCCTACAAGGTATGGATTTCAGGGTGGAGCCAAGACCTGGGATAGACCATGTCAATGCTGATGCTCTACCTATCCTTTTCTGTCTAAGTCCCTAGTGGTTGAATATATCTTTCCAGACCTTTTGCCTTTTACCTCCTATTTTGCTGATTCTTTTTGTTGGCTTTAGAACTCTGAGCACTTTATCCCTGCTAACCAGTGCTAAAGTGCATGTGCTTCTCCCCTAAACATGGTGACATTGGTGTATACCTGATTGGCGTATTTGATTTACTAGTAAATCACTTGTAAAGTGGTATAACATATATCCTGAGCCTGTAAGTCAAATGCTACTAGTGGGCTTGCAGCACTGATTGTGCCACCCACATAAGTAGTCTTTCAAACCTGTCTCAGGCCTGCCTTTTCAAGGTCTGCATGTGCAGTTTACTGCCACTTCGACATGGCATTTAAAACTACTTGCAAAGCCCTTAATCCCCCCTTGTATTACATATACATCTTCCGTAATGCAGGCCCTAAGTAATACTAATGGCAGGGTGCCATGTACATAAAAGGTAGGACATGTGTGTTTGATCTTTACATGTCCTGGTAGTGACAAATACCCAAATTTGTTTTTCACTACTGTGAGTCCTACTCCTCTCATAGGCTAGCATTGGGAATTTCTTAATACACTTTTAAGCGGTAATTCATGAGCAGGAAGGAGTAGCTTTTTAATTTTTCATATCTTTGGAATGGTAAAGATAAATCCTCCTTACTGGTGAAGTTAGATTTGACATTACTGTTTTAGAAAGGCCATTTTTAAAAAGTGGACATTTCTCTGCACTTATTGCTCTGCGTGCTTGACAGTCTGTCTCCAATACACATCTGGGATGGGTGACAGCTACACTTTGTTCATTCCCTCTAGACAGCCACAGCACAGGAAGGATAGGCGTGTCTGAGTACCCATCTACAAACATCTGCATTTTGATGGCCTTGCATGGGCAGGATGGATGGGAGGTGCTAACATTTTTACTTGAATAGGCAGTGTTCCATCCCCACACAAAGAACTGACTACCACCCACAGATAGCCTGCCAGGCAGGAAAGGTTTGAAAGGGGTATGTGTGCACTTCAGAGAGCTGTTCTGAAGTCATACCCATATCAAAGACACTTTAGATTATAAGCACTGGGTCATTGACCCCCTAAAAACCAACACTGCTGGACATGTAGCTGAAGCTCTACCAGAAGAACTGTTTTGCTGTTTAAAAGACTCAACTGGACGGCTGATCTGGAAGGCCTGCTTTTCTGTTTGTTGCCCTGCTGCCTGCTGCCTCCTGGCTTTGCAGAAGGAGAGCGGGACTCTGCCTTCTTTTCTCAAAGTGTGCTCCAAGGGTTTGCTGACTTGCCTCCTGTTGCTTGAGACTCATGGATATCAAAGTTTCCGCCACTGTGCTGGCCTCACTTGAAGTGGCCCAGATACTTGCAACACAGATGTCAACGCATGTCCTGTTTGCATGTAGCAGAACCGGTTCATCAACACAGTTGCAGGAGTAAAACTGGCACATCACATCGAAACCAGCACGTTTCCGCCAATCGACTCATCAGACAGGGTATCGCCACCACTGCAGCTTGGTGAGTTCGACGCTACCCCTAGACTGCACGGCAGAATCCAGAGCTTTGCTTGATGCCTTTAGGCACCAGCATCCATCTTCGGAACTGACAAATCTTCTTACTGCAGGGAGAACATCGACACATGCTGCATCTGCTGGCTTCAACATTGACACATCTTGCTGATTGTAACCAGGAAAGGTACTTTGTTCACCAGGTACTAATGGGTCCTGTAGCCGACCAGTGGTCCATCACGGTTGGCCTAAACTTTGACTCTACCCCGGTCCAGAATGACCTAAAGTAACCTTTTTAGCGCTATTTGCTTCAAAGTGCTTTACTGCATTTAGGGCTAGATGTACAAAATTCTATTTTTGCATTTCCTAAATAGTGAATCTTAAGAAATGTACAATATTAGAGATTTCCTAATAGTGATTCCTGCACAATAGGAATCGCTATTACGAAATCGCTATTTAAGAAATATCAAACCATTCATTCCTATGGACCTGGTTTTGCATCTACTAATTTGCGATTTCCTAATGTGAAATTACAAATTAGGAAATGCTAATGCAAGGGTGACTATTGGCGCAGGGCCCCCTTGATGTACCCTGAAAAAAGTGATGCACATGTAAAGTGCTTGAAAAAAAAGCATTTTAGAGTGCTTTTTTTCAATTTCACATTGTTACCATCGAATCCCATCACTAGCAAACCTATATATATATGTTTGCCTTCTATAATCCTACTCGCAATCTCAGGACCTCATATTCCTTTTCACTGATCATTTCCCACTTTAAAGAACCTTGTGTGGGAGGCCAAACGTATTCTATAATTACTGTTCCACTTGGAACAGTTGTCCTATTAAGTTGCACATTAAACCAAATCTGTTCCAATTTGGAAGCTATTGAAGACCCATTTTTTCCACTGTAGTTGTTAGTTTAGTTTGCCAAATTTTTTGCTATCTCATTGTGCGCCATGAGACCCCCATTTATTCACACACTTATATAACTTATAAATAACAAAACATGCCATATTCACAAAAGAAAACTTACGCATGAGTTAATCTACATGTGTAAATTTACTCTTAAGAGTTACTTTTGGCTGTGCACCATTTTCGAGTGCAAAATTGCTAAAAAACTGTAGACTAACACATCACCGCACTCTAGAATAGGGGGTGTAGTCAGTAAAAACATCTTATATGACTGTAAAGTTATTACTAGAAGTGACCTTATGACCATATTTGATTTTCCACATACTCAGAGACATCAGCAACAGGGATGGAGATTTGGTAATGTATTGAACTATTTGTAAGTTGAATGTTTATGAAAATTAACTTTATATACGTTTTTTAAATGTACATTACATTTCTAAAAATACTACAGGACTATTAACTAAATGTTAAATTAAAATGGCAATACTCTAAGTATATTAAATTACATTAAAACTATTTTTAAAAGATTTATTTAAAAATAAAACCCACCTAAAGTAATATATTTATATTATTTCATTATGTATTAAAAGTTGATATAAGTAATGTATAAAATATATAGTTTTTTTAGTTGAATTTATTTTTAAATTTAATTTTTTTAATTAAAATATTATTAATGGAATAATATTTATCCACATATTTTTAACATTAAAATACATTTCCGTAATTTTCTATTGAGGGTGTTGCAGTGCCTGTGAGTGGCCATGGGTGGTGCTAGGCTTAATTCAATTCTGAGCTTGAATACATTTGCAACGGGTTGTAGTGCCCTTTGGCTTAAGTATCTATAGAATTAAGTTTGTGAATATTAATGGGCTTACTTTTTTGTGGGTGGGTGCATGTCCCTCAATAATCCCTTCTCTCACCCTCCCATAACTCCTTCTTACTCCTCCCAAAACCACTCCTTTGTATAGTAACAATTCTCCATTTTCCACACATTTACTACTAAAATAAATACCTGTGTGTGTGGTGATCTCCACATTCACAGCAGAGATGTCTGCACATAAAAGAAAGATAGGAGAAGAGAAGGCATAGACCTACCCACATCGGTTAGAGAACCACACTTTGATGTATGTTAGTATCACTATTGCAATACTACTAAATATCCTACAAAATGCAGTTTGTGCATAGGCCCCATAGTGTTTCCGTCATGCGTCAAAACTGCTTCAGTTGCCAGAATTATGAATGCCTCTGGCAAAGACATCTTCTCATCTTAAAAGGGACTTTGCAGTAATTTCTGACAACAGTTCCTTAATATGCATCTATTTAGCACCCCTGGAAGCTTATCAACTTGGCAAATTTCAAAAGAAGCTACTCTAAAAAGTGCTTTAGAAGTTGGATAGCTCAGTGTTTTGGAACCTTCTGTGCTGGCTTTCTCCTCTGTCTCAAGAATCTCACTCTCCAATTGTGTGTTTTAGGTCCAGAGTACATCACTAATGTGAAATACATTTGAGTGTTGGGTGGGCTCATCACCAAAATGACACGAGCAGTGGTCTAGGTTGCATTTATGTATGTGGTATTTGCAAACACAGGCCAAAGTGAAACCTGTCATAGCCGAAAGGCAGGAGAGTAATCTATTTCCGAATTTAACCTTTAGTGATTTAATCTCTTTTGACATTCCTTCCTCTAAGGCTGGCAAGGTCCCCACATAAAAGAGATGCAATACATTTAAAGAAATTCGCGACCTGAAACTTAAATTAATAGCTGCACTAGAAACAAAAGCTTTACCAGATGCGGCACGGATTGGAATAGGTTCCACCTGCAGGATAAACCACTCCATTGTAGGTGCACGAACACTGCTCAGGAGGGATGCATGTTTGGCTGCTGATGTCATCAAGTACAGTACCTACAAGAAGAGAAAAAGGCGATGAACAGATGAATGGAATAAAATCCTATGGAACATGATTTTCCCTGAGACACATGCAATTGGATATAATAGCCATGGTATGTTGGAAACAGACATGAAGCTACCTTGCAAGTTGCAATCCTTATAAAAATGTTTGGGGCATTATCTTAAAGACTTCCTCTAGAAGGGTAAAGAGGTCCAGTGGACATTCACATGCACAAGCAGAGGTCAAGCTGGTGACACAGTTCTCTGGTTATTTTTAAAACGTAATTCCATATCTAATCAGAATGTCTCCTCCCTCCTTTCTATATAGCTATGGAACAAAGATTTCCCACCTCAGTGGGCACATGGAAATTTTGTTGTATTGCCTGAAGATCATTTTGATTGGAGACCCCGGGATAAGTCAGGGAAAGCATAAGACTTGCCTTGCGGGCAGAAGCAGCCATCCAAGCAGTTATCTCGATGGAATATGGTAGCCCCATGGCTGGAGCAGCTTTCCGCTTCCCAGGGACCACACTCATTGTATTCCATCCCAGGAGGACAGTTCATTGCTGCAAGGATTGGATGCAAGACATATCAATGTTAACAGGCTGTCATAATTCCATATTTGGTATTACTGTGAAATATAAAATCTGCATCATTAGATAAAATGGCTATCACTTGTTAAAAGGGAAAACTTCACAGGAAACAGTTCAGGTATGTTTTATTTTGGCAGTCAAGCCAATTCAAAATCTGATCATATCTACAATGAACATGTCTTACGTAGCACAAGTTAAACATGCTCTAGAAGATCCAGAGAGCCACAAAAGGACTCAATAAAGACCTAAAAGAGAGAACTAGTAATAATAACTCTAATTAAACTGTGCAACCTCTCAATAAGAAAAAGGACCCACTTCAAAGCAGCATGTCCCTTCAACAGTTCCTTCCAGACACAATCCCCAACACCCACACTAGGTAACACTTACCTTTTTAAATGGACATAGCCAAATATTTTAGGCGAGAAGACAGACACTTATGCTACACAACTCCTAAACGTTTGACCAATCTGGCACTCCACATCTAATCCCATACACCTCTCACCTCTTTTTGGAAAAAGGGAAATTCTTGAACACTAATGAAGAATAGATTGCCATACTGAAAACAAGTTAAGCGGAAGGATAGATGCCTACATGATTTAAATGTATTGTTCCTTATCTTTTCAAACAAAATTACAGATGCACCTTAGCAATAATAATCCACATTTGTAAAGCGTGAACAATCACCCGTAAGGGTCTCTAGGCGCTGGGGGCCGTCGGGAAGATTAAGCAAGCTATTGCCCAGAGTCACATGGTGCTGGGCTAATCTGCTGCCGGCGCCTGGGGTTCGAACCGTGAGCCCCAGATTCCGGAGTCATTCGCCCTGGCCGCGGCGCCACACCTCTTCCACTACTAGTACTTGATCCCATTGCATTAACTGAACAGCCCTGCCAGACGTTTTCGTGGGTCCTGGGCCACCTTAATCCCAAGTATAATAATAACCCCTCCTCCAGGTAAAAGAGAGAACAGGGCAGGTCCAGTAGCTTAATTAACAAACAAGTGGAGCAGCATAAAATTGGTTCTGTACTCATTTTCATTGATTAGGCCACACATGTATATTATGGCCATATGTTTTAATGAGATATAATGTAATCTAAAAGTGCACGTAAAGCAGCATACAAAGTGCACGTGTTCTGTAATTATGATATTTATATATATGCGTGCTGCTAATGTTCTGTTTTAGTAAGAATTAATTTATCGCATTTATAAGGAAATGTTCTGCTTTGCCATGGAATGGAACACATATGTATGAGAAATGCATTTACTTTATGACGTGATTGTTCATTGTTCATGTATTAGCCTTTATTTAGTAATAACGTGTATTGAAGCTTTCACTACTTAACTTGATCAAAGGCCTTAAGCATTTGGATTTCACAATGTTTAACCTTCAATATGAATTTTCTCTTGGATGTGATGGGGGTTTTTCTTCCCATCCCAGATGCCTACTAAGATGACCAAAAGGATAGAAAGGAGGCTCCTGTTATCAAAACCGATCAGGTTGTGAGAAGGGAGACAAGGGTGACGCAAGTTACGACCAGAAGGGAGACCCTCTGTCTGTGTGGAATGGAGGAATACATTCAAGGGCATTTAGAGATATGTGGGTCAAATAATAAAGTGTTATTGACGTGTTATTGAAACATACATCTAAGGAAAAAGAGTTTCGATTATGTCATGTGAAAGAAAGTATTGTTCTAATTGGGTCCATGAAAATAATTTATTAGGGTTTTCAAGAGTATATTTAGGCAATGCTTGTAAATGTAAGCAGCACACACACTATTACGCTGAGACTTAGGAGAAGAGAGGTTTAGACCTCTATACCTTACATTTCTATACTTCATTCTAATTGTGTAGCTTTACGCTATGCAATGCTTTATTCTGAAACTTCTACTGAAGTTTCATGCTGACACCTTTCTCTCCATTTTACAGATCTAATCAAAACCTAGTTTAGCATTTATGAGGTAATTTAATATAGACCTAGAGATGTTCATGTATGAAAGACAGGAAGGTCGAACTTTTTAATCTTCTTATTCTGTTGTGGTTCTACTATTCGGTACCATCATCTCTGATGTTTTCATCGGTTATCTACTATTGAGAATTAACTTTGTATGTAGAGCTTGAAGTCCATTGAAAATTCTGAATTGCTACACAATGTTTTTGAGATTGATTTAAATTACGCTATTAACATGTAATAAATATAAGTTTAACCTGATTTCTGACTTGGAGCTTTACTGTGCAGCCAAATGGTTTGCACTGTATTTATAATTTGAACTATTAAGTAACTTCTTTATTCTTCAAGCTCTCTAAAAGGTCAGGATCGGAGGGGACAAAAAGGGCCCACATCCCCTCTGCTGGATCACAAGCAGGCCTGCATTCAAGTGTATAATTCCATTTTTGCAACAAATAAAACAAACATAGGGCATGGGACCTTGATAAAGCATGGGGCCTTTGTATTATGACTTGTCTGCCCCCACCGCCTTGTGACAGCCCTGCTAAGTTAAAGTTATGAGAACATTCTTCAGATAACCTTTTGCGAGCTAAATATGCAGAGCTTCTCTCAGACTTTCATTCATCAATTTAAGGATTGCCTCATTTTCTTGGTGTTTTAAAATTGTTGTATCTTTCAGCGTTTCGACTTGAAATTCCAATTCATACCTCAGGAAATGCCTGTTTTTGTCATTGTTTCTTCATCCAGGCTCCAAAGAAAATATATAATCCTATTGGTAGTAGTCTGTTGATGGTTTTAAAATTATTTTCCAGATAGTCTTCTCCTGATTGGCAAATAGTTCTTGCATAGGCATAAGACATGAATCAGTGCCTCACTGGCAGAGGTGCAGCTGGGCCAGTGGGTGTAATAGACTGACCTTTTTCCATCAGCATATTTTGTTTACTGGCAGGTTATTGTAACATGCTAGGAAAAAGAGTATTATCTGGGAAGCCGATATAGATCATCCTATACAAAGTCCATTCTATCTTTCCACTACTCTCTGTTTTAAGAGATTTTGTGTTGGGGCCTTGTCTCTGCTGTGATTGTCGGAACAGCCAAGGACTTCTAGATCTAAATGTCCCAGTCCTCCATTTGTTTATTTATATATTTGGAGTTTCTAGGTTATACAGCATTAAAAGCTTTATCAACACGATGGTCTATTGCCCTGTTTTTCCTCCTTACTTGCCATGTTTTTCTTCTTACTGCATAGAATAGCAGTGCTGCACTGACGTTTTCCCAGATTACGAAATATCCCAAATCACCCTCTGAGGCACCACAGGGCCCTGGTGAGAGCCTTAGCGTTTCCATTTTCTGATTGGTGTAGTATCTGTCCTTCGATCTGAAGCTCAGCTCCTTAGCCTATGGCACTGCATACTTTAGCCTGGACAATTTGGTTTAAATTGGCGTCGCTGGAATTCCCTGAAAGGATCGTTAAGTGAAGAATGCTTTCAGCCACCTCATCTGCTTTGCAGGAGACCTCCTCCACATGCAGTCCCACCTGAGGGTTTCAGAGATGTTGGCACACTGATACTTGAACAAACTATTTTTTTAAATTTTCTTTCCTCCAAGAAGAAGAACCTTACTTCATCTTGGGCCATATGCCCTGATTCTTGATTTAAGCAGGTTGACTTTCAGCTTGGAGAGCATTTTCATGGCAGGGATATTAGGACTGAATCATCGGCATAAAGGAGTGCCATTTTTACTCCTCCAATTTGATGCCTGCCCTGAGTGACAGTTAGGATCATCAATTGCTTTTTTTGTTTGTTTAAAGGTTAAATAGATGGTGTGCCACAGGCATTTCTGTTTCACCCGGAAATTGGTCATAAATGTGTTGCTTCTTTCAATGTCTATGTCGATCCATTTTTTCTAAAATAAAAAATAATTTACATGTGGCTTTCAGCTTGACACAGTACAGAACCTAGTGGTTTCAGCTTAATCCTAGGACTTCATTTAACTACTTGAGAACCTTTGTTCTGAGAAGTATAAAATATCACTTGAGAAAAGAAGAAAAAAGAAAAGGCCCATCACAGAATCAACGCCAGCGATATTTGTGTGGCTCTGTGACTGTTCTCTGGTAACAGTTCTATTGTGAGAGGATTAGGTATATTTGAGTGTTAGCACATAGCACATAGTGATGGGTGACAAATCTTTCCTTTTCTCTGTTTCACATTCCCCACTTTAACGCCTACCTACTCTCCTCCCTCCATTGGTTGAGAATGTCTCCACAATAACTACAATCCTTACTACCCTGCCTTCATTGATTATTACCAAACCAATAAATCTGGTATCACAATTCTATTTCTAGCAGGTTTGATTATTCTTCACTACTGTAAGTTCCACAGTAATGGTATATCGCAGTTGGCTCTTGAAGTGTTCAAACTTTGGCGGCACTAGACTTTTTGACTTCTCCACTGTTTGGCTAGATGTTGCCGTCCCTAAGCGTAATGGCAGAGGGGACAAAAAATACACATATCCTAACAAAAGTACCACATTTACAGCATCTCACCTAATTACTTCTCTCATGTTAAATTTTACATACTCCTCAAGCTGCTAAGCTGCTCCAGGAATACATTTAGAACCATGAGGGTGGTTCCTGATCGTTGAAAGCTAGACATTTCCCTGGTGGGTCAGAATATTATGTCTCAAAGACAATACAAACACATATTGAATATCATCCTAGGAGATTTCATATTTACTCTGTTCCTTATTATTATCTGGATTTTATTCTGATTTAGTTTTTTAGCTATCTGCCAAACAAAATTTTTAGTTTTGGCATTTTCTACTTTCCTCATATCATTTCCCCTGACGGGGTCTAGTTTTATGTATAAAGACTTACAGTTCCCAAAGAGATTGTGCATTCTGAGCTAATTTAATGTTTTTAGCTAAGTGCCTTTGTACTGATTCTTCAATTGTGTCTTGAAGTTCTAATTCATGCTGTTCAATCTGAGTGGTAAGCCTTGCTCTCTCTCTAGCTACTTTGCAATCCTTCCGAATTGTGTATCCAGTAATTACCCCCACAAGAATGCCTTAAATGCATCCCTGCCTGTAAAGGGCATTATGCATTTGCCAAACTACAAATTGGTGAGATGGTGCTCTGCCTGGACTCAGTCTACACGTCACCGGGCCCGAAGTGTTCCTTTTTCCTCCAGCTCTCCTGCATCCTGACAGATATTGATGCCCCAAATTTTTTGATAGAGGGGTCTGGAACTCGGCATGGGACATGATCCTGGACCGTACGGACCCTATTGATACAAAATATAATGCAGATCAGGCCCTCCTGGGGATTGTTCAAGTGTACCACAGCCTCTGTGATGTCTGGCATCATCTGCACCCGACAGACATAGAATACACTTATCTGTCCCCAGTACAGGGCACTCATTTGCGATTGGACTCTTTCCTAGTGGCCCATCCATTGCTTACCCTTGTATGCGAGGCCTTTATTCTAGAAGGCAAGAAGGTCCTGATTTGAGTCCTCCCCAAGCTGGGAAAAGACCCCTATCTCTGTAGTAGTTACCATCCTATTTTCCTCCTCTATGAGGATGTCAAGATACTGGCCTGTGTTGTACCCACCAAACAGGTTCCATCCTCACTTGTACATCCCACACAGGTGGGGTTTGTCTAAGGCCACACTTCGTGCAATCATCTACAAATGTTGTCCCATGCGGTTTTTTGGCGGCCGACCTAGCGGAGGAGGCCTAATCACTTTCGCTAGACTTTTATCAGGCCTTTGATAGTATAGAGTGGAACTACCTTTTTGCCGCACTCCAAAAGTTCGGTCAAAGGTCAGATTTTACATCCAAGATCCGCTGGCTCTATGACTCCCCCTCGGTGCAGATCAACTTCCTGGCTTGCTCTAGGATCCCTGCCCCACCCAAAGGAATGCCTTCTCTCCCCTTTGCTCTTTCTTCGTGCTATGTAGCCCCTGGCAGCGGCCCTGCCCCAGTCGAACCAGATAGTGAGCATACCCACAAAAGTGGCCCCCTTGAAGCTATAGCTATAAAGATGAAATCCTGCTCAACGTTTCAACCATGCTCACCTCCATTCCTGTGGTTTTGGACATTATCGATATGCTTGCTGCCATATTTAGCTATAAGCCCTCTCACTCTTGAGGATTACCACCTGCATTGCCATTGCAGGGCACTCATTCCATGGAAGGATACCCTTCTCAAATATCTGGGCATTTATGTCAATAGAAGATTGAAGCGCATGGTTGTGGACAACTTGGACCCACCTATTGCATGCATGCAACTGGACTTTGACAAATGGTCTTGTCTAAACCTGTCACTGCGGGGTCGGATGCAGGTGCTGCAAATTGTAACTCTCCCGCGGTTTACTTGTGTGCTGGGCATCCTTTCCCTGTTGGTTCCCCTCTCTGTACTACTACTTAGCCAGGTGTATGAGACCCCCCCCTGCTGTGGTCAGAAAACTTAGGCGCAGGCTCATGAGCTTCTCATAGTGGACGCCTTTCTTCATGGCAAGCACTTATTTGTAGCAACCATGTCCTCTGAATTGGTGGGGCCATGGTCCATTGGGGCCCATGGTGAGCTGTAGGGATCCATACACTGATGCATCTGATCACCTGGGGGAAGCTTTAGTCCTTCATGATCTTGCAGGAAGAATTTGTCCTGCTTATTTCCAATAATGGCCCTATACACAGCTGCGCCATCAGAAGATTTAGCCTGCAGTCTTAGATTATCCCCCCCCCCCGGTGCTCGCACACATTAACGAGTAGGGGCAGTTAAGGCCATGACGTCTGGGCTGTACGACTTTCTGATTCATCACCTCTACTCCTAGTCTCAAGTGGTGAGCCTCAGGGCAACTTGGCAGAACAATATTCAGGTCAAGTATGAGGAGGAGGATTGGGACGAACTTATGGAGGAACTGGGCAGGGGTGTATGTACGAGAGGCCCGGATGCAGTTCTGCCTCTACACGATCCTTCAGGGGTGGCACTGGATGCCAGCGCGGCTCCGATCTGTGCGACTATTGTCCCACTCCTCTTGCTTGAAGTGTGACCACGCGCCTTGTGACATTGTCCCTATACTACTGGAATGCCCGATATCTGTCTCTCCTGGACCGTGGTGTGGAACACATTGAGGGAATCCATGGTTGTCCCCACTCTGCTTCTGGGCCCAAGAATCCTGCTGCACAATATGTCAGATCTCCCCTGGCTAGCGCACCATGCTCACTACTTACCCGCTAAAGCCCTAACAGCGGGCAAGATTGGCGTCCTCGGCCATTGGGCCTTCCCACAGATACCAACATGTGAGGAGTGACTTGCGATCATGAACAACACTGCCTTCTATGAGAGGATCATCTTTAGCCTAATAGATAAGACAGACGTGTTTCATTTCATTTGGTCCCTCTTCCTGAGGTAGGATTGAAGCGAACACAGTAGAATCTGCCTGGCCATGCCTAAATGGCCAGACTTGCTGATCAGCCGCCTTCGGGCGCCTCCCTTCATGATCCCCTGCCCTCTCTCTCTCCCACGGCTCCCACCCACATCATTTTCACTCCATTTTCCGCATTATGTATGATGCACGTCAGGGCCGGCTTTAGGGCAGTGCGACCGGTACGGTCGCACTGGGCGCTGAGCTTTGAAGGGGGCTCTGACCTGGGAGGTGGCGGGGGCGGTTTGTGGGGGGCGCTGTTTTTGCAATCACTTTTGATTGGAGAGATGGCAGGCACTTTTACCTGGTGGTAATGAGAGAATCCGAGGAGGCAGTTATGGGGTGTGGGAGGTGACAAAAATGATTGTCGCACCGGGCGCTACCAGCACTAAAGCCGACCCTGATGCACGTCTTCGATAGCACTCTGGCTCTCGCTCTTTCTCTCCTTTTCCCGTGCCTCTTTTTTCTTTCTCTTATTCCTTCTTCTTTTGCCTGCTGACACTCCTCACTCTTCTCTCCCCCCCCTTCTCCCGTTGTTTACTGATGGTTGGCGTGGTTATACCCTCATATTAGATATCCTTGCACTGATGTTACCCTATCAACAATTCCTGTCACTTCTCGGATTGCCCTCAGCCATGAAATTAACATCCTAGAAAATATTCCCTGCTCTAATAGGTGTGCCTTCTTGACCCCGCCAGAATCAACTTTGAACGTACCGAGCAAAACCCCTGGTGTGTCACTAATTCTTCCTGTTGAATATAAGAAAAAGCAAATGTGATGAGCACATTGATAACTCGCGTTGTATCCACCCGCTGCTGATTATGTTTCTGTGCTCTTAAAAATAGCCAGTTTAGCTAAGGTGCTGGTATGGCTTTCCAAACAACTAACGACCATGAAGAAAAAACAATATTGTTATAAATGCAGAGGCTTTGGGAGTTCTGATGGTCAGCACTTCTCGTGCAGCACTACTAAGGAGCCTAACTATATCCCAGCAACTTTTGACATCTGCTATGACATGTCCTGCTCCTGGTTCTACTCCATCAAATCCTGGCAGGGCCAAAGGCCAACAGTGCTTTTCTACGACTGGCCATCAAGGAAGATGGTGCCGGAAGGACTCTCAAGGCCAGCTCAGGCGACGTGGCCCTTGGCCCACTTCCGCATAGCAAAGAAGCTTTTCCCCCGTGATTTTATCTCGCTGACATTTAACGATGATTCTCTAGTCGATGAACTTATCAACTTTTGAAGTATAAACAAGTCATTTAGAGGGATTGGATATGCCTAATATACAGATGAAAGTGTTACCTCCCACCTGCAGCACTTTACCTGCTATTGCGACCAACTCTTCAAACCCGTGTATTTTTACATTCTACCCAGAAGCTCAGCCAGATTCATCTGACCTGAACCCAACTGACTGACTATCAACCGTAGCTGAGCCTGGCGACAGGGGTGCGTGTCCGGACTTGACTTCTGCTATCTCTACAGGTCCTCTCAATGCTCCAGCGAAAGTAGAGAAATTGGGTCTTGCATTAGGAAATCATAGAGATAATTTAACCTGCCATCTCTCTATTGAATCTACATGTGTCATCGCTGGCCTAATACCAGTGGACGATTTGTTCCTTCATTCCAACCTTTCACTGATCTCATGGAATTTAGCTGGCTTTATATCTAAACTGCTTGATTCAGATTGGCTATTATATATTAGCAAATTTGACAATTGCTTCTTCCAAGAGACCTGGGCTACAACCAAAGTGTCCATCAAAGGGGTTTCAACATACAGTGTGGCAGCCCAACCCATGGATAAGCAGGGGGAGCTATCAGAGGGCGCCTCATTCTGCTGAAGGATGACCTGCATTGCAACCTGTGGCAATAGACTCACCAGGGATTATGGGGGTGCTGCTCACATTTCCTACACAAATAAAAAGATGATTTACAATTTATATGCTGGATCTGTCCCTATAGACAATGAGTCCTTGATCATAATGCTTTTAGATGAACTAATTGAATCCAATCAACAGCAGGCTAAGATCATTGTGGCTGGAGACTTTAACGCCTTTTTTGAACCATCTTCGTTCATTAATGGTCTTACCCCAGCTGAGGACGAACTGTGGGTTATTCCTCATGTTAGAGAGGAGGCAATCACGCACCTTTTCGTCCACTGCCCTCAGCTAACGGCAACTGTGGTATAAACGCGGATATGGCCTGCAATGGCCTAACTCAATCTGACTCCCCAAGGGCACCAACTTTTAAGCATGGTCGTTACTCAAGTGTTATTGAATATGTTTTTTGGGATGATGGGTTATGGTCCCTTTTTGGAAGACATGAATGTTGATGTTCCATTTGTTACTGACTACAATTCCCTTCTTTTAACCCTTTTTGGCGTTGCACTGTGCATGGATATACCATCCACACTGTTGTACCCAAACCCCTAATAATTGCAGGTGGGTTTTTTGGCTCCCTAAGATGTATGATTTGTTTGTTTCCTTTCTGTCTGGTTTTGAAGATTTTATTGGTACTCCAATCTTAATTTTCGATGCCCATAGAATGTTTATTACTGACCTTCAAAACATTTTTTATTAACTATCCACACACAGGCAATTTACCGTAGTTGGGGAGGCCAAATGGATCAATCGAGATTGTAAACAAGCCAGGCTCTGATTTAGGGCTGCTGTTAAGGGACAGGCACCTTGGGCGAGAAAAGAGGCTAGAGGGGATTACAAACTTGCCCTTGCCAAGAGGCAAAAAAATGGAATGATAAAATCTGGCAAGACCTACTTCTAGCAATTAACCAGAAGGATAACAGATCCTTCTGACACATTTTGTCCAATGGTGGCAATGATAACCCCAGGGTTTACCAACATCATAGACAATCCGAAAACTGGGTTTCCCATTTTCAAGCATTATATGCCCCAGAGGATTTTACCCCCTCTGCTGCCACTTCATCAAGCCAATCGAAGGAAGTCCCTATATTAGGAAATGGCACCATCAGGCGCTCTGGAGACCGAGCCGGCGCATTTCACCCTAGAATATACAGCAGATGTAATTTTCTCACTAAAATCCGCCAAGAATCCTGGACCTGACAAAATACCAGGAGACCTGTTTAAATCTGAACCCTTGATATGGACAAGCTATCTTAACCTCACCTCTAATGCCATAGCAATGGGAGGGGAAATGTGGCTACTTGGAAGGGTACTGAAGTTATACCGGTGTATAAAAGGAAGCCCCATTTATTCCTTCAAACTATAGGCCTATAAGCCTTTTGGGCACTTTACAAAAGTTTTCGCAAGACAGGTCCTGGAAACATTAACGTGGGTCGCTGAGAAGCAGATTCTGTCACCATTCCAAGATGGATTTCGCCTGAAGACTAGCACGTCTGATCAAGATTTCTGTTTTGCCCTTCTCTACTGAATAACGTTTTGCTCCGTAAGCAGAAATTGTTTGTGGCTTTTTGTGGACATTAGGGCCGCTTTTGATCTTGTTCCTAGGGGAAAACTGTGGGATGTGCTGCTCAAACTAGGGGTTCTTAGGGACCTGGTTAAACCCATAGTCAAGTTGCATAAAGGAAACTAATCCCAGGTCGGCTGGGGTAGTAAAGGGGAGCTGACAGACCGCATTCCTATGTTGCGTGCTCTTCGCTCCCACTTTATTTACCCTATATATTAACGATGTGGTTCAAGTTCTTTTAGATTGCTAGGATGACTACCCTCACTTAAACAATAAAAAAAGCATCAGTTTTATTATTTGTAGATGACTCACTTCTTATTTCGAAAACCGCTATGGAACTGCAGGTTTTAATTAATAAATGCCAGGATTTCTGTATAAGCAGATGCTTAGAACTAAATACATCCAAGACCAAGTTCATGGTGGTCGGAACGGTACAGTGAAAGCAGGTTTTGAGCTTCTTGAAAGAGTGCATTACATAGATTATTTAGGAGTCATGGATTCAGACAAACTTAGCTGGGAACCCCAACTCAACCAGAGTACACTCCTTATTAAGCATTGAGCTTCCGCTCTCCTGCAGCTGCACAAAGAGTCAAACTCTTGGGCACTATCTCCTGCATTAGAAATATATCGTGCAAAAGCACAGAGTGACGCTTCTTTTGTCGCAGAAGTCTGGGTATACACTAATACCCAGCAATTGGCCACAGCTTATAATAGCTTAGCAAGATCTTAGCTTGTCCACCATTCCGCCCTTCTACGACTTAGGTATCAACCGAGTTACTCACCTCGTCGCATTAAAGCCACTGATATATTGCGTACATCTGTGGACCACCCCAGAACTTAAGGAATATAGGTATTCAGTGAGGGAAATTTTGGCCCTTAGCAATGTCCTGCAAATTCCCTGGTTCAATTTTGTATGTAAGTGGTTTCTGAAGCTTGCTCTCGAAAACCTCTGGAATAATGCTATTAACATTTGTAAACCAAACATTTGAATTATTAAAGAACGCTACTGGGCTTTTATCCGTGATTACTGGGGCTTATTTATGAGCCCTTTCGTCACTTTTGCGCCACCGGTGCGTCACTTTTTGTGAAGCACCAGCGGCGTAAAAAATTAGCCTTGTTGCACCATATTTACAATGTGACGCATCTAGCTAGATGCGTCACTGTGTAAACCCCTGCGCCACATCATACCTGCGGCAGGTATAATGTATGCAGGGGGTGCGTTCTGACGCAAGAAAAGGGTCGTAGAAGTGACGCAGTGAAATCTATATGATTTCACTGCACCACTTCTAGGGCGCAAATGCGTCAATATCTTACGCCTGCCTCATGGCAGGCATAAGACTGACGTAGGCACATTTCACATGGGACTTGCCCATGTCTAATAATCCATTTCTGGAGTTGCGTTACTTTTGTGACACACTCCAGCAATGCGTCATTTTTGTGCCTACAGATACGTCAGAAATACTGACGTATCTGTAACTCCTTGCGACATGATGAGTCATACTGTAAATATGACGCATCATTGGTGTCGCAAGGAGGGCGCAACGAAAAGTGACGCATTGATGTTTTCTCGCAGCGATGCGTCACTTTTCATAAATGAGGCCACTGTGTTTTGTGTGAGACAAATGGACAGTAACGGAGACATTTCTGGAATTCAAGGACACTCCTCTTTTTGAACCTTATCTTGATTTAATAATTTCCGCATTTACAAAGAGTTTGTCTGTGCGATTCCGTTTTGGCAGTCTCCCTGCAAAAGTTTTTACCTGCAGGTGGAAAAAAAGATTCTGGCTCCAATTTGTGCCCTGCCTGTCGGATGACACCTGAGACTGTCGAGCAGCTATTGTTGCTTTGCCCTGAATATTCGCATTTGAGACACAAGTGGTTAGTCCACTATGTTTTAATCTTGGAACTAAATGTTACTTACTAGCTGACAGGATTCTGACATGAGATGCCTCCACTCCACTAGTGTTTGCTGTCAGGCGCTATTTAGCTGTGGTATGGCACAAGTGTGGACTTATTTTGTCAGTAGAAAGACGTTTTTGCAGTTCTGTGTTTTATGTATTTTCCTTCTCGTGTCACTGCTGACTTTAATTAATGTATTTTTATGTTATTAATCTGTGGGTGAGCTCTGAACCAGGCAGTCGCATTCTGTTGAATGACTTTTAAATATTTTATTGGACAGGTATGAATTACTCGACATTTTGGCTAGAGACAGGCAACATTCATCACAATGTTCGTTTTTTAGCTTTGAAATGTATCTTGAATATCTTTTACTTGTGCGCTTTCATGGTTTTGCCATATAACCGGATACAGCATTATTTGATTAGATTTGAACTATGTAAATATGTACATTTTAAATGTTCACTATCAAGTATGCTGAACACATTGAGTGTGGTGTTGAAGAGTCTGGACGCTCAACTTGAGGGAATACATTAATATATCATCTGTTCCTTTAATAGCACACCATCAGTAGGGTATCACACCAGAATTTTGCTGTCAGAATATTGTCTGAGATTAGTATTGTGATCTAAATAAAGTCTATGAAATTGCACTGTTGGAGTTAATACTAGAAAAGCTCGATACAATAGATAATATTTTGGTAAGCGATACTTAGAACACGATATGTATAGCAGAATATATTTATCCATACATTACTTTGAATTACAGCAATTCAAAAAGATTTCACCATTCTTAGAACATGTATGGCAATTCTTGATATTAAATCTACCAATTGGCATTTTATTGAAACTCATTGCAAATTGTGAGTACGTTGTGATCGGTGTAGGCGGATACTGACTGGTAGAGACTACCGTGGCTGATATGTGATGCCTGATGTGTTGGTGCAGGAACCATGCCTAGGATTGTTAGAGCAGTGGTCTTCAAACTGTGGAGCAGACCTGGGTACCAAGCCTCAGCGTATACCAAGATGGAGGGGGTCTGGAAAGAACCAGAATAGTATATATTGAATGTGTGAAACTATCATAGAAGAGATTAATAGAAAATCTAATTTAAGGGGGTAGGTTAAACTTAAAATGATTATGAAGCAATGTAAGAAAATGCCTGAAGTCTCTGTCCATCTCATTAGCTGTTCTACCAGGTTGTAACTGGCTCTCTTGCAAAAGGTGAAGGTTGATACAAGAAATCTTCCCCCATACTCTTGCAAACATTTTGGATGCATGCACATCAGAGGTTACTCACGGCACATTTCTGGAGCTCTCCAGTTCAAGGGTTGCCCGCCACCATCCGCGCACTGTCGAGAGTATTCGATCACAGTGTTGCAGAAGCAGAAGGCGGACAGTCTTTCTGAAGAGTTGCACCGGCAAAGGTCTTGGGTGCAAGCCTCAACAAAGGGGAACGCCTCAACCAAACCTTGACATTCAGAAAAGGCAATGTTGTCCATCATCAAGCTGCACACGTTCTCCTAAGAAAAGTAAAGAAGGACAGGAAAGGGATTGAGCAGGTAGAGTCATCAGCCTAGCCCTAGCCGGTGCCTCCAAGAGGTGGCGGTATTTAAAGTCCTCTAACAGTCACGTGGCTTTCACTTCCGACTTTGTTGCCTGTAGCATCTCATTCCCTTCCAGGAGCATGAGCATTGATCTGATTAAAACGCACTCTGCTCGCTCGCCCTACAGTGTGTTACTAGGGGTGCAATAACAGGCCCATCAGAGTCCATTGCATTATTAGATGCGCAGTACCAGCGAGCATGCCTGGACGGACTCACTTATAAGAGAAGTTTTAAAATTGCAGGCACCTTCATCTGTGATGTATAAATGTCTGAAACATTTGTGAAGTATTAATGCACAGCACCTGATCTGCATTACATACTTCCGTTTAATGATTTGGTGCAAGCTGGTCTGTAGAATTGAGACAGCCAATATTTGCAGAAAGGTCATTGCTCACTCGAATGCTGACGATTGAGTGCATGCAAATTCCTAGTTCCAGCTCTCATTTCTTCATTTCAGTATATCTTTTTTGTCCCTTTACTCCCTTTTCCTTCTCTTCTAGTCTTATTTTTCTTCTTTCCTTTGCAGCCTTTGTCTCAAAACTCCTCTTTCCTCTCACCCTTCTGCCCTTCTCACATTGCTTTCTTTGTGCCTCCTTCTTAATCTTCTCCATCTGTCACCTCATTTCCTCTTCCTTTTTACCCTCCCATGTTAACTGTGCCTCTTCCTGTCAGCTACCTCTAACCTGCTCTTCTTCAGTCTTTCTCTCCAAAGTCTTTTGTTTCTCTCTCCAAATTATTTTGATTCCCTCCACGAATCTTCTTGAACTCCTCAACGTCATTTCTTTTTCTCAACTTCTCCTTTTCCCCCTTATTCTTCAATTCTCTCTTTCACACTGTCCTCTCCATTCCTCTTCTTCTCTCCTTCCCTACTTGACATTCCTGGGACTTATTCCCCCCATCTCACCACTCCTTATACCTGCTCACATTTTTCTCTCCATTTCTCTCCTATTTTCTCTCATCATATCATCTCAATGACGTTCATTTCCTTTATCTCACCCCTCCTTTCTGGGAATCAGCCTTTACAATGCGGCTTGAACCAGGCTGTGCCTTTATAATGGGGTCTGAACCATGAATGCGTCTTTACAACGCATTCCTTTACCACGCAAGTCGTTACAATGACTTGCCTTCGGGAAGGGGTTGTTGGACTGATGTTGGATTTTAAATCCAATGCTTTCCCTACTGTTGCGCAGACTGCAGTTGGAATAGTAAATTATACTATTTCAAAGTCCAGTGCTTTCCCTACGGCACATCGTTGTAAGGAATGCGTTGCAAACACATTCGGCTAAATTAGCATGTTAGAAACCTGAAAAAGACTGTCATTTTGATCATATGATGTTGGCAAGTATGTTAATATAGTGTTGCAAAGAGGGAGACCTGCGGAGTTACCGAGGTGTTATGCTCACCAACATATTTGCTAGACAATTCTAGCCCATGTCCCACCACTGTCCCTGCTGTGACCCTAAGCACACAGGTCAGGTTTGGCTTCCATTTTACTCCACTGCATTATTCCCTACTGATTTTTGGTCTTCATTTTCCTCTGCCTTTTAAGCATTGCTGGCCACTCATTGTTTAAAAGAAGGTAATCTACAATTACCCTCGGAGTGTGGGAGTTCTCAGTGGGGATAGTGAGCCATCAATCAGGCAGCTGTCCCTAACGCCACCTGTTTCATAGTTATCACTGAAGGTGGAGATCAGTGGCTACTTACTTAAGGGGGATTTTAGTGGTGCCTGCCGACAGGGTTTTTAAATTGGGATAAAAAATAGGACAGAGCACCCCAAAACCCAAAAATATGGTCCATAATGACTTTCTGCAAAATTATTACTTACTGAAGGAAAAAGGACATTTTTCTTTTTATCAATTTGGTTGTCAAAATTAATCTCTACATCGTCAACTTTAAACATAAATGCATTAGAAATGGATCAAAAAACCACCTGTCTCCCAAATGCTTTTTTTGGGCTATTCTGCCTGCCCCTGTTTTGGAAAATCCATTCGTTTGTCTTTCCTCTTCCATCACCTCTTCAAGCTCCGTGTTTCTGCCCTGTCTCTCCTTTCTTTAACCCCTTCTCCATTGCCCTCCAGTTTGATCTACCTTCTTCTTACGTCTGTTCTACCAATCCTTTATTACCTCTTCTCCCTTCCTCGCTCCCTGCCTGCAGTTATGGCTGCAGAGGAGTCAGCATGCATGCTGGTGAAGTTGCCAGCTGAGGGATATCAACCCCCGGGGTGGGCCTGAGCATCACACAGCTCCCTTCCTTTCCCTAGGTGTGTGCTGACCCCTAGATCTGGTGGCAGATTCTGGAAGACGAGTCATGGAAGCTCATCCATACACTACTTATCTTAGGGGTGAGAGTGAGGGCTATTTTCTCTCCTCTAGGCCTGCAGGCGCTGCACTGTCCAGACCATGTTAGTGTTCTTTCTGTCCTTAGCATTGGCGATAGTGGAGTGAGGGGTTATATGGAAGTCAGGGGGACCAGAAAATAACACCCCATGGCTGGCCCGCGGGGAGAAGATCTGAGAGACCCAGAGTAGCATTGTATGTTTAATCCTATGCTCATATGTGTAGGGGTTTGTATGGATTTCCCTATGTGAAATTTGCTGTGTGACGTCACCAGCTTTGAGAAGTCTGGAGGGTCCCCATCACCCCTCTATATTCCCCCCAATAAAGTGTTCGCCTCTGGCATGGCAATCCCATTCAAATATTGGATCAAATATGTATTCTTACTGGCTATGCTACCAGCCTCCCCATTGAATCGCTCTATTGTGTTATGTGTGCAGGGTCAAGAAAAGACTCTTACCAGGCATGTGGACTACATTACACTTTATTACGCATGCTATAACTATTACATTTGTTCCTATATTTCTAAGGCAGCTTGTCTCCATCCTTGTTACCCCTGATCTATCCTAACCTGGGACTGTCTGATCCCCCCCCCCACACTTCCTGTCTAGTCCCTGGGGCAGGAAGGGGCGCCACGATCTCTAACTTGTGATCCTGGCGCTACTGTTCCCTGGTGCGCCCACTTCCCTTACGACATGAGCCCTGCACCATTCCGAATATTGGATACAGGAAACGCACATTTCCACCGGCGATGCCGCGATGGTATTATTTTGCGTTTCTGATTTTTTTTAAACAAAGGGTGGCCATGTAACTTAAAGCAAATGTGTTTATTTTTTGCAGTGAAAGTGTTGGGTGTCTGGTTCCAAATCCCCCTTCTCGGCAACACCTGACTTTCATGTGCTCGCATTGCCTTAGTGAACAACTATCGAGGCCCGCAGGCTGCACAGGTGTCTAAAAGGAACCCTTACTTACTGTATCAAAGCAGGGCGGAGCGTCTGTCGGCAGCAGGCCTTCTTCGCACGTCTCTGTAGGACCGTCCACCTTCTGCAATGCGGCATAGGCGTACGGCGACAGCTGAACACCTGGAAGGAAGCGGCACTTGTGTTTACCACTGAATTAACGACATGTAGAGCTATCATCTATATGGCGTATATGGCTATTTTTCATGGTTTCTGAGCATGTCTTCAATTGGCAAGTGCGTCTCAACCTAACTCTAGAGATTGCAAGACAGCAAACAATATATTTGTGTGCTCACTTGGGGACAGCGGTTGTGTCGCTAGACGAGGATGGTTCGAGTTGAGTAGCCGGGATTTGCTTCTTTCCCAGTCTCGGGAATACATTTTGTGGGCTTGAGAGTCGCCTAAAGGCCGCCCTTTATGGATTGGTGGCGAATTGGGCTGAACCAACAGTGGCTTTGTTTTCTAGCAAGTCAAAGGTTATTTTGAAATGGAAGGCTCTGACGAGTGGTGTGGAGACACGGGTGGCGAGGGAGGAATACGAGATAGAGCAGTTATATGCCTGCCGGGCAGCAAAAAGAAACATGGACCATTTGGGTAGAAGATGTTTTTTTGTGAGAGGTGGAAGGAAGCTATGGAGAGGTGGAAGGAAGCAGTGTGATTCTGTCTGCTCGAGAAACATCATGGACAGACTTTCAAAACAGGGTGAGTGAAACCATAATCTCGTGTAGGAGTCTGCAGAGCAGGCTGCAGACGGGAACTGTCCGATAAACACGGGCATAGACGTTTGCGTCTTATTGTTGGCTGTAAGGAGCAAATTCACTGAAACTTTAGGCAGTGCAGCACCGCGACCAAAGTTGCTGCATCGTGCTGTGTGAAAGGAAGAGAGCAGACTAGCACCAGAGTTCCTAAGATATGGCTTTGTTTCTCGCTCTTTCTGCGTGGGCACACTTTAGGCTGCCATGCACCACACACACATTCTTGCACCACAGGGCAAGGGCGTTTGTGTGCGATCCATCACAGGTTTTCTACTGAAATGGTTCCCTTCCGGACCAAGGGGCATATTAACAATGTGACGATAACAAATTATCGCCGCTTTTGCGTCCGTTTTATGGCGAAAAGCGGTGATAATTTCAGCTGTCGTGTGTCTTGCTGACTTGGCGCCCGTTTCCAGCACGCCTAACAGTGCATCGCTAATGAGATGCAAAGTAGGGGTGGCTGTAAAACCAACCAGGGAAAATATCGCGAAGGCAGCTTTGCAATATTAACAAGGAAGGGTAGCGATTTTTTAAATCGCGTTAAGTATGCCTTAATGCAGGAATTTAACGTCTGTTAAATTCCTGACTAAGGCATACTTAACATGGGGGGTGGATTGTGTGGCTAAGACCACAGGCCCTCTCATCTAGGATATCGCTGTTTTCCACCATGGAAAACGGCGATATCCACACTATCACTGGTATTTTTATCGCCTCGGCAATGCACGTTGTTAGTAACGCACTTACCGGGCGATAAATTCCGGAAATAGCCGGCGATAAATATGCAAGCGCGCTTTGCGATATTTATCGCCGGCCCTTGTTAATATGCCCTGAAATCTTTCTTTTCTAACTTGTATTTGTACTTTACGGCATACAGGAAAACTTAGGACAGTTTTGAGAAAACAAAACTTTCCTCAATTGTTATGCTTGGCGTGAGGAGGTATACATTGTTGACTTAATGTCCTGCATACTTTCTTTAGTAGATAGGGCTTTGTGTCAAAATCCATAGGTGATTGCATGGGAACACGCATGCACCACCCAGTGGACTCTGCCTTGATGCAAAGTAAAGCAAAGCACCACCTTGTCTTACTTTAGGGCTACTTTCCAGCGCACACCAAGATGTGACCTGGAAAATAAATACGAATTCAAGACTCTGTGCCGGTTTGTGTCATATCTGATGGCAAGGCCATCCAGGGATTTTGAGTGTGAAAATCTGAACAACACACAGTTATTGTATGTGCCTGTTGTCCATAGAGTGTGCCTAACAATAAGATCCATCTCACTTACTCATTCACATAGAGGGCTTTAGCTTGGGACACGTGATCTTTTTAAAATATCATCTATTAGAACCACCCCGATGACATATGGGTTGCGGAATATATAGCCGCTTCCCAACACTCAGCCAGCCTCAAATGCTCTCCGCACACAACACAATATTAAAAGCAAAACCCAACACGAGTTACATTCTTAAAGGAGGCTCACCTGACTGACGAAGAGTACTTAGGGCTGGCTAAGTGCTGGGAAAAAATGCATTTTCTATGTTGGCGAAACAAGGCAGACACTTAGACAAAGAATGAAATGTACTGATACAGGATACATCACAGGAAGGACAACACACTTGTTGCAGATCAGTTTTCTATGACGTAAGTATCCCCATTTACTAATGTTATGGGTTAAAGGTGTATTAGGCCTGCACTGGCTACTATCCACTATGTCAGTAATCCAACTGACTGATAAAGTACATAAATCATGTTAACAAGCCAGCACAGATCCCCAACTTACCTACTTCACATTGATTCATTCATGTAAGGTAACTAATTTTGTAAGTTACTTTCTTGAATGTTTTTTAATACATAAACTTCCTTTAAAAACACACAGTTCTGCTTCACAGACCAACTCATTTCATGTACAAAAATACTTTGCAAAATGCAATGATAGCTTTTGCTCACAAGATGCAAAAACTTCCATGAAGGACTGGTCTAATCAATTCAAGTCCCATAGATTAATACTTGTCGAAAAAGTACAGGCACAGCGAACATGTGTTTTGCGTCAAAACAACTGCTTCTTCAGGGCTTATTTAAAAAGAGAAGACAAGTGTGTCTTTCGGATACCATCAATAGACTTCCAAACATACTCTCCAATTTTTTGTAAATTGTATTTCTGCATGTTTATCCTGCCATCATTGTAGAACACAGCAAAAATAAATGAATAAATGCATCAGACATGAGCTAGTTCTTCTTCTCCTTCGTGCTTTTAGAAACTTTGTGATTACTTTTGATACAATATAAAATATGAGATCCATTTTCTCTCTTTAGGAAAGATTCACTTTCGTTTTGACTGCTTAGGAGAAGGTCCTAGATGGACATGAACGGTAGCAACCAAAATATGACCACACCTTATAATGGAATCATCTCTACAAAATTGTGCGTCGTGCATCGCTCTTTTTGGAAGGTTAGCTACTAGAAAATTAAGGAATGGTCCATTACTCTAAAGAGTGTATTTCTGGAATGGAAATGTAACGAATCGCTTACTTGCATTGTTGTTTAAATCTTTCGAATTAAACGTCGATTGCTTGCCTTGTTTCTGAAGCGAACTGAGGCATATCATCAATGGCAATACCGCCGCTTTAGCGGCACTTTTTGCAGCTAAAGCGGCGATATTTGTATCGCCCTATCAGCAAGCTGTCGCTAACAACTGTTACCGACAGTTTACTGGTAATAGCGCCCCTTGTCAGCACGCCTCCCATCGCATCGCTAATGAGATGCAAAGGAGGCATGCCTGACAAGACTCCCTTGGGAAAATATCACTAACTCAGCTTCGTCATATTGACAAGGAGGGTTAGCGATATTTAAAATCACGTTAAGTATGCCTTAACGCAGGAATTTTACATCTGTTAAATTCCTGACTAAGGCATACCTAACATGGGGGGTGGATTGTGTGGCTAAGACCACAGGCCCTATCATCTAGGATATCGCCGTTTTCCACCATGGAAAACGGCAATATCCCCACTATCTCTGAAATTTGTATCACCTCGGCGATGCGCGTTGTTGATAACGTGCTAACCCGGCGATAAATTCCAGAGATAGCCGGCGATAAATATGCAAGAGCTATGAGCGCTTTGCGATATTTATCGCTGGACCTTGATAGTATGCCCCGAAATCTTAGTTATATGAAAATAAATGTCCTGCGAAGTTCAGTTTTACTTAGTACCGCTGATGTTGTTTGCATTATGTTCACAGTATGGACACTAAGGGGCGCTCTTAGATTACAATCTAGTCTTTACAAAGTTCTCAACAGAGCTTTTATTTCGCCTCTTTTTAACGGCGTGCAGGTTATTCTCCTCTGTTCCTCGATCCTTCTGATCTCTTGTTTAAAGAAGACCCTTAATTATAACAGTGTTCTTCCACAATATGTGACTGCTGTGTGGTGGCAACAACGTGTGTGCACACTGGTCTTAAGCACTTTTGAACCTCGCATGCGCTTACCGTTGGAAATAAACTCATTGTAGATGGGCACGCCATTGAAGTCTCCACAAAGCCCGCAGGTCTGGTTTGCATATTTCGGATCCAATTCCAACTGAAAGACATGCAAATGAAGGAGTTTTATTGCGTGAGGAAGGAAGGACGGGAGTTTTGTGGAGGGAAGCGTAGAGGCCAAGTTTTCAATGTGCCTATGTGTGACATTTAGGTGTTTTAGTAGGTGTGTGTGTGACATTTCAGTTCCTCTTGTGTGACACTTTGAGAGACACTTTACCAAGGGAAAAACAAAGCCGCCATTTCTATATTTCCAAAACATGCAAGATTGTGGACAAGAAAGTGCCTTAAAACAGCGCAAAGAGTCTGTTGGCTGAATAGTTATTACCTCTGTCTTTGAGATGGTGTCAGTATTTGGAGGGTGCAATGTACCAGCAAGTGATCTGTTTGCTGCAGAGATGTGTGTGCAAGTTCCAAATCTGCTGGGTCACAATCCCAGAATTTTGGGGCATAGTAACAATCCAGGCGATAAAATTATCGCTGCTTTAGCGGCAGAAAACTGCCGCTAAAACGGCGATAATGGGCTTGATAATATGCTCTATGGAATTCCAATTGAAGTCCATGTTAGATGTCCTTCACATTTAACATGGCTTTCAATTGGAATTCCATAGAGCATATTATCAAGCCCATTATCGCTGTTTTAGCGGCAGTTTTCTGCCGCTATAGCGGCGATAATTTTATCGCCTGGCTTGTTAAAATGCCCCTTTATGGTGTGAGGGGCAACTGCTGACAAGAATGACTTTAGATTCCAGAACCACCAATACCTCACCTTTGACAGTTCTTAATGCTAAAGTACGACTCATAGCGTCTGGAAGCATACCATATGCACAACATGAAGAGTATGCTAACTGTATCTATGCTGTAAACAGGACTGGCCACACTAATTTATGAAAGGAATATGTATTGAAAAGACATCAATAACGGCCTGACATTAAACCACACATGTAACCCCACAGTCCACCCCTATAGCTCTCAGTGGTGTTCTCTAAAGTGTTCTAGGATATCTTAAATGCTGAGTAATCCAGAACATGATGTAAGAAGTAGCCTGTCTGGTAGAGGAAGGAGAATGTGTGAATAAATGCAGAGGAGCACGGGAGGTTCTCTCACAGCTTGGGAAACGTCCTTAAAAGATGGGACATTGGTCGAGTGGGGCATAGCGCCCTGAAGAACCCAAACACAACACAACAGGCGACTGGTGTTTTGCTAACTTGCTTGCATCTATGTACCATAGAGAGCTCTGGCTGTTCTTCCTGCTCTCATGTCTACAGATAAGGCATGGGTGCTTCTGGGCTCACTGGGCCGGGATCAGGTGGGCCTGAACTCTGAGAAGAGTTGGGCTTATTGCACTACTCAAACCAAAATTTTACCATCTGGTAAAATCATACCATGTTCTGTTTTATTTTTAGTTTGTTTTATCTCATACATGAGAAGCCATCCTGAAAGATACAAGCGCGCGTAAAAAAAAAAGAAAGCAACAAGACACAATCCGAGGACTGACTGGAGAGCCCCTATTTCTTTATCTCATTCTTAGCAAACGAAAAAAAAAATACACAAGCAGAGCACAACAGGAGGTCCGAAGAGGTTTCTTCCTCCCGCAGAGCTCTACTGTTTTCCAACAGTCTCCAGATCGAGACTACGGCTTCGAGCCAAGGGGCATATTATCAAGAAACAGCGTTAAAATTATCGCCGCTTTAGCTGCAGAAAACTGCCGCTAAAGCGGCGATAATGGCCTTGATAATATGCTCTCGAGAATTCCCATATAAGCCCATGTTCTGGTGTCAACATGGGCTTCTATGGGAATTCTCTGCGGCATATTATCCAGTCCATTTTCGCCGCTTTAGCGGCAGTTTTCTGCAGCTAAAGCGGCGATAATTTTAACGCCGTTTCTTGATAATATGCCCCCAAGTTCTGTTTAATGGTGGCCACAGCCACTGGCAGCATTTATATCTGGTGAGCAGCTTGCGACTGCAGGTGGTCACACAGTACAGTCAGCCACAGTATGGGTGGGAGGCGGGGACTAGAGCCTAACAGAGCCACTGTAACCCCTGACAATCACCTTTCTTCGAGCCCAAAAAAGCTACAGCATTGGCAGAAGCTATGGGGCATATTATCAAGGACGGCGTTAAAATTATCGCCGGTTTAGCGGCAGAAAACTGCCGCTAAAACGGCGATAATGGGCTTGATAATATGCCCTGAAGAATTCCAATAGAAGCCCATGTTCACACCAGAACATGGACTTCTATTGGAATTCTCCAAGGCATGTTATCAAGCCCATGATCACCGTTTTAGCGGCAGTTTTCTGCCGCTAAACAGGCGATAATTTTTAACGCCGTCCTTGATAATATGCTCCTATATGCGGCCAGAGCACTGAGAGTCAGAGCATGATTCTGGGAATTGACCCATGCTTGCAAATCACGAGTGACTGCAGGATAATGGGCTTTAATTTGAGTCACAGTAAATTGTTTTGCGGTAATGTGGGGATAGGCGCCCATATGCGTTAATTTGATCCTTGATGAGTGACACGTGGTAGGGTTGCAGAAAAGGAGGGGAAAAGAAAGTTAGTTAATGGAGGGAAGAATGGGAGCTGGGAGGGGGGTGTGTTAGGACAGAAGGAAAGGCGGATAAAGAGCAACATGTATTCATGGCGAGCAAATCTTTCCTATTAGCTCAATCCTATTCCAAACCTGGGGAAACCATGCCTCCTTTTGGCCGCATATGAAAATACAGCTTAAATCTGGCAAGAAACCTCTATCACATACTGTTGATGTACATAACCCATACACAACAAGCATTTGCAATGCAATAGGTCTTGCATTTCCGAAATGTTAAGCTATTGGCATTGCAAATGCCAATGCCTTTTATTTATCTGTTTTCAAAACCAACACATAGATAAAAGGTTTGTCATTTTACAATGCCAGTAGCTCAAATACTCGCAAATGCAAGACCTATTCCATTGCAAATGCTTGTTTAAAGGGGGCCTCGAAACAGGTCTCTATCGGGCTCTGTTGTGTGCCCTGGCACAGGCGGGCCGTTTCTTTCCGGACTGCGGTGACAGCAGGCATATGCATGTACACTGCTCACACTGCTCACTAGTGGAAAAGTTATGGCATGAGGTCATGCAAGGTGAGGTTGTAGGGGGAAGGGAAATCCTTTAAAGAGTCATTTTCTCTCTGGATTTCCCTTCTCTTTTTGAATCTCAGGAGCAGCAGCATTGCCGTGGTGTCACCAGGGCTTTAAGTGGGAGCTTTTTCAATATTATATACAAGCCATAATTGCTGCTTATTTATCTTATGCAAGTAACAAACATTCACAAACCCAATAGTTCTGACTTGTATGATGTTACTTGTTGTATCATATATCTGGATGCAAGGACAGAAACAGCAAACTACAAGTCGGGCGGCACACTATACTAAGCACAGATTTTTAGCTTAAGTGTTTTTTAAGCCACGCCCTAATTGCATTGGCCACGCCCGTTTGAGACACCCGCCTGTTTTTTCATCCCACTTAAAGCCCTGACTATACCTGTGAGTGTGAGCTGAGAGTTCCCTGTAGGAAAGGAGTACGTTAATGAGCGTGAGCATATCCTGTAGGAAAGGACAAACTGCATGTGCTACTGCTGCGTACAGGATATTGAGCGTGGGCAGTAAATATGTTGTGGGAGAAACCACAACGAGCTGACTTGGGAAACATCACTTTGTTAAATCTGCGCATATAAACAGCGCGGGACGTTATAAACAAAAGAGGGGAGAAAGTGGCGTAATGGCCAGAGCAACCATAGTTGGAACCGGATTTGAGCCTCGGCAACATCCTGCGTTTTTAGGCAAATCACTTCATCTCCCTGCGCCTATCAATAAAATAACGAGTTTGCGCTATAAAAATAGCAAACATAAATAAACAGACGGTCAGCAACACACCCACACCCTTGTAAACCTGGCACCCACGCTTTGAGTGAAAGGACACACCCAGGGCTCTGGGCCACACCCACAGGCGTGTAACAGATTGGTAAATCACACAAGAACCAATGGAGCACAGGAGGAGCCAGGCCCAGTCACAAACGTAATAGACGGAAGTGACACGCCCCCAGCCGAGAAAACACAAGCTGAGCACACCTACCCCTCACAATATACAAGATACAGAACTCTGAGGTGCCCGGACAGAAATCACATCCGGGATCTTCTACACCCCAACAGGTGAACACAGGCACATGCAGATCTACAGGGGCGACACCCCTGCTCGGGTGTCACGCCCACAAACAGACACGTATCCTTAAAGAGGCACCCGACTGCTGCGTATTGGAAGCGTTATCTCGTCATTTTGGGCATTTCTACGTTTTGGGCGGGTTTTCGTGGTTGTCTGAAAGGTGAATTGTTTGGCATGGCTTTCTCATGTCCCATTACAAGTTAATACGCTAGTACTGCTTCTGTGTGTCCAGGTGGGTAGGAGAGACCTTCCGGTGACCGAAAAGGCACCAGGGCGTGCGCGTGAGGCACAGCAGTGCCAGCTTCCAGGAGCTGAAGCCTGCTTTCCCTCTAGGCCATGAGATGCCCCCGGGCCCTCTTCCTAACCTGCACTTTAAATCAGAATAATAACACAAGCGAAAGTGAAACTGCATGCTGGCTTGCGAGGGAAGGGGGACAGGAGATGTGCACGCTGCGTGGCTGTAAGCGCGTACACAGGCTCCAATCCGCCAAAAGCCTGCGCGTGCACATCTCCTGTCCCACTTCCGAGGCAAGTCAGCAACAATAGATCTCGCTGGCGACAGCAGCGCTTCGCGCAGCGTTCGCCAGGCGAGACCTAAAAAGGCAGAAATAAGCAGTGAAGAAATAGGCAGGACAGGGAATAAGACACGGTTCAGTGAGAATGAAGCAGAAGAGGAGACAAAAAGGCAAGAAAGCAATGAAGTAAAACAGGCAAAATGCAGTGACAATAGGGCAAAAAACGGAAACAAAGTCAAAAGCGAAAAGTGAAAAGAGGCAAAAGAAATGGAAAACAGTCAAAAGCAGTCTAATGACAAAACCGGAGTTTGAGAGAGAACATGAGAGAGAAAGAAGCAAGGCTGGAGCCTCACACGCACAGAAGCATCGTCGGAAAGAGCTTTGCCTGGTTGGAGGACAAGGCACAGGTAAGTCCTAGAGGAGCCTAAGCATGTACCTGCTTAATAGCTGGTACGCACTGTGCCTGCTATTATTTTCATTTCTTTTTTGTGCTCTGCCATCCATGCTCGATTTTGACTTCCCTCCAACGCTTTATTTTATTATTATTTTTAATGGCTGCCAGGCGGCTGCTAAGAGCTTCATGCCACTCACATGGTTTTTTAATTCACCGGTCTAACATGGCCATCCACCATGTTAAATGGGTACTTCAAAAAATGCTGCCAAGCATCACTAGAAAGGTTCAGTGGCCATCTTGAAATGGATTTTCTTACCTAGAAAATCAACTGCAAAATTGGCAGTTATGTGCGCGCATGTGTCATGATACATACGTTAATATGAAAGCAATAAAAAAAGAGCATTAGTAAAGCGAACGGTTCTGTTTTTTAGAGCTGAAACCTACTGGCACTGCCAATGCTTGTTTAGTATGGGGGTGAAACAATGCATCACCGTTGCAGAGTTCTGAAGTGTGCTGCTTTTTACTGCCCAACTTGTACAGCTTCTGCCAACACGATTTGTTCTATGGCATGGTTAATTTGTAAGCATGAAGATCATAGTGCCAAGCTTGCACAAACACGAGCTGAAGCACTATGTACATTAATGGAACCACACTTTGTATAGAGGCCAACATTAGTAGCTTAGCTTCCTGCCTCAGGTCTCAATCCTGTAGTACAAATACAACAGTATGCCCCTAGCAGTGCTAAAACACCCAACACCATACTAAATCTAGTACAGTACACTAACACAATTAATAGTATTATAAGGCAATACTGGCTATGTATCTAACAACGTTTTATGGAATATTATTCACAAAATGTAGCGATAGAATGTTTAAGTCAGACCTACTTAACAAATATAATACATAGCTGAAGAAGGTACCACTTTATGTATAAAAGAAGCAGATTTAGACCGTGCCCCGGATGGAATTTACATGCATCCATAGCGTCAGACATATGCGTAAATACTGTAACTTTTTATTTTGGGATATTAGACGTGTTGTTAAGCTGGCACCAAGGAGAGGTGGAACACTTAACATAGAAAATATACCTTGTTGCAAGAGCCTGCACAGCAATGATTTGTTCAAACCCATATATTTATTTTAAGTCAAGTGCCGAAGCCAGTAGGAGGTAAATGATGAGAGCTGGATGGGGTGTTCAAGAGGGTGAAGGAGTTGATTATTTCTGCTCAAGCTCTCCATGCTTTTCGTGGTGAGGCCTGCCCTTCAGCTATAACAGTGGATGCAAGCATGAGAGGTTTGGGGGCAGTGCTCGGGCAGAGGGTAGAGAGCAGACAATAGCATTTGTTTCTAGATCGCTGAAGCAGTTTGAGCGCCAGTACAGTCCAATCGAGCGGGAGGCACTGGCTTGTGCCTGGGCAGCTCAAAAATTTAAGATGTATATTTGGGGGCGTATATTTGGAATCTACATTTATCATAAGCATTTAAATTTTATCTTTAGCAAGGTAAATGGTAGCAACATGTCACCCAGACTTACAATGCCAAGCGGAAGTGATCGCGTTTGCGATCAAACATCAAAGCGGCAAAAGTGAAAGTAATCGAGCAGAGCATCAAAGGGCTGGGTGAGAAGGGAGGGGGGAATGCAATGAGCAGAGGAGCATCTGTGCACGTGCATGTGATCGTGCACTCAAGGTTTAGGCCAGCCAAAAGACTGTGGGTAGCACTTTGAAAATCCCACATATAAAATGTCTCTTCGAGCCTTTGGCTCGCAGGACCTAAAAATGCATTCTAAGCGGGTTTGCACCTTCACTAGATACTTTTTTCCACCGACTGGTGTGAGACCGAACTTCGGGGCATATTAACAAGGGCCGACGATAAATATCGCAAAGCGCGCTTAGCGCTTGCATATTTATCGCCGGCTATCTCTGGAATTTATCGCCCAGTTTGCGTGTTATTAACAACGCGCATCGCCGAGGCGATAAAAATTCCAGAGATAGTTGGGATATCGCCATTTTCCATGGTGGAAAACGGCGATATCCTAGATGATAGGGCCTGTGGTCTTAGCCACAAAATCCACCGCCCATGTTAAGTATGCCTTAGTCAGGAATTTAACAGACGTTAAATTCCTGCGTTAAGGCATACTTAACGCGATTGTAAAAATCGCTACCCTCCCTTGTTAATATCGCGAAGCTGCCTTCGCGATATTTTCCCAAGGGAGTTTTGTCAGGAACGCCCACTTTGCATCTCATTAGAGATGCAAAGCTGGGCGTTAGGAATCCTGACACTAAAGCAAGGTTTCACGCTTTAGCGTGACCTTGCTGATTAGGCGATAAAATTATCGCCGCTTTTGGGCCGAAAACGGGCGCAAAAGCGGCAATAATTTTTCATCGCCTGCTTGTTGATATGCCCCTTCCTCTTTTGGGCTCAGACATTCTCTACGGCTGGACCCGTATGCTGTTTGTTTGTTTTTAATTTATGTATTATTCATGTATGTGTTTACTGCTATCGTTTTGCTATTTCCTACCTATTTCATTTAGCTGGATTAGGATTGCACGAGGTTCAAGGCATGTGCAACACCCTTCAAGCCGTTTACTATAGTTGATCTGTATTTCTTCAAAGTGCTTTGCCCAGAGACGAACCACACACAGCACTCCCGGGGCCCTATTACGTATAGGGCGCACTTTCCCTGTTGTGCCACGGGGGAACATTAAACATTTACACCAGGCGAAAACAGGGAAAGTGCACCCTATCAGGTTGCATGCTCTGCCCTCAGGGCATCTGCAAACTCGTGCTGCCCTGGGTGCAGCCCATTCAAGTGGAACACGGAGCGGCTGCTTCAAAGCCACTCCATGTTTTACTGTGCAGCCAACAACCCCCTAAAGTTTAAAAAGGGGAGAGAGATCCCCCTGCAAGCTGGTGCAGTGAGTGACTGAACCTGCCTACAAGGGGATGTCTGAGGGGTTCATAGGACCCCCTTGATCTCCTCCTGAGTTCTGCTATCAGGAGGCGCACTGATAGGGCGCCACATTTTTGTGGAGCATTGTCACTGCCCCTTCCACTAGTTTCCTTACCTCTGTGCCTGCATCCATCATACAGCAAGGGTGCAGAGGTAAACAGATTTTCTCATTTGCATGGGGCAATGCCCCCATACAAACAGGGGGAACATCCTCTTGAGATAGCTCTGGCACAGCATGTGCACCAGTGCTATCTGTATTACAGAAGAAGCCATACAAGCGTCTACAGCCCCTTCAGTAATACCACAGTGCCCCCAGGGGGCACATGCCTGTTGCACCCCAGGGCACTTCTGTAATATGGGACCAGGTGTTTTATACACTACCATCAGGACAAAATCTCTGAAGAAACACCTTGTGGGTGTGCATGTACAGCAAGAAGGACATCATTTTATGGAGGAGATACATTTGTTTTCAGGTTTACTTCAAAGAGCAGATGACTGCAAGACTCAGTGTTACCAATTCTTTCAAATATACACAGGGTAGAGTTTGTCTCCACCCGAAGAAGTAATACACTCTCACATCTACAATTAGCTGTTTGGTGTATTATTCCATCGTACATGGAATACTTGATTTGAAATGCATAAACCACTAATTTACATTTGAAAATTACACTCAATTATGTATACAGAAAGTAATATTTTTTTCTTTTTACTGTAGTAGACTTAAAAACAAACGATTAAGACTTGAGCGCGAGCCTGATCTAGTGTTAGGCCTGTAGCTGCTTTTTCACCCTCAGACATCAGGATGACCTAACCTCAAAATGATTGAGGCTTTGGCTCAATCCACCCTCCTTGACATTTTTGTGGCTGCTGCCAGGCCACGGGACACCCAACCAGTCCGTCTATCTGCTTATGTGATTTTGCTGCACTGTGGTCCAGACGGGCCCTTTTTTATAAATCACAGCAGCTCTTCTCCCTCTTACACCTGCCAACCTTAGAGAGACTGCAGTATTACTTGTAACATCAAAAGCATCCATTACCATCAGCATTATTTTTACTACTACCACTGCCACCATCACCACTGCAACTTTTTTACCATTACTTCCATCAGAATTACCACCACCACCAGGGGTTCATCATTGGTTTACAAACTTCTACTGCGATGTTTGTTGTCCTCCTTCACGTAGTGCGTAGTCTCTCCTGGCATTGCCGCAAAGCATAATGGGGCTGACCTCTGACTTCTGCATTTGGTACTTGTGGCGTCACTTTAACGCCTCATGTACACCACTGTACTGCCCCCACAGAATGTGAAGAGGATACCCCTAGTCTCCCATATCTCATAGATATTCATTAACCTTATGGCAGAATAGGCCCACTTGAAGCATTTGAGGCCTCTTAAGGGTTGGTCTTCCCTTTACTGCAGGAGCTCGCATTATGCCCCTGCTCATGCATATATTCCACGTCACTTTTCTGAAAGGTCCCCTTTAAATGTAATCCTGTCCAGATCTCCTAGGATGGAATCATTTTTCCCAGTCTAAGGTTTTCCTTTTTTTCCCCGAAGGTAAAATGAATGAGTAAAAGTGGCATTTTCTGAATTGTGACTTTAAATTCAACAATATCATTAAAGAGAATGTTCAATTACAATTAATTTGAGTCCAAATATGGCACCTCTGCCTGCTTCCAATACAATGTTAGCATTTATTAAATCTAATAAAGTAACTCTGTGTTAGGCAGTGGAGGAAATAGGCCTTACAGTATTTAAAATTGACATTAGACATATTTCACTACTAACACATGTAATACTTCAATCTACAGGTCCTACTTTTTTAATACAATGCACCCTGCCATATGGGCTTTTAGGGTCTACCTGAGGAGTGACTTATATGTAGTAAAAAGTAAAGTTTAGGCTCTTTGCCAAGTCGAAATGACAGTTTAAGACTGTACTACAGGGTGAATGGTAGGCTTGCAACATGTTTTAAAGTACTCCTTAAGTAAGTGGCGCAAAGAGTGCCAAAGGACCATTAGTAGCATTTAATTTACAAGTCCTGGGTACAGGTAGTACCACTTTACTAGAAAACTCACAAGTACATTAAATGTTCCAGTTAGGTGTAGTCAAATTTTACCTTGTTTGAAGCACTTTTGCACTTGTTCGCAGTGCTTAAGTACACAGAGTCCAAAAAGCCAAAACAAACGGGTTCAGCAAAGGAAGGGATTGAAGGCTAAAACTTTAGTGTGATCCTGCAGAGAAGGCTAGGTCCAGCACTTCTGCAATGCATTATATTACTATCATTTATGAAGGTGAGAAAATAATAAATAAAGCCCTAACTAAGCACTATAATCATAGGTGCCTAAAATGTTACAATGTCACTTACACACTTTGCAACAGCAATTTTACAAAGGAGGATAAGGCCCTAGAAGAGCAGTCAATATCAATCATGTTTGTTTAAAGATAGAAAAAGCAGATGTTGAACCAGCTTTGTCACTAAAGAGAAAGTAACTATTTTTGGTGCTTTTGAACAATATGCACAGGCTTTGTGTTTCCAGCCACTGATGGAAGCCATTCGCTAAAGCGGTCCGCGCCACTGCCCCATGATGTGGTGGGAATATGGACATTTTTTGGGAATGATAGTTCAAAAGACCGGTAGCTTAATCCCGCTGATCGCAAGCCCTTCTCTGTGTGTTTATTATGCAAAACATTTATGGAAAAACCATAGTCTGGCGAGACAGCTAGAGTATCCTAAAAGGCCAGAACTAAAAAGGCACACTACTCCTTTTCTCTTCACAATGTTGGTTGACTGCGTTTGCATGAACTAAAGTCAACTGACACCTGGGTTGATTTAGATTTGGGTAGCGTTTGTGTGGGTGTAATATTCAACCCCAGCATTTTTAAGACAGTGTTTGATGAAGAGAGGAATCGTTTTCTTTTAAAATCTTGCTTTATAGATGAAACCTGCTGTGACCTCTTGATGTCTCATGTCTCTGATGCTGCCATAACAATGGCGCCTTACTGCCCCAGTAACATATTCGGATATGCCTATTGGTATAATACATTAAGGGCAGGTGCCACAGCATATTCTTGGAAATAGTCATCGAACATTGAGATGGTCTCCTCGTGTAATGTTTTATCACTGATTCTAAAGAGTAATAACTATTTTTTCTTTTCAGCTTCTGCTATACTCCTGGGAGACTGAAGACTTCTGTTTAGGCAAATTGTTTGTGATCAAAATGTAACGTAAGGTGAGCTGAACGACGGCGCTTCAATATTACTTGCAAGGTGCTGCTCTCATGTCTTAATATCTAGGTAAGCCCCTCTGATTAGTTTTGGGTAAGCTGAGGGGAACATGCCAGTTTAAGTTATTTCCAAACGCAATTGATAATAATATGAGAAACTGGCTGCCATCAGTTACTTCTAACCATGGCACTGTGCACAGCAAAGTATGTGCATGAGCTCATGTTGAAACCAGTGTTTAGTGGGGAGAGGCAATGGCAGCTTTGCATAGATTTACAATATTAGGCACATTGCACTGCTGTCATTTGGCCAGAGACACACCATTTGTTTAAGGTTTTATCTATTTTATAATCATGTTCATTTTTATCAAGATGTAGTAGAAATTCCCCCCACAAACAAATTTATAATCACATTCCTATACAAAAAGGGCCCCAAGTGTCTAAATCACTAAACAACTGAAACCCCCTAAAGGGACATTGTTTTCTATGTCATGTACATTTCAATGTAAGCAAAGTATACATAAACCAACATGAACAATTGTTGTCTGACCTCCCTCTCCCTTAAGCTGACAAACATCAATATATCTCCCTGGAGGCTTAGGTCAACCAATTGGGATTTTTTTCCGGAGGTTATTGACCTACCCGAAATATGTGAGAGAAACATTGGTAGTTCCCCTACACTTCCTGGATCGCCAGAAGATTACATATGCTAATTGATTAGCCCTCTCAGAGGCTTAAGGGATAAACCTTCGCCCTTAGACATGCATATTATAGTAGCAGGTTTTATTTAAAATGTGGGGCCTCATGCCGCAACACTTTCATTTTGTACTGCATGCCCAGGCCCACTCTGGGCACTCGTATGCTTTCCTTGTTGAGGGCTGAGAAGGGAGTCTCAATGCCCCTGTGGCCCATGCCGGCTCCCTGCGCATACATGGCAATAGGTCCGGCTTTAGCTCTGGTGGCACCTGGTGTGACAATGTTTGTTGGCACCCCCCAATTACCACCTTCCCCATGGATTTGCCCACCACTACCCTTTAACAGTGACCCTCAAGTGTCCATAACCATTCTCTCTCAGATGCATTTAATTAGTTAGAAAGCGCCACTCATACCAGTGTTGGGTGTCAGAGTACTTTACATCACACACACATTACACAGAGCCAATCGATGATAGGTTTGTAAATTAGTGAATAGAAAATTTAAAAGTGCTTTGTCACAATTGATCATAGGTGTGTAAATCAGTGTATAGGAAATGTTACATAAGACAGAGAACTACAAGGTGTAGGATCACACATCATTCAAACTGGTAGACAGTATAATTTAAGAATGCTTGGTCTGGGGAAGCGCAAACTCAGAATTTAAAACATACACCATGGCTGGGGGTTGTCTTTCAAAATAATAATCAATTTATTCCCAAATGAACCATTTTTGCAACATTAATCTACGCTCTAAAATATGCTTTGCAGTGTACATGCAGTTCTTTGATGACAGTTAATAATTCACTGCTCTATATTAGGATTTTAACTTAGAAATTGCAAGTAGCAAAAGAATGTCTCTTACAAAAGCAGCATCCCACTGACCAATTTATAATATATGCACTTTGTGATCTGCATGGTACACATTCTTTGCAAAAGGCATATTAATGCTCTGTGCAATTTTTAGATCAGTCAAAACCTCAACTAGACAACATTCTGATCTCTCTCCAGGAAAAACATTAATCACCGGAGTTATCTTGACATTTTTATTGTTCCCAGAAAATTGCTGGAGGCAAGGAATGTGGCAGCAGGTACTTTTAAAAACAAAATAAACTTGCAGACACGGCGCCCTCTGAAGTCAGCACCCGGTGCATTGGCACCGGTCGCACCACCCTGTTTCGGTGCGCAGTGCAGGAGCCAGCTGCATACCGTGCACCCTTGCCCACAGGAATCACCACAATCGGAAACAAGAATCATTGTGTTTCCCATCAATGTTGGCCGTGGGTGGGTGACCTGGTGTAGGGTGTGCGGCCCCTCAGACACCAGCTCCCAATAGACTCTAGGATCTCTTTTGTCTGTGCTGGGGAGATAGGGACCTCAGGACACTTTGGATTGTATGGGGCACCAAGGTCTGCTCAGAAGAGTGGTTTCCCTACTGAAATATTAAAGATAACGTTTGTGCTGACTTCTGGCATTTACAGGCTTCTCAAGCAGAGCTCCACAAGCTCCAGTCTCCACTCATTCCCACTAGGGCTGAGCCTCTAAGGGGGTTTCCCCCAGCGCTGTTGGTGGTACAATTTAAGTGCTCTGGAGCTCATTTTGATCCTGGTGGAGAACTCTATCCACCATGAGTAGTTTTACTAGGCCTCGTGACATCTAAACTTGATTTTTCTGTGGATCTTGGTGGATCAGGTACCGCAAGGGTGCCTGCATTGAGGGGAATATTGTTTACGTGCAGGAAGGTCTACCTTCCTGCACATAAGCAATTTTTAAATGACGTTTTGTAACTTTCATGAGTGGTGTTTAATGCTGTACACATAAAAGTTGCAAAACGTCTTTTTTTATTGTTTATGTGCACCTTCCTGCACATAAAAAATCAATTGCAATTTGCTGTTTTTATGTGTGTAGCACAATGCAGCACACATGAAAAGAGCAAATATGAGGAGAAATAAAGCATTTCTCCTCATTTCGCCTGTTTAAGACTAGGTTTTTTCTATTCCTAATTTTGGGGCAGCCTCCTATTTACACCACCCTTTCAAATATGGGGCAGCGTCAAAATCAATGGGTATTGCAGTGGAAAGCCCACTTCAACAACCATTGACCTCCCCTATCACGCTAAGTACAGCGTGAAATGGTGCCTTATTTACAAAGCATCGTTAAGCCACATAAAGTGGCTTACCACTGCCTTGTAAATAAGGCGAAGCCCCAATAAATAAATACATAAGGTTGAAGCCCCTATTGCTACCACAACGTCACTTGGTGACGTTGTGGTAGTGATAGGGGCTTGTAAACAGCCCCTATGTGTGGTGAGACTCACAGTAAAATTCCAAAACCAGGTAGTCAGCAAAAAATGCAAGGGGATTAAATGGGTGGAACTAATTTTCTACAGTACCCATAGCGCTTCTCCATTCCCCTGTTGCAACTCACTTTAACTTCTAAAATAATGTCTTTACCCACAATAATTTCTTCATGCTAATGCATCATATTCATGTATTTACGGGTATGGAGTGTTCCTATGTGCCCTAAAAGATATCCAACAGTTCATTTAGTGTATTTATAAGCCTTTCATTCCTCGCCACTAATACATGATCTGTGTACCAGTCATCTCTCACTGCTGTGATTATTTATTTCAATGGCTTAAAATACCCATTTAACTACCACCAAAGATGTTGCAAGCCACCTTGCATTCTGTGATGTCATGCTGAACATGTCTCAAGAGTTATGCAACACTACCATAATTGCAATCAAGGGAAAGTGCGAAACTTGGGAAGTTTTCAAATCATTGTGCATAGCTTCCCAGTATTATTTAAGCAATGTTCATGACAATAAAATGAGCAGCATGTGTCCACCTACCTGGTCGCACCTCCAGCAGTTGGAGTTAGGGCTTAACTAAAATATGTGCAGCCTAGATATGGTTCAATGCTACTCATAGATTGCTTTAAACAAGCTTGATTTTTGACTGGTGTCTCTTAACCCATGACCCATCATCAGTGCAGTCTAATCCTCCTCAATATAGTCTCTTTCCAATTTGGGGCCATATTATCTAGAAGGGCCTTAAAATTATCGCCACTTTAGTCTGCTATTTCCGCATAAAAGTCTCTGCTGTGGACACTGAGTATAGCTCATCAATGACTGTCCCATATAGTCCAGATCCACTTATTCAAGTATATCCAAATCAAGGATGTTAGAGGGTTACATTGGGGCAGATTCTAAGACTGACTTTAGTGGTTATATCTCCACTTTTGATTGACAGGTATTTCCACTTGTATTTGGTATTGAGGATTCAGGATTGAATAGAGAAAGCAAGGCATTGCCGACATAGAGAAATGCCTTTTGGATGCCTGTTGTCATTTGTACACCCTCCAACCTAGCATTACATCTAATTGTCTCTGCGAGGGGTTCAGTGGCCAATAGAAAAGGCACCGGTGACAGCAGGCACATCTTGTATCCCTCTTTAGCTCGAATTCCTCAGGCAGAAATCCTCCTCAATTTGTCCTCACTATAGGATTTTAGTATAGCCATTGGGCCTTTCTTTAGAACTCTCATGATCAAGGCCAACCAATGCCATAATCCTAAATAGGTACGCCCAATCAACTCAGTCAAAGGCTTTTTCGATCGCCAACTAGAGCAGGATTGGAGGGTTTTCATCTTTCCAAAACTACCACAGGATATAAGAAAGAGACTTCATATTATTACTTTGTGTATGCCCCTAAACACACCAAACCTGCTACAGCTAAATCATGTGTACAATCACCCTTTTCAGATGTGTGGCAAAGTCTTTGTCTAGGACTTTATATTCTGTGTTCAAGTAACAAAATTGGACAGTATCTATAACACAACAAATGTTCTCTTCGCGGCTTTGGGAGCAATGTAATTATCACTCTGTTAAACTATGGATTCAAATTCCTCTCTTATCTGCTTCCCTTAACATTACATGTGGTACTGAGGTCATTTTGATTTCATTTAATTGTGCAGAGTCCACGGGGAATTTATCCTCCCCCGGTGACTTTCCATTTACCATTTTCTCTATATCCAATTGTATTTCTTCTAAAGTAGCTTCTCCTTCTAATTCCACCTGCATGTCAGCAGTCAACTGTAGGAGATGGATAGAGGCTAGAAATTGTTCTTCCAAAGATGAGGTATTGGGATGTCTAGATAGGTTTGTTTTGAAGCGTTGAATGAGTTCCTGGGTAATAGGAGTGTGGGGTGTCAACAATAGACCATCTTTCAGTTTCCCACATCTGTCCAGAACTGGTTCAATGGTAGTGTTACAATCGCCACCTATGATCAGTTTAGACAACCAACCTTCTAACAGCAATATACCTCTCACGTCTTTCCACATTTAAAGTATTTTATAGGAGAGAGTTTTACATAACAATAGAGCAACACAACACTTTCTATTTGATATGGAGTTTGTATCACCTTTTGGGGATCTTGCAGTTTAGATTCATGTATCACTTTCCACACCCAGCCCCTTCTCAACTTGTCTAGTTTAGATTTAGGTGTGTCTCCTGAATCAAGGATACATTAACATAGAGCAGAAATTTGATTGCATATTTTTCCTTTTGATACAATGAGCAAGGCCATTAATATCATTACCATTATAAGGACATATCACTGAGTTTGTAGGGATGCGGTTTACTGACATTGCATGATATGCTTAGGTGTAAATTAAGATTCATATTGTATTGAGTAACACAGGTACATCGAGGTCAAGCACTACTGAAGGAAGGTGTTGCAACAGAGGAAAGCAATATGCATATTATGTATCAAACTGAACCACATAAGGGGTCCGTTAACAACTGCGAGACTGTTTCACAATAAAACAACAAACACAATTAATGAATAAATAGAATACATCAGTGGGATGTATTTGTTTTCTAAACAGCAGTGAAAGAAAACACCTAACACCTTCTACACGTTGAACTGGTGGGCCTAACCCCACTGCTCACATCCGCCCATGGGCAACTGGATTAATCTAGTGTGTATACTGGACATCCAATAGATGTTGAAATCAGAACTAGAACGAGGGATATTGTAGCATGCTTTACAGAGAATATCAAGAGATGAAAAAGTCACATCATAACATGTCATAGAAACTGTCACAACGTGTAATAACTTCAAAAACCATTCCAGTATTCTGGTAAAACATCTATCCCTTCTAACTACCCTCCATCTTCCCAGCCTTAGTTTGTCCTTCTGTGGATGTAAAGAGTATCTGGATTTGTGTCTGTCTATCTCATCGATGAATTTCCAAATTCTTCTGTCCTCGCCCACCTACTTATCACCAGCTATAGCCTCTCACAATCCATATACGAGAAGTCCTCTTGGGAGTCAGTCTGAGCAACTTAATTCCACTTCTCAGCACGAGCCATTATCCTCCTTTTGTTATGTTCATAGTCGTCTCCTTTAGTGTGTCAAGGAATCTTCTAAGATCCTCAGTGTTCTCAAATTCCTTATTTTTCCCTTGGAGGCTATCAACATCATGGCTGATTCAGCCAGACAATAGAAAATGTATTTGTTGCAAGTCTAGGTCAGAAAGCCAGAAACATCCTTCATTTCACTACAGTTTCCTATGAAAAGTTTGTGTAGGAAAAAAGATATTCGACACTTGAAATTCAGAGGGCTTTTTATTCTTTTTGGTGGACATGATGACTTGACATACCTGCTGGTGCCTTAATAAACATTACTTGATAAGCCTCAGAATTGTCTGGGAATGACCATTTCTTTCCGGAATTCTGTGACTCCTCCTAAACTCTACCGGTGGTGAAAATTCACAATTTAAAAGAACTTGCTGGCAAGGAATTGAGACATGTCTCTTTGGTCAAGGTTTGCCGGTGGCTCCATCGCTCTTACATTACTACACCTGCTCCTTTCCTCCAAGCTCGTGAGTTTCGTTTGTGTGTTCTACACTTCTTGTCCATAGTCTGGTCCTCTACATATATCATCCCGTTTATTACTGTCATCCTGCAGTCGATCAAATCCAAATGCTCCGTCAACAATGCAAAGGTTACCTTTCAATGCCCTAATGGCAGATTTGATAAAAAAAGTTCTAGCATCATGGCATCCAGTACTATATCTGCCATGGTCTGTGATTGTTACAATTCAGATCATGTTGTTTGTTCTCAAGCCCCCACTTCATTGAACTGCAGTTGACTCTGAGTTTAGTTGTGGTTTAGGAGGCATTAGCCCCATGCTTAAGTTACTCCATATCTCGTGTTGAAACAGCCTTCACCCAACCCGTTGGATCTGCTACAGTTCCTTTTCACTAATTTACTAGTGTAATCTTTCCAAAAGAATGGTTATGTAATCCACTTGTAACTTCAGTGCTACAGTTCAAAAACATCTATATCAAAGGAAACTAGCCAATATGCACCCCTTCATGTACATTAGACTGCACATGCCATGATTAGTACCTTCGTGTAGCCCATCCACACACATTGGCCTCTTCACGTGATTTCAGCTCTACATTCTACATGCCAATATGGTATTTTACTGCATGGAGTGCTCCATAAATAACAAGAGTGGACTGCTGCCCTTTTTCACCAACCCTATCTGCAGGGGTCCGCCTTTCTTTTTTTCTGAGTGTCCAGTAACAGGAGTTCCTTCTTCTGCAAGAGCATACCTCCAACTTGGCCTACTCACTGTGAGGACTCTGCTACTCCTTTGTTGACCCACTTTGTCTCTAGTGCATCATTCTATGCTCCAGGCGAGGTCTGGAGTCCTTCTGCTGCCAGGAATACATCTTCACTCCAGTCTTGGTTCAACGCTTGTTCCCTGCATCATCCAGAGCTTCACACCACATCGAGCATGTGTAAAGCCCCTCTGGCATTACATTCATCTGTATTCTCCAGTTTTGCCAATTTCGTTGTCTCTTCAAGTCTTAAAGACATTAGATTTTCCGGCAGTCCACTCCTCTGCTTTATTTCGACTCTGACCTTGATCCTATTTTGACCCCTCTGTGTGTCTGGGAGCAGATTCAAAGAGAGATCACCTTAAGGAAGGCAAACCCCCTGCTCTGAAACACACAATGTTATCAATACCTGATATCTGAGATTCAGACCACAAGTGCCTTGGGTGGAAGGGCTGCAACTGTTGGGGCATGAATTTCCCCGGCATTGTGTACAGATGTGTTTACCTCCCCATAGTACCCGACTGCGAGTACCTGGTATCCTGATTTTGGCCCCAGCCTCATGCTAATTGTGTGTGTGTGTGTGTGTGTGTGTATAGCTCTAGGCTGGTCCTTTGACACAAGTGTGGCCTTGGACCTGCCCTCTGACCTGGGGCAGTGCACCAATCTGTCCTCATTTGACTGATAGTGCACTACTGCCCTGTCAGGGGTTCAGCATGTAGAACAGTGGTGGCAGAGTACTGTGTTCTGTGAATCAATAATTGTGGCCAGAACATTGTATCTATGTTACTGAAGCACAGGCCAACTGGCTCACTTGTGTAAACTTTTACTTCAATGCACTAACTAAAGTCTAAGCACTATCATCTCAAGAGTATTTTATGCATATGCATGTGTGACGTATGTGGTACATAGAATACATGCGCGAGTGAACCAGCGCACCGTGTAGGTTCCATTTTAGAAGTCATGGGCCTGTTCATGAGTATCAGATGGAAATTAGTTTGCTTTCTGAGACAGTTGATGTGTATTGCTTACATTCCTGAAGATGGAGTGAGGAGGCCTAGACACTCAAATGGATAAAGAGCAGACAGGCCTCTCTTTGAAACTCAATTACATCCTCTTGCTGAGAAGAAATGCTAATTATTCTTTCTGACTACTGCTATTTGGTATGAGGTGGGGTGAAGGGCGGGTCTGCGGTCTCTGTCTTTCAGAGTGCGAACAGTCCTTTAGGTGAGGCCAAACTTTTGTTTATTTCCTGATCACTGTTTAGTGTGAATGCTGATAGTCCATTACAGAACGTTTCTAACTCTTTTTGATTCTGTTGTGGGTACAGCAGGCTTGGGACTACCATGTTGTGAGCAGCATCACTCTATGCAAAGGCTGTGTCTGGCGAACAGCATGAAGAGGCACCTCGGAAGTGGAACCACCCAAACCAGTTCTGAAAGTGCAGACAGAGAATCCACATGACCTTCCTGCCTTCACTGTATAAAAGTGGGAGCTACTGACTCGCATGCTTTTTCAGTTCCAATTTTTCTTTGTCTGAGGAAAGAAGTGCTCTGTAGAGTATGCAGAGACTGCTGTGCAACCAGAGTTAGTGTCTGCCTGATAGCTAGTTCCCCAGAGGTGCAGGAACATCACCTGGATTCCAACCAAAACGGAAGAAGCTAGTCTCAAGTCCTGAAGAGGTTAAAGGCCAACTCATCTAGTCAGAGAAGTAAGGCGCTTTCCAACCATGCGGGAAGTGTGATTGTCCAAGGCAGGCCAAAGCCAGCTGGCCCAGGAACTTGAGGGTCCATTCACCAAGGAAGGCTAAATAGGGCCATCAGCATGTTCCAGGGACCATAGTGCAGACTCTCTTGGTTAATGGCTGGCACTGCAGCAAAATTCCGAAGTTGTGCTTGAGAAGAGCGCACTGCTGTGACATTGTGAAGTTGTGCCCAAGCGAACAATGCCACTGCAACATCTTGAATTTGTGCCCAAATTGTCTAGGCTGCTAGGATGTTTTTGGACTGCACCGAAGTGGAGAATGCAGTTTACCCAGTGGCGTGAGCCATGGCTGTATCTTGCTGCCAAAAAAGAGGGCCTTAAGGGGACCCTGTGAGCCTGACCCTATGACCCACCACCCCAAATCACCTGAAGCCCAGAAACTGACCTGCAGCACCCCAGAGACTTAAAACCATGCATCCATTTCTGTTACGTATAGTGTCGATTATTCTGTTTTCTTTGTGTACTAAAGTATTCTTTTAAACAAATGCAGGCACTGGCTTGGACAATCCATTACTGCGCCGGTAGGTGATTTTTTAGTTCTGCGATTGAAACACTCCCACCTCCAAGAGAACCTTGGCTGTTAATTATTGCTACAATTGATGCAAATGATACCAACCCAAATAGGTGAGGCCAATTAGCCCCTGCTAGCCTAATATCCCCCTAAACAGCAACTGTCAGCAACAAAGCCAATAGACAAAATCACTTTAAAAGGCTATGTTTCTTTGATATTTTTAATTTAATAAAGCTATTACAGTTTTGAGAGGTTTGACATAGTCAGTTACATCTTTGAACGCAATGTTTTATGTTGGTATGTGTGCGAAAAGTAAAAGTGATTTTTGATAATGGTGTGATAATTTGTTAGAATAGAAAACATATTTGGGGATTCTTTTTTGCAAAAGTTGACTGAGGGAAATGTTTAATATGTAATTTGGTAGTTTTTCAACACTTGGGACAGGTAAGTAACATTGCTTTAAAAGACAATTTATAGGCTGTGATTGTTAACTGAAGTGGTTACAGTATGTTATGCATTTATTAAAAGGATGCACAATTTGATTGGACATTTTTAAACGTTAGGGTAAACGCTGTATGTCTTTTAAAACAAATTACAATTTCGATTTTTATTTTTGAAAAAGGTTTTTGAAAACCTTTAGTTGCTTAATATAGTTCCTCATGTGTGTGCAGTAAAATGCATACATTTGTAACTTAATGAAGTTTAGCACGTTTTACACAATTTTGTGAATTTGGCTAAGGCAAAGTTCCTTTTTTCTGTCCATCACAGAAATATCTTGCAAGGCTGTTACTTACATGAATGCTGCTCTCCTGGTCCCAGGCCAAGATGAGGCCAAGTTTGGCCACCACTTTCACATAGTTGTTCTTTGTTTTGATTTCGATCCAGGCACGTCTGTAGGGCAGTTCGATCCTGTGCAGTAAGAGAAGAAGCGGGGCTAGTATGGCAATTTACGGAAAAGGCTGTGATTGTACTTATTACATATTTAAGAAAAAACTGTGGTACAAATTGATGCTTTACAGACACTTTTGCGCACCTTGCTTTGTTCCTCGAGTAATGAAAGGAAAATGTGCACAGACATAAGACATGCATGGTTAAAAATTGTGATGATCAGGTTCATGGAGAACATTTGATTTTTGTAGATTTGTGAACATGCTTGTGTCTTTTAAAGACCCTTTGTGCTGGGTCATATACAAACATATGTCATGTAAGAAATATATTAGTACAATTGTATTGTTCTGGGTTATATGTGATTTTATAGAAAAACGATTTAATGGAATACCATTACTGAGCAACTCTTTCACCGAACCTGTTTGAATGAAATTTGGAACAGCATTTACCATTTCATAGAAACCAATTCATAGTGTGTCTTTTTTTTTTAAATTGGTGTTTACATGCTTATATTTTAAAGTGTAAATGTAATGGTTGCGGGTGTTACTTTGAGAAATATTTTTATACGAGGTAGTTATTTCGGTGCTTTACTTCTCACCACCATAAACTCCACTCATTTCTTAACCATAAAACAATTTCTGCCTATAAACTCCACCCATCACTGTTCCCTAAAACCCCTCACCACCCCTAAAATTCATCAGTTCCTAAACCCTAAAAAACCCTTCATCACCACTAAAATCTACCCATCACTAAACCTTAAAAAGCCCTCAACAGTTCCAAACTACCCATCCACAAATGTTTAAAGCCCTCCAATACCTCACCCCTAAACGCTACCTATTCCTGATTGCTAAATAACCCACACTACACCAAAACTCCACTGTTCCCTAAAGGCAAAAGCCCCTTTCTATACGTGAGCTCCAGCCATGCCTGACCCCTAAAATCCCTGAAGCCAGAAACCCCTCACTAGCCCTAAACTCCAGCCAAATTTAATGTACTTGTCTATTTTTCCTTAAAATTAGATTTCCTTTAAAATGATTGGTTTCTTCCAATGATGTTTCTCAGTTTTTGTTTTTCCATCAAATTGCATACATCAATCTTTCTGTGTTTGAAATATATGGGCAGATTGTGATGTCAGGCGGAAAGCCTCCTCCCAACAGTCGGAGTCTCCTCGACCGTGTCGGAGTCCTTCCGACCGACTCGGTCGGTTTACAATCCGCCCGACAGATTATGATGTTTGGGGTACGAAGGCAAACCACATAGTCATTCCGATTCGGTTCTCACCGGCTCTCTAAGTATTCCTGTCAGTCAGAACCGCATTGTACACTCCAATAAACAGCGATTCCGACCTCGGGATTACGATGTTGATTTCCAACAGCCTTTCCCCGTTGGCCTGTCCGACATGAAAAAGCTGTCGGAAAGTGACTTTAGGGGCCCCTGGCAGGGTCCCCTTCATCCTGCGGCACCCTTGGGAGCTGAGGGGTTACCAAAGGAACCCCCCTGTAAAACCCTGCAATGTGTGGAAGGCACCGTGGGGTGCCTGGGACAAGGTGCAGGGTTTCACACACACTCTCCATTTCCCCATAAGAGCCTGTGTTATGGCCGGTTGGCGGGCGGAACACAAGCTCCCATAGTAAACAATGGGAATTCAACCGAACAGTTTTCGGTCGCATCGTAATCGGTCTGGCGGAGTCACTGTCTGCGAGTTGGTCGGTCCCGATTCCCAGTCGGTGTTGGGTGGAAACTTTCCGCCCAACATCGTAATCAGCCCACTAGTTTCGGACCTCAAAAGATTTGGCAGTAGTAATCAAATTGTTAATCTGGATTTTGTTTCAAGTAAATAATCTGCAGCTGTTTCTGTGTCAGAGGTAGTTAATTAGTGAACTGTACAAATAATTAAGATATACCAGCAAATTCTAATGTTTATTTATTCTTCGAGCATCAGTGTTTATATGTTCTCGCGCTCTGTGATTTGGGAGCTTCGCTTTTGATGCATTTATTTCCCTCTCCTATTTTACTCTGTGATATTTTATGTATTTCTTTAACATCTGTGTGCAAAAAAAAAAAATAAAGAGATGTGGTGTGGATTGCATAACACCTAGGTCTTGTGGTAAGTTTTATTACGCAATCTTAGGATCACATATTTACCCATTTTTGGTGTACTCCCAGTTCACAGTTTCCCACTTTTCCTAACAGGACACATTCACGTTGTTATTCCACGCAAACTCGCGAGTGCCAATATTTCCTCGAGAGAGCTGCTTGCAGCAAAAAAGGATGCGCCATTTTCTCACGAGTTAATTTTAAGAACCGCTTTGTGACTTTGAAACTGGGAAAATTTTAGCAATCAATTTTTCAAGCAACTTAAGAGACAGTTAAATTCCCAATTTTAGAGGTAAAACCCACAGACGGAAGAAACGTTTGTGAACTATGGTAGCTATGGTGTAATCACTGGAATTACATACAGGACGTTCACGCAAGAAAAGCTTCGCCGTTTCGCACACCCCTACAAATCACATACATTGAATTAGAAGACTGGTATTAAATTCCTAAGGGGCATATTATCAAGCACGGCGTTAAATTTATCGCCGCTTTAGCGGCAGAAAACTGCCGCTAAAGCAGCGATAATGGGCTTGATAATATGTCGCAGAGAATTCCAATAGAAGCCCATGTTGACACCAGAACATGGGCTTCTATGGGAATTCTCAAGGGCATATTATCAAGCCCATTATCGCCGCTTTAGCGGCAGTTTTCTGCCGCTAAAGCGGCAATAATTTTAACGATGTATCTTGATAATATGTCCCCTTATGTTCTCGAGTGGGGCGTGTAAAATACCCACACAGATGAAACATCTACATCTCCGCATGGAAGTAGCTGACAGTTTACACGGCTCAGACTTACAGGTTGCCTCCCAGTCGCACAGAGTTCTTGCTGATGACTAAGAAGACCCCATTCATGTGGATGGTGATGTAGGAGACAGTGGGGAGGCCATCGATGACTGTGCGCCGGAGCTGTACATTGAAGGTCTCAAATTCGCTCTTGCAGTTGGAACTGAGTAGGTAGTTGCAGGTTCCAGGGAAGTGGATAAAGTCCCCATCAAACGTCTTGAAGTGCGAGTTGCCCCACGTGCTGCATAGCTGGTTGTTGTTTGCAATTGGCCCAGCTGTGAATTCAATGGAGAGTGTTAGTCAAAGTGCCCACTGTACCTTCATCAATTTCCGCACACTATGACCCCATTACGAGTCGGCTTGGAATTGGAGGCAGAGATGCCAGAGACGTCAATCCCTGACTGTAATTCCCACCACAATCACCAGTCGTTATGGATTTCCGGAGCTTGGTTAGAGGAAAACATGAGGGACCGGAATCAATTCCACATGCTTAACCTGAGTCAGAGCTCATGTTACCTGGTTTGTGAATGCTCCAGGCTACACTTGCAGCACTACCACTTCTCCAGACACACAGTGGGGCTTCCCACGGCCACCTCTGTGCATTCCATGCAGATCCCTGTGTGAATGAGCAGCCGTGCCTCCTGCACACTCTGAATGGTGGCTCCCCAGGTGTGCTGCTCAAACCCTGAAAAGTGTGCCCTAGGAGACTGATAGCCCTATCTTTAAGTAACATTTATCGTGGTACCTGTTCACATCATTGTACCCTCCTCGCCTGCTAACATCAGGCCATCCTGCTGACTACTCGTCTCCGCCTGTGCCTATCTCTGTGATAGAGGCCGCTCTAGATACTTATTTATGAGCCCCTTGCACTGCTGATGCATCACATTGCGTGACCCACCGATGGCACAACCACTGTGTGAAATTTACAAGCACACGTAAAGCTACCCTGCATGGCTTTACATGTGGTCGTAAATCTCGCCCCATTTCACGCAACACATTGCGTCTTAGAGGCATGACATGGGTGTTGCTGTGGGTATTCCCACACAACACCTAAGTACACTGATGCATTTCCAGATTTACCAGCAATCGTAAATCTGGAAATGCGCCAGGATGCTACGCCCACCCCCAGGGGTGGCGTAGGAAGGCGCAACGAGGAGAAATGTTTTAATTTCTCTTCGGTTTTTTCCTTTTTCAATGCTTGCTGCTTTCTACAGCATGCATTGGAAGAGGAAATCCCCTCAAGTGATTGTTTTTTATGCAGGAAGTTGCAAGTGTGCCTGCGCCGGCACATGGCAGCAGTTTGTGTGCCATTGCAGGGAAAGGTACGGAGATGCAACATGTTGCTGTAAATATGTTGCATCCCTGTGCCTGGACACTAACGTAGCATGGCGCAGCAAAATAACTTGTGGCACCGCGCTGCGTTAGTTTCCCATAAATAAGCCCCCTCACCCCGGGTCTCATTTATGAGGCTCTACCAGCACTTTTGCACCGCCAGATCATCACTTTTTTGACGTTCTTGTGGCGCAATGTGACATGGCATATTTGTAAGGCCAAGTAAAGCTACTTTACGAGGCTTTTCATGGCCTTATAAATATGTGCCTATTTCAAGCAGCAAACTGCATGAGAGGGGCGTTCCATGGGTGTTTCTGTGGGGGTTCCCACGCAACACTCATGGAACCGAACACATTCCCAGATTCATGAGAAATCGTAAACCTGGGAATGCGTCCACACCTAGCCTGTCGTTAGGGAGGTGCGACGAGGGGAAATATTTTAGTTTCTCTTCGTGCAGTCCGTTTTCTATGTGTTCATAGAAAAAGGAAATCACCTGAATTGATTGGTTTTGTGCAGGAAGGTGTCACTTCCTGCACAAAATCAATCAACCCCACAACTCAGGCTCCCTTGCAGCATGGTGCAAGGGTGCCTGTGTTGGCGCACAGCTGCCCATTATGCGCAGGCGCTGGGGAAAAGGACAGGAATGTGCCTATCACATAGATGCGGCGCATTCATGCCCTTTTGTTTTGACTAGGGCAGCCCAGCAAGATTCCTATGTCAAAATGTCATAAATGAGCCCCCCCCCTGTCTGACCACCTCACTAACAAGTGGCAAGTTAACTCTACTTCCTGGAGTTGCAGGTTCACTCAGAGGGGGGCAAAGTTAACAGCGTAAAATACAGTGTGAAGTATGGAGACCTCGTAAAGGGCCCTTAACGTCAATGGAAACCATTAAAGAAGTAGCAGTTATTTGAAAATCTGTTTTGGCTCCAGGCCTGGCGGCCACCTTCTTGCAACCTCCGCCTTGAAGACATTTCGGAATATTGAATTTGCGCAAGGTACAGACTCCAGTTTGTCTCAATATACAAGCCCCCTGCGTCACCACTACGTCACTTTTCGTGACGTACTGGTGGCGCAGGGGACTCCTCCATATTTACAAGGAGAGGAAAAGCCACCCTGCGTGACTTTTCCTCTACTCGTAAATATGGCCCCTTCACACGCAGCACTCTGCGTTGAAGGGACGTTCCATGGGTGTTGCTGTGGGTGTTCCCACGCAACACCCATGAAACAAGACACATCTCCAGATTTACGAGAAATCGTAAATCTGGAGATGTGTGTGAATGCTACGCCACCCTAGAGGTGGCATAGCGAGGCGCAACGAGGAGAAATGTTTTCATTTCTCCTCGTGTTTTCCTCTTTCAATGCGTGCTGCATTCTACAGCACACATTGAAAGAGGAAAAAAGCATTTTGTGATTGTTTTTGTGCAGAAAGGTGTCCCTTCCTGCACAAAAACAATCTCCCCACGAAACAGGCATCCTTGCACCATGGTGCAAGGGTGCCTGCACCGGCGCTTGGCTGCAGTATGTGCGCCAGCGCAGGGGAAGCACAGAGATGTGACATATTCTTGTAAATATGTCGCATCTCTGTGCTTTCCAAACTAACGCAGCACGGCGCAGCAAAATGACTTGCTGCACCGTGCTGCGTTACTTTGTTGTAAATCTGCCCCACAATGTATCTGCAAGGTCTGAAGGGCTGGAGTAGAGTCAGTCACACGTCAGGTGTGCCTGGCATGCGAATGGCTCTGCTCTCGCTCTCTTCCTTTTTCAGAATTAGCGCTTAATTTGAAAATCACATCATTTCCCTGCAGCACAGCCTGCTTCAGCAGATGATTTATGGATTGGCAATAATAGTGCCACCTGCTGGAGGCCCAGTAGAAGTGCATCTTCCCATTGCCTATTGTATAAAATGCACTGGAATGTGTTCTGGTCTGGTTTGATGTTAGAAATCTGTTGCGCATGTTCACTTCTTATTAGGGGTATGTGAAATTCATGTAATTTGCCTTTGTGAAATTGCGTGAAATATTGTAAAAATTATGTTAAATTATGCAAAAAGTAAAAGCTATACTTGCCACTATGGGACTTATTTGCAAGCTCATTTCAACACTGTTGCATCACTTTTAATATGGGAAAAAGTGACTTAACTGCGGCGCAAGGGGCTTGTAAATAAGCCCCTAAATGTTGGGGCAAAAAGTGTCTTCACATCCTTTTTAAATGTGAGGATGCATTTCAAGCTAAAAAAAATTGCACACAACAAAACAAGACACCTCATTTACAAGGCCCCTGCGCCACCAGAGCGTCACTTTTTTGATGCTCGGGTGGCACTTTGTCCTGGTTCATATTTACAAGGCAGCACTAAGCCACTTTGCGTGGCTTAATGCGTACTTGTAAATATTCCTTACTTTGACGTAGTTTTCTCCGTTAAAGGGGAGTGTAATGAGTGTTACTGTGGGCTTTCCCAGCAACACACAGGGCTTTTTTTAAACTGCCCCAGATTTACAAGTTACGTAAATCTGAGGCAGCCTAAAAGTTAAGGAGCAAAACGCCATTTATTATTGTTTTTGTGCGGGACGGTGTCCCTTCCTGCAGGACAACAATCCTCCCTGCAACGCAGGGACCCTTGCACCATGGTGCAAGGGCGTCTGCATTGGGGCACGGCTGCTGTTTGTGCGCCGGCACAGGGGTGAGTAAAGGAATGTGACCTATTCTTAAAAATATGGAACATTCATGCACTTAGACAATGACGCAGCTCAGCAGCAAATTGCCTGCTGCACCCCGCTGCCCCATTGTCTTGTAAACATGCCCCAATGTGTCAGAAACGGCAGCTGATCGCCTTGCAATCATTGGCATTTTTCCCATGCGTCATGCTAAAATGTTGACGTGAACAGAATGTAATTATGTTGTGTGATGTTAGAGTCATTTTTGGTATTTCACGTAATAAGTGTAATGTCACACTAGTGAACTTATGTGAAACTACGCCTAGGTAATGCAAATTTCGCTTAGGTCTACTTTTTATGCTTGCATTGCGACCACTGTTTATAGAGTCCAAATAATTTGAGATTTACCAACCATTTTTTTGCGGAATGTAGATCAGCAGAATATTGGGAAAACTTACTATCAGTAAATGTTGAATCGGATCGGGATTGGCCCAGCGACATGTTGGTATTTTCAGCCAAGATCTTCGGCAGGCAATACTTCGCTTGAGCTACGAATAAAAACAGCGACTGGATTAAAGTCTCGCCCGCTATGAGTGACAGAAGCCATGAACTCACACATTATCCTGTTCCCCGCCTCAGTATTGATACGAGTTCCTTTCCCGGCACCCTCAGTAAGGCACACTGACATCTAGCACACTCTCATACCCACTTTCCTGTAATTGTTTCAGCATTGGGGGGTCCAGCACTGAGCTGTAAAATATATTCACTTACACCTTGGTCCAGAGACTTGTGAAGGCTTTACCTACAAGAGGTTTCTGCAGACAAGATGGAGGGACAGATTGCAGATGAGGTAAGGTAAAACAAACTAACAAATTATTAAAATCAAATAAAATAATTCTGAGAATAAAGGCCCAACTGCTGACATCTGTGTGAAATACATGCCCTGTTTTCGAATCAAAGCAGGGCCTGCTCAGACTTTCATGCTTTATCGATAAGCACCGTTTGATAGATATAGTAAATATGTATTATACATTGTTACGGCAAAGCTGCGGCGTTAAGTATTATTAAGAAACAAGTTATTAATTTTGCAGTGAGGCAATGAAGTGTTAAACACTTTTAGGCACGCCCCGAATTTGTGGACTCTGCCATGATTATCAGAAAGGCACAACTTAAAGTTATAAGGCGCGCATTATTATAGTTTATGACTGAATCGAGCAAAGAGGGAGGCTCATTTATTTAGCATGGATAGCTAATGCCTGGACTGGAGTGAAAAGCAGAGAGTTCCTGCATGAAACGGGCATCTGCATTTCAAAGCACTTGGGGTGAGAGTCTGGGGAAAGATACCGCCTGGAGGAGTCCACGGAATGGGAAGGGAACTGGAGGGTGTTCTGTTGACAATGAAAGACAAAAGCCTCGACCATTCAGGGTTAGGACTTCGAGAATGGAAAGGTAGAGATGGAAATGAGGGGCAGGGAGTTCTGAGAAGCCGATGGCACTGAGGGCGTGACACGCGCCAGCCTAGAGGAGTCAGATTTAAAATCACGGGGCGCGTCGGAGATTTGTGTCATGAGAAAAATCCTGCAGCCTTTGGGAAAAGTAGTCATAACCAAGGACGAAACTAAACGCGAGGGCTAGATTGGAACCAGGCTGCGGTGTGGGGTTCTCACATACCATGGGCATCCCACATGGGCATAGCTACAACAAGTGCAGCAGGTGCACTGACACCTCCGAGGGACGCATTGAATCCTGATAATTGCTATATTTTAGTACCCTACAAACTGTCAAAGGGGTAATTTTTTAGGTCTCGCCTGACCCAGCGCATGCGCTGCTCTGGCGAGACTTATTGAGAGGGCTCCAAAAAGTGCTACCAGGCCAGCGTAGAGCTAAAGTGCATGTGCGCAGGTGCGCACGCCGCGATTACTTTCACTTTAGCGGCCGCTTGGCATAGCCAATAGGTCTCGCTTTTGGGACCTTATAAGTATTTAGTTATGCACTTATAAGGTCCCGAAGGCGAGACCTATTGGCTATGCCAAAGATTGTTCTTGCTTGCAACAGGGCCCATGGCATCCCTGCTTCTTGCACCCTCCCATGGAAGGCGCCTTCTATCGTTTGGAAACACTACCAGTCATCAGCCTGGAAAGCCCAAGCAGGGTGAATTTATGGGGACTCCTTTTAATTAGTAGAGGATTAGCAGTGTTTTCAGAACAAAATATAAAGAAAGCTGAAATGTAAGACTGAAAGCATTTATAAGGCTCCCACTGCTAAAGTGTGGAGAAATCAAACACTGTGGGGCAGATTAACAACTTCTGGCGCATTTCTGCAAATCAGCAGGTATGCGCCAGAACAGATGCGTCACGCAATTCCCCCCCTTGCACCACCACATATGCATCGCATTTACAATGCGGTGCACCATGGTGCAAGGAGGGGCAGATACGTAACGCATTGCTGGAGTTGCGTCACAAGCGCGACGCAACTCCTGCAATGCACAGGGGCCGCCCGTACTTAATGTGGTACGTCACTCCTTACACCTGCTTCAAGCAGGCGTAAGGATTTGACGCAGCAGCATCGTAAAACTGACTCAGTGAAGTCTTGTAGATTTTACTGCGTCAGCTTTACAGGGCTTTCCGACGAGGTAACACCCACCCTGCGACAGAATGCCCACAAGAAACCTGACGCAGGTTTCATGTGGTGCAGGGCTTTACAACGTGACGCATCTCCCTAGATGCGTCACGTTGTAAATAAGTCGCAATGTGGTGCATGGTTTACGCCACCACTGCGTCACAAAAGTGACGCAACAGCGGTGTAAAAGTGTCGCAAGGGGCTTGTAAATCTGCCCCTATAAGTAGTGGCAACCAGTGATGGGACTGGTAACCGGGAACATTCACAAGAACCCCTCTGAGGGTTGGTGTGCAGGGCAAGCAGAGGCCACTAAGACTCTCATGTGATGGAAGCTTGAATAGTAAGCCATGTTGCTGATAACTGTAAAGCATGCTTAACAGCAGGACATATGGAGTCTCTGCCTGTTGGGTTTTCTACAAGACCCAACAGATTTATGGGAGAAACTAACATCAGGAGAAACCTAAAAGAACAGCTCGGTGTTTTGGTGGGTTTGAGCCTGAAAAAAGGTAGATTTTTAATATCTCTGAGATGCTCTAGTCACCTCCATTTCTGGCTGCTGGCCATAGATGATACAGTCGCCTGCGGTCCTAATACAGAAACGTTGTATTGTTGCAAAAAAATAAACAAACAGGTTACACCAATGTGCACCATTTTTGCTGCTTGTGACTGGCTTTAGTAAAAAAAAGTGACTAGGGCAAATGATAAAACACGGAGCAAACTAAATTGAACCTTTTTTGCAGCATTAACGTAAAAATCAAGAGAGACAATTTCGCATATTCTCACCATAATAAAGGTAATTTAAATGCCAAAAATGGTTCCACGGTTCCATTTAGGTATGTCAAGAGCTCAGAGACAGATTCCTGACAGGTGTAAATTGTATTAATATTAAAGATTTCCATGTCAAGCATGTATAGAAATACGCAGTACTTAACCCGTGAGTGAGTTTGTGGGCATTCTGAAACTCTACTCCAGCCACTTACCACTCTGGGAAGGGTAGGTGTTTTATATCAACAAAGGGAAGGAGTAAGTCCCCTTTCAAGGTGTTAAGGGGAGCAGATCACTTCCAAAATTTGAGGGATTGTGGGGGGAAGGGCTTTAACGAACGGGGCAAATTGTCTCAAAAGAAGAAAATAAGAAAATGGGTAATGGGTCATCATGCTTGCTCCAGGGTTGCCATGTACACTATGTATAATTGGAGCCTGGAGAACAAGCAGTATGTGTGAAAGGAAACCTGCACCTGGAGTACTACTGGGGATGTTTGTGTATTCCCAAAATTAGTAAATCGGAGCACGATTGTAGGAGTACTACTATCAGTACTGCTTTGAAATATATTTTCTTCACTTGTCAAGTGTGAAAGATAGGTTTAAATTTGGAGAAGTTTCTTCCTTTTTATTACATAAATGTGCACCATAATGCAAAATCAGTTCTATTTCAATAAAGATAATAAAGGACAAGTACTTGTTTTTTTCGAAAAGCTTCATTTTATGTGTAAGATAATTCAAAATGAACAAGACGTATGTTTTAAAAAACTTATGCAATCATTTTTCTCCGAATTTCCTCAACCTTTATGTAACCTGTATAATAATGTTTCTGTAATAAAGGCTGCAGCAAAATTAGTTTGCTCAATTTCCAACTGTAAAATGGAATGGTTATAGATTTGACCCAGTGCAAGGCTTTTGTAATATGTCCAATGTTCCCTTCTTTTTTGGTGGATCCTTCAGGAGCGTAGAAAAGGCAGTGGAGGGCAGGAACAGGGTGAATATTTTACAAAAGAACTCTAAGTATCTCCTGATATAAGCCTAATGTACATCGACACCTGCCTTGACAAGGAGACTACTCAGGGGTTGAGGTAGGAACGACTATCTCATGAGAAACAGACAAAAAGCTACGACGGTCCCTCATAAGAGAGGTAGAGACCTGGAGCTGTGAGGACACTAAGATCTCTTCACCGTGGTACATATTTCTATTACAATGACTATTATCTGCATAGTAGTTAAGAAGTGTATTTATCATGTATTTGCAAGATCCAGTGTTTGGAAAATGAGAGAATTCAGACACAAAGATGGCAAATAATTTCATCCAATGAACATGCTCCAAGCAAAAGTGTGGCCTCCTGGTTCCAGAGATAGTGCTTAATTTGAGCCGGTGGTTCCAGGTGCCCACTGGCACTAATTTCAAGGGACCAGCACTTATTGTTTCTTATCAGTCTTTAACCCAGAGTAAGTCAGAGAAAACACAGGAAGGGGAAAGAAAGAGGAAGAGAAAGACGGTAAAATAGTAATAAAAAGGCAGGAAGTTGAGATGAAAAAGAACCTGCAAGCGTGAGAAAAGGAGATATGCAGTGTTTATTGGTGAATTAAAGATACAGGAGGTGAAAACGAAACTACACAGCCTTGCTATGCGGGACCCATGACATTCCATAGCGCCAGCCGCAGGCTTTTTAGAAAAGCTTTGGGCCCTGGCACTTATCTTTTACAAATTAAACATTGTTCACAGCCGATATATATTACCAGCTTGAGCACATTCCTCCCTTGTTACAAATGATGGTAAGCCACCTTACCAATAGGAAACTTCTAAACACCACAGGATCCTTTGTGACCAGCCAGATTTGTAACCCATATATATCTTGAGGATCTTTGCACTGCAGTTGGGTTGTTTTTGCCAGAAGCTACACCTGCAAGGCTTGGAGTCTGGTGGAGGAAGAACCCCTCAAGCTGGCCGTAAGTAACCTTATTGTGTAAGTGACCCTCTAGGGCTTTTCACTGGATGAAAACCCGAGTACATGAGCCAAATGGAGATTTTCCTTAGTGACACTAGAACATTGACCTGAAAAAATATGAACAAAACAATGGGGTAACCCAAAATTAACCCGAAGGACCTGGTTAACTTATGATGCAGACAAACAATGTTTCGATCGGAAAAAGCAGCAAGAGGATGGGAGAACTGGATATATCAAAAGATCTCCTACGGCTATATGGAAAAGAAGCAAAACAGTCTCATAGATTCAATCCACAGTTACGAGGTTAGGGCAGCAGACAAGATTTCAAAACCAGAAGATTAAGGCACATACCCATACTTGCATTTCTGAAAGTTTAGTTACACATAAGTCAGTCTCAAATAACATTCTTATTTACACATTATATTGAAAACTCTTATATCCACAAATGGATAAAGTGATAAAGATGAGTGCTCAGAGAAGGTGCTCATGTGGATAAGGAGTCAAAAAAGGAAAAGAAAAAAGGGGGTGCTGGGTTCCTTTAGACTTTTTCACTAATCGCTTTATTGCACATGGATGCCTGTCCAGTATACAATTTCTAATAACATATATCGCATCTAGAAGTGGTCCAGTTGTTAAGATACTATTGCCACTCTGCACAGATATCCAAACAATCCAGGCTTAATAAAAAGAGCATCACTGTTTTGACCCAATACCTTGCGTGGGAAAGGGGCCACTAAATGCCTCAAATGTGGGTCTTCATCTGTACTAGTAAGGTGAAGGAGCAACCTGGATCCTAAAGTCATCCAACTGAGAAAATAGACCAGGATAATTCCATGAGGCAGAAGGACCCAAAGGCTCCACTCTAATGGGTGAGCAATCTCCACTTTAATTTGTGGTTGTACCAGTGACTATAATAGGGAGAACACAAGCCTTCAAATTCAGCTTAGCCGTGTGGTCCAGCCTCATTTCCACTCAACTGGCCATGGCTAGGAAAAGATACACAATTGGGGTTTGGGCCACACAAAATGGAGTTAATCATACAGGCCCTGCAGCTGCTACAGCTAATGCATCCTCTCTCAAACAAGGTCGGATCTTAGGTCTGAGAACACAATAGAGTAACAAAGATTGCATAGGCCTACATTGGGGCCATGGGGCTACAACATAGGAACATTTGTGAAGATAACTGGATGAGTTGGGAGCCTGGCACTAATTTCAACTGCCAGGAGAAAACAGAGTAGCCGAAGTTCAGTAAGCAAATATGGCTTGACTGGATTTGGTCATTTTTGAAGGCAGAGGGTGTGAAATGCATGATGCAAGAGCAAGGAGATCCGATCTAAAGGAAAATCCTATCTCAAAATAAAGTCTGTTGAAGGTGATGTTGGACACAAGCCAGGTTTTCTATCATAGTTGTTTTCGTTAAGCCAAATACTGGCACCTCCATATGCTTGGGTAGAAACATGCATGGCTTTGGCGATCAGAGAACAAGGCGCATTATTTTACCTTTGTGCAGGCAGAGAGCCGCCAGCAGTAGGAGCCATACTTGCAGCTGTGCCCCCATCCTCTGTCTGTCCTTCTGAGAGGGCCACATACTCTTGAGGGCTCACGCTCTGTTCTTATAGGCTGAAACCTTGGCTTCCCTCCCAGATTGCTTCGCTCAGGATCCTGGAGAGGTGGGGACTGTTTCACCTTGTGCGTAAAATATTATGAAATCAATTACATAGACTGGCAGGACAAAAGACAGCTTTTTCTTTGAAGTGCTGAAGTCGCAATTATACTTTTTATCGGTCAGCCAGAAATTGTGTTGAACACTCTGGTCTTCCAAAGGGAAGTTAATTGATTTTCAATATGCCTACCTGTGTGGCTGTTCACAGTATTATGTGTCCACAAAAAACACAATTTCCAAGTGTCTTGTCACAACCCAGGAGCTGACGTGATCTTTTCAACTGACCTCTATAGGCATAATATTACCAGTGCTTAATTTGTAGAAAAATAATCGCCAGGGCCCTCACCAGGAGGACACTGCAGCTTGCAACCTCTGTTGCCTCTGCCAGCGCTGCCAATGTCAGTGCCAACACAACAACTAACCATCACACACTTACAAGTGTGACAATTCATACTATTTCAGGCCCCCAAAGCTATAAGAATGGCTTCGGAGACCAGTACTAGTCATTGTAAATGTAAATTGAATTGATAAACAGCTGTTGTTGTGCTCATACCTAAATCAGGCAGACAGAACTACCATGTGGCAGACTCTCAAAATCTCTGGTGCTGGCAATCATGTGCTGATGTCGAGCACCGGAAACAATTGGCTCAAATTAAGCCCTGTTTTGAAGACAATGGTTTCCAGGGATTGTGCAGTTATCAGAGTTGCCTGGCTCCCACAGCTGTCCAGCAGTTGATGCTTTGCTTGTTGGCATTGTCACTGTCTGAAAACAAACCAAAAACAGTGTGTGGATGGGAATGGAACTCACCTTTGAAACCTTCTGGTGAAAGAGCCAAAGACTGAAAGACCCTGTGGAGCAAACTACTTTTGCCTGTAGTATGGCAGTGCCTCAGCAGTGAATCTAAAATGCACAGTGAATTAACCAGTCGATCTTAGAAATTGCCCATTGCCCCAGAGAGAGATGTCTGATTTTTAATACGCATATGGATCAACAAGCCCAAAAACAAAGAACTTCACATATTAACTCTCTTTCCACCTTACTGAAGAGGCCAAAGCCAGCTTCCCTACTTAAGACAATGACTGTTGATGTGTAAGGTCAAAGGAACACAGAAGAAAACACAATGGGCCTTATTCACAAAGGTAACTTACACTTTTGAATAAAAGTACAGTTTTTGAGTAAGTATACTACTTTTTAGTATTCACAAACTCTGTCTTTGATTCACAAAGATAACTTACACTTTCAAGTAAGTTCACACTTTTGAGTTAAGTTTGCTACTTTTCAGATTTCGAAAACTGCTTTTGTAATAACTTACACTTGTGAAGTAACTTACACTTTTGTAGGAAGCCCAACACTAATTATGGCCAACCACTGGTACTCGAACACCCTTCTGTAGAAATTAATGGAGGCAGGGACTTAAAATAAAACCCATTGAAAATAATTTTGAATTAAATTAAAATAGTTAAAAAATATCATAAATATAAATCAATGTTAAACAAATATAAAACCAGTACATATATTTACTATTTAATCATAAACTATTTTATAATCTATGAAAATAGGCTATCAAATGTTTTTTAATTAAATAATAAATATGGACTATTTTTTATGTGTTTCTTACATTAATGTATATTTAATTGTATTTTTAACTACTTTGGTTATTAAATATTTTAGATCATTATTTTCTATGGGAGGGTGTTGCAGTACCAGTGGTTGGTCATGTGCAGTGCTGAACTTACTACAAAATTTCAAGTTACTGCAAAAGAGGAAGTTGCTACAAAAGTGCAGTTTGTGAATATTGAAAAGTAGTAAACTTACTCAGAAGTACAAACGTACTCAAAATTGCAGTTTGTAAATCAGACCCTCTGAGTGCAAGCTAAAACAAGCATTTGCAATGCAATAGGTCTCGCAATTGCGAGACTTTGAGCTACTGGAATTGTAAATGACAAACCTTTTATCTATGTGTTGGTTTTGAAAACATATAAATAAAAGGCATTGTCATTTACAATGCCAATAGCTTAAAATTTTGCAAATGCAAGACCTATTGCATTGCAAATGCTTGTTAGATTGGTTTCGCCGAGCTCCTAAATACAGCTCAGTTTGCGATGCGCACTTAAAAAACCACAACAGATGGCTCGTGCAGTGCGGGGTATTATGAAGCAGAACTGGGACATCCCCCTAGACTAGAGCCCGGTTATTTGATGCTGAAGGGTGCTGTCCCCGGCATCATTGTTCTCGGATATTTATCCCAGATGCTGCTAGAAGGTGGGGCAGGGGAGTGTGGTGGGCGAAAGGGCTGTGTCGGAGAGGGCCTGTCCTGCCCAGTCTGTGCCGAGGGAGGGCAACCCCCATCGCCCGGGGACGAACAGGATATTATAAAATTACATATCCAAAGTCCTAATAAAAATAATTAGTAATAGCCACCAAATAATGTTCAATTCCCCACAAAAATATAGCACACATAATTACCACTTCCCAACACTATACAGCATCAACCCCAACAACGTATCTCCAACCTCAAGTCTTGTCTTTGCGAATCTATAACAAGTACTTTCGAATGACAATGGTCACAAACCGGAAGAACTTAGGGGGGTAGCAAAAGCTCCAAACCCCCTCCTATCCATCCCCATGTGTATACTCTATAGAGGGCAAAACGCATATTTCAGAATCTAAACTATAATGTAAAAGGAACTTCAACTATTTTATGCTTCACTGTGTGCGATCTCCTGCGTTCCTTCCATAACGACTAGGGGTGGGCACAAGCGATCTCTGTGCTATGAATCCAACATGACACAATTAACGGCGGTAATGCCACTGAAATATTCACTTAACGTGAAGTCGCCCTGTGCTTATCAAATGTTTGGAAACTCTGCATCCATGTGTCTCCTCCTCGTAAAAGTATCACTGGGACACTCAATCCCGCTATAGAGAGGGGAGGGGCAGAAGGTAGGATGGTTGCACGAATGGCGGACAGGGGCGGGAAGGGACAGGCCTCCATGTGGCTTCAGAGGAGCATACTGAGGGAAGAAGAAGTAAACAGAGCTATAGTCTGCAAGTAGATGAAGGGGGAGGGGAAGGGGGTCAATGCAGTGATGTGAGGAGGGTCTATCAAAAGGGGGCACGTAGCAGAGTTTAAGGCTAAGATGGGGATGAGCTTCTTCGTATGGCCGCAAGAGGGGATGGGTTCCAGCGGATCTGCGGCAGGCACCATCAACGCTAAGATCGAGGCTCTGACCACCTGCATCTACTAATGTCCAGATAGGAACCCTGGGCGCCTGGCTGACCCCATAGGTGCGCCGCCGATGAGATCAGGGGGAAGCCTACACTAATCAGGGGTAATATTGGCTTCCTGAAAGTACATAGGGAACCGAGATAAGTCATGAGGGGCGAGATCAGAAAGATCTGCTGATCCCAATTCCTGGGGCTCCATGGCCAAGGCTTGTGAGACCAGATTTCACTCTGGAGCCCCTCCAGTGACGGCTGAATCCCTGCTCACGTCCAGCCATGCCTTGTCTTTCCCTCCCGCACCACAGGTGTTATTCTTGCTAGTCCAGCTCATCCTCGACCACCTCCAAAGCTGCTGTAGGCCCAGTCATCGTAAGTATCGTAATCCGCCATTGCTGTCTCCTCTCAGACCAAGCAGGTCCAGACTGAAGGACCCATGATAAGCACCATATGCTGGGCTGCCCTGCATGCTGCCTGACTGCCGAGCAATCAGCACACATCACAGACACAGAAGAAGGACACGGATGACATCCCGAGACAAGGAATGTCAGGAATGCAGCTGGCATCTGGCCGCGCTGCTGCTCGCTCCCGAGCTTACTAGGCCAGGGGAGTTAACGTTTAGAGAGAAGGCGGGACATGCACCCGCCTTTTGCCAATTGCGGGCTTTTAATTTTTGAAAGCCACGCACAATAGCCAACCACTTCAGCTTTTCAGCAAACTCGTGCATGTGGCTTTTTATTGCCACACGCATGAGTTTGCTGAAAAGCTGAAGTGATTCCAAGAGGTCATTTTCTAGGGCAGCGCATGCGTTCTGCGCATGCGCGCTGCGCTAGACTTGACCTAAAAACACAGTAGTAAGTCCAGCATTTCTCATGGGCAACTACTGGTACTGCAATACCCTCCCAAAGAAAATAAGCAGGTAAGTTAAAATAAAACCCCATCAAAAATAATGTTTAATTAAATTCAATTCTTAAAATATTTGAAATATAAATGTATATAAATTAATGTTAAATAAATATAGAAAAGGATACATATTTATTATGCAATTATTAATTATTTTAATGACCTAAACAAAAGAAATAATTTAACATTTACAAAAAGTAGTGAACTTACTCAAAAGTGTAAGTTATCATTGTGAATCAGTCCCCAGATCTTTTATGGGAACTATTTAGGTGATCATGGTCACCTGCATTAGCAATAACAGTTGCCACTGAATAAAACAAAGCTTGCACTGCTTTGTGTTACATGGCTATAGTATGATGGGATGTACCACCAGTTGGCAAGGTTGTACTTTCTTAATGAGTGGGGGCAGTGCTTACATAGTAAAAGAATAAGTGCAGTAGCTCAAAGATTTTCTCAGACGCCAGCCAGAATATCAGGGTGCCGAATACTAAAGCTATGAAACCTTGATTCCACCTGATGCCTCCTAATTCCACCACCAGACACTCCATCTGTTTATCTCACTCTTGCAGGTTGTTTTCATCCCTGCCTTCTCCCTTTTTCACTGTTTTTGCATATTTCTCTTCCTCCTTTTTCCCCCTTTTGCAGTTTTCTCTCTTTTGCTCTAGGTCAAAGTCTGATGAGGGAAAATAAGTCCTCAAAATTAGGTGCTGGTGAGCATCACCAGTTCCAATTAAGTACTGTATGAGGATAATGTAGTGATGTTGCAGTGTGCAGCTAAAGAGGGAGGGAAAAAGAACTTCTTTCAGTCCTGTGAGAGAAGCTTAGAGACAGTGGTCAGATAAATACGGAGGACCCCTCATTTGGAAAAAACAATTCATTATACCACCCCAGAGATCCACCTCCCCTGTGAGCTACCCTCGGTAAAGAATTCAGGGGGTCCAAGAGACAGAACTTTCTTCTAAACCCTAAAAGGTGATCATGATATCACGGTAGGCTCCACTGGGGAAGTGTTCACATAAGACTTGTATGGATTTTTGCCTAAAGGATGCATTCTCGTTTACAATCCGGCTGATCTGGCATAACAGCAAATGAGTGGCATTGATGAAGTTTTGCAGTAATAGAAATCTCCATCATGGTGTCTGTTCTTTCAGATCCTGGAAACAGAAAACAATTCACCAGGACCTTTTGTTTCTCAATGTTTGAGTTTTTTGTTGTGTAATTGATAGTTGAGTTCTGTATTGTGCCTGGAAGTTTCTATTTCCATAGCATCAGCACATTCTGCTAGCCAAGGCTACGGTGCAGATGAAAAACCTCAAATGGTTGACAAATGTAAATGCTGGGTCATGGAACCCTGGGGCATGAATGCTGTCATCATGCCAAAGCCATTTATGGTCTGGAGTGGGCCGAAACTCTCAAGCACCAGAGGAACAAGATGATTTTTGGAAATATGTAAATGGTGCAGTATACATGCTAACAGACCATTTGTCACAAGTTCTATGGGAAAAAACCTGAATTGAGTAGTCAAGGGGAAACCCACCATCACATTGCAAGGATGAGCATGTATAAACTATAAAAATATGATCTTAAAAATCATTTACTTTTTCGGACACCCAGTGTGCCCTTACCAACCTAATGCTCATTTAATTAGAACATCGATGGGCTTATATAGCAGAGCCCCATTTTTTGCACAGTCACCTGCATTTGTCAAGGTCGCTACTTAATGAGATGGAAAACTCCTCTGGATGGTAAAAGATGTGTACCCCTGCCCTGAGTGCCCAACTGTACTGTTGTCTGGATCCCTAATGGGGATTTCTGTTGTCTCATGCAAACACAGATCATGCGTGTGCACCATGACGTGCACCTGTCTCATTGATTGTGCTCTGGTTGCTCTGGGAGGTGCTCCCAACGCACTATCCTCTTAGTGGTGCAAGGCTATCACCTTCACTAAGACTTAAACAGCATCAATGTGTTGGTAGGAGCAGACTGTGAATTGATCAGTAGGAGTGAATAGATCTTTTTTTACCCCCCACAAGAGTGAGGCCTACAGGCTCACCCTCCTTTTTTGAGGTTCTGCTGCTGCGTGCTTAGCTCACCCTTGGCCTACATCAGGTAAATGTGGAGTGCTGTGCAGCACAGGAGTAGTGAATCTGTGCTGGATATATCTGTGGCTGGGGAGGGTACAATTCAGGGATACAGCAATGCTGTGCAGTATATGCATGGGTAGTGCATGTACCAAGCATCTGTATGCTCGTGAGGAATACATTACATGAGAGGTGTAATGCAGGGCAGTACATGTGCATTGAAAACCATGTGCTGGGTGTATGTGTGTTTACAAGAAGTACAGTACATGAAGGGCGAGGTGTTCAGCACGAATATGGTGAGTGTGTGTGCTGGCAGTTTGTGTGTTTGCCAATAGCTCACCCTGGGTACACTACAGAAAGGCTACAGTACTAACCAGTGCACACAGATGGAATGTGTGTGCTGAATTTATGTGTGTCTGTGGTCGCACAATACATGAGGTAACAGTGCTGAGCATTATGTGTGCAGTGAGTTTCAGGTGCCAAATACCAAAGCTGCATAGGCTTGATTCCACCTGATGTCTTTTTAGCCCACCACCAGACACTCCATCTGTTTAGCTCACTTTTGCCGGTTGTTTTTCATCCCTGCTTTCTCCCTTTGTCACTGTTTTCCATATTTTTCATCCTCCTTTATTCCCTCTTGTTGGAAAATGGCCCTCTCGTAAGGGTCAATCTAAACGTTTTGCCTTCCTCCTCTTTTTCTGACCTCGTTTGTGTTGGCTTTAGGAATCTGAGCACTTTATCACTGCTATCCAGTGCTAAAGTGCATGTGCTTTTGCCTATAAACATGGTAACATTAGTTCATACCCAAATTATATATCTCTAAATGTACTTATCTCTAACATAGTTCTGTACATTTGCCCAGGGCCTGTAAGTTAAATGCTTCTAGTGGGCCTGCAACACTGATTGGGCCACCCACTCAAACAGCAATTTAAACATTTCTGAGGCCTGCCACTGCAGAGCCTGTGTGTGTAGTTTAGACTGCCATGTTGACTTGGTATTAAAAACTCCTTGCCACATCTTAATCCCTTTACTGCCAGGCCTTTTCCCCCTCCTGTGACACGCCTTTTTTTGGCTATTTGGGGTAGTGCGCGCTGAGGCCCCTGTAACTTTTTGACCACATAAGGTATCCACGCCAAATTTGAGTCCTTTTCTTCCAGCATCATGGGGATTCTAACGGTACTCGGGGTTTGTGGATTCCCCTGGAGGGGTCACAGAAATGAACCAAAATATAGCAAAATTTAGTTTTTTGGGGGAAAAATGGGATGCAAATGAAAGCATCTGGGTTTTTCCCTGCAAATGTTATCACAAAAGGGTTTGTGGGGCTGAAATTACCATTTTCTCAGCTTTTAGGGGATACCAGACATTTGTCAGAACCCAACATTTTTTACACAGTTTTAGCATTTTTCTGGGACATAGCCTATTTTTGCTATTTTTGGTGCTTTTGACCTCCTTCCAGTTAATGGCATAAATGGGTACAAAAGCAATAATGGATCCTAGAAAGCTATACATTTTAGAGAAGCAGACAAAATGTTGAATTCAGCAAGGGATCATTTGTGTAGCTTCATCAAGGTTTCTTTATAGAAACTAACAGTTAAATATAGGATAAATTGAAAATTTGTTGAAAAAAAAGCCTTTTGTGTCAACGTTTTCAACTGTAACTTCTTCTAATTATGACAGCTCTTTGAAAGCAATACACCGTTACATTCGCTGGACATTACTGGTTGTGGGGACATATAGGACTTGTAGGTTCACCAAGAACCCGACGAACCCAGAGCCAAAAACTGAGCAGCAACTTGCAATGGTTTTTTATTATATACCGGGTTTATAGTAATTATTCTGTTAAAATGTGTACATGGAAAAATCAGTATGAAAGACACCTATGTATTTCTGAAATGGGAACAAAATATAGAGTTTAGAAACAGTAGATATTTGCACATTTCCGAAATTGGGAATACTCATATTAGCATGAGAATTATCAGTCATTTTTAGAATGACTTCTTTTTTACACAGTGTCTTTCATTTGGAAGGCAGAAATGCATTGAAAGTCAATAGGTGATAACAGTTCAGTTACAAATCTGAATTACCCTAAATCTCCCGATAAAAATGGTACCTCACTTGTATGGGTAGGCATAGTGCCCACGGCAGGAAATGGCTCAAAACCCAACGTGAACACACCACATTTTCACAATTCAAAATTACCCTTTTTTAGCAAAGTGCCTAGCTGTAGTTTTTTAACCCTAGCTCTGCCAGCACCTAGGGAAACCTAGCAAACCTATACATTTTTTAAAACTAAACACCCAGGGGAATCCAGGATGGGGTGACTTGACTGCCTCTCACCAGGTTCTATTACCCAGAATCCCTTGCAAACCTAAACTTTTGTTAAAAAAAAAAACACATTTTCCTAAAATTTCTGTAGTGGAAGGTTCTGGAATCTGCGTGGATCCACACATTTCCAACCACCCAGCATTCCCCAATGTCTTCCAAGAAAAATGGTACCTCACTTGTGTGGATTGGCCTAGAGCCCGTGACAGGAAACGGCACAAAACGTAACGTGGACACACCTCGATTTCGCAGTGAAAAATGACCCTTTTTTGGGAAAGTGCCTAGCTGTAGTTTTTGAACCATAGCTCTGCCGGCACCTAGGGAAACCTAGCAAACCTATAAATTATTGAAAACTAGACACCCAGGGGAATCCAGGATTGGGTGACTTGACTGCCTCCCACCAGGTTCTGTTACCCAGAATCCCTAGCAAACCTAAAAAATTGCCCAAAAAAACACATATTAACCACATTTCTGTTGTGGAAAGTTCTGGAATCTGTGTGGATCCACAAATTTCCACCCACCCCGGGTCCCCCAAAGTGTTCCGAGAAAAATGGTACCTAACTTGTGTGGGTCGGCCTAGTGACCACGACAGGAAACGGCGCAAAACACAGCGTGGAGACACACCACAATTTGTGTCAGCCCGGGAATGCCACAACTTTCCCACACAAAAATGTGTGAAAAAGGTGATTTTTCCAGCTAAATTTGAGATTTGCAGGGCATTCTGTGTAAGGAAACGTTGGGGGATCCACACAAGCCATACCTCCCTGGAATCCCCCGGGTGTCTAGCTTTCAGAAATGCGTGGGTTTGGTAGGTTTCCCTAGGTGGCCACCGAGCAACGGGCCAAAAAACCAAGTGACCCCTCTTGCAAAACCAGGTAGTTTTGAGATAGGCAATTTTCATGTCGCCTCACTACGTTGTGGGCCCTTGCCTGTCGCCAGTACTTGGGCCTCCCACACGAGTAAGGCACCGTTTTTATCGGGAGACACGGGGGAATCTGGGTGGTAGGAAATTTGTGTCAGCCCGGTGACGCCACAACTTGCCCACACAAAAATGTGCGAAAAAGTTGATTTTTTCAAAACATTGGGGGATCCATGCAAGCCATACCTCCCTGGAATCCCCCGGGTGTCTAGTTTTCAGAAATGTGTGGGTTTGGTAGGCTTCCCTAGGTGGCCGCCGAGCATCGGGCCAAAAAACCAAGTGACCCCCCTTGCAAAACCAGGCCGTTTTGAGATAGGCAATTTTCATGTTGCCTCACTACGTTGTGGTCCCTTGCCTGTCGCGGGTACTTGGGCCTTCCACACGAGTGAGGCACCGTTTTTATCAAGAGACCCGGGGGAACGCTGGGTGGTAGGAAATTTGTGTCAGCCCGGTGATGCCACAACTTTCCCACACAAAAATATGTGAAAAAGGTGATTTTTTTCAGCTAAATTTGAGGTTTGCAGGGCATTCTGGGTAAGGAAACTTTGGGGGATCCATGCAAGCCATATCTCCCTGGAATCCCCCTGGTGTCTAGTTTTCAGAAATGTGTGGGTTTGGTAGGTCTCCCTAGATGGCCGCCATGCCCGGGGCCAAAAACTCATGGGACCCCCTTTGCAAAACCAGGTTGTTTTTTGATAGGTAATTTTGATGTCTCCTCAATAGGTTTTGGGCCCTTGCCTGACGCGGGCACTAGGCCTACCCACGCAAGTGAGGTACCATTTTTCTCAGAAGACTTTTGGGAACGCGGGGTGGGTGGAATTCTGTGGACCCACGCAGATTCCAGAACTTTCCACCACAGAAATTTGAGGAAAATGTGTTATTTTGGACACATTTTTAGGTTTGCAATGGATTCTGGGTAACAAAACCTGGTGAGAGCCAGTCAAGTCACCCCATCCTGGATTCCCCTCGGAGTCTAGTTTTAAAAAATGTACAGGTTTGCTAGGTTTGCTTACGTGCCAACTGCGCTAGGGCCCAAAATCCACAGATATGCACATTGCTAAAAAAAAGTCAGAGCCCAGTGACCTTTCTGCCGCCCTGGGGGGGGAATCGGGAAAATGGGTTCCATCCCGATATGCCCCTAAAGGGGCAGAAAGACTGTGGCTATTTTTTGTGGGGGCATTGGTATGACCATTTTGGGCAGCCCCCACCCCCACGCATAAAAAAAGCCTGCGTACTTGCTGGCGCCTAGTGGGCTTTCTGCCAGGGGGCAGTTCAGGGGCCACTGCCACCATCTGCCCTCCCGGGGGGGCAGAAAAACTGGAATTTCTCTGGGGATGGGGGTATTGGCATGTCCATTTTGGGGAGCCCCTACCCCAACACTATTAAAACAAAAAAATCCATGGTTTCTAGTGGGCTTTCTGCGCCCCCCAGTGGGGGCCAGATTGGGGGCTACAGCTCCCATCTGCCTCCTGGGGGCAGAAAGACTGTCATTTTTGTGGGGGGGAGGGTGGGGGCATTGGCGTGCCCGTTTCGGGCAGCCCACACCCTAAAAACAATTGCGCAAAAAAATCCCTGGTGGATAGTGGGCTTTCTGCCCCCCAGGGGGGGCAGATGGGGCAGGGGTTGCAGAGGATTCTGGGTAAGGAAATGTTGGGGGATCCACGTAAGCCATACCTCCCTGGAATCCCCCGGGTGTCTAGTTTTCAGAAATGTGTGGATTTGGTAGGTTTCCCTAGATGGCCGCCGAGCACGGGGCCAAAAACCCAGGTGACCCCCCTTGCAAATCCAGGTTGTTTGGTGATAGGCAATTTTGATGTTGCCTCAATACGTTTTGGGCCCCTGCCTGTCGCGGGTACTTGGGACACCCACACGAGTGAGGCACCATTCTTATTGGGAGACCCGGGGGAACACTGGGTGGTAGGAAACTTGTATCATCCCGGTGATGCCACAACTTTCCCACACAAAAATGTGTGAAAAAAGTGTTTTTGTCAGCTAAAATTGAGGTTTGTAGGGGATTCCGGGTAAGGAAACATTGGGGGATCCACGCAAGCCATACCTCCCTGGAATCCCCCGGGTGTCTAGTTTTCAGAAATGTGTGGGTTTGGTAGGTTTCCCTAGGTGGCCGCCGAGCATGACGCCAAAAACCCAGGTGACCCCCCTTGCAAAACCAGGTTGTTTGGTGATAGGCAATTTTCATGTCGACTCACTACGTTGTAGTCCATTGCCTTTCGCGGGTACTTGGGCCTCCCACACGAGTGAGGCACCGTTTTTATCGGGAGACCCGGGGGAAAGCTGGGTGGTAGGAAATTTGTGTCAGCCCGGTGATGCCACAACTTTCCCATACAAAAATGTGTGAGAAAGGTGATTTTTTCAGCTAAATTTGAGGTTTGCAGGGCATTATGGGTAAGGAAACTTTGGGGGATCCACGCAAGCCATATCTCCCTGGAATCCCTCGGGTGTCTAGTTTTCAGAAATGTGTGGGTTTGGTAGGTTTCCCTAGATGGCCGCCATGCCCGGGGCCAAAAACTCATGGGACCCCCTTTGCAAAACCAGGTTGTTTTTTGATAGGTAATTTTGATGTCTCCTCAATAGGTTTTGGGCCCTTGCCTGATGCGGGAACTAGGCCTACCCACGCAAGTGAGGTACCATTTTTCTCGGAAGACTTTTGGGAACGCGGGGTGGGTGGAATATTGTGGACCCACGCAGATTCCAGAACTTTCCACCACAGAAATATGAGGAAAATTTGTTATTTTGGACACATTTTTAGGTTTGCAATGGATTCTGGGTAACAAAACCTGGTGAGAGCCAGTCAAGTCACCCCATCCTGGATTCCCCTCGGTGTCTAGTTTTAAAAAATATACAGGTTTGCTAGGTTTGCCTACGTGCCAACTGAGCTAGGGCCCAAAATCCACAGATATGCACATTGCTAAAAAAAAGTCAGAGCCCAGTGGCCTTTCTGCCGCCCTGGGGGGGAATCGGGGAAGGGGGTTTCATCCCGATATGCCCCTAAAGGGGCAAAAAGACTGTGGCTATTTTTTGTGGGGGTGGGGGCATTGGTATGACCATTTTGGGCAGCCCCCCCCACGCATAAAAAAAGCCTGCGTACTTGCTGGCGCCTAGTGGGCTTTCTGCCAGGGGGCAGTTCAGGGGCCACTGTCACCATCTGCCCTCCGGGGGGGCAGAAAGACTGGAATTTCTCTGGGGGTGGGGGTATTGGCATGCCCATTTTGGGGAGCCCCTACACTAATAAAACAAAAAAATCCATGGTTTCTAGTGGGCTTTCTGCGCCCCCCAGTGGGGGCCAGATTGGGGGCTACAGCTCCCATCTGCCTCCTGGGGGCAGAAAGACTGTCATTTTTGTGGGGGGGAGGGTGGGTCATTGGCGTGCCCGTTTTGGGCAGCCCACACCCTAAAAACAATTGTGCAAAAAAATCCCTGGTGAATAGTGGGCTTTCTGCCCCCCAGGGGGGGCAGATGGGGCAGGGGTTGCAGGGGATTCTGGGTAAGGAAACGTTGGGGGATCCACGAAAGCCATACCTCCCTGGAATCCCCCGGGTGTCTAGTTTTCAGAAATGTGTGGATTTGGTAGGTGTCCCTAGATGGCCGCCGAGCACGGGGCCAAAAACCCAGGTGACCCCCCTTGCAAATCCAGGTTGTTTGGTGATAGGCAATTTTGATGTTGCCTCAATAAGTTTTGGGCCCCTGCCTGTCGCAGGTACTTGGGCCTCCCACACGAGTGAGGCACCATTCTTATCGGGAGACCCGGGGGAACACTGGGTGGTAGGAAACTTGTATCATCCCGGTGATGCCACAACTTTCCCACACAAAAATGTGTGAAAAAAGTGTTTTTTCCAGCTAAAATTGAGGTTTGTCGGGGATTCCGGGTAAAGAAACATTGGGGGATCCACGCAAGCCATACCTCCCTGGAAGCCCCCGGGTGTCTAGTTTTCAGAAATGTGTGGGTTTGGTAGGTTTCCCTAGATGGCCGCTGAGCATGGCGCCAAAAACCCAGGTGACCCCCCTTGCAAAACCAGGTTGTTTGGTGATAGGAAATGTTGATGTTGCCTCAATATGTTTTGGGCCCCTGCTTGTCGTGGGTATTGGGCCTCCCATACGAGTGAGGCACCATATTTATCAAGAGACCCGAGGGAACGCTGGGCAATAGGAAATTTGTTTCAGCCCATTGATGCCACAACTTTCCCACACAAAAATTTGTGAAAAAAGTGATTTTTTCAGCTAAAATTGAGGTTTGCAGTGGATTCTGAGTAAGAAAATGTTGGGGGATCCACGCAAGCCATACCTCCCTGAAATCCCCTGAGTGTGTAGTTTTCAGAAATGTATGGGATTGGTAGGTTTCCCTAGATGGCCGTCGAGCACGGGGCCAAAAGCCCAGGTGACCCCCCTTGCAAAACCATGTTGTTTGGTGATAGGCAATTTTGATGTTGCCTCAATACGTTTTGGGCCCTTGCCTGTCGCGGGTACTTGGGCCTCCCAAACTGGTGAAACACCATTTTTATTGGGAGACCCGGGTGTCTAGTTTTCAGAAATCTGTGGGTTTGGTAGGTTTCCCTAGGGGCCGGCAGAGCTAGGGTTAAAAAACTACAGCTAGGCACTTTGCCAAAAAACGGACATTTTTCCCTGTGAAATTGTGGTGTGTCCACGTTGCGTTTTGCGCCGTTTCCTGTCGCGGGCACTAGGCCTACCCACACAAGTGAGGTACCATTTTTCTCAGAAGACTTTGGGGAACGCGGGGTGGGTGGAAATTTGTGGATCCACGCAAATTCCAAAACTTTCCACCACAGAAATGTGAGGAAAATGTGTTTTTTTGGCAATGTTTTTGGTTTGCAAGGGATTCTGGGTAACATAACCTGGTGAGAGGCAGTCGAGTCACCCGATCCTGTATTCCCCTTTGTGTCTAGTTTTAAAAAATGTATAGGTTTGCTAGGTTTCCCTAGGTACCGGCAGAGCTAGGGTTCAAAAACTCCAGCTAGGCACTTTGAAAAAAAGGGTCATTTTTCACTGTGAAATTGTGTTGTGTCCATGTTGCGTTTTGCACCGTTTCCTGTCACGGGCACTAGGCCTACCCACACAAGTGAGGTACTATTTTTCTCGGAAGACTTTGGGGAACGCGGGGTGGCTGGAAATTCTTAGATCCACCCAAATTCCAGAACTTTCCACCACAGAAATGTGAGGAAAATGTGTTTTTTTTGGCAATGTTTTTGGTTTGCAAGGGATTCTGAGTAACAGAACCTGGTGAGAGGCAGTCGAGCCACCCCATTCTGGATTCCCCTGGGTGTCTAGTTTTCAAAAATTTATAGGTTTGCTAGGTTCTCTTAGGTGCCGGCAGAGCTAGGGTTCAGAAACTACAGCTAGGATCTTTGCCAAAAAAGGGTCATGTTTCACTGTGAAATTGTGTTGAGTCCACGTTGCGTTTTGTGCCGTTTCCTGTCATGGGCATTAGGCCTACCCACGCAAGTGAGGCACCATTTTTCTCAGAAGACTTTGGGGAACGCGGGGTGGGTAGAGATTTGTGGATCCACCCAGTTTCCAGAATTTTCCACCACAGAAATATGAGGAAAATGTGTCTTTTTAACAATTATTTAGGTTTGCAAGGGATTCTGGGTAACAGAACCTGGTGAAGGGCAGTCGAGTCACCCCATCCTGGATTCCCTTGGGTGTCTAGTTTTCAAAAATGTATAGGTTTCTAGGTTCCCCTAGGTGCCGGCAGAGCTAGCGTTACAAAACTACAGCTAGGCAGTTTGCCAAAAAAGGCTCATTTTTCACTGTGAAATTGTGGTGTGTCCACTTTGCGTTTTGTGCCATTTCTTGTGGCGGGCACTAGGCCTACCCGCACAAGTGAGGTACCATTTTTCTCTGAAGACTTTGGGGAACGTGGGGTAGGTGGAAATTTGTGGATCCACGCAGATTTCAGAACTTTCCACCATAGAAATGTGAGGAAATTGTGGTTTTTTTGACAATTGTTTAGGTTTGCAAGGGATTCTGGGTAACAGAACCTGGCGCGAGGCAGTTGATGGAGCGGGTAGTACAAAATTTTGTATACCCCCCCATTAGTCCGAATAATCAATTAATTGTAATATTATTAATTTGTTTGAAGTGATAACTCACCAACTATATTAACAAAAGAATTACACGTGGGAATTGCATCTTGCATGGCTATATTAATTGTAAACTAACTTGAGTACGCATATTAATAGTAGAAAACTAGAATATTGAATGTTATATGTTGCTTTGGTGATGTATTTGTGATGTGTGCTTTATTCAGTGAGTATAAACCACTCTGAGTGTTGCTTCTGCTAAATAAATACACACACATATGGGTATTAGCAAGGGTATAACATTTTATTAGCCATTTCTATGTTTTAATTAAGTTTTTGTGTTTCTTTTGCTTAAGTGGACCATTTCGGCCTAGACAAACTGGCTGAACGAGATGTTAAACGTGACTGCCCTGACAACACGAGGTTCTGGGTGAAGTGCACAGGCGTCAGCGCCAGCAGCAGTGGCCTGGACCTGACCCCGGGAGAACATGTACCCTTCAAGGACGCTCCGGGAACCCATCCAAGACCAAAGACAAAGCTCAGTTTAAAAGCCAGAACAAGCAAGTTTGATGACTTCATCATTCAACGCCCTGAGAACTGTACCCCGCTACCCCAAGTTGACCAATCAGGACTTTCTAAACCCCGATCTTGATACTTTTTGACATTATTTTCATTATAAAAGAAGGTAGGGAATTGAACTGAAAAAGCTTGCTCCTCTTTGACGAACTCGATTTCCTGATGTTATGCTGACGGAGAGGACGGTGACACTGCTGGACAGCTGTTATCCTGAATCTTTGAGAGACTGAATTGCGGCCTAACTTTGCTGAATAAAATTCTTCTTTGACTGATTGACTTAGAGGACGACTTTAGCCAGAATAGGTAAATATGATGCTCTGAAATGCTGATGATGATCTCTAACTTTTCTAGCAATATTTTTAGATAAAGAATATTTGATTAATTGACTAATGTGTTGCGTCGATTATTTGAATAAGAGAATAATGGTAAAGAAGTAATGTGTAGATAGACGAGTTTTATTCATTAAAATCATAGAACACAATTATCCATCTCCTTATGAGAGAGATATCTTAGAGTCTGAGGGCAATGTGTTTAAAGTTAAGGTAAAGGTATTCCTCTCATGTCAGCGTTGGGAAGCGTATTTTCCCTCAGAAAACAGATCAAAGGAGTGTAAGTATATTGGTGTTATGGGCCCCACCAATGAACCTATTTGAGTGAATTGAATGCCGAGGTAGTTGGTCTGTGTCGAAGGGGGAATTTGACGTTCCGCGCTGCAACACAGTCGAGTCACCCCATCCTGTATTCCACTGGGTGTCTAGTTTTAAAAAATGTATAGGTTTGCTAGGTTTCCCTAGGTGCCAGCAGAGCTAGGGTTCAAAAACTACAGCTAGGCACTTTGCCAAAAAAGGGTCATTTTTCAATGTGAATTTGTGGTGTGGCCACGTTGCATTTTGCACCGTTTCATGTCACGGGCACTAAGCCTACCCACGCAAGTGAGGTACCATTTTTCTTGGAAGACTTTGGGGAATGCGGGGTGAGTGGACATTTGTGGATCCACGCAGATTCCAGAACTTTCCACCACAGAAATGTGAGGAAAATTTGTTTTTTGGACAGTTTTTTAGGTTTGCAAGGGATTCTCGGTAACAGAACCTGGAGGGAGGCAGTCGAGTCACCCCATCCTGGATTCTCCTGGGTGTCTAGTTTTCAAAAATGTATAGATTTGCTAGGTTTCCCTAGGTGATAGCAGAGCTAGGCTTCAAACACTACAGCTGGGCACTTTGCCAAAAAAGGGTCATTTTTCACTGTGAAATCGTGGTGTGTCCACGTTTCGTTTTGCCCGTTTCATGTCGCGGGAGCTAGGCCTACCCATGCAAGTGAGGTACCATTTTTCTCGGAAGACTTTGGGGAACACGTAGTGGGTAGAAATGTGAGGAAAATGTTTTTTTTTTGGACAATTGTTTAGGTTTGCAAGGGATTCTGGGTAACAGAACCTGGTGCGAGGCAGTCGAGTCACCCCATCCTGTATTCCACTGGGTGTCTAGTGTTAAAAAATGCTAGGTTTCCCTAGGTGCCAGCAGAGCTAGGGTTCAAAAACTACAGCTAGGCACTTTGCCAAAAAAGGGTCATTTTTCAAAGTGAAATTGTGGTGTGTCCACGTTGCATTTTGCACCGTATCATGTCACGGGCACTAAGCCTACCCACGCAAGTGAGTTACCATTTTTCTTGGAAGACTTTGGGGAATGCGGGGTGAGTGGAAATTTGTCAATCCACGTAGATTCCAGAACTTTCCACAACAGAAATGTGAGGAAAATGTGTTTTTTTAAGGACATTTTTTTAGGTTTGCAAGGGATTCTGGGTAACAGAACCTGGTGCGAGCCAGTCAATTCACCCCATCCTGTGTTCCCCTGGGTGTCTAGTTTGCAAAAATTTATAGGTTTGCTAGGTTTCCCTAGGTGCCAGCAGAACTAGTGTTGAAAAACTACAGCTAGGCACTTTGCAAAAAAAGGGTAATTTTCATTGTGAAAATGTGGTGTGTTCACGTTGCGTTTTGAGCTGTTCCCTGTCGTGGGCACTATGCCTACCCACACAAGTGAGGTATCATTTTTATTGGGAGACTTAGGGTAATTCGGATTTGTAAAGCAACTGTTATTACCTATTGACTTTCAATGCATTTCTGCCTTCCAAATGAAAGACAATGTATAAAGAAGAAGTCATTTAGAAAAATGACTGATAATTCTCATGCTAGTATGAGTGTTCCCAATTTCGGAAATGTGCAAATATCTACTGTTTCTAAACGCTATGTTTTGTTCCCATTTCAGAATTACTTAGGTGTCTTTCATAACAATTTTTCCATGTTACATTTTCCCAGAGTAATTGCTATATACCCGCTACATAATAAAAAAACCATTGCAAGTTGCTGCTCAGTTTTTGGCTCTGAGTTAGTCGGATTCTTGGTGAACCTACAAGTCCTATATATCCCCACAACCAGTAAGGTCCTGCGGATGTAACAGTATATTGCTTTCAAAGAGCTGTCATAGTTAAAAGAAGTTACAGGTGAAAACAGTGACACAAAAAGCTGTTTTTTCAACTAATTTTCAATTTTTCCTATATTTAACTGTTAGTTTCTATAATGAAACGTTCAAGGATCTACACAAATGACTCCTTGCTGAATTCAGAATTGTGTCTACTTTTTAATAATGTATAGCTTTCCAGGATCCTTTATTGCTTACACACCCATTTCTACCATTAACTGGAAGGAGGTTGAAAGCACAAAAAATAGCAAAAATAGGCTACGTCCCAGAAAAATGCCAAAACTGTGTAAAAAGTTTTGGTTTTCCGACAAAAGTCTGTCATTCCGTAAAAGCTGGGAAAATGGTGATTTCAGCCCCACAAACCCTTTTTTGATACCATTTGCAGGGAAAAGCCCAGACGCTTTCATTTGCAGCCCTTTTTTCCCATTTTTCCAAAAACAAAACAAAATTTTGCTCTATTTTGGCTAATTTCTGGGACCCCTCCAGCTAAATCCACAAAACCTGGGTACCTTTAGAATCCCCATGATGTTGGAAGAAAAGGACACAAATTTGGTGTGGATACCTCATGTGGTCAACAGTTACAGGGGTCTAAGCGCGAACTACCCCAAATAGCCAAAAAAAGGCTTAGCACAGGGGGGAAAAGGCCTAGCAGCGAAGGGGTTAATCTTAAGGTTGAAGAAGGTGCTGAGTCTGTTGCAGAGGTCTTGGGAGGGTGGAATGTCTGTTGTTTCGCCACAGGGTTTGGCAAATTCCTTGATGATGGAGAAGAGTTCTTTGGCATTGTGAATGTTGTAGGGGATTCTGTCTTGGAGGGATTTCTTCCTTGTGGTTTTGATGAGATGGTGGTGATTTGGTGAGATGGTGGTGTTCTTTTACTGATGCTCTCAAACATTAAAACCCAACAAGTTTCCAGGACCAGATCAATTTACATCTGAATTTTACTCCCATTTTTCAACACTTTTATTTCCCTGGTTCCTTAAAATATATCACTATTTTGCTTATTCCCAAATTGCATCAGACGCGTCTCAAGAAGCGCTTATTTGTTAAACCCCTAAAGAAAATAGAGACTCATAATTATGTAAAAATTATCGCCCATCTCCCTGGTTCATATAGACTATAACACTTTCACCAAGATTATGGTAGTTAGATTGGACCCCTTACTCCCTCACATAATTATCCCAGAACAAATTGGATTTATAAAGGGTAGTTTTTCATCCGATAACACAAGAAGTCGTTTTAATGTGCTTGGTAAGGCCTCAAAACTCCCCCACAAATTAGGTATCATCACTTTGGATGCCAAAAAGGCTTTTGACTGAGTTATTTGGCAGTTTGTGTTTGAATCTCTAAAATGATTCGGTTTTGGACTTTAAATTCTCAACCTTATCTCTTTACTTTATTCGACTCATAAAGTAGCTATTTTTGTTAATAACATGACTTCTATATTTCCTTACGTAGAGGAGTGTGTCTGGGGTGTCCTCTTTCACCCTTTTTATTTCTACTCGCATTAGAACCATTCATTATTAGGAATCAGGCAAAACACTAACATTTTTGGTTTTTCATATGAGGAATCCTAATTAAAATGATCAGTATATGCTGATGATATTCTTCTTTATCTTTCTAAGCCCAAAAACTCAGTTCCTACTTTTAAATCAGAGGTCCACAATGTTGCTGCTGTTTCCAGCTATAAATTGACTCTTTAGAAATCTGAGATATAACACTTTAATAGACTGTATCAAAGTCGATTTTAAGGACCTAGGATTTATTTGGGATCAAACTAAAGTTAAATATCTAGGTTTGTCGATTACCAATTCTATTAAATCAACTCTTAAATTTATTTTTTAATGGCATACTGCAAAAACCAGAACATTATTGTTCCAAATGGAATCCCCTATTTTTATATTGGTGCGGTAGATTAAGCTCTATTAAAATGATGGTCTCCACTCCTGTGATGTAGACCAACAACGCCAAAGCTTCACCTGGGGAGAATCGTGCCGGTGAGGAGAGGCACTGCGGGACTCAATCTCCCATCAGACCAGCGTTCATGGCACAGCGCTCTTAAGCGCAGCGCCGCCCGCGGTCCCGTGTAGACCGCCAATGACAAAGCATCACCTGGGGAGAGTCATGCCAGTGAGGAGAGGACCTGCGGGACTCAATCTCCCATCATCCCAGTTTTCATGACACAGCGCTCTTAAGCACTGAGCCGCCCACGGTCCAGTGTAGACCGCCAATGTCAAAGCTTCACCTGGGGAGAGTCGTGCCGGTGAGGAGAGGCACTGCGGGACTCAATATCCCATCAGCCCAGCGTTCATGGCACAGTGCTCTTAAGCACAGCACCACCCCGAGGGACACACGCATGCCGTGCCCAGGCAAAGCCTTGGCCAAGGGCGGGCCCATCCACGCCCATCAGGGCCCAGAGGAGGCTGGGCTGGGCCCCCCTCTAACTCCCACCTCCTGAGATATTGCCTTTAAGAGTTGGGCTCTGATTTTTCGATAGGGAAAAAGAAATCCACCACCAATGGAGGTGAGTCAACTAACACTCTAGATGCCTTCCTCATAAGAACCACAGATGCACTGAATAAAGAAATTCAGACTTTAGAACGCGGATTATCAATGAGTGACCTAGTTGCTCCAGAATGCCCAATTAACCGTTCTAACATTAGCCCCCCGCCTGCACATACGGATGATCCGTGTACTGCCTCCACATCCTCTAATCCAGCTGTAACCCGCTTAAAATGCCTAAATCCACGAGTTAATGACACAGCTCACCCTCTGCTCGCCCATGCAGAACCGCCCCCAAAAAGGAAGAAAGGGGGTGTTGACTATTCGCAAAGTCAACACTCACTGTTCCACAAGAAGCTACAGTATCCTTTGCATCTTCAATGGACATCTTCCTACAAAAAATTGAACAGTCTCTTACATGCCTATTTCAGCCCTTCTCAGATAGGCTTAGCAGAATTGAGGCAACCCTGGAGTCTCTAAACCTCACTATAACAGGTATCAGCGGTGTGATCGAGGCTGGGACACTGAAGACGCCACAATCCTCTGAACAAAGCATAACATCTCAGTGCCCCTCCATTACGCAGGATAGCAAGAGACCTGAAAGTGAGCCTCTCCGGCCAAGAGTCCCCCATCTAGCAGGCATGCCTGTCGGAGAAGCCAGAAATCACTCTAATTCCCCCAACTTGCAAGCTCCCCATTATGCCTCTAGTCACTCCCTGCAACCACAGAGGACATCTGGCCCATCTCTTCTATCCTTGACAACGACTTTGGCATGCCCTAGAGACTATGATACTGATGTGATAAATATGTCTAAAACACCCTGTGACTCAAGACTGGACCTTCCCCTCGCTGCTTGCCCCTATGTAATAGTTCTGGCGAATGTTCCTAAGTTAGTAGATACACAGAGAGAAACCACCGACCAGCTTCTCACCAAGGCATCTCACTGAATTAGCAAACACGGGGGGTCAGAGGGAGTTATTCCCTTGTATCCTAATGGCAAGAAGGCTGGTATGGGTAGGGAACTCGAGGAAATCAATTCAGGGGGACTGTGTGGTAGTCAATTTTACTCGCATCATCTGGTCCAGCAATTGTTTGAGCGTTTATCTGACACAGTCACGCAACAATCTCAGATGTTTGCGCTGCCATTTGGTTTTTTCTAGAGACCTGTTCAACCCTCTACTAGGGCTCAAACTTCGTTGATCTCATATAGAAAAAATTACCATGAGCCCTCTTACCTTGCCCTCCCCACCGTCCCTACGATCAATCATTTCAGTGCTTTAACAGACATGGATAGGTGTGATTGACCTGGGGCCCAATTCTGCTAAATCCCACACAGTATTTTCCAATCATCCCTACAGATCATGTTAAATTAGTCACTTGGAACATTGCTGGACTAAGATCTAATGGGTCCAACCTAGATTGGTTAGCGATTGTTAAAAAATCTGACTTGATCTTTCTACAGGAAACATGGGAAACAGGTCAGTTTTATTTGGACGGTTATCGTTCTTTTAATACTCCAGTCTGCCCTTCTGCATCTGGTCGCACACGGGTAGGGATACTAATGCTGTTAAAAAATACTTTGAAATTAGCATGCTTATCATTTTTTAATAACTCACCCTATTATCATTTTCTTTATTTAAAAGGATTGAAGGGTAACACTATTCTTTTAATCAACTATTACAATAATAATTTTCACGCAAACGAGAAAGAGGTTGTTGATTTACTAGAAAGAGATGTCAATACTTTTTTCAAGAGCTTTGAGCAGCCGCCAAAAATCCTGTGGGTGGGCGACTTCAGCTCACATTGCTGTACCCTCTCAAATAAAACAGTATGTGGTTTCCTCAATATTTCTGGTGATTTAATTCATCACTTTGGGCACAATTCCTATGGCGATGCCCGGAGCAGATTATTTTTAATTAATGATCTGGAAATTATTAACCCGATTGACTCTAGCTCTGGCTCCTTACTACACCCTTTTGGATTGCCCAGACAGGGTTCGACACTAGATTAGTTATTGATTTCTTCATCCTTGAAAAAGTCTATCTCTAAAATCACAATCATGCCATATGGTTTTAGTGATCACTATTCCATAATTGGCGATTTGGCATGGGAAGAAATCGCCCAGGAGCAGTCGAGACATGTTAACCTTGCAATAGCAAGGAAAAATTGGATAGTTCTAAAATGGGAGATGATAAATAAAAAGAGAAAACTGTCACAGTGGTGATTGGTAATAAACTCGATGACATCATGACTTGCCTGGCTGCTAACCCAGATCTAATACTTATAAACTCAGCCTTTGATAGAATACAATTGGAGGCAAAACAGGCACTAACTAGGGAGAGACCAACCTCTAATAGCCCAGGCCCTAAGTGGTTTGACCAGTCCTGCACTAAGGCCCTATCAGCGCTACATCAGGCACTGAGATCTACTCCTAGGGATGCAGCACTGGTCAAGATTCTGCGATTTCAATATTCAGAGGCAAGGAAGCCGAGAACTAAAATTCTTAAAGAAGAAGCTTGGGAGCATCTTCATCAAGCAGCCCATTCAAAAAATTCTAGTGATTTTTGGAGAGTTATCAATGCCCCATTCCTTAAATCCACTGCAGGGTTGAATACTGTGTGCCACGTGGACGAGGACTCATGCATTGCACACATTTCCTCCATCTTTAATACACAGTTAGAGGGAGTGACTAGTCAGCGGTTATCTAGTAGTTCTCCTGCCAAACCGTTCTTAGGTATTAAATTACATGAAATAAGACTGGCCCTTTCTCAGTCTTCTGTTAATAGAGCCCCTGGCCCGGATGGCACAGTCAATTCTTTTATGGAGCACACCGACTTATGAGGACTGGTGCTCACTAATGTTTTTTATGTAATTGCCATTGTGGGCCCACCTCACTCGTGGAAGCAGTCAATCATTGTCCCAATTCATAAGAAAGGAGATAAATCTCAGCCTAAAAACTACCGGCCTATCTCCCTGCTGGATAGTACAGCTAAATTGATGGGTCGAGTCTTACTCAACATACTAGGGGAATGGGACACTGACAATAACATCCTAATCCTGGGACAATATGGGTTTAAAAAGGGGAGTGGTACTCAGGACCAAAGCCTCAATTTAGCCCTACTAATGGCCAAGTATACTCAAGCAAAGCAGGGGGAACTATACCTGGCATTTATGGATCTGTCAGCAGCTTTCAACTGTGTAGCCCTTCAGCATTGGCATCTGTGCGCTATGGAAATCTGGGTGAGTGCTCTAGGCCATTCCCAATTATGAGGGGAGTTCGTGAGGGTTGCGTCCTTGCCCCATTCCTTTTTTTGATTTATACGGATGGGGTGGAAGCTCCCTTGTTGAACTCCACACCGGATGTCCGAACGATCACGAATGTGCACATCCCAATTCTGCTATACGCAGATGCTGCTGTCCTGATTGCCCGTACTGGTAGAGCTATTGGGGATCTATGTAAATTACATGAGTAGTTTAGATCTAAAAACAAATGAGGTGAAGTCCCTTGTCCTAACTGCGGGGAGGAGTGTTAGGAAGGCCCAACATTTCTATATTGAAGGACGTAAAAAAGCTCATACAGATACATTTTCCTATCTTTGAATAACCTTTGGGCGACAATTATCCTGGTCGGCATGATTACAACTAGGGGCCTAGCCCTGGAAAAAAAGCATTATAACTCTTTACTCCTTTACCAAGAAACTGGCTGCTAAGCTGCTCGAAATAATCAAATAGGTTTACTCTGCCAAAGCAACATCAGTGGCAACCTTTGGAGCAGGGATTTGGAGATACACTAACGCCCACACTCTCCAGATCATTGAGAATTCTTTTTGGAAAAAAACGTATTGGCCTTCCGGCAAGCTGTTCTAACTTTATATGCCATGCCGAGATGGACGTCCCCTATATTGATGATACAATTAGGTTGTCACCCATACTTTTGTGGCACTCGATTTGGAGAAGAGCATCAGTGAATACAGACGTTAATAGGAGACTGCCTTAGTGGGAACACGCTCAAAGGATTCTGTGGTTATCATATACAAATAATAGTCTTACTTCCCTTTGACTAAGTCACCTATTTACATCTCCATTGACTTGTGCTACAGTATCCAAAAAGGAAATTAAAACACGATTTCTTAATCAAAGGGCAATGGAGCGATTCAAACTGAATCGCTCGAAAGCAGCTGTAAAATTATATCTAGAGAGCCCAATTAATCAGGTAGATGCACAACGCTATCTATTTTACTTGACTAATCCACGTCACCGATTCACCTTAGTAAGGTTCCGTCTGAACCTCATACCCTGCATGTTCTCCTATCCTGCTGGCATTTTTTCTATTGCCGACCTTTCTCCCTGCCTATGGGATGGTTCCACCTCTCAGTCAAATGTACATATCTTCATTTTTTGCAACTTTTATAAGGCTCATTGTAATATATTCATCAGGCCGCTCATGTGCAAATATCATTTTATTCAATGTCACCCAGGTCTGTATTTTTTACAATCATTATCTGATGAACTAATCTGTTTCTCTGTGGCCTCATTCTAACTTCTTTGATGGAAGAGTAGGCGGTTGGTGAACCCTGCCTTATGAATTGTGCATTTTAAATCTTGCTCTGAAATTCAATGTTTTTATTTACTTATCTCTTATCAGTCGTATTGTTTGTACTACGAAAACTGTATTTTTTAACGTGTTTTCTATATGTGTACTTTGTACTTTTAGGATCGTATTAATTAAGTATCGAATAAAGGGATTGACTGACTGACTGTGATGTTTTCGAACTCCATGATACCTGTACAAATTCCAGCTCTTCAAAAGAGTAGGCTCTATTCTTTCATGTGTTTTATGGAATAATAAGCATGCTTATAAGTCTCTCTCATGGCTAAAACATGCTAATTATCATGGTGGTGTGAATTTTCCCAATATTCATGAAGCTTTTTGCCTTAAACAATTTAGTCATTTGATCAATAATAATTTTGATTTACCTAAATCTTTTTGTTTTTTTATTGAATATTCACTTATTTCTCCCTTTTCTTTTGATGAATATTGATATTTTTCATCCAAAACAAGTGTTCTCCCTCACCCAGCTATTGCATACTCATATAAACTCCCGAAACCCCTTCTTTTCCCAAAACACTTATGTTACACTCATTTTATAAACTCCTCTCGCTGGCATTATAAAAATCGAAAAGTAAACAATAGAACATTATTTTGGAAAACATGGAAGGATAAAAGCTTAATTTGATTAATCAGCTAGCTGTTAATGACCCTCCTATCCCTTTTCCATAGCCCAGACTCTTTTCTGCCTGCCACAATCTTTCATTCAAACATATACACAATTAACCTATCAGATTCAACATTCCATGACGTTATTACACCATGATAACACACCATGTACGTTCAGAAATAATTTAGTTACCCTGTTTTAGCGGAACTTCAAACCTTCTCTCATCAATAAACACCTTGTCTTTTTTTCTACCATTAGAAACAAATCTAACCTAGTGGTCTACCTAATGTTGGGATAAGATTTGGACTAAGTTACATAAACCATCTAGAGCTGCAAAGGTTACGCAAACAATGTATTTTATATTCAACAGATTATTTTTCACACCTATGTTATTATATAAAATGAAATTTGCTTTGCAGCATTACTTTTGGCCTTGTGATGCTCCTCACTGTGATCTTTTGCACATGCTGTTCCTATGTCCCCATGTTCATGCTTTTTGTTTGCAAGTTTGGAATCAAATTACTAGAATTTTTTATATTAACAGTACATATTCTATACATAACATATTGTTCGGAAGTCTCTGCCCCATATGGTCTGACCTCCCGTACTCAATTTGTTATTAAGATATTTTACTTGCTGTAGATTTTCAACAAATTACTTTCAATTGGAAAAATAGCATGCATGTTTCCTATAAGAGATGGTGGTACAAAGCTTGTTTTAGCCATAGATTGGATAGAGTCTATGTGCATCCTATTTAATTAGCTCTTAAAAGAGAACGCATATGGTCACCTTTAACAATGTTTCTGGATAGTTCAAGTTACCATAGTAAATAAGAATATATTGATGCTGAAGAAGTTTCAAAAACTCCCTGAAATGCATATTCATTATACTTATAATTATATGATGATTTATGGCTTGTACTGCTTATCTTTAGTGCCCCCCGCCTTTATGAAAATCTTTCTTTGTTTAGACAGTGTATATCATGAATCTCTTTCTCCTCTTTTCTTTATTCTTACCTCCACATAAGGTTTTATTGAAATATTTCGTTATCTACACATCTTTTAGTTTACTCCTTACTGTTATTACACACACTTGACTGCAGGTGTAATCATTTACATTGATGCATTACTTTTGACTTCATAATCTACATCCTTGTTATTACTTATGTAAAAAAATCATAATCTGTTTTTTTACACTTATGTGGAGTCGCTTTGTGGTGTTTTCACTGTGATACTGTTTTTAGTGTTTGACCTCCTCGACCAGAGCCAAACGGCAGCCTTCATCCTCCTGAAGCAGCCTTCGATACTGTCTTCCAACACACACTAGCCACCAGACTCCACAACGTTGGCATCCGAGGAAAGGCGCTAAACTGGATACCCTCATTCCTCATAGGAAGAACACAGAGAGTCAGACTCCCGCCCTCCTTCTCAAAACCGACAGAGATCATATTTGGAGTACCCAAGGTATCCTCCCTCAGCCCCACCCTCTTCAACATCTACATGGCACCCCTTGCAACCATCATCAGAAACCAAGGCCTCCTACGCTGAGGACACCCAGCTCATCCTTTCCCTCACTAAGGAACCCACCATCACCAAGCACAACTTCCAAGAAGGGATGAGAGCCGTCGCCACCTGGATGAAGGATACCTGCCTGAAACTCAAATCTGAGAAAACAGAAGGCCTCATACTTGGCTCCACCTCCTCAGTTTGGGCCGACACCTGGTGCCCCCTGCCCTCTGAAACCCACCCACCCGACAGACCATGCACGTAACGTCGGCTTCATATTGGACTCATCGCTCACCATGAACCACCAGATCAATGAAGTCTCCTCGGCCTGCTTCAACACACTCCTTATACTCCGCAATACATTCAGATGGATCCCCTCCGAATCCAGAAAAACAATCACACATGCCCTCATCACCATCAGAATGGACTAGGGGAGTGCCCTCTATGCCGGATTCAACAAATAACTCCTCTGCAAGCTCCAAACCATCCAGAACTCTGCAGCCAGACTAATCCTTGACATTCCCGGGCACAACTACATCACGCAACATCTCCACAATCTCCTCTGGCTCCCCATCGAAAGAAGAAGAATCTTCAAGCTGCTCATGCACGCATACAATGCCCTCCACAACATTGGACCACAATACCTCAACAACCGTCTCTCCTTCCACGCCCCCAAGAGAAACCTCCATTCAGCCGACCTCTCCCTTGCCCCCGTCCCATGCATCTACAGCAACAGAGCGGGTGCAAAGTCCTTTTCCTACCTCGCAGCTAAGACATGGAACGACATCTCCCTCCACCTTCGGTATGAGGAAATTCGATTTTCGATCGTGATCGAATCGACCCGCCATTTTGTGCTCCGCCACCATTTTGTGTTGCCCTCACTCAGGCAGCACGGCGAACATAGTCTTTTCTGCTTTTTCTGCAGCTTCGTGTCGAAATAACCCTTCTGCCTCTATTTACAAAGCTGATGTTAGCACTGGCCGAGTACACTAATCCCTGTCTGGTTTTTCTAATCCCTGTCTCAACTATCTGTTGGTTCACACTATTCTCTTCTAACTATATCTTATCGTCTGGCCTTCGCTGTCTTCTGCTAGTATTCTCTTGTTTCACAACTGTCCTCCAAAACACACAAACGTATCTCGTCACCTGCGAGTCGACCACAAACCTGTTAATGAATTAATTCTTGGGGAGGGGTGACAAACACAGTTGGAGGAGAGGCTCTTCGAGTTACCCGATACTTTATTTTCAAACCTTTCCTATTGGTTCTGTTCTGTTTTTCAACCTTTCTTATTGGTTCTTTCTATATGTTTTAGGTGTGTTCTTGGTTAATGTATATTTCACATATGACCTATATAAGATTATGCGCCATGGAGTGAAGTGGCAGTCTCCTGAGAACATATCGTGTGTACTTCTATGATAACTGTACTAGCTGCAGCTAATAAAATCTGATCTTTTACGCCGACGGAGTGTCCCCGTGTCTCTGTTAGCTGAAGCAGAAGAACCCAGGAGATTAAGGCGTACCCTGCGCCGCCGGACCCAAAAGGTTCTGGTTCTTCAACTGGTGCCCAACGTTGGGCGGCTTCAGAGGTAGTGGTTCTGCCTGAAGGTCGTGAGGAACCCCGCAAGAAAATTCTGGAGGAATCGCGAGCCACGTTAAGCGACCCCTGTATGTTGAAAGTGGTCCGAAGGACTTTTGCAGCGCGGTTACTCCTTCCTGACGGCTACTGACGACTGCTGCCCTGACTGCCGCCCTGCCTTGGCCCTCTTTCGATGATGTATGGTAAGGCGAGACTATAGACGGTGCCTATCCTATGTTGGCGTAAGAAGACATCCTTAGTTAAGTATTTGGTGGGTCGCGCCCAAAATTTTGGTCCTTTGTTTTCTTGGTTCCTTAGTTCCTCTGGTTCTTAGATTTGACGATTGCAATAGCCAAAGCCGAGGGGTAAGTGCATTTGTGCTGCGTAAACTGAGTTTGCCCCCTTGATGTTTGTGAACAGTCCGGTGAAATCACGAGATGCCTGGTCTGACTAAGTTTGGAAAAATGTGTTGCTTCGGTTGTAATAGGGATTCCCGGCTTGAGGACTCTTGTCCGATTCCTTCGGTTGGAACTCCCACTTATGAGCTCTAGTCTAAACATGGTGTTGGCCCCATCGCCTTTAACGAGGTATGGATCCGATATACGAAGAATGATGGTGTTTTAAAATGGCCAGAAAATTGTAGTTTTGAGCCTGACATACTAGATAATTTGGAAGCAGTTTTATTCAAAAGAAAAGCCCGGCCGGCATTGTTTGACTCTTTCCGCCTTTGGCGTAAGGAAGCCAAACAGAAGAAAATTAAGCAAGAAAAACGAGATAAGAAAGCACAAGGTATGACCATTATACAGGCTGCTCAGCAGTTTAAAGATGATGAAGTCGATAATGCGATGGAAATTTCAGAGAGACAGCATCGTATGACAATAGATAAATGCTATCCGATGTTGCCAGCTTCCCCCTCTGATAAAAGAAAGGATTTAGAAGAGGATTCCTTGATGTCTCACCTATTGAGATTGCCTCCGCCCTATGCACAAGGTGCTAATGCACCCCAGTTATTACAGCCTGTTCAGCCGCCAGTTGCGCCTCCGCCTCTTCCACATTTGCCCCCTCAAGTATTGCCGCCTCTGCCGGCTTTGCCTTCGACTCCTTTGCCTTCATCTTCTTTGCCTTCTGCTCCTCTGGTAATTACTGATTCCTTTTCAGTTAGTTCGCCTAATACTTTGTCCCCTATTCTTATGTCCCATTCTCCATCTATGCGTAAACGACTTACAGAAACGGTCTCTGGTCTTTTATCACCTTTCTTTGAGGTATTAAATGTGTCTCCGGCATTTTCTCGAAGACAGTCTCGTAGTCAGTTCCCAGATTCCGAAGAACGAGAAATGTTGGACTCTCTTGCTCGTAAATGGATTGAAAAGGGTCCTCGGTATAGTGTACCTGATATTATGCCTACCTTCTCACAGTGGAATGCGCCTACGCAGATATATGTTTTCAATGCTATGTGCTATACTCTTATTAAAGGATGGGAGGATATGGACTTGGGTTCGGTTCCTCAGGGTCTGTTAGACATTCAGGCTAATTTTGATAAAGGGCTAATTATGGGTTCTAAGGTTGAGGACGTTGTAAAGACACTTGTTTCCTTTAGAACCTTATTTTCCTCACAGACTTTTCTAGATTCCGATCCTTCATTTAGGATGACACTGAAAAATTATCCATTGAGAGAGGTTCCTCCAGTGTGGAGAGAAGAGGTTGCGGGAGTAGGTGGTAATCAACCTATTCCTGCTCACTTCCAGCGAATATGGGTACATGTCTCCTGGAAAAGATCTGAAGTTTTATCCCTTAAACAGTCTCTACCGGATCCTCGTAAAAAACCTGCAGGTTATTATAAAGAATTGTCAAAAAACGTTGAAGCTTGCATCATGAATTTAGCAGATATGTTGATGGGGAATGTAGTTCCACAGGCACTATGGGCTAGGATTCGTAAAGAAAATCATGCCCAAGAATTAGGTGGAAATTGGGATGCTATCATCGCCGCAGATAGAAACCAAATGGGTGGTGCGAAGCCTGATGCTTTGATTTCAGAACTCCCTGGTAGGATTATTACATTAATGAAAACGACGATGCCTGCCTAGAGAGTTAACTGGGATAAACTAGCCGCGTGTAAACAGAAGAAAGATGAGAGTGTCTCCGACATCTTTACTCGTCTCGAGGAGACATTCATTGATCACAGTGGTCAGGACATGACTACGGAAGGTGGACAGCGGTTATTTGTGGATAAGTTCGTATTTAATTTGCTTCCCGAGCTAGTGCATAAATTGAAAGACTCTGAAAGTTCATGGGCTGTTTCTTCTTCAGCCGAGATATTGGCTACTGCTCAATATTATGAAAATAGAGATAAAGAAGAAAGAGATAAGCAAGAGAAAAAGACTAAGGAATTGAAACAAAGGTTCTTTTGCAACAGGTATATCCACCTCGTCATGTTCAGCCTCAGTTTCAACATCCTTCGCAGTTTCAGAGGGTGTATCAAAAGCCTGAGCCATATATTCCGCGACCTTTGTTAGGACCTAATCAATGTGCCTATTGTAGAGAGGAAGGTCACTTCTAGAATAGTTGTCCGGTTTTATTGCAGCAAAATGGGACACCATCTGCTTCACGAGGTCGTGCTGGCCTCCAGTCAGGAAACAGAGGTAGAGGTCGAGGTATGTTGACCCAAGAACAGCGTTCTCCTCCTCCTTCTAATTCCATGAATTACTTTGATCAGCAAAACGCTCGGTCTACACAATATTACAATGAGGATTATTACATTGAAGATGGGAATGAAAGTCTTCATGCTAACTAGGACAGCCATGGACAAAGTAAGGGAGTTGTGTCGATTCCAGTAGATCAGAATGGACCTTATGTTAAAGTCACTACAATGGGTGTTTCAGAGCCATTTCTTTTAGATACTGGTGCGATGAGAAGTTCTATCATTCATTCAAAACTCCCTGGGGCACCTTTGTCTGGCTTAACGAATGTATCTGTAGGATTTTCTGGCGCCCCTGTTCATAATCCGGTTTCTTGCCCTTTGCCCATTTCAATTGGCCCTTATGATTTGGAAGCTCCGCTTCTTTTGACGAATGGTTGCGGTGAGAATCTGTTGGGTTTGGACTTATTGAAAAGAATGCATGCTACGATATATTGTTCTCCTTCTGGTGTACATCTTACTTTAGGTCAGAAATTAATTTCTCCAATGTATTTGTCCAAAGATCAGTTTCCACCTGAATTGCTTTCTCTTCCGGTAACGCTTTGGGCCACGGGTCCGAACGATGTGGGCTGTCTTGAGATTCCACCTTATGTTGTTACTCTCAAGCCTAATGTTGAATTGCCTCGTATTCCACAGTATAGAATTTCCACTGAAGGTGAAAAAGCGCTTTTAGAAATCATTCATGATTTGATTCAGAAGGGTGTGGTTGAAGAAACGAGAGGAAACATATGCAATAGTCCTATCCTTCCTGTTCTTAAACGCACTGATCCTTCTCAGCCTCCTGTATATCGTTTCATAATTGATCTTCGGGAGGTAAACAAAATTGTTGTACCACAATTTCCTGTTGCCCCAGATATCACTGCTTTGTTGACAATGATACCTTCCACAGCGACTTGGTTTTCTGTTATCGATCTAAAGAATGCCTTCTTTAGCATTCCCATTGCAGAAGAAAGTAGAGATATTTTTGGCTTCTCTCTTGGAGGCCGAAGTTTCCGGTTCAAGCGCGCACCTCAGGGCTATTGTGAAAGTCCCTCTATTTACAGCCAAGCGTTAAAATATCATCTTGATACTTTTCATTTGCCGTCTGGTGCTTCTCTTCTACATGGACGACTTGTTGATCGCCGCTGATTCAGAAGATATTTGCAAAAACGTGACTGTTGCATTGTTACACAATTTGTTTAATCTGAATCATAATGTTTCACCTTCCAAACTACAATATGTTCGTCGAGAAGTTACCTACTTGGGTCATCTCCTATCAAAGGAGGGACGACGATTAACCCCAGAACGAATTCAGGCGAATGCGCAAATGTCTGTGCCATCCACACAAAGGGAGGTACGTGCCTTCCTGGGCATTACTTCTTATTGTAGACAGTGGATCCCTAACTTCTCTCTGTGGCCAAACCTCTGTTGGCACTTACTTTGAAAGATACACCTCAGCCCCTTCCATGGACTGACGAATGTCAGAAGAGTTTCACTGACTTGCGTGCTGCGCTATGTTCTTCTCCTGTATTGGGTAGTCCCGATTACAGTAAGCCATTCACGCTATATGTTCATGAAAAAGAAGGTTGTGCGCTGTCAGTTTTAACGCAGCGTTTTGGAGACAAACAGCGACCATGTGCATATTTTTCAGCTACGTTAGATCCAGTAGCTAAAGCATTACCTAGTTGTCTTAAAGCGACAGCAGCTGCATCGATTTCTATTCGACAGTCTGCTGGAGAAGTGTTAGATAACACACTTATTGTTATGGTGCCGCATGCAGTGGATACCTTACTAAACCGAACGAAAACACAGCATCTTACGAGTGCTCGTTTGTCTGGATATGAGTTGACACTTTTGGCTAGTCATGTGCACATCAAACGATGTAACACTTTAAATCCAGCTACTTTGTTGCCTCTTCCAGTAGATTAAAATGATGAAAAACAACATGATTGTTTCCTCCGTACTGAGGAAGAGACAAAAGGAAGAATTGACTTGAAAGATACGCCGCTAGAAAATCCGGATGGAATTCTATGGGTGGATGGTTCTTGTTTTAAGCTTCCTAATGGAGATACAGTTTCAGCCTATGCTGTTACTACTTTACATACAGTTGTGGAAACAGCCCGTATCAGACACAATTCAGATCAAGCAGCAGAACTGGTAGCTTTAACAAGAGCATGTGTGTTGTCAAAAGGAAAAAGAGTGAATATGTATACTGACAGTCAGTACGCCTTTGGTGTGGCGTTCAATTTTGGGCGTCTTTGGAAAGAGAGGGGATTTCTTACTTCACATGGCACTAAAATACAACATGGTCAGCTGGTGACTGATCTTCTTTACTCACTTTCTTTACCTGCTCAAATAGCAATTGTGAAGTGTAGTGCACACAAGAAGATTACAGATGATGTTGGTCGAGGAAATGCGTTTGCAGACTAAGTAGCGAAAAAGACAGCGAGAGATGCTACAAGTTGAATGTATGTTGCGGGTCCTGCGAACTGGGTTAGAGAGAGAGGAATGTATGAGGATACAGTGGAAAGTGTGAGGTCGATTCAGGAAGAGGCTACAGAGAAAGAATTGAGTAAGTGGAAAGAAAGTACAGGAATGTTAGATGAGATGGGATGTTGGGTGGAATTATCTGAGCACCAACGTTGGCTGTTACCAGATGCCTATGTACTCCCAGTAGTTACTATGGCACATGGTCCAGCCCACTTAAGTGCGAAAGGTATATGCAAGCTTCTGGCTCTAGTGTTGCAAAATGAAGGAATCCCAAAGTGTGCAGACAATGTAGTGAAACATTGTATTATTTGTTTGATGTACAATCCAGGAAAGGGAACCCCAACTCCAGCGGGTCACTTTGCTCCTCCGACCTATCCATTTGAAGTGTTGCAGATCGATTACATTCATATGGAACGATGCAACAACCTCAAATATGTTCTGGTGGTAGTATGCGCCTTCTCTAGGTGGACTGAAGCATACCCTCTAAAAGACAATACAGCCTTATCCACAGCCAAAGTTCTACTAAAAGAATTTTTCCCTAGGTTTGGTTTGCCGTGCATTGTCTGGAGTGATAATGGGAGCGAATTTGTGGGCCAAGTCATGCAAAAAGTTTGTGCGGGTCTTGGTATCAAGCAAAAGTTTCATGCGGCAAACCATCCACAGTCAGCGGGTTTAGTAGAATGCTACAATGGAACCTTAAAACTAAAACTAGCAAAAGTGCAGGCTAGTACAGGACTTAATTGGCCTGATGCTTTACCATTGGCTCTTCTATCCACCAGAACTGCTGTACACTCTCGTTTGGGACTTAGCCCTGACGAAGTGGTGTTTGGATGCCCAGCTAATATATGGGGAGTCCCTCGCCCTAAGAAATACTCAGACTTGCCATATCCAATGTTGATTGATTACTTGCATGAACTTACGACTAAATTGCGTGTTCTCCATCAACAGGTTCGGAGTGCTTTGCCGGAGGCCTCCACAGACCCAGGTCATTCCATCCGACCAGGAGACTGGGTCTGCATAAAAAACTTCCAAAGGACAAAAAATTTGGAGCCCAGGTGGAGGGAGCCTTGGTTGGTTCTCCTCACGACGAGAACAGCAGTAAAGGTCGAAGGAAAGAAAAACTGGATTCACGGCGTGCATTGTAAGAAAGTGCCTTTGCCCCTACCCTTTGATCAATGGATGCGTAAGGGCATTAGCGACTCTGAGAGCGAGAAGGTTCCACGATTGGTACCTTTCAGTGATGCACGCCTGAATGGAACATTGTCTGAGAAAGAGAACGACGATATTCTTCAGGAAGCAATAACACCACATCGTCGCTTGAATACGACAAATCCGAGAACATTGTTCCGGGACCAAACTGTACCTGACAAAGAACACTATAATCTAAGACCTAGACTGAAGAACACTTAAGATTTTCTCTCTCCTATGTAGTATTCTATCCCGGTTGCAGGGTCACGGTAGGAGTCTTGATTGTGACCTGAGTAGTGGCAATAGGCCTGCAGGACTTGCAGTGTCATAACACGGCAGATAATCATAATTAAGTGATTGAGGAAGATTGCCGTGAGCATCCATTAGATAGATGGAAACTACATTAGGAAAAAGAGAGAGAAAGGATAAAATGAAGAAAGAATTCTGTAAATTAATGTACAATCGTTTTAGTATAACCTTGTGTATCATTATATTATTGTGTATTCTTTTGGCGTGTATAAGTTGGATTATTTACACTATGCAGCAAAAAGTTGTCTCTCCTTCTACCTCTTTGTCTTCTTCTACTGTCTCTCCACATCTATTTCATACCCTTCCTCAACATGAACTCATTAGAAGAACCGAGTATTACAACAATTCATTTGTCCAGTTATTACATCAGCACCAATTAGTGATCAATACAACTGACTGTTGGGTGTGTGGACTTATGCCACATACCACAGAGAAAGGAATGCCGAATTTAGTTCTCCGTTTTCTTATGAGGGTTCTGCTTGGGCTTATTTTGTTATCTTCTCCAATGCCTACCAAAGCAAATTCAGACAACCCGTTAGCTCATATATTGGTGGTCCGGATTTCAGTCATAGTTCACTGATAAAGGGAATGGTAGCTATGGCTAAAATCATGGAAAATAGTAAGATTTCCGTTGACGAAAGAAAAGCGTACACCAATTGGAACGTCACCCATTATGTCACTAGCCTTAGTGATAAGGTTAAACAAGGAAAATCTCCACCGATTTGGACTATTTCTCATCAGGGAAATTTCTGTCTGCAAATTAATGGTCCGTCTGCTGATACCGTACAAAGAAACAACTGTTCCCACACATACGTCTACTCCTCTCAGAACTCGCCTCCTCTAGTACCATCCCAAGGCACATATTTTATCTGTCACGATAGGGCTTACACATGGTTGCCAACTGGTTTTTCGGGTACCTGTTATATAGCTTTCCTTCTTCCCCTTACATACACCGCTTCTGCAAATCATCATCGAAACAGATATGGCAGAGGGATTATTGACTCTAAAGACACAGCAGGACAAGAGGGAGGAGATTTCCTCAAAGGAATTCTTCCTTTTTGGGGTCCGATGGCCAACAGCAGAAATATAAGGCAACTGGTTTGTGTCGTAGAAACCACTATAGACATCACTGTAGGAGCCTTAAGTAATATCACAGCAGAACTACAGGCAGATCGTCTTATGACGTTACAAATCCGAGTTGCCTTAGACTTTGTTCTTGCGGATCGTAGTGGAGTGTGCAAATTGATCGGGTCAAGTTGCTGTAGTTTCATACCTGATGACGCTCCGACAGTATACCAAGCTCTCTCTAAATTACATATAATATCTGAGTCGATTCATCAGGACGAAGGAGATTGGTCATTATTGGAGTGGTTTTGGGGACTACTGTCCAAATGGGGTTGGAAGGTATTGACATTCCTTGGAGTAGTTTTGACCATCATTTTCTCTTCTTGCCTTTGTATGCACTGTGGTCCCGCCGTCTGCGACCTGTGTGCTACTATGTGCATCCCTAAACCCAAACCACAAGTAACAGAGAATATTAGAATGATGTTACAGCAACAGCTCGATGACCTCATGGCCATCGACATTGACTCAGATTAACGTGAGTCTATGTATCCTTGCCTGAGTTCTGGCAAAAGGATGGTCTGAGGAAATTCGATTTTCGATCGTGATCGAATCGACCCGCCATTTTGTGCTCCGCCGCCATTTTGTGTTGCCCTCACTCAGGCAGCACGGCAAACATAGTCTTTTCTGCTTTTTCTGCAGCTTCGTGTCGAAATAACCCTTCTGCCTCTATTTACAAACCTGATGTTAGCACTGGCCGAGTACACTAATCCCCGTCTGGTTTTTCTAATCCCTGTCTCAACTATCTGTTGGTTCACACTATTCTCTTCTAACTTTATCTTATCGTCTGGCCTTCGCTGTCTTCTGCTAGTATTCTCTCGTTTCACAACTGTCCTCCAAAACACACAAACGTATCTCGTCACCTGCGAGTCGACCACAAACCTGCTAATGAATTAGTTCTTGGGGATGGGTGACAAACACAGTTGGAGGAGAGGCTCATCGAGTTACCCGATACTTTGTTTTCAAACCTTTCCTATTGGTTCTGTTCTGTTTTTCAACCTTTCTTATTGGTTCTTTCTATATGTTTTAGGTGTGTTCTTGGTTAATGTATATTTCACATATGACCTATATAAGATTGTGCGCCACGGAGTGAAGTGGCAGTCTCCTGAGAACATACCATGTGTACTTCTAGGATAACTGTACTAGCTGCAGCTAATAAAATCTGATCTTTTTCGCAGACGGAGTGTCCCCATGTCTCTGTTAGCTGAAGCAGGAGAACCCAGGAGATTAAGGCGTACCCTGCGCCACCGGACCCAAAAGGTTCTGGTTCTTCAGGTAAAGCACTACACTGCTCCAGTCAGGAAAGACCTCAAGACCTGGCTCTTCAGATTACCCCAACGGAGTTGCCCTTATCCCCTCCTTAGAGCCTTGAGACGCTAACGGGTGAGTAGTGTGCTTTTCCAACCCCTGATTAATTGATTGTAGTGTTGCACAAATGCTTTACATGTTGCCTCTTAAGTTAAACCTGCTTGCTTTGTGCCAAGCTACTAGAGGGTGAGCACAGGTTAATTTATGGTGTATATCTGACTTACCCCGACTAGGATTATACTTCTTGCTTGGACAGGGTGCCAACCAGAAACCCAATTTTTAACATTGGTTATCAGCAGTGAGGATAGGACTTGTGCAGTGCCACACAGTGTCTTATCTAGACCAATTTAATCCAATTTTTCCTACTTGACATTTTGGATTTTTTCAAAGTTTTTTCCTACTTTCATTTTTTTTCTGTTGTGTCTGTGACTTCACCTGACAGGATAGAGTTTGAGCTGGCAAACGTAGAGTGCCACACTGTGGCCCAGCTCAAGTGATTCTGCCAAGAGAAGAGGTTGTGACCAAAGGGGAGTGCTACAAAATCAGACATCTTAACAGCTTTGAAAGCATGGGCAGAAGCCCACCAGAACCACATAGATAATGAGGAAGAGGGATTTGAGGAAGAATTAGATGAAGACCAAGGCGGTCTTGATATGAGACCTGTTGGAGAGGAAGGGAACATCCTCCCAGGACTGGAAGTCCATACACGTGCAGGGAGCAGTATGTCATCCAGGAACCTGCTCCAGAGGAGCTGCAGGACAGGAGGGAGGGAGGAGAGGAACTAAAACTGAAGCTTGCATAAATTGAGAAAATAAAAGCTTGCCAAGTTGGTGAAGGAGCAAGGTCTAGATGAGAAAAGGCTGGCCATGGAGGAGAGGAGGATGGCCCACAAACTATGCTTTAGAGAGCAGGACATAAGAGTCATGCAATTGGATTTCAGCAGTAGTGGTGGCAGCATACCTGCAGCATCTGCTGCAGAATTGAGAATTTGCATCCCAAGGGATTTAGTACCCAGATTTGTTGTGGGAGATTCCATTGACAATGGTTCTCCACCTATGAGGTGGCTCTAAGGGTGCACAATGTCACTGATGAGTCCTGGCGGGGGTAGCTTGTGGAGATACATGCTCGTAGTGGGGAGGGACACACACCTGACAATAGAGGTAGAGGATCAAACATAGTACACCTCCATGAAGGCCATTCTAGTCAATGAGTTTGGGCTGGCCCCTGAGAGGTATGGACAGAGGTTCAAGGGCAGCCACAAAATCTCTTCACAAACGTGGGTGGACTTCCTTGAATATGCTAGCAAGGCACTGTAGGGCTGGATGAGGGGCAGCAATGTTGATGAATATTCTGGGCTGTACAACTTGATTTTGAAGAAAAACATGCTAGATATTTGTTGTTCACAGTGTTATGCATGTTACTGCACACTTTACGAGGATTCGCAGAAAACGCAATTTGCAAGTGCCTTTTCACAAATGTGATCTTTTCAACTGCTCTACAGTGGCATAATGTTACCAGTGCTTAATTTTTAGAAACATAAGTGCCAGGGCCTTCGTCAGGAGGACACTACAGCTTGCAACATCCGTTTGCCACTGCCAGCATTGTCAATGACAGTGCCAGCACAACAACTAACCATCACACTCTCACAAGTGTGACAATTCATACTATTTCAGGCCCCAAAAGAATGGCTTAGAAGGCAGGTATTAGTCATTGTAAATGTAATTTGAATTGACAAACAGCTGTTGTTGTGCTCATACTTAAATTAGGCAGACAGAATCACCATGTGGCACACTGTCAAAAGCGCTGGTGCTGGCAATTAACTGCCGGTGCTGAGCACCGGAAACCGCGGCTCAAATTAAGCACTGTATAGAAGAAAATGGATTCTCGGGATTTTGCAGTTATCAGAATTGCCCCGCTCCCACAGCTATCCAGCAGTGGATCATTTGTTTGTTGACATTGTCACTGTCCGAAAACAAGCCAAGAACAGTGTGTGGATGGGAAGTTAACTCACTTTTGAAACCTGTTCTGGTGAAAGAGCCAAAGAGTGGAAAAGCTCTGGTGCTGACAATTAACTGCCGGTGCTGAGCACCGGAAACCGCAGCTCAAATTAAGCACTGTATAGAAGAAAATGGATTCTCGGGATTTTGCAGTTATCAGAATTGCCCCGCTCCCACAGCTATCGAGCAGTGGATCATTTGTTTATTGACATTGTCACTGTCCGAAAACAAGCCAAGAACAGTGTGTGGATGGGAAGTTAACTCACTTTTGAAACCTGTTCTAGTGAAAGAGCCAAAGAGTGGAAGAACCTGTTGAGTGATCTACTTTAGCCTGTTGTATGTCTGTGTCTCAGCAGTGAATCTACAACATAAAATGAATTAACCAGTCGGTCTTAAAAATTACCCATTACCCAGAGAGAAATGTCTGAGTAATAATGTACATGTAGACTAGCAGGCCAAAAAATGGAAGAGGTCAAATCCAGCTTTCCTACTTACGACGATGAATGTTGATGTGTAAGGTCAAACAGATACAGAAGACATCACCATGGGCCTTACTCACAAAAGTAACTTACACTTTTGAGTAAGTTTAGTACTTTTTGGTATTCACAAACTCCGGCCTTGATTCTCAAAGATAACTCAGACTTTCGAGTAAGTTCACACTTTGAGTTAAGTTTACTAGTTTTCAGTATTCAAAAACGGTATTTTTGTAATAACTTACAATTTTGAAGTAACTTATACTTTTGAAAGAAGTCCAGCACTACTTATGGTCACTACTGATACTGGAACACCCTTCTATAGAACATAATGGTGGCCAGGACTTAAAATAAAACACCATTGTAAATAATTTTGAATTAAATTAAACTATTTAAAAGAATTAAAAATATAATACATATAAAGTAATGATAAACAAAAATAAAAACACATATTCACTATTTAATCATAACATATTTTATAAACAATGAAAATAGGCTATTAAATGTTTTATAATTAAATAATAAATATGTACTATTTTTACATTAATGTATATTTATTTATATTTTAGCTACTTTAAATCTTTAAATTAAAATTGCAGAGTTCCATGTCATGAGTGCATAGAAATATGCAGTTCTAAACCCCTGTGTGAGTTTGTGGGCATTCATACACTCTTCTCTAGTCACTTACCACTCTGCGAAGGGTAGGTTTTTTATAACAACAAAGGGAGGGAGTAAGTCCCCTTTCAAGGTGCAGAGGGTAGCAGATCACCTTCAATTTTCGAGGGATTGGGGGGGGGGAAAGGCTTTGACGAAGTGGGGAAAATAGTCTCAATAGTGGAAAAAGAAGAAAAGAACAAAACGTGTAATAGGTCATCATGCTTCATGCCTACCCCAGGGTTGCAGTGTACACTCTGTATAATTGGAGCCTGGGGAACAAGCAGTATGTGTGGAAAGGAAACTTGCACCTGGCGTACTACTGCGATTGTTTCTGTAGTCCCAAGAGAAGTAAATCGTGCCCAAATCTAGGAGTACTACTATCAGTACACCTTTGTTTGTGAATCGAGCACAACATATTTTCTTCACTGTTCAAGTGTGAAAGATACGTTTAAGTTTGTAGAATTGTCTTCCTTTTTATTACATAAATGTGCAACACAATGCAAAATTATTTTATCTATTTATTTCAATAAGGATAATAATGGACAAGAACTTGTTTCCGAAAAACTTCATTTTATGTGTAAGATAATTTAAAAGAAACAAGACATATGGTTTAAAACACTTATGCAATCATTTTTCTCCGAATTTCCTCAACCTTTACAAAACCTATATCAAAACCTTTCTGTAATATAGGCTGCAGCAAAATTAGTTTGCTTAATTTCCAACTGCAAAATGGAATGGTTATAGTTATGCCCAGGGGCAAAGGTTTTTGTAATAGGTCCAATGTTATCTTCTTTTTTGTGGTGGGACCTTCAGGAGAGTGGAAAAAGAAGTGGATGGCAGGAAGTGGGTAAATATTTTACAAAATAACTGTGGGTATTTCACGAAGTAAGCCTAATTTATATTAACACCTACCTTAACAAGGTGGCTACTTAGGGGTTGAGCTAGGCAGGACAATCTCATGAAGATAGAGGTCAGAAGCTACGAGGGTCCCTCACAACAGAGGATAAGATCTGGAGCCGTGATAGCTCTGTAAGATCTCTTCACCGTGGTAAATTTTTCAAATTTCAATGACTACTATCTGCATAGTAGTTAATAAGTGTTTTTATTATGTATTTGCAATGAGAGAATTCAGACACATAGAGGGCGAATCATTTGATCCAATGAACATGCTCCAAGCAGAAGTGTGGTCTCCTGGTTCCAGAGACAGTGCTTAGTTTGAGCCGGTGGTTACAGGTGTGGTCCACTGGCATTAATTTTGAGGATCAGCACTTATTTTTCCTTATCAGTCTTTGACCCAGAGTAAGTCAGAGAAAAGCATATAAGGGGGAAAGAAGGAGGAAGTGAAAGACAGAAAAGTAGTAACAAAAAGGCAGTAAGCAGCAATGAAAATGAACTTGCATGCATGGAATAAGGAGACATGGAGGGTTTGGTGGTGGATTAAAGATACATGAGTAGAAAACAAAACTACACAGCCTTGATATTTGGCACCTATGACATTCGATAGTGCCAGCCACTGGCTTTTTAGCACATCTTTGGGCCCTGGCACTTAATCTTTTACAATTAAAACACTGTTCAGAGCCAATATATTAACCACTTCAGCACATTTCACCCTCTTTACAAATGATGGTGGGCCACCTTACCAATATGAAACTTCTAAACATCACAGGATCCTTTGTGACCAGCCAGATTTGCAACTCATAAACTCTTGAGGATCTTTGCACAGCAGTTGTGTTGTCGTTGCCAGAAGCTAAATCGGCAAAGCTTGGAGTCTGTTAGAGGAAGACCCCATCAAGCTGACTGTAACCCTATTGTGTAACTGAGCCTCTAGAGCTTTTCACTGGATGGAAACCTGAGTTCATGTGTTAAATAGAGATTTTACTTAATGACACTAGAACATTGACCTCAAAGTATATGAAGGCACCTCTTACGTCTAAGGACACAATAGAGTCACAAAGATCGCGTAGATCTACATTGGGGACCACAACATAGGAACATTTGTGAAGATAACTCGATAAGTTGGAAGCCAGGCGGTAATTACTACTGCCAGAAGAAAAGAGAGTAGCCTAAGCTCAGTTAGCAATTATGGCTTGACTGGATTTGCTCCTTTTTGAAGGTAGAGTGTGTGAAATGCATGATCCAAGAAGGTGCTGTTGGATACAAGCCAGGGTTTCTATCATAGTTGTTTTTGTTAAGCCAAATATTGGCACCTTCATATTCATGGGCGGAAACAAGCATGGCGTTGGTGATCAGAGAATATGGCACATTATTTTACCTGTGTGCAGGTAGAAAGCCTTTCTTCATTAGGACAGATTCTGATATCTCCATATTACCTATTGCCCCAGAGAGAGATGTCTGAGTTTTGATGCACATATGGACTAAGAGGCTGAAAAAAAGAAAGAACTTGACATATTAGCTCTCTTTTCACCTTTTTGTAAAGGCCAAAGCCAGTTTCCATACTTAAGACGATGAATGTTGATGTGTAATGCCAAACGGATACAGAGGACAACACCATCGGCCTAATTCACAAAGGTAACTTACACTTTTGAGTAAGTTTACACTTTTGTGTAAGTTTACTACCTTTTGATATTCACAAACTCCGGCCTTGATTCACAAAGAACTTACACTTTCGAGTAAGTTCACACTTTTGAGTTGTTTACTACTTTTCAGTATTCAGAAACTGTGCTTTTGTAATAACTTGCACTTCTAAAGTAACTTACACTTTTGTAAGAAGTCCAGCACTAGTTATTACCACCCACCCTTCCACAGAAAATAATTGTGGTAGGGACTTAAAATACAACCCCATTCAAAATAATTTTGAAATGAATTAAGTTATTTAAAATAGTTAAAAATATATGAAATATAAATTAATGTTAAACAAATATAAGAACAGTACATATTTACTATTTAATCATGCTATATTTTATAATCGATGAAAATAGACTACTTTTACAATTACATAATAAATATGCACTATTTTGTATGTGTTTTTTTAATTAATGTATGTTTTTTTGCATTTTTAACTATTTCAATAGGTTATTAAACATTTTAGATTATTATTTTCTATGGAAGGGTGTTGCAGTACCAGTGATTTGTTATGTGTAGTGCTGAACTTACTATAAAATTGCAAGTTACTACAAAAGTGGAAGTTGCTACAAAAGTGCAGTTTTTGACTACCGAAAAGCAGTAAACTTACTCAAAAGTACAAATGTACTCAAAAGTGCAGTTTGTAAGTGAGACCCTCTGAGTGTACATTACTATTAAAAAAAACATAGTAGTAAGTCAAGCATTTCTCATGGGCAATTACTGGTACTGCGACACCCTCCCAAAGAAAATAATGTAGGTAGGTTAAAATAAAACCCCATTGAAAATAATGTTGAATTAGATTCAATTCTTTGAAAATTTTGAAATATAAATTAATATGAATTAATGTTAATAATATATAAGATTTTTATATATTTATTATTTAATTATTAAATATTTTAATTTCCTATTTTTTACCAAAGCAAAATAATGTAACATTTAAAAGTTAGTGAACTTACTCAAAAGTGTAAGTTACCTTTGTGAATCAGCCCCCAAATGTTTTATGGGAACTGCAGCTAGTATAGTCACGCTAAATATTATTTAAGTGATCATGGTCACATGCATTAGTAATAACAATTACCACTGAATAAAACAAAGCTGGCACTGCTTGTGTTACATGGCTACAGTATGCTGTGATGTACCACCAGTTGGAAAGGTTGTACTTTCTTCAAGAGTGAGGGCACTGTTTACATAGTAACAGAATAGGTGCCATAGCCCAAAGTTTTGTTCAGGCACCCGCAAGAATGTCAGGGTGCTGAATACTAAAGTTGTGTAATATTGAATCCACCTGATGCCTCTTTAGTCCACCACCAGACACTCCTTATGTTTAGCTCATTCTTGCAGGTTGTTTTCATACCTGCCTTCTCCCTTTGTCACAGTTTTTGTTTATTTCTCTTCCTACTTTTTTCCCCCTTTTGTAGTTTTCTCTTTTTTGCTCTGGGTCAAAGTCTGATGAGGGAAAATACGTGTTGATCCTCAAAATTAGGTGATGGTAAGCATTACCGGCCGCCACCAGCTCCGGCAGCCACCAGCTCCAATTAAGAACTGTCTGAGGGTAATATATTGACATGTGAGTGTGTAGCTAAAGAGGAAGGTAAAATAAACTTCCCTAAACCCTATGAGAGATGCTTAGAAACAGTGGTGAGATGTATACTGAGGACCCCTCACTTCAAAAATACAAGTGAGAGATCCACCTCCCCTGTGAGGTAAAGAGTTCACAGTGTCCAAGCGACAGAGCTTTCTTCAAATCCTAAAAGGTGATCATGATATCACGGCAGGCTCCACTGGGGAAGTGTTTGCATAAGATGTGTATGGATTTTTGCCTAAATAAGGCACTCTCGTTTACAGTTCTGCTGATCTGGCAGAATAACACATCTGTGGCATTGATGGATTTTTGCTTTATTAGAAATCTTCATCATGGTGTCTGTTCTTTCAGATCCAGGAAAAAGAAAACAATTTACCAGGACCTTTTGTTTCTCGATGTTTGAGTTTTTTGTTGTGTAATTGATAGTTGAGTACTGTACTGTGTTAGGTAGTTGCTATTTTCATAGCATCAGCACATTCTGCTAGCCAAGGCTACAGTGCAGATGTAAAGCATCAAATGGTTGAACAATGTAAGTGCTGGGTCATGGAACACTGGGGCGTGAATGCTGTCATCATGACAAAGCCATTTATGGCCTGGAGTGGGCCAAGACTCTCAAGCACCAGCATAGCAAAAGTATGCACAAGAGGATTTTTGGAAATATGTAGTTGGTGCAGTATACATGCTAACAGATAATTTGGCGCAAGTTCTAAGGGAATAAAACTAAACTGAGTAGTCAAGGGGCATCCCACCATCACATTGTATGGATGAGCATGTACAAGTCATACAAATATGATCCTAAAATGCATTGACTGGTTCGGACATCCAGTGTCCCTTATCAACCTAAGCTCATTTAATTAGAACATCAATGGGCCTATGTACCTGAGCCCCATTTTTTGCGTAGTCACCTGCATTTGTAATGGTCGCCACTTGTTGAGATGGAAAAATCCTCTGGATGGTAAAAGAGGTGTACCCCTGCCCTGAGTGCCCAACTGTACTGTTGTCTGGATCCCTAATGCTGATTTCTGTTGTCTTAGTCAAACACAGATCATGCGTGTGCAACATGACATGCACCGGTCTCATTGATTGTGCTCTCGTTGAACTGAGAGGTGCTACCAAAGCGCTATCCTCCTAGTGGTGCAAGGCTATCACCTTCACTAAGATTTAAACATCATCAGCGTAGTGGTAGGAGCATAGTCTGTATTGATCAGTAGAAGTGAAAAATTACTTTTTTACCCTGTGTCACAAGCGTGAGGCCTACAGCTTCACCCACCCTTTTTGGAGGTTCCGATGTTGTGTGCTTAACTTACCCTTGGCCTCCATTAGATACATGTGGAGTGTTGTGCAGCACAAGAGTAGTGACTATGGGCTGGGTGTATGTGTGCCTGGGAAGGGTACAATTCATGGATACAGCAGTGCTGTGCTGTATATGCATAGTTAGTGTTAGAAATGGGATTTCTGGTTGGCTAAGGCTTGCGCCAAAGCCAGGCAGAAACCACCACTCTATTCAGGGCAAGGGAGTTACACGCCAAAGATAACCCCTGCTCACCCCTCTGGCAGCTTGGCACGAGCAGTAAGGCTTATCCCGGTGGCAACGTGTAAAGCATTTGCGCAACCCACATGAAGCAGCAACATACTAGGCACACCACAAAAGGAACTCCACACAAGGTTATATCAAAAATAGCCTTTGTATTATCATAAAACACATTAGAATAGTAATCACACAATATACACTGTGCCACCTGGCACTGGGCAATATTTACAGGGGATTAGGTACACATGACAGGGCCACTTGGACCACAGTCAGAACCATCACTTGGTAAAGATAGTAAAGGTAGACCTATAATAAACATAGAACACAAACAGTAATTACTGGCAAACACTGTACTCAGCATCATCTTGTAACATAAACCATATTATACACAGTATCACATTTAGGAGTAAAATACATTCTGTGCCAACCTCACCAGCATAAACACATTATGCAATATTCTCCTAAGTCTAAACGTATTAGACCATAACCTACTAAGCATAACTCACATTAGGGAATAATCTCACTAGCATCAACCACAGTAGCGAATAAATCACAAGATGCAATGGGCATCACTAACATACTACCTTATCCAGTCATCACCTAAGGCAAAAGGCCTCGCAAGTAAGAAACACATTAGGCCATCATAAATCATACTATGCAGTCATCATTACACTAGGCATAAAATACATAAGCCTAGACACATTATTCAATAAACCTCATACATAAACCACAGTTAGGAAATAATCTTACTAGCACCATCCATTGTAGAGAATTACTCAAACATGAACACAGTAGGCAAATAGCTCCATACCCAAACATATTAGACCCTAATCTCCTAAGCATATCTCACATTGGGAAATAATCTCACTATCATAAACCACAGTGGAGAATAACTCAGACATAAAACATAGTATGCAAATAACCTCCTGCATACACTATATCTAGAGGCATATATCACAGTATAGAATAACTCACACATAGACACAGTATGCACAACCTCATAATCATAAAACCACATTTAGAGAATAAAGCAGGGTGCGTAAATCATACTACATGAATCACATTTCCTACCACATAACCTGCATTAGAGAATACAGCAGGGTTCATAAATCATAATACATGCATCACATTTCCTAGCACCACATAAATCACATTAGGGCCTGACGCCCTATAAACCTAACTATCCCCCCTGGTTAACTTGCCTTCTCAATGGGGCTCAACTGCCCTCTGTCCTAAATGTCAGGGTGGCTGCTAAGGCAGCAGAATCTATGGGCGCAATTGCGGAGACCTAAACGTTGCAGCTGGCACTAAGTGCTGCGCAGCTGTAGAAGTACTGGGGCAGAGGAGTGTATCTCACTCCCAACTCGAAAGACATGTCCCCCAAAGAACTGTGGCCTAAACGGTGCAGCTGCCCATGACTTGCTGGGCAGCCGTGAAGCAGAATGTGGGCCCTGGCGCTCGAGGTGCTCCCTGAACAAATGTGCAGCAAAAACGTGGCAGCTGCCCGCGCTGGTGCGGTGCAGATTAGCACAAAGGAAATGGGCCCTGGCACGACTGTGCCCTCGGGGCCCCCACTGGAGCTCTCTAAATAACCTGGCCCCTTCATTGCAGCTGCCCTCTAGCAAGCGGGGCAGCTGGAGAACGTGGCCAAATGAGCACCAACAACGTGCCCCGATCGGCAACATTGTGCCCTTTTAAGTCCCACTCTGGGACTTCTAAAATAACTCGGCCAAACGTTGCAGCTGCGCGCGCTGGGGCGGTGCCACTGTAAATAAGGTAAAGGGGACTGGCACCATTGTGCCTGGGGGGAGCCCAACTGGGACTCCCCAACAGATGCGCAAAAACGTTGCAGCTGCCCACTATCATACGGGGCAGCTCTGACACCCACGCGGGCACAGGGGGGCGGGCACCGACAATGTGCCCCGACACACACCCCCCACACCCAACTCTCACTTGAGACCCACTCACCGGGCTCTCCTCTGGGAGGACTCTGCTCTCCTCCGGTCTCTTGGTGGCAGTGGCTGGGGAACTGCACACGGGGCTCTCCTCATCACACAGGAGCCCCGTCAACGAGCCTTCGCGCCGGCCTCCCCTCACTTCCCCCGGGGCTCTGCCCACATCCGGGCATCTCCTGCCTGGCTTCCTGTTTTCCCCGGGGCTGCAGCGGTGATTCTCTCAAAGGAGAACGCGGGGTGGGCTCCCGCTAATGCAGCATAAGGCGGGGTGGGCACCCGCCATTAACCTAAACTAAGAATGCGGCAATAACGCAGGGTAGGCACCTGCTAAAGCACACAAATAGCGGGGTGGGCACCCGCTAAGGAACAATTAAATGCCACAATGCGGGGGAATCCCTACGCCGGGGATTCACACCTGGATGATTGCAGCTCCAGGCTGCCAGCTCGAGGGGAACTATTCACAGCTCGGCGCTGCCAGTCCAAAAATAAAAGCGCTCTGCAAAAGAAAAGAAAAGCGCTCCCCAAGCACTATCACCAAAGTCCAAGGGAGAATAAAGCGCTTCTTCCAGGATTTAAGCAAAGTGCCATGGGGCAATGCAGGGCCAAGGCAGGCGAGCCCTCCCCTGGGCCCCAGCAGCAGCACGCCCCAGCAGGAACAGCAAGCAAGAACTGACCAAACTCATGAGGTCCCAGCCCCTTATACTTATACTACAAAAAGTCTTTGTTCTCAACAGTTACAAGTCATTGAACCCAGCCTGAACCAGTTCTGTGTGGCCCTGGGGCATCTTTATTACCAGGTTGCATCCTGCCTTTCAGGGGAGGGGGTCTGCTATCAGACGCACCGTAGGAGGTGGAGCCATCATTTACCTTGCCAGGCACAGCCCTGCTCAGATCAAAGAGTCACCCCTCCCCACAATCCAAAGCAGACCTCTCTATTCAACCCAGGTCTGGCTCAGCCTGCCCTGACCCTCCAAAACCAGACAGCCAATACACATCGGGCAGGCAGGCATCTAGCACACAGAAAGGCCAACTTCTAAAAGTGGTATTACTCATATAGTCATAATAAATCTGCACCCACCATTGCGCAGCATTTATTCTCACGATTTCATACATACTAGATTTGACCACACTGCTCCTCTCCTAACAGGAATTACCACTGACACACACTTAGCAGGGAATCCCCAATGCATCCCTATGGGAGGGCAGGCCAATCTCACCAAATGTAACACAGAGAGCACGCACATACTGAACAGCAGTGTAAAAGCGCTTAAAGGCCTAAAACCACTAATACTGCACAGAGTAAAGGCTGGGAGAAATGCAAAAAGTTTAGGGGTGAACCTGAAAAAAGGGCCAGGTCCAACAGTTAGTGCATGTACCGAGTGTATGTTTGCTTGTGAGGAATACATTACATGAGAGATGTAATGCAGTGCATGTGCACTGAAAAGCATGTCCTGGGTGAATGTGTGCTTACAAGATGTACAGTACATGAAGGGTGAAGTGTTCTGCAGCACAAACCTGGCAAGTGTGTGTGCTGGCAGTGTGCGTGTTTGCCAGTAGCACACCCTGGTACGATACAAAAAAGCTACAGTACAATACAGTGCTTGCAGATGGAACATGTGTGCTGAATTAATGTGTGTCTGTGGTGGCACAATACATGAGGTAACAGTGCTGGGCAGTGTGTGTGCTGTGAATGTCGCGGTGCCGAATATCAAAGCTGCATAGTCTTTATTCCACCTGATGTCTCTTTAGCCTATCACCAGACAGTCCATCTGTTTAGCCCACTTTTGCAGGTTGTTTTTCATCCCTGCTTTCTCCCTTCACTGTTTTTCCATATTTCTCTTCCTCCTATTTTCCAACTTTTTGGAAAATGGCCCTCTCTGAGGGGTCAATCCAAACCATTTGCCTTCCTCCTCCTCTTTTTCTGACCTTGTCTTTGTTGGCTTTAGGATGCTGAGCACCTTACCACTGCTATCCGGTGCTAAAGTGCATGTGCTTTCTTTTCTAAAAATTTTAACATTTGTTCATACCCAATTGACATGTTTAAATTTACTTATCCCTAATATAGTTCACTGCATGTGCCCAGGGCCTGTAAATTAAATGCTACTATTGGGCCTGCAGCACTGATTGTGCCAACTACACAAATAGCAATTTAAAAATGTCTGAGGCCTGCCACTGCAGAGCCTGTGTGTGTTGTTTATACTGCCATGTTGACGTGGCATTAAAAAACCCTTGTCAAGTCTTAAAGTCTTCTTTTTTTATAAATAGGTCACCCCTAAGGTAGACCCTAGGTAGACCATAGGGCAGGGGTCTGTGTAATTAAAAGGTTGGACATGTACTGTTACATTTTGCATGTCCTGGTAGTGAAAAACACCCACATTCGTTTTTTACTGCTGTGAGGGCTACCCATCTTATAGGATAACAGTGGGATTTCCTTATTACACTCATAAGCTGTAGTTCCTGATTGAGAAGGAGTAGATCTATCGTGTTTCATATACTTGGAATGGTAATGATAAATCCCCTTTACTGGCAAAGTTGAATTTATCATCACTATTTCACAAATGCCACTTTCAGAAAGATGAAGTGGAAGATAAACAGCTGATATGCACTCAATTTAAACAAATGGTACAGCAAATTAAAACAATAAAGTCAACACTATTCAATTTGGTGTGCACCTGAAGAGGAAGTACAGCCCACCCTCTAATTAGAAAGTGAAAAATACTAAGACTAAGGTCTTAGCCTCCAAGTACACTAGACTAAAGCACTCCAGTGGAGTATATCACATATTACTCTGAGTAATCAGATATCACAGGTAAGTACATGTACAATGACACAAATCAGAAACCAAAATATCCAAGGTAAATGACAAGAAAATACAAGAAGTAAAGTGTGTACCTTTCACAGTACAAAAAAAGAAAAGAGACCAACATAATCAACCATGCGAATGCTACAGTTCAAAAATGGGTGAAAAGCGCTGCAAAACAGAGGTGAAAACTCATCAACGAATGAACCACGAAACCCAGTGTCTCTCAATAAATCAAGCAGGCTGATTTGAAAGTAGTTGAAACCGAGATGCAACGCTTTGCCGAACTGCGTTTTTGTGCTTATCGTGCAGAAAGTGATTATCGGCGTGAGCACGCAGCCCGTAAGTAAAATAATCAACCAGCCTTAAAGGCGCAGTGCATATGTCATGCAACGCATAAGACCGTATCACTCAATAAAGTTACGTGCAAAAAGTGATTCCATGCAAACAAAAATAATGAGATCCCATATACAATGTGAAAAAATATAGAGCAAAGCTGTTGAAATACGAACATATCCGCTGTGATATTTCAGAAGCAGAAAAAATATAGATGGTGTGATCCGTTGTGACATTTCAGAAGCAATGAGGAAAACGGATTAATATAATTACACCGTTTCTGTTTTAAATGCAGCACTATCATAGTATTCAAAAACATTATGGCAAACGCTGCTCGACTGGCACACGTTATTTTAAAAAAAAAACAGGCGTATACAATCAAGGTAAATGCTGAATATGAACAGAAGGCTATATGTTTAATTGGCTGGATTACAAGGAGACCAGCATGATAGACTAAAGAATGCAACCATATTATGAGACACAAAATTGAATCTGGTTGATAAACAAACATCAGATTGATTATAGGTTATTGGCTGACATTAGTTTGTCTCTGAAGCCTGAATGGATGCGCGAGGTCAGGATGATCCTATGCCTTAGAAATCCTGAATAATAACAGGTAAACTATACATTTCTGGTTGTCTTCCTGATTAATCATGGTACATAAATAACTGCACACAAAGTGATTGCTGGATGAATATCAATGGCATATACCTGCGAGCATTCAATCAAAAAAGCATTGAAAAAAACGTGCATGAACCGAACTGCATGGCGTACATTGTTAACCTTATGAAACATCTCGATGATATGAACAACAACCAAAATAAGAAGAAAAAGATACAAGACCTGAAGGAGAATGTGGTTACATAAACAAGAAGGGGGTCAAAGAAAGCAGCAAAATTCAAATTTATCATTGAGCCCTTTGGGCATCAAAATGTCCAAACAACGTCCAGTAGGTCTTGCGCTGGGAAAAATACTTAAACATATCCCTGTCAGCAAGTATCGTCACTGTCTCAAGAATAGTAAAACAAAGCTATGTTATCATACAGTGATGCTCATGCCAATGGACAGCTGATGGCGAGGTGGTGGTTTTGGTCCTTATGCAGATTTTATGTTCAGTAATGCATGTGCACAAATATCTCTCTGTTTTTCCCACATAGGATAACCCGCATGGACAACGTATCATGTAGATCACGAAACGGCTATGGCATTCAGCAGTGAAATTCAATTAGATTTTTTTACCGGACCAGTGATGGGATATATGATCCCCAATGAGCACATTGTTGCAATGTGAACAGTTGAAGCATTTGCGCATGCCCTTGGATGTTTTTTTGATTTCGTATGCAGGTCGATTGAGCAGGTCCCTTAAGTTCTGGGACCTCTTCTATGCAAAAATGTGAGCATTAGCGAATATGCCTCGAAAATTCCGGCTCAAGCTGTAAAAGCTCCCAGTGTCTAAGAATCGCTTGCTTAATCGCAAAAGATGAAGTAGAAAAAGTGGATACAAAGACTTCTCTATTGGTTGGTTGCTTAACTTGTTTATGAAGCAGTGACTCTCTCTGTAAATCCTGCACATCTTTCTCAGCTTCATCAATGATTTCTGGTGGGTATCCTTGAGTTAAGAATCTATTTCAAGTTTCGTGCATGGAAGCAGCCATCCTAGACGTATCAGAAGTAATACGTTTGACGCAAAGGAATTGTGAATAGTGACGATGTCGTTTAAGTAATGATGAATGGAAGCTGGAGAACAATAATTAATTGTTGAGCTCGGTGGGTTTCTTGAACAAAGAAGGTCATGATGTTAGTGCCTTCCACATCAATATTTACATCCAGATAGGAAAATGATGCTGATCCCTGGTGTGAGTGTACTTAATTCTGGGAGGTCTAGTGTTTACTGACTACAAGTTCTCCATTAGCTCATTCTCGGTGCCCTGCCAATACAATCAAAATGTCATCTATATATCTCCTGTAGAGAATCGGGTGATCAGTCCACCTTCGATCAGATAGAATATAGGTTGAGTCAAATTGCATCATGAATATGTTCGCGTAGCTGGGAGCACCAGAAAAACCCATTGATGTTCCATTTGCCAGGAGAAAATATTTGTCCTTCCATCTGAAATAGCTGTTGAACAGTGAGAATTGAAGAAGCTACAATAAAAGCACTTTGTTGGCTTGTATATCATCATGACGCAAAATAGCCCATTCTACCGCTTCAATTCCCTCAGAGTGATGGATAGACTTGCATAAGGCTGTCAAGTCAATTGTGCATAACCAGATCTCAGTCATAGAAGGTAGTACAATTTCATGGGGAAGCTGCATCAGATGAGTGGTATCCGGTGAATAAGTGTTGTCCGCTTGTACAATAGTCTGTAAAAATGTGTCCAAATAGTGACCCAGAGGTTTGTGTAAAGAACCCCAACCTGACACGATCGGTCTCAATGGCAGATCCCTCAAAGATTTATGTACTTTAGGGAGCATGAATATCATTGGACATCTTGGCTACCGTGTGAAGATTAAATCCCTCATCTTGTCAGTGATCCAGGCAATTTCTTTGGCGTGTGTCAAAATCTCAGGAAGAATGCTTTGAAACTCATCGATGGGGTCTTGAGGTAGAGGTAGGTAAGTGGTTTCATCTTGCAACATGATTTCAACCTTCGATTCGTAGAAGCAACGGTCCATAACAACCCATGCTCCACCTTTGTAAGCCCAGATGAGGTACAAGGAAGCATCTCTTCTTAGTGATTTCAGAGCCACTTTGTAAGTTTTAGACATGTTCAAGCATTTAGACAAACCTGAAGACAATTTCAGAATGTCCCTTTTAACAAGCGTTTCAAATGAATCAATCACCTTATGAGACACTGGTGAAATGAAAGTACTTTTAGGTTTAAATTCTCGGTAATCTGATGGATCGTGAACGTTTGGATTACATTCAAGATTGGAGAAGAAATATCGTAAACGCAGTTTTCTCATGAATTTGTATAGTGCCACTTCGGATTCAAACGGTTTGGTGTGGAAAGAAGGGACAAATGAGGTACCTTTATTCAACAGAGCTAGCTGGACTGGGGATAATGCAGTGGATGAAATGTTAATCACGCTTTTTCTTCTATCTCCTGCCTGTGCTTGCCGGCTTTACTATGTCTGTGGCCTCTGTGGATTTTTCTGCATCAGGGTGAGCCATCAGGGAACTTGTCGGTGGATTGTTGGCTGCTGTGCTGATGTCTAAAAAAGAAACCTCCAAGGTGGAGGAGGTACCTGGAATAGCTTCATTCACGGTAGATATCGTGGTAGATGGAACAGGTGCCCGAGTCAGTTGGGTGTCACCGATAGACGCTAAACTTGCCTCTGAAGATGTAGTACCAGGGTGCTTGAAGTTACGTTTTTGCGCATAAACCTCTGCTCAAGAGCAGACCTTGTCCAACTTGTAGTCAATTGTGTCCCTTCTAAATTTATGAACCTTTCTTTCATTAAATTCTTTTACGTACACTTCCAATTTAGTGTTAACATCTTTCAGAGTGGACTCCCAGTCTTCTGCCTTCATTCGTTGAATAAGATTGGCTTGTAATTCTTGAATCTCCTGTTCTAGACACACAAGCACTGTGGATACTCTTCAACGATCAGCAGAATTACATCAAGAGAACACTTATTCAATATACAATACCATTTCTCCATTAATATTTTGTTCATTTTGAACATCATCGGTTTGATGGCGAGGCGCAGTTCTCTAGGTATCCTGCTTGCTTTATGGTATTGAATAAGTGTGTGGCGTGAAGCCGTTGATTGATTTCTCTTCTCATTAAATATTCAAGTTGTTTAACTTGTTGGGCGACTTGCCCATGTGCGGTCTCGTACCTCATGTGTAAGTCCATTTTTCTATGCTTAGGTCGCATGGATTTGACTACTTTCAAATCAGCCTGCTTGATTTTTTGAGAAACACTGGGTTTCGTGGTTCATTTCTTGGTGAGTTTTTGCCTCTATTTTGTAGCTCTTTTCACCCATTTTTGAACTGTAGCATTTGCATGGTTGATTATGTTGGTCTTTTTTCTTTTTTTGTAGTGTGAAAGGAACATACTTTGTGCACTTGTTTAGGTCATGTTACGGCAGTACTTCCAGGTGATATCTATTACTAACGAGGTGAGTTTGGAATATGTTGCATGATATTCAAGAGTAGGCCCACGTGGGGTGATAAACGATCGTTTTGATAACTTTTTTTAATCTCATTTTGTTTACTAGTCTCTGTTTCCTCAAGCATAGAACAGCATCGTACACAGGAAGGTCCGCTTAGTTGGCACCGCTCCTTTATAATTTGTCATGTTTCGGTGCACTAGGTGGTGGACTTTGCACCTGTGTTTTACTTTTTTTCTGTATTCTCTATCGTTTTCATTTTAGATAAGCCATATTTACCTCAACTCTTTCTCCTATTTGACTTGTGCCTTCTCTATATTTGCACTGTTTTTGTACTCACAGTTATGTAAAAACCATTCGTCTCAATTACGGCATTGCAATGCAGCGTCTTTCTGACGCAGTCACCAGGTGGATCTCGTTGCCCCTTTCGTTCGCTTGACGGGCGTCCTTGATAAAAATGGTGGTGCTCCCACGATTTCTATATGTATTCTTAAATATACCATATCCTCCTGGGAGGCACTTCTTTAGGACTCTCCGGTTGGAGCTCATCATGTTACTTTGGGGCGGCAGACAGCCCAGGCTTAAATGGGCTATATTAACCCAGCCTTATGCTCAAGGGGGGTTAGAAATTCCAGATTTCAAAATGTATTATCTCAGCGCGCAAGCACATTATCCATATCACTGGATTCGTCCCTCTCCATATATGCCACAGGTGGCTGCAGAACACTGGCTGTCGGACCCTATCCCACTGGATGGAATGATACAGGCCCCAAGGCGCACCCGCGACATCCTACCTAACACTGTTACGTGCACAGTAGATGCGTGGCACACCATAATCAAAATATGCGGATCCCCATGCCTATACTCCCCGAAGCTCCCGCTCTCCTATCACCCCGGTATGCCGCTGTTACAGGAGCGGGTATTCCATCATATGTGCGCACGAGTGCGGATTGCCACATGGGGAGATCTCTTTCGTAATGGCAAGTTTTGCACGCTCGCACCACTTTTTGGTGAGGCCTCCCCCTCGGCCCTAGATACATTTCTATACATTCGGCTACGGCAGGGCCTTTGTACGATTCTCCCAGAGTTTCCGCAGGAGCCCAAGGTCTTTGCACCTCTGCACCAGATGTTGGGATCCGCAGACGGTAGGCACCTAGTATCCCGACTTTACCATACCATACACACATTTTGCGTGGGGACCCATTGCACGGCAAGGACCCAGTGGATCGAGGAGCTGGGAAGTGAAGTGACAGAAGAGCAATGGGACTATTGCTATCTACAAACTGCGAGGGTGTCTGCTAGTGGCAGATTGCGCGTAATCCATTACAAGCTCTTACAGCGCCTCTACTACACGCCTGCTAAAAAGTTTAGATTCGGGTTGGCGGATAATGACAGGTGTGAGAGATGTCGCAGGCCGGGGGCGGGTTTTCTGCACTTGGCATGGGAATGCCCGAGAATATTCGATTACTGGACACACGTCTTCCAAGCTCTGGGAAAAATGGTGAATACATCAGTTGAGAGAGACCCCGTGCTGGCGCTATTTGGTTACACTGCACACATCCCTCAGGCGTATCGCAAATTCACTGGGGTGGTTTTGCTGTTGGCCAGGCGCAGGGTGGCTTGCAGGTGGGGCAAGGGTAGGGCACCTAAATTCAAAGATTGGATTGCTGACCTGACCTATTGCCAGGGACAGATGCGTATGCCGAGACCCTTCCATTGATGTCTAGACCTAGAGATATTTGGGGACCTCTACAGACTTACCTGTTGTTGACTGCGGCGGAAGGGGCAGACTCCCCTACTTTGGAGCGGGATTCAGGGGTGTAGGGGGGGAGACTTGTTTTCCCTGGACTAATGATGACATACAGACTGCTCGCTTTGGGAGGGGATGAAGGGTCGTTCCCTCGCAGCGTAGACTCCTCTCAGTTGGGGCTTGAGACACCCTCCCCCCGGTGCTTGGTTCTTGGCACCAGTATACAGTTAGACGGGTTGGGGTGGTCTCCCAGAGGTATGAGGATGGAGTGTATGTTCCACATGTTGAGTGCTTTCTTTGTACCGTACAATACTATCCGGTCCATACAATGTAAGGATCCCAAGGACCTGAGAGAGATGTGTACAGCCTATATAAAAATGGACGGATATGAGGTCCACTGTGGAATGGGTGGCCAGATGGAGCTGTAATCAGGGTTTATTTGCATGATGTCCTTGCTTTTTGACTTATTTATACTGTGTCGTGAAGTGGTGTAATGTGCCAAAAAAACAAAACAGGTTAAAAATTAAAGTTAAAAAAAAAAAACAGTTATGTAAAAACCAAGATACTATGTTTATTCAGTTATAGATTTCCCTGAAGAAGGGCAGTTGTTCATGCCCGAAATGCATTGGGATTCTTTCATAATCTGTGAGAAGCATGCAACTGTCACTTTTCATCATTGACTGAAGTTCCCTTCGAGAGACTCAAATGCTTGCAAAATAAAAGAAGAATTTTTGGAGCTACTATCACTCCTTCTTGTATTTTCTTGTAATTTACCCTGGATATTTGGTTTCTGATTTGTTTCATTGTGCATGTACTTACCTGTGATATCTGATTACTCAGAGTAATATGTGATATACTTCACTGGAGTGCTTTACTGTAGTGCACTTGAAGGCTATGAACGCAGTCTTAGTGTTTTTCACTTTTAGAAACATGCCATTTCTCTGCTCTTAGCTCTCTGTGCCAGCAGCCTGTCTGCAATACACATTTAGGGTGGATAACAGCTGGACTTTGTGCACTCCCTCCAGACATCCACACACAAAGGAAGGTTAGTGTGATGGAGTGCCATCCACATTCTGGTGGGTCATCCTGGTATCAACCCATGTAGTAAGGCTGGAGCCAGAGCTGGGAGGAAGGATGTCTGTGCACATCAAAGCCCCTATTTGAAGCCACCTCCACTTCATAGTTACACATGGGTATAAGTACTGGGTCACTGACACGCTCCAAATCAGACACTACTGGAACTGTGAAGAAACTCTGCCAGGAGAAAGGTCCCCAGTGCTGCTACAAGGTCTGCCACTCTGCTGGCCTGCTGCTCTAGAATAACTGCTTTTCTGCTGTGCTTCCCTGTTGCCTGCTTCCATCTGACCTGCTGAGGAAGAACTTGACTCCTTGACTTGAACCCAGAGTGATCGCCGAAGTCATGTTGGCTTGCCTCCTGTAAGACTCAGGGATATCAAAGTCTTACCCCTGCTCCTGAACTTAGTCCATTGGAAGAGGATCCAGGTGCTTGTTGTTGGGACAGAATTGGCACATCGCACTTGGAACCAGCGCATTGCTATTGGAAACAACCGCATCGCTGCCACTACTGAGAGACAATTGACACATCCACTCGATGGTCGTGGAGAAATCCGGTGCATTGGCTTCGGGAACCAACGCATTTCGGAACCGGTACTTCATCTTCAATACCGGTGCCTCACCATCTTTGCATGAGAAACTTGACGTATCATCTTGTCTGCGGGATCGACACTGACACGTTGCTCGCCTGCACCCCGAATCTCGCTGTTGCTACCAGGATAATGGTACTTTTGTTCAGCGGCCCTTTGCATGGCTTCTGTATCCAGCCATGCTCCATAACGGTAAATCTGAACTCCTGACTTAGCCCCAGTCCAGCATGACCAGATTACCCCATACGGGCTTATTTCTTCTCAGAGCTATTTTTCACATTTAATCTTTAAAAATTCTTATCTTGTCTTCTTCTGATTGGATTTTTGTAATTTTGTTCTTGTTTTATTTATAAAATCATAGTCTATTACAGACATGGATCTATACTAGTTTCTGATAATGCTCCCACCATTGCTGATTTTAATATTTTACCAACTCGATCTCACCCAAGAAGATGGAGGTTTCATAACTACCTCTGCCTGGACCCCTCCTTTAACACACAATTCACAAATTTCATCACTGAATTTTTTACATTGAATACCCCTCATGATACTTCCCTATACATTTTATTGGATTCCTTCAAAGCATCGGGAAGAGGCTTCTTGCCTCATTATATGCACTGTAAACAGAAGGGGGCAGATTTACAACTTCTGCCGCATCACGCAAAACTACCCGTGCGCCACCATGGATGTGCCACATTTACAATGCGGTGCACCGTGGTGCAAGGATAGGGCGATGCGTGTCGCATCCTGTGGCGTAAGGGTGGCGCATTGCTGGAGTCGTGTCGCAAGCGTGCCACGGCTCCAGCAATGCTCAGGGGCGCCCTATACCTAACATGCTGCGTCACTCCTTACGCCTGCTCCAAGAAGGCGCAGGGTTTTGAAGCAACATGGACGTAAAAGTTACTCAGTGAAATTTTGTAGATTTCACTGCATCACTTTTACAAGGCGTTCCTGCGACGGATCCGTCACGTTGTAAATAAGGGTACAACATGGTGTATGGTTTATGCCGCCACTGCGTCACAGAAGTGACGCAACAGCGGCATAAATGTGGCACATGGGGCTTGTAAATCTGCCCCTAACAGTCTAACAATGCCTCCAGATCTTTATTAGAGAAAATCAAAATGCTAGAACACACATTTTATTAATCCAAATCTCAAGATTCTCTTGACAACCTCATGCAAGCGCAATTTCAATGTAATAAATTAGCTGCTAAACAGGCTTCTTCTTTACTTCTCAAACAAAATGCTAGAGGCCAGAACAAAACAGGCAAATGCTTGGCTACTTATTTAAAGGTCAGATAAGAGCATAAAAAGAGAGATTCGGCTAGGAATTCAAATGATCATATACTTATTAAACATGAAGGTATTCTGAAGGAGTTTGCCACCTTTTGTGAGTCCTTATGTACTCCAGAATCTGCTTGCTCTACTTCAAATATTACTACTTACTTAAATTGCTGCCCTAAACCTAATTTCAATGATGTTGATTTCTCCCAGTTGGAATCTGACATAACCCTTTAAGATATCATTGATGCACTCAAAACATTAAAACCCAACAACGCTCCAGGATCTTATCGATTCACATCTAAATTTTACTCCCATTTTCAACACTTTTATTTCTCTGGTCCCTTAAACTATATCACCATTTTGCTCATTCCGGAATTGCCCTAGGCACTTTTCAGGAAGCAATTATTCGTTTAATCCCTAAAGAAAATAGAGGCTCAAAATTCTGTAAAAATTATAAAATTCTCACCAAGATTCTGCCACTATAGATTTCAAATAATTTTATAAGATTCTGCCACTTTGGTTGGACCCCTTACTCCCTCACATAATTAGCCCAAAACAAGTTGGATTTATAAAGGGCATTTTTTCTTCTGATAGTGCTAGATGTCATTTTAATGTGCTTGGTTAGGCCTTAAAACTCCCCCATGAATTAGGTATTATTGCTTTGGATGCCGAAAAAGCTTTTGACTGAGTTAGTTGGCAGTTTTTGTTTGAATCCCTAAAATTATTTGGTTTTGGACTTAACACTCTCAACCTTATCTCTTTCCTGTATTTGACTTCTAAAGCCATTTTTTTTGTTAATAATATAACTTCTATTTTCTTTATGTAGAGGAGTGCATCAGGGATGTCCTCTAGCACCCCTTTTATTTATACTCGCGTTAGAACCATTTCTATTCTTTCATAGAAGGAATCCAATTAAAATGATCAGTGTATGCTGATGATATTCTTCTTTATCTTTTTTAATCTAAAAAAATGTATTCCTGCTTTTCAATTAAAGGTCCACAATTTTGCTGTTGTTTCTAGCTATAACTTGAATCTTGATTCTTCTTAGATATTGTCCTTTAATAGATTATGTATAAAAGACGATTTTAAGGACCTAGGATTACCTGGCATCATACAAAAATTCAATATCTAGCTTCGTGGATTATCAATTCTATTAAAACAACTCTTAAATTGATTTTTGATGGCATACTGCAAAAACTAGAACATTATTGTTCCAAATAGAATCCTCTATTTGTATATTGGTGTGGTAGTTTAAGCTCTATTAAAAGGATGGTCTCTACTCCTGTGATGTTTTCGATCTCCATGATACCCGTACAAATTCCAGTTCTTTAAAAGAATAGAATCTGTTCTTTCATGTATTTTATGGATTAATAAACATGCTCGTATGTCTTTCTTATGGCTGAAACATGCTAATTATCATGGTGGTGTGAATGTTCCCAATTTTCATGAAGCTTTTTGCCTTAAACAATATAGTCATTTGCTCAACAATAATTTTTATTTACCTAAATCTTTATGTTTTTGTATTGAATATCCACTTATTTCTCCCTTTTCTTTTGACTAATGTTTATCTTTTTCATTAAAAACAAATGTTTCTCTCATCCATCTATTGCATACTCATGCAAACTCCCAAAATACCTTCATTTCCCAAAATACTTATGCTTCACTAATTTTATAAATTCTACCCACTGGCATAGTAAAAATCTAAAAAAAAAACAATAGAACTTTATTTTGGAAAACATGTAAGGATAAAAGCATTAATTTGATTAATCAACTACTTTTTAATGACACTCTTATGCCTTTTCCATAGCCCAGACTCTTTTCTGCAAACCACAATCTTTCATTCACAAATATACACAATTAACCATACCGATTCAAAATTCCATGATGTTATTACACATTGATAACACACCATGTACATTACAAATTATAATTTAGTTACCCTACAACATCAGAACTCCAAACCTTTTGTCTCAACTCCCGTACTCAACTTGTTATTTAGATATTTTACTTGCTGTGGATTTTCAACAAATTACTTTAAATTGGAAAAATAGCATGCATGTTTCCTATAAGAGATGGTGGTGCAAAGTTTGTTTTAGCCACAGATTGGATTTAGCCTATGTGCATCCTATTACATTAACCCTTAAAAGTGAATGTTTATGGTCACCTTTAACATTGTTTCTTGATAGTTCAAGTTACCATAGTAAATCAACATATATTGATGCTGAAGAAGTCTCAAAAACTCCCTGAAATGCATATCCGTTATACTTATAATTACATGATGATTGATAGCTTGTACTGCTTATCTTTAGTGCTCACAGCCTTTAAAATTATGAAAACCTGTCTTTGTTTTAGCGTATATCATTGTAGTCCCGCGCTCCTCGCGAGCGGGACTTTCAAGATGACGCCCGTGACTAGACCGCTGGAGAACATCGTAGGCGGTCTAGTCTTTCCCCCAAACAGCACACGGAGGCGGGAGGAGGAACTTCAAAGCAGGAAGCCAGAGAACAGCGCGGCGGTTTTTGGCGTCGCCGAGACTTGCAGGATCGAAGCAGGAGACGACACCGCAATGGAGGAAGAAGACCCCAAGAAGGCCCAAGAAGGCACCATCAAACCGCCCAGTGGCAACGCGCATGAGTCCAGCCGGCCCCACGGAGAGGAGGAAGAAGGCGGCAAGACTCCGACAGCCATGACCCCGGACTTGCCATGACAAGCCATGACTTGCTGGAGGCAAGTACCCTTGTTTACGTTCCTCACGTTAGGCTGGTGGATGGCAGGACTGTAGAGAACCCTTCGCTCTCTCTTCCCCCCGCCTTCTGTATCTCACAACTATTGTTTCTAGGCACTCCCATCCTCAGTACACAACACCCCCCCCTCCCTTCTTGCACCCAAACACACCTTGAGGGTGTCGGTGGTGGCATAGATCAGCCCGTGCCTTACTTGCTGACCGTGTTGTTCCTGTTTCTTGTCCTGAGGGAACCGGCCACCCATTGCGGCCCCTGGCGAAGAAGAGGAACCGGCTGACCGCAGTTGACAACCACTACAGCTTTCCCCCTCTCCAGAAGACTGTCAAGGTGTTTATTCTTCCCCCCTTTTTGAGCACACAAAGACTGAATCAGTGTCAGATGAACTCCCCTAACCTCCTTACTTGAACTGCCTCCATAGCAACCAATAAAGGAATCACGTAATCCACCAGTGTCTCTGCCTCGCTTACGCCTAAGGGAAAAGGAAAGAGGGCGGGAACCACAATCATGAATCTCTTTCTCCTTCTCTTTCATTTATTTTTACCTTCACATAATGTTTCATTGAAATATTTCCCTACGTACACTTCTTTTAGTTTACTCCTTACTTTTATTACACACGCTTGAATGCAGATGTGATCATTTACATTGATGCATTAATTTTGACTTGATAATCTACATCCTCTTAATTTGATATTACTTATGTAATTCTTTAATAAAACATACTTAATCTTTAGAAAAAATCATAATCTGTTTTTCTACACAGATGTGGAGTTACTTGGTGGTATTTTCACTGTGACACTGTTTGTAGTGTTGCACATATGCTTTACACATTGCCTGCCTGCTCTGTGACAAGCTACTAGAGGGTGAGCACAGGTTCATTTGTTGTGTGTATCTCACTCACCCAGACTAGGATTATGGGGCCCGATTCACAGAACTAATTTAAGACAAAATCCTAAACTTACTACCATTTTCGTATTTACAGAAGGCACTTACTCATTTTGGTATTCACAGAAGACACTTACTCATTTCGGTATTCACAGAAGTTAGGAGTCCTAACTTTAGGACTCCTAAATGCCTTCTGTGAATACCGAAAGTCTTAAAATTAGGATTTTTCTCAGTTTAGGAGTCCTAAAGTTAGGCCTCCTAACTTTACTACTACTAAACTGAGAAACATCCTATTTTTAAGGCTTTTGGTATTCACAGAAGGCATTTAGGAGTCCTAAAGTTAGGAGTCCTAACTTTACTACTACTAAATTGAGAAAAATCCTAATTTTAAGACTTTCGGTATTCACAGAAGGTATTTAGGAGTCCTAAAGTTAGGAGTCCTAACTATACTACTACTAAACTGAGAAAATTCCTAATTTTAAGACTTTCGGTATTCACAGAAGGCATTTAGGAGTCTTAAAGTTAGGACTCCTAACTTCTGTGAATACCGAAATGAGTAAGTGCCTTCTGTGAATACCAAAATGAGTAAGTGCCTTCTGTGAATACCAAAATGGTAGTAAGTTTAGGATTTTGTCTTAAGTTAGTTCTGTGAATCGGGCCCTACGTTCCTGCTTGGTACCCAATTTCTAACATTGGTGATCAGCAGTGAGGATAGGGCTTGTGTTTGTGCAGTGCAATACAGTGACTTGATATGGACTACTACTCCATATCTAGACCAATTCAAGCCAATTTTCCCTAACTGAAATTCTTGATTTTTTCACAGTTTTTTCCTACTCACATTTTTTTTGTTGTGTCTGTGACCTCACCTGAGAGGATGGAGTATAAGCTGGCCAACGTAGAGAGCCACACTCTGGCCCAGCTCATGGGATTCTACCGGGAGAAGATATTGTTTACAAAGGGAAGTGCTATAAAATCAGAGATCCCAACAGCTTTGAAAGCATGGGCAGAAGCCCACCAGAACCACACAGATAATGAGGAAGAAGGATCTGAAGAAGACTTAGAACAAGACCATGAGGGTCTTGATATGTGACATGTTGGGGACTGGAAGTCCATCCACGTGCAGGGAGCACTATGTTATCCAGGAACCTGTCCTAGAGGAGCTGGAGGACAGGAGGAAGTGAGGAGAGGAAACTAAAACTGAAGCTTACAAAAACTGAGAAGGAGCAAAACCTTGCCAAGTTGTAGAAGGAGCAAGCTCTACAGGAGGAAAGGCTGGCCATGGAAGAGAGTATTATGACTCACAGCTAAGCTTTAGAGAGCTGGACATTAGAGTCATGCAATTAGATCAAGCAATAGACGTGGCAGCGTACCTACAGCATCTGCTGCAGAAGGGAAAATTTGCATCCCAAGGGATTTGGTACCCAGTTTTGTTGGGGGGTGTTGGACTTGGCCCTTTTTGTCAGGTTCACCCCTAAACTTTTTGCCTTTTCCCTGACATGGCATTGGCGGTTTTAGGCCTCTGGACACTTTAGCACTGTGGTCCAGTGTAAAGTGCATGCGCTTTCTGTGTTACATTTGTAAGGTTGGCCTGCCCTCCCATAGGAATGCATTGGGGTTTCCCTGATCAGTGTGTGTCAATGGTAATTCCTGTTATGAGAGGAGCAGTGTGGTCAAGTCTGGTATGTGTGAAATTGTGTGAATAAATGCTGCGCAATGGTGTGCACAGATATATTGTGGTTATTTTAGAAATGCCACTACACAGAAAACCCACTGATAAAAACAGCATCCTTCATTACCAAAGCTATCACCCCCAAAGCTTGAAAGCGAATCTTCCTTATAGTCAATTGCTAAGAATAAGGCGCAATTGTTCAAGAAAAGAGATCTTCATGGCGCATGTGGAAATCCTGTGCGACCAGTTGAAGGCAAGAGGTTATCCCAAGAAGATGTTCGTGTGCGTCACAACATATGGTCCACACACTAATAAATTCAGAAAGATTATCTTAAACAATTGGCATCTACTTTCTAAATTAGAGTTCCCAATGGAAAGACCACTATTTGCACTAAAGAAAAATAAGTGTATTGGACAACAAATTATCAGAGCTGATCTGGGCACTTCCAAGGCCAAGACGGATTTACGAACAATATGGAACCTCAAATTAGTGGAAGGCCATCACAAATGTGGCACTTGCACATAATGCACGAACACAGTGGAAGGGGTAGAGTTTGAATTTAACTCTATTAAATGGACTCATAAAGAGTTCACAAATTGCAGAAGCAGAAACACAGTATATGCTATAATGTGCCCGTGCCCCAAGTTGTATATTGGGAAAACCAATCAACAAATAAATCAAAGACTGACCCAACACTAGAATCAAACAAAAAGTGTTGACAGCACCAATGGTCCAACACATTATTGACATGAATTTCACTGAAAAAGAGTTTAAGTGGACCGTGCTCTCGGGCATCAAAACCCCATCCTGAGGAGGAAGAATAGAATCAATACTTTTCAAGCGAGAAGCATATTTAATACTTAAATTCAATTGTGTGATAAATGGGCACAACGAGATGACAGAACTTCAACAAACAATTCGCTGAGCCCCCTGTGCCTCTTACTGACCATTGCTGCTTAATCCAACTACAGATAAGCCTTTCAAGCTCCAGTCAAACACCCCCAAAAAAAATTTCCTTTACACAAACAGCACCCTCACTAAATTGACTACTACGGGAAAGAGTATCTCACTAATAATTTCAGTATCAATATTCGCTTTTGTTAAAAGTAGGTCAACTTAAATACCGAGAGGACGTATATCCCGCAGTTACACCAAATGAGCAAACCACAACTTCCACAATGCTTTGTTCCCATATAAGCATAAATGTCAAGGTGCAGTCTCCACGCTTTTGCTCGAGACAATTGAACTATAAAATGACCGTTGAGGCACGATACGGATTACTATTCAAGGTGAGGTCCATTGACCCTGGAAAAACGTTAGTAACAAAACTTTTTTTAGCGCATGAAATAAAACGCCTATTTCCGTCCCCCTTTCCCCGATTCAATAGATTGCTTGAATGAAGTACGCGCCGAAGGCTCTCCGCAGATTTCAATTTAAAGCGACCCGAGATAGCCAACAAAAAGTGAGTTCAAACGCGATATGTACTCACAATGCAACAGCACACTAACTTTGTGTGCATCTCCCTGACCAGACGATATGTAACGCGGGGTCTGTTTATTTGTTTTCAAGCAGAAGGTGATGCAAACGAAAAGCACCCTTCCTTTCCATGTAGCATGAGGTAGAAAGTCACTGACACGCTATGAAGTAAGTTCTTTGTTTTTGTTTCCGATTCATTCCAAAATAAGCCTACCCTCACTTCACAGTTGTTTAATTAAAACAACGTGGGGGCATATCAACTACAACCGGCGATAATTATCTCTAAGCGCACTTAGCGCTAGGATAATTATCGCTGGCTAGCATGAATTTTTATCGCTGAGATAGCGTGCTATTAGCAACGCTTATCTCAATAGCGATAAAAATCCTCACGCTAACAGGCTAACGTGAGATTATCGCTGGAAACCCAGCGATAATCTCACGTTACCTTGTTGATAGGGACAGGCAAACTTAGCCATGATATCCTCCTTCCATAGGATATCATGGCTAAGTCTGAAAAATACCAGACGTAAAAGAGCAGCGTTAACCGCGGTTAGCGCTGCTTTTTTTTGTCTCTAACCGGGTTAGCGACATTCTTGATAATAGGAGAAATGCCGCTTAGCGACATTTCTCCTATTATTTTACTCTGGAACGCCCCCTTTGCATCTCATTAGAGATGCAAGGGGAAGCGTAGAGTAAAAGGGTGCTAACATGCAAATTTGCGTGTTAGCACCCTGTTGCTGATAGGGCGCTAGTTTTATCTCTCCTTTTTTGGCTTTTAAAGCCAAAAAAGCAGAGATAAAGCCCTTGTTGATATGCCCTGTGGTTCCTTCCGTTCATTTGTTTCTTTAGTTCACACCCAAGTCACTCTGTTGAAAAGACTTACGGCCAACCATTCACAAAAAAAAGCAACATTCACCTAAGTCTTGATGTCGTTTAATTAAACTGGAGCAATAAATACACAAAAACATACATATTGTTAAATAACATCCGAAATTGAGACAAGATGTCCGTGTCTCTTTATGTTCACTGCTACAGGTTCAGCCTTAAACTGTTTGAGAAACCCAATCGAGTCTCTTGACAGACAAAGGTATTTTATTCACCACAATAGCTTATATTTTCAGAAAACAGTGAGAAAGAGCCCACACTCATTTGTCCATTTCATTAAACCCCCGTGCCCAGCCCTGATGAAAATCCCGCAAAATAATTAACGGGATTGGAAACGCGTCGGCTTTTCCGCTCCATACACAAAGGGCCATCCACTAGTCAATGTCTAGCTATTTTTCTGAGGAGGCCTTACTCAAAGATTTAGCCCCCCGGAAATTTTGCCCTTGTGATAACAGTCCTAATTAACTAAGGCGTGAAGCAGCAGGTTCTAGGATTGTTTGAATTGATGATGCTGGTTTAATGATTTTATGTTGTCATTTAATTTTTGTTACATTATTTGTAGTCGTTTGAACAATGTTTGTGTTTTGTTGCTTATTCACCATAATTGTTGTTTGTTTAGAAATTTCAGAAGTAAATTGATTTTGTGTCGTGCTCAGATATATGTAGATCGAAAAAGTATTTAAGTATGTAACAAATATGTGTGATAAAGGTCACGATTGCTTAAATAAACAGCAGCATTGCAAAGTGGTAACCAGGTCACTCCCTTTCTTGATTAATAACTTTTAGAAGTTGGCATTTCTGTGTGCTATGTGTCTACCTGCCTGATGTGAATTGCATGTCTGGCTTGTGATTGACAGGAGCTGAGAGGTGTGGGTGGCTCCAGGAGGGGCAGGGTGAGTCAGAGCTAGGCTGAATGGGACACCTGGGCTAAGAGTAGTGGGAGGGGTAATCCCCTGACTCTGAATAGGCTAGTGTCTTCCCTAGTGACTGCTGCCTCTGCCCCCCTGTGGTGTGTCTGATGACGAGCCCCCACCTGACACAGGGGAAGAGGAGCTTGCAAAACAAAGTGCTCCAAATCCAAAAGTTGCATCTGGTTCCCCCATGCCCTGCACTAAAGACAAAGGATTATGTGGTATATAAGTAGGGCTGTGACCCCATGATGTTGTTCATTTCTTGTGCTGGTGCTGTTCCTGCCTTACTGGGTGCTTGCTGCTGGGGCCCAGGAGGAACCGCCATGGGGGCTGTCTCCCTGCTGGAGTGCCCTGTGTGCTGGCCTCCCTGGGCCCAGCTAAGCCCCTTAAACTCTTGTAGGACTTAAGCGCCTTGTGAGTGCCTTTATGCTAAATTTTGCCCTAAAGGAAGTGGAGCGCGTAGACTGTTGCAGCACTGTGCTGCATATGGAGATGGAGGGAATCCTCAGCATAGGGATTCCCCCTGTGATGCTGTGACCGAGCGGGAGCCCACCCGGCATTTTGCCACGTGAGCGGGTGCTCACCCCGCTTTATATCTTAAAATTTAGAGGGAGCCTACCCCTCATTGCCGCCACAATCAGAGAGAGCCGCCGCCAGCCGCCGCAGTGTGACCCGGAAGTCAAGCGAGCTGCCTGACTCCGGGCGGAGCGATGGCTAGAAAAAGGAATTGCGGGCATAAGGGAGGACGGGAGCCTCCCTGCCTCCAAGAGCTCAAAGACGAAGTCCCGGGTCCCAGGAGGGGGCCCGGGTGAAGTGGCGAGGTGGCATCTGCCTGAGCAGGGCTCCCGTGTGCATGGGAGAGTCCCACAATGCCAACAGCAGGAAGCGGAGAAGAAGAGCCTAGTACCGGTCCCAGCCGGGAGCGAAGTCCAGAGGAGTCCTGCCCCCAGCTGGTGAGTGGGGCTCCGTGGTGGTCCTTTGTGTTGGTGCCTGTGTGAGGCACAGAGTCTGAGCGGCCCCGTCTGGCAGCGGGCCGCTCCAACAGGTGGCATGTCTTTGTTCCAGAGCCCGTGTGGCTTCAACGTGGGGGCACAGTTGTTTAAAGTATCCCCAGAGGGCACCGAGGGCACCGTCACTTGGTTCATCTCAGCTGCCCCGCTTGCAGAGGGCAGCTGCACCAAGGGGTAATTTCATTTGGAGAGCCCCAGTGAGGCCCCGAGGGCACAGTTGTGCCAGGGCCTATTTGTTTGTTTCCAGCTGCGCCGCACCAGCGCGGGCAGCTGCAACATTTCTGCCTATGTGTTCAGAGGGCATAGTGAGTGCCCCGGCCAACATTTGAATTCACAACTGCGCAGCACTTAGTGCCAGCTGCTACGTTTATGCCATTCATTTCATTGGTTTTTAAAGAGGACAATGGTCCCTGTTGCAAGGAAATTGAAGCAAGGCAATGAATATAGAACAGAATCGGCTCTATATTTTACTATCCAGCCGGATAGTACGATTTAATCCAAAATAATAACAAGTATCAAAACGCTAAACAAACAATGTACAGTGGGATACAGTCCTGTATCCAATCGCAAAGAAGTAACAAAGTGAGATGACAAGGTGTCAGGGTGCTGAAACGCAAAGGACAATTTCAGGCAAAGCAAAGGAAAGGTTGTTCTATAATACGAACAATAAAACAAGCATGATAATTAGCACAGCCGTTAAACATGGTATACAAATAGTTTGTGTGCACGGTGTTTAAGCAGTCGGCGACGTTTCAATCCCATTTACATAGATACCGGGCTCATCATCAGGACAAGAATTACTGTACTCCTGAGCATTATATGAGTATAAACAACCTTAGTTGCGTGGATATGTGGTAAATAATTTAATTACCGGTACTTAATTTGATGCAGAAAATCTATAATAATAGCTCAGTAAAATAAGAGGCAGAATCCGTGGTATTAGAGGTTCGGAACGGGCTTTATTCCAAAATCAATTCGAATTGATGGACTCCATATTCCATCACCACGAAGGTTCAGGAAGTGAAGGACATACTTTATTGATAGGTAATCATTTTTATACAGAGGCATTATAGTGGAAACAGATGCAAGAGGCGTAACAGTTGATAACAAAGATAAAAACATACATGCGTAACTAAAATGGGTGTAACGAGGCGTAACTAAAGAACGTCATCAGGTATGATGTCATAAATGGATGGTTCCATGAAAGAATTTCACAATGTCAGCAGAAATACTTGGCAGAGATGCGCGCGCAGCAGCATGACGTGTGATTGACGTGCAACTAGGGGGTGAAGGGGACTTGACATTTAGCTCTACATGTGGAGACAGAAGTCTGGGGGGTCAAATCAACCTAATTCCAAATCATATCTAACATCCTATGTTTAAAGAACTACGTTATCCAAAAGGAAAGGTCTCTCGAATAAAATCTATTCTATACTGACTATGAGTGCGTGTACAAGCGTCTAAGTGTCTACACTAGATGCAAGGGCAGAAATCTTCCATAGTAACAGGGCTATGAATTACTTGCATAAAGACAGAGAAGCCGGGCCTTTTGCTCGGTAGCTGGAAGAATGTTTATTTAAACTACTAGACAGGAATGCATTGGATGGGGAGCGGAGCAGATAATCTCGAAGGTGAAATACAGTTCTTGGCAAGCAGACAGGCCGAGTCAGGCACCGTTAGCCGCGCAGTGAGTAGGACAAAGTTCATGGATACAGATGCGAGCTCAGACTGGAGCTTTCAGAGGCAGAAGGCAGAAAAAGGCTTAATGGCAGAATCAGGGCCTACTCGCCTGGACTGTAAAATGGGATAAATGAACCATATAAAGCCGGTGGCCTTTCATACCTAGGAATAGAATATCCGGCCCATTCATGGTGGATCTGAAAGAGGACATGTTGACGGTGGACGCACATGTGTTTGCGTCTTCATAACTGGAACTGGAGGGAACATACATGTACTTGTGATTTATACATGAAACCGTTGGGGTCCAAGATAGGGGACATAACTGATCATAAAAATCCATATTTCCACATTCCCTCCTTGTCCCCTACTTGCCCTTAGGAGATATCAATCTTCATCAATCCGTCGATCTGTTCATATAGCATCATTTGTTCTTCTTTCTTCTTCCGGGATGAATGAAATCTTGGTGGTGGAATACACGATGTGGCACACAGACCACAAATCGCTGGTCCACATTGTAGGCATAAGCAGCAACTGAATAGTATGAGAAAGCCAATACCTAGGAAGGATAGGACCCTCCATCCCCAGGCTGACAATACACCCCAAAACCAACCGGACCAAGTCCAGGTGCCTGGATTCTGGTGTATCTGGCTTACAATCTTATGAAGGCGAGTTATGGCTTTATATACAGATGGCGAATTTTCTGGTATGAAAATGCAACAACTTGATCCGATGACCCTACAAGCTCCGCCCCTATCAGCCAGGATGACGTCAAGGACAAGACGATTTTGAAGCACAACAATCCGCATAGCAGACTGCTCTTCTGTTAAATTGCCTAAGGCGGAACTAGTTTCGTTCACTACTGCTTCAAGGGTTCTGGTTAATCTACGTATCAGCTTACTATTGGTAACTGTACCTATATAGGGAAAGAGACCTTTATTGAAATCTGTGTATTTTTCCCATGCTGTTTCAGTGTAATCGACTATTGGGAGATCTCTCCGTTCTCTATTGTGTACTAAATGAGTATTTCTGTGATAATCAGGAGGAGCTAGGAAAACGGGTGGCAAAAGGAATCCGATGTAGCAGGTACCATCCCAATCTAGAGGCAAACGTATATATGCAGTCTGACCACATACGAAGTAGGAATGGCGAGAAGCTCTAAATGTAGATTTGCCTTGATCACTGAATTCTATTACAGTGGTGCATCTACTATGGCCCATATGTATGGAACCATTCTTTCTTACACATAATTCACCTTTAACTGGAAATACTGACATAGCGGGCAAAATTGGTGCAGCTTCGGATTCAACATTCAGGATCATGAGATTAAGCGTGAAATTCCCTAATCCATATACTTCATTTTCTAGATCAGTTCCGGTTCTTTTGGGAAATCCCTCCTTGTTAGGGTAGCAGGCTTTGAGTAAAACTAGGTTCAGGTTTCCCCATACCCAATTGTCTTGATAAGTTACTGAGTTTGAATCGAAGGAATTAATTAAACTAAACCATGCTCCACAGGAGCCATTGTGTGTGAACGGATATGGAAAGAGAGGCAGAATTCCCTTATAGTTCTGATAGGGAGGGAGTCGGCCACATATCCAACAATTTGTAGCATTGCTAGCCTGATGGGAATGATGTAACATACTAATAAAAGTGTTATTGCGCAGCGCAAATCTATAGGACAACTCATGCGGGGGTAATTCATTAAAAGAATGTTCAGCAGTAACATTGTAAACATGTTTAGAAATAGGATAATATATATGCAACAATATACTTGCAGCGATTATTAAAAGACTTAAGAAAAACAAAATTAATAACGTCACTGTGCAATGACTACGCAGTGATTTACAGTACGCATGTTTTTTCAACTGCATCTTTCGGTTTCTTTCTCTGTTCAGGTCTAGGGGGTACATGTCAGAGACAAATTCGACCGATTCACCTTGGAGAGGACTTAAACAATCAAATTGTCTGACTTGTTAGACCGTAATTTTAGTTTATATAGTTCCTTATTAGTCTGTTCAACCAAAGGAAGCTTTGAGTCAATCGGTGAAGACACGCGAGGTGTATCGTTTACATCGAACGGTAGTCCATAAAATTTCTTGATATGACTTGAATGTATCCAGCCTTTGCGACCTTCGATCTTCACAGCTGTCCTCGTGGTTAACAGTACAAGTTGAGGCGATTTCCACCTAGGATCCAGCTGAGTTTTCCGGTCAAAATTTCTCACTAACACCAGGTCCCCGGGAACTACGTCATGGGGTTTCACCTCGGTGTTGTCGGGAAAGGCTGCAGCTACCTGTGAACGACAAGATTGTAGTGCAGACATCAAGGAAGCCAAGTAATCTGTCAGCATATTACAGTCAACATCAGTTATTTTGCGTGGTATAGGCGTCCCCCACATATTTGGTGGTCTGCCAAAGATCACCTCATAAGGGGATAGCCCTGTTCGAGAGTGCGCTACCATTCTCATGTAAAAGAGTGCAACGGGTAAGGCTACTACCCAGTCGACACCTTTCTCTCTACATATCTTGGACAGTCTAATTTTCAGAGTTTGATTATGTCATTCCACGAGACCTGCTGCCTCGGGGTGTCGGACACAGTGAAATTTCCACTGATAGCCTAACAAAAGTGAAACGTGTTTCATTAGTTCGGATGAGAACGGCTGGCCGTTATCTGAATAGACAACACGTGGTAAACCGTGCCGTGGGAAAAATTCTCGAACCAACTGTTTGGCAGTAGTCGGGGCAGTGTAATCTGAAACCGGATATGCCTCTGTCCAACGGGAAAGAGCACAGACAACTACAAGAACATATTTGAATCCTCGACATCGTTCCATCTGGATATAATCCATCTGGAGGACTTCAAAAGGGTGATCAGGAGGCTGAAATCCACCCTGTTCTACGGAAATGCTTTTACCTGGGTTAAACTGACAACAGATCATACAGGTACGAACTTTTTGTTTAGCTGCTGCTCGTAAATGTTTGTTGAACCAAATGTGTTGAATGCTGTCTAGCATAGCTTTTTCTCCTAGGTGCGCTGGACTATGTATTGTATTAATGATAACTTGGACCATCGAATCAGGAAGGAACCATATAGATTTTTCCTTCGTCATCCATCCTTGATCCGTTTGGATCCCTCCTAATTCAGTCCACTTCTTTATTTCATCTGGTGTAGCATGTGTCTGTATGTCAATTACGTCAAGAGCGGGATCCTTAACCGTCATGCAATGTGTTGGTGTCGGAACTATTGTCTTTGTCATGTCAGATGTGTGAGTTTGAGCAGTCTGTTTAGCTGTTCTGTCAGCTAGATCATTGCCTTGGGAAATGATATCAGTAACTTTCGTATGAGCTTTACATTTCATAATTGATATTGCAGTGGGTAGATGTATGGCATCTAATAAGGCATGAATGAGGGGTCCGTGCTGAATATGGGCACCGTGAGAAGTTAAATAACCTCTCTCTCGCCACAGCACGCCGAAGTCATGTACAACTCCGAATGCATAACGTGAATCAGTGTATATGTTGACTTTTTTATTTGTGGCTTGAATACAGGCTTGTGTCAGAGCGATGAGCTCTGCTGCTTGAGCTGACAAGGTATTTATGCAATTTGTTTCAATGACTTCAGTGTCTGTTGTGACTGCATACGTGGCCACTAACTCTCCTGTACTTGTTCTCATACATGAACCATCTACATACAACGTCAAGTCTGGATCTGACAATGGGACGTCTGTCAAGTCTTGTCTGGGTTTCGTCGTGATAGAGATAACTTCAATACAATCATGTGCTAGTGGGTCTGTTCCGTTTACTGGTAACAGTGTGGCGGGATTCAATGTACTACAACGTCTGATTTCTATGTGTGGCTGGAACAATGTTAATTCGTAACCGGTGAGTCTTGCTATAGTCAAGTGTTGTGTTTGTGTGCGGTTCAAGAGAACCTCTACTGCATGTGGTACTTGTACTGTCAATTGGTGTCCTAACACTATGGCATCGCTTTGTCGGATTGCTAAAGCTGTCGCTGCCACTGATTTCAGGCACGCAGGCAGAGCCTGAGCTACGGGATCTAATGTACTAGAAAAATAAGCACATGGTTTATGTGATCCTGCTTGTTCCTGTGTGAGTACTGACAAGGCAGTACCTTCGCGTTCTGTAACAAAGAGTGTAAACTGTTTATTGTAACATGGTATTGCTAAAACAGGTGCTTGACATAAAGCTTTCTTTAGGCTTTCAAAAGCTTGTGCATGTTCCTGAGTCCAAGGGAGAACAGTCGATGTGGCTGCCTCCTGCGTTGTCAATTGAATGAGTGGTTTTGCTAGAAATGCATACTGAGGGATCCACTGCCTACAGTATGAAGTGAGGCCTATGAAAGCCCGTACCTCCTTTTGTGTCTTGGGTATTGGCATGTTAGCAATTAACTGGATGCGATCTGGTGTAAGCTGCCTTCCCTCCTTGGACAGCGAGTGCCCAAGGTAAACAACTCGCTGGACACAGAATTGCAGCTTAGAAGGGGACACCTTGTGCCCCTTTTCGGCCAAAAATTGTAAAACCGTCAGTGAGGCTTTTTCACATTCAAGTTCGCTTCTAGCGGTGATCAGCAGATCATCGAGATATTGAAGCAGGGCAGTGTTGACTGGCATGTGTATACTGTCAAGTTCTCGTTTCAGTGCTTGGCTATAGATGCTGGGGCTTTCTGTGAATCCTTGAGGTGCGCGTGTGAATTTAAAGCTTCGTCCATTTAAACTAAATCCGAACAAGTATTGGCTTTCCGGATCTATTGGGACGCTGAAAAAGGCATTCTTGAGATCAATTACAGTAAAGAATGTTGCTTCGGAATCAATGGCTGTCAGTAATGAAGAAATGTCTGGGACTACGGGGTATTGTGGTACAATGCATTTATTTAATTCACGCAGATCAATAACCAATCGATATACTGGCGGGGCTTTTGGATCAGTTCGTTTAAGAATCGGAATTATCGGGGAATTACATACATTGGAGTCGGTTTCCACAACCACTCCTTGGGTAATAAGCTCGTCAATGATTTGCAGTAAAGCCACTACAGCATCTGGGGGTAACTTGTATTGTCGCATTCGTGGTAATACCACTCCTGTCTTTAGTGTGACTCGATATGGTGTAATGTTCATGCAACCAACATCTGTAGGGCCTTGTGCCCATAAATGTGTGGGTAAAGTCTGCAGTCGGTGATCCATGTCTCGGGACACATAGTGCCCTTTGAAATCACGTAAAAACAATCTTATTCCTTCCGGAGAACAACATATTATAGCTCCTAGAGCTTTCAATGTTTTTATACCTAACAGGTTTTCTGGACATGATTTAGTAAGCAATAAATCTGTAATTCGTGTCAAGGGACCAATCGTAAGTGGAAGAGGCTGTGATACTTCGTTAATGATAGGTTTTCCTGAAAAACCAAGGGAAATATTCTGTGAGCCTGAGAGGGGTGCCCCTGGAACTTCACTACGTTTTATGGTTGTTCGGCTTGCCCCTGTATCAAGTAAAAACTTTCTATCTTGGCCTAATAGTTCACTGTGTACATAAGGTCCTTCTTGATCCACAGGGACCTCGATAAGGGGTAAGCCAGCTTCCCTCTCTAGGCTGTTTCATGAGTATCGTTGATAATCAGGATAGTCATACTGTGCGGTCTGGTACATCTGTTGTGTCGTTGTTTGTGTGGCAGCAATAGGCTGCGGTGGGGGAGCCGACATAGACTGTTGCGGAGCTGGCATGGACTGTGCATGCTGCGGGGCTCTTTGTTGGTTCTGATCCTGTCTAAGTGGCCGTGGTCTTTCTTTTGTATTACCTATGGCGATATTATGTTTTAAACTGAACAATCGTGTACATAATGACCTGGTTGTTTACAATAGTTGCATGTCCCTTTTACAGGACCTGCTGAAACACTTGACTGTGTCATACCCTTTTTATGACTGTCAGCTGGAACTGTCTGGGAAACTAGCATTTTTATTTTCGTGTCTTTCATGCGTCTGTGTTCATGTTCTTGTTCCTCTCTAATTCTATTGTGATGGTACTGTAGCATTTGTAACATTTGTGACGGAGTGTTACCTTGCCAGGTACTCTCGAATTTCAATACTCTATTCTTAACTTGGGGCAAGGAATTTTCAACTAATTTTGTCACAAACAGATGTGGATACGATTCACTACTTGCTTTTATTCCACTATTTATACCAAAACATTTTTCGAATCGGGCATAGAAATCACTAGTGTCTTCATCTTGCTTTTGTTTACAGGCTGAGATTGCACCCCAGTCTTCCTTCTTCGTAGTTAATAAACGTGGCAGTACCTGTACTAGTAAACCTGGTAGTGTTTTGGTCTTGTCCCCAAGCCCTGAACCTGGACCTCGAGCTTTTTCTTCGTTTTCTAATGCTGTCCAATCTATCTTTTGGTCTCCCACCTCCCAATCCTTTTCCTTGAGTTTTTCGTAAATGCCCGTAGGCATTAATACCTTCAATATTTTCATAATGTCGGGATAGGTATATTCTCCCATGAGCAACATGTCTTTAATTTCTCGGTGGAAACCCGCTGGGTCTTTATCATGACTGGGTACCACTTTCTTCATTTCTAATAGTTCTATTTTAGATATGGGTGTGTATACAAACACACGTTTAAACTGATTGTCATCACCTTTTATCGGGTGCACTTCGCGTAAGGGATTCTGTCTATCCATGTAATACGTCATTCTTTCCTTGATGGGCAGTGAGACATGTTCGGGGCATACAAAAAGAATGTACTGCTTTCTGGATTCTAGTATTTCTCTAATTAACTCAGTACCTGAACCTCTCCATTTATTCGTGAGTAATTCAGTCAATATATTAGGTAAGGGACCAGGATCGGAGTGTTGGCTTTTATATAATATAAGGAGTTGTTGAATCATATAGATACCAGCTAAACGCTGTTCATCTGAGGTGAGGTTCAAAAACGTGTGCGCTAGTGTATCATCACTATATTTTCCGGGACTATCAACCCAGTGAACGGCTGACCTGGCTAATTCTTGTTCGTCCATAGAATCGAGTATATGATAACCCCTTCGTTCTCGGAGTAATTTGTCAGCGGCTTGGAACGAATGCTCGGGGGACCTTATATTTATTATAGGGGTTTGGAAATTTCTGCTATTATCTGGACGTATCGGACGTATCGGATCAGTAAAGCATCTAGTATTATTGCAAGATCTTCCTCTACCTACATAGGCCATGGTTTCTAACTGTCCTGTGGGCAGTTCTAATTCTTCCTCCTCCTCGGTTTGTTCAGGCTGGTCTACTGCTAATCTTTCTTCGTGTATTCGTTCTACTTCTTTGCGGATCTTTCGGCACATAGCTACTATACTTAATAGTCTATCATGTCTCCCCTCTGATATATTCCGACTCCATGTGGTAAGAATTCGCATTTCTTCCGGATTTACCCCTGGTCGGTCTTGATTTCTGATCACACAATTTATGAGGAATCGTAACAGTTCCCCCTGTATCTCCACTTTCTGGTATTCCATTGCTCGATTAATACTTTCAGAATCTCGCCCTGACTGGACAAAATGATATATATTTTCTAAATGTGTAGTCATTCCTGGTAGCCTCCCTAAATATATTGCAGCTCGTCGGATACGTAATGATGCCAGCAGCATTTCGTCCTCTTTGCCGGGCACAGGGTCATATCTACAATCTACTAGAAGTTCCTTAAGCATGTCGGGAGTTACTAGTTTGGGCGTACGTTGGTGGGCTAATTCTTGAAACGAAAGTTTATTTACTCTGGGTGGCGTGGAAAAAATGTTTGATGTACCTCCTGTAGCACCACCTGGGGTGCTAGATGTGAAAGGATTCGTTGAACGTGATATAGCAACCATAGGTGTGGATACAGCTGTAGAAACAGATGTGCTTGCCGGAACTTGTGTTGGAGTTTGTTGTTGCGGAGGTACAGACGGAAGAGGGTCTTGGCGTTGAACCCCCTCGGCAGGCGGTCTATGAGGTGCAGTATTAGCATACTCGGGAGCTGCGTCATCTAAATAAGAGGAAAGGAAAACATCTTCTGCGGTTCTGGGATGCCCTTTGGGATGTGCTTTTATCGGAAACAATGGGGGTGGCAAGTCTTTTGGTATCTCCGGAGTAGCCTTAGGTAACCCTTCGGCCAGAAGAGGATACATACTATTCATAAGGGCATTTCTTTGTCTGTCTACTTGTTCTGACTTTACTCGAGTACCTTCTTCAATTAATACATTTTCTCGGACTTTATTTGAATTCTCCTTACTTTTCTCTTCCTGTCTGAGCGCTTTTTCTGTACGTCTATATGATTCTTTACGCCATAATTCAATGGCATCTTTCTGTGACTGTCTAGCTTTCTTTTTCCATAATTCTTCCTCTACTTTCATGATGCAATCTGCATCCCAGGTCCCAGCTGCGGGCCACCTCTGACTTTCGGGTAATTCCTTGGTGTAGTCTACCCATAAATCAAGAAATAATATGGCGTCTAGGCCATGTTTATGATACATGAAGTACCCTGGAGTGTCCCTAGGAGGAATGGAAACAGCTTCTTCGAGTACCCCTTTTCTAGTTTTGATTTGTCTTAATTTCGAAAAGAGCGGCATATTGAGAACTGATCTGATACCTAATTTTGAACACGTTTAATACAACAAAACACAATCATGAACAGTCATTCACACCACAATATGCAGAACGTATTTAAAACATTTAACATTTAACATTTAATGAACAACAATGATGGCCATTTAGGGAACTAGTCACTAAGCATAATACTCGGCACTAACTAGGTAATTCTGAATTATATACTAGACATACTAGATATACTGCTGAACAGTACAGATACACTGCTGAAACAGTGCAGACCGGATTTGTGTACCCAAACCCGTCTTGACCGGCACAACCTATGTGCACGTCAGAACGCCTCCCCGACAATGGTACTCACCGGGTAGCTCGGAACGGAAGGCCTCGGAACTGAACTGAACTGGACTTGAACCGGACTGGACTCGACTCGAAACTTCGGAACCTCGGAAACTGGTGGGCCTCTGTATACCTCGGATCTTGCTCTCTCAGCTAGGCTCTGGTCGGGATACTTCGCACTTCTCACCGCCTCGTCTGGGTGTTGATCGCAGCCTCAGTTACCCCCGCTCGGCAGGAGGGAGATACAGGAAATCCTGTGGGTACGCGTTGTTGTCCGTCCAGCTGTGGCAGGAGACCGGGCCTGCAACGCACCTCCGGCGCGTGAGATGAGAAAGTGTCCCTGTTCGGGCGCCATATATGTGGTAAATAATTTAATTACCGGTACTTAATTTGATGCAGAAAATCTATAATAATAGCTCAGTAAAATAAGAGGCAGAATCCGTGGTATTAGAGGTTCGGAACGGGCTTTATTCCAAAATCAATTCGAATTGATGGACTCCATATTCCATCACCACGAAGGTTCAGGAAGTGAAGGACATACTTTATTGATAGGTAATCATTTTTATACAGAGGCATTATAGTGGAAACAGATGCAAGAGGCGTAACAGTTGATAACAAAGATAAAAACATACATGCGTAACTAAAATGGGTGTAACGAGGCGTAACTAAAGAACGTCATCAGGTATGATGTCATAAATGGATGGTTCCATGAAAGAATTTCGCAATGTCAGCAGAAATACTTGGCAGAGATGCGCGCGCAGCAGCATGACGTGTGATTGACGTGCAACTAGGGGGTGAAGGGGACTTGACATTTAGCTCTACATGTGGAGACAGAAGTCTGGGGGGTCAAATCAACCTAATCCCAAATCATATCTAACATCCTATGTTTAAAGAACTACGTTATCCAAAAGGAAAGGTCTCTCGAATAAAATCTATTCTATACTGACTATGAGTGCGTGTACAAGCGTGTAAGTGTCTACACTAGATGCAAGGGCAGAAATCTTCCATAGTAACAGGGCTATGAATTACTTGCATAAAGACAGAGAAGCCGGGCCTTTTGCTCGGTAGCTGGAAGAATGTTTATTTAAACTACTAGACAGGAATGCATTGGATGGGGAGCGGAGCAGATAATCTCGAAGGTGAAATACAGTTCTTGGCAAGCAGACAGGCCGAGTCAGGCACCGTTAGCCGCGCAGTGAGTAGGACAAAGTTCATGGATACAGATGCGAGCTCAGACTGGAGCTTTCAGAGGCAGAAGGCAGAAGGCAGAAAAAGGCTTAATGGCAGAATCAGGGCCTACTCGCCTGGACTGTAAAATGGGATAAATGAACCATATAAAGCCGGTGGCCTTTCATACCTAGGAATAGAATATCCGGCCCATTCATGGCGGATCTGAAAGAGGACATGTTGACGGTGGACGCACATGTGTTTGCGTCTTCATAACTGGAACTGGAGGGAACATACATGTACTTGTGATTTATACATGAAACCGTTGGGGTCCAAGATAGGGGACATAACTGATCATAAAAATCCATATTTCCACAGATATTAGCAGGGTAATTTCTGATAACGTGTTTTTAAATAGAACCGCGTGGTTCCAGGTCTTGAATCAGTGGTATCGGGAGGAGGCCAGCGGCGTGGAGTGATTCCTCATTGTATGGACAAACGCGGAATGGGCAAAGCCAGCAGGGTAGATGCCTTATGGTCCATGAGTGAGGCGGTGCCGGGTGGCCAGGGATCTTGTGCTAGTAAGTGAGCGTGTAGGTAGGAGCTCAATGGCTCGATGAACGGCCATTCATTTCATTGGGGCACCTTTGTCAGAGATAGGAGTGAGATGCACTCCTGCCCCAGCGCAATGCCACTGACATTTTTGGGACACAGGGCATTTTAGCCCCTTTGAGAAGGCCAGTTGGCCAGGGGGGTCTGTTAGGTTTGTAGGGCGCCAGGCCCTGATGTGATTTATGTGGTGCTAGGAAATGTGATTTATCTGCTATAATTTACGCACCCTGTTTCATGCCTCTAATGTGGTTTTGTGATTATGAGGTTTTGCATACTGTTATGTTCGAGTTATTCTCTACTATGGTTTAGGTATGAGATTATGGGCGTAATGTGTTTATGCTAGTGAAATTCTTTCCTAATGGGAGTTATGCTTAGGAGGTTATGGTCTAATGCGTTTAGACTCATGAGAAGATTGCATAATGTGTTTATGCTTATGAGGTTGGCGCAGAATATATTTCACGCCTAATGTGATACTGTGCATAATATGGTTTGTGTTATAGGATGATGCTGAGTACAGTGTTTGCCAGTAATTACTGGTTATGTTCTATATTTATCCTATGTTCTACATTTACTATCTTTACTAAGTGATGGTTCTGACAGTGGCCCAATTGGCCCTGTCATGTGTATATAATCCCCTGTAAATATTGCCCAGTGCCAGTTGGCACAGTGTATAATGTGTGATTACTATTCTAATGTGTTTTATGATAATGCAAAGGCTATTTTTGACATAACCTTGCGTGGAGTTCCTTTTGTGGTGTCCCTAGTATGTTGTTGCTGTGTGGGTTGTGCAAATGCTTTACACTTTGCCTCCGGGATAAGCCTGACTGCTCGTGCCAAGCTACCAACGGGGTGAGCAGGGGTTATCTTTGGCGTGTGACTCCCTTGCCCTGACTAGAGTGGTGGTCTCTGCCTGGCTTTGGCGCAAGCTTTAGCCAACCAGAGATCCCATTTCTAACAGGGGGGATTACATTGACAAGTGGTTCTCCACCTATGAGGTGGCTCTAAGTGTGCATAAGGTCACTGAGAGGTCGGGGGGGGGTAGGTTGTGGAGATACATGGTTACAGTGGAGCGGGACAAACTCCTGACACTAGAGGTAGAGGATCAAACTTGGTCCACCCCCATGAGAGTTATAGACAGAGGCTCAGGGGCAGCCACACAATCTCTTCAAAAACATGGGTGACTTCCTTGAATATGCTAGCAAGGCACTGAAGGACTGGGTGAGGGGCAGCATGGTTGGTGAATATTCTGGGCTGTACAACTTGATTTTGAAGTAGCACATACTAGACTTTTGTTTTCCAGAGCTGCGCCAACTAGTTGATAGCAAGCTGACTGCTCTTAGGAAGTTTACTGAGGAGTTGGAGATCTGGGTTGGCACTAGAGTTTCCAAAATGGTACCTGCGTGTGACCCAAGAAGAGTGTTTCAAGTTCTCCCCAACAGAGTGAGGTGGAGGCCAAGAGTGACTCAGACATGTCTCAGGGTAAGGGGGAAAGAAGGACTTTACATGTCCCATCAGAGAAGAGGGAGGGATATTCTGCTCGGCGGTGGCCCAGGGCACCACATTTCCAATGCCTCTGCTTTGATTTTTCTCAACTAGGACACAAGCAGGGGGACTCTCTCTGTCCAAATAAACCACCCATGGGTGGGAACCCTCAAGGAGAGGCCAGTATGGCTTTAGGAGTAGGTAGTCCCCAGGGAAAGGTCATAGACCATGCCATGATCTACCTCAACTTGGAAACCGAATCAGGGGGTGAGCTGGTGATCTGAGGGTGGGAGATGTCACTTTCTCCGGGTGGAGGTGAGTGAGGTCCCAGTCATTGCTGAGCAATACAGTGGCCATGTGGGTAGGGTGACTCAGGTCCAAAGACAGGACTTTATACACCCTATGGCCCTGGTATCCCTGTGTCAGGAGGTGACCCAGAGGAGGGTTATAGTTAGTCCCCAGTTGCCTGTTGACTGTATTCTGGGGAATGAGATGCCCCCGGTGTCAGGAAAACTGGGAGGGGCATCCAGCACAGGCACCCTGACAGTTCAGTTTTCTGGGGTACCACTCCCAATCTGTGGGTACAGAAACCCAGCTGGAGTGCAGGGAGAGGAAGGACTCACTCCTGACTCCTGTTCAGCCTAAGGGTACATGCCCTGAGTTGAAGGACCAGTTTCATGATACCACCCATGAACTGGAGGGAGATGGAGCGGAAAAAGGGTGCAAGGCACATGAGGCTACTGCCTCCCACTCTGAAAAAACACAGAGGACAGAGGCATCCCGGATGGCCTAGGGCTTTCTCTCGACACTGACAGATGTCAGAGGCCTCTGTTGGTTGCCATCCTTGTGTACAAAGTTTTCCTTGGGTTGGGCACAGACGTAAGACCCTAGGGGTGGAATAGGTCACATCAATTTGTCGGATGTGGTGGTACTGTCTACCTACTGGGATGCATCTGGGAACAAGTTAATATTAGGAGCTGCACAGATGGGGCCCAGTGGTATGGAGGAGAATTCCTCGTGGCCCCCTGAGAGTATAGCCAGAGGGATCTAACTGGGTTCAGAGAGGCATAGAACTGGCAAGTGTCCTGCAGTAGTCAGGGCACTTGACTACTAGGTATAGCGAAGGATTCCCCATGTGTTAGCTCAGTGGCCCCAGAGAGTATAGACAGCGGGATCTTCCTGGGTTCAGAGAGGCATAGAAATGACAAGTGCCCTTCAGTAGTGAGCCACTGCTCTAAGCAGGGAATTCAATCACAGTATTAATTAATCTACCCTGGCCTTAAGGGTTGTGTTAGAAATTGGCCCTCTCTGAAGGGTCACCCCAAAATGTTTGCCTTCCTCCTCCTCTCTTTCTAACCTAGTTTATGATGGCTTTAGGACTATGAACACTTTACCACTGCTATCCAGGGCTAAAGGGCATGTGCTCTCCCCTCTAAACATGGGAACTTTGGCTCGCACCCAATTGAGAAATTTATTTTACTTATAAGTCCTTAGTATAGTGCACTACATGTACCCAGGAACTGTAAATGAAATCCTACTAGTGGGCCTGCTGCACTGATTGCGCCACCCACACAAGTAGCACTTTACACATGTCTTATACGTGCCACTGAAGAGCCTGTGTGTGCAGTTTATGCTGTCAAGTGGGATTGGCATTAAAAAAACAAACCTGCCAAGCCTTAAACTCCACTTTGTTATGTATAAGTCACCCCTAAAGTAGACCCTAGGTAGCCCATAGGGTAGTTTGCTGTGTAAGTTAATGGTACTACATGTACTTATAAGTTTTACTTGTCCTGGTAGTAAAAAATACCAAAATGCTTTTTTCATTACTGTGAGGCCTACCCCTCTCATAGGTTAACATTGGGACTTCCTTATTACACTATAAGCTGTAATTCATGATTTAGAAGGAGTAGCTCTGTCATGTTCATTATCATTTGAATGGTAATAATAAAGCCTCTCTGCTGGCAAAGGTGAATTTATCATCACTATTAAAAATGCCACTTTTAGAAAGATGCCATGTCTCTGCTCTTAGCTCTGTGAGTCTACAGGCTGTCTCCAATACACGTCTGAAGTGGGTGACAGCTAGAATTTGTGCATTCCCTCTAGATAGCCACACACAAAGGAAGGTTAGTGTGACTGATTGACACTTACACCTGAATAGGCAGTGTCCTATCCCCACACATAACGCTGCATACCCCCTTGTAGTGAGTCTGCAGCCAGAGGTGAGAGGGAGGACCTCTCTGTACTACAAAGTCACTATTTGAAGTTACTTCTACTTCAAAGGCCCAAATGGGTATGGGTACTGGGTCTCTGACCACACCAAATCAGACACTACTGGACCTGTGAAGAAACTCTGCCAGGAGGAAGGTGTGTTGTGCTCCTACAAGGGCTGCTACTCTGCAGGACTAATTCTCTGAAAGAACTTCTTTTCTGATGTGCTGCCCTTCTGCCTGCTACCCTTTGTCCTGCTGAAGAAGAACCAGACTCTCACTTGAATCCAGAGTGATCTCGAAGAGCATGCTGGCTTGCCTCCTGCTTTAAGAATCAGGAAAATCAAAGTCTTATCCCCTGCTCATTTGCCTAGTCCATTGGAAGTGGATCCAGGTGCTTGATCCAGTGGAAGTAATGCAACCTCTGCTGCATGAGCATAATCAACGCATCGCCGCTGTTGCACGAACAGAACCGGCGCATTTCACTTGGAACCAGTGCATCGACATTAGGACCGACGCATCAGAGAAACCACATTGCCGCCACTGCAGTGACACGATCAACGTATCCCATCGAGTGTGTGCAGAAACCCAGCGCATCGGCTTCGGAACAAACACTCTAAGAACAAGCGCTTTGTTTTTAGAGACCGGTGTATTGACATCCTTGCGTGGAGAAAATAGACACATCATCTCGACTGTGGGATCGACATGGATGCATCGCTTGGCTACACACCACATCTCGCTGTTGCAGCCAGGATCAAAGCACTTTTGTTCAACAGCTTTGCGTGACTCCTGTAACTGGCCCACGCTCCATTGCGGTCTGCCTGAATTCTTGACTTTACCCCGGGCCAGTGTGACCAGATAACCCCATAGGCGCCTATTGCTTCTAAGCTCTCTATTTCACTTTAATGTTTAAAAATCCATATCTTGATTTTTGTTGTCTTGGTATTGTTTTATTCATAAAATCATAATCTATTTTTTGAAACTGGTGTGGACACGTTTTTGTTGTTTTCACTATTACTGTTTGTAGTGTTGCACCAATACTTTACACATTGCCCCTCAAGTTAAGCCTACCTGCTCTGTGCCAAGCTACCAGTGGGTGAGCACAGATAAATTAATGGTGTGTATCTGACTTACCCTGACTAGGATTGTGGTGCCTGCTTGGACAGGGTGCATACCTCTGCCAAACAGAAACCCACTTTCTAACACCTCTATTGTGTTTTTCTCTATTTTGCAAGTGTGCATGCAATTGCACATTATATGCATGTTCCATTTTGGGAAGCTCAAGTCTGCCTTGTGAAGACATGAGGAGTACAGGAATCCCATCAGGCATATTTGTATATTGCTGTATTCCTGTGAGCTAGGTGGGACACACTAGACAGGAAAGAAGAAACAGACACCCCATTTACTCATCAAAAGGTTGCTCTTTGATTCAGTGAGAAATCAAAGGAAGGGGCCAGGACACATCTCAGGATGGAGATTGGGCTGATAAGGGAATCATGAAGAACAGGGCTGGCAGTCTGGGACTAACCTTTTGATGCACATATCAGTGTGGCTGACTTCCTGAACTCTAATCCCTTGATGGCCTGTGTTGTAGGACAATCAGCTTCAGAGTCTTTCCTGTTGGGACAGACAGCCTTTCAAGTGGAAAGAGGAAAGAGAACACTGTACATTTCAAAATAAGTAGAACCCTAACATAAAATTTTAAAGACTCAGACTTTAAATCACATTTGGAGTCTATAAATGGACTATTAGAAGGGTATTTTGGGACCCTAAAATTAGTCATCTGCCAAGCAGGCAGATGGTCTGTGTGAAAAAGAGAAGCTCTGCAAGACTTCTGCCTGTGACCAGGACTGAGTGCCAGGGCCTGATAGTCTCCCTGATGGATTCATGCATAGAGTGCATTGCAGTAGTCGAATCTGCTTGTGATGAGTGCTTGTGTGATGGTTTGTCTGGTATGATGTGTCAGCCATTTGAAAATCTTTTGTAGCATAAGAAGGATGGGGAAGTAGCCAATGCTGACTGTGTTGACTTGTGTTGTCATGTCAAGCTTGTCGTCCAGGATAATACCCAGATTTCTGGCATGGTCAGTGGGTGTTAGTCTTAGCTCTATTGGCCACCAGGTGGCATCCCCTGGGGGGGTCTTGTTAGATATGAGTTTCAATCAGTTGGAGCTCATCCACTATGCTACCATGGTTATGCAGTTAGTGAAGTTGGTAGTTGTGGTGGTTGTCTTGTCTATCAGGGAGAGGATGAGTTGGGTTGGGTGGCGTCGGCATATGGGAGATGATGCTGATATCTTGGGATCGGATGAAGTTGGTGAGCAGTGTCATGTAGACGTTGAACAGGGTTCAGCTGTGAGACAATCCCTGGGGGACTCCGCAGATCAGTTTCTTGGACTCTGATGTGAAGGGTGGCAGTCTTGCACTTTGGGTTATTCCTGTGAGGAAGTAGCAGATCCAGTTGAGTGTGAGTCCTTGCATTCTTATCTCATAAACACTTCTGATGAGTGTGTTGTGAGAGACTGTGTTGAATGCCATGGAGATGTAGAGGAAGATGAGGGCTGCTGTTTCTCCCCAGTCTAGATAAGTCTATGGTGGTCCAGATGTCATTGGTATCTGCAATTAGTGCTTTATCAGTGCTATGTTTTTTTTCTTTAATAGTGATTATGTGTTGTGGAGTAGGTGGTGTAGTTTGAGGTGCTTTGTAAGCCTTCTTTATCACTTTGGCTGGATAGGTAATTGCCCGTGTGCAGGATTGATACAGTGGCTCCTATATGTAAGAAAAGGTCCAGCGTGGCCTGGCTGGGCATTGAACACCGTGCGGGATGCACCAAGCTCGTACTGCCTTGTTGATAGGACCTCATATGCCAGAAAAGGGCCACTGTTGAAGTGATTGTTACAAGAAGAGACTCGTGGATGACTTAGCATTGACCACATATGCGAGGAGGGGCCGCCTTGATGTGGGCGATTGCACTGGAGGAGACTGCACTTGGGCCTTAAGGTACCACCGCAACCCCATATGCTGAAGAGACTGCAGGCACCACATTGCCAGGAGGTTCAGGCCATTGCCCGGAAGAAGAGTGAGGCTGCTTGATGTGGGCCAAGGATGCACACTGAGACCTGCCCCAGAGTGACCCCAAAGGCCTGTTAAAGATGCCTCAGAAGACATTGCTCCCTCACTAGACTCTGGTCCACAGCTGGAGGATTGAATTCCCTCCCCCATTGTGGGAAAGATTGACTTACTGCATCTTCGCAGGTTGAGGGCATCTCTGATCACTGGGAAAAGCCGGCAGTGCCACTTGGGAGAGAGAGTGGCGCAGCAGCCAGAGCCGCTGACTCCAGAGTACGGAGCTCGTGGCACTCATCTCAGCATCATGTGACTCTGGGCAATAGCTCACTTAATCTCCCTGACGGCCCCCAGCGCCTGGGTACCCTTAGAGGTGAGAAGTCATGCTTTACAAATATGGAATTTAGAATTTAGAGCATTCTAAGTAGTGTTTGCAAAAATAAAGTTACAAATTTATGTGTATATAGCGTGGGCAAAACACTCAATCTGATTGTCTGGTCACAACCTTCAAAAACATTTTTATGGATGCTGTTTTATGGCTTAGGGACCCAGCAACTTTGTATGAGCAAATAAAGCAAGTATTGGTAAATGCATTAGATTTCACGGATGTGATTAATAATACGTTTTTTTTTTGTGTGTAAATTTTGGCTTGGTGAGCAGTGGGTCTTGGTGGGAATTCCCAGAAGGAACCTCAGAAGGACTCAAATAGGAAATAAAAAATATTTTTCTACAGAAGCTCAACTTTGCCCCTATGAACATTTGTGGAAGTACTGCAGTAGTGCAAAAAACTTGTGGAGGCCTTGGGGCATTGCACGACCATTGGGTTTGGCCAGCAATGGGGTTTGTGGTGCTTGCGAGGGGTTTAGCACCCACAAGAGGTTGGGCATGTGGTGGGGCCTGGCCACTCCAGGGGTTGGGCTCAGGGCCTAGCAGCAAGCAAGGCCTTGTACCCAACCTCACTCCAAGTACGGTTGAGGACCATCTGAGGCATGGGGTTATCTGCCAATCGAGGGATTGGGCAGTGGCCCTGTCCATGTGGCAGAGAACTACTTAGAAATATGTTATGCTACCAGTAACGAAATGTCTAAAAGCAGTTTTTACCTTAACCTCAACCTTTGCCTAAAAAATAATAGTAACCTATCCTGCCACTTGCCTGTGGTCTCTACTTCTGCTTGATCTAGTGGCACCACCCATGTTTTCTCGCCTGGGTTTGTCCACTCACTGTTCTTTCTGCCAACAGAAAACCTACCCACCCCAAGACCTACTTAATGCAGGTCACAGCACAACCTCACTAGTAGGCACCTGGGCACCTAATTTGCCACTTGCCTGTGACCTTCAGTACCTGTTTGCTCCAGCCTGGTACAGTGACACCGCTGCTGCCCGGGTTTTCCCACCTGGAATTTCCCGCTCTCCATTTTTCCCGTCAACAGACACCCAACCCACCCCAGGATCTACTTAATGCAGGTAGGCCCCAGAGTGACCACACTAGTAGGTACCTGGGCACCTAGCCTGCCACTTACCAGTGGCCTCCAGTTTCTGCTTGCTCCAGTCTGATCCAGGGACACCACCGCTTCCCAGGTTTTCCTGACTGAGCTTTACCGCTCACTGTTCTTCCCACCGACAGAAGACTCGCCCACCCCAGGACCTACTTAATCGAGGCTGCAGCATGCCATAGGTAAGCCCATCTGCAACCAGCACAACAACCACAGGCCCTCTTGCCCCTGCAGGTACACCATTACTGAGCTCTATACCATTGACCCTGGGCAATGCAACAAATACTGCCACCACACCAAACCATGCTCCACGGTAGGACTTTTAACCTACATCCACTGCCACTTAATCTGCCACAGCAGCCCACTGACCAGCCCCACTTTGTACACACCACAGACACCTCCTGAACAAGAAAACCAACCTGTAGGCCCACTTCTCAAAACAGGCTCACTAGGCAAACACACCACCGAGATTTGGGACCTCATTTGCACACTCACACCAGACTGAGACCTGGCTCATCCCCACTTCTCTGGCCGACATCGCCACCACAATACTCAAAGGAGGCAAGATCACCCACTGCAACCGCATCAAAACGCCTGGTGAAGGGATTGCCATCATACACAAGGAATCCATCCAATGTACCACCACAAATGATGACAGCACCTCAGCCATGAAACACCTCAATCTCTGACTCCAAACAGACCGCAAAACCACCATCAGGGGCATCCTTAGTTACTGTCCTTCAGGACCATGTCCAGCCTTCTGCAGCTTAATCGCTGATTTCATCACGCATCTCGCCATAGACTCCAACAGCTGCATTTTCCTGAGCAACCATAACTTCCATCACCATGACATCAACACAACCAACCTCCTGGACAGCATGAACAACATCGGACTCATCCAACTTGGTTTCCCACACACACCGCAGGCCACATGCTAGACCCCATCTTTATCTCCGTTGTCCACATCGGGTACAGCCACACCACGGAACACATCTGGACTGACCACTCGATCGTCTACTTCAACATCATCATCTCACAGATTTGCACCCCCAGTCTGCCCAATGCCCCCACTGCAGCTTGAGCAAAGTCTCAAAGATCCCCATCCCCTCCAACAACCTAGACCTTAACATCAGTAACTTCAACAATTGGATCACCAACTGCACCAACAGCGTTGCTCCCATCAGCAAGATTTCCCACAGAAGGTTCACCAAGCAACCTAACTGAACTACTGAGCTCAAAACCACTAAAAGATGCACACTGTAAACAACTGGAAAGGGGATGACACATCAGGAAGGACTAAACCAACAAGACTGCCTTCAAGACAGCCCTAAACCTCTACCACAGACAGTTGAGAGAATCATAGAAAAAGTCCTTAGCCTCAAGCATTGAATCAAGCTCTAATAACAGCAAAGAACTCTTCAACATCGTCAAATAATTCTCCAACCCCTCAGCTGCAACAAACAACATTAGCCCCTCACAGGAACTCTACAACAACCTTGCAAATGTCTTCCTCTACAAGATCACCAGCATCTGCAGAAACTTCAAACTTGAGCCCAAGGCCACTAACTTCTTCAAGCAACACAATGACCCTCTGCCGTCACAGACATCTGACTAACCAAATAGAGCCAGCTTGCCCCACAGGACACTTCCTCCATCATGAACTCTCCACTCAGCGGCCACAACCAACCCATGCCCTCACCACATCTTTAACCTAAGCAAAGCCAGAATTAGCCACATACTCACCACCTTGTTCAACACCTCAATTGCCATGGTGTTCTGCTTGGGTTTTCGGATCAGATAGAACCCGCTCATCAGAGCCTCTCTAACCCAGCCAGAACGTTACCCTCTCCCTAGGGCCTATTCACAACAAGTAACCACAGATATATACCACCTAAGGACAGGGAATTCCTACTATATATATATATATATATATATACATCTAGACCTCTTATAATACAAGTGGCGGCCTCGCGATCCCAGACGGACCCAGGACTTCCTACCCAGACGGCAGCCTCAGCCTCGCGGTCCCAGACGGACCCAGGACTTCCTACCCAGACGGCAGCCTCAGCCTCGCGGTCCCAGACGGACCCAGGACTTCCTACCCAGACGGCAGCCTCAGCCTCGCGGTCCCAGACGGACCCAGGACTTCCTACCCAGACAGCAGCCTCAGCCTCGCGGTCCCAGACGGACCCAGGACTTCCTACCCAGACGGCAGCCTCAGCCTCGCGGTCCCAGACGGACCCAGGACTTCCTACCCAGACGGCAGCCTCAGCCTCGCGGTCCCAGACGGACCCAGGACTTCCTACCCAGACGGCAGCCTCAGCCTCGCGGTCCCAGACGGACCCAGGACTTCCTACCCAGACGGCAGCCTCAGCACAAGTTCATCCTATGATTACCATAACATACAACAAGGGAATCAGTTTTACTATTTATCAGATCACACAAGAACTGCCAGTTTGAGCACAACCTGTTCTCTGGTTCGAGGGGCTCCTCTCTCCCTTATTCAGTTACCACTTACCTGATCAGGGTTAACATCTGTTCATGTCAAGTCACAGCTGACTAGAAGAATAGGCTACCCTCTTATACAAGAACACGCAGCACATGTTGATTCACTACAAACTGGGTACTTTATTACTCATTACATACGCAATCACATAACATTACTATGTAACACATAACCTGCAAAGAAAAGTGAAAGATTAGGTTGTACACTCTAATAAGAAAGGGGTCGACATCACCTTAGTCGTGTGTAGCCTGCACTCAATGGTCATCTAGGTTCCCTTCTCGTCTGTGCCTCGGCTCGCCTGGAAGTCACACCTCCGCAGTCACGGATTTGTTCCCTTCTCCCTTCTCCGAGTCACTGGGACCTCTTCCTCATCGGCTACTCTCTCCTCTCTGGCTATTCTGCTTAGAAGAGTATCTGTCTCTCAGTTTTTCTCCGCCTTCAAGTTTGTCATCTGTCTTCCCTGGAATAAGTAGTAGCTTTACTGCTAACGGCTAGATGCCGTCTACGGACTGAAGTAAGTGCGCCGTATCTGCCTCAGACTTTCACTAATATAGAGGTGCATTTCCTCATGGAAAATTCCGGCCCGTAACCTGCCGCCCACCAAATTCTTGTACCTCCCCGTACCAAGGACACGTTCCCAGCCGGCCGGCCTGATGTAGTGTCTTCGGCATGAAGAAAAATACAATCCTTCGATAAGGGCTGGCCTGAACCGGTTCTCTCCAAGCGAATAACACCTCATAACTAAAACATCACCCTTAACCTAGAAGCATCTCAAGCTGCCGGAGCAGAAAGAAAGATGGAGTCTCTCCCGTTTGAGGCCTACCAGGCCTGAATTCAGCACGGCTCCATGAAATACCCTCACTACAGGACAGGTTATCCCTAATACTAACGAATCTATCCCCTAGGATATGTGTGCAAGCCCTGATCTATGGGGAAGAACACAGGATCATGTCGAAGTGCCTAGTAAATAGGCTCCATTCACTACTCTAACCCTTAGACTTGGATGGTAAGAGACTGAAGTCACACTAGTCACCCTTTAACACAAAAAGGCCGGGAAAATCGAGCAGTACATTTCACCCTTGACTTCAGTCTATTATACATTCATTAAACAGAACTAACATCGGTGGAAGAATAATATGAAACAAAACTAACTGATCTATGTCTAGTACCAAGTGTGCAGAATTGAAGTAGTGAAGGAATACACTGAATAAAGCAACAGATAGAAATCAAAACAGCGATAGTAATCAGAATACCTTCTAATATTTGACGTAACAGATACAAATCGGGTAACCAATTAAAGAGCCAGTCAAACCAGCCCTGGTCAATGTGTTTTCTAACTTCTTCCGTCAAGTCATGTAACTTGTCAATATGAGCGCGAATGGATTGTGTATGATCAGACAAGTTAAAACAACAAAGACCCTCAAAATCAGAACAATCGTGTCCATGTTTAAGCAAAAGATAATCAATGGCCGCTCGATTTTGCAAGATGGCTCTGCGTTCACCCTGGGCGTCTAACAGCATGTCAGACAGGACTGTAGAAGTATGATTAATGGATTTTACCATCCAGCAGGCCATTTTCCCAATAGATTTGGCATTATAAACCGCCAAAGCAGGAACACCAATAATTGAAATAGCCAGGCTAAGGTATTCAGACTTGGAATATAAATGCAAAGACGAGTCACAATCCTCCTGGAACATCACTGCATCTCGAATCACACGAGAATTGGCATTCGGATGTGACGAGAACATCAGTAAACTGAGTCTCGTAATGGCACAAGGGCCTCCAGAAATATTTGCGGGGACATATGGCCAGGAAGTATTACCACATGAGAAAAGCCATCCGGCAGGTAGTAACATCGTGCGATAATGACTGGGGGTAACTACCAAACTCTTGCAAGTCATATTGTTCTGGACAGAAGCACATGTTTTCGGTGTCCTTTGAAAGCACAAAGTTCGCTCATGAAGAGTAAAGGAAGTAGCACCTTTCAATTTTAGACGCAGACATTCAGAAATTGCACTAGGATTACACGTAAGGAAAAATCACAAATCTCCTTGTGTGATATTATAGGTAACTATTTGGGACTGGATGGGGGGTATCTGGTCTGGTAGTTCAGTACATAAGGGGCAATACGCATGGGTAGCAAAATCGCCCAGAAGAACATTGGGGCGAGCCTTTGAAATATTGAAAATATGAGTCAAAGTTTCTAGCGAAGCAGGGACAGCAACCAGACAGGTTGCCAAGATGTCATGTACAGATCTCATCGGTGTCAAACAGAAGTGAGGGGCATCAGTCACCCTTTTTGCCAGTGAGGTCCAAAAGTTCGATGACGAATCCCACGCAGCGAAGGAACGCGACACTCGGGTTCGTAACTCATCCCGGGTTGATGGGATCCCTCCTCTCTCGTCGAACCAACCCAAAAATAGTCCGACGACGACACATCCTGCAGCAACAGTCCAAAGAATGATCTGAAAGAGAATCAAATACAGGCATTATTCATTCTCGTAAGTAACATTTGTCAGCCGGGACCGCTTCCCAGCTATCTTTCCCTGGTCTCATAACTAAAATGGTATTGTCATGACCGGTGGCAATGACCTCTGCTTGTTCAGGGGGATTCTTAGGCGACTGCACCCAAACCCTGGCCCCAGGGTTATCTGTGGAGCCAAAACCTTTCTGGCCTCGTACAGGTAGCAAAGTTGGGGCAGTGCCTTTTGTGATCTCTCCACTGAAAACAGGCATTATGAGTAATTGAGCCACTCGGTCAGTTTGATGTATCAGTAAGTCAACCTCACTGCTATTCAGCAGGAGCACCTTAATCTCTCCCTGATAATCACTGTCAATGATTCCTCCAAGCACCTGAATGCCTTTTACAGCCAGCCCCGATCTAGGGGCGATTAATCCGAAATTCCCGGGTGGTATATGAACACCAACACCGGTCGCGATGATGACCCGATCTTTACCCTTTATAACGGTGTCATCCATGGCATGCAAGTCTAAACCTGCCGACCCTGGGGTCGCTCTACATGGAGCCAAAGCTCCGGGAGTAATTTCCCAGTACATCACAGTCTCTCTGATTTCATTTGGCTGAGCATTAACATTCGGAGGAAACAAACGCATAAGTGGAGATTCAGCAATTAGAAAAGGACGGTTATTCAAAATTAATAGCGCTTGGGGCAAAAAGTCTCGCCAATTCTTATACTTGTCATCTGTCAATTTACGCAGTTGCACCTTCAGCAGACCATTCAATCTCTCCACAAGACCCGAGGCCTGTGGATAATATGGGATATGAAATACCCAGTCAATATTGTTTTCCACACAGAATTCCTGTACCAATCTTCCACGAAAATGGGATGCATTATCAGATTGAATTTGGAATGGCACACCATAATACATCATAATCAATTCCAATGTTTTAATGGTATTCAATTGGGTAGCTTGCTTACAGGGAAGGGCTACCAACATACCACTGTATGTATCAACAATAGTGCAAACATATTGACAATTCCTACTCATGGGAAGTGGACCGATGTAATCAATCTGCCAAATTTGAGCGGGCAGTTTCCCGCGATGTAAATGACCTTTAACAATTTGGGGCACTTTGCGCTGTCTGATATGCTGACAAACGGGACAATGTAAAATAACATTTTTGATTAAATCTAAGGGAATATAAATTCCTCGATCAGCAGCCCACCTGCTAGTGGCTTTCTCTCCAAAATGTCCTGCCTTCTGGTGGGCCCATTTCGCCAATCCCGCAATATCAGAATCTTGCCTGTCCACCACTGCCTCAGCAATTTTAGATTTCTCATCTGCAATGTTATGAAAAAATTTGTCAAGAGAATCTATCGGGGTGTGAGCATCCACATGGAAGATTGTAACAGTACTCTGTGGGAGCATCTCCCAAATCTCCTGCCATAATTCTTTTCCCCACAATTCTTTTGAATGCAATTTCCAATTATGGGAATGCCAAGTCGGTAACCAAACTGCCAGTCCATTGGCAGTAGACCAAGAATCGGTGAAAACATGACATGTGCCAGGTAACTCTTGTTTCAGAACTTGATAAACAGCATAAAGTTCAGCAAATTGACTGCTCTTACCTTCACCAGTTGTGCTCAGCAGTTTTTGTGTGATCGGATTATAGGACACCGCTTTCCAGTGCCGTTTCGTCCCTATGAACCTTGCTGAACCATCCGTAAACCAGACATGGTTTCTGTCCTCTGCGGACAAATCATCAAAAGGTCTACCCCACTTGACAGGAGACTCCTGTACTAAAGGTACGGAACATTCACTCTCAGTCTCAGTCGATGGCGCTCGCGCCACCTGCTCATGTAACGATGCAACTCCTTTTTGTCCCACACGTGCCCTGTCTTGTATATACCATTTCCATTTAATCACACTCGCCTCTTGAGCATGTCCAATTCGGTGAGTTTTCGGCGAACTCATAACCCACTGCATGATAGGAATTTCAGGTCGCAAAACTATATCATGTCCCAAAGTCAATTGCTAGGTATCCACCAGAGCCCAATAACATGCAAGTAACTGTTTTTCAAAAGGTGTATAACGCTCACCAGCATCAGGTAACTTTTTGGTCCAGAAACCTAACGGTACTCTACTTCTGCCTTGCTTCTGCCACAAACTCCAATTCGCATAAAGGCCCTGTACAGACACATTCAAATCCACCTCACCATCACGTACGGGCCATAAATCCAAAGCATGCTGAATTGCCTCTTTTGCTAGGTTGAACGCATCTTGCTGTGGTTTATCCCATTCAAATGCATTCTTTTTACGAGTGACACGATACAAGGGGGCCAATATTTGACTCAAATGAGGAATATGCTGACGCCAAAAACCAAACTGTTTAACCTGAGGGATCACTTCACGGTGCCCTTCATGCCAATTAATACCCAAGAATTTTACAGCCTGGGACGGGCCTTGTAATTTATCCGGGTTGATTTCCCAACCTTTCTCACGCAGGCACTCAATGACTCTGTCCAATTGGGTCTGAACTTCCTCTTGTGTTTCGCCTTGGATCAAAACATCATCAATATAATGACACATCTGAATTTGTGGATGAACCGGTACCTCAGCCAAATGCTCTGCCACCAGCCGGTGACATATCGTAGGACTATGCACATAGCCCTGAGGAAGACTTCTAAACGTCATCTGACGCCCATTCCACGTAAAACTGAACTGTTCCTGACACTCAGGGGCAATCGGAATCGAAAAGAAAGCATTAGCAATATCAATGGACGCATACCATGTACCTGGATGTTTTTGGATTCTTTCAATCAGAGTAATAACATCCGGTACTGCAACGGTCAAAGAGGGTGTGTGTTTGTTCAATTCTCGATAATCAACAGTCATACGCCAAGAATTATCACTCTTACATACAGGCCAAACAGGATTATTCCAAGCAGAAGTAACTGGGGTTATAACACCTGCATCCACCAACTCCTGAATAGTGGTACTAATCTCCTCATGACCACCTGGAATACGATACTGCTTCTGACAAACCACTTTTGTCGCCTGAGGAACTTTTATGGGGGGCATTCTTAACCCCTTCAGTGCCCGCCCCTTTCCCCGCCCAGTGCCGGCCGTTGCATTAGCGGGCGGGGTCTATGACGAGCTGGACTCGTCATGGGCACAGCGCCACCGCGGCCCATGACGAGTCCAGCTCGTCATGGGCACTGAAGGGGTTAAACGACCAACCCGTATAGGCCTAGACGATATATAATGCGTAGTTCCAAATTGGTAACATCCATCATCTAAATGCAAAGTCATTCCTTTCAAAATATCAATTCCAATTATGAATTCTAAGAGTGGCACCACTAGTACAGAGTATTCTTTTCTAGGGATTCTACCTATTCTCATTTCAAGTAAAGTTTGAACTGCAGGAGTTTCCTTTCCACCTAATCCGGTAATTGTAAAAGGCTGACCTGTAAACTTCTTTGATTTTCCATGAATAAGAGTGGCCTCCGCTCCTGTATCTACCAATGCTCGGGCCCTTTGGATATTACGATGTCTCCAATAAATATCAATATCTACATAGGGTCTATTATCTCTGTGAGCCCATCTGTGTACTGGAGCTTGACCTATTTCCTAGTCATGCTTACTGCATTCTGTGTACCAGGATAAATCAGGATAAAGACTCTCACGTTTCTTAGGTATCGGTACCTCCTGTTCATATCCATTCCCAGTACGAAATGGATTCGTGTCTTCTGCATTGCACTGCGGGTTTCGATCGGCCAAACTATGACGATCCTCTCTCCTCCTCAACTCAGGGGATTGATCCCTATCATCTCTACGTCTGCTGTAAACATAATCATTTCTCCCCCTTTCTCTTTCCTCCTCTCTCTCTCTGTCTCTCTCACGACGGGGGGACATATCACATACACAACGTCGATCATCACGATGAACAGAGCGCCCACGGCGGTCGTCATCACCGCTACCGTCAGAACCACCACGATCACACTCAGTCGTCCGAACACGCCGGGCACCCTCCTTCCGATCCAAGCCACGTTTGCGAAACAACTCCCACAAACGAGCAGTAGTCTCACCGTCAATGTCCTCCCTCCGCACACCATCGGCCAGAAGACCAGAAAAGATATCACGTCGAGTAAGTTTATTGTCACCAGGAGTACGAGTGTCAGGCCGGGACTGACGGTCAGGTTTAAACCACTCACCCAACTCACCGAGTTGGCGTACCGACTCCACTACCGTAGATAACACGTTACCAGTCTGATTAATCAATAAAGTCATCATGACCTGCTTGTAGGCAACAGGGGAAGAACGAATAATACGATTCCGCACAGAAGATGTCAACGAACCATCAAGCAACCTGTCAGCAGTACCCAGAAAAAATTGCCGTTTTCATCACCTCCTCTTTGAGACGTTGTGCAGCGTCGCGCAAAGTATACCACGGTTTGTCATTCACAGGCCAGTCAGACTCAGTAGGATACTTTTGATTACAACCCTCAGTCGCTAACTGAAGCAAAGAAATTTGACCACCACCATTATAGTTACGAAAATGATCCTGTACAGTAGAATCCGAACTCAAGGAACAAAACTTCAAACAATCGCCATTATCTAACATAATGCCAGCAGCGCCCAGTTCATAAAGGCGCACCATCCATGTGAGCAAGGTCTCACCAGCTCGCTGCCGAAATCGCTGCAAAATATCACTAATTTCTTGTTGAGTAAAGTCCTCCAAAGAGTCTAAAGAAACGCCCTGCGGAGCAGTGGGAGACTGCTGCAACTTCCGCCGAAAAACTGGATGCACTGAGACCGCGGGACGAGCATCACAAGGAGCCCGATCAGTACTCGTAGAGGGACAATCAGTGTACGAGGCATCGACCCCACTCGAAGAACGAGCGCAATCACGGGGTGCACCATCAGAGGTGCGAGAAGCAGGCTTACAATCATGGCGGGAGCGAGAGGACTCGCGCTTGACAAACTCCTCACCCGAGGAACAAGAATCACTCGAGTTCCAGATATTACCATCCCATTCATCAGGATTCCAATCTAGTCCGGCTTTCGCCACGACCAGACGCACCTTTCACGTCGAAACCCGACCGCGACGATTTTTGTATTTATAACGAGCAATTCGCACAGCCGCCCTCTCGGCAATAGTTTGGTAAGTCTCAAGTTTATCAGCAAGCAACTTATTTTGACACCGCAACAAAGTATGAGAATTCTAAATCTCAACAAAGTGCGCTTCCACATCCTTAAGAGATATCTGTAACTTCAACAACCTCTCATGTAGAATCCTGTACGCAGACAGAACAATCCAACCTCTGCGCCCCAAAATGGGAATCTCCTCACCCTTCGATACGGGTGCCTTCTGTAAACAAGTAATCACATTAGCCGGCTCCGCCAGCTCCAAAGAAGTATTCCAATTCTCACTCAAACCAGTAGAATCAGCCCACTCACGGGCTAAGGCTTCATAAGGCGTTGAATCCCAGCCGGGAATATCAACGGGCAACTTAAAAGTAGATTTAGATTTTCTAGAAAACATCGTGAAAAAGAAAGAAGAAAAGAAAGAAAAAGAAAAGAAAGAAGAAGAAAAGCTAGACACACAAGTATACCACAAAGAATATACAAACAAAACCACGCACACGCCGAAAGCAAACACGGTATAACACGACGCACACAGGTTTCGAAAACGGTTCGTGACGCCAAATGTTCTGCTTGGGTTTTCGGATCAGATAGAACCCGCTCATCAGAGCCTCTCTAACCCAGCCAGAATGTTACCCTCTCCCTAGGGCCTATTCACAACAAGTAACCACAGATATATACCACCTAAGGACAGGAAATTCCTACTATATATATATATATATATATATATCTAGACCTCTTATAATACAAGTGGCGGCCTCGCGATCCCAGACGGACCCAGGACTTCCTACCCAGACGGCAGCCTCAGCCTCGCGGTCCCAGACGGACCCAGGACTTCCTACCCAGACGGCAGCCTCAGCCTCGCGGTCCCAGACGGACCCAGGACTTCCTACCCAGACGGCAGCCTCAGCCTCGCGGTCCCAGACGGACCCAGGACTTCCTACCCAGACGGCAGCCTCAGCCTCGCGGTCCCAGACGGACCCAGGACTTCCTACCCAGACGGCAGCCTCAGCCTCGCGGTCCCAGACGGACCCAGCACTTCCTACCCAGACGGCAGCCTCAGCCTCGCGGTCCCAGACGGACCCAGGACTTCCTACCCAGACGGCAGCCTCAGCACAAGTTCATCCTATGATTACCATAACATACAACAAGGGAATCAGTTTTACTATTTATCAGATCACACAAGAACTGCCAGTTTGAGCACAACCTGTTCGAGGGGCTCCTCTCTCCCTTATTCAGTTACCACTTACCTGATCAGGGTTAACATCTGTTCATGTCAAGTCACAGCTGACTAGAAGAATAGGCTACCCTCTTATACAAGAACACGCAGCACATGTTGATTCACTACAAACTGGGTACTTTATTACTCATTACATACGCAATCACATAACATTACTATGTAACACATAACCTGCAAAGAAAAGTGAAAGATTAGGTTGTACACTCTAATAAGAAAGGGGTCGACATCACCTTAGTCGTGTGTAGCCAGCACTCAATGGTCATCTAGGTTCCCTTCTCGTCTGTGCCTCGGCTCGCCTGGAAGTCACACCTCCGCAGTCACGGATTTGTTCCCTTCTCCCTTCTCCGAGTCACTGGGACCTCTTCCTCATCGGCTACTCTCTCCTCTCTGGCTATTCTGCTTAGAAGAGTATCTGTCTCTCAGTTTTTCTCCGCCTTCAAGTTTGTCATCTGTCTTCCCTGGAATAAGTAGTAGCTTTACTGCTAACGGCTAGATGCCGTCTACGGACTGAAGTAAGTGCGCCGTATCTGCCTCAGACTTTCACTAATATAGAGGTGCATTTCCTCATGGAAAATTCCGGCCCGTAACCTGCCGCCCACCAAATTCTTGTACCTCCCCGTACCAAGGACACGTTCCCAGCCGGCCGGCCTGATGTAGTGTCTTCGGCATGAAGAAAAATACAATCCTTCGATAAGGGCTGGCCTGAACCGGTTCTCTCCAAGCGAATAACACCTCATAACTAAAACATCACCCTTAACCTAGAAGCATCTCAAGCTGCCGGAGCAGAAAGAAAGATGGAGTCTCTCCCGTTTGAGGCCTACCAGGCCTGAATTCAGCACGGCTCCATGAAATACCCTCACTACAGGACAGGTTATCCCTAATACTAACGAATCTATCCCCTAGGATATGTGTGCAAGCCCTGATCTATGGGGAAGAACACAGGATCATGTCGAAGTGCCTAGTAAATAGGCTCCATTCACTACTCTAACCCTTAGACTTGGATGGTAAGAGACTGAAGTCACACTAGTCACCCTTTAACACAAAAAGGCCGGGAAAATCGAGCAGTACACATGGCCACCTTCCCCAAGGACTGAGAACATGCAGGAGTTAATGCCCTGCTGAAGAAACTATCAGCATACACCAGCGAAATCCACAATTACCGACCGATCTTCTTGCTCCCGTTACTGTCCAAAGTATTAGAAAAAGCCATCAATTAACAACTCTCCTCTCATCTGGAATGGAACCTTCTACTCTGCTCTTCCCAATCCGGATTCTGCAGCAACGACAACACTAAGACAGTCCTCATTGTGGCTACCAATGATATCCGAGTCCTTCTACATGAAAGAGAGACTGTGGCTCTGATCCTTAGTGACCTCTCAGCAGTCTTCAATACGGTCTCCCACCACACACTCTTCACAAGGCTGTTCAACATAGGTATCCAGAGAGCCCCTCTAAGATAGATTGCCTTTTTCTTCAGAGGAAGAACACAAAACGTCTGCCCTTCACCTCTGAATGCACCTATGCAGTACCCCAAGGATCCTTGCTCAGCCCACCCTCTTCAACACTTGTATGACACCTCTGGCCAGCATTGCCAAAACCCCTGGACTCAACATCATATCCAATGACACACAGCTCCTCCTCTCCCTTTCCTAAGACACCACCAAGACCAACTTCCACAACTGTGTGACAGACGTCACTAACTGGATGAAGGACAACTGCCTGAAGCTCAACACAAACAAGACGGACTTACTGGTTTTCATGAATAAAATCTCCCCAAGGGATACATCCTGGTGGCCCACAGAACTTGGACCTACTTCTACCCCCACTGACCACACTAGGAATCCAGGTATCATTCTGGACAAGAAGCTAACCATGATGACTCAGGTCAACTGCAGCTCCTCCTCCTGCTTTTTCAGCCTCTGCATGCTTTGTAAGATATTCAAACAGCTACCCCACAGCTGAAGACGCACCATTGCCTAAGCCCTTGTCTCCAGCCGACCAGCAATGCTTTCTTTGCAGGGATTGTAGCTCATCTCCTCTGACGACTACAGAACATACTGAACACCGCAGACAAACCCACATCATCCCCAACCTCAGGGAACTCCACTGGCTCTCTGTACAGGAAAGTTGCTAGTTCAAACCTTTGACCCATGCACACAAGGCAACCTACTTAAACCACCGCCAGAACTTCCATCAGCCCACCAGACAACTCTGTTCCACGTCCCTTTCTCTAACCCCGACCCCTCCCATCTGACGTAGTAATGCGGAGGCCGCTTCTTCTCCTACCTAGCAGCAAAGTCATGGAACAAGCCACCCTTTCATCTCCAGACTTCCCCATCTCTTCCAGAGTTCTGAAAGTCCCTCAAGACTTAGCTATTCAGCTAATCAACTGAACCATGCAAGCGCTTGGATACTCTCACGGGTGACAAGAAGCGCTCTACAAATCTACTAATTGATTGATTGAAAATTATTCAAAGTTATTTTCCACTTAGTTTTAAAAATCTCATTTTATGGTCAAATTATAGTTTTGATAACATTAGTGGAACAGCAACTTTATAAAAATTTAGTTTGTACTACCTGGGCCAAAACCGGCTTAGAACCACTCATTTTTCCCTTACAGTTCCAATACACATTCCTGTCTGGAGTTATCAAACTTGTATTCCAGAGAACAAGGAGCCCAAAAAGAAGGGGATGTGGTAACCAACTGGCCGCTTAATAAGGATTAGCCGTCTGGGAAGGGTACAGACACAGTTAGCAGAACAAAAGAGAGCCTTAACACTTCAACGCTTGACTGGGAGATACCAAATAGAGTTGTCCGGAAGAGCTGTCATTTATTCCTTGGGCTTTCCTAGGATCTCTGGTTCTAGTCCCAGAAGTACGAAAAATCTGTTTTAGACCTTGGAAGGGGGAGGTGATTTAATCCAAATAGGGAAGTGCTTTAGAGAGACCCAGCGCCATTTCTAATGAAGTAGCTATGTTATGTGTATTTGTAAAGCACACTATCACTCGAGAGGGTATCCTAGCCATTTTGGACTTTTGTGAATTTTTACAGAAACGCAAAGAGGAAGTGTGCAAAAGGAAGTGGGTAAACAACAAGGAAGTAGACAGGACTGGGTGCTAATACTTCTCTAAACACGGGCTGTTGCATAGAATGGGACAGACCTCCACAGAACACTCCCAGACAAGAGATGAAAACAACTGAAAACAGAAAATCCTGATTGGAGAATAGGACTGAAGTACTCCTGTTGATACATAGGTCCAGATTTGCAAAGGTAACCTTACACCTTTGTGTAAGTTTATGACTTTTTGGTATTCACAAACTGCCAGTTTAATTTTTCTAACAGTTATTTTTATGACTGTGAAGACCTCACACTTGTGGCAGCGACTCCACACATAAAAAGCTAGGCCTGTCCTATCTTTGCATGTGCAGAGTTCTCCGCCTCAACTGTAGAGTCTCCACAGTAGTAAAATTATTATTAGTAAAATTAAACTTGTGATTTGTGCATAGCAAAAAAGTTATAATCTTACAAATAGTGAAACTTTACCTTTATGAATCAGACCAATAGGAACTGGACCTGCTTTCCAAGGATTAGGAGGGTGAAATCTAGTTTGCTTGCTCTAGTGTTACTACTGACTCCAAGAAGACCAAGCTGACAACTGAGAACTGGGCCCTAGAAGATGCCTGGCTGGAGAAAAACAAATGCCTAGAAGCTTGTCCTAAAGACCTGTGGTCTCAGGAGTCATTAGAAATAGCTTTTCTAGTTGTTGTCGAAACATGAGACTACAGCCCTAATTCAGAGTTTGACAGGATACTCAGTTACAAATGTGGCAGATGTTCTATCGGCATATTACAAGAGCCTTATAGCCTATGGCTTTTGTAATAAAGTAGATGAGATATTCACCACTTTTGACGGAGTATCCTGTACACAATACTCTGAAATAAGGCACTGGTAGTCTTTGTTTCTACCTCTGGAAAAAAAGGAGAAGGTGCTGAGGCTTGTTTAGGGAGATCGCAAGCTAAGCCCACATGAAATACCAGTTTGTCCCTGCTTTTTGCAGTGCTCAAAATGGGTTCTGCAGGAAAACGCAGTAAGATATCCAGCCACGAGGAGCTCCGACATTGGCCTGGGAACTCGCCTTCTCCTGTTCATCAACAGCTTCACATAGATATCATCCAGCGCTCCTATGCGATGATGACTCCTCCTCATACACGGACTGCTGCCTTGCCTGCAGAACTCTACCTTCTCCTGGAATTTTCTTTGAAATTTCTTTGAAGTTCGTAGGTAGGCCAAGACCGGGCCAAATCAACCTTGTTCATCCAAACCGCTCTCCTTTGCGGTTGGCCTTAACGTTTGACTTTGGCCTGGTCTCGTATGACCACAAAACTGTAGTTCGCGCTTTTATCCTTTTAGGTGCTTTTTTTCACTAAAAACTTTAGAAAGTATTAACTCTGGTTCTTCAGTTTGAATTTAATTTGTTTTTTGCATAATTGTATTTGTTACATTTTTTATAAATTGATTTGATATTTTCCTTGGGTTGTGGTTTCATTTTATTACTGTTTGAGTGCTGCATAAATGCTTTAGGGTTTGCCTCTTAACTAAGCCTGACTGCTTTTGTGCTGGGCTACCAGAGTGTTAAGCGTAGGTTAATTTAGTGACTTTTGTGGTTTCCTTACCCCTCATCAAATAACCCAATTTCTTACACATACTGGAATGACTTCCCCTTAGGCAGAATGTACTTATGCCAGCACAACTTGGTTACTGTTGTAAAGAAGTACAGAGTCCATTAGTTCATGTAAGATACTTCTTTAATGGTAGCTTGGTTCCATCACAGGTGGTCAGGATAACAGGAGGAAGTTAGATAGTACAAGGATAGCCCCACCAGGAGCAAGCTCCTTTCAGCTCAGCCTGAGTACACCAACTGACAATCTCCCCTAGAGAGGCACCCAGGCATTCCATGATGTCATGCAACATTCCATCAGAGCACAGTGAAGAAAAGCTAACAAGTAATTTACCACACATCCTCTCTCCTTAGGGAACAAAAGAAGTAAAGTAAGATACCCAATAAACCTTTGGCAAGAAGGTGCAGCAATAAGGTGCACCTATCCTCAGGTGTAATGCATGAGGTATCACAAAAATGACTGGCATGAACAGACATATGTTAAAGATCACAAACAACATCACTACACGCCCCATCCCCCTCCCTTAGGGAAAAGAATGCATGGCACAGATGAAAAACACAATGCAACAAGAAAGGCGAACACCCACCCAACCTCCCCAAAAGCGGGTACACCCAGGGAAAACACCCTGTTAACCAGGTGGATGTAAATACAGACCCTTGGAAGAAAACACCATCCCCAATAAAAGATACAACAAGGATTAGAATCACTCGAGTTAGCCAAAAGAGAGCAACCACAACCAGAAAGACACTAGCGAGAAAACATGTTGGAAAGACACAAACATTCCCCTGATTAGGCTAGAAGACATGCTGACGCTTAAAATCCACTAGGAGTAACAAAGAGATCTAAACACAAAGTCCTCCAAACATGAAACCCTTGGCCACGAGTTCCATAGAGGCGGACTTCGACTGGAACACAGTGTCAACTAGAAAAGAAGACCCATTGATAGCGCTGGAAATTAGTCAAGCACGCCAAAAAAACACAGGGTACTAACCCTTGAAAAAAAACAACCTCCCCTAAAAAGGGTACACCGCAGAGTACCAACCCTGGAAAAACACCACAACCTCCCCTTTGGAGAGAACACCACAGGGTACTAACCCTGGAAAAACAACAACCTCCCCTAGATAGGGTACACCATAGGGTACACGCACCCAAGAAAACTACAAACTAAAATAGAGGCATTGCCTACCCCCACAACCTCCCCAAACACAATGAGTTAAACACTATAAATCAAACACTACAGGACACCCGATATCCCCTAGGTAGGGTACGCCACAGGGTAGTCACCCTGGGAACAGACACGAGGCATTGACTACCTAAAAACACAACCTGAACCACATCCCCTAAGTAGTTTACACCTAGAAGGGTACACAAGATACTAACCCTGAAACACCGAAAACAAGATTAGAGGCAAAAATTACCCCCACAACCTCCCCAAATAATTGGGTACACTCTATGTATATAGACCACGAAATTACTGACAACAACTACCACCACAACCACCCCAAAGGGACAGATACAGAGCAAAGACTACAAACAACCTCCCCAAACAAGGGTACACCCCTGTACACCCCAAGTGTACACAACAAGAAAGACACAGAACTTCCCCTTAGTAGGGTACAGTAGAAGATACATAGAATAATAAGGTTAAGCAACAACAAGAAACCTCCCCGTGACAGGGTAGAGCAAAAGATAACCATCAGCCTAAAAAACTTTAACCTCCACTCACAACAGTGTTAATACATGAATTGATGCATTGAATACACCATGCCTCTCATAAGCCAATACAAGCAGTGCTATATGAGAAAAAGCAAGAAGAAATACTAGGCACCGGTGATCGGACTATCACCCGAGATTCCCCATCAAAGAAGTAGCGCAGCTTCTTCAGTGAGCATTCACTGAATGAGAATGTCCAGAGTACTTAGCGCTCTCATTGCTCAAGTTGACTGTAAGTTATTACAATTGCGCCTGCACACCAATGTACCTGAGTGTTCGACAAAAGTTGCAAAACCGCCACATCCTCCGCTTACCAAGCCGCACCATCCTTTTCCTGCCGCGCCACTTTATTGACAACGCAGACCGCAGTAAAGATTAGCATGGAGGAAGAGCTCCCAAGTCCAAAATGGCGGCACGCATTTTGACGCCGCGCTGGGTGGCTCACGGCACGCATGCACTGGAGAGCGTCCAAGAGCAGGTGAGGAGATGCAAGAATGTCGGAACTCCAGAGGTCTGTGACGAAGGTAATTGTACGCATGCTGGCGCTCGCGGCGAATATCCAAACATTCAAAAATTGCGCACAGCATGGCAAACGGCTACAAAGCCAACAGTCTTACCCCAGAAATGGCACCACTACCACAAAGCCGATTAGAGAACACACGCAGCCCCACGAATATCAGTCAATTCAAAACGCTCCGCTTTACACCACACGAACCCACAGCGAAACAGGAGCAAGACGCAGACCAGGAGCAAAAAGCCGATCAGATGGCTTTGCGTTCCGCTGCTCCAAACAATCCCAGTTTGCCGATCTCTCCACGGAGGCACCCAGGCACTGCAGGTCTTGTAACTGATCCAATGGCTTAAGCTGCAAGTAGCTCTCCGTCACAGCAGCCAACAGAATAACAGCCGATTTCCTCACCAGATGAATAAAGCTTGTTCACTGCAAGATGCCCAAAATGACACCAGAAGTCTCTCTCCCTTTTTAAAAACGACGCTGCTCTCACAATGAGACTTTGATGGTAATTCCCTGAATGTGCAGACAAGACACAACACTTGCAGGCAGGCTGGGGCTGAAATCAAGCCAGGAACACCGCAGGCTTGTTGCCAGAGAGACCGTTCCCCCTTGAGCTCTTACAAGAGACAAGAGGCTCCACAGAGATGTGAAAACAAACGCCCAGGCTGCAGGCTGTCCAGATGGTACAGGACACTGGTGGGGCTGACCAGGGCGTAACTTTTAAGTTTCAATTGACGGCTTGAAAGTCCATAGTTCCTTGTCTTTTGGTTCCTTAGTTCCTAAAAGTCCTTACTCCTTAGTGCACGCATCAGTCCTTAAGATCGTCGCCAAAATGTTGTAAAGAAGTTACAGAGTCCATTAGTTCATGTAAGATACTTCTTTAATGGTAGCTTGGTTCCATCACAGGTGGTCAGGATAACAGGAGGAAGTTAGATAGTACAAGGATAGCCCCACCAGGAGCAAGCTCCTTTCAGTTCAGCCTGAGTACACCAACTGACAATCTCCCCTAGAGAGGCACCCAGGCATTCCATGATGTCATGCAACATTCCATCAGAGCACAGTGAAGAAAAGCTAACAAGTAATTTACCACAGTTACCATTGCCAGTCTATTCAACTCTTGTTCTGGGGCATCAGTGGCAACAGCCATTCAATATCAAACCTGTCCTCAAGCCAGCGCATCAGCCACTGGAGCTGCACTGACACATAGTATAAAGTTCAGAAAAAAGGTCGCTCCAGAGATCCTGGAGTTGGATATGAGATCCTATGGGACTTGGGAGGAACGTCGCTCAAATGCTCAGGACATTTAAGCCTTGTATTTAACAAGATAAAGTAAGGGTGTGAGCATGTGTTCTCCTTTCAGTCTGTCTGTTTTTTCATTAGATTCATTCTTTTTTTGTAGTACAACACAGTAGTCTAGTTAGAGTTCAGTGAAGGTAGATATTATATTTCCATTTACCACTTTTTAAATCCATTCCACTCTTTTTTATCATGTTTTATGGCAGGTTGTTAAGAAAAAGGGGACAGCCGACACGTGTTTCTGGAGGCTAGTTATGATGTTCAGAAGTCTTACAGTCTATTAGAAGTGTATTACTTTCCAGATTTCTTCATAGTACATGAGAATATTTAGAATCTCCTCCTCCTCATGGACGGGCCTCCGAGTGGGGTTTCCCGGAACACTTCACAGGGGCAGTGCCGTCGATAGAGGACTGCGAGGTGAGGAATGTCCAATATTGGGAGCTGAGTTTTGCATGGTGCTACTCTTTTTCTTTTGTACCCCCATATCAAATCAGAAAGTGTAGCGGGCAGATCCATGAAGAACAATGGCTTAAACATCATAGGTTGTGCTGAGACAGGTGCAGAAGTTTCGCCAACACCAACATTTAAATTATTTCAAGTCTACCTGTTGGGAACAATGGAAGAGAAAAGGTGTGGCTGTCAGCACTCAGCCAAGATTTCCCTTCACTGAGTCCACCTTGGCATGCGTCATTCAACCTAAAGTATATGACCGTAACTTTCTTCCCCTCAAGTTTAGTTGTTGGTAAAGCAACCTGATCAACCAACACATGCATGAACATCGTTCAGTGGTTGCCAGGGGTTACTGCTGTGACCCCTGGTAATCCCCTTGTGACCCGATCCCTGACACTGCCTTTGCGACCTCTGACAAAATTAAGTGCCAGGAATACAGGGGAATCTCGTCCTCATGGATGTTAGTCTGACCTCATGTTCCCTTGTTTTCTGTCATTTTTTTACTACACTAATGGTGAATGATATTGAAAAATTCAATATTAGTGTATTAAAGAATGGAGTACAAATAGTTGGAATATGATCTTCCCTGCAGCTAGGGTAGGTAGGAAAATGCTTTTGAATGTATATTGTTTGTGTGCTTGTGGGTGATAGTGTGTTTATGTGAGAGAATGTGTGTACGTGTGAATGTGTGTATATGTGTAATCATGTGTGTGAGTGAAAGCAAAGGGCAAATTCTGTGTGATGGCACTTCCACTACACCCGGTAGTTTGATGAACTGACATTCATGGCGACAACCGGCTTAGGTGGTAACAAGCAGAACTTGGACCAGTTTATACTGTTGCCTAGTGTCTCATTAATTTAGAATGAATCAGAAGTCATCATTTCAGTTCACACCCAAAACCAAGGATCAGAGAACAACAGCTAAATCCAGCTATGAAACTGCGGACCCACTCCATTCCACTCCAGTATCAAAATCAGTATCCTATTAAGGTAGTCCTGCAGGCTCTGTTGGCCCAGACCTTCTGCCAAGGCATATAGTGTTGTATAGTTGCCCTAAAAAGCATAATTGAGGACAGCTTTAAGGTTCTCCACCTCCCCACCTGGGGTTGTGATAGTGGCAATTGAGAGTCTAGGGTATTCCTGTCTTAATAACCAAGTTAGCTACCTCCCACCTCTGTCTCCCTCTGCATGTTGGTGTGCTAATTACTAGCTATAATTGATGCTGTCCAGCAACTTAGCATGTTTGTTCAACAAGCTTCCTGGCTACCTGGCTAGCATTGGATTTTTTACTATCTCATTTTCCACACATTTAATCTCCTGTTTTGCAGCCAAAAGTTTTAGAAAGACTTTATTGATCATATGTATATAAGATAATAAACATTCTGTAATGAATAGCAGATTTATGCTTTATCATAGAAAGAGTGTAAAATAGAACATCATATCTAGAATAATGCACATGGACCTAAAAATGGTTCAAAACATTAACGAAAGGAGTACATACAAAATCCATTTACGATTAATAAAGAAATTAGAAAAAGAAAGTAAAAAGGAAAGGAAGGAGAAGAGAAGAAAACAAAGAGACAAAGGACTGAACAATGGGGAACGTATTAAAAGTAGAAAATTTAAAGTAAATGCAAAAGAGAAGCATATGTCATAATAAACATATAGGGCTTTATTTGGATGTTGGGCAGACTTGCGTCCATTCAACACCGTTGCAGATACGGGTCTGACTGACCTCAGGTCCTGACTGCTGAATTTTTATGCAATTGCATATTGTGCTGTCGCCAGCTCCCTTTTCTTTATGGGAGCTTGTGCTGTGGTCAGAAACCGACCACAGCACAAGCTCCCATACAGAAATGGGAGTTTGTGTCCATCCCTGCACTTCATGCTGCCTGCCACATGGTGCATTGATGAACAGGGGGACACACCAAAGGTAACTCCTCTACCCCACCGGGAGGCCACTTGCTGAAGGGGGCCCGCTAGGGGCTCCACAAAGGTGCTTTCCGACAGGGTTTCCATGTCGGAAAAGCCGGCATGGAAACCCTGCTGGAAAGCAACATCATAATCCGGATGGCATAAAAAGCCGTCAATAGCGATTACGTGTCGTGTCGGTTCCGTCGGAAGCCAGACGGAATGTCCAGCCGGTTTCAAAACTGACAGCCTCCATTGTAATGAGGCTGTCAGTTTTCAAACCGCAATGAGGCTCGGAAAGCCTCCAAACTGCATTTGGAGGCTTTCCGAGCCTTATCCTAATGAGGCCCATAGTATTATATAGAAAACAACAATGATTTAGAATTGGCAGGTTTTCAAAGAATATATATACAGATTATAGATTAATGTAATGAAATATGAATGGTATGCAAAGTAGAATTAATAACGAAAGATTTTCAAAGGGGTTTATGCACTTCTTCAATCAAAGGTTGAAAGTAAAGCCTGCAAATTAGTAGTATTTAGATCAATATTAACCCCTTCCCCGCTCATGACGGAACCGTTCCGTCATGAGCCACGGTTGCGCTGTGCTCATGACGGAACGGTTCCGTCATGACAATCCTGTTGGCGGCCGCTCCGCCTGCGCGGCGCTGTTTCCCCGCCTGTGCGGGGGGACAACGCAACTGGGCGGAGTCATGACGGAACCGTTCCGTCATGAGCACAGCTCAACTGTGGCTCATGACGGAGCGGCTCCGTCATGAGCACAGGCCCACCGCGCTGCCCCCCTGCCCCCCCCAGCGCTGCAGCGGAATGTCCCCAGCAGCGAAGGGGTTAACAGGAGACCATAGAGCTTCCCTATTCATAGCAAGTGAGATGGGTCCAATATAAGCTCTATCAAGTCAATTGTTTTAACATATTCCATACCACCAAGCTTGAACCCAAATCTTTTCCGACTTCTTCCAGTTTTTAGTAGTTTGTTGTAATGTAACTGCTAACATAAGGCCAATTATTTTAACATTTACATATAATCACTCCAGCTGCTTATGAAAAGATTGACAGAGGAAAAACAGTTGAGTGAAACACAGAATTTATTTATTTCCAAACTTTAATCCAAAACTGGTAAGTATAGACAAATAAATGTTCGGGCCTGATTATGAGTCTGGCGGTCCAAGGACCGCCAGACTCTTGGGGGCATGGCAGTTCAGCCACCGCGGCACCGGCCGTCCGACTGCCGTATTACAACTTTAGTGGTCGGACCACCATTGCACCATCGCAACTGACAGGAAATGTCGCTCCCACGGTGTTCAGGGGCTCACAATATGCTGGCGGTGCCGCTTCTGTACCGGCATTCATTTTACCAGTTTCAGGACTGCCAGAGGTGTCACAGAGGTTCTTCCTTTATGAAAATGCTGGTGGTCATGAAACGCCCCCTCATGCCCCATACATGGCAGTGTATTCAGGGGGTCACATGTTGTGCCCCCCTGTGTGCATGCACAACCAGTTCCTGCACGGCATGGACTAAACAGTTCATGCCATTCAGCAACTTGCTTTGGCGTTCCCATTGTGGTACCTTTTTCAAAAGCTCTGCCATGGGAACGCTATAAGACCGGCCGCCGGACCAGGAGAAAACTCCTAACTTAGCAGGCGATCAACTTTGGTGGTGCAGGAGTGGGCCTGTGGCATGCTGCCCTGCTCCCACACCACCAAATTCATAATCAGGTCTTAAGTGTTTATAGTCTGTGTTACATTCATTACATGGCCATCATGTGAATGGTGTGTTAGGAGTTATCGTAGAAAATGTTTGAGGAGTTATAAGAAGTCTATTTTATATAGAAAACTATCAAGGATTTCGTTGTGTTTGTTGCTTTTGAAGATTTTTGAATCTTGAAACATACTTTATTCTGCAAATCAACACACCAGTTGATATTGAGATCTTCTTCCCATTTCAGTTCCACTTGTGACTTTGCCTCTCAGTATCAGAAGACCTAATAATTTTTTTATTATATATAGTGTACACACTGATAACAGGCGCATCAAAAAGGTTATTATTCAATACTGTGACTTCATTAGTGATTAGAATTTCATCATTTATAGCATGTATAATTTGCGCATAAGAGTTATATTTTTATTTCAGTGAATTTGGAAAATAAAATATATTTTAAGCTTCAGAGAAAGATAATATTGTGATAGATGAATGTTAGAAATTATCTCTGGAGCCGAAACACAGAAATAGTATGGGTATATTAATTTGCAGGCATTTTTACAGATGAGTAGCTTCATAAATGAGATGAGAGGATTTTAGTAAAAAGATATACATTCTTTAAATGAAAAAGGAGAAATACCATTTTTTTTCAACCTGAGCCAATAGAGGGCAATCCGCATCCGCATTATCTAATAGCAAATATGTGGATTTTTGTCAACATAAAGCATTGTGATAAGTTAGAAAGTCCATAAACTTTCTCCACTGTACTGTTTATCTTTTTTAACTTCAGAAAGGACATATGCATGGTTTCCCCTTATTCCACAAGAAGATGTGAGTAAGGAATTAATGGCAAATATATAGGAAATGTAGATAAAGCAAATAAAACATTAGGACCAAACATTCTTTAATGGAATCAAGATGCCTCCACCAGGGAATGAATAATAGGTTCCATCTCATTATTATTAAGGTTCCCTGTTTTCCATTTTTACTGATTTTTACAGATAAATACAGACCGAAAACATTATTTTTTTTGTCTATATTTATTTTTAAATGTGGATAAAAGTGGAAATTGGGTTACTTTTTGAGTAATTCTAAATACTGTCTGCCATGACTGCAAGGCCAATAGCTGTGTGGATTGATAGGCAAGGGGGCTAAAAAAGAAACACATTTTGGCAAAGAGACTTTAACAGCAGTAGATATGCACAAGGTTGATACTGAAATGTGCTTTTCTTCTTAAAAGTGCATTAATGTATCTGCTGAGGATGTTTACAGCAATGAAACCTAGTAGGCGTCAAGCATGAGTGCATATATACCGGTTAAATAAATGTGGAAATATACTAATTTCAGCTTCATTGTCCCACAAAACCCAAAATAAATATGGATAAATACAGATAAAATTAGCAAAAAATAAATATGGATAAATACAGACGGAAAAGTAAAAAAAGAAAAAATAACATAAAACCGGGAGCCCTAATTATTATTAATCTTAGCTTATTAATAGTTTCTTGTAAGTTTATTTTGACTGTACCTTCCACAGAATTAGAGAACCAAATATTTAATTTCATGGGTTCTTCAACGAGAACCAGAACATATAAAACAATGCTTTGTTTATTGAGAGGAAGTATCTCACATTTTTTTTATATTAAGTTTCCTTCCTGAGACTAGGGAAAAATGTTTCACTTCATCACGAAAAGTTGCAAAACATTTGGATTTTAAATTAATAGAATAAATTAATAGAAGTATGTCCTCCACATCCACAGATAATTTGATTTGTACCATAAATGACACCTTGCATATCATTATTTTGTCATATTTTTAGATAAAAGAGATTCAAGAGCAAATATAAATAATGTAGGTGTTAAAGAACAAATTGCCTAACTCCTCATTTCAACTTGAAAGGTGGGGAAATTAAATAAATTAACAAATATTGAAGCTTGTAGTGAGGAATACAAAAGATATACTTAATTGATAATTTTAGGACCAAACCCAAACCAATCAAGATACCTGAAAAATAGAAGTTCAACTGCTTCTAAAGTTAAGCTATAACTGTTGAATTTGCTTAAAACATAAAAAATATAACCTTGTATTATCAGAGATAGATATATCTTTAGCAAATCCAGATTGTTCTTGTTTCAGCAGATCTGGCAGGAGTGGCCTAAAAGCAAAGTAATACGTTTTGCAAAAATCTCATAATAAATATGCTTTTTACTTCTTGCCACGAGTATTAAAAGTCCATAAGATCAACTTATATGTATCAATAATGTTCCAATACTTAAACGAAAAACATATATTGCATTAGTGCAATGGCTTTATTGTTTTATTTGCTTTAACACTCATGCTGATAATGGGCTTCAGTAAGTGACTCATTTGTTTTTGCTAACTCTGATGATTTGTTGTTTTCCCTTTAGCAGCACATCAGTTCTGGAACATGCTCAAGTTACCCGCTGACCCTGATGAATCATTTGTTTGTGTTAACTATGATGTCTCATTTGTTGTTTCCCTTTGGCATCAGGTGTCAGTTCTGGAACACTCTCAGTAGACCTGTGCTGACCCGGATTGTTATACAGTTCCTACAACTATAGCAGGACCGTGTATTGGACAAAACAAACATTACAATATAGGCTCTCAGTCCACATATACCATAAGTAAGTGTTGGTGGGTTTCAGCTAGCTCACAGTACCACATCCACCCCCAAAAACAAACCAGGGTAACATATGTTGACAACCTCAACCATGACACTCTGATTCCCAAGGAATCTGTGGAAACAGGTCTATCCTTTTCATTTATTCACTCTTGCATGCCCAAGGTAAACACAAGAAAAATATGACGATGCATTTTCAAGCATTTCTTAAAATGATTGGATTCTTGTAAAGAAAGCCTGAGCTGCAATTACTAGAAATATGAGACATGTTACTGTAATCAGGGTTATTACTAGAATGAATGGTAAACAATATGAAAAATTCAACCATGTTAATTGTTGCTAATGTTTGCCTACTCCTATCTGTATGAAATACTGTGCTAAAAAGAGCTAGGCCTGGGCTGTAAATTCCGTTCCGCTCGTGGAATTTGGTTAATTTCGCATTCTGCGGAGAACACGGAATTGTCCAAAATTCTGCGTTCCGCGGCTTTGCGGAATGTTTTGCTTGTTCGCGTTCTCAAAATGCGTGTTCATTAGATATCTCCCCCCAAGTTCGCGAACAGGAAAAAAGCATAGAGAACTAGCAATTCCGTTTATTTGCAGAATTTCTGGTGCTTGTGGAGATTTTTAACCATTTCGCGGAGCTTTGCGTAGTGCGACTACGCAAATTATGCCCACCCCTAAAAAGAGCATAGTGGGAGTGCTCTCTGCCAGGTCAATTGGGATAGCCCAACCCCTATACCTTGGTCTTAGGTGTTAGGAAGCCAGTCGCAGTGCTCAGGTTATCTTCCTTAGCAGGATGAACGTCGGAGTCAGCAGGGCTACATCTCAGTCACAATTCACAGTGGTTCTGTGGTAATCCTAACATGGAAATGCTCCTCTCAAAGAGCTTTAACATGGAAGCTGTTTATATAAGAAAGTACTGCTCTTACCAACTATGCCAGATTTGCAGAGCAGCTCATTCGATTTCGTCTAGCTAAAATGAAGTATCTCCTAACAAGCACAGAAAGAAAGGAAAACAATGGCATTGTGCTCTTCATGCACGACTCTGGAACATAACTGTACAGACTACAGGGCTTCAGTGTGTATCCGAGATACACATACAGCACATTCATGCAGTAACAGAAAGTGTGGCAAAGGGCACCATTAGAGACAGATGTCTGCCTGAGGAGCGGAATCCAAAATGGTGAATTAATGTGAACCACGCTACATGATAACTCATTTCTGCAAATGTAAGTTCTGGAACATGCTTGAGGGCAACACCTTCTGGGATGGCAACTCTATTTCAAGAGGGTGCCCTTATAAGCTGTGCTTGCTATTTTTCTTTGGTTTTGCAAGGAGCTGCCACATTGAGGAGCCAAAAATCCAAGAGGTTTTTCTCGATTCCAGAGATATGTTCTGGCCGTCACACAGATCAAGGCCGTACATGATGCTCTCTGGCTCTGCATGCTTTCAGCCCCTGCTCACCTTCTTCAGACTCTCGAATGCGGTACTGCCTTCTGACACTTGAACAGGAATTCTCCTGGGCAATAGGGAAAAAAAACAGCACTCTGGTAAGGTGATGAGTTGAGGGAGGACAGTTAAGCCTGCACTAGGGGTTGGTGAAGGAAGATCAACCAACCATGGCACGAAACACACACTGGGAACTATCTCCTAGTTCCCCTCAACAGATATTTGATTTTGGATATTAAAACTTGTTTTAAGAATTTTCAATGAACCAACCAGACTTTTCTTGTATGAATCGTAAAAAAATGCTTTGTGAAAGTAAAACTAAGAATTGTTGACTAAAGTCCAGGTCTCCTTCCGTTCAGTACCCACTTTAATTTCCCTTTCTCTGTTTGGCCACGTCGATACTCTGGTGAAATATAAAACTCAGAGTCGGTGCTGCCAGAAGGAGAGCACCTTGAAATCATTGCTTCCGAGGGATCCGGGCCTGACAGATTTTAACCAGGAAGACTGGTCTTTAATTCTTACATAAATTAGGATCTCTATCTCCTGTAGGGATTAAAAAATCAATGCATTTTGAAAGGTATTGAGGGCTATCCCCATTTTAGAAAAGGAGTTAAAAGAATTATTTACTTTTTAGATTAAAATTTGAGAATAAATAAATAAAATTCACTTAAAAATCCATATGGTACTTTGCTTTTCTAATTAAATGAAGTGTTTTAGAAGTCTCTTCACACGAGATAGCCATGTCCAATGAATGAAAATGTACATCCTTTTCATTGTTTGGAAGACATTCCAAAATTCACTCATGTTGAGGTATTAGTTTAGAAGTGTCTAAAGTATTATAAAATGTGGCAAATGTATTAAGAATATCATCATCTTTAATATAGGGCCTTTATCATTCATTAAAGAACATTCCACCTTAGTTTGATCTTTTTAAATTTTAAGATGCGTTTCTCAAACAGCACACCTGGCACTATGCTGTCCCTGATGGTGAGTGGAAACGTACTGGCAAGATGGCTGACACTGGGGACTGGTGTTTGGACCACAAGGCCATGATGGGATTTGTGTTCAACTCTGACATCAGGCACCAGTGTCAGACAGTGTGAATGGTATACTACCCCTCATTGTCTGAACAAAACCTTTTCTGGTGTGCTGTTTGAGCTGTGCGGGAAGGTGTGTGTGTGGGCCCATGCCTGAACAAACACTCCTCCTCACATCCATCCTAAATAGCTCTTCTGGGCCTATGGCTACCTGTCAGTGTTAGGAAATGTACTTGTAAGATGGCTGACTCTGCTACATGGTGTTGAACTTGAAGCCAACTCCCATCAAGGCCCTGTGCTCCAAACACCATGCAACTGTCTCAGCTATTTTGATAATGCACTGCCATTCACTGTCGGGCAGCCATTGGCCCAGATGAGCTGTTTTTGCTGGTTGGGAGGAGGATTGTTTGCCCTGACTACAACTCCCAGCAGGCTCTGGCCTCCACACACCTACCTACCTACCCATCCCAAATAGCTTACGTGGGACTCTTCTTTCCTGACAGTGAGTGGCAATGTGCTGACAGGATGGCTGACACTGCTGCGCAGTGTCTGAGGCAGAAGGCCTTGATGGGAGTTGCAGTCAAGTCAAACAGGCAAAAGTGTCAACCATTTTGTAGGTACATTTCAACTCGCTGTCAGGTAAGCATGGTTCATGGTGGGCTGTTTGGGCTGGGTGGGAGGAGAAGTGTTAGCCCTGACTACATCTCCCAGCTGGCCCTGTTATACACACACTCTTCCTAACCAGCACAAACAGCCCACCAGGAACACTGCTTACCTGATAGTGAGTGGAAATGTACTGACAAAATGGCTGACATTGGGAACTGGTGTTTGGACCACAAGGCCATGATTGGATTTGTGGCCAACTCAGACACCAGCAATACCAAAGGGGATGATGGACGGAGCGTTTGAGCAAATCAAACACTCACCACCAATTAACTGATCTGGGTTTAATCCATCATCATTCTTTAGCTCACTCCACCACCCCAGTACAGACATGGCCATATGCAAATCAGTCTGACCCTGTGCCTCATGGGAACAGTCCAGCCCGAACTGCCAAGCCATCTCTTCCCTGATCCGGAAACAAGCATCCTGGGACCGGTTTCGGGTTCATAACCCTCATCAGCCAGGCTATCTTGAATCCAGTGGCAAAGTGAGCAAGAGACCCACGTCTGGGCATACCATGCCAACTTAGGGCGAACAAAGCGATACCAAAGGAGATGATGGACGGAGCGTTAGAGCAAATCAAACACTCACCCCCAGTCAACTGATCTGGGTTTAATCCATCATCATTCTTTAGCTCCCTCCTCCACCCCAGTTCAGACATGGCCATATGCAAATCAGTGTGACCCTGTGCCTCATGGGAACTGTTCCCATGAGGCACAGGGTCAAGATTGATTTGCATATGGCTGGGTTCAAACTGAAATGGCATGGTGAGCAAAAAAACGATGGATTTAGGCCCAGATCTCTGTACTGGGGAGAATGTATGACATTGTTCTGTATTCTGTCCATCAACTGTTGTTTTTGCACAACTCGGACACCAAGCACAAGTGTCATGCATCTTGATAATTGCGATTCTCTTATTACCAAGGCATGAGAATCTGGATTTCATTAAAGACACGGAGGCTAACATTATGCATATTTCTTTTAATGTAACTCCAAGCAGCCACTTGAAAGCATTACATCACAAAGTGAAAAAGTTCTAGAACAGAATCTTCAGTCTATACAATAACCATGAGCACAGAATAGTCTGCCTTTTTTAAATGTGGAGAAATAGGAAATAGTTCCAATTTATTTTCTTTTTTTTTGCTCTTCTTTTTTTAAACCGATAAGAACATTAATAAAGGAAAACTCAGGAAGTCCAAACTTCGAATGGTGAATCCATTATGAAGAGTTACCTGAAATAAATAGAAGTATAAGTACTCCATTTTTTGGAATGACAGGTAGAAGAGATGATCGAGACAAGCATTAAAGTTTTATACGTCAACATGTTATTGTACTAAGCCATTTAAAGACACTATGTAATGAAAAATATACCATTTACTAAGCAGAATAAAAGTTAACCACCCATGCGACGGGACGGGTGGGATAATGTTAGCCTCTGTGTCTTTAATGAAGTCCAGATTCTCATGTCATGGTAATAGGAGAATCGCAATTTCATTACGAGACCGGAGGCTACCATTATGCACGTTGGTGGCTTCGTAAGACTACATCACACATATGTTCAATTGGTTTGCAGTAGTGTTGTGCAAAGGTGTTTGCATTAGACCAATCAGCTGTCTTGAGAAAGTCATCTAATTTACCTCCAGTCTAGAAAGATTTACTGGCCATAGCACCTCTGAGGGGGTGTGCTTGAAACTTTTTTAAGTCCAGGACCGCCAATTTCATTACGGATTTAACCCATCTGGCTATAGAAGCAGAAGTTATGGCTTTAAAAGGTTTGACAAAGGATATAAGTAATTGACTCACACCCTGAGCACAAAGGCCTTTCATTCTACTTTTGTATTCTTTTATGCAATCTACAACACAGAGTTTCTTGCATAAGTCAAAACATGGATAAAAAGTTGAATCCAACAGAGTTTTAGTTCTTCTAATTATCTCAAATTTAACACCAAACCTATTGTAAGATCTGTTGGTGACTTCAAGGGCTTTGACATCCGAAACCCGTCTGCAAGATATTAGTCACAACAAGGTTGCGAGTTTAATGGAAAGGCTTTTCCTATCTAGCTGTCTGTTTAGGGGGTCTCCTTAGTCTGATAGTTTTTTAGACTCTACAATCTATGACGTTCTTACCTACTGTTTTTCCATTGACTAGAGCGTGACCTGCAGAGATAACAAATCTTTAACAATTAAGCGTTCTATAAGTGGGACCCCTTTCAAATTGTTCTACAAGGAAGTTTACTATGTGTACGATACGAGCCTCCACGGAATCCAGGTTCCTCTCCACGCATCAATGTACCCATTTTTTCCAGATGTTATACCTATAGTGCGTTCCAGGGGCCCAAAACTCTCCAAGGAGAGTAGAAGCTGTTGACGAAAGTCCAGACACTTCATTGGATTTCTTGACAGTTTACAGGCAAGAAGGTTCAAACTCCCTGTCTACTAGAGGGGGATCTCTTCCATCTACGCCTGTTAGGAGCTCCCTCTCGGTTGGATTAAAAAGGGAATGTTTCAAGCTAATTCCAGCGTCGTAGGGAACTATGCCTGAGATGGCCAAAAGAGAGTTATTAGCACTAGAGAGCATTTTTCCTTTCTCACTTTCTGTAGGACTCTCTGAATCATGGCAAAAGGTAGAAAGGCGTATGCATGGATTTCCTTCCAGCATTGGAGAAAAGCGTTTACTGCAAGAGCACTCAGGTGTGGCAAAGAGCTGAAGTAGTTCTCTAACTGGAAGGTAAGTCTGCTCGCAAACAGGTCTACTTCTAAGGGCCCCATAATTGATAGAGGGCTCTAATACGTTTTTGTTGAGTTTCCAATTACTGTGATGCAAGAGGAATCTCGAGTTCTAATCTGCTGCCACGTTTACCTTCCCTGGGAGGTATACTGCTTTTAGGGTAATCTTGTGCTCCAGGCAAAACATATAGAGTTTCTTGCCTAAGTTCAATAGATCTGCTGATTTGGTCCCCCCCAGACAATTTATATAGGCCTTAGCTGACATATTGTCCATCTTCAGAATGACTGATCTCCCTTGAAGGGAATGTCTGAACGTTATCAGAGCATATAACCCTGCGGTCAGCTCTAGGGAGTTTATATGATCCAAACTCTCTGCTTGTGACCACACGCCACCTGTGGTCTGGTCGAGAAGACAAGTTCTCCAACCATGAAGGCTCGCATCTGACTCAAAGATGGCTTTGTCATTCTAGGCATCTAAATGATCTAACCACCACGTCAGTCTGATCTGGCTTCCTGATCTAGGCTTATCTGATCTCCGTACCAAAGGCCAGACCTTAGAGCTCTTGCGTTTACCCTTTGAAGAGCCCGGTTATTCAGAGGATCCGGAAAGATAGCTTGAATAGATGGTGAAAGTAGACCCAGAAGCCTGACTAATCCCTTAGTGTTAGGCTCTCTTGTTTCAAAACAAACCTTATTTCCTTGCGCATTTTGGTTATTTTCTTTGAGGGAAGTGAGAGGAGGCATTTTGTTGTGCCTACAGTAAACTCCAGGGATCTGGAGGGAGTTAATATTGATTTCTCTCTGTTTATAACGAATCCCAAGCTTTCTATGAGCTCCATAACTACCCTCAGGTCTTGCAAGATGTGTGTGTGGTGTTGGCACATAATAAAAATGTCGTCCAGACATATAATTAGTCGAATCCCTCTTTCCCTTAGGAGTGGGGCGATATTTCTCATTACTTTGGTGAAGCGCCAATGGGCAGGTGATAGCCCAAAAGGTAGAGCTTGAAATTGGAACAAGTGGTTTTTCCAAACAAACTGGAGAAAGGGTTGATGTTCTTTCGCCATCAGGTTGGTAAAGTAGGCATCCTTTAAATTTAGTTTAACTAACCAGTTTCCTTCCAATAGCAAATCCCTCAGGAGGTGGATGCCCTCTATCTTGAAGTGTCTGTAAACTAGGAATTTGTTTAGTTTCCTGAGGTTTATTACGGGTCTTCACCCTTTGTCCTTTTTCTGGACAAGGAAGAGAGTACTTACAAACCTCTTCAATTCCCATGGTACCTCTACCATTGCCCTTTTCTGGAGGATGGAGGGTGTTTCCTCTTCCACTATTTTTTGTTGTTCCTTGGTCAGAGGGAGGTCTCTCTGGTGTGAAGTTTGTGCGGGTGTTTCTATGAAATCTATCTTGAAACCTTTGACAGTTTCCAATACCCATGGATCTTGAGTGATTTTTTTCCAATTCTGATAGAAGAACCTGAGACTGCCTCCCATATTTTGAGGGGAAGAAGAAGGAAGAGGGGATAAGTTACTCACTCCGAAAGTTGTTGTTGTTGGGTAGTCCACGTGATCTGAATCCTCTGCTACATGAACCTCTCCCTCTCAGAGGGTAGAATTGGGGAAGGTTGGATGATTGGACCCCTCTTCCGAAACCTCTGAACCTCGAGTAGGGCCTTGGGTTGAGCGGCCAGAGGAATGGCCCCTTCTTCCGGCCCATCCAAAAAGGTTTGGGTTGAAAAAACTTCTCCTACTGAGCTGAGCTTTGTCGAGCGCCGTGAATGTTGATACATATTTACCAAACGTTATAATTATGTCTTCACCGAAGAGTAAACCTTTAGGGTTTTGTGAAGGTTCCTTGTATGCTATATCTCTCAGTTTAGGATTTATTTTTTGGAAGAACTACCCTTCTCCTTTCGGCGTTCAGGCTGGCTTTAGCATTTCCAAGAAGGATCATTGCTCTCTGGCTCTAACCTCTGATAAGCTCCGTATCGAGAGACGTCCCATTTATGTGGCTTTCTTCAGCTGCATCTATAATTTTGGACGTCGAAAAGGCAGCCTTAACAGGCCGTAAAAGATCTCTCCATCCCCTTCCTGGGGTCTCTCCCGAGTTTGAAGAGGAATTTGATTAGTTCAGGGTCGAGGTTGGGAGTCTGACAGACTTTCTCTCGAATAGAGGGTCCTGAACATTCAGCTCTGAGAATGTTACCTGTATCTTTCTCAAGTAGATTCCGGAGCCATTTTTTGAATAAATTTGGCCACGTGATCTTGTGGCTGCCATTCCGGACTTCTCGGATGCTCAATATGATCGGGTGAGGACATCTCCTCACCCATAGAGTTAATTATGTTGTCCTTGGAAGTAGACGGGAGTTCGTCTTCAGTAGGTTGGCAATTAAATTCGGGATCATCTTCGTCTAGATTGAGGACATATTCATCAAAGATGTTAGTAGCCTCGTCGTCCTCCATATCATTATCAGTAATATTGTAGTGAGCACTTTGATAATTTGTGCCGCAATGGACACCCATATGCGTTGTGCTGCTGTGGACATCAGTATAATTTGTGCCGCAAGGGACACCTGAGGCATTCGTGGTGCGAGGACCTCCTTTAAGAGTTGAGGCGCTCAGACCTCCCATATTGTTGGGTATTCAATATTTTTAGTCTTCTTTAGTCTTTTCCCCCTATTTTCAGAGATGTCATCATTGACTTGTAGAGTTTGGCTTTCTGTTATGTCATCCTCCTCTGTAGGGAGGCTTCTTTTGGATGACATAACTTGGTTTTAGAGTCTCTAACATACAAGATCTCATTTCTCTATGAATGATTTTCTTGAAAGCCTCATTATTCATGTTAAGGGTAGAGGCAAACGCATCATAAGAAACGATCTCTGACATTTTTAATTGGACATGATAAAATAAGAATGGCTCAGTCTTGGATTTTAGCAAATCCGGTAAGTAAATTGAGTTATTTGAATTAATTTGGCTTAAATAGAATTACTTTGCCATTAATTTGGCTTATTTGTGAGTAAAAAGCCAGCCAGAGGTTATATGAAATATAATTAAGGGTAATGAGGAGGACAATAAAGCCTTTAATTCAACTTAGGCTTGAACACCTAATTAAATGTAATCAATTCAGAAATTAATATAAATTGTAAGTAGTGGTCTTATTTTTAAATTATAAGTAGTGCTGTTTTTTTTAAAGTAATCTTTTCCTACAGAAAAGTAGAAGTACTTGCGTTTATGGCAGCAGCAGCTGATCGAGAAGGCAGAACAACTGTCAGCTTCCTTGCTTGTGCGATCCGATCAGCTGCTGCCGGTTGCTAGGGAAAAGAAGCCTTGCCTCGTAACAGCTATTGTTATTAAGGAGTGAACCTTGGCAACGGCGATGGCCAAAGCCATGATGGGATTTGTGGCCAACTCAGACACCAGGCACAAGGGTCATACATCTTGATAATCCATTTCCAATAACAGTCAGGAAAACAATCTGCCATGTGGTCAGTTTTCTCAGGGTTGGTAGAGTGTGTGCAGGACAGAGGAGCCTGATTGGAGTTGGAGTAATGAAAACACTCCTACCCCCACCCAGTGTAACAACTTCATCTTGACATATGGCTAACTGACATTGAATGGAAGTGCACTAGCAAGATGGCTGACACAGTTGCATGGTGTTTGGTGCACAAGGCCTTATTGGGATTTGGATTCAAGTTTAACACCATGCACCAGTGTCAGCATCCTTGCTAGTACACTGTCCTTCATTGACAGTTAGCCATAGTCTCAGAGGAGTTAGCTGGGCTGGGTGGGAGGAGGTGCATTTGAAAAGGATACAACTCACAGCAGATACTGTACACTGTCCAACATACACCTTCCCACCCACCACAAACAGTCTAACTGGAACCAAGCTTACCCACAATGTTTTCAAATTTACTAGCTGGATGCATGACGCTGGGCACTGGTGTCTGACTTGTTTGGAGCAAAAAGCCTTGATGGGTGTTGCAGTCAAGTCAAACAACAGGCACCAGTGTTATACATCTTGAATGTCCACTTTATTCATTGTCAGGACATCATTCGTCCTGATGGCCTGGTTGGGCTGCCTGGGAGAAGGGGTGTTTACACTGACATTTCCCATCAGGCTCCGTCCTACACAGACCTTCCCACCCTGCTCAAACAGCACACCTGGGACTATGCTGTCCCTGATGGTGAGTGGAAATGTACTGGCAAGATGGCTGACACTGGAGACTGGTGTTTGGAACACAAGGCCTTAGATGGGATTTGTGTTCCACTCCGGCACCAGTGTCAGACATCTTGATGGTATACTGCCCCTCATTGTCTGAACAACCCTCTTTCTGGTGTGCTGCTTGAGCTGTGTGGGAAGGTGTGTGTGGGCCCATGCCTGATGGGAGTTGTAGTGACCGCAAACACGTCTCCTCACACCCATTTTAAATAGCTCATCTGGGCCTATGGCTACCTGACAGTATTGAGAAATGTACTTGCAAGATGGCTGACACTGCTACATGTGTTAGACTTGAAGCCAACTCCCATCAAGGCCCTGTGCTCCAAACACCATGCAACGGTGTCAGCCATGGCTTTTGTGCACAAGGCCTTATTGGGATTGGGATTCAAGTTTAACACCATGCACCAGTGTCCGCATCCTTGCTGGTACACTTACCCTCACTGGCAGTTAGCCATAGTATAAGAGACGTTAGCTGGGCTGGGTGGGAGGAGGTGCATTTGGAAAGGCTACAACTCATATCAAGCACTGTCCAACATACACCTTTCCACACACCACAAACAGTCTAGCAAGAACTAAGCATACCAACAGTGTTTCCAAATTTACTAGCCGGATGCATGACACTGGACACTGGTGTCTGACCTTTCCACAAATACCAACAGGGACTTGTGTCAGCCATCTTTGTCAGTAGATATCCACTCACTCTCAGGAAAGCATACTTCGAGGGGTGCTGTTTTAACACAGTCTAATGAGTGTGTGTAGTACAGGGCCTGATGAGAGATCTGGCCATTGAAAACACTCCTCCCACCCAGCCCTACAGGCCCACTATGAAGCATGATTACAGGACAGTGAGCGAAAATGTAACGACAAAATGACAGAGAATAGAGACTGGTGTTTGGAGCACAAGGCCATGAGTGGACTTGTTGTAAAGCCAGACGCCAATGCCCACTGTCAGGCATCATTCAGGTACATTCTGACACACTGTGAGGTAAGCTTAAGTCCTATTGGGCTGTTTGCGCTGGGCGGGAAGGTGTATGTAGGACAGGGCCTGCTGGGAGATGGAGTCAGTGATAACACTCCTCCCCCCACACAAACCAAACAGCTCATTTGGGCCTATGGCTACCTGACAGTGAGGGGATGTGTAATAGCAAGATGGCTCACATTGATCCCTGGTGTCTGAATTGAGCACAACTACCATCATGGTCTTGTGCTCCAAAGACCAGTCCCCAGTCTCAGCCAATTTGCTAATCTATTCTCCACTCACTGTCAGTTAGCCGTAGGCACAGATGAAGTGTATGTGCCATGTGGGGGGAGGAGTGGTTGTCATTAGTCAAAATCCCATCGGGCAATGCCATACACACACTCATCCCACCAATCCAAAACAGCAGCACTGTGATCCTCTTTTAATGAGAGTGAGGGGAAATTTACCAGCAAGATGTCTGACACTGATGCATGGTGTTTGGAGCACAAGGCCCTGATGGGATTTGCTTTCAACTTCAACACCATGCAGCAGTGTCAGCTAACTTACTAGTCCACTCACCCTCACTGTGAGGTATGCATAGGCACAGAGGAATCAGTGGTGCTGGGTGGGAGGAGAAGTATTTATCGTCAATGAAAGTAACACCAGGCCTGGGCCCCCTCACACATTCCCACCCTTCCCAAAAAGCCCACCTGGGACTCTACTCTCCTGAGAGTGAGTGGAAATGTACTGGCAAGATGGCTCACACTGAAAACTGGGGTGGGGAGCACAAGGGACTGATGGGAGGTGGGCTAAAGACAGACACCTGTCCCCAGTGTCAGACATCTTGCAAGCACATTGCCGCTCACTGTTAGGAAAGCATGTTTCAAGATTGGACGGTTGGGCTGGCTGAGAAGGTGTATGTAGGACTGGGCCTGGTGGGAGTCGGAATAACAGCAAACACTCCTCCATACACACAGCACAACCACTTCATCAGGGGCTATGTCTACCTAACAGTGAGTTCATGTGTACTAGCAAGATGGCAGACACTGGGGGCTGATGTCTGAACCTGTCACAACTAGCATATTTGCCTCAGTGCTACAAATACCAGCCACCAGTGACAAATATCTTGCAAGTACACTTACCAACATTGTCTGGACAACACTATTCCTGGTTTGCCTGGTGGAGCTGGGTGGGAGGAGGGGTGTAAGTTTCACAATTAGAGTGCATGCACTCAAACCTCAGTTTATAAAAGTTCTTTGCCACAAAATGGCAGAAAGCAGAGTTTGTGAACTCATCTGACTATGGAGTCAATGTACAAATTACATGATCTGTGTAGGCACTAAGCTAAGCAGTGACACATTTTGCCACTCTCAGCCATTCACATATGCAGAATGAGATGAGAACAAGAAGTACCTCACTCATACCATCCCAAACAAATCCTGGGAAAATTAGCAGACTGTGAGTGTGTAGGCAGCCACAACAATGTGACTGCTAAAGATATGCACTAAGCCCAGTAAACAGGCCTCAAGAATACCTACATTGGGAGAGAAAGAGTACGTATGTCACTGTGAAAGTAAAGATGTGGACAACACCAACCCACCTGTGTCATTCACAGGGTGTCACGAACTAGTCAATATCTTTGGACCTGTAATGTGAACTAAACACAACATGCCCAGTTATGCACATAGCTGGACATGTTCATTAATATCCATCTTGTTTGAATTGCATTGGTCTCCAAAAACATAGGCCAGCATTATGGATGAAGGAGGCCAATCTATCTACATAAACTCATCATGAGGTTCAGTACCTATGCAATGGGTATGATTTGTGGGGCAGTGGACAGTCACACCAATCATTGTATCAATCAATCAAAATAAGCTTTATTCGATTGTGAAGAAACAATCATAAATCTCAATAAAATATAATTGCAGCAACAATTCATAGGTAAAAACAAGTTCATAGGAATTGATTTACTCTGAATTTATAAACTTTCCATAAAGATAAAACTGTGTTAAAACTGACAGAACCCCCATTTAAATGAGAGAAATATTTAGGTGAGCATTTGTTTTCTTTGACTCAGGACCTTTTTCAGGAAAATTGCCGTCCTGTAGACAGAATGCACTTTGTCTAATTGTTGTAAAGCCAAAATTTCAGGTTGCCATTGGCGAAGCCCAATCAGTTTTAATACGGGTACTAAACACAGTCTTCTAGCAAAAGAATAAAATCTACAAAAAAGTGTCATTTCTGTACCCACAGGGTGAACTGGGAACACCAGCAGAACCAACCAGGACAGCCAGTCTCTGGTCGCCCAGGAGCTCTCCGGTGTTGATGTCTCTCAAACATCTTTGGATGACAAGGAACTACCTGGAACATCAGGTTTGGGTCACCCCACAGCACCAGCAGTGGCTACATCAGGATCCTCAGCTACCACTCCCGCCTCAGCTCATAACACCCAGCTGACTCCTACCCTCTCGGACACAGCATTCCGGGACACAACCTATAGCACAGCAAAACGGGGCACTCTGGAGTTGGCGGATAACACCCCTGTCGACAAGGAAGGAGGCTCTGTGTTGACTGTGCCACCAACAACTGGTCCTGCTTGGGTGGGTAGGAGTGGTGGGAGGGGCCGTGGGGACTGGGGCCATCATGAAGCTAGTGCTGCTGATGAAGAGCACCCAAACCTCTTCAGGATCTTCCACTCCTATGAAGGTTGCCAAGGAGATTTTGGCCAGGTTGTAGGGATCCTCAGGAACATTGAACATCTGCAGGCAGCTCAGAACCAACGCCTCAACATGTTTATGTCCAAAATGGATGTCCTGTGGTGCACAGGGAAATTGTCACCTGCCTCCGCCAGATTGCTAACAGCATGTCCATACCTCAATGTATGCCCACAACATCCACTGCATCAACATCTGCACAAGCCACAGGGAGGGTTGTGGACTCTGGAGGAGAGCCCCCAGCACCGCTGCTGCCTGCACCTGAGGGTCCCCATAAAAAACGTAAAAAGGTTAGTCCGAAGAAGAATCCTTGAGAGACAGATGGCTATGCATCACCGCCAGGAAGTGACAAACTGCTCCTGATATCCTCCATTGTGTGCCAAGCGTTCCTTTTGTTGACTGTCATTGAACTGTTCCACATTGGCTAGAGGGTCTAAGTTGGACTTTGGTCTCAAATAACTGTGGATTTACTTTTGAAGCCTTCATCTACAAACACTACCAACTCCTCTATACACTTTGTTTTTTATTTTTTGTTGAGCACTCCCCCATTGTGTGGATTGATATCATTACATCATGCACTAAAATAAATCACTTTGCACAAAATACTTGCTCATGTCGAGACTTTGAATCCCAAATGTACAGATTAAAATGGCATGCAAAATCACAAAGAAGAAAGTGTCAACAACATTGGTAACAAATCACTTCAGAAATGTTAACTACTGGCTTGTGAGTAAATGTATGTTGTCACAATATGATAGACACAACCAGGTTATCACACAACTCATAGTACATGGTATTGATTCAATTTAAGTCTACTGTCGACAAAGATATCAGCATTTGCAAGCACAAACAATAATCATGATCAGCAAACCAGATTATCATGGAATATGTTTTATTTCATAATACACTTTGGATGTGTGAAAACAAACAAGGCACACCATTTTTACAAAAACCAGGTAAACCTGAGATTAAATGGAAACAGTTGATTCACATTTTTGAAAACTACTTAATGGGTATTGATGGTTTAGGTTACACTCCTGCATGGAAAAATGCTTTACTCTTCAACCATCTAGGCATTGCTGCACAGAACATTTTTGATAATTTTCTCCCTCTTCTGTCACTTGGTGATGATTGTGTTTGGAATGCTTACATTGAAGCCAAAGAAAGGCTTAAAAAACAATTTTCAGAATAACCTAATGTTCTCTTAGAGAGATACAGTGTTCTCAAACGCAAGCAAGCTAGTGATGAATCTGTTGAAGAATATGTAGCTGCTTTGTGGGTGCTAGCCTCAACTTGTGATTTCAAGAATGTATTAGAGATCAGTTTATTTGTAACTGTTTATCAAAGAAAATGCAGGAAAGACTTCTCACTTGTAGGAATCCTTCACTTTCAGAGGCAATCGACATTGTTAAGAGCATTGAGCGCTCTTTTATTTCCTCTCAAGCTATGTCCAGTCAAGAAGGACATTCTCCAGTGTCTTATGTCACTGATACTTTTGAAGGTGGTACCATTTCCGCTATCAGGACAGGCAGAGATGGGAACAGACGCCTTGTTTGTTACCGTTGTGGTTCTAAAACCCATATTGGTAACAATCCCTCCTGTCCTGCTCTAGGTAAAAAAAAAATCCAAACGCCAGAAAATGAGACATTATCAAGCAGTTTGTAGATCCCAGCGCACTGGTGAAAATGTCAGAATTCACAATCTTGATATACAACCTTTTTCTGACACCTCTAGAGATACTTCCAATTGTACTCCAAGATTTTCTAACATCATTCTCACTATTGGAGAACATCATGAGTCTATCAAAATAGAACATCCCTTATGTCAAGCATACATTGACGGCAAATCTCTTGATGTTATGGCCGACTCAGAAGCCCCCATCACTTTTTTAGCTGACACTACCTTTTTTCTCCTTATGGTCCGAGTCACTTGTTTTACAAAGTCCAAATATTTCTCCCAAAGCTTTTGGTGAAAAAGACATAGATTTTTTGGATTTCATTTACACTACTTTACAAATACTTGGTAGAAGCATTGATACTAAGATTTATGTAGCTGTTAAAGGTAGAGATTTGGTCGGTTGGAAAGACTTAGCCAAATTAGGCATCCATTTGAAACCTGGGCACAAGAATCCCACTGTTTTAGGAGATCTCCCTCTTCTGTCGATCAACAATGCTGTCCATTTAAATGTCAAGGATGATGATCTTCTTCCCACTCTCAAATCTAAGTTTTCTTCTGTCTTTAGCTACAGAATTGGAACCAAATGGGGTTTTTGAACACACCATTAGATAAAAAAATGCATTACCTGTCACCTACAACGTTAGACCCATTAATGTCAGATCTGATCTAAAGAATCTTTTAGAGAACTTAACCAATGATGGCATAATTACGCAAACTGACTCTTCCTCTTTGTTCTAGCTAAGAATAGGAGCGGTGAACTTCGTCTTTGGGTGGGCTTGAGGTCTTTAAACCGCAACATCATCGTGGATTGTCATCCCCTTCAATCAGTCAATCAATAATTTGTAAAGCACACTAATCACCCGTGAGGGTCTTAAGGCACTGAGGGGGGGGGGGGGGTGCAGCTACTGCTCAAACAACCAGGTCTTGAGTCTCCTGAAGGTCAGCAGGTCCATGGTCTGATGCAGCTGTGTGGGTAGGGTGTTCCATGTCTTGGTGGCGAGGTGGGAGAAGGATCTGCCGCCGGTGGAGGTCCTGTGGATGCGTGGGATGGTGGCAGGAGCGAGGTCGGCAGAGCGAAGCTGGCGGTTCAGGGTGTAGAAGGTGAGACGTTTGTTGAGGTATGCTGGTCCGCCGTTGTGGAGAGCTTTGTGAGCGTGGGTGATGAGCTTGAAGGTGATCCTTTTGTTGACTGGAAGCCAGTGCAGGTCTTTCAGGTGGGCGGGCATGTGGGTGTGGCGGGGAGTGTCAAGGATGAGGCATGCGGATGCGTTCTGTATGCGCTGGAGTCTTTTCTGGAGTTTGGCTGTGGTTCCTGCATAGAGGGCGTTGCCGTAGTCCAGTCTGCTGCTGACGAAGGCCTGGGTGAGTGTCCTTCTGGTTCTGGTGGGGATCCACCTGTAGATCTGGCGGAACATGCAGAGGGTGTTGAAGCAGGAGGAGGAGGAGACGACGTTTACTGGCTGGGTCATTTAGAGCAATGAGTCCAGGATGAACCCCAGGTTGCATGCATGGTTGGTGGGTGTGGGTGCAGCTCCCAGGGTGGCTGGCCACCAGGAGTCGTCCCAGGCAGAGGGGATGGAGCCCAGGATGAGGACACCTGTCTTGTCTGAGTTAAGTTTCAGGCGGCTGTTCTGCATCCAGTAGGTGACGGCCTTCATTCCTTTGTGGAGGTTGGTTTTGGTGGTGGGGTTCTTGGTGAGAGACAGGATCAGCTGAGTGTCTTTGGCATAGGAGACGATGTTGAGGTTGTGTGAGAAGACGATGTTGGCGAGCGGTGCCATGTAGACGTTGAAGAGGGTCGGGCTGAGGGATGATCCTTGAGGTACGCCGAAGATGATCTTGGTGGCTTCTGAATGGAATGGGGGAGGCAAACCCTCTGGGTGCTGTCGGTTAGGAAGGAGGTGGTCCAATCCAGAGCTTTGTCGCGCATTACCGCGGTGTGAAGGCGTGTGCATAGGGTGTGGTGGCAGACGGTGTCGAAGGCAGCCAAGAGGTCCAAGAGGATGAGGGCCGCGGTTTTGCCTTTGTCCAGTAGGGTCCTGATGTCGTCTGTGGCAGCGATGAGGGCAGTTTCGGTGCTGTGATTGCTGTGGAATCCAGATTGGGATGGGTCCAGGATGTTGTTCTCCTCGAGGAAGTGACTTCGTTGTTTGTTGACGATCTTTTCGATGACTTTCGCCGGGAACGGAAGCAGGGAGATGGGCTGGAAATTCTTGAGGTCCTTTGGGTCCGCTCTGGGTTTTTTGAGTAGGGCGTTGATCTCGGCGTGCTTGCAGCTTTCCGGGAAGGTGGCGGACTCGAAGCTGTTGATGAACTTCCGGAGTTGGGGTGCGATGATGTGGTTTGCTTTTTTGCAGATGTGGTGAGGGCAGGGGTCTGAAGGTGAGCCGGAGGGGATGGTTTTCATGGTCTTGATGGTGTTGTCGTCGTTGACGTGGGTCCAGGAGAGCAGGCAGTTGCTGAGGCTGGGGGGTGGTGAGTCAGCAGTGATGGCTGCTGTAGGGAGGGTCTGGGTGTTGAAGCTGTTGTGGATGTCAGCAATCTTGCGGTGATAGAAGGTGGCTAAGGAGTAGCATAGGTCTTGCGATGGCGGGATGTCTTTGGAACTGTGGCTGGAGAGTTCCTTCACGATGTTGAAGAGCTCTTTGCTGTTGTGTGCGTTGTTGTCGATGCATTCCTTGAAGGAGGTCCTTTTGGTGGCTCGAATGAGTTGGTGGTGCTTGCGAATGGTGTTCTTTAGGGTAGCGTGGTTGTCCGGGGTCCGTTCGTGGTGCCACTTCTAATCAAGTCTTCAGCAGGTCCACTTGGATTCCTGGAGGTCGGTGGTGGACCAGCTGGCCTTTCTGTCACTGCATCTGTTTGAGGGCTTTTTGATTGGGCGAGGGTGTTGGCGCAGTCATTGATCCATTGCCTGAGGTTGCGGGCGGCTGTGCCGGTGGTGTCTGTTGGTGGGTCTCTGGCGAATTCATATTCATATTCAGGAAATGCTTGCCAACATTGGTCAATCAAAATATTTTTCCACCATTGATTTACACTCTGCATACCGTCAGATAGCCTTGAGTACTGAATCCCAAGAGCTCACCACATTTGTTACACCTTTTGGAGCCTATAAGTACTGAAGGCTACCTTTTGGCCTAGCCTCAGTGGCCAGTGTTTTTCAAAAGGTAATGGAAGTTTTTTTGTTCAAGGATGTCACTCATGTTCAAGTGTTCCAGGATTATATCCTAGTTTTCACTGAAACTAAAGAACAACATTTAGAAACTTTGCCTAATGTCTTTACCATTCTCAATGCTGAAGGAATTACCATTCAGCCAGAGAAATGTAAGTTTTTGGTTGAACAAATTGATTACCTAGGTCAGACCATAACACCAGAGGGCATTAAACCTACGTTTTTTAATGTGGAAGTTATTTTTTAAGCACCTCTACCTCCTGATAAAGATGCCTTGAGATCTTTTCTAGGCTTATGCGCATATTATGCCCGCTTTGTTCCTGTTTATTTCTCCAATATTCAGCACTTGAGAAGCTTACTCAAAAAAGGCTCTAACTTTGACTGGACTGAAGAAATCAACACTGCTCTTACTAGAATCAAATAACTTGTTGTTGAAGCTCCCTCCATAAGCTCGGTTATTCCTGGTCATGAATGCACTGTTACTGTAGATGCAAGCTTGAAAGGTATTGGAGCGTTTTGTGGACAAAATATTGATAACAAAGAACTTATTGTAGCTTTCGCTTCAAAAGGTTTGTCTGTTGCAGAAACCAAATACAGTACTATTGAGAGGGAAGCTTTAGCCTGTGTCTGGCTGTCCATAAATTTTAAACTTACCTCTGGAGCAGTCATTTTGTTATTTTTACCGATCACAAACCTCTTGTCTAATTATTACAAGGTGATGGTTTGGGAAAGGCTTCTGCTCGAATTGTATGTATATTATCCAAACTACAGGAATATAACTTCACGTACATACAAGGTGGTTAAAAACTTCAGAGCAGACTGCCTTTCCTGTCTACCTTTACCTTCCACTGATGACACTGATGATGATTTTGAATGTGTGGTAGCAACCATTGATGCAGCATCCTTATCCAATGGGGTTATTTCAGAGGATGATTGGGCAAAGGCCATTGCTCATGATACCATTCTTAAAAATATTTGCGATTACATCATAAAAGGCTGGCCCCCCTTTCGCAATTTACCCCATGATTTTAAGCCTTTTGCTCAAATTGCTTCTGAGTTATCTCTTGAAAATGACCTCTGTACTAGGAATGGTTGTTTTATTCCACCTTCACCTCTTAGAAAAAATCTCATTCAAGGTCATTTAGGTATTATTGCCATCTGTAAGAAACTAAGAGAATTATTGGTGGCCCTCCATGAATGTACAAGTTTCTTCGTTTGTAGAGTTATGCAATTTGCAAGTCGCAATTAAGGAATGTTTAGGAATCGCTATTTTTATAGCGATTCCTACATGCATAGGCTTTTGCGAGTCCTTAATTGTGATTCCTTAATAATCACAATTAAGGACTCACAAAAGCATATCTTGATGCACGTGCCCCTTAGAGTGTAAACACAGTTGGTGTCAGGTCACAATGTACAAAGCAACATGCAAGACAAGCAGAACATGAAAGGTAAACACAACTGCAGCTACTGAAAATTGGAAATTAATAATGTAATGAAAAAGGCTGACCGTAGATACATATCACAGCATCAGTACTCTTCCAAGACATGTTACAAAGGTATGGTGACCCAGCAATTAGAGTGCTGTACTTTAAAAATCTCTAGTGTCTGTCACCATTAATTTGATCAAGCAAAACTCAACATATAGGTTTGTGAGATCAATTACATGGTTCATAGGTACCCATAATAGGATCATGTGATGACAGAGATGTGTGACACCTGATACACAGTGACTCACAATGTTAATCATGCACACCACTGTCACAGGGTGGACACTGTCATGTTGTCATGTCTACAATATACATACAATCACATACACAAGCCATGTACAATGTTGGAGTTGCAAATATATGCAATGACATCATCCACGTAAGTCTGCGGCACACACATAGAGTAGTAATTCACATTGCAAACACAAGCTGATGTGGCTGAATAATGTCACGGTCTACTCATCCAAAGGTAAAAGCTTTATCCATTACTTACACACCAAACATTTACAGTCTTAAATCACACCAATTGTGCAATGGGTCACAAAGTCCACAAATGCAGTGAATATGTCAATAATGCACTTGTACATCCCCAAGAAGTCATTAGAACTGTGACCAAGCCTAGGCGGGTAAATGGATTACTTTTGCATCATGTTGGTATTGGCCGCTAAATCAGTGTGTCATGTGCCCCTCACAGTTAGCTCATCATGGGAGTGTGACCTATTCATTTAAAGGTCCATTTCATTGTGAAAAAACAGCATCCACACTTGTAATGCACATAAATACAACAATCACAGAAGTGTCTGCCCTGCCAACTGATTATTCAAAGGACGCGGCAGCCACATCCAAACCGATCCGGACACAGCCATTGGCTGAAAGTTGTTATGGTGACAGGTACAGGTGTGTATTCAAGAAACATGGTAGCCTCATCCTAACCGTTTCAGACACAGCCATTGGCTGCAAGTTGTTACTGTGGCAGACGTGGGCGAGTATTCAAGAGAAGCGGTAGCCGCATCCTAACCGATTCGGACACAGCCATTGGCTGTTGGTTGTTATGTTGACAGACAAGTGGAAACCGAGTTGATAACCTCCCATTACCAATGTATCAAAGTCATTCGCGGTCTGATGAGTTTTTGAATGTCGCAGTAGGCATGTTGTCTGTATGGATTTAAGACTGCCTCTGTTGTTTAGATATAGCTCTGTCTGTTCCCTAGAGACTTCACCTGCCTGCACTATCTGCATCATTCCTGTACCCCCCATCTCAGCTGCTGTTACCACATCCTCTGGGAGCTACAATGGCATGTACAGTGGACACATTCCTGCCAGTGTACAGCCAAATGTATGGCAAACCAGAGGGGCAGGTGAGCAATTACCATGCACTACTAGCATTAGAAATCTCATAGACAAGCATCTAAAGTGTGTTTTTGTACGTTTGACAGTGTGTAGTGAACTGTTCTGGGCAGGTACACTGCTGTAGAAGTGCGTTTTATACTGGGGTAAACATCTTATCACTGTTCTCATGTGACAGTCATCATGCCTACACCTTCGACATTGTTGCCAATCTGACCATGACCTATGTGTACAAGTGTCTGACTCAAAAACATGTTGCATGTGAACTAAGGGTCTGTCAACATGTCATCCTTCCAGGTCAACTCCCATTAGAAGGCCAAGATATGGAGGACCATCACCCAGAAGGTGCGCGACTTGGGATCGGACACTCGGTGGGTCCGTCATTGACGCAAGAGGTGGCAGGACCTTCGTGGCTGGACCAAGAACATTGTTGAAGTCCAGGTGGGCCTGTCACATCCAGGCAAGAGGGGCGGGTGCCGAACCTTGACCCCTGACATGCTCCATATCCTAGCAGTGGTCTTCCCTGACCTGGATGGGCAGATGGAAGCCAAACAGCAGCAAGGTGATTGTGAGCATGTGCCTTGTTGCACAGCTTTGTTTAACCAAGCATGTTGTAGTATCTTAGGCTGCTGGGCCTTTTACAGGTTAGACGTCAGCCAAACACACTGTTCATTTTTAAAAGATGCATAGGCAGAAGGATTATTAGATGCACAGTTATGCCCCTTTCATTAGGGACATGTGAGGAAGTTATGTTCAGGGTTGTGACAGTAGTGCCATGCTCATTTGATCTCTGCAAAAGAAACAATTGATGGACTGAATGCTGGACAATGCAGTCATTCACCCCCAGTAACAAGGATCTGAGTTAAATCCATCATTCTTTTGCTCACCACACCACCCCAGTTTGGACCCAGCCATATGCAAATCAGTCTTGACCCTGTTCCTTGTGGGAACAGTCCAGCCGGAACTGCCAAGCCAGGTCCTCCCTGGACCGGAAACAAGCATCCTGGGACCGGTTTCAGAGCATCATCCTTCTTCAGCCAGGCTAGCCTTGAATCCAGTGATGTAGTGAGCATGGGACCCACTTCTGGGCATACCCTTCCCACTTAGGGCGACATATACAAAAGAAACAATTGATGGACGGAATGCTGGACAATGCAGTCACTCACCCCCAGTCACAAGGATCTGAGTTAAATTCATCATTCTTTTGCTCACCACCCCAGTTTGGACCCAGCCATATGCAAATCAGTCTTGACCCTGTTCCTTGTGGGAACAGTCCAGCCTGAACTGCCAAGCCAGGTCCTCCCTGGACCGGAAACAAGCACCCTTTTTTAGCCAGCCCAGACGTGGGTCCCGTGCTCACTACACCACTGGATTCAAGCTATCCTGGCTGAGGAAGGGTGACATACCCTGAAACCGGTCCCAGGATGCTTGCTTCCGGTCCAGGGAGGACCTGGCCTGGCAGTCGATCTGGACTGTTCCCATGGGGCATAGGGTCAAGACTGAGTTGCATATGGCTGGGCCCAAACTGGGGTGGCAGAGTGGGCTAAAGGACGATGGATTTAACCCAGATCTTTTGTGCATGGGGATAACCTTCAGCAGTAATAGCTCAACATGTGTCAGCACATTGACTAATGTGTGAGCCTGTTCACAGTGTGGGCTCAACAAATCTGTGACGTATGTTGTTATTGGAGCACTCAAGTATGGAAAGCCCATGCTATATACCCCAGCAGCATGTGTCGTTTATGTTGAGGCTTTGGTGAGTTTTGCTTTGTCAGTGTGCCAATGTTTGGTCCCAGCAGTGCTGCTCAGTATAAACAAATGTATCCTATGAGACAATCACAGCTATGCTAACTCTGGTCACATGTCACACTGGCCTTACACATGATTATGTGGAATATTCAGTTCACTCCATTCCAAAGAGTGTGTCCATGTGTTAGACTCTGTAACAGTCACAACTTATGCCATTCAGGGTCACACACAGGTGGTCACTGGTGGAAACATGGCTGCAATTGTAAGGTATGATGTTAGATAAACATTCACAATGGTTGACATGTGTGTAAATTCTCTTGACCATTCATACTTGAGGATTTTGTAAACCATGTCTATGATGCATCACTGTCAGATTGATAGATGTCAAATGTGCATCATTTTGGAAAAAGTTAATAAATTAAGATGGAAAAAAGAGCAATGTAAGCTGTAGAAAGTGTGCAATATTTCCAATTGAAGTGAGGGACAACCAGACTTGGCCCATACAAATGGGGACTTCTGCAGTCTAGACAGGATTGATACACAGTGTTGACTGGACTCATGGAGAATATAAGTTCAGTACTAATAGTCTGTACAGACAATGAACTTATACGTGCCAGTTGCATGGTGCTCCAACTGAAGCATTATGAAGATGCAGTCATCAGACTTGGAAGTGTGTTGACCACTTTTCACATCTGAAATTGGTGACCTGTTTACAATGTGCACAACATTCAGATTTATCTTCATTACACGTGAATAGATCACACAAGACAGTGTGCCATGTGCCTCTCACCCTAGCTATGCCTACTACCTTGGTTTCTCCACAATAAGAGTCAGATGTGTGACCTGACAGTAGAGAACCTAAGTTACAGGACAAATGAGCACAATCACTGTTATCTGTGTGACTTGACTCATGCAATGACTACGCAATATTAAAGGTTGACAAGGAAGATATTTGACCTGTAACATTTGAGCCAATGATTCACAATTTGATGACTAGGGATTGCAGAATGGATACCATGTCTCAATTCAAGTGTGTGAATCCGATTCCCATTGTAAGTTCTAAACTCCCTTGCATGAGATAATACAGGGATGTCAGGACACGCGACCGTCAGGAGCAAAATACAATACATTACCTGCTATATGGTGAAGTAGTTGACATTGTGGTTGTCATTTGATGTTGATACACCCAATGTTGCAGACATTATGTGTGAGGGAGTAATGGTTAACTGGCGGACTAAAAAGTGCCATGTATGTTAATGTAGCAAGAGGTAATAGCAGTAGTCAATATGATGTATTTGATTGATCTGTGAAGATTTGTGATGTTACATATGTGTCGAGTACATGCGGATGACTGCTGTGATTATTTTTCATTCTTGTTCGCATCATCATCAGCCGGAGGCGGCAGTGCCATGGATGTAGGGGATCAGTTTGTCAGTCTGGGTCCAGTGATGAGTCGTAGGAGGAGGGACCCAGTGGCACAGAGGGTGATGGGAGCCTCACTGAGGGCAGCTCGGAGACAATATCAGCAGGCTCTGAAGCACAGTACAGCTCCAGTTAAGACTCCCTTGTGGTGGTGGAGGAGATAGGTACTGGACCCTCTATATCAGAGTCCACCACTACCATCTCCACCCTCCCAGCTGCTCCCCATTCCCACTGTCAATTGCCGCTCCCCTAGAATGGGACCCGTCTCCTTTACACCAAGCACCTCACCCCTGACCCGGTCTCCCCTGATGCCCTGAGTGTGGAGGCCATTGACATACTGAGGCAGATCTCTGTAGGGCAGACAGCAGTGCTGAATGTCCTCCAATTGCATACCAATCATTTAACACAAATGGTATAATTCTTGGAAGGCATTCACGTGGACATGTCTGCTCTACATAGATCCAATCAGGATCTGGCCTCCACACTGACTGCAGCAGTGTCCCAGCTCCAGCAGTCCCTCCCCCTCCTACCTCTTCCCCATCCACTGTCCCAACTACCTTCCCTGACCCAAGCACACAAAAACACACACATGCACACACCTCAACAGCCACACGTAGCACACAAACACAAGGAGAAACCCACACACATGCACACTCAGGAGACACACACCCCACTCACCACCAGGGGCATACCAGTAGATGAAACAATGCATCCACAGATACTCGCAGACGTCAGAACCCTCTGCCTCCACACCCATTACCCTTGCCTCTCCTGTTCCCCCTCTGCCCAGACACTCTACCTCTGTGACCATGGCATCTTCCCTACCGACAGACACCTCCAAACCCCCTACCAAGAAGAAGAGGCAATCCTCCCTCTCAGACCAGGCATCTGAACCTGCCGCTCACCCCCGCTGAGAAAAGAAAATTCCAAAACAACCCACCACCCTCAATCCACCCGGTCTCCCAAGCCCAAACCCCCTCTACCAATCTACACCTGCCCAGCCCAGCCTAGTACATCCAGCACCAAAAGATCCCCTCCCAAAAAGTCTGAGTCCCTCCCTACCCCTGCTTACACATAGAGCATTACACATCCCCAAAAAGGTCAAATCAAGCCCATTCCCCCCTCAATCAAGCCCTCACACTACAGCTGCTCCCACTCAGTCTGAGCCTACCACTCAGTGGACCCAACACCCCCTCAATCTGACCCCACCACTGCAGTGGACCCACACACACCTCCTGATCTCATCCCTCATAAAACCCAACCCATTCCTCCCTAATTTTGTCCCCTTGGTGCCTGGCATGCCCCTAGATGCCCCTCCCAGGGGAATTGACCCCTTGCAGTATTTGTGCCCATTATGCCTATGGACATTTTTGGACTGGCTATTAGCCTTGTGTTATTTATCTTCCTATTCATGCAGAATAAAGCATGACAACTGTTTTCTATTTCTGATTTCTGTGTCCACAAAATAGTTTTTTAGTTCACTGTAAATCATATACAACTAGTAGTGTAAGTATATGATGATGTTATTATGGCATGGATTGCATTTGGTCCATGGAGTATGTTCCCTTTGACAGTATGTTGTCAAGATTTTGGTGTCTACATTTGCTGTGTGTCATCATCCACATCAGTTTTGGCTATGAGTGTAACAGGAAGTGAGAAGCCTGTACTTTTCTACATCAAAATTGCACATAGCTCATGCTTTCATATGTAAACATTGGGCAAGTGTCTCAAAGTGCAACAGTTTAGGAGAAGCATTCTGCAAATATTTGGGATGTGCAGAAACTCACCTGTCTCAACAATACACCTAGGTACATATGGAGTTGGACTCCATGGCAGTGACTTTGGAGACACCCATGTACACAGAGTGATGTTACAATGTTCGTGTGTGACTTGATAGTGGTGGATCCATGTCTGTATCTTTTTTTAGATCTGGTAGACTAGTGGCAATGACAACCTTGCCACAGGTGGAATGCCACTGTGGGCAAATTCCCTTCATGGCTGTGTACTCATCTGATGCATTTCCTGAGCCCATTGTGAGTGTAAGGTGAGCAGTATTCTCACAGTCTTCTGACCCTGTTACCTCCAACGACTCCACTTTCTGCAGAGATTCATGTTTGGCAACATGTGTTTGGTCTTAATAGTCCATTGCTTTCTAATTTAAATGTCAGTCATTCTATCCTGCTTTTGTTTGGGGAAATCATGTGCATGGTGTGTTTTGTCTATCCAAGCTTGGATTTCATATTTTCAACCACACACCAGTCGCAGTTGAGCATAAGAATTGTGTGTATTTTGTCATTTGTGGAAGACTGACAATGGGTTCCTTTGGAGCTATGCTTGATGCTGTTCCAGATCACACAGAGCTGAACTAGGAGTGCTGTTATGTCTGTTGGATTGCCCAGTGATACATGTAGTAGCCGGTGAGTGCACAGAAGTGTTGTGTGTCCGTCCGCTGTGCAGATGCTACAGCAGCCAGTGTCACATCCATGCTCTTAGTGGCCACATAGGGGAGGATGTGTATTTTTGATTGTGAGGCCTAGCTGCAGATGTGTTATCCAGGGTTCATGTTGCATGTGCTGAGCTTGCTTAAACATGGGTAAAGGTGTGAGAGACTAGTGTCTCTAATTTTGAAATGGAGTGGAGATTCATACGTCATGGTGGCAGGACAAATTTAGTGATTGTGAGGGAGTGTAAGGTATGAGTTAAGTTCATAGACAGTTATTGTGTAGGAGTCATGAGGTATCCACATTCTCAAAATGTGAGTGGTTAAACATACACATGTGTGAATCAGAGTATGTGAGCTTGTTAGAAAGGTTAAATCCTGTGCAAGGTATGGTATGAATAGGTAGATGAGATAGGGTAGAACCAGTTGGACAAGGTTGGATTCTGGCAGGAGATGAGAGCTGTAGTCTGTGTCACTACAGTGAGAGATGACTGTAACAGGACAGTTTCAATGAGTGAGGATAGTTGTTAATGTGCAAATGGGGGTATGGAGCATGGAATTCATATGTGGATGTGACAGGGCCACAGTGAGACAAGGTTAAAACTACTCCAGAAACTCATCCCCACACTCCACAGTCGACTACACATGCATAGTTATTATTGGCATTCTTACTTTGAATGATAGAGGTCTGGGTACACCAAGGGAAATTGACTCATTGTGAGGATATATCTGGTTGTGCTGAGGAAAACACATTGCACTGTATGCAAACACACTTGTGACACTGAAACATTACAACCAGTTCCATGAGTGTTTGCATTGACAATATTTTGCAAATTCTAACCTGGTTTGACAAGGGTAGCCCTTGGGTGTGTCCATGGGGGCTCCCATTTTGCCCATTAACACTTCCCTGGAGTGGGAGGGAAATATGTCTTTGTGGAAGGTCTCTTTGATGTTTTCATAAATTTGGAGACAGTGTTTCAGTGCCAAATGTGTACAAAGCAGACTTCATTCTGCACATATACCTGATTCTCACAAGATGTACCCATATCCCCTGGCTTGAGGATGGTTATGTCGATTGTGTTTGGGAGCCATAGATTGAGACGCGCCCCTGGCATCCTCACTAGTGATGGCAGCTTATCTTACACAATAGGCTGTGCACTAGCCCCTCCAAAACTGTTGGTGCCTCCTACGTCCTGAGACTCTTGCATACTCCTACTACTCTGCAGGAAACAATCTGCACAATCCAAATGTTTTATTTTTTTGCAGCACACACTACAGACTGAGGAGCTAGATGCAGAATTGCTGTGAATGACATTCTCCGAAGATGACCGTGTACACATACAGATTGAGAGTTGTGTGCAGCGCCCCAGTCCACACATGATGACTGTATCCTACCTTGTATCCTACCTTGTTGTTGGTCCATGCTTCTTTCAAAACCAAGATGGATTTTGTCTACAAATAATTTAATGACAAATGTGACACAACCACTTCTAGGTTGTTATATTGGGAGACACAGAAATCAGTACAAAGTGGCTGGGTCTGTGGAGTAGTGTGTTTTTCTGGGCCAATATCCTCTGGGCTTTATTGTGAACAGTGGCATGACATACTTTTGTGAGTATATTGGAGTTCTGTTGCCCTGCGATGTTTCAGTGTGTGTTGTGGTGCACCCATACATTAACTTTGTGATACAAACATATGTGCGGTTATGGCAATTCATGTTCCGCCATCAAAAGTGTGTTTCTAGTAGTATTTGGTGGGCTAAGTATACCTACCTGATGATGACATGTCCTTATTGGACATGCACAACATGCTAGGGACTGATTGTCGGATTGGGATCAGAATGATGCTCGGGCACTCTGTAAGTAATTGCCAAACATTCTGTGATCATCCCTTTCATTGTAGCCTCTGTGCTTTTACCTGTCAAGGGAGGTTTCTCAAAGGCTCACTGCTGCTGATCAAGGGGGTGGTGTGTAGGTTAGACTGTCCAAATGAGACTTGCCTCCCTGCAAGGACCCTACATACAACACAACTGCCCTGCACCTGCCATAACCTGAAAGTGATGGGTGGGCAGGAGAGAAGACACTGCTTCTGTCAAGGCATGCATGGCAGTGTACAAAGGTGAGTATGCTCTAAAGGCTGCCTCCCAGCCTCAATTTACAGCACAGCTGGTGAGCGGACAACATACTTGCTCCACGTTGCAGTAGCCTGATGGGGACTGGGGAAGTGAGTGAGTCTCTGGGTGTTGTTTACAGAGGCCCCAAAACCGTGGCCCACAAGTGACCCTGGTGCCCATCGACCAATGTCCAATTTCCCTCATAGCCAGTCCAATCCTATACATAACACTTTCTGATCAAACTCAACACCCATAGGGCTCTATGGGCTTCAGCCCCCCTGTTTTGTGTATCAGCCCAGGCTGAGACAGCTTCCACACACACATATACAGTCCTTGAGCTGCTGTGGGTGGCTGGTCTGTCATCTTTGTGCATCAACACCGGAGTATTTCACAGGTTTTTAATGGCCCATTTACTAGATGAAGAGGCTTTGTTTGTTTTTCAACAGTCCCTAGAACACCAGCATCTCCACTCAGACCATTCCTCGAAGTTGCCAGTTACATTTGCTGCCACAGTGTGTGAATTCATTTCCTGCAAAATGACCTTTGGCTTTTTTTTTTAATACCTGCAGCATGTAGTCTACCTGTAGGTATTGAAGCACTTTGCATGAGCACCAGCTACATTGTTCAAGTACACATTGCTGGGGGTATTAGCCCTCAACCCCAGATTTGCCTCCACATTGCTGGAGGTATTAGCCCACCAACCCCAGATTTGCCTCTACATTGCTGGAGGTGTTAGCCCCCCAACCCCAGATTTGCCTCTATATTGCTGGGGGTATTAGCCTCCCAACCCAAGATTTGCCTCTACATTGCTGGGGGTATTTGCCCGAAACCCCAGATTTGCCTCTAAATTGCTGGGGGTATAGCCCCCAACCCCAGATATTCCACTACACTGCTGGGGGTATTAGCCCCCAACCCCAGTTGTGCCTCTACATTGCTGGGGGTATTATCCCCCGAACCCCAGATTTGCCGCTATGTTGCTGGGAATGTTAGACCTCCACCTCCCAATTTTGGCTGGACATTGCTAGGAGTATTAGCCCCTCAGCCCCCTTTTGGGTCTGAATTGCTGGAAGTATTACCCCACCGCCCCAAGATGCCCTCCACATTGCTGCAAGTATTCTCCTCCCAAATTTAACTGTAGTTGCGTCCCTGCTTTCTCTTGTATTGTCTTTCACGGGGTAGTTACGTTATTGTGTATGGGTAGGCGTCTAATTTACCATCTGCGACGACGGCATTGGTTGGGGTTGTAGTATTCATCGTAGATGTAGAGTATAGGGATGACATGCTCGATGGGATACATGGCTGCACAGTCTCAGTCACTGGGATCGTGTTCTGGTGTGATTCAGAGCTGAAATACTTCCCTTCCGGACGCTCGATTCGGCGCATAGGAAGTACGCATCGTACTTTGGCATTCGGATTCAGACTGGGGAATGCCTTTGGGCAACTCCATTCTGCGTTTCCAGAGATTCCATGCTGGGACAATCCAGTCTGATTGAGGTTTCGAAGTTACCGAGTCGTTCGGCAAGTTAAGGATTTTGGACAGCGTACAGCGTACAGCACGAGTTGGTTTGAAGGTCAGACTCTGGATGGCTCTGGGATGGCCTTTCTGACGAGATCGAAATCAGGCCCCGTTATTTAACTGTCATCAGAATATTCCATTAATGATTGAGAAGTTTTACACCAAAGGAGTTGTCAATTTAGGTTGGACCATATACATTAAAACTAATTAAAGCAATATTCTTAATAAGTAACATAACGGCCACCCATCTTCCCTCATCATCACTCATTTGTGATATAAGTTGATTGTCAAGATGTTGATCACATAGGACAAACGTAAACACAAAATCATATCCATCAGGAATTCATGACATTGACAAAAAAGCAAAGAAAATAAAAGATACAGAGAAAGAGTCAACACAAGAAGAAATGGCACATATCTACAAACCAAACAAATGTCTGCGGATGGTGAGGCCACATAAAGAAGATGATGCACTTCAAAATGTATCAGGATGTGACCATGTATGAGGGAACATAAAGACACAGTGACGAAGGTCTAGACTGAAATAACCTGCCAGAATAAAAGAGAACGGGGCTGTGGCCAAGATTGTGCCCGGATCAATTGCACAGTAGAGAGCTCTGTGCATACTCTGCATGTAACCCTCCTTTAATCCTTGAATTGTCACCATCTCAGCACTTGCATTCTGAGGTAGGGGTGCACCCCACGGGCCTACTTATGGATCTGCTCTGCCACAGGATGGGAAACGGGAGATGTCGGAGCCCGTGTGGCCTAGATTGGAGGAAGCATCTGGCAGCCGGGGCTGAATCAAGCTGAGTAGTGCTGGAGAGAGGCAGCAGACCACCCGCACCACAAAACTGACTTTACTCCCTAGCACAGTGTGCTCGGCTTCTTCCTCCTCCTGTTCTGTGAAAACACTGCAGCTTCAGAGGAGGACAGGAGCTACAGGACCGGCGACACAGAGGATAGCAAGAAAAGTATGGCTGCAAGGGAGTTTTACCACTTGCCTGCTACCTTCTGCACACAATTATAATCAAAGGGGTTAAACCAACAGAGACACTGGACTTGGGTGTCAATTGATACAAAATACAGTGGTCCTGAACCAATCTCATGACAAAATAATATCTTTGAAAATTATTAATCAATCTATTGATTTGAGCATGACCTACTGCACACAGCCTGAGCCAGAGGCCCCTGAGGGGAGCGGTGGGGATCTTTTGGAGGCAGCAACACACCACGTGCCCCTGGAAAGAGGATGCCAATTGTTACTATTGTAATAGTCTTCTGCTTGGCACTAATAAATCGGTGACCAATAGGCTCCAGCTCACCATGAATGTGGCAGCTCGTACTTTACTTGCTATACTGAAGCACTGCTCTGCCTCTAGTGTGCTGCGCTGTCTTCATTGGCTGCCTATCAAGCAGAGAGTCCGTTTTAAAGTACTCTGTGTCACACACAAAATACTGGCCGCCATCGGTCCAAAGATTCTCAGTGATCTAGGTCTTCCCTACATTCCCACCCTCGCTCTACGTTCTGCGGTCCACCACCTGCTGCAGGTGCAGCGTTTCTGTAGAGTGAGAACAGGTGGCCGATCATTTAAGATACGAGCACCAACTCTTTGGAACTCGCTGCCTCTCTCCATCAGGAACATCTCCAATCACCTGACCTTTAGAAAGGCAGTAAAGACCAGTAGCAGTATGCACCCTTCCTCTGTATCTTAGTGCTGCGATGTCCCTTTGCTGGGACAGCCATGCCTTCTACAAATCGCTTAACATAACATAACAATTAAATGTGTGACGCCAACTGAGGGTCCTCTTTATAGCTCACCTGTAAAAGGAAGACTAACACTCAATGACTGGAAGAAACCCCTACCTGCTCAAGAGGGTCAGTGATGTCTTTCCAATTGCACTGCTGAACTGCATGGGTTGCAGCCCACATGAATAGAGAATGGAGGGATGCATCCATAATTGAATACTGTATGTGGCAGAGCAAATCAGAGTTATCCTGGGAATTATAATATTAATAACAATAAAATCTCTTTATTCAGTTAAATAAATAACCATAAAAGATATAAAACAGATAAAATCACATAAACATACAAATCCATCATGGCAAATAAAATACATACTACACAAATCGTAAGCCATAATGAAGAAAAAATAGGCACAGTTACTGCGTATACCAACAACAATACAATATATTAAATTGGTGTAAACGGGCTAAGGCCAGGCCCCAATGATCTTAGCGATGCCACTCAAAAAATAACCCATGTCTATACAAGTATGCATCTCCCCCAGCATGGAGAGGTGCACCCTTTCTGGCCTGACTTGTGAAAACTGGGTCTCTTTCAAGATGGGAAGCAGGAAGTTTTTCCATGGAAGAGTGTATAAGCTATAGAACATTACAACATGTCTAATGGACTGGGCTGAGACTTTATCACATTCACAAGGATCAAAAGAGTCATCAGCAGCCCAACCTTTGGGAAAACTGACCAATGGGAGGAAAGCGTTCAGCCTGAACCTGGTTAATAGCTTGCAATGATAAACATTCTTTACCCAGGTCAGGTATGGTTCTAGGAAGTAAACCATTTTAATTACACTGTAAGCTTAAATAGCTGGCTTACACAATTACTGATCCTCCCTAAAGACAGAAATCCAAGATAAAAAGTGCTGTTTAACACTACAGGTGGTCCGCCTTAGCAATTTCCTCGGGCTGCGTAAAAAGGGTAGGATGGCCCAAAAATGTCAGTGCATGCTGGATGTAGTATAACCAGGGGATTGCTTTAGAATTGGCTAAAGAAAGACAGTACCGGATAATCAGCCTAATAAGAGTTAGCTCACTCTTGTACCATATCATCAGCCACAGCAATATGGTCCTAAGTTTAATGTGGTCAAAAATGTACCGGGGAACAAGTTCCTCATGTACCTCCAATAGTCACCTAAAAAAACATATTTTCCTCTAGCTGAAGGGGACCCCCCCGATGGCGCTGCTGTACCAGGTAGCAGAGACACACTTGGCCTTACAGATGTGGAACAGAGAGAGCTTTTACAGGTTTCGTTCCTGGTCTAAGACTAAAGTCCAGGACCGCACCACACAGTCTGTATAAATTCAGCCTTTTAGACTGGATGGCAGGTCCCAGGAAGAACTATCATCAAACAGGATACCCAGATAGTTAAAAGAGAGAACTTGCGTAGTCTTGTCTTTTCAGTAGTAATGACACATGTTTTTGAGGGACTTGGGGCACACTGCTATCACAAAAGATTTTGAGGTGTTAACTGAAAGGTCCAGGCCCTCCATAAACTTGACATAAGAATCTAAGCGTTGCTGAAGACCCAATGCTGTTCTTGACATAAGGACGGTATCATCAGTGTGTAAGAGGACTGGTAACGCCCAAGAACCTGCAAATAGGAGGTCCCCTTGTGTTTCCAGCAGGCCATTAATATAGATGGAGAATAAGAAGAAAATATAAACTTCGTGAAAGGGATTCTTTTTGTGCAGGAGCCATCCCCCCTGAATCTAACGGAGGCAGGCTTATCCATATGGATGTCTGCCGAGAAAGAGACAAAGGTCTGTTCCACCCCTAAAAACAACATAAGGAATACAACTTTGATCAGTTCACCTGATCAAACGCCGACAAGAGGTCCATAAATCTTAGGAAGAGGAAACCCTTTTTGACCCTCCTATACTTTTGAATCAGGAGGTGTAGATGTAAACATTGTTCAATGGTACCCAGGTTGGGCCTAAACCCATACTGAGAATCAATGACAATGTTCTTCTCTTTAGCCCAGTTTGCCAGCCTTGTTAAAACAACCTGACCCAAAACCTTGACTGTGGTGTCAATAAGGTAATGTTTCCTGTAACATTTTGGGTCCTCTCCAGTCACCCTTTGTAACGGCACTATGATGGATTGTGACCAAGAACTTAGAGGGCCAAAAGAAGCTGCAGCATTTAAGATGTTTGTCAACAGTGGCGCCCAGAAGGCAACATCACTCTTGAAGAGATCAGCTGGCACACCATCCGGCCCAGGAGCCTTATTGCAGGACAAGCATATAATGGCACGGGAAACTTCCATGATAGAAATGGAGAGACAGGGGGAAAGAATTGCCTTCACACCAGAGTTATGGGTTCATTGACTCATTATTGTCACTGAAAGAATACATATGAGCAAAATGGTCAAACTAGTTAGCTCCGGAATAGTGGTGGTCAAACTAAACGTGGTATCCTCAGTCAGGAAGGGGTGATTTACAGCTCTCCAGAATGTTGCATGGTCATTAGAATTGCTAGCACATACTAACTGACCTAAATCTTGACCTTAAGGGAGTCTTTTTTTCTCCTTCAATACCAACTTATAGTTTGATCTAGCACTCTGTATCTCCGACCTGACTCTCGGGCAGATTCTAAGGGCTGTTTTCAGTGTGCAATGGGTATTTGAGCATGCCTTGTTAACCACAGAGGTCTACTAAAGACAGGAGGGCCACGATTTAGATCAGCAAGAGCAGACTTAACCCCAGAGGAAAGTGCTGAGAAGGCAATAAGAACATTATCGGGACAGAGATCAAGATCAAGGAAACATTCGACCTCTCGGCTAAACTGGCCAAAAAGAGCCCCACAGAGTTTCTGTGGGTTGATTTTAGACCATCTTAAATGTCTACCTTGGTCCCTAGGGGTCAAGTGTTGCAAACAAGGAGAAGGTGAGGAAGAACCCTGACTCTGGTATTTTAGCACCAGACTCAAAGGGTTATGATCGCTCCACCCTGTCCATTTGATCCGGTAGTCCCCCAGGGAACTAGAGAGCTACGTTGAGATCAGGATATGACCAACAATTGATTCAGCCCCTATGCCAACATACGTGGAAGCTGCCTGGACACAGGGGATGATCGGGTTCTGGGAGTGGATCAGACAATTTAACTGCTGTCCTTGAGAATAGTGTTCGAAAGGAGGAAGTAGAGACTCTTCATCAGCTAACAGATCCTGAAAAGTGAAGCAAGGTCCTGGGCAATGATGGATATTAAGGTCACCCATGACTATTATCCACAATCTTCTTGCTGATGCAACTACACTAGGGGAGAAAGAGTTCTTAAATTTCTCTATGACCATACCGGTCTTTAAATTAGCTTGTAAAGGAGGGGAGTGACCATAATGGATACATATTTCCCAATTAGCACCAGAGATTTGTCAGAAAAAAGTACGTAAGGTGGCCCCTACGTAAGGCCAGTCCATCACCTTGGTAGCCTCAGAGGTTAATGGTAGAGAGACTAAAATGCACAACCTGGCTTTAGATCACCTAGAGGGAGAAGGTATTGCTGGCCAAAAGTAGTAAACAAAATAATTTTAAAAAAGAGTGGTATTATGAGACCATGTTTCTTGAAAAACTAAGATTGATAGGATTGAATAAAATGTAGCCAATTTGTGTCCCTAATCTTAGCATCTAACCCTGCTGCATTATAGGAATCCCAGCTGGTCACTGATATGAGCATCTGATGGGCCGTGTCCCACCTCTATTTCCATCAATCTCTCCTCCAACCCATGTGCCATACTAGGTAGTCAATCCATCCCCTCTAGGGTGCCCAGGGTTTCAAATCTATTAAAGATGGGGAAATGAGCGAGATTCTCCCCTGAAGGCCCACTGCAAGATAAGAGGGGGCCAACAGGGGCCTCAGGGTGATGGTAGCTATTTACCCCTGAAGCAGAAAAAGAAGGGCAAGTGTGTTTCTCCTGGGTAGACTTATTGATCGTGGCTGGGAAGGTCTGGGGCACACGGGCAAAGACGGGGTGTGTTTTTGCAGGGTGGGGTCCTGGTTCATGAAAGAACACTAGCAGGAGCACCCCAATATCTGTACCCCTTAAGCACTGGGAGGAGGCCAGGATTCTTGCCTATTGTTGAAATTCACCACCATGCAGTCCCCTCTATTCAACTTAGGGTCACATCCAACCCACCCTACTTTACGGATAATGTTCATCTGGGTATAAAAACCATCTTACCACTCCGCCTTCAAGGGCAACCAGTGGGATTCTATCTTCTTAAGTTGAAGAAACCCCTCTTGGCGATTGGGAGTAATTGGAAGCACATCACTAGGACTATTACATAAGGAGTACCATTGGGTGGGAGATCTAAAGAATCCCTCCTACCAAGCGGAACCCCAAGGCCATTCACCATTGCGGGGGCAAAAGGAACCTCAAGATGAGCCCTGGGTGTGATTCCCTGATGGTACCACATCCAGAGATTACTAAAAGAGGGGCACTGGAATTAGTGGAAGTACCTGTATAAGCATTATCAGGGTTGGGGTTTTTGCTCAGTTGGCGGGCCCCTTTTCTTACTGAGGTCGGGGAGGAAGCCAGGCCCATAGCAGCTGTGGGAACTGCACAGATAGGGGGAATGAGAGGAGTCATCCAGACTTCATTTGTAGAGTATCAAATCATAACTAGTTGTGGGCGGTATACTCCACTTTGCTGGCGGAGTTTGCGAAGTTTTGCCACTCCGCTTGGAGAGCGGAGTTTTGCCAACTCGCCTACTGCCTGCGAAGCGGAGTTTTACCGGGGCTCAATTTACCCTTGGTGCCTCAGGTCCCTTAATGCCGCTGCTACCAAGTGGAACCATAGAGTTCTCGTACAGATTAAAGAACTGGCGTGGACGGCACACCTCTCTCAGACTGTCTCTGTCGGGTGAGCCTGCTGGAGGTGAGAGAGATTTTTTTTAATAGGCACTGTTGGAGCACCGGATGGGAGTGAAGAAACCACGAGGCACTGGAAACGGAGCAGGAAGCAGTGCACTTCACATCCTGTGCAGAGCGGAAGGGATACGAGGGTTGTCCTGAGCCTTCAGGTGCCAGCGAAGGAAACCGACTGGCAGCGCTGAAAGCCAGCCAGTCGATCAACAATGTCTGCTACGGCCCGTTCTCCTCGTATGACGAGACTAATTACGCTCTGACGTCAGTGAAACCAGTGCCTGTGGCCGTTTTATTATAATTTCTGATATAACTTTTTTCCTCAGCCTCGGGGGGAAGGGGATCAAAGGGGATAAGTAGGGTGGGGGTGAGTTGGGGCAGGGATATGGAGATTCGATTCACCACATTGGCAGGTCAAGATCACAAAATAATGCAACTCCCATGTTTACATACAGAGACATGAAGCCTTCCCGTTTACTGTACCAGTGTGGATGCCCATTTGTTGGATTATGTTGAGCCTAAAGTGCTAAATAAATGAATGCACATTCTGCTTGGTGTGTGCACGGTGCACTTAAGCTCATTACACAGATTTCTAAAATGTCATTTTGTAATATAAGGAACATGACTGCATTGTTTTATTTTCAGTAAGTTTCCAATAGTAGATAAGTAGTTTAAAAAAAGACAAGTGCCTGGAAGAGGAGGGCACGCAGAGTGCGTTGATCTTGCGCAGAGTAGGCTGTTCTCTTGCTTTCAGCTCTCTATGTAAAGCTCCTACTCTGAGCGCGGGTATGCTTCACAAGGTGCCTGTGAGCTGATGTAAACGGAGAGCAACATTTCCGGATGACGTCAGTCTGGAAGCAGCACCAGAACATATTACACAGCAGCAATACATTTGGGTAGGGTGGAACGTATCTCCGCGGGATTCCACAGAGTTTTTATGCAACTCTATGGAATTCCATGTAGTGCAACTCAGCTCTGCCTACCTCTAATCATAATCACACTAGCACTATGGGGGCGGATTATATGGAGGGGAGATGTATTAGCTATCGTGGGGTTTACCAAACAAAGGATGACAAGTATCACCAAAAACAGGACCGTAGGGGTTGGCCCTTCACTGCCTCTTCCTGGCGCTGATGGGCGCAAGATGGGCTTGCTCTTGGCCCGGGCTAATAGTAAAAAAACTCCGCTGAATCAACCTTGACTGTGATGCGTCTGTCCCTGCTTGAAGCTCAATCCCAGATAAAAGACTTGAAAGACAGTGCGACTCCAGGGACAAAAAGTGGAGGATGCAAAGGGGCACACTCGCCGCAACAACAGTCACATAGTGCGGCTGCCAGAACTGATAGAAGGCCTGAGCATGCAACTCTTAATCAAAATCTGGCTGGCTGACATGGTGCTCAAAGGTAAAACATCCACCTATTCCTCAGTGGAACAAGCACACAGAGTCCCGCCTCCCAGCACACCGCCCCACCCAGTTGAAAAACATTTGTTTAATTATTGGGATGGAGACAATATGCTATAACGTGCCCCGGGCAGGTGGAAAACTGCACAGTAACAGTATTTCCCGATTACATCATGGATGTTCAAAGGAAGTGGGAATCCTTTACAGAAGCCAAGAACCAGCTTTGCCAAGCACACATCAACTACACCCTGTTGTTTCCTGCACAACTCCAGACCCAGAATGGAGAAAAGATGATCTTCTTTCAAATGCTGCAAGAAGTATAGAATTGGCTGCAGTCCAGAGGTTTGTCTTCCCACAAGATGCAAAACAAAATGCTAAGGAATGGCTCCCTGCGATTTACCATAACCTGGGGGAAAATACACCCTCCGATACCCTTGTGGTACCTACAAATAGAGACTTTACTTGACCAAGTGTTCCGGGAACATGTAAGGGCAGGGATAGAAGAGTATTTTGCAGACAATACCAGTACAGCATCCAAAAGTGCCATAGAATGGGATGCCTTTAATGTAGTTCTTAGGGGGACATGCATACATGAGAAAGTATTATGCTGGGAGCACCCAGATAAAGACATACGTATCAGACACCTAGACACTCTGACAGTGGCAGATGACACGGGTCAGACGACTCTTAGAGACCTCAGACAGATTATGGTGACACCCTCACATACCTTATCTGGACTGTAAGGAATACACCATGCGTCAACACGTATTTGGTGACAAGGCCATATCGATTCTCGCATGGCTGCTTCGTGCGGAGATACCCAGAATACCCATATGCGCCATTAGTACCCCTAGAAGTGTAGGAAGGTCAACACACTATCCAAAATCAATCAGACGTTCTGTGCCTACTATGAGAACCTATATAGGGCATCTCTGGGGGTTACCTGTAACACACTGATGGGCTACTTGTACCACCTAAAGATACCAACACTTAATGGAACACGGAGGAAGGACTTAGATGCTCCAATTTCGGTGTAGGAGATTATATTGGCTCTAAAGCAGATGGTGAGGGGTAAAACTCCTGGGACGTTTAGATTCCCGGTGGAGTTCTGTGATCCCTTTTCCTCCGGGTTGACACAGTGCTTGCTTCAGGTGTGCATGACAGCTGTGGACCTGGGCAGACTACTAGCCTCCATAAGGGAGGTTCTGATAGTTGTACTTACCAAGCCTATCAGAGACCCTCTTAAGGTGAGATCATATAACCATTATCGCACCTTAACACTGAATATAATATTCTATGGAAGATATTAGAAACCCACCTGATACCTATAAATCACTCCCTTATACACCATGATCAAAATCGGTTTATACCGGGTAGAAACACGTTTTTGAACCTACAACACTTGTTTAGGGTCATGGAAGGACCAAGCTGCACAAAGTCCACCACTGGGCAGCATCACTTGATATCAAAAAGGCCTTTGATACTTTGAGTTGGCCATACCCTTTTGCAGCACTCACTAAAATAGGAGTAGGATCAGGATTCTGGAAGTGGGGGTCCCAGCACTACACAGAACAAGTGGCATGGGTGCACACAGGTATTAAAGTTTCAGAACCCTTAGCAGTTCAACGAGGAACCAGACAAGGTTGCCCCATCCCTGATATTATTTGCTCTTGCGATGGCATACCTTTTTCAAGATAAAGGGCCTGATTGGTGCATCACCAGAAAACCCACAATATCTCATTGTATGCTGATGATGCTCTGATTTATTTACAAGCAAGTGAGACCAATGTTTCCTTGTTGTTGGACCTCCTCAATTAGTTTGGAGATGTCTCGGGTCTCAGGGTCAACTGGGAAAAATCCTCAATGTTGCTCCTGCGAAAACAGTCAAGTGTCCCGACTGCCAACCACCTGTCTCCCCTGGAGCATAAATACAATTAAATATTTAGGAATTGCTATATACCATGAGAAGCAGGACTTGGTTGGGGTAAATCTAGGCAGGATAGTCACAGCAATACTGCTGTCTATGCTGTTCTGGTCTCAATTGCTGCTATCTCCCAACAGGGAGGATCGCTATTTCCAAAATGTTAATACTACTTAGGCTGTTATACCACTTTGCCACCATAAGGTTCACTGAAAGAATATTGACCACAAAAATATTGAGGAAAAAAATATTGAAGAAAATATATAGGGGTCGATTAGGATGTAGGGTGGATCGCCACCGCCCGCATGGCGGTGGCGATCCGCCCTACATCCTTCCCCACCCGCTACCCATTTCCCCCCGCCATATTAGTATGGCGGGGGAAGCCCCGGCAGACAGAAAGACCCTCCGCTGGTTTTCCGCCGGTGGACCAGGCGGAAAAGGGGCTATATATGGTGGCGGTGTCTGCTAGACACCGCCATACATATTAGCATGGGCAGCGGAGCATGGCTTTCCATGGCACAGACCCCACCATGGAAATCCATGCGGAGTCTGCTTTTGGGGGACCGTTGTGGGCCCCAAGGTATTGGGGGGTGCACATGGGGGGTACCTTATGGTACCCCCCTGCATTGTCATGGACATGGTGGCAGGCACCTCGGAAACAATGCTAATGCGAGTTTCAGTGCGTTCTTTCAAGCAGCCCAAGAAGAAGAGGCTCATGGCCTCAAAACGCGTTGGCAGAAATAATCAAATTGGACCAAAGAGGCAAGCTGCATCATTATTGCCGCATGGCTGGGCACAGTCAAGTGCAATCCCGTTGCTTTGGGCATTTTGTTGAAAAAATACTGCACGGCAGCCCTGCCGTGGGGATGGCACCATCTGCAGCTGGGGAATGAAAGTGATCGCCAGCTGATTGAGGCTTCGGTTTCTGAATTGCTCGAGACCGGGAAGCACTGTGCTCAATATGCTAATTGAGCCTGCAACTTTGCTCCGAGACCTACTACAGGATGAAAACTAATGCTTTTAAAAGGGAACAGTCACTGAACTTACTAAAAGCTTATACTTATGCTCGCATTTGGAACTATCATGTCCAGCATGCACCAATTCAGCTTGCTCTTAAAGCCACGCCCACTTAGGGTAAACATGCAAATAAATTAAACCGGAAACAATGCTAATGTGAGTTTCAGTGCGTTCTTTCAAGCAGCCCAAGAAGAAGAGGCTCATGGCCTCGAAACGCGTCGGCAGAAATAATCATATTGGACCAAAGTGGCAAGCTGCATCATTATTGCCGGATGGCTGGGCACAGTCGAGTGCATTCCCGTTGCTTTGGGCATTTTGTTGAAAAAATACATATATATATATATATATATATATTCACTGAAAAAACCAAAGGTTTCAGGGGCGTTATAGTTAGGAATTGGCATTTAAAAAACCTTAGAAATTCACTAAAAAAAACATAGGTTTCAGGGGCGTTATAGTTAGCTGGACATTTCCCTCATACAAAATCCTAGAAATTCCCCTGTTATAGTTAGTTCAGCTAACTATAACTCGCGCCCCCGCAATGCACTGCTGATGATGTCACATATTACATCACTCATGAGATGGTCAGCGATATCACTGAAATGTCCAGCTAACTATAACGCCCCTGAAACCTATGGTTTCTTTAGTGAATTTCTAAGGTTTTTTAAATGCCAATTCCTAACTATAACGCCCTTGAAATCTTTGGTTTTTTCAGTGAATTTCAAAGGTTTTTTAAATGCCAATTCCTAACTTTAACGTGCATGAAACCTATGTTTTTTTTCAGTGAACTTCAAAGGTTTTTTAAATGCTAATTCCTATCTATAACTTATCTCTGAAGATATCATGTTTAACGATTTTGATTGGATTTCTATATTTTTCATATTCAGTGTGTCAATTTCATTAATGATCTTTTTTTAAAAATACTTTTTTATCACCATTTTTTTAACTTATTTTTTCAATTAATTCTTTTAAAAATTAAAAAAATGTTATTTGAGCTTAATGGGTTTTTCAAACATATTTTTTTATATTTTTAAAAATATTTTTTTAACTATATGTTCAAAACTGTATTTTATATATTTTTTTCAATGTTTTTGGATCCACGCATCCTATGCGCACCGTTCTCGATCCCTACGTGATAGCATCCGCGCATGGTACGAGTTGGGTACATGTTTAGTGCGCGATCACAATGCGACAGGTACGCGACTCCCAGCCTATACGCGACACGTTCGATGTACGTAACGCGACGTTTACGCGCTTCCGCGATGCGTCATGTGCATCTATGACGCGGTAGGTGCGCGGATCCCGCAAAATATTTAACATTTAAAAAACATATATATATGTATTTCATGTGAATATTAATTGAAGACAAACTCTAAACTAGTTTTAAAACTAATATATTTTTACATCTAATCCTATATTTCTTATTAATTCAATTTCGTGGATGGGCGCTGGGTGCGTGCTGCGTAAATGCACGGTGCGCGGATCCCATGTGACCTGTCAAAAAAGAGATTTGATTGGTTCATTACACTTCCTCTTCTAACTATTGAAAGACCCCACCCATTTCAATCATTCTTCTTTGACCTTCTTTAGAGCACCATCTCTTTGGAGAGAAGAAGATTTTTTAGACTAAGTTTACACTTAGCTCTAACTTTTTTCAACCAAAAATGGCTTCAGGGCAGCAGGCATCACCTGCATCACCTCATACTTCTGAGGATGAATTTTTGCCGGAGGCACCACCCAAAAAACATATTTCTTCAGTGGTGTGGAAATTTATTACTTTTCCCGAGGGGCAGAATAAGACCAATGCCACCTTGGTCACATGCAAGATTTGCAAAAGAGTCCTATCGAGAGGGGATCCTAACAAGAAATACTCTTGCGGCACGGCAAGTATGATAAAGCACATGACGACCCTTCATCCGAACAATCTTGCACAAGAAGAGTGCCGACGGATGAGAAACACTCCTGCTCCTGCGCCATCCACCTCATCGCAGCCGAGCACATCAAGAGTGCATCCATCAGTCCAAACCTTGGACATCCGTCCTCAATTTTAATTTTTAAAAGTGCTCTGCACTAAGTGCAATAAGACTTTGTGCTATGGTGAGCAGTCGATCGATCTGATCTGCCGACAGCAAGAAAGTCACATTTGCTAGTTTTTTTTTTTTTATTGTTCCTTGAAGTTCATTGTTTGGTTTCTCCTGTTTTTTTTTTTTTTGCAGAAAAACCAAAAAAATTCAAAAATAGTTCAGAAACCCCCCAAAGAATTATAAAAGAAGAAAAAAAAAAAGATCTTGTAAGAACTAACTTTCCTGGTTTAATAAAAGAGCTACATTTCTTTGTTAGTGTTAGTTTAGATGAATGTATGTGTAGTATGTAATTGACTGAATGAATGCATTAGTAGCGTATGGTGAATGTATAAGTGCAGAACTATGAGGAAGTGCTGCAGCATCACACAGTAACCTCATTAACTGCAGTGTGCTGTAGTACTTCTGAAGCACAGGGATGAAACATATGTACATAAATATGTTGCAAATCTATGCTTCTCTCTGCACGGCTGCTTAAACTGCAGCCATGTGGTGACACAGGCACCCTTGCACCATATTGCAAGGATATCTGTGTCATGTGCTGTTTGTTTTTCTGCAGGAAGACACACCTTCCTGCACAAAAACAATGAGAAAATGCATTTTTCTTTTTCATTGTATGCTTAACATTTAGCATGTATTGAAGATATAAAAATGTGGAGAAATTAAAACAATTCTCCTTGTTGTGCTTTCCTACACCAATTTTAGAATGGTACAGCATTCACACACATATCGAGATTTATGATTTCTGATAACTCTAGACATGTGTCTTGTTCTATGAGTATTAAGTGCAATCAAGCACAACAACACTTATAGAACAACCTTTCAACACAAAGTGGTGTGCATGATGAGGTTATATTTACATGGAGTATAAAAAGTGCACAGAGTTCCTTTTCCTCTCTTTGTAAATGTAAAAGAGTATCTTGCACAATAACTAGGTTACAAAAATTGACATATTTCCGCTTTTAAATTTCCTTGCGATTGATAGAAGGTAAGCACAGAGTTTTGTCTGCAAAGATGTTCAAAGAAGAATGATTGAAATGGTTGCGGTCCTTCAACAGCTAAAAAGGTGAAATATTTTGAACCCCTCAAATCTCTTTTTTTGCAGGTCACATGATATCTGATTATGGTCAGATTTCAAAAACTACATAAACAGAGTGTTTTTAGAAACGTGTTTCAACTTTGTAGCTTCTTGCAGGCCTCTTCATTCTGCATATTGAGACTTAGTTAAACTTACCTTCACAGTAATAGGAATAAAAAATGGTATACATTTTTTTCTGTTTTTCATTCAAATATAAATTCATATAAATTGCTTATTTTAAAATTTGGATCTGTGAAAGAAAAGGAAAAAAAAATTATAACATGTAATAATACATTTTTTACAACACAGCATAATTTCCACAAAGTAATTTTTTTGCCTTTTTTGCTGTTCTCAGAATATGTTAAATTTCACTAAAAATAGTGATTTAAATCGTACTCATCACTTAACAGCGGGCAAAAAAAACACAATCTCAAAGATTGTTAAAAAAAACCAACATGCCATTCTCAAAATACAAATCACAGAAATATAAAATGCACACAGCTAACACATTTTTTTTACTTTAACTTACAAAAACTGTAAATAATGTCGCTATAAAATATTCAGCAAATCTAAAGTTGAATTTTTGGAGGATGCACCACGCCCACAACGTTTTCCTTCAGTGATGTGGAAATTTTCTACTTTTCTCGAGGGGCAAACAAAGACCAATACCACCTTTCTCATGCACAAGATTTTCAAAAGAGTTCTGTTACGAGGGGATCCTAACAAAAAATACTCATGCGGCACAGCAAGTATGATGAAACACCTAAGGACCCTTCATCCAAACAATCTTGCACGAGAAGAGTGCAAACAGATGCGAAACACTCCTGTTCTGTATCTGTAAAAAAGAATCACAAATAAATGTATATTAATAACTTTCAAAATTATCCTATTCCATTACTGTACAAACACATTTTATATAAATACTGACTAAGAAACTATGGCCCTGAACCACAAGTGTGACGATGGTTAAAACACTACATGCATAGTGCATACTACTTTGAAGCAGTTCATGCTCTAAAGCCTACCTCACTAAAACTCAACATGCTAACTGACTAAATGATTACAGTACTATAAGGAGACACACTGGGTGAGTGACAGGGTGTTTGCTAGAAGAGTATGAATACTAACTAGGGAATTGAAGGTGTGAAACACAACTGTGTAGGTGATTAGAGGACTGCATTGATACTGCATAGGCATTTAAAGCCGTCCATGTGCTAAGGCCTGGCTCACTGCATGACTACTTGGGTACTGACTGAATGATTAGAGTACAGCAAGGAGAGTGCCTAGGTGAATTTATAAGTGCTAGGCTTTTCGCACAGGGAATGGATTAGTACTTGGTACTGAATGGGTCACTAGAGGAGTGCAAAGGCAGTGACAAGATGTTTGCTGGACTGTATGGATACTGACTAGGAAATTGAAAGTGTGAATGACAAGTGTCTAGGTGGTTAGAAGACTGCATGCAGAGTGGATAGGGGTTTGAAGCAGTCCATGTGCTAAGGCCTGGCTCACTGCATGAATACTTAGGCACTGATTGAATGATTAGAGTACTGCAAAGATAGTATCTTGATGAATGTATAAGTGTTTGAGTTTTCACACAGTGAATGGATTAGTACATGATGCTGAATGGGTCACTAGATGACTGCAAAGGGAGTGACAGGGGGTTTCCTGGAAGTGTATGGATACTGACTAGGGAATTGAAGGTGTGAAAGACAACTGTGTAGGTGGTTAGAGGACAGCATGCATAGTGGATAGGGGTTTGAAGCCGTCCATATACTAAGGCCTGGGTCACTGGATGAGTACTTGGGTACTGACTGAATGATTAGAGTACTGCAAGGAGAGTGCCTGGGTGAATTTATTAGGGTTTGGCGCAGTGAATGGATTAGTACATGATGCTTATTAAGGTCACTAGAGGAGTGCAAGGGGAGTGACAGGGTGTTTGCTGGAAGTGTATGGATACTGACTGGGGAATTGAAGATGTGAAAGACAAGTGTGTAGTTGGTTAGAGGACTGCATGCATAGTGGATAGGGATTTGAAGAAGTCCTTGTGCTAAGGCCTGGCTCAGTGCATGAATACTTAGGCAGTGGCTGAATCATTAGAGTACTGGAAAGAGAGTGTCTTGGTGAATTTATAGGTGTTTGGGTTTTGGCACAGTGAATGGATTAGTACATGGTGTTGAATGGGTCACTAGAGGACTGCAAAGGGAGTGACAGGGTGTTTCCTGGAAGTGTATGGATACTGACTAGGGAATTGAAGGTGTAAAAGACAAGTGTATAGTATGTTAGAACACTACATGCATACTGCATAGACATTTGAAGCAATCTATTTGGTACTTAGAAACTGACTAAATAATCAGACTACTTCTAGGACAGTGCTTAGGTCAAACTTTTAAATTTTCAGTTCTGCCACAGTGAAGAGAATAGTACATGGTACTGCACCTTAGTGTCAAACCCTGATTCATTTTATCAATGCATAAGCAAAGACTAGCTTCTAATGCTACTAAAACTTGACAACATGACAGGTTTTAAGAGTTATCTGCTAAAAAATACACGATGTTACCAAATGCTTCTCTCACATTGGTTCCCAAATGCACACAGACTCACAGTGTGATTCTAGACAACAACCACTATACCCAGGAGTTTACCAAAAATCATTCACTACTGTGGAAGTGGTAAGGGAACTGCACACAATCTTCATATTTCAGGACTGCACTTGTGTGTCAAAGCCTCACTCATTCAATCAAAGCATAAGCAAAGACTGGCTTCTAATGCTACTAAAACTTGACAACATGACCGGTTTTAAAACAGTTATCTGTCAGCAAATACACGATGTTACCAAATGCTTCTCTCACAATCCTTACCCAAATGCACACAGACTCACAGTGTGATTTTAGACAATCAACACTATCCTAGGAGTTTACCAAAACTCATTCACTAGTCTAGAAGAGTTAATGGTACTGCACACAATGTACATATTTAAGTACAGCACATCAGTGTCAAAGCATTACTCATTTAATCAACGCATAAGCAAAGACTGGATTCTAATGCTATTAAAACTTCACAACATGACAGGTTTTTAAAAAGTTACCTGTCAGCAAATACATGATGTCACCAAATGCTTCTCTCACAGTGATCCCAAATACACACTAACTCACACTGTGATTCTAGACAAGCACCACTAGCCCTAGGAGTTTACCAAAACTCATTCACTACAGTGCAAGTGGTAAGGGAACTGCACACAATCTACATATTTCAGGACTGCACTTTTCTGTCAAAGCCTGTCTCATTTAATCAAATCATAAGCCATAACTGTCTTCTAATGCTACTAAAACTTCACAACATGACAGGTTAAAACAGTTATCTGTCAGCAAATACACAATATTACCAAATGCTGCTGTCACAGTGGTTCCCAAATGCACACATACTCACTGTGTGATTCTAGACAAACAACACTATCCCTTGCACTATACCAAAACACATTTCTTCATCTAGAAGTAGTACTACATTTTAGTATAGAAACATAACATAACTCATTTCACAAATTCATAAACAATGACTGGTTTCTAATTCTACCAAAATATAAAAACAGCACAGTTATCTGTCTGCATGAAAAACACAAATGCTTATCACAGAATGGTTTCTACATGCACACACACACTGTCAATAAGATTGTAGAGAAAAAAAGTACTCCCTACACTTTAGCAGGAGAAATACATTAGTCTGAATAAAATCAAAATAGTCTACATACATCCCCTCACAATTAAATAACTCATCTTTCAAGTTCTTTTGTAGATTAAGAAGTATATCAGTCACTCACCATATTTTCTTTTACAGAATCTCTGCACTGTGCACCTCTCAGCAAAAACAAAGAATGGAAAAGTTTCCCTTTCTATTTCCACACATATACATGTAAACATCAAATCACAATCCTTCACACATAAACTCAAAAACAAACACACATTTCTATTGGTTAAACATTTCAACCCTTTCCAACTGAAATACATTTCAACCCTTCCCCCAGTCTGCCTTCTGCCTGTTACCATAGAAACAGGTTATGGAACACTGCACTAAGCACACAGGTCAGAAGTTCAGCACACAATGTTCCTACACAAGAGAGGAAGTGTGCTTCACTTTTCAACATATCAGCTAATCATATATAATGTTCCTTACAATCTGTTTTTGTTAACCAATAAGAATGATACATTTAAAAAACAGAAATATACACCCTACCTTTCAGTGTACAAAGTAGTCATACAACCAACGATTTCTTGCCTTGTTAAAAAAAAAAATCTGTGGATCCGCACACCGAACGCAATAGGATGCGCGCACCATGCGCGCATTTTGCAGTTTTTTCTTTTTTTTTAAAAGGGGGCCCCAGGGAGTCCTTCTGGGACCCCCTAAGCACCTCTAGAGGGTCAGAGTATTTCCACTCTGCCCCCTTTATATGTTTTACACACTTATTCCCCTTGCTTCTTCAGCCTCGCTTCTACCGAGGCAGAAAATGGCCGCCAACAGTTCCTGGTTTCGAATGTAGAGAGACACTCGACAGCCAATTAGCATTCAGCGCGCGATCGGGAGGGTGCGCGCTTGGTTCGGGGAGGGTGCGGGTAGGGTCCGCTGATCCTCCCCCGGCCATAGATATTCATGTACTTTTAACTCTAATTTTCTCAGGAACTACTGAACGGATTCACACCATTTATGCAAAAGGCATGAGTCTGAACTGAGGACTACCTCTTTTCCAAATTTGGTGTCATTCCGTTCAGCCGTTCGGGCTGTAGCTGCGACAACAGGTCCTATGGGAAATTGCATGGGGAAAACGCGTTTTGGGACCCCCCCTATTTTCTCGCCCCCTGCTTGACGAATCACCACAACATTTTCAGGGTAGGAGCGGAGCAGAGCTGGCCAAAAGTTTGGAAAATTTCGCGAGGATTCATCAACCGGCGCCAGACTTATTGGGAATAGAATGTTGCGGATTTCCTATGGAAAATAGGTCCTAACTATAACTACCTACTGGCGACCGCCAGTAGGTAATATATATATATATATATATATCAATTCAATGATCCTGGATTCCTTGAAGCATACTCCACAAGTCACACAGGTACAGACCACAAAAGTGCGCCGTATAGAGTTTAAACGTGCTTAATTTATTCTTCCATTTGTCAGCATGACGCGTTTCGGCTGTGAACACACAGCCTTGATCACATGACCCCCCGGTGAAGCACATGATTTATATACTGTGACAGATTGGATAATCAAAGCTGCGTGATGGTTAGTGCATGGAGCTAAACAAAATACTTACAATTAGACAAGTAAATGTTTAAAATTCATAAATATATAAATAACATAATAAATACATTATCACTGTTAAATATATAAAAAGTGAGAAAATACCAAATGTATAAAATCCATCAAGTAAAAAAAGACTAATCCTTTTTATATAAGCAGTTTTCGTAAACAGCCTAAGTCTGGAGTCCAATTGTAGTCAAGTGACCTGAATTAATGCTCCTACATATGAATTGTCCTATTGCACTGTACCAATCACGCGTATAAATAAAGTGCTAGTGCTCAAAAATCCAAAATCATTTAAGCAAACTAAAAATAAAAAATCAATAATGATATTAAAATACATATCATATCCAATTTGTCCCTTGAATCACAGCATGACAAATAGTGGCAGATAAAATTCGTATAATGCATGATTGTGCAAATTATATATCTAAATGCTTAACTCATCAATTTCCTCGATTCAGAATAAATGTACTAACCATTAAGATCAAGAAATACGATCACACAAATTTTATGTTAAAAATCATCACATAAAATTTTTTCTCATACGATAAATAAAACACATTATAAATCGTGTAAAACATGCCTGACCTGAGCCCTTCTTCAGAAAATATTTTAGTAATCAATTAACATTGCAGTGTAAAACATGCCTCAATGTATCTGATAAAATCAAAACACATCATTCATATCTAACCCATCAAAAAACTATAAAACTATAAAAAGTTATGGAGATCTTCCCCTGTATTCATTCCTTTAGGGATTCTTGTATCTAATAACAGAATATATTTGGACTCCAATTGCCTTAACTGTTTCTCTCTGTTTCCGCCTCTCAAGTTCTTTTGTACAGCGTCAATGACAAAATAACATAGCTCATTTAAGTTTTTGTTGTGCACCAATTTAAAATGTCGTGCTACTGGGTAACTATCGTCTGCATTGACTATTGCTCTCAAGTGTTGAAGGATGCGATTAAAAACTTGTAATTTAGTGCTTCCCACGTACTTCAATTTACAAGTGCATTCCAATACATACACTGCATAATCTGTACGGCATGTCAGAGGTTTCTGAATTTTGATAGGGTTATTATCAAATACACTGCAATATTCTGTAGTGTTCTTGCCAAATTTGCAGGCCCTGCAAGAAATACATTTACGGAAACCTGTCTTCGTGGATAACCAGTTGCTAGGGATAATTACCTCTGGGCTAGATTTAACCAGAGCATCCCTCATCGAGGGAGCTCTTCTAAAGGTGATCAGAGGTTTCTCAGGCAAAAGAGGGGCCAAAGTGATGTCTGTTTTTAATAAAGGCCAATGTTTAGTTAAAATACCTCTTATTTTTCTTTCTTCTACATTGAATGTGGTTATTAGCCTAGTGCCATCTTGATCATCTCTAAGCACATCATCTGGATTTTTTCTTTTAGACTGAGCAACAGTATTGAGACATTCCTCTCTGGTATGGCTATTGGCTTTAGTTCTGGCAAATTCTAGCTCTTTCAAATTATATCCACGGGCAAGAAATCTATTGAGGGACTCAAGTTGGCATTTTTCTAGATCTGAGTTTGAACTGCAAATTCTGCGCATACGCAAAAATTCACCGTATGGTATACTTTTAATAAGATGACCAGGGTGGGCACTGCTAGCGTGTAGAATCGCATTTCCCGCTGTTTTCTTTCTATGCAATTTAGTTTGAATAACTTTATTGTCAATATAAATTTCAACATCTAAAAATTGGACAGAGGATTTACTGATATCGGCAGTGAATTGTAAATTCAAGCTATTGATGTTAATCATGTTGAGAAAAGATTTGGCCGATTCAGGGGTACCTTTCCAAATCAAACATATGTCATCTATGAACCTCCAAAATCTAATTATATTGGATTCAAAGATTACTTTATGTGTTCCTCTGAGGACATGCTCCTCCCACCACCCAACATGAAGACATGCATAGGTTGGAGAAAAGCATGCCCCCATCGCAACTCCTCTCTGTTGCCGGTAAATCTCTTTGTTGAAAAGAAAATAGTTATTTTCTATGCAGATTTGTATCATTCGTAATATCATGCCATTATGTTGACTAAATTCAATGTTACGCTTGTCTAGAAAGTATTTTACAGCTGTTAAACCATCAGCATGATGAATGCTCGTATATAATGTACAAATATCCATGACCACCAGCACATAGTCCTCTTCCCAAGTTACCTCACTCAATTTAGACAAAAAGTGTCCAGTGTCTTTGATGAAGGAGGGAAGGTTTTCTACTGATTCATGTAGAAAGTGGTCCACATATTTGGACATAGGTTCCAGGAGGTTTTTTTGAGCTGAAATAATGGGCCGTCCTGGTACTGGTGTAGACTGTTTGTGGATCTTGGGTATGAAGTAAAGTGTGGGAGTAACCAGAAAGTCATTTTTAAGGAAGCTGAATTCTTGCTTGCTCAATAAACCTTCCCTCTTCCATTGGTTAAGTTCTTTGAAGACCACCTCCTTTAGGTTTTTGATGTCATTGAATGATCCTTTATTATAGCAGTTTATATCCTCCAAATGACGCTTCGCCTCTTCCATATAGAGAGTGCGTGGCCAAATGACGATGTTGCCACCTTTGTCTGCTTTGTTAATGATGAGATTAGAATTACTCCTTAATTTTTTCATCAACTTAGCATATTGCTTTTCCATGTATTTGTATCTTTTATGTTTCCTTGATGTTGCAGTATGCAATGTTTTAAGATCTTCAATTACTATGTCGTTGAAACTGTCAATCACATCTTTTGGCATAAGCGGTATAAACGTGGAAGCTGGTTTAAAATGACTATAGCATGGAAGGTTGTTGATTATACCCATTGATGCCAATTCTTCCTGCGTTGAACCCGTACCACTTTCTTCATTACTGGATAATGCATGTACTGTTTTAAGCATGCTGGTGTCTGCTACTTGGAATTTGCTCCTAGGGCGGTCTTTCAAAGTTATAGATGATGCTTGATCTTGTACTTTGTTTAATTTAAAATACTTTTTCAATTTTAACTTCCGGATGAATTTAAAAACATCTATCCGTGTTTGAACATAATTAAAGGTATTGCGTGGGCAGAACGACAGGCCCAGGGATAGGAGTTGAGATTCTGCTTCAGTAAGTTTCATATCAGACAGGTTGACCACAGTGTTATCAGGGGATATAGTCATTGACTTCATGTTTACCATTTCTTTCCCCTGCCTCTCCTGGCGAAGCCTCGCCCTCTTACATTTCCGCCTCTGTTTGCGGCATTCGTTGTTCCTCCTGCGTCTTTGTTCTGTTGTTGTTGCTGAGTTCTTGGCCGCAGGGTTTGGCGTCTGTCCTCTATTAAAAAACCCAACTCTTCTGAGGGTGAATATTTTGTTGCTAGATGGGTTTGAGCAATTGATTCACCATCCTCTGATTCATTGCTGCTTGTTGCTGGGCTGGTATCCACATCTGATATAACATCATTAGCAGTGTTCTGTGCAGGCAATGTAGGCATTTTTGACACTAGTGCTTGTCTTTTTACTGTGTCAAATTTACGGGCAAACGTAAAGATTCTCCCTGTTTCATAATCACGTTTGTCACGTGCAAATTTGAATTGCTTACGTGTTCTTATTGTTTCCTCATGCTTAGCTAATCGAACTGAAATTTCTTCTCTGGATTTCTTTATATGATCTTTATTTTCATGTTGATCCAGTGACTGATTAAGTTGCTCAATTTCCTTTTCTATCTCCTTTCGGTCAATTTCTGCATATTTAATTAAAATGCATACCATGTTCATAGATGCTTCCAGATTATTCGTTGCCCATTCTTTCAGCATTAGGGGGTTGGGGTTCTCAAATGATGGTGCTATGAGAACTCTTAACCCCCTTGGTACACGCCCCACTTCCTTATATTGCTCCAAAGAGCGTTTTTCCCACCACTTGGTAATCTCGGTGCGCAGCAGTTTTTCCAATTTCTTTAATGATGTTTTAACATCGTTATGTGCATTAGTTTCCACATTGGAGGTTTGAGCATTGTCCGTTACAATTGGTAGATCGAGGAACAAAGTGTTTGCTATTGCCTCACGGCTCCGGAGCGTCTCCGCTGACGTTGACATGATAAATGGTTAATAAATTAATGAAGCACTCGCGTACCCGCCTATATTCTTAAGCTTGTAGCGCGTTGATTTTGGCACAATCCTTACACCCGCTAATACAAAGAATGCATCCAGCAATGTCTGCTTACCCCAGAGGTCCTCGGTTTATCCTGTAAGCGCCCTCCGACACCCGCTAGGTCCACCAAACACTCCTCCGAGTTCGCCGACAATCGTGCTATTGCAGTTCAAAGTGCGGGGGGCTGGCTGAATGTCTACTCCTTCCGGGTTAATTCAATGTTCGCAACAGCGAGGTCAGCCGCATAACAAAACCAGCCCAAGAGAGTGAGGAGGGTCCGTAATGGCGGAAACGGCCGTATTCCACCAAAATTGTAGCAATTCAATGATCCTGGATTCCTTGAAGCATACTCCACAAGTCACACAGGTACAGACCACAAAAGTGCGCCGTATAGAGTTTAAACGTGCTTAATTTATTCTTCCATTTGTCAGCATGACGCGTTTCGGCTGTGAACACACAGCCTTGATCACATGACCCCCCGGTGAAGCACATGATTTATATACTGTGACAGATTGGATAATCAAAGCTGCGTGATGGTTAGTGCATGGAGCTAAACAAAATACTTACAATTAGACAAGTAAATGTTTAAAATTCATAAATATATAAATAACATAATAAATACATTATCACTGTTAAATATATAAAAAGTGAGAAAATACCAAATGTATAAAATCCATCAAGTAAAAAAAGACTAATCCTTTTTATATAAGCAGTTTTCGTAAACAGCCTAAGTCTGGAGTCCAATTGTAGTCAAGTGACCTGAATTAATGCTCCTACATATGAATTGTCCTATTGCACTGTACCAATCACGCGTATAAATAAAGTGCTAGTGCTCAAAAATCCAAAATCATTTAAGCAAACTAAAAATAAAAAATCAATAATGATATTAAAATACATATCATATCCAATTTGTCCCTTGAATCACAGCAAGACAAATAGTGGCAGATAAAATTCGTATAATGCATGATTGTGCAAATTATATATCTAAATGCTTAACTCATCAATTTCCTCGATTCAGAATAAATGTACTAACCATTAAGATCAAGAAATACGATCACACAAATTTTATGTTAAAAATCATCACATAAAATTTTTTCTCATACGATAAATAAAACACATTATAAATCGTGTAAAACATGCCTGACCTGAGCCCTTCTTCAGAAAATATTTTAGTAATCAATTAACATTGCAGTGTAAAACATGCCTCAATGTATCTGATAAAATCAAAACACATCATTCATATCTAACCCATCAAAAAACTATAAAAACTATAAAAAGTTATGGAGATCTTCCCCTGTATTCATTCCTTTAGGGATTCTTGTATCTAATAACAGAATATATTTGGACTCCAATTGCCTTAACTGTTTCTCTCTGTTTCCGCCTCTCAAGTTCTTTTGTACAGCGTCAATGACAAAATAACATAGCTCATTTATATATATTTATATATATACATATATATATATATATATATATATATCCAAATATGAAAGTAGTGGAACGTGCGCTCTCAGTGAGACACAGACAGCCAGCAGGATGGTATAGTCCGAGTGTTTAATTCACACAACGCGTTTCGGTACAGAACCTTGATCACGTGTGAAGTGAGCAAATGCATACAGCCATAAATAAAGCATTACGAGAAGTATTCAAACAGGTATGATAATCAACAAAGGACTACAGGGCAGTAACTATGGCGGCCATCTTGGAAAGGGGAGATAATCAATAGTGAAAACCAAACAGTGTTGGATACAGGGCATCAAAGTGCGTAAATATAACAAAATCACAGCCCCAGGCCACCACATAATCACATTGGAGAATACCAATGCGATATTACCGAAGGCATGTAAAACAATAAATGGAATCACATATAACATCAGCCAGGTAAATGAGAGAAAAATAGTCCATGATGACAATACACTTGCAGAGAAGGATGTCGTGAATGCAAAGTATAGCAAAATGTACGGGACCCCCAGGTAAAGTCTAAGGTCAGAAAGGGGTTGGGGCTCGGGAGAGAAAGGCTAATGTACATAGAGCCAATATCCATATGAATGTCATGAATGATACAACTGGGAAAGCGACATAGGCCGAACTGACTTAACTTAAACCACAAGTGTGACCAGGGAACGTGCTCGTATGCTCTAGTTACTTTTGTGTGACTTTCACTCGTATCATTGACGGCTCCCATCACAGCCCTATCACTGACTATACCAGCTTTCCACAGCAGGAGGAACTCCCCATTCATGGGGAGGGTGAGACAGACTTTGACCAGCAGATACGAGTCCTAGTGTTTATTGAAACATGGAGGAGGAAGCAGAAAGGAGAGCAGCAGCGGTGACTCTTTTCAGCAGAAAAACGGGGACTCACAGTAAAAGTGATACTACCCAAAAAGGAGATTCGTCTATCCAACCATTGGAAGACAAAATAAGAAAATTGGAGAAACTCAAACGTAATGAAGTTTCTAAATGGTGGGAGGCAATTTCTCTACAGAATTATGTGGATCAGAACATGGCGCCGAGAGGATTGAGAATTTTTATCACTCCTACCTACGAGGCACCCAATCCCAAGATGCTAGAGGAATGGTCTGAACATTCTGCTGCCAGTTCTAAAGGCATGATGACAATATTGATCAAATATGCCTGGCAGGACAGAGAAGAGCTCTTGAAACAGATCAAAGTCATCAGTGATGAGTTGCAGCAGATGTTGGACTGTGATGCCCTTAAAAAAGTTCTAGACCCCATGAAGGATCGATTGACCAAATACGAGGAAGAGATCAAAGCCAGGAAACAGAGAAAGATGAACAGAGACTATGCAGACTATGAGAAAGGGAGAATTCTTACATTCAGTAAGAAATATGATCATCTTTACCTATCTCAGGAAGCTTCTATGACACCCATCTCTACCATCAATAATACCACAGCAGTTGATATACCCGTCATAAGCGATGTCGAATCAGATGTGTCCGAAGGCAATACATCCGGTGAGGATTGCAACATCAGACAAATTAATTTTTTAGAAGAGTTTCGGGTCCTGCAGAGGGATCGACAAACAACGAGGGACAACCCACAACCGAGAACACGTGGACGAGGAAGAGGAAGAGGAAGGGGCAGGGGAAGCGCCGCAATAGAAAAAAGAGACTGCAACAACGTTGGGAATACAGACAAAACAAGAGGAGCCATGGGAAGCCGAAGAACACGCTCCAACAGAAATTACTGATGGATATGAACATGGTAAATCTAACTGTAGTTAACCTATCCAAGAGACCTATGTCGGATATTGAAAAGAGAACCCTATGCTTGGGTCTTTCTTTCTGTCCATCTTCCTCTTTTAATTATACCGAAACTCGCATTGACCTGTTCAAATATGTGAGGAAATTGAAACTAAAAAAATGGTACACATTGAAAGGACAAGACTGCAATATAAACACTAATAACACTGTCAATAATGAGTTTGGTAGTAATCTGTTGATCAATGATATCGATAATCTTCTTACTTTGACTGAGTTAGCCCTTGATAAAGAACCCAGTGGTAGCCAAATCCACACCACCCAGGTTCTGGATGACATGGATCTGAATCAGGGGGCAGCAGCATGTACGGATTTTAGAGTCAAATCTACCTTTGTACCTCCACTCCCCCACGATAACATTGATACCTTTCATGACTGCATTGCTAAATCTTTAGTAGGTCTTAGATTTAGCAAAAAACACTCACGCAATTTTTCCAACAACTTATCGCAGACCCAGAGACAGGCACTCAAGACACTAGCAAGTGATACCAGTCTAGTCATACGCCCTGCTGACAAGGGGGGCAATGTGGTTATCTTAGACAAGGAGTACTATATCAGTGAAGCCCTACGCCAACTCCAAGACACCAATTTTTACACAACCATATCTGGAGATATCTATAATCAGAGTATCACAGACATCTGGGACAAACTTACAACTTGGAAGGATAAGGGTCTCTTGTTGTGGGAGGAATTTTGCTACCTCAAGAGGGACTATCCTAAGCTTCCCGTATTATATCTGCTACCCAAATTGCATAAGAACAAGACCAAACCTCCCGGTCGCCCCATTGTTTCCTCGATAGGGAGTGTCTGTGAACATATCTCCAAGTATGTTGATCACTTTCTAAGAGAATTTGTTATACAACTTCCTAGTTACTTGAGAGACACCAAAGACTTTCTTTGCAAAATTGAGGATTTGATTTGGGAGCCCACCTACCTGTTCATTGTGTTGGATGTCCAATCCCTATACACTATAATTAATCACCAACAAGGGTTGGAAGCTTGTGAACACTTTCTAAAACAAAAACCTATCAGATATCGGGAACATAGCCGTATGATAGTTGAAATGATGGATTTCTGTCTGAAGAATAATATTTTTTCTTTCAATGGCGCCCTCTACAGGCAAGTGAACGGTACTGCTATGGGTTCTTGCTTTGCTCCCAGTTTCGCCAATCTTTTCATGGGTTACTGGGAGCAAGAAATAGCAGCCAGCAGTACCCTGGCAAGTGATCTGCGCAAAGTGGTCATGTGGCGTCGCTACATTGATGATTTGTTCATTGTATGGAATGGTCCTGCTTGTGATGCTGAGGAATTCATCAGGAAACTCAATACTAACAGTTATAATATCATTCTGACTGGTAGTATTGATGCCACCAAAGTTGACTTTCTTGACGTAGGACTTGAAATCAAGCAGAACAAAATATGCACCACACTTTTTCGGAAAGCCACAGCAGGGAATAGCATTCTGCATGCTCTCAGCAGCCACCCGGATGTGCTCAAATGGAGCATACCTTATGGGGAGCTGTTGAGGGCAAAAAGAAATTGCAATAGTTCTGAGGCCTACACAGTCGAGATGAATAACATCATCAGTAGATTTCAAACCAGAGGTTACCCCAATTGGGTCCTGAAAAAAGCTAAGGAACGTGCTGAAGCTATCAGTAGAGCTGATACCCTTGTTGATAAAATAGACAGTGAGTTGGAAACTAAACAGACGGACGTTCGCATGATCCTTACATACAACTCCGATGCGCACAAGATCAAACGCATCTTTGCCAAACACTGGGACATTTTGAAATCTGATGGGGTAGTAGGCACTCAGATCTCTGAAAGGCCCAACCTGACCTACAGGCGGGATAGGAACATACGGGACATGGTAGTCAAGAATGACATTACTGACTATACCACCAACACTGGCCATGGCCTCGTGGGATTTTTCCCATGCGGCCATTGTAAAGCATGTAGACACAGCAAAAGTAAGGACAAATTGGAATATGGAGGGGTATCCAAGAAAATTACCCAATTCTTGACATGCAGTACTTGTTTTGTGATCTACGCCATTGAGTGTACTTGCAAACTCTGGTACATAGGGAGTACCACTTGTCCAGCGAAAAAGAGAGTACTAGAGCATCAGAGAGCGATAACCCACAATGACCAGAAATACCCTGTTGCGCGCCATTTTTATGAAAAACATGGTTCTAACATTTCTGACATGAGTTATCTGATTCTTGAACACATTCCTAGACATCCCAGAGGTGGAGATAGGACTCTTATCTTAAGACAACGGGAGTCCAGGTACATTATTGATTTTCAAACCAGAAGCCCGGGTGGGTTGAACATGGATGAAGAAATGTCAATCCACCTCAAATAGTGATTACAGTCTGCATTTGGTTACTCTGTACTGTATTTTATGACATGCTGATGCTTCTTCTATTTTTCTCTCTTTTCTTCTTCTTTTTCTGCTTCTCTTTTTTCTTCTTTTCTTCTGCTTTTTCTTTTCTTTTTCTGTCTCTCCTTTTTCTCTCTTTTTTCTTCTTTCTGTTCTCTATTTCCTGCTGCTGCTTTCTGCTCTGCTCACATTGACTCTAGTAAAACGTTTTAACTCCTGTTATAATTCTTAAGCATTGATGTGATGTGTTTATAATGATCTATATACATTTGTATGTATTTTTTGCAGGAGAGAAGGAAGGAGCCCCTCACTTGTATTCACCGGCACGGGCATCCTACCCTTTTGCTCCATATTGCTACTCTTCACTCAGATCTTCACTTCATCATCTTCACCTGCAGTTCCTTGTTAGAGCATACGAGCACGTTCCCTGGTCACACTTGTGGTTTAAGTTAAGTCAGTTCGGCCTATGTCGCTTTCCCAGTTGTCTCTAATTTTATGTTAACCTGCATCAGTTCTATTTTAGAATTACTCTGTTTGCCATTTTTATGACCCGGCCTGGATATTCTATTCGGGTGATGTAGCAGGGGCACTTGCCCACAGAGAGAGATACCGGGGTTGTGTGGTTGTACATATAGCATCAGTATTACCCTGTTTGCCACTTTCCGACCCGGCTCTGATATGGGAAGTTGGGCGGTTAGCAGGGGCACTGGCCCTTAGACATAGACACCGGGGTGTTGAGGCATGCATGTATCATTCATGACATTCATATGGATATTGGCTCTATGTACATTAGCCTTTCTCTCCCGAGCCCCAACCCCTTTCTGACCTTAGACTTTACCTGGGGGTCCCGTACATTTTGCTATACTTTGCATTCACGACATCCTTCTCTGCAAGTGTATTGTCATCATGGACTATTTTTCTCTCATTTACCTGGCTGATGTTATATGTGATTCCATTTATTGTTTTACATGCCTTCGGTAATATCGCATTGGTATTCTCCAATGTGATTATGTGGTGGCCTGGGGCTGTGATTTTGTTATATTTACGCACTTTGATGCCCTGTATCCAACACTGTTTGGTTTTCACTATTGATTATCTCCCCTTTCCAAGATGGCCGCCATAGTTACTGCCCTGTAGTCCTTTGTTGATTATCATACCTGTTTGAATACTTCTCGTAATGCTTTATTTATGGCTGTATGCATTTGCTCACTTCACACGTGATCAAGGTTCTGTACCGAAACGCGTTGTGTGAATTAAACACTCGGACTATACCATCCTGCTGGCTGTCTGTGTCTCACTGAGAGCGCACGTTCCACTACTTTCATATTTGGATATTGCTGTTACCGGCGTGCTCCGCCGGTGTGTGCACCACCTCTCTTGGGTCCCAGCGATCCGGAAGGAGCAACTTTTCTTCGTGGATATATATATATATATATATATATATATATATATATATACATATATATATATATATATATATATATATATATATATATTTCGCGAGGATTCATCAACCGGCGCCAGACTTATTGGGAATAGAATGTTGCGGATTTCCTATGGAAAATAGGTCCTAACTATAACTACCTACTGGCGACTGCCAGTAGGTAATATATATATATATATATATATAATAAGGCTTGGTGAAATAAATACGGTTTGAGCCATCATTCTTGGGTCCGTGACTCTTTGCTGTGGAAACAGACATCATGAAGGAGTCGTCTTGCTAATATATATATATATATATAATATATTTTTTTTATATATATTATCTACTGGCGGTCGCCAGTAGATAGTTATAGTTAGGACCACGTTTCCATAGGAAATCCGCAACATTCTATTTTGAATAACTTTGGCGCCGGTTGACGAATCCTCGCGAATTTTTCAAAATAGGTGGGGCGCTACGCTCCGCTCCTACCCTGAAAGTCTCGGGGGGATTCATCAAGCGGGGGCTGAGATAAAAGGGGAGTCCCAAAATGCATTTTTCCATAGGACCTTTAGACACAGCTACAGCCCGAACGGCTGAACAGAATTACTTGAAATTTGGCAGAGAGGTAGTCCTCAGGTCAAGGAAGTGCCTTTTGTAGGTTTGGTGTAAATCTGTTCAGTAGATTCTGAGAAAATAGCCTTTAAATCAATATATATATCTGTGGCAGCTTACCGTGCGCTTACGGTAAGCTTACCGTACGCGTACGGTGCCGTGCGCGAGCGCGATTCTGATTGGCCCTTAGATCTTAGTAAACATTCGAATCGGTCAAAACCAGGAAGCGGCGGCCGCCATTTTCTCTCTCGCACTCTGACAGGGGGTTGAAAAACAAAGTCCAAAAACATGTAAAGGGGCTGTTTAGACAGCTCCCAAGCACCTAGCCATGTCGAGGGAGTCCCCAACGATCCCCCAAGTGAAAAAAGGACTTTTTATAATTTTTTCGAAAATTTCGCCGATTACGCTTACCGTACGCGTACGGTAAGAAATAAAAAAAAAAAAAAAAATATCCACATTCTCCCTACCCCGTGTGCCAAAGGTGCCTGAAAGGCACCTTTTTGTGCACGGCTTATTAGTGCAAAACCTAACATATATTTTACCTATCACAGCGATGCTCATCATATGTCCTCCATGTGCGCACGGTGCGCGAAGCGCATCGTGCGTTCATGGCCCATGTAGCGTAACGTGGGCACGCGGTGCGCGAAGCGCACCGCGTGCTCACTGTGCGCGCAAGGTGCGCGAAGCGCACCGTGCGCGCACGGAACGAACTGCGTTAAGTGGGCGCGCACGCCACAAATGGCGTAAAGTAACTTAGCATTTAAAAAAACGTACAAATTCACTGAAAAAAACATAGGTTTCACACACGTTATAGTTAGGAATTAGCATTTAAAAAACCTTGCAAATTCACTGAAAAAACCATAGGTTTCACACATGTTATAGTTAGCTGGACATTTTTCTGATAAAAAACCAATGAAATTCCCCCGTTATAGTTACTGTAGGCAACTATAACTCACGCGACCGTAATCCTCTGCTGATGACATATGTGTCTTTATGAAAAAAAAATATTTGTAATATATGTATAGCTAAAATTTAATGGAAGAAGACATGGGCAAATAAGTGTCTAAATACAGTATTAGCATCAGCAGAGGATTACGGTCGCGTGAGTTATAGTTGCCTACAGTAACTATAACGGGGGAATTTCATTGGTTTTTTATCAGTAAAATGTCCAGCTAACTATAACATGTGTGAAACCTATGGTTTTTTCAGTGAATATAATATATATATATATATATAATGTGTATGTTAAATATGGGATTTCTGGTTGGCTAAGGCTTTTGCCAAAGCCAGGCAGGAACCACCACTCTAGTCAGGGCAAGGGAGTTACACACCAAAGATAACCTCTGCTCACCCCCTTGGTAGCTTGGCACGAGCAGTCAGGCTTATCCCGGAGGCCATGTGTAAAGCATTTGCGCATGCACACAGCAAAACCATCCCAGGCACACTACAAAAGGAACTTCATACAAGGTTATATCAAAAATAGCCTTTGTATTCTCATAACACATTAGAATAGTAATCTCATAATATACATGGTGCCACCTGGCACTAGATCATATTTACAAGGGATTATTTACACCTGACAGGGCCAACTGAACCACTGTCAGAACCATCACAAAGTGAACTTAGTCAATGTAGAATTTATCATAAACATAGAACACAATCAGTAACCACTGTACTTAGCATCAGCCTGTAACATAAACTACATTATGCACAGCATCACATTAGGCATGAATACATTCTGCGCCAACCTCACCAGCATAAACTCATTATGCAATCATCTCACAAGTCTAAACGCATTAGACCCTAACCTCCTAAGTATAACTCACATTAGGGGCATAAATCACACAGTGGAACATAATGTCACTAGCATAAACCATAAGATGCAAAACAACCTCATAATCATAGGAACCACATTTAGAGGTATAGAACAGGGTGCGTAAATCATACCAATTGAATCACATTTCCTAGTACCACATTAGGGCCTGGTGCCCTACAAACCTACCAGTCCCCCTCGCCAACTGGCCTTCTCAATAAGGGGGCTTAAATGCGCTGTGTCCAGAATGTCAGGGCGCGCTGCCAAAGCAGCGAAAGACAAGGGTGCGCAATCTGCGCAGGCCTAAACGTTGCAGCTGGCACTAAGTGCTGCGCAGCTCTGAATGTCAGGGGCAAAAGAGTGCATCTCACTCCTAACTCAGACATGTCCCCCAAAGAAACAAATGGCCTAAAAGTTGCAGCTGTCCACTACTTGCTGGGCAACTGGGAATATTAAAATGAGGCCGGCACCATTGTGCCTTCCGGAACAGTTATGCGTAAAATGTTGCAGCTGCCCTCTGTCTGGTGGGGCAGCTGTGTATCTCCAAGTGAAGCCTGGTACCCTTGTGCCTTCCTGAGGCTCATCTCTGGGGTTCTTAAACATAAATGCTCCAAAACGCTGCAGCTGCCCTCTCATAAGCGGGGCAGCTGTAGAATAATGGCCAAAACTTTGAAAGGGGCACGGGCCCCTCTGGGCCCCCCGCGGGGGCCCTGCACCTCCTGTGCCCCTCGTGGAGGCCACCCAGGCTCCTAAAAATCACTATGCCAACCATTGGAGCCACACGGGGCTCTGTAAACGAATAATGCCCCCAAGTGTTGGAGCCACACAGGCTCTAGAAAGAAACATGCCCCTTTTTGTGGGAGCGCCCCTGATAGACGGGGCTGCTCAGGCACACCTCGCTCCCGCCCTCCCCACTCACCGGGCTATGCGGGGAGGCTCTTCACTTGGATGCGGCAGGGTCAGGCACCGACAATGTGCCTCGCGCCCCCTCCATGGAAAATCATGCTGCCGCGCTTGCAGGGTTCTCTTCATTCATGGGAGCCCCAAGTCACCAGGCGCCAAGCTTCAACTGGTCCCCTCTCTCGGGACCGGGACTTTAGTATGGAGCCAGCTAGGCTACAGGCTGCCTCCTTCTCGCGGCCACGATTGCGGGGCTCCAGACGTCTCCTCAGGCTGCATGGGTGTGCGCAGAACTTCCTCCGCAAAACCGGAAGTCCCGCCCGCCGCCATGCACCTTGTTGCCTGACTTCCATTTTTGCTGCGACTCGGGCCTCAGCGGTGATTTCCTCTCGGCGGCAAGAGGGGTAGGCAGGGTACAGTCCTATTCAGGTCCCAGGTGCAACTCCTCCCTCCCATCTAGATGCAGATCTCTCCATTCACCAGTGGGCAGACTCACCCTGGCTTCTGGAACTCCCCAGCCCTCTCAGCTCCTGTCAATCACAAGCCAGACATGCCATTCACATCAGGCAGGCAGGCACACAGCACACCGAAATGCCAACTACAAAAAGTGGCACTTCTCCACCAGTCACCATGAATCTGCGCACACCATTGCGCAGCATTTATTCTCACGAGTCCGCACATACTAAACTCGACCCTGCCCTCCTCATACCAGGAATTACCATGGGCACACATATCCCCCATGCATTCCTATGGGAGGGCAGGCCAATCTCACCACAAGCACTCAGTGCGCGCACGCACTTTACACTGGGCCACAGTGCTAAAGTGCACAGAGACCTAAAATCACTACCACTATGTCAGAGCTTAAGGCAAAAAGTTCAGGGTTGAACCTACCAAAAGGGCCAAGTCCAACTATATATGTATCGGTGGCCGAAACGCGTAATGACATGTTATGTCGGTGCTGACCTCTATTAAATCTCTGTGAAGCACGATTGGTGTCCGTGTGCTTTCTTCCTCGCCTGCTTGGAAGTGGAAGAATGCGTCTTGGTGTTCGCATATATATATATGTTGGAGTGCCCTGTACCTGTACTGCAGCTCTCTGCCATGAAAAGTGATGAAATACCTACCTGTGTGAGGCGCTTTCGAGGGGGCAATCTCTTTTACGTTGGATGTGTTACGGCCGGCCCGGCCGGGAAAGCTGCCCCGCCGCATGGAAGCGGAACACGGTCGACACCAACCGGTGTCTAACAGTGAGTCAACAGGAGGCACTGGGAGAGAGGTTTTACTATGCAGCCCAGTGTTAACGGGACATCTTCACAACCCACTGGGGTATTTTAATTAACTTTGAATTCAGCAACGTTTAAGCAGCTCACTGGAGCAATACTAAACGAGCACTACTAAGACCAGCAGGCAATGTGACTGCCGACGCCCACTGGGGTGGGGTTTATTGTATTTAATTGGTGCTCGTAATGCTTCACGTTGTGCAAGAAGCAAGCCTGTGAGAAAGTGCGATGGGAGCACGAAACGCGTCGGCTTATGAAAGGATGTTGGAGTGCCCTGTACCTGTACTGCAGCTCTCTGCCATTAAAAGTGATGAAATACCTACCTGTGTGAGGCGCTTTCGAGGGGGCAATCTCTTTTACGTTGGATGTATATATATATATATATATATATATATATATATATATATATACATATATATATATATATAGATATATCCCAGTCATCCATCCTGCTCCAAGGAGAAAATGCCACGCACTCAGGATCGGTATGTATATGGCTAGTTTATTGTATTCAAGTCTCCCATGACCCCGCAGAAAAAAGAGAGACGCGTTTCGCCTGCGCAGCAGGCTTTATCAATCTACTTTGTCGCCATCAAATCAGAACTATATATAGCCTTACCCTCTAATACAGGCACTATTAAACATAGAGAACCTTTTGAGATGTCATCAGTGATGTCATGAGTGATGTCACTGACCATGTCATAAGTGATGTAATATGTGACGTCATCACCAGTGCATTGCGGGCGCGCGAGTTATAGTTAGCTCAACTAACTATAACAGGTGAATGTCTCTGGTTTTATATGAGTTAAATGTCCAAGTAACTATAACGTCCCTGAAACCTATGGTTTTTTCAGTGAATTTCTAAGGTTTTTTAAATGCTAATTTCTAACTATAACGTCCCTGAAACCTATGGTTTTTTCAGTGAATTTCTGAGGTTTTATAAATGCTAATTTCAAACTATAACGTGCCTGAAACCTATGATTTTTTCAGTGAATTTCTAAGGTTTTTTAAATGCTAATTTCTAACTATAACGTCCCTGAAACCTATGTTTTTTTCTAGGCCTGGGCCAAAATTCCGTTCCGTTCGCGGAAATTGCGATAATTTGGCATTTTCGCGTTCCGCAGAAAGCGCGAAAATGTCAAAATTTCCACATTCCGCAGCTTAGCGATAATTTGTTTCTTGCTCGCGCTGTAAAATAATACATACTCGTGTGCGCGCGGTCGCCTTACCTGAATCCCCGCACTTGCCGACAAGTTTTCCCGATATGGTCGCGTTCTCCACGAGATGTTGGATTGTTGGTAGTCATTTGCGCTGTGTCGCGCCCGCAGTAATGTCATGCGTCGCGCGATCACGTCTTTCTTCTCGCGATCATGCACCGCGAGGCAAGTGAAAACAAGATGGTCGCGCCCACGAGCAACCGCATGGGTAAGTTGGCGAGCCGCGACCACGCAGAAAATACCGCGAACGGGCGGGAAAAAAACATCCGCATCTTCGCGATATTTCCACGTGTTTGAGGAGATTTTTTACATTTTCGCGATGATTTGCGAAAGCGAATTTCGCTAATTCCGCCCACCCCTATTTTTTTCAGTGAATTACAAAGGTTTTTTAAATGCTAATTTCTATCTATAACGTGCCTGAAACCCATTTTGTTTCCAGTGAATTTCAATGTTTTTTTAATGTTAACTTCTAATTATAATGTTAATGTAACCTATAGTTTTTTCCGACACGCAAGAAAGACACAACGCCCACTGCCTCAACCCTCAGGACCTCCCCACGTACAACCCCTCTCCCTACTACCACCAAGGCAGTGCAGAACAGGACAGCGAACCCTCCAAAAACGGCATAGTCCCTTAGCTCAATGTTGGGAAATATGGCAATCGTTTTTTCAGTAAATGTGATTTTTTTTTAAATACTAATTTCTAATTTTAATCTTCCTGAGACCTATGTTTTTTTGTGAATTTCAAAGGTTATTTAAATACTATTTTCTAATTATAATGTTCATAAAACCTATGTTTTTCTCAGTAATTTTGAAAAAAAAAAGATATTTTATAACTTTAATATGCTAAAAATTGTTTGCGTATTTTTTTATTTATTATTTAATGTCTTCTTTTTTAAAAAATATTAAACAACTACATACAGTGTGAAAGGGAGCCCAGCCCAGATTCGCATCTGAAGACCAACACATGTCATAGACCTACTGATCAAGCAGCTCCGACACCCAAGAACGCAATAACACCCACCATCACCCCCAGGACCCTCCCTACCACCGAGGAGGCACAGAACAAGACAGCGAACTTTCCGAAAATGGCATGGTCCCTCAGCCACACAATAGCTGAATATTGGGACTGGTGTGAACAACCTATATGTGAAGGAAGCAATTCACCCATGAATAACAATGCACACAATGCAAAGTGTAGCGGTGATGTGCTGGACACATCACAGTATGCAGAACACACACCTCCCCATGTGCACAAATACTACTGGTGCTTGTAGTGTTGTGGACAGTGGGCCCAACCATGGTACGTCAAACACTAGGGACGATCTCAGTAATGTAGCTGTATCGTCCCCCCTGTAAGCATAAGCGTTACCGGAGTGGGCTGGTCCGACGTACGCCACTTCAGCAGAGGAGTGTGAATAAATAGGCCGGGACTCTGGCCGTGGTTCACTTGTGAACTGTGAAAACCAACGACTGTGCTAGAGCAGCGGGCCTCACCCAGCCATGAGGCTGCCGCCATGACCGCTGGTCTCCTCGACACAGGCCCCTGCGAACCCAGCGGCACAGCACTGCAGACTTATGTCTGTACAGACTACTGCCTTCGATCTACACTGCGGACAGCAGGCATCACAATTCAGATGGAGTAGCGATTGCTGATGATGCAGTCCAGTGCGCAAGATACATTGCTCCCAGTGCGGCCCTCTCAGACCACGCATCATGGCAGGGTGCACACACGCGGAGCGCCAAAGGTACCACTAACTTAGTGCACCACAAGTCCTCGACACATATGGCCTTACTGAGGCAGAATTCAATAGACAAAAGACATTGCTTCGAGTACGCCCCCCGGACCACGCATCATTGCAGGGTACGTATGCGCTGAGCGCCAAAGGTTCTACTAACTCAGTGCACCCTAAGTCATCGCCACGTGGCCTTATTGAGGCAGAATTCAATAGACAAAAGACATTTATCCGAGTGCGGCCCTCCCAAACCACGCATCATCGCAGGGTACGTACACGCTGAGCGCCAAAGGTACTACTAACTCAGTGCACCATAAGTCATCGCAAGGAAGAGTGAACAGTTTTATGTCAGCAGTGAGGCATACTATCACTCGAAAATCACCCAAAAATATATATATATATATATTTTTTTTAACGTTTTTGAATTTTTTTTTATTTATAAATTTTTCACATTAACAGAAAAACATTAACAGGGCCTGTTCATTCTTGGTGTCATAATGCAGAATACATAGCATGAAGTTGTTACAATATCAACAATGTCAAGTACATCGTAGCAGTGGACGGCAGAAGAATAAATCACATATCAAATTCAGTAGTCACCCAGTAAATACTATTCATCAGTGGAATGAGCTAATAGGTAAGCAGTGAAAGGTCCCCAAATGTCTTGTGGCCTCGAAGCTTGTGGCAGCTCCTTCCAATAACATAGAAGTTGGTCCCGACAATATGCTATATATCTGAGCCAATGCGCTACTTGTGGCGCCGTCCTACCATCCCAATGAATCGAGACCCTACGTTTAGCCAACAGTAGCGCCAAGGCCGCTAGTTTACGATTACTTAGTTTAAGCTTTAACACATTCCCCAGAAGGCAGAGGGTCATAGTACATGCAAGAGGTTCGCCCACCATTTCCGCCACCGCCCCTGTAACTTTACCCCAGAAATCAGATACCTTCGGACAGGTCCGTGACAAGTGGCAAAAGTCAGCCGTATCTGCACCACATCGTCTACAACAAGGCGAGTCCCTGAGTCCCTATTTATGAAGTTGTACTGGTGTATAATACATCTGATGAATGTATTTATAGTGGATCAGCCGCAGGTTACCATTGGCTGTAAGCTGTCCTGTAAGCCTACAACATGCTACCCATTCATCTTCAGTAAGCTTCTGTGGCAGGATATCATTCCACCTATTCATGGGACCCAGAGTAACAGCAGCCTCATCAGTCTGCGAGGCATTGTACAGTCGAGTAACTAATTTAGTTCTAAGTTGCGAGGTATATAGCAACTGTAAAGCCGTTAGAGTAGGTGGCTCCTCAGGGAAGCAAGTGTGCAGCGCCACAAGCGCAGCTCTCAGTCTGCTGTATACAAACGTCGCCATAGCAGGCCTGTCCTCACCCCCCACAAAGGCGTTAAGGTCAATAACTTTGCCATTAGAATATATATCCCCCATAGTGCGCGCTCCCACCTTCTGCAAAACTTTCAATGAGCCCGCTTCAGTTGTCACCGAGATTATCCCATGATGCAGAAGTGGCATCGCCGGAGCATATAGCGGCAGCTTCCGGGCACGCTTCCCGAGTTCCCTCCAAGCATGTGCTGTACATTGTACTGTATCAACTTCATCTTTTTCAAACACTGTAGTGTCGTTGACAATCATCACTTGCAGTGGTATTGGTTTCACCGCCCCCGCCACAACAGCTACATGCGGTGTGTACGGTGGTGCGTTTAGCCAATAAAAGGCATACTGCTCTTGGGCGCACAGGTAGTATAGGTGCATATCAGGCACTTTAAATCCTCCCGACTCATAGGGCAGTGTCAGAACATCCCACTTAACACGCGGCTTTCTTACCCCCCAAACTAGCGTAATCAGTAAGCCACGGAGCGTATTAAAGAAATGCGATCTTAATATGATGGGAATAGTGCCAAATAGGTATAAGAACTTTGGGAGAACCACCATCTTAAGTAGAGCCACCCTGTCAGCAAATGACAACGGTAGGCGTATCCATCTATTGATCTGTTCCTCAAGTCGGATGACCGCAGTGCCATAGTTTGCACTAATAATCCTCTGCGGGTCCCTGTGAACCCACACACCTAGGTATTTAACCGGTTCCTCCCTCCATTCCAATGGGAACCCGAGTTCAAATTGCGTTGTGCACTCTGTCAAAGAGACCACTACCGATTTATTCCAGTTTATCCCTAAACCAGAGTACCATTCAAATCGTATGTATTCCCTAATGAGATGTTCCAAATACAGCACTGGCTCACGCACATTCAAAACCATATCGTCTGCATACATGGACACAGCCAATGGCCTCTGATGAAAGCGTAGCGCTGCCCTCGCATGGCGTTGCCGCAATATACAGGCCAGCGGCTCTAACACCACCGCAAAAAGTAGTGGCGATAGGGGGCAGCCCTGCCTCGTCCCACGCTTAATCGGGAGTGTATCAGAGGTCCTACCATTTACCCGCACTCGTGCCACCGGTTCTGTGTACAACAGCTTGACCCAGTTGGTAAAAATAAAAGGCACCCCCATACGATGTAATACCGCCAGCATGTATCGCCAAGATATGGAATCGAATGCCTTTGCGGCATCCAGCAGGACCGCCACTGCAGGCAGAGTAGGCTCCAGAAGGTGTAGGACTGCAAACAGTGTCCGTAAATTATGAGCTGTGGAGCGGGCAGGGACAAAACCAGATTGATCTGGGAGCACCATAACAGGTAATAGTAGTTGCAACCTGGTCGGCAGGACTTTTCCTAATATTTTCACATCCGTATTCATTAGAGACAACGGTCGATATGATTCACATTTATCGGGCTCCTTCCTGGCTTCAGTAACGTTACAATCAGGGCCTCTCGGAGTGTGGCCGGCAGCTTTTGCTGTTCATACGCATCTTCAAACATCGTATGAAGCCGTGGCACCAGTAAATCAATATATTCGTTATAAAACTCCGCTGGGAATCCATCTGTGCCCGTAGCTTTACCATTGGGCAGTGCATGAATCGCATCTCGTATTTCGCCCGGCGTGAGCGGGTGCATTAAAAAGTTCTGCTGTCTTTTTGATAGCCAGACCAGCGCAATGTCCTCCAGGTATTGCGCTATGTCATGTTATGCTTGGAACGTCTACAATCACTAAGACCACGGAAGCAGCAAAACAGCGGAAATCGGGGAAAAACAAAAAACGAAATGAGAGAAGAAAAGCCAACCGGAGAAGGAGCAAACAAAAAACAACTGAAGAAGCCACCAAGGAGGTATTGGAAGAAATAGAATGCTCTAATCCAATTGAAACTGATGAAACAACAGTTATCAATTTGACGGACCTTACTCTCAACAGGGCGGAAACACAATTACTGGCCCTAGGACTCTCATTCTGCCCTGAAAGCTCTTTTAACTACGCCAAATCACGTATAGACATCTACAAAAGCGTCAGGAAATTGAAGCTAATGAAATTCCATGCTCAATCCAACAAACAAACAGCGGGGGCAGCTCTGATTGCTCAAACATCAACATCGCAACCGCTTGATGGAAAAGAGACGACATTGAACACACAGGAGCTAGTAGATATCATATATGATTTACAACATGAAAATGATCCAACAAGTCAAATTTCGTCAACAAGTCAATGTCAACAAACCGCACAGGGGGCGGGCAAATGTTTAACCCCCTTCAAGCCACCATCTAAATTCTACCCTATTACAATCAAGGATACTATTGATAGCTTTCAGGAGCAGGTTATAGCGGATCTAAAGAATCTCAACAAAATAACCAGCAAGGCTAGGCAAACAAGAAATAAAAACATCAAAGAATTACAATATCATCAACTGATGACCAAAATAAAAAACAACAAGGAAATAGTAATTCGCAATGCAGACAAGGGTGGCAACGTAGTTTTATTAAAAAGGGAAAACTACCTGAAAGAAGCCATGAACCACCTAAATGACAAATCCTGTTATGCAACGAGCAATAGAGCCACGTGGACTGCAATTAATTCAACATACCAAGTAAAACTAATGGCCTGGCGTGAAATGGGACTGTTAACATCTGAGGAGTATAAATACTTGTGGACTCAAAAACCAGTTATCCCTATTTTATACTTTATACCCAAAATCCACAAAGACAAAATCAACCCGCCAGGAAGACCAATAATCTCTGCTCGTAACAGTATTTTTGAAAAAACCTCCAGATATGTGGATTTTTTCCTACAAGACTTTGTTCAAAACCTGACATCGTACATTAAAGACACGGGCGATTTTTTAAAGAAAATAAAAGACTTTGAATGGCAAGAAGATTACCTTTTGATGGTGTTAGATGTAACCTCACTATATACATCAATCAAACATAATGATGGACTAAGAGCTTTAAAGTATTTTTTGGCAAGAAGAGGAACCGTCTACGCTGAACATAACCAGATGCTAATTAACATGGTTGAACTGTGTCTGAATAACAACATTTTTATGTTTCAAGATGCATTATTCCAACAATTACGCGGGGTGGCGATGGGTGCAAGCTTCTCCCCCAGCTATGCATGTCTACACATGGGCTGGTGGGAGGAGCTTGTACTCATGACCAAATATCATGACATCTTTGAACTTAATATTCAATGTTGGTTCAGGTTCATTGATGACCTGTTTGTTGTGTGGTAGGGATCAGAACAGGGCGCTAGGGATTTCATTAACAATCTAAACACTAATGACCTAAACCTGGAATTTACCTCTACTATCAGTAAAAAAGGTATAATATTTTTGGATGTGGAGGTATATATAGAACAAGGCAAGATGGAAACGAAATTGCACAGAAAACCAACAGCAGGCAATTCTATCCTGCATGCCAACAGTTCCCACCCCAAACACCTTATTCATAGCATTCCCTATGGGGAATTGCTACGGATAAAACGTATCTGCAGTGATGAAGAATCCCTGAAAATAGCACACCAGGAATGTATCAACCGCTTCAAAATGAGAGGTTACAGCAATAAATGCCTAAACAAAGCCCTTACCAAATGTAACCAGGTCAACAGGGATACTCTGATTTGTCCCACACCTAAACTTGAAGCCTCTGACACAAAAACACCTGATAACTTTAGATTTATCTTCCAATACAACAGACAAGAGGGGGCAGTAAGGAAAATACTTAACAGAAATTGGTACCTCATCAAACAGGACCCAATAATTGGTAAAAAAATCCCTAAAAGACCAACTATCACCTATAGACGAGGAGTTTCTATGAAAGATATGTTGGTAGACAATGATCCATGTGGGGTGGGAGTCAAGGGCTCTTGGCTGTCACAACGACGGGGATTCCTCAAATGCAGGATCTGCAAGGCCTGTGAATATGGAATCTCCACAACTAATTACACCACACCCTTTGGGGGACCAAATAGGGAGATTACCAAATCATTGAACTGCAAATCTGACCATGTAATTTATGTTTTAGAATGTACATGTAAACTAAGGTACATAGGGAGCACCATTCTCCCTGGACACAAGAGAATATTACAACACATTCGTGCCATTAAAAACCACGATCAGGCATATCCAGTGGCACGCCATTTCCAAGAAATCCATGAGGGTAACCCTAAGGATTTAAGTTACTTTCTCATTGACTCTGTCCCTAAAAACAAAAGAGGTGGTGACCGCGAAAAATCACTTAGAGTTTTGGAAATGTATTACATTCTTAATCTAGACAGCAAATATCCACATGGATTGAATAGCTCGGAGGAGCTTCACGCTAGCCTGTAAACATGTACACCAAGTCATGTAAAATCCTAGATACACATAACTTTACATACATAACAACAGTTCTTTTGATGTTCCTTACTATAATGTGAATCTAATCTAATTTCAAGGTTTGAAAGAAGATCCCTTGTTGACCTGTACCTGACTTTATTTTCAAACCCCAGTATCAAGTCACTATACATATATTTGTCAACATTTTAGTGACCATGATGCTACTAATTCTTTTTTAACAAAAACTGCTTTTTCCTCTCTCGGGTCTCTTTTTTATATATGATATTTTTATATTATTATATACACATTTTTACACATTTTTACATATATTTAATCATCACTAGTCACTTTTTTAGAAATTACTAATTTAAGCACTTTTTAGCACGTCAACACCAATATCTAAGTAGATACCAAAAAAATAATAACAAAAAAACCAAAATAATCAGTGGAACATTACAAAAAAATAACAATCATTCCTATGTGACGAAACTTATCGGGGATAACTCTACAATGGGCAATCTAATCGGTCCCTCCTTTTTTCTATTCCTTTTAGTCTTTCGAGTCAGTGATCATCTAACGTAGAGAACCGTGGCTCCCAATTTGCTAACACAATCAGTTAATAGGGGTATGGTAGACAAAACGAATTGTAATATTGGATTTTAAATTGTGATGCATTTTATAATCTTACACTCGGATTTCTTTGCATTTATGTATCTACACTATATATTTATTCATATATTTATATGTTTTTATATATGTCCAAATATTTATATATATGAGGTATTTATATAAGATTTTATCTCTACATGTTTATATACTTATATATATTTATATATTTATTCTGAAGATTTTAATCTTTTTTTAAACATGACACGATGAACATTAGATCGCTCATTCCGATATTTAAATCGCTATTATAATCTCTTTACTAACTCGAAAGAAATGATACGTTAAGGACTCGGACAATGATGAATTTAACTGATTGTGAGTAAAGTTTTAAATGTTTCATTTGTGAAAAAAACTGTTGAAACTCATGTAGCCCTACCCCCTTTAAAAGTGCAAATCAACTGGTGGTTCAGCGTCATGTGATCAAGTCCCCCAGCAGGGACGAAACGCGTAATGGCTGCTACTAGGATGTAACCTAAGGACATTAAAAAACTTCGATCTTTAAGGATTGTGGTCCGTGCTCTTTTTCCGTGGCTGGCGGCAGAATCGCGGAGTGTAAGAGTGCATGCAAATATATATATATATATATATATATATATATATATATATATATATATATATATATATATACATATCTATATATATATATATACATATATATATATATATATAGATATATCCCAGTCATCCATCCTGCTCCAAGGAGAAAATGCCACGCACTCAGGATCGGTATGTATATGGCTAGTTTATTGTATTCAAGTCTCCCATGACCCCGCAGAAAAAAGAGAGACGCGTTTCGCCTGCGCAGCAGGCTTTATCAATCTACTTTGTCGCCATCAAATCAGAACTATATATAGCCTTACCCTCTAATACAGGCACTATTAAACATAGAGAACCTTTTGAGATGTCATCAGTGATGTCATGAGTGATGTCACTGACCATGTCATAAGTGATGTAATATGTGACGTCATCACCAGTGCATTGCGGGCGCGCGAGTTATAGTTAGCTCAACTAACTATAACAGGTGAATGTCTCTGGTTTTATATGAGTTAAATGTCCAAGTAACTATAACGTCCCTGAAACCTATGGTTTTTTCAGTGAATTTCTAAGGTTTTTTAAATGCTAATTTCTAACTATAACGTCCCTGAAACCTATGGTTTTTTCAGTGAATTTCTGAGGTTTTATAAATGCTAATTTCTAACTATAACGTGCCTGAAACCTATGATTTTTTCAGTGAATTTCTAAGGTTTTTTAAATGCTAATTTCTAACTATAACGTCCCTGAAACCTATGTTTTTTTCTAGGCCTGGGCCAAAATTCCGTTCCGTTCGCGGAAATTGCGATAATTTGGCATTTTCGCGTTCCGCAGAAAGCGCGAAAATGTCAAAATTTCCGCATTCCGCAGCTTAGCGATAATTTGTTTCTTGCTCGCGCTGTAAAATAATACATACTCGTGTGCGCGCGGTCGCCTTACCTGAATCCCCGCACTTGCCGACAAGTTTTCCCGATCTGGTCGCGTTCTCCACGAGATGTTGGATTGTTGGTAGCCATTTGCGCTGTGTCGCGCCCGCAGTAATGTCATGCGTCGCGCGATCACGTCTTTCTTCTCGCGATCATGCACCGCGAGACAAGTGAAAACAAGATGGTCGCGCCCACGAGCAACCGCATGGGTAAGTTGGCGAGCCGCGACCACGCAGAAAATACCGCGAACGGGCGGGAAAAAAACATCCGCATCTTCGCGATATTTCCACGTGTTTGAGGAGATTTTTTACATTTTCGCGATGATTTGCGAAAGTGAATTTCGCTAATTCCGCCCACCCCTATTTTTTTCAGTGAATTTCAAAGGTTTTTTAAATGCTAATTTCTATCTATAACGTGCCTGAAACCCATTTTGTTTCCAGTGAATTTCAATGTTTTTTTAATGCTAACTTCTAATTATAATGTTAATGTAACCTATAGTTTTTTCCGACACGCAAGAAAGACACAACGCCCACTGCCTCAACCCTCAGGACCTCCCCACGTACAACCCCTCTCCCTACTACCACCAAGGCAGTGCAGAACAGGACAGCGAACCCTCCAAAAACGGCATAGTCCCTTAGCTCAATGTTGGGAAATATGGCAATCGTTTTTTCAGTAAATGTGATTTTTTTTTAAATACTAATTTCTAATTTTAATCTTCCTGAGACCTATCTTTTTTTGTGAATTTCAAAGGTTATTTAAATACTATTTTCTAATTATAATGTTCATAAAACCTATGTTTTTCTCAGTAATTTTGAAAAAAAAATGATATTTTATAACTTTAATATGCTAAAAATTGTTTGTGTATTTTTTTATTTATTATTTAATGTCTTCTTTTTTAAAAAATATTAAACAACTACATACAGTGTGAAAGGGAGCCCAGCCCAGATTCGCATCTGAAGACCAACACATGTCATAGACCTACTGATCAAGCAGCTCCGACACACAAGAACGCAATAACACCCACCATCACCCCCAGGACCCTCCCTACCACCGAGGAGGCACAGAACAAGACAGCGAACTTTCCGAAAATGGCATGGTCCCTCAGCCACACAATAGCTGAATATTGGGACTGGTGTGAACAACCTATATGTGAAGGAAGCAATTCACCCATGAATAACAATGCACACAATGCAAAGTGTAGCGGTGATGTGCTGGACACATCACAGTATGCAGAACACACACCTCCCCATGTGCACAAATACTACTGGTGCTTGTAGTGTTGTGGACAGTGGGCCCAACCATGGTACGTCAAACACTAGGGACGATCTCAGTCATGTAGCTGTATCGTCCCCCCTGTAAGCATAAGCGTTACCGGAGTGGGCTGGTCCGACGTACGCCACTTCAGCAGAGGAGTGTGAATAAATAGGCCGGGACTCTGGCCGTGGTTCACTTGTGAACTGTGAAAACCAACGACTGTGCTAGAGCAGCGGGCCTCACCCAGCCATGAGGCTGCCGCCATGACCGCTGGTCTCCTCGACACAGGCCCCTGCGAACCCAGCGGCACAGCACTGCAGACTTATGTCTGTACAGACTACTGCCTTCGATCTACACTGCGGACAGCAGGCATCACAATTCAGATGGAGTAGCGATTGCTGATGATGCAGTCCAGTACGCAAGATACATTGCTCCCAGTGCGGCCCTCTCAGACCACGCATCATGGCAGGGTGCACACACGCGGAGCGCCAAAGGTACCACTAACTTAGTGCACCACAAGTCATCGACACATATGGCCTTACTGAGGCAGAATTCAATAGACAAAAGACATTGCTTCGAGTACGCCCCCCGGACCACGCATCATTGCAGGGTACGTATGCGCTGAGCGCCAAAGGTTCTACTAACTCAGTGCACCCTAAGTCATCGCCACGTGGCCTTATTGAGGCAGAATTCAATAGACAAAAGACATTTATCCGAGTGCGGCCCTCCCAAACCACGCATCATCGCAGGGTACGTACACGCTGAGCGCCAAAGGCACTACTAACTCAGTGCACCATAAGTCATCGCAAGGAAGAGTGAACAGTTTTATGTCAGCAGTGAGGCATACTATCACTCGAAAATCACCCAAAAATATATATATATATATTTCTTTTTTAACATTTTTGAATTTTTTTTTATTTATAAATTTTTCACATTAACAGAAAAACATTAACAGGGCCTGTTCATTCTTGGTGTCATAATGCAGAATACATAGCATGAAGTTGTTACAATATCAACAATGTCAAGTACATCGTAGCAGTGGACGGCAGAAGAATAAATCACATATCAAATTCAGTAGTCACCCAGTAAATACTATTCATCAGTGGAATGAGCTAATAGGTAAGCAGTGAAAGGTCCCCAAATGTCTTGTGGCCTCGAAGCTTGTGGCAGCTCCTTCCAATAACATAGAAGTTGGTCCCGACAATATGCTATATCTCTGAGCCAATGCGCTACTTGTGGCGCCGTCCTACCATCCCAATGAATCGAGACCCTACGTTTAGCCAACAGTAGCGCCAAGGCCGCTAGTTTACGATTACTTAGTTTAAGCTTTAACACATTCCCCAGAAGGCAGATGGTCATAGTACATGCAAGAGGTTCGCCCACCATTTCCGCCACCGCCCCTGTAACTTTACCCCAGAAATCAGATACCTTCGGACAGGTCCGTGACAAGTGGCAAAAGTCAGCCGTATCTGCACCACATCGTCTACAACAAGGCGAGTCCCTGAGTCCATATTTATGAAGTTGTACTGGTGTATAATACATCTGATGAATGTATTTATAGTGGATCAGCCGCAGGTTACCATTGGCTGTAAGCTGTCCTGTAAGCCTACAACATGCTACCCATTCATCTTCAGTAAGCTTCTGTGGCAGGATATCATTCCACCTATTCATGGGACCCAGAGTAACAGCAGCCTCATCAGTCTGCGAGGCATTGTACAGTCGAGTAACTAATTTAGTTCTAAGTTGCGAGGTATATAGCAACTGTAAAGCCGTTAGAGTAGGTGGCTCCTCAGGGAAGCAAGTGTGCAGCGCCACAAGCGCAGCTCTCAGTCTGCTGTATACAAACGTCGCCATAGCAGGCCTGTCCTCACCCCCCACAAAGGCGTTAAGGTCAATAAATTTGCCATTAGAATATATATCCCCCATAGTGCGCGCTCCCACCTTCTGCAAAACTTTCAATGAGCCCGCTTCAGTTGTCACCGAGATTATCCCATGATGCAGAAGTGGCATCGCCGGAGCATATAGCGGCAGCTTCCGGGCACGCTTCCCGAGTTCCCTCCAAGCATGTGCTGTACATTGTACTGTATCAACTTCATCTTTTTCAAACACTGTAGTGTCGTTGACAATCATCACTTGCAGTGGTATTGGTTTCACTGCCCCCGCCTCAACAGCTACATGCGGTGTGTACAGTGGTGCGTTTAGCCAATAAAAGGCATACTGCTCTTGGGCGCACAGGTAGTATAGGTGCATATCAGGCACTTTAAATCCTCCCGACTCATAGGGCAGTGTCAGAACATCCCACTTAACACGCGGCTTTCTTCCCCCCCAAACTAGCGTAATCAGTAAGCCACGGAGCGTATTAAAGAAATGCGATCTTAATATGATGGGAATAGTGCCAAATAGGTATAAGAACTTTGGGAGAACCACCATCTTAAGTAGAGCCACCCTGTCAGCAAATGACAACGGTAGGCGTATCCATCTATTGATCTGTTCCTCAAGTCGGATGACCGCAGTGCCATAGTTTGCACTAATAATCCTCTGCGGGTCCCTGTGAACCCACACACCTAGGTATTTAACCGGTTCCTCCCTCCATTCCAATGGGAACCCGAGTTCAAATTGCGTTGTGCACTCTGTCAAAGAGACCACTACCGATTTATTCCAGTTTATCCCTAAACCAGAGTACCATTCAAATCGTATGTATTCCCTAATGAGATGTTCCAAATACAGCACTGGCTCACGCACATTCAAAACCATATCGTCTGCATACATGGACACAGCCAATGGCCTCTGATGAAAGCGTAGCGCTGCCCTCGCATGGCGTTGCCGCAATATACAGGCCAGCGGCTCTAACACCACCGCAAAAAGTAGTGGCGATAGGGGGCAGCCCTGCCTCGTCCCACGCTTAATCGGGAGTGTATCAGAGGTCCTACCATTTACCCGCACTCGTGCCACCGGTTCTGTGTACAACAGCTTGACCCAGTTGGTAAAAATAAAAGGCACCCCCATACGATGTAATACCGCCAGCATGTATCGCCAAGATATGGAATCGAATGCCTTTGCGGCATCCAGCAGGACCGCCACTGCAGGCAGAGTAGGCTCCAGAAGGTGTAGGACTGCAAACAGTGTCCGTAAATTATGAGATGTGGAGCGGGCAGGGACAAAACCAGATTGATCTGGGAGCACCATAACAGGTAATAGTAGTTGCAACCTGGTCGGCAGGACTTTTCCTAATATTTTCACATCCGTATTCATTAGAGGCAACGGTCGATATGATTCACATTTATCGGGCTCCTTCCTGGCTTCAGTAACGTTACAATCAGGGCCTCTCGGAGTGTGGCCGGCAGCTTTTGCTGTTCATACGCATCTTCAAACATCGTATGAAGCCGTGGCACCAGTAAATCAATATATTCGGTATAAAACTCCGCTGGGAATCCATCGGTGCCCGTAGCTTTACCATTGGGCAGTGCATGAATCGCATCTCGTATTTCGCCTGGCGTGAGCGGGTGCATTAAAAAGTTCTGCTGTCTTTTTGATAGCCAGACCAGCGCAATGTCCTCCAGGTATTGCGCTATGTCATCCTCGTCCGCTGTTTGTCTATGGTCATACATAGCCGTATAGTAGCGTACAAAGGTGTCAAGGACACCTGCGCTATCGCAATGTCTATTATCCCCCTCCACCACAGATTGCACAACATTAGTTTTTGCCCCTGGCACTTTCAGTTTGTCTGCTAGGACCCTACCTGGTCTTCCACCTTCCCCATAATACCTGGCTGTCCAGCGCCGGGACATATGCTTAATTTCTGAGCCTGCCAGATCATTATACTCGGTTACCTTAGTTCTAATTGACGCTAGGGTAGTGACATCTGACGTGCTTTCATATTGGCGTTCAAGATCTATCAGCTCACCCTCCAATCGTTTCATAGACCCCCTAAGTGACTTCAGCACCCCTGCCTGCAACCCTATGCATACACCTCGTATCGTTACTTTAAATGCTTCCCACAAAGTTCCCGTACTATCTACTGAGCCATCGTTCTCATCAAAGTAAAAAATAAAGGCATCCCGTACCCCCTCTCGGAACACCTGGTCCTGCAAGGCCGAGGTTTGCAGTCGGCATTGGAATTGTGGTGGCGTATACATGGGTATGATCATTTGGAACAGCGATGGGGAGTGGTCAGACAGCGTACCCGGCAGGTGACACACCTTAGTGATGAGCGAGTTTACCGCAGCGGTAGCCAGCCAATAGTCTAGCCGAGACCAAGAATGATGCGCACAAGAGTGACACGTGCCTTCCCGCACCCCAGGGTGTCTCAATCTCAAGATATCTATAAGAGATAAATCTTGCATACCATCTTTAACAACTTGCGCTGCTTTTTTAATCGTGGGACCCACACTAGAGTGACGGTCCATGGACAGGTCCAGAACCACATTCAAATCACCCCCACAAATTATGGGAGCCGGTTGCAGCCGATAGACCTTGTTCCACACTTCTTCATAAAAAATAGGGTCGTCAATGTTGGGACCATATATGTTAATGAGAGTCATCATCATCCCACATAACTTCCCTTGCACAATAATATATCTACCATTATCATCAATATCCACGTGCACTAGCGCAAAGGGTAGACCCTTTTTATCAAAATCATAACGCCCCTCGCATAAGAGGAGCAGGACGACGCCCATGTCACCTCAGCCCATCTAGTGGCCACTTTAGCCGCTGCTTGCTTGGTCAGGTGAGTCTCCTGTAGGAACGCCACTTGCACATTGTGCCTATCCAAATAGGCCAGCACCTCCCTAGTTTTTTTTGGGTTGTTCAGGCCTCTGACATTCCATGTTATCCACGTGATGTTGCCACCCTCAGCTGCCATCTATTCCTCTCTCTATCAGGGTAATAACCATGTCTACCGTAGGCATACTATGCGTTACATTCTCTTTGCTATCATGTATTCTGCTATGCATAATACCACATGCGAACACCCCCCCAACCAACCCCCCCTCCCACTGTAGCATCCCAATTATGCTAAGAATCCCCATTGCAACAAACACAATGAACAAACCAACCCCCCCTACCCACCGTGAGCAGATAAGCTGCTCACACCCAACTCTCATATCCATAACTTTGTGGGGCGCACCCTTAGTGGAGGACACCAGCCGCCCAATTACCCCCTCGTTGGTATGAGGGGTGGTCAGGGCCAGACCTATTTGCTCCTTGTCACATCTCATTACAACATATTGAACCAGAACAGTGATGCAGCGACGTAGGGAGGGTCCCAGTCCCAGATATGCGACATCTAACAGGTATAGCTCCCAGGTCTATCACAGCACCGCACAGTATATCCAAACATAACAGTTATGCAATTATACAGAGAGGAACTCATTTCCAAGATTCAACATCTACTAAGTGCTGCTAGCAAACTGGTCACCAGCAGACGGCCCAGCTGGAGTCGCAGCATAGGCAGGAGACAGTTTATCCATGCCGAAGTATAGAATCAATGCTGCAATGCCACATTGATCTTGTATATCGGCAGGGTGACCCTGTAGCACCATGTACCACCAATTTCCCATCTCAGCCGCAGGCGCACCTCCATGTACACCTACACATTATCCACTGAGTGAGCCCCACACATCCATGAAAGGCTCAGCCAGAGGCGCTCCCACCAACATGGCACTACCAGGGCAGCCCTTAATAACAGTAGTAATTACACAGTACAGCCTCGGGCCAGTAGCACATGACGAATCCTGAGTGCACCAGCCGGCTTACTTGGACTGGGAGTGCAGGCCCATACACGAAGAAACTTTAAGCATAGTTACCAACGGCACTTAGCCGACAAGCTGCAGTCCCCTAATCCTCATTATCCGCTTCATCTCCGTCCGCACCAGATGTTCCGCGCCGTTCGAGCTGCTTAATGTACTGCATCGCGTCTTTAGGAGTCATGAAAATGCGATGTTTGCTACCTTGTAGGATTTTAAGACGCGCCGGGTAGAGCATGGCATATTGTATTTTCATGGTTTGTAACTTCTTCTTAACCATAATAATTCAGGAGTTTTGCGATTATCGGGCGCGGAGGTGCCCCCGGGACAGGCCGCGGCGCCAGGGAGCGATGGGCTCTTTCTACTACCAGCATGCTTGAAAAGTGTTCAGCGCCCAGCATACCCTTGAGCATTTCCTCGACATAGAGTTCCAATTTGCCCGTGTTGGTGAATTCGGACACCCCTGTGATGCGTAGATTATTGCAGCGTGATCTCGCTTCTAAATCCTCGCTCTTTGCCCTTATTACCTCCAAGAGCTTTTCCATCTGGGTGCAGGACTCTGTAATATTTTCCACTTTGTCTTCTGCATGCGATATGCGTTGCTCTGCTTCTGTTATGCGGACGCCATGTTTCACTACCACCAGGTCACCAGTAAAAGCAAAAAGTTCAGGGGTGAACCTGCCAGAAGGGCCAAGTCCAACAGTATCCATGCGAAGATTCAAATTGTCTATTTTACTGTCAATTGTATGTAGACTTTGCTGCATGGCCAGCATCATTTTCTCCAACTTGCTACTGCTGCCTGCCTCTAGGTCCGTCTCAGTGTCCGAAGCCACCTGCATTTGCGTTTTTTTGAGGCGCTTGGATTCAAACGAAAGTTTAGGCTGCAACTGTTTGTCTGGCTTACCCATCATTCCACAGGTTGCCGGGCACTCGAGCGCGCTTCAACTGTTAGGACCCAATCTAGGCGACGCCAGTGCAGCTTCAGTGGAACGGAGACCAGCAGTCCTAGGACAGAATTACACCAACCAGAAGACCAACAAACAGGACACCCCAGCAGGCCAACAGTCAAAGGATACAGCGCCACTAGGTTCAGAAGCCAGGCACCATATAGCAGCACATTAATGGCGGGACCTATCTCCTCACACCAGAGAGCATGCCCACAGATCGTCTCCCTGAATAACTTTCCAGCCGATTCTCCAAGTGACAATATGCACCAGCCCCTGACTCCACAGGCCGTCCCACTGCACTCAGCCCGCGCACTATTGATTCCACAGGGCAAGAGCAACGTGCAGCATGCAGAGATCCAGAGCGCTATTTGGGGTCCACAATATAGCACACGAGTGCACTGACTAATAGGACAGCCAGCGAAACAGTAGGCACTGCCCCCACCTCGAATGCAGATGATATCCCAGGGACCGGGGGGCCAGAGGCAAACATACAGTGCTTCCACCCGTGGCTGCCCATCCCTCCGTGCTTCTGCCCTCCAGGATTCCTCAGTGTGCGCTACACGCGCCAGCGGTTAATCCGCGCTGCAAGCGTAGGAGCCGGAGCGGCTTGTTATACTCTTCTGCCGCCGCCCGGCCCACACTCACAACCGGCAGATGCCGCCAGCCGCGCCCCCACCACAGAGCCGAAGCCAACTGGCAATCGGGGGCAGTGAGGCTCTGCCGCAGTCGTCCACGCTCTCTCCGCTGAGCCGCAGCGCATTCATGCCGCAGCGCACATCGGGGACTCCGACCGGCTCCGCAGCAGCCGCCGGCCCGCTTAATAGCACACGACAGCGATCTCCGCCTGGGCGCTCCTTCCCCGGTCCCACCGTGGCTCACAGCAGGCAGGACCTCTGCGCCCACAGCCGAGTCCCGGATAAGATCGGCAGCCCAATCAAAGTTGCACGGCAGCTTCAGCACTCATGTAGGCACAGCACCACAGCTCGCATTTACGAATTACACCAAGGCGCCCGCCATCTTGTCACCCGGCCTGGATCGACGTTCTCAGCAAAAATTGCAGGACTGCGCGATCAAGAAATACCGCAATCTGTGCAGCGCATTCAGCGGATATCGATGTTCCGTCCCTCAGGCAAAGATGTGAAGGAGGTGTGTAGGATTGTTAACGGATTGTCGCCCCCACCAGCAGAGCTGCACTATGGTGCGGCCATCTTGCTTCGGGCTCGCTAGCGCCCCCACCCAAAAATACTTATAATATAAAAAGAACAGAAGAATCAAAGTAAATTAATTATTACAATCCAGTAATTTTGAAGATGTGGAATGCAAATATGGACATAAAATATGTTGCAGATCACTCAATTACTGTTCCTCGCATACTACCGAAATAGAAGTCCATACCTGGAAAACATATGTCTATATGAAATACTGCAACATTATCGTTTTAGAAAAAATGTTACAGAAAAAATAAATGAAGGGAAATATGCTGTAATTGGATCTGATGGATGTTTCTTAAAGAATGCCAAAGGAAATTTGATTAATCACAGGAAATTAAGTTGTGATACTCCAGATAAGAGAGAGTTTTTCTATTTAGCTCTACTGCAACTCTTCAAACCTTTGAGGACTGAAATGGAAGTACTTGGAGATTTTGACTGCTATGAAGATTCTATCAAAGCATGTAAAGTCATTGCTATCAGTGAGGCCCGCCCGGACCATGCATCATCGCAGGGTACGCACACGCTGAGTGCTTCAGGTGCCACTAACTCACTGTACCACAAGTCATCGCCAGGTGGACTTCTTGAGGCAGAATTCAACGCAAGCCGCAACACATGGTGCCACTAACCCTGTTCAACACAAGCCGGAGACACGTAGTGCCACTAACCCTGTTCAACACAATCCGATCCCACATGTGGAACTGTGTCCTGAGTCCTGAATGGCAGTGACCCCAACTTCGTGGCAGCGACCACAGTACCAGACTCCCTTCGATTAGTGACGCGTATTTGCATATGGAAGGCCGGCGACACGTGGTGCCACTGAACCTAAACTACGCAGGCCGGTGGTGCCCCCAACCTATGCATGTGGCTGTGGGCCCTTGCTCACCGCTACCTCTGGCCTACACTGCGGTCAGCAGGGCTCACAATTCAGATACAGTCGCAATTGCAGATGACGCGGTAGGCAAGAGACATAGCTCCCACTGTGGCCAGTCATCACCAAGCAGCATCACAGGCTCATACACTTCGACAGTGTATTCTATACATATTTCATCTTTTCATGATATGCCTACACTGCGGTCAGTAGGGCTCACAATTAAAATTAAATCTTGATTCATTCATTACAGAGTCCACTAGGCAAGTAACTATCACAGGCCTAAAACCTACATAATATCATTTTAGTATCCTTGCTTCAAGAACTTTTTTTATATCAGTTATAGCTTTAGTACAATAAAAAAATTCATCTTCAAGTGCAAACAAACACTCTAACAGTCTACACTGCGGACAACAGAGCTTGCAATTCGAATTTTTGACACGTGGTGCCACTAACCCTGTTCAACACAAGCCGATCCCACATTTGGAACTGTGTCCTGAGTCCTGAATGACAGTAACCACAACTTCGTGGCAGCAACCACAGCACCAGACTCCCTTCAGTTTTATTTGTTGTTTTGCTTAAATAATTTTTTTTGTATGTAAGTCTATACATGACTAAGATTCTTGTTTGTCCAACCACACAGGAACTATTCTGGGCCCCAGAAGGTTGTTGGGGGTATGTTGGTAATATGGGAAGAGGGTGCGTTACCTGCTGATGTGGTTGCCCAGCACTCCTGCCACCCCCACTCATAGGGCTTATGTTGCCCAGCACTCCTGCCACCCCCACCCATAGGGGACCTGTTGCCCATCACTACTGCCACCCCCACCCATAGGGCTTATGTTGCCCATCACTACTGCCACCCCCACCCATAGGGCTTATGTTGCCCATCACTACTGCCACCCCCTCCCATGGGGCTTATGTTGCCCATCATTACTGCCACCCCCACCCATAGGGGACCTGTTTCCCATCACTACTGCCACCCCCACCCATAGGGCTTATGTTGCCCAACACTACTGCCACCCCCACTCATAGGGTTTATGTTGCCCATCACTACTGCCACCCCAGCCATAGGGGACCTGTTGCCCAGCACACCTGCCACCCCCACTCATAGGGCTTATGTTGCCCAGCACTCCTGCCACCCCCACCCATAGCGGACCTGTTGCCCATCACTACTGCCACCCCCACCCATAGGGCTTATGTTGCCCATCACTTCTGCCACCCCCACCCATAGGGCTTATGTTGCCCATCACTACTGCCACCCCCACTCATAGGGCTTCTGTTGCCCATCACTACTGCCACCCCCACCCATTGGGGTTATGTTGCCCATCAATACTGCCACCCCCACCCATTGGGGTTATTTTGCCCATCACTACTGCCACCCCCACCCATAGGGGATCTGTTGCCCATCACTACTGCAACCCCCACCCATAGGGGACCTGTTGCCTATCACTACTGTCACCCCCACCCATAGGGCTTATGATGCCCATCACTCCTGCCACCCCCACCCATAGGGCTTATGTTGCCCATCACTCCTGCCACCCCCAGTCATAGGGCTTATGTTGCCCATCACTACTGCCACCCCCACCAATAGGGGACCTGTTGCCCATCACTACTGCCACCCCCACCCATAGGGGACCTCTTGCCCATCACTACTGCCACCCCCACCCATAGGGCTTATGTTGCCCATAACTACTGCCACCCCCACTCTTAGTGATGCGCCACACATCCATCATACACCAACATTAGGTATGTCAGCAAAATACATCCCCCCTAACATCATGACAACAGTGTGTAGTCTGTGACAAATGCCCACAACAGTGATTATGACTTCGAACATACAATGTAACTACCATCACATGTGTGACCAAAAACTGAGTGTGGCCTACACAAGGCAAGCATCACTAGCACTGTGTCAATGTAAAAATAACACCCCCTCACTGTGTAGAACAAAAGTTAAGTGTGTGGTTCCAAACTACAGCAAATGTTGAGCATTGTGGTGATGGGGTCGAAAACCCCTCCCATCACAGTGACCAAGAGGTAAGTGTCATCATGGTCAAAGCTGCAAATGCCAAACAGCATGTATGATTTCTGGTCCCAACACATGAAACACTTTTGCGGCAAAGTAGTGGTTGTGTCCCATACCCACAGAGATGTGGTGAGGCTAATAGTTGCTGTGAAAACCTAACATACTCTTGGCCATGTGCAGACAAGCACCACCCATGGGGGCTGACAATGCATACAGTGTACAATGACACAAAAGCAGAAGTGACCATCACAAAGCATACACACATCTCAAAAATAGACACACAAATCCAAACAACCTGTGTAGACTGTAGGTGTCGGGTCACAAACTCCCATTCCATGCCAGCAATGGGACCTAACAACCAGGATGAATGCGCAGAATGATGTGATATGACTCACAGGTAGGGGTGCCCGGAATTTGCGAAAGTGACTTCGCAAATTATCGCGAAAATTTTAAAAATCTCTGCAAACACGCGGAAATATCGCCAAGATGCGGAGGTTTTTTTCCCGCCCGTTCGCGGTATTTTCTGCGTGGTCGCGGCTCGCCAACTTACCCATGCGGTTGCTCGCGGGCACGGCCATCTTGTTTTCACTCTTCTCACGGTGCATGATCGCGAGAAGAAAGACGTGATCGCGCGACCAATGACATTACTGCGGGCGCGAACTGTCGCGAGACAGTGCAAATGGCTACCAACAATCCAACATCTCGTGGAGAACGCCACCGGATCGGGAAAACTTGTCGGCGAACGCGGGGATTCAGGTAAGGCGATCGCGCGCGCGCGAGAATGTATTATTTTACAGCGCGAGCAAGAAACAAATTATCGCTAAACTGCGGAATGCGGAAATTTTGACATTTTCGCGCTCTCCGCGGAACGCAAAAATGTCAAATTATCGCAAATTCCGCGAGCGGAACGGAAATTTAGCCAGGCCTACTCACAGGGACAGCAGGGTAAATCACAAAAACAACATTCCGACAATGGCCCACAACAGCAATACCAATGAACTGGTGCAGATGCACAGACACAAACGGGCAACCTCACACTGCACATCTGACACAACCTGTGTGTGTGTGTGTGTCTCAGTATCCCCAGGCAACTACATAACACATGAGGGGGGCCGAACCACAGTGAGACAGATGTGGGCACAGTGCCATACAAAAGTAAACCATCAATGCTCCCCCCTTAGTGGGCAATCAGGCATTGTGAGATGAGAGGGAGCACAACAGACACATGTGACACAAGCTAGAATGAACAGCAACTAACACAGCAAGAGACTGACACACAACAGCACTGCCCCCAGGGACCAGACATTTGGGTGACACAAGCATGCATGACATGTCCACTTTGTTGACAAAGGTAGATGTCGTCCAAACTGTGAAACCCAGACATGTGTCCTGTGCCACAAACGTACATCACACCTACACAAACACAAATCACTGAGCATGGCCCGTCATCCATGGACAAACGGGAGCTAGGGGCCCATCCATGCAAACATTTACATCAGTCCCTCCGCAACACCACACACCCTGAACTGCACCAATGTGCATCTATGAAGCCCACATGGACAGGTGACATTGCACATGCACCCATGACAAACACAGTAATGTTGGGAGGAACCAAGGTGCACAGACTCATCACACAAGGACAGTTTATAACCCTGGTGAATGATAGACATACTGCACAGTATGCGGTAAATGGCCATGACGTCAAAGCTCACGTAACCTTCTGAATACCTGCCACAGTCCCAGGACAATGCAGAAGCCTAGGAGAACCACAAGGCACACATGCTGACACCTGCAAACATTGCAGCTCTGAAACGGACAAGTGAGATCAGTCACACACACATGCACATGTCTCAATCACTGAAAGGTACCACTTAGGGACAACTACATGATATTGCAAACAAACAAGTGCCTTGGGGACCCCCTGACTGTGTCCCATCTGCGTCTGACCACATCATCACCACTCAGAACAGACAAATCCCAATGATGAAACACCAATTAACAGTAGTGTGTCATGCACCCACACATCTGGTAGCCCATGGCAAAGTTGTGGGAAGAACACAGTACCACTCATCAAGCATCAACAACAGGAACATATAAAGGGAACACTGCCTGTGTATGAAAAGGGATGTGGACACTCACACACATGCCCGCACAACATGGGCCCAGGCAATGTCACGGAACAACACACTTACTTGGGGGGACTCAACTCCTGTGGAAGCACAGCTGTGCCAAACATAGTCCAGGTCAACTCACTGAAATAAAGGATGCCTTTTATACACTGGGGAGGATGCCAAACGTCATCGGATCCATTGATGGTTCACATGTGGCCCTGATACCACCACAGGCACATGAGCAGGCGTACCGGAACAGGAAACATTTCCACTCCATCAATGCTCTGGTGGTATGTCTTGCAGACATGTGTATCACACATGTGTGTGCACATTTCCCCGGTTCTGCGCACGATGCCTACATCATGAGGAGTAGTCGCATTGCAACGCTGATGTCACAGATGCCAGACCAGCGTGCCTGGCTTGTCGGTCTGTACTCACTGTTTACCATTGTGTGTGTTTGGCAATGTTGTATTCCACCCTCCTTCAAAACTCTGCTAATTGTTCAATTGTTTGTGTGTAGGTGACTCCGGATACCCCAACATGCCGTGGTTGCTGACACCCCTCAGGACACAATGCCAGTGATGATGATGATGAGGGTGACGTCCGCACACAGCTCATTAACAACTTCTTCACCTGAATGTGAGTTTACAGGGTTGTTGAGTGTGTCTGTGTGCCACTTGACTGGATGCGTGCAGTGATGTGTCCATTCAGGTGGTCTGTACTCCACAATAGTGTAGAACTGCTAACTTGTTTCTGTGTAGGTTTCTTGTGACATGTTTTGTGCATGTGTATTGCATTTCTTTCCTGTTCTGCTGTGCTTTTGACTGTGTCTTTTGTCTGTCCTTCCCAGGGTACTTTGCCTGCTGTTTGGTCAACACTGACCCCCAACACCCAGAATCCAACACCAGTGTGGGAGTAGTCAATTCCCATCAAGTGATGTGCCACACATCCCTGGACTTCAATTCTCTGACACTTTGTGACCATGTGTCCACTATAACGTACAATTACCTTGCAACTATTGTGGAATAAACATGTTGCTGATGTGTAATGAACCTGTGCTATGCTTTGTTGGGTGAGTTGTCTGTCTTCCCACATCTGACTGACATTTGCTTACCTCACCTGTGGACTTGTTACCACTGACTGTGGATAGGTGTTGTGTCTGTGCATACCAATGTATTTCAGGTCAACATCATTGTGTGGGATGAGTTACATGGACATGGTGAGTATGTGTTGTGCTGCCATAGTAGTGTGTCTCCCTCACATGTGTCACATCACCATGACTCACATAACGGTGGTCACATTGTTGTAGTATTAGGCATGCACTGTGTTGTTTAGCAGATCAACATCTCCATGACACATGACAAGTTGGAATCACAACAGAGGCAAGTATGGTATACTGGTGAGTTTATTTACAAAAATGTGAGAGGATAGTGCACAGGATGGTGGGTGCTGTACATTGGGTTTTGAATCCAAAGTTCACAGTAGAGTTGGAAGTGTTGGTAGCTGAAATGTCCAGAGTAAAGTCCACAGTCATCTGCTACATTGGACCAACATGAACCCTCCATGTCATGTAGGTGAGTTGTGTCAGATACAACAAGGTGAACGGGTTGCACACAAAGAACATTGTCCAGAACAGGTTTAGAGGCCCTGGGGGATGTGCAGGGACATCTGCGTCTCACTTGTCCTTCTTCGGACGACCCCTCTTCTTCTTGGAGGGAGATCCTCAGGTGCAGGTGTCTGGGGTGCAGGAGACTCTCCGCCAGAGTCATCCTCCCTCCCTGTGGCACTGGCAGATGGTGTGGCAACAGATGTTGTGGCCAGGCAAGGAGGTGTGGACATGTTTGGGCTGATCTGGTGGAAGCATAGGAGTATGTCCCGATGCACCGCAGTAAGTGCATCCCACTTTGCCTCCATGCGGGCAATTTGGGCAGCCTGCTACTGTTTAATGTCCTTGAGGATCCCCACTACCTGGCCAAATCCTCCAGTGCTATCCTGGTACGCATCTATGATGAGTGCCAGTTGGGGGTCATCATGCTGTCCAGACCCCTCTGCAAGGTGCGCCCTGTGCTTCCCACCCCTCCCAGCACCCCTATCCACACGGGCAGGACCTGCAGCGGCCTGCACAGGTGACACTGGGACCCCTTTGGTGTTGTTGCTGGTATTGTTGTCTGTAGCTTCCTGGGGTCCTGTGTCCCTGTGCTGTCGGTGTTCTGTGGCCTTGGTCTGCCCGTGTTGGCGGGGGTGCCCTGTCTGTTTCCAGATGCTGGAGGCGTGGATACAGGGGGTGCAGATGTTGGTGCTGCACAATGACTCACACCAGCGGTTACAGGTTGTTCGTCGTCATCCAAAGAGGACAGAGGCGGATCCACACCAGAGAGCTGAGGGTCCACCAGAGTCTGGGACAGGGAGCCCTCTTCATTTGGTGCTGTGTCCCCAGCACCACCTGTGTTTGGAAAAGACACACAATGTAAGTTAGGTTTCTGCAGGCATCATTGGTTCACATACATGACATTTTCTACTGTACATCAGGATGCCTGCCTGTACACTGCTTTGTCCAGGGTTGTCACGAACAGAGATTGATATTGTTGTTGCACATTGTCCAGCCAAGATGAAACATTTTAATGTGCATGTCGAAGTGTGTGCATGCCCAGCTCATGTATAGATTTGTCTGTACATGACCATTACTACTCAAGGGCCATCACTTTGCTGCCACAGGTGTGTCATCCCTGTACACATGTGAGCTTTAACAAGGACATACGTGCTATTCCACTGAGGATATGTTGTAAGATTGGGGCATGTGTGGTAGCAGATTTTGCTAGTCTTTGTGTGCCATATTGGTATATTGGTACAACATGGTCACAGTCTGGTATGCCTGTGATCTCTTTGGACGAAGTGTTTTTTACAGTGTTCCTAGTTCCCATCTCATTTCATACAAGTGATGATGTCACCATCGTTAATGAGTGTGGTGCTGAGTTTTGTATGTGCATATGTGATTTGACTTGTCAATGTTCTCCATGGTGACATGGATTGGGCAAGGTAGCACTCTGGCTTTTCAATGCTCATGACAGCGAGGGCCGGTGGTGTGTGTGTTGCAGTTTGGCTGCTGTGAGTAGCATGTCTCCTCCAATGCAGTCCAGGGTAGACCTTGTGTCTCCAGTGTCTATGTCAGTGAGTGGTGTGTTGTGTGAAGGATGCATATGTTTCAGCACGATGTAGGAGTGGAATGCAGCTCACAACAGCACAGAGTGTGAATGAGACCATGCTATGGTGTCGGCTATATTGGTGTGTCCATTCCATTTACTGTCAGATGTCCCCTGTCAATGATGTATATGTGAGTTCCTGTATGTTTTGTGCAATGTACCATATATGGCTCTCCACAATTGTCATCTGCAAGACACACCTCCCTAGCCCGGCCAGGGGGCACCCCTGGACACTGCATCCCCAGACAATGAGTTTGAACATATGGTTGCAATGGCTGTGTGTGCGACCGGGTTTTGTTTGACCAGTGCATATGTATGATTGTCAGCCACATCATTTATCAGGCCCAGTGTCAGACATCTTGTCAGTCCATTCCCACTCCCTGTGAGGCGAGCATGGTTCAGTGTGAGCTTGCTGGGCCATGTGGGTGGGTGGGGAATGTCTGTGACTGCAACTCCCATCATGCTCTTGGCTACACCCCCCTTCCCAGCATGTCCATACTTCCTTCCTTTTGACTCTGCTTCCCTATGAGGGGGTGTGACAGCAATAGCAAGATGGCTGACTGTGCAGTCCTGGTGTTTGTTGGTGCCCAGTTCCCAGCATGGCCTTGTGCTCCCCACAACAGAGCCCAGTGTCAGACATCTTGTCAGTCCATTCCCACTCCCTGCGAGGCGAACATGGTTCAGTGTGAGCTTGCTGGGCTATGTGGGTGGGTGGGGAATGTCTGTGACTGCAACTCCCATCATGCTCTTGACTACACCCCCCTTCCCAGCATGCCCATACTTCCTTCCTTTTGACTCTGCTTCCCTGTGAGGGGGTGTGACAGCAATGGCAAGATAGCTGACTGTGAAGTCCTTGTGTTTGTTTGGCTACAAGTCCAAAGAGAGCCCCTGTGCTTCACACAGCAGCACCCAATACGGTGTTTCTTTGGTTGATATTTCACTATGGTGTGAGTCAATGCATTCTACACAATGAGTTGTGTGGAGGGGTGTGTGTGTCTTCACACGCTGGTAAGTATGGTCAGAGCTGTCAGTCCTCCTTTGCACCCGGCCAGACATCCCACCATGAAACATGCTTCCATTGGAGGGCATGCAAGTTGTCTTTCAGGATGTCAGTCAGTGGTGTCCTGCTTCTGATTGGCGCCTTGTGCTCCCCACAGCAGGACCCAGTGTCAGCCATCTTGTCAGTCATTTTCCACTCACTGTGATGTGGGCATGGTTCAGAGAGGTCTTGATGGGCCAATTTGGAGGGGGAGCATTATCTGTGACTACAAACCCCATCATGCTTTTGGATACACTCACTTCACCTGCATACCCAATATTCCTTCCTGTCAGTCAGCTGCACTGTGAGGTAGTGTGTTTGTGGTGGCAAACTGTCTGGCAGTGTTTATTTGGCTTTGTGCCACTGCCTTGCTCTATTTGTTTGTAGGTTGGTACATGTCATGACACACTTCCAAGTCACTATGAGATGGCAGGTATTAAGTTTGTCTGACTAGCTACACATCTTGGGATGATTATCTATTGGTTACTGTGGCTTTGCTAACGGTGCATGGTTTCACAGTCCCCTTGCCACACAATATTGAGTATGCTGTTTGTGTACTCACCAGGCTCTGGAATGTCTGCTAGACCATGAACTCTCTCTGGTGGTAGGATGTCCCGCACCTTCTCCTCCCAGGTCCTGAAGTATACTGGTTTGGCAGGAGGGCCACCGCCAGTGCGCTGACTCAAGGCGTAATCTTTCTCGATAAGTTTCTTGACTCTCCTGTGCACGTCATACCACCTGTTCTGGATATCGTCCTTTGTGCGCAACGTTGGTGCTTGTGCGTTCACCTTGTCCACAATCCTCGCCCACATCTTTGTTTTCTGTGACATGGGGGTCCTTTGGACCAATGTACCAAACAAATGTGGCTCTACTCTGATGATCTCGTCTACCAGCACTTCTAACTCATCATCTGTGAACTTTGGATTCCTCTTTGGGGGCATGGTGATGGGTGGTGGTGGTGAGAGATGTGTGTGTGAGGGTGCAAGTGAGGGTGGGTTAGTGTTGGTTTTGCTAGCTGTATGTGTGTGCTTTTGGTGAGGTGCTAATGGTGTGAAAGTTGTGTGATGGGTGAGTTGTGAGTGTGTCTGTGGTTGCCGTGTGATGGTGTTTTCTGCTGGCTGTTGTCTCCTATTTGCAAAGGATCATGGTAGTGATTGATGTCCTTTATATAGGTGGAGTTGTGGATGTGTCTTTGTTCCAGGTTTTTTTTTTATATTTATTGACTTTGTCATTGCTTGTTTGGTCCTTTTTTTGTATTTTTTCCTTTGGGTTTTCTAGGCATGAAGGAGACGTTCTTCTGACCGAGACGGATGCTGATGTTGGCTCATGCGGGCTACTCCGGCTCCTTCACGCTGACTTTCTTCTGTGTTTCATACACGTCAGTCGTGGAGATCTCTATTGCTTGAGGTCCCTGTTTTCCGTGCGTGTCGGTCATGTGGCTTGGGCTCCGTGCGAGTCGGTCTGGTTTTACACGCATTGCATCATACTGCACTGATCGGACATCGTGGGTACATGTCGGTCGGGTTCATTCCTGGTATGTGTCGGTCGGTGCAACTCGCATCGGTTTTCCAGGCTTATCACTGTTTTCCCTACGGCTCGGTAGTACGGCTTGTATTCCGTACGTGTCGGTTGTAATTCACACGAGTTGTACTGTGCCGGTCCGTGTCGGTTGGTCTCTGTTCCGGGTCCGTGTCGGTCGGTACGTTTTGAGGCCGGAATCAGAATCGGCCCCTGAGAGTAAATTGTGAAGAGCCAGAACATATATCCAAAAGATGCCGAATGCCAGAAGCAGTAATACCGGAACTATTTTCTAACTGATATGCTACAATATAATCAACAGTGTCCGTTTTCATTTTCTTTGCAGCTTCAACATTCTCTTGAATTGTTTTCTTCTTTCCAAGCTCACTAGACTGCTTCTCATATTTTCGTTTTGGACAAACTACACGTTTTTCATATATGGAATATTCACCTAAGTTAGGAGCATACAGTCTTCTTAACCAATTATACTCTCTTACAAAATTTGCATCTGCACTAACCTTTTTCTCATCAAAATCAATCAAATACAAACCAGATAATGTTCTTACTCGAGACAATGCAACATATGCCATACCCTCTTTAAACACTATACTTACAATATTTACCAAAGCATTGTCTACACTTAAGCCTTGAGATTTATGAATGGTCACCGCATATGCTAAAGAAGGAGGAAACTGTTTTCTACGAACGTCTTTAAAAAGCAAAAAATTAACAGCACAACATCCAATCTGTTTTACCTCTTCAATCTGATCTGAACTTTTCCCATTGCTCCATTTAATAAACCTTTTTCTACATCCAAATTACGCCGTAAAGTTACCCGACAGATTTTACATACATAAAAATTCTTTTCTAAACCAGCAGTCTTAGATATAGACTTTTCCAAAGAATCCAATTTGGATTTACATTTTTCAGTCGGAATAATAGTAATTACATTGTGTACTATTTTATCAAAGGCTTCCATTTTCATTATGTGTTGTTTTTCTAGCTTGATTGAATGTAGAACACTCTTGCAGAGTTGGCATTAGGAAAATTATAGACTTATTTTCTCCAAACGTTTTGTATATTATTTCAGAATCAACATTTTCATTTGCAAACATTTGTAAGTAGTCGAGTTTGCAAAGCTTCTTTACCATGTTTTGTCAAAACACCAATTTTTATCTCTTGAAGAATACTTCCATAATGTTCATCACTTGCTTGTCGCATATTCTTAATAAGTTCTTTGTATTCAAAATGAGACCAAATGATGACATTTCCAATACTTCCCAAAGATTTCCTAGTGTCTTCATGGACAAGTGGTTTAAAAACTGGTTGCCCTTTTACAGGAGTAAGTTTTAGTAGGTCGCCAAATACAATTACATGTTTTCCTCAAAATAAAACATCATAATCTGTTTTTAAAATTTGCTGCATTCTTAAATGTACAAAGGCAAGCATTAAGTTTGAGACCATGCTCACCTCATCAATGATTAGAAGTTTCATTTTCTTTAGTACTCTTGAAACTTCATAACAAGCTTCTCCAGATAGCATGTGATATTCCAACTTATTTTCAAGTTCAACTGATAGCATCAGTAAACAATGCAATGTAATCCCTTTAATGTTGTGTGCTGCTAACCCAGTTTGAACAATTACAACACAAGAAAAATGTGATTCAGTGGTTTTCTGTAGATCTCTGGTCAAAACTTTAATTAAGAAACTTTTTCCTGTACCAGTTTGACCACTGATATACATTGGAATAGGTTTAAATGATGTGCAGTTGTATTCTTTTTTTTCATGAAATAAACCATGGTCTATCTGTTGTGTAACTTGCTGATATATTTCTTTCTGTTCAATATTTAGTTGCTCTTCCAAGTTTCCCAACTCCATGATATCCTGTTGTGCTTGTTGCACTGCCATTTCTACTTCACTCATGGCTATTGCTGCTTCATTTTCAAGAATTGGTTCTCGTAGTGGATCTTGAGTCAGTGGATGAGAACTTTGACTATCTTTAGAACTGTCTCTAGCAAGTTCAGCTGCAATTGTAGTTTCTTGTTCAATCTCTTCATTAAACATTTGTAGATAATTTAGAAAAACTGTGCATTCATTGCATTAAAAGAATCTTCATAGCACTGAAAATCTCCAAGTAATTCCATTTCAGTACGCCAAGGCTTGAAGAGTTGCTGAAGTGCTAAATAGAAGAATTCCCTATTATCTAGTATCACAACTGAGTTTCCTGTGATTAATAAGAACATCCATCACATCCAATTACTGCATATTTGTCTTCATTTATATTTTCTGTTACAATTCTCTTAAAACTGTAATATTGCAGTACTCCATAGAGACATATGTTTTCCAGATGTGGACTTATTTTAGGATAGCACATATCCAACATGTTTATTTAAAAATATCTGTACTTTCCAGTTCATTTAATGCTAAGTATTCAGTTTCTTTTACAGATTCCAATACTCGATTTCATGTTGCAGCAAGACCTAGACTCATACTAATGATTCCTCTTGACTTTGAATATAAAACCGATCCGAACATTCATAGGATTCAATCTCTCGATGGGAAAGCATCTTCAAACTAAAGCTGAACAATTAGTTACTAATAGTATTCTCTTGTGAAATTTCTTCCCACATTTCTTTTAACTCCGTCTTTTCAGATTTTGTTATGTATGACGTAACATAGCGAGCAACGGCAATAAAATTATCTGCAACATACTGGATATCCATATTTGCATTCCACATCGTCAAAATCACTGGATTGTAATCATTAATATACTTTGAATGTTCACTTCTTTTTATATTGTAAGTATTCTTTGGAGATGTTTGAGTTATAGTACGCCTTACTGCTGACATGAAACTGCTGACTCTTCCTTTGGAAATTACTGGACGTGGGAATCCAAAACGACATTTTGTATAAACTTTTTCCTTTGACTATTTCCGTCGACAATATTTCCCACATCGATGAGTTTGAAACCGTAAAACCGTAAAACTTTTTGTCTTAAGGTATTTCCTTCTCCTGTTTTTGGAATACCACATGTAACATAAGGGTCCATTACGATGGCGGGCGGACACTGTAACGGTAAACGGGACCATCCGCCAGAGGTGCAGCGGTCCCGCTGTGCCCATTAGGATGCGACCGCCACCCTGGTGGTTGCATCTTGCATATTAAACATTGTGGAGGGCAGTGCTTTGTGCAGCACCCACCACAATGTCAAATTTGCATGTTGTGCATTGGCCTGCACAACGTGACAGGCACAGCGAGGTGCCTGCCACCTTGTACATGCCAATGAAGGGGGGTACCTATCCAAGTGCAACGCCCCATCCCCCCAGGGGCAGGTATCGTGTCCCAACAGTGAATTCCCGCATGTCTTTCTATGGCGGAATCTCCACCATGGAAAGGCATCCAAGCGCAACCATAGTAATATGGATGATGGTGCCAGCAAGGCACCACCACCATATTGTGTCCCTTTTCTGCCCGGTCAGGAATCTGACCTGCGGAAAAGCAGCGGACGTGCTTTCCGTCCGCCGCGGTGCCCCCCGCCATACTAATATGGTGAGGGTGAACCAGTCACATTTACCGGGCAGATCGCCACCGCTGGGCCGACTGTGGCTGCCGCCGGCCTGGCGGCGGCGGTCCGCCCAATATACTAATGACCCCCATGTCTTCAATAAAAAAGTTAAAACAGTCTCATCAGAATCAGTTCCAAATTTAGGTGCATCCTTGATCCATTATAGCATATGTATATGAGGAGCACCTCTGGCTTGGTAGTCCTTTGTCTAAAAGAAATCAATAACTTCTCCAAGAGGTGGGTTATTTTTATTGCAGATAAAAGACATCATAGCTTGAAACCTATGATTAAAATATCTGCACACATTTACATGATCCAAGGAACACAGTTCTCCAGCCGTCTTGAATTCAATGTTTTTAATATTTGAATTTGCTTCTCATAGAATTTCAAGTATTTCATCCCATGCGTATTCAGCACAGCTTAGCGTAACAAACAAAGTAGGAGTGCCCAAGTTTCTTAACATACATTTAAGTTCTCCGTGACAACGATACCAATACTCATTAGTACCACATTTACACGCCATCAAATTAATCAATTGAGATTCTAAACAATTGTGTCTTTGTTGCTTGACCATGAGTTTCTTTGCAGAAACATTTTGAAGATGAACTCCTGTTTTTAATATGTGGTTCACTGCATATGAAAGTCCAGACAAGTCACTTTCAAACAAAAGATGAAATATATATGGAATACATTGTCAAAATCTTGGGTCTTCTGAGTATAATCTTGTTGTACGATATTCTGAAGCTGGAATCTGCACGGGTCCTTCATCATATCGTCCACCTTTTCCAGTGGGGAACAGCTGTGCAAAACAACGGCCTTCCAAACTTCTTTTCCAAACACTCATAGGAGTTCCCTTTGCTTTCTTCATTTGGAATAATTCAATAGTATTTCCAATCACTTCCTTTGAATGTAAAGGATGTACACTATAATGTTCATAAATTTCTTCACTCCACTTTTTCAATTTGGCCAGTTGAAATGTCGCAATCATCTCCTAAAACTATTTCTTCTTCTTCCAGATATACATTTTTGTAATAAAGATTGTTTTTTATGAGATGTAACATAGCCTTTTGAACTTTGGTGACATCTACCAGCTCTTGCCATATTTTCCGACTCTTTGTTGGAACACCATTAACTATAATAACTACAGGTTCAGTTTCCTCTCTGTCTACACCAATAGTTTCTATATTTTTCTTTAAATCTAAAGGTAAATACACAACTCTTCCTTTTAATCCTCTTTGTAAATCTGATGGAGGCAGCTCACCTGTTTTAGGCTCCATATGAACAATAGCCTGAAACGGGTGCATAGATTGAATCAGAATGGACTCATACGTATATAAATCTACCAGTTCTGGAGGAATAGCTTCCAAATCTAGTTTATTATGTACAACTCTAGCTGGCATTTTGTTCTCTTCTAATTTCCTTTAACAATATATACAAATACGTTGATCACTACCCAACTCAAAAAGACCTTCCACAAACAAATAAGCACCAAATTCCTTCCACTTATCATTGTTTTCCTTTTCACTTTTTAAATACAGATCAACATTCATAGTTTGATTACTATATTGAGTATGTCAACAACAAATACAAACATAGTTTGGTTTTTCAGAACAAATTACCTTAAACTTTGTAATTTCTTCTGCAAACATCTCAGCAGTACTATCTTCCACCTTCTCTTCAACCCCTACACTTATCAAACTCTCACTTTCTCTACACTCTTCTTCAGTACTAAAGAAACAAAAAACTATGTCATAACAAACTTTTTTTATATCCAATACTGACCCATGCAAAAGAGCAGTGTTTATTTCACTTAAAAATAAAGCAGCACTTTTTACACAGTGCAATCTTCTTACTAACTTCCGCATTGCAGAGTAATGTACTGCTAACATTCTCAATTGATGAAAAACACTTTGAGACACTTTTCTAGAAAGACAAGCCAGAGAATCACCTTGCAAGCCAGTATTTTTTCTCACTTTACAAAGATATAGTCTTTGCAACATCTTAATCTTTTGTTTAATACTTTTTTTAGTATACTGTTGTAAGACATTTCGTAAAATATCAATAGACTCCTGTTGTATACTACAAATACTACTACAATCCCATGTATACACTCGAGCTTGTGAACGTCTCCCTTGAACTTCTTCAGCTATCACTTCTTCAACATTTCTAGGAACCATCTTTTCTTTTTCAATTGCACAATTGTTCTTCACTTCATAAGCACGACCACTGGTATCAACTGCGTGAACTAATGTATTGTTTTGAAAATAGCTCTCTTCATTAAAAAAAGGTTCTGAACTCGAAGTGTGCTTCCATTCTCCCCCAAAAAATTTACAAAAGTTAGTTCTATTAATCAGTCTTTTCCTTTTCCTTTTGTCCTTCATAGAATGCATTGGTTTATTCAATGTTTGCATTCTTTTCATAACTAATATAAACAATCTTCTTTTTAGTCGAAAGCCTTTTCAACTATCCTTTCAATCAGTTGTTTCTTCTTCAAAAATGCACATTTTTTTTATATTTCTTGCAATCTTTCAACACATTTTGTATTACTCTACTTTTATACTTTCGTTTCCAAATATCACAATATTGTTTCATCCTTCTTTCAACATAGATTGTTTTTAATGAACCTGATTTTCAGTTTTTTGTCTTTTTTTCATGTTATTCTTCTTCGTTCTACAACTATTGTTTCTATTTTCGGCATTTTCAAAATTCTTTCCAGTTCTTAAAAGTCTTTTTACAAATTCTTTAGTTTTCTTACCAGAAGACTTTTTCTTCAATGTCACATGTTGTACTTCATCTAATTGTTCCTTTTGTTTCTCCTTTAAATAGTACTGCTGTCTTTTCTTTTCAGGTTGTCTTGCCATAGTAAATATTTCTTAATAATAATGAAGAATATCTAAATAAAAAATAAATTATAATGATTTAATAATATTAAAATAATGATATACAAATATTCGTATCTATTATTAAAGAAACACCTTCTATTTAAAAGGTACAATCAAATGCATATATGCTTTTCGAAATATGGTGACACTTACCTGTGCAAAAGAGTAGCGGATAGAAGCAAGAGATCTTCAAAAAGAACCAACAAAGGTGCTGAAAGAGGCACACAGGGTACAGAAAGAAGCAAGAGAAGTGCAGAAAGAAGTAACAGAGGTACAAAAAGAAGCAAGAGTGGTACAAAAAGAAGGAATAGAGGTGTAGAAAGAGTCAAGAAAGTTACACAAAGAAGGAAGAGGGGTACAGAAAAAGGCAAGAGGTGTCCAGAAAGAAGCAAGAGAGGTGCAGAAAGAGGCGTGCAGAAAGAAGAAAGAGCAGTGCAGAAAGAACCAACAGAGGTACAAAAAGAGGCAAGAGGGGTGCATAAAAAGGTAGGAGGGGTGCACAACTGTCTTACATGAGGTGTGTGTTGGCAAAGGGTGGGGGATTGGTCCCTTGTAATCATGCATAGAACTGAAAGTAGATACATACCTCGCTGTTGTGCAAGGGTAGTTCCTCTGTGAGTTAGAGTATGGGGAGGTTGCAATTTGTGGGTTTAAATGGTGGCTTCTCTCTGGCTTAGAGTATGGGTTAGCAGCTCCCTGGGGAGTGAGAAGGTTGGTTCCCCTGTGACTTAGAGTGTGGGTAAGCAGACCCCTTAGGTGTTAGAGGGTGGTTGCTCCGTGATTTATTGTGAGGGTAGGCTGCTCCATGGATGTGAGAGGGTAGTTCATCTGTTCCTTAAGGTGTAAGTTAACAACACGTTTGGGTGTAAGAGGTCAAATTGTCATGAAAGAGTATGCGTAAACAGCTCCTCGGTGTGTACGAGGATGTTTCCCCTGTGACTTAGAGTGTGGGTAGGGCGCTTCCTGAGCTGCAGGAGGATGGGTCCCCTGTAACTCAAGGTGTGGGTAGGCAGCTCCTGGAGGTGCAAGAGGGTGGTTCTTCTGTGACTTAAAGTATAGGTACACAATTCCTAGGGGTGTAATTGAGTGACTGGGTGAATTTATAAGTCCATGGGTACTTTTTAAAATATTCCAAGACTACTGAGGTAGTGTTTAAGTAATTACAGGAGTGCAAAGGTAGAGCCTGGGTAATGCCTTCACAGCATGAGTACTGGCTCAGTGATTACATAGTTACAAGGGTAGTAGCTTCGTGATTGAAATAGTGCAATGGTAGTAGATGGGTGATTATATAACTGCATGAGTAGTGGCTACATGATTGAAAGAGTGTATGGGTAATACCTTGGTGATTGCATGAGTGCATAGGTGGTGCCTAGATGATTGCATGAGTGCAGCAGTAATTCCTGAGTGATTACAGCAGTGCATATCTACTGCCTGCATCATTGGAAGACTGCATGGGTAGTACTTGGGTGTTTTTCTAACTACATGAGTGTTGGGCCTAGCCAAATCTAAAGCAGCACACTATTACATGATTCAACCATAACTATCTCCTTATTGTTAAAAGCGTGCACACATACGTCTCTACCTTTTCAAATCATCATCAAATCTAAAAGAAATATGTATACAATATTTCTGGAATAAACTGAAACTTACAAACTATTACATGTACTAGATCTGCTTGAGTGATTGTGTAACTACATGGGTACTGCTTGGGAGATTATATTTGTGCAAGAGTAGTCATTGGGTAATTGCAGGAGAAGATGAAAAATGACTGGCTAATTGCATGAGTGCAGATATAGACATTGAGAGCACAGATAAGTGTATAAATAGCAACTGAAAGCATAGATGAGTCATTATGTACTGCCTAGATGAATAGATGAGTGCAATAGTACAACTTGCATGATTCTATGACTGCAATATATTATTACATGAGTGCATACATACAGGCTGCATGATTACATGACTGTAGGGGTAGTACATAAGTGCTGCCTGGCTGATTGCATAACCACAGGGGTAATATCTGGTGGATTACTGGAGTAGAGAGCAAGTGAGTGGGTGATTTTATAAGTTTATGAGTACTGCCTGGGCGATTTCTGAACTACTATGACATTGCCTGAGTGATCACAGGATGGCAAAGGCTAGTGACTGGTTGATATTAAAAGTACATGAGTACTGGCTGGATGGTTACATAACTACAAGAAAAATCCCAATGTGATTGAAAGAGTGCAGGGATAGTGTCTGGGTGTTTGAAGCACTGAACAGCAAATACATTGGTGATTCCATTAGTATATGGGTAACATCTGAGGGATTAAAGGAGTACATAAATAACACATGTGTGATTCCATGACTACAGAGGTAATATCTGGGAATTTACATCACTACATAGGAAATGACTGGGTGATTTTATAAGTGCATGTGTACTTTTTGGCTGACTGAGGTATACTCTACCTAAACTTAAATGAGGAATACATCCCATATCTTTAGTAAAAGTCTCACCATATTACTATAACCATACATAAATTAATCAGCATCATAACACTTTTCAAACCTTAAAAATTCAAAGAACAAACTTACAATTGCAAGCAAACATCTACAACTATGCGGCATCTTTCAACTATACCTTTCTACAGACTAGAAAAAAAGAAGTCTAATTAATAACACTTTATGTGAGCATCTTTCAAACAACACTTTTGTGCTGCATTTTCACCATTCTATCAAAAATTATGCGGCATCATTCAACTACACATTTCTACAGACTAGAAAACAGATGCCTAATTAATAGCACCTTTCATACAACACTTCTGTACTGCATCTTCACCATTCTATCTAAACTTATGCAGCATCATTCAACTATACCTTTCAACAAACTAGAAAAAAGAAGCATAATTAATAGCACCTGATATGAGCATCTTTCCAACAACACTTTTGCGCTGCATCTTCACCATTTTATCTAAAATTATGCGGCATCATTTAACTATACCATTCAACAAACTAGAAAAGAGAAGCCTAATTAATAGCACCTTATATGAGTATCTTTCCAATAACACTTTTGTGCTGCATCTTCACCATTCTATCTAAAATTATGCGGCATCATTCAACTATACCTTTCAACAAACTAGAAAAAAGAAGCCTAATTAATAGCAACTGATATGAGCATCTTTCCAACAACGCTTCTGTGCTGCATCTTCACCATTCTATCTAAAATTATGCAGCATCATTCAACTATACCATTCAATAAACTAGAAAAAGTAGCCTAATTAATAACACCTTATGTGAGCATCTTTCCAACAACACTTTTGCGCTGCATCTTCACCATTTTATCTAAAATTATGCGGCATCATTTAACTATACCATTCAACAAACTAGAAAAGAGAAGCCTAATTAATAATACCTTATGTGTGCATCTTTGAAACCACACTTTTGTCCTGCATGTTCATCATCCTACTAGTACTCACTCTCTTGACCCTGCCACATAAAAAGTAACAGCAGCTCTTTGCTATTCATCATGCACCTTAAAATGTTTAAGACATATAAAAATACAGAAACAAGTAGAAACATACTAGAGAAAGAAGTCAATTCAATACACCTCAAAAAATGTATAACAAACCTTCCAAATAGATTTGTTGAATTTAAAATATCACAAAGTCTTAAAGGATTTTCTTTAGCACACAATCAATATAATGCACCAGTCTCAGCAAGGTAAAACCTGTAATGGCAAACTTTCCCTCTCTTTCTCCACACAAATACATATTTGTAACAAATCACATTCCTTCCTAGATTATTTCAAATTGTAAAACACATTTCTATTGGTTAAACGTATTAACCCTTAGCAACTAACTTCAAAAAGTGCTCAAACTGCTTCCAAAGTTGTGACTCCACCGTGCACCACCGCGATGGAGCCGCAAATTCATACTGGAGTTCACAAATATATTACAAATAAATGTACCACTATTATTTAATAACACACCACTTCTAAAGATAGTACTGACTTTGGAAATGTCACTGTAATAACATATTACTTATATATAAATTACAAATTCACATTTTAAATCCACAGTTAAGTTTCAACCCTACCCCCATTCTGCATCATGCCTGTTTCCATTAGGCCTAGGCTAAATTTCCGTTCCGCTCGAGGAAATTGCGATAATTTGACATTTTCGCGTTCCGCGGAGAGCGCGAAAATGTCAAAATTTCCACATTCCGCGGCTTAGCGATAATTTGTTTCTTGCGCGTGCTGTAAAATAATACATTCTCGAGATTTTTAACATTTTCGCGATAATTTGCGAAAGTCACTTTCGCAAATTCCGCCCACCCCTAGTTTCCATAGTAACAGTTCAAGGAACACTCAACTAAACTGACAGGTCAAAAGTTCACCATATTTTCAAGTTCACCACCAATGTTGCAAATGCAAACAGCAGGTGTGGTTGACGTTGCAAAATATGATCTTATCATTTCTATTGTACCTTTCAAACATTTTTTACTAACCAATAAGAAACATGGTTTTAAAAAAAGTAAAATGCACCCTATTTTTGAATGTACAATGTTCAAAAACAGCCAATCAATTCTCTACTTTTTTATACACGGCATCTTGTCCACCATTTTACATACCTCTCATTCTACCAACTGAAAACCTGAGCGACAGACATCTTTTCATTACTTCCAGGCATCCCTTCAAGATGCTTTCAGTGTGGATTGTTGGGCACAGCTATGTTTTCTGGTGCAAAAGGTATGCTGAACGCAGAGGTATTGACAAAGACATAGCTTTTCAAAATGTGAACATTAAATGGATTGCACAGAGAGGATTAAAGTGGCACCAATTAATGCCTTTAGGTAAAATATCTTTGCATCTCCAACCCCCTGACCTCATGATTGTGCACTGTGGTGGCAATGACCTAGGCACATTGACTGAGGTAGGTCTGGAAATGCTAATGAAGGACACCTTTGCCCAATTGATGTTGCTTTTACCTCAAATTGTCTTTGTATATGTTAACATATGCCAAAGACAGAAATGGAAGTGGTCAAATAAATTCTGTCCAGAGATTGAGAAAGCTAGAAAAAAATGTAAATAAAGCTGTTTCTGCTTACCTCAGAGACCATAGGATGGGCTCCGTATATAACAACAATTTACATTTTGATATGCATGGCATATAAAGGAGTGATGGAGTACACTTTACAGATCAGGGAAACAGAGTCTTTATCAACAACCTAAAGCTCTACATCGGCACTTACATGTAGCTACAAAAAACTCAGAATGAAAACAAGGGCTCTTTTTTGGGCCATCCTATAAATTAATACTGATTCTAGTTTTTTTTTACACATACAATTTTTGAAAATATTTTTTGGATTCGCGCACCCAGCGCGAATTCACAAACAAAAGCACTACAACACAACACACTTTTCAACTTTAACTATTAATTTTTAAGTTTATATATTTTAAAAAACTGTATCAATTGTAATCTTGTCTTGAACTTCAATCACAGTACCTACATTATATACTACTTAATTATTTATCTAAGGTAGATTCGGGACTCCATCGCGATTACACTGGGGGGCTGCGCTGAGAGCCGCGCTGGAGTCACGACTTCAAACTTGAAACAAAAAAAAATCCCTTTTAAATATTTTGTATTCGCCCCGGGATCCCATCCCCCAGGGCCTACCCTCTTCTTAAAATATTAAATGATTAGAAGAGGGGGGCCACATGCTCGCCTTCCAAGCCATTCTTGCCCTGGGGACCCCATCCCCCCGGGGCCGGCACTTAGTATTGGGGACCGTGGGTGGAGCCCCAATGCCCCCACGGTCCTGCCGGCTCCCAGCCTCCTGCGGGAGCTGGCATTGCTTTTGGGCAAAGGGAGCTGCTGACATGCAGCTCCCCTTGCCCAAAAGCAATTCTGCTTTGCTTTGTTAAAGCAAGGGCAGGTTTTCCTGCTCTCGCTTCAACGAAGCAAAGCAGGATTTGCCATGGCAGGGTGGGAGTGGTGCTCCCGCCCTGCCATAGAATACAGCAATGTCCTGGGGAAGGGCACACTAGGACATTTCAGGAGCCGTCCCTGGGGGGGTTGCGGTCCCCAGGGCCATCAAGGGCTCCATGAGGGGGGCCGCACAGCCCCCCTCCCTAAATTTGCTTAGCCCTGGGGAGGTGGTGGTCCCTGGGGCTTGGGTGGTCCCGCGAGCCACCGCAAATAAATTACTCATTGCCCTCGCCCACCCGTTGGCTTATAAAACAAAGCAAAGAGAGACCGCGCTTCGTTTTTTCTTTTTTTTTCTCGTCCAGATTTGTGCACCCAACGTGACTTCGGACGTTTTAAAAAAAAAAATGCTTTTTTGGGACCTGGAGGTTCTAGTGGGACCCCCTGAGCAGGCCTGGGGGTCAGGGTCTTTCTACCCTGCCCCCTTTCCTTATTTTTCAACCTTGTCTCCCACCTTTTTCTTGTGACTCGGTTACCGAGTCACAAGATGGCTTCCAACACTTCCTGGTTTGGAGTGTTGGCAGCCAGTCAAAAGTCAGCTCATGCTCGGGAGGAGTCGCGACTCCTCCTCTGTGCTCAGATATCAATATTTTCATTTTTTGAATTTCTCAGGAACTAGTACTGACTGGATTTAAACCATTTAAACAAAAGAGTGCTTTCTGCACCAAAAGCTACCATTTTGCTAAATTTGGTGTAGTTCCGTTCAGCAGTTCGGGCTGTAGCCATCTCTATAGTTCCTATGGAAATTAAGATGCGTTTTGGGACCCCCTTTTTTCTCAGCCCCGGCTTGACGAATCACCCCGAAACTTTCAAGACAGGAGCTGACCGTAGCGGGCCATTAGTTTTGAACATTTCATGAAGATTTGTCAACCGGTGCCATAGTTATTGGCAAATCAAAAAACACTTTTCCTATGGAAAATACATTCTAACTATAACTACCTACTAGCGACCACCAGTATGTAATATATATTAACATACATATAGATGAATTGAATAAACTAATTTTAAATAATAATATAATTTAAAATATTGTAAATAATATACCAAAAATATATGTATACATATTTCAATATACCAAAAACATAAAATATTAAAAAAGGAAAACAATATAATTTGAAATAATAATTAAACAACGGACATTTTTTACAATTTAATAAAAAATAAGTTACAAAAAAAAATATTCAATATTATAAATATTATTATTACAATAAATCAAACACATAATCATATAAATGAAATCAACAAAAACTAAATTATTAAAAATTAAAATAAATACATATAAATGTCCCACTACCTAAAAAAATACACATTTTTATACTAAATAAATATACAAATATACCACCTAACACAACACACCATTAACATTTTTTACATTGCACAAAATAAAATGTGCTACTTTCATCACAATGAATAAAAAATTACATAAATATAACATTGCAAAATACTATAATTTACTATTCCCAGTAAAATGAATACAACAATACAAATTATAATTTTTAAAAAAACATATAAAAATATTACCAACAATATTAAAAATAACATACAATATTAATTTACATATATACAAATTCTCTTAAAAACTATTTATTAATAAATGTAATTCATAACATTAGTTTAGTTGTAACCCACAACTTAAAATAAAAAAAACTACTAACACAATTAACTTCATTAATTATCAGTTAAATAATATTAATTAACAAACAATTAATTACAATTAGACATCTTCCAACCCTGTCGACCCATAAATCCCGCAACCCACTCATGAAAGTAAAAAAAAATTTACTTACACTATTAACATAATTAATGATCAATTAAATAATTAGCATTAACTAAAAATTAATTAAAATTACATTTAACTACTTCCCACCCTCTATCCCTATAAACCCCACAACCCATATATAAATATGTAATTAAAAAACATTATTTACAGTTCCCCTATAAACCCACAACTCGCTACGGTACCAAAAATAATAAAAATTACCAAAATAAAATCTAATGACTGCAAAAGTTTTTACAAATACATTACCAAACATATGCAATATTTAAAATGCAGAATTTTATGTCAATGACTGTTGGAGATGAATTGAGTTTGCTCACAGCAAAAGCCCATGTCTTATCTGATAAGGGGTGACCATGTGGGTATTACTAGATGATGTGATGACTAATGAGAGTGGGGGAAAATCTGCCGGTTCCAATGGGAAAAATTGGAGTGTGGCATTTGTGGAAGTGCATAGTCTGTGCAGGATAAACCTGTTCATGTAGGACATGTCATGTCCTTCTGCTAGGGCTGCTACGGAGCGTAACTGGGCGTCGCCGAAAAGATCGCCCAGAGTATGTAGTCCACATAGGGCTAGGGTTCTTTTAGTTAGTGTTTCTGTAGTCGAGGACAGCCAAGGGTTATCCAAAAGTGATATGCGTGGAGAAAAGAGATGGTCAACATTCAGATAACGGTGTAACTGAACCCAGGCCCGATATGTAGTTTGAAGTGTTTGTATCTCTGCAGGTGTCCTAGATAGGCTGTGAGGTATGTTAGTGGAGAAAGAACATGGGTGGGCCTGCGACCATTCCGGTTTCAGGTAGTGCAGCCTTGAGTCTGGGTGGTACCAATAATAGGCAAAATATGCCTGGCAACTAAGTAATCCAAATAAAAGACAGGGATGCCAAATCTGCCTCGCTGGTAGGGCATTATCGGCATTTACCAACTGATTCGCGGCTGCCCACCGGCCCAGACTTATCTAATGAACATACCTTGGAGAGTATCGAAATATTTTGTTGTAAGTGCAATGGGAACATAAAGAAATAGGTATAAAAAATGGGGCAGTACTGCAATTTTAAGGAAGCTTGATCCAGCAATCAATTTGTGTTGATTGTCTATAATTTATGGGTCCTTAATTATGACGGATACCTCTGTAGTGTTTTGATCACACCAGCACAGATAGAAGTCCAAAGTGAAGGGGGCCGTGGCATCAATTAATTGGAATATTTCTGATTTGGTCCAGTGCATAACAAGCCCAGAGAACACCCCGAAGCGTACAATTTCACGAAGGAGTGGAAGAAGATGAATTTTGGGGTCCCTGACAAACAGCAGCTATTCATCTGCATATAGCGAAGACAACAGAGGTGTGCAGTGAAATCTTAGTCTGTAAATGGTGCTCCTGGAGATGACGCAAAAGGTGGTCCATAGCGATTGTGAGAAGTTGGCCTGGTATATGCTGTCCACTAGTTATAGTGTGCACCCTGTACCAGTCTAAACAACCCCTTATTGGTTATAGGTTAAAGACAACCTTTTTGAAAGCTATCCTAGTGGTAGCTATGGAGAGCAGCCTTCAGGCTAAGTCTTGAATGAATGTAAAGCAGCTTCTTTTACCAGTCTATAATCTCTTGAGTTGCTAAATGAAAGATATCCACACCAGGTATATATATATGAAATATATGTATTTATTACTAAACACACCCTCCTAGTCTCTTTATGAGACTAGAGGTCAAAACACATAAGTTAAACTTCAAATATTACAGTAAAATAGCACAAATACACGTCAGGCCCTAGGGGCGAGCCAAACCATATACTAAAATAGTGGTATAAGAACCACGACTTAACTAGACACAAGGCCTAGAGCTTGTAGAATTGCTGGGACCCCAAGGAACCACCCAAGGTAGTGACACAGGGTACCAACGGGGGATGGTGCAGTGTGTGAACACATTTGTGAGCTCCCGTTAGCTTCTATGGGGAAAGTCGCGGTTATAGTTTTAAAGATTAGGGACACTTAGAATTGAGTCAGGATCAAACCCTTTTTGACTTAGGGAGTTCTAGGGCTTGCACCCACGGGAGTACTCGTGTTACCTCACCCAGGGAAGCCGGGTGCATAGGTGTCTTTTGGTGTCGGGTCGCATTATCGATTTCAATGGGAGCTGGCAAAGAAGTGCTGCTGCCGGCAATTTGTGAAGTGTCCGAAGAGATCCAAGCCTGGATCGAAGATGAGAAGAACCTGAAAGCAGAGGGGACAGAGTCTGGGTCACTAGCCAGTGACTAGGAAGGCGAATGGCAGATGCCCACCGATGTCGGGTGATTTCAGGTCAAGAAGGTGAAGCTTGACTCTTCAGCCGCGAGGACCAGGAGGCGTCGAGGATGACCAGGAGCTGGATTCGAGCTGTCCCACGAAGGATGTCGAGTGCTGCAGCGTCGGTGCCCGGATTGGACACAACAAGCCTTGGCAACAGCAACCCATGCAGAAATGAGAAAGATGCTTCAGTGCAGACCAGCATGGTCTGTGGTAGGGAGTCGGGGCACATCTGGAGCAACCAGAGAAGCCCAAGGAAATACAAAGTTACCCCCTCAGGGACCCACCAGTCAACGAACCAGGGATCGCGACGGGACCTCGAGACGAAACACTAAATGGAAACCCACGGGTCACTCTGGGGATGACTAGGCCTACAATCTTCGGTGGATTCAGTGCTTGAGGTGGGGGCTACAAGGGAGCCCAAGCATGACTTCAAGAGACGTTGAGAAGTCAATGCACTTGCAGAAATGCACGGTGACCAGGAGTTTAGGTTCCAAGCTACTCACGAGGGCTGCGGGTCTCAGCTTTGCTGGGGACTCGGGTTGGCCTCTGAGATGTCTGGAAATCCTCTTCCTGTGCTGCAAATTCTTCGGAGTCCGGCAGGAGCTTCGATAATGCAGACCGGCCAATTGCTTCGTTGGTGCCTGCCAAGCAGGGGAGTCACTCCTTTACCCCAAGGGAGATTTCTTCAGTCCTCAAGTCTTGAGTAGAGCATCGCAGGTCCAGGATTCAGCTTCAGAGTTTCGTCCAGGGATATCTAAAGTTCTGGTTACAGAGGTTCCTTACTTATACCGAAGGAAGAGCTTGGACTAGCTCTGGGGACCCACCTATGGGAGAGTTTGGAAAGAGGGGTGGCTACACCCATTTTCCTCATCCAGTTTTGCACCAGAGCAGGGGCTGGAAGCCCCTGAACCGGTTTGAGCTGGACTATGCACAGGGACACCAAATGTGCCCCCAGTGTAGGACTTCAAAGCACTCATAGAGTTATCTCACCCAGCCCCAATACACATAAGCCTCTCTGGGAGATGGTTACACCTCCCTGTGACAGGGAACTTATTGTCCAGGCCTCCCCTGCCAGAGTTTCGGTCAGCAGCAGGAGGCCAGACTCGTGTCTGTGGCTGCAGCATCCATTTTGTGATGCCAGGGCTCTGTTAAGTTTCTACCGGGTAACCCAGTACTACCATGTCTTTCCCTCTAGAAGGGTGGAATTCGACCCCGCCGCCAGAACTGGCAGGGGGTAGGATTCCAAAGTGTTTGACACCAAGCACGACATGTTTCTGTGCAGCCATCCCAAAGTTAGCATTTACCGAGAGGTTATAATGAACTTAAGAGTATATGGTCAGACTGCATTACAAACAGCATCAGAAAAGGGTCTCCAAACGCTGCAGAGGGGCTCTGCTCATGCAGGGGCACCCTCTCACATAAGAACCAAGCACTCTGCTTTCAGGATTGATAAGGCCTGCCATAGGAGTGGCTTATAGGTTTATATGTGTGTATATATATAGTGATATAGGTAACCTATATCAAAGTAAGGGGTGCATGCACCACCTTACCCAGGCTGCAGTAGCAGACCTGTGTTGTCATTTTGGGTGGCTTTCCAGGGGTGGCATAATACATGCTTCAGCCCCTGGTAGGCCTCTGGGGTACCTATGCCCTGTGTACATAGGTTACCGTATACTAGGGACTCACAAGGGTACCTCAGGATCCAATCTATGGTGTACCTAAAGTACATGCAATCAATTTAGAGAGGAAGCAGCTAGGCTGTGGATCTGAATAGGAGGGTCCCATCCAGACTAAAGTAACAAAACAGTGAAACGCAGGCAAAAAGTGGGGGTATACATGTGAAGCAGATCCTACTCACCTACACAACCCCCCCAAACGCAGGGACATTAAACTAACCTTGACTAGTTGAGTCTTCATGTTCTAAGTGGAAATATCTGGAGAGTCCATCTGCATTGGCATGGTTACTCCCAGGTCTATGTTCCACTGTATAGTCCATCCCCTGTAGGGAAATGGACCACCTGAGCAATTTGGAATTTTCACCCTTTATCTGTTTTAGCCATAAGAGGGGCTTATGGTCTGTCTGAACAATGAAGTGAGTACCAAAGAAGTATGGCCTCAACTTCTTCAGAGCCCAATCCACAGCAAAGGCCTCCCTCTATATGGCTGACCAACGTTTCTCTCTGGTGGTCAACCGTCTGCTTATAAAAGCTACTGGTTGATCCTGACCTTCATCATTCAACTGTGACAGTACAGCCCCTCCCCCAACTCAGATGCATCTGTTTGGATAATGAACTTTTTGGAGTAGTCATGACTTTGCAGAATGGGAGCAGTGCATGTGGCCTGCTTCAGGTCATCAAATACCTTTTGACAGCTAACTGTCCACCGAACCTTTTTGGGCAATTTTTTAGAGGTTAAGTCTTTCAGGGGTATCTTCTATAGTACCCAGTCAGGCCTAAGAAGGCTCTCACCTGAGTCTGGGTAGTGGGACCAACCCAGTCCATTATGGTCTGGATTTTGCTCTGCAATGGTTAAACCTGGCCTCCACCTACAAGGTGACCCAGTTATACAACGTGACTCTGCCCTATCTGGCACTTAGTAGCCTTGATAGTTATCCCTGCTTTTTGCAGGGCCTCCAAGACATTCCTCAGGTGGACCAGGTATTCTCCCAGGTGGAGCTAAAGACAGCAATATCATCTAGATATGCTGCACTATAGTCTTCCAGGCATGTAAGGACTTGATTCACCAACCTTTGGAAAGTGGCAGGTGCATTCTTCAAACCAAAGGGCATTACCACAAATTGATAGTGCCCACTAGGGGTAGAAAATGCTGTCTTTGGCTTTGCATCATCAGCTAGTCTTATCTGCCAGTAGCCAGCTGTCAGGTCAAATGTTCTTAGAAACTTGGCTGAGTCCAAAGTATCTATTAGCTCATCTGCCCTGGGGATGGGATGGGCATCAGTCCTAGTGACTGCATTGAGACGTCTGTAATCCGCACAAAATCTCATCTCTCTCTTGCCATCTTTGGTGTGAGGTTTAGGTACCAGGACTACTGGACTAGTCCAAGGGCTATCTGAGAGTTCAATAACTCCCAAATGCAACATCTTTTGGACTTCTGTCCTTATACAGTCCCTGACATGGTCAGGTTGCCTGTAGATCTTATTCTTCACGGGCAGACTGTCCCCAGTGTCCATTTCATGAGTGCACCAGGTGGTCTGACTTGGAGTCAGAGACAACATATGTCTGAACTGGCTGAGAAGTTTTCTGCAGTCAGTTTGCTGCTGGTCAGTGAGGCTGCCTGCCAAGGCTACACCATCAACTGACCAATCATCAGGGTTCTGAGAAAGCAGGTCAGGGAGTGGGTCAATCTCTTCCTCTTGTCCTTCATCAGTAGCCATGAGCAAGCCCATGTCTGCCCTGTCAACATATGGTTTTAGTCTGTTGACATGAAGTACCATGTGGGGACTCCTAGGAGTTCCAAGGTCTACCAAGTAGGTGACCTCCCCTTTCTGTTCAACAATAGTATGGGGGCCACTCCATTTGTCCTGGAGGGCTGCTGGGGCCACAGGCTCCAATACCCACACTTTCTGTCCTGGCTGGTAAACAGTCAGTACAGCCTTTTGGTCATGCCAGACTTTTTGTAATTCCTGGCTAGCCTCAAGGTTTTTAGTAGCCTTTTTCATGTACTCAGCCATCCTGGAGCGGAGACCAAGTACATAGTCTACTATGTCCTGTTTAGGGGGTTTGAGAGAAAACTCCCATCCCTCATTCAACAGACACAATGGACCCCTGACAGGATGTCCAAACAAAAGTTCAAAAGGGCTGTAACCTCCCTGTAGGCAAACAAAAGGCAGGGCAAAAGAATGTCCCATCTTCGCTGAAGCTTCTCTGGCTGACCTTTGATCATGCCCTTTAAGGTTTTGTTGAATCTTTCAACTAAACTGTTGCATTGTGGGTGATAGGGTGTGGTGAACTTGTAGTTCACTCCACACTGCTTCGACATAGCAGTTAAGTAACTTGACATACAGTTTGTAACTCTGTCAGATACTACCTCCTTAGGAAAGCCTACTCTTGAGAATACACCCAAGAGAGCTCTTGCCACCATAGGTGCTGTAGTGGTCCTTAGGGGAATTACTTCTGGGTACCTGGTGGCATGGTCTACCACCACCAGTATAAACCTGTGCCCAGATGCTGTCTGAGGATCCATGGGACCAACAATGTCACTCCCAACCCTCTCAAAGGGAACCTCCACCACAGGTAGTGGTATCTCAGGGGGGCCTTTGTGGTTTCATCTGCCTTGCCCTGGCTTGGCAGGTCACACAGGAGCAACAAAACTCCTTAGTGTCTTCAGACATGTGGGGCCAGTGAAAGTGAGGGACAATTATATCCCAAGTCTTGTTCTGGCCCAGGTGTCCTGCTAGGGGAATATCATGGGCTAGTGTCAATAGGAAGCTCCTAAACCTCAAAGGTATAACCAACCTCCTAGATGCACCCGGCTTGGGGTCTCTACTCTCTGAGTAAAGGAGTCCATCATACCAATAAATCTTATGGGTGCCACTGGCATTCCCTGCAGCCTAATTAGCAGCTTCCTTTCTGAGGGCTTCAAGAGAGGGGCAGGTTTTCTGCTCCTGGCTCAGGTCAGACCTGTAAGGGCCCCCTGTCTCCAAGAACTCAACCTGGTCAGGTTCAAGCTCCTCTGGGACAGTTCCTTCTTCAGGCTTAAGATCATCTCCCTGAGGAGAATGATCTGCATTCTGAGTCAGGTGGGAAGGCACTGCCTTAACCAAACTGCTCCTCCTCTTGTGAGGCACCTGGTCCATTATTCCAGAGTCCAGGGCCTGTCCAGTGTTAGACATGTTGGCCTGTGACTTAGTCACAGCAAAGACATGAGCAGGAATCCCTAATATTTCTGCATGTGTCCTGAACTCCACTTCATCCCAAGCTGAAGATTCTAGATCATTGCCAATCAAGCACTGTACTGGTAGGTCTCCACTTACCACAACTTTCTTAAGGCCAGTTACCCCTCCCCAGGAGAAGTTAACAACTGCGAGAGAATGGTCTGTTCTGACATTGCTAGCATTGGTCACTTGGTACATTTCACCAAGTATACTCTGCCCAGGGTCCAAAAGATCTTTTGTCACCATTGTGACACTTACACATGTGTCCCTGAATGCCAAAGCCTCTATTCCATTTATTAAATGCTGTTGTCTGTATTTGCCCAGATTACTGGGACTCACAAAGGGGGACATATCCATGCCTCCATCACAGACTAGAACAGCCTGAGATGGAACCCTGGCTAGGCCAGAGTCCATCTCAGAACCCTCGGTCAACCCTACTACACCCTTATTCTGGACATTACCACCACCAATTGTAGCTGTACTAGGGGGAACAGTTGCCTTAGGGGCAATGGTGGCTGGAGTAGATTCTTTGGACTTGGTGCAGTCACTTGTCCAGTGAGTTTTCTGCTTACAGATTTTGCACCATGGTTTCTTTTGGCCTTTTCCCTTGTTAGACTGTGAATCCCCACCTGAAGAAGATTTTTGGGGGCCTTGTGAAGACTTCTGGTCTTTACTCTTCTCCCCACCCTTGTCAGAGTTTTTAGGATCTTGCTTCTTGGCTTCACCACCTTGGTTCTGTACCTTCTGCCTCACCCTGGTTCTGAACTACTTGTCTGCCTTCTTTCCCAATTCTCGGGGAGAGGTCAGATCTGAGTCTACCAGGTACTGCTGCAACAGCTGATTCTGACAATTATTAAGGATCTGATCCCTCATAATTAAATTGCACAATCCTTTAAAGTCATGCACTTTGCTGGCAAGTAACGAACCTTCCAGAGCCTTAGTAGCACAATCTACAAAGTCTACCCAGTCTTGATTCTGTGCCTTTTGGGTATCCCTGAACTTTCACCTGTATTGCTCAGTGGTTCGGCCAAACCCATCAATCAAGGCACTCTTCAGGCTGTTGTAATCATCTGCCTCCTCCTCTCTAACAGTGAGGAGCTTATCTCTACCTTTGTCTGCAAAGGAGAGCCATAAGGTTGCTGCCCACTGCTCCTGGGAGACCCTTAGTACTTTACAGGCCCTTTCCAGTGCAGTTATCCATTTGTGGGTGTCATCCACACTCTGGTAGGGAAGGACAATCGTATTCAGGTTTCTATGGTCATGAGACCTCTCCCTATCTCTAGGGATGTTGCTGCCACCATGGGACTCTAGTCCCATCTTTTTTCTAGCTCTGTAGAGCTCTAGGGCCTCCTTATCTAAGGCTAACTGCTTTCTTCTGATTTCAAGCTGAGCTTCCTCATACTTGAGCAGTCTCTCCCTTCTCTCCTGAGAGGCTTCCCTCCTATGAGAGGAGATTGAGGTCCCTATAGATGAGTTAGAATGGTTAGACTCCAATGAGGTAGATCTTGACCTTCTAGGCCCACCACCAACTCTCCCAGGAGGGACAAAGAGGGGTCCATTGTGGTCCTCTCCGTCACTGTCTAGGGGAATTGGATTTTCCATGTCCAGATTATTGTCATCTGCCTGGCCAGCCTCAGAGGTCATATCATGGGGAGTTACACCCCTAGGCTTTCCCTCAGGTGCTGTCCCACCCACTCTGCCTATCCCTTCAGATCCTATAGATCTGCTGAGATCATCCAGCCTGAGTGCCTCTATGAGATGCTGGGTGGTTGGACTTTTGCCTGTCTTTAGTTTCCTAGTTAAACATAATGCTCTCAATTCCACGAATGAGAGGTTATCATACTGGGAATTTAGAAGCCCATTGGCTTCTGACAGGGACCTACTGGTTCCTGGCCTTGAAGACATTATTAGTGTGGTTTGGTGTATTGCACTACTTACTCTAGTGTGGCCTACTAAACTCTCTTGAGTTGTAGAAAGGATGTGCTAAGTCCTTAACACACAACTCTAAGTTCAGTAGAACATACTGTATTCTAAAGCTTGTATTATATGTACCTAGGGTACCTTTAGTGGTTTTCAGTTAGTCACTCAATTGAGATTATCTGGTAAAACAATAGCAAACTGGAATCCCACACGCTGCACACCAATGTGAAAAGTTGGCCTGGTATATGTTGTCCACCAGTTATAGTGGGCACCCTGTACCAGTCCAAACATCCCCTTATTGGTTATAGGTTGAAGACAACCTTTATTAAAAGCTATCCTAGTGGTAGCTATGGAGAGCAGCCTTCAGGCTGTCTTGAAGGAATGTAAAGCAGCTTGTTTTACCACTCTATAATCTCTTGAGTTCCTAAATGAAAGATATCCACACCAGGTATATATATAAAATATATGTGTTTATTACTAAACACACCCTCCTAGTCTTTATGAGACTAGAGGTCAAAATACATAAGTTACACTTCAAATATTACAGTAAAATAGCACAAATACGCATCAGGCCCTAGGGGCGAGCCAAACCATATATTAAAAGAGTGGTATAAGAACCACAACTTAACTAGACACAAGGCCTAGAGCCTGTAGAATCACTGGAACCCCAAGGAACCACCCAAGGTAGTGACACAGGGGACCCACGGGGGCCGTGTGCAGTGTGTGTACACAGCCGCGAGCTCCCGTTAGCTTCTATGGGGAAAGTCGCGGTTAGATTTTTAAAGATTAGGGACCCTTTTGGACTTAGGGAGTTCTAGGGCTAGCACCCATGGAAGCACGGGAGTTCTCGTGTTATCTCACCCAGGAAAGCCTGGTACATAGGTGTCTTTTGGTGTCGGGTCGCGTCATTGATTTCAATGGGAGCTGGCGAAGAAGTGCTGCTGCCGGGAAGATGCGAAGTGGCCGAAGAGATCCAAGCCTGGATCGAAGATGAGAAGAACCTGAAAGCAGAGGGAACAGAGTCTGGGTCGCTAGCCAGTGACCAGGAAGGCGACAGGCAGATGCCCACCGATGTCAGGTGATTTCAGGTAAAGAAGGTGAAGCTTGACACTTCACCCGCTAGGACTAGGAGGTGTCGAGGACGACAAGAAGCTGGATTCGAGCTGTCCCACAAAGGATGTCGATTGGACACAACAAGCCTAGGCAACAGCAACCCACGCAGAAATGAGAAAGATGTTTTGGTGCAGACCAGCAAGGTCTGTGGGACTCACCACTTGGTAGGGAGTTGGGGCAAGTCTGCAGCAACCAGGGAAGCCCAAGAAAATACAAAGTTAACCCCTCAGGGACCCACCAGTCAACGGACCAGGGATCGCGAAGGGACCTCAAGACGAAACACAAAATGGTGACCTACGGGTCACTCGGGATGACTAGGCGACAATCTTTGGTGGATTCAGTGTTCGAGGTGGGGTCTACAAGGGAGCCCAAGACATCGAGAAGTTAATGCACTTGCAGAAATGCATGGTGACCAGGAGTTTCGGTTCCAAGCTACTCAGGAGGGCCGCGGGTCTCAGCTTAGTTGGGGACTCGGGTCAGCCTCTGAGATGTCTGGAAATCCTTTTCCTGGGCTGCAAATACTTCGGAGTCCGGCGGGAGCTTTGATAATGCAGACCAGCAAATTGCTTTGTTGGTGCCTGCTAAGCAGCGGAGTCACTCTTTGACCCCAAGGGAGATTTCTTCAATCCTCTAGTCTTGAGTAGAGCGTCGAAGGTCCAGGATTCAACTTCAGAGTTTCGTCCAGGGATATCTAAAGATCTGGTTACAGACGTTCCTTACTTATACCTAAGGAAGGGGTTGGACTAGCTCTGCGGACCCCCCTATAGGAGGGTTTGTAAAGAGGGGTGGCTACACCCATTTCCCTTGTTCAGTTTCATGCTAGAGCAGGGGCTGGAGGCCCCTGAACCAGTTTGAGCTGGACTATGTATAGGGACACCAAATGTGCCCCCAGTGCAGGACTTCAAAGCACTCACAGAGTGCTCCCACCCAGCCCCAATACACATAAGCCTGTCTGGGAGGTGATTACACCTCCCTGTGACAGGGAACCTATTGTCCAGGCCTCCCCTGCCAGAGTTTCGGTCAGCAGCGGGAGGCCAGACCCGTGTCTGTGGCTGCAGCATCCATTTTGTGAAGCCAGGGCTCTGTTAAGTTTCTACCGGGTAACCCAGTACTACCATGTCTTTCCCTCTAGAAGGGTGTAATTCTAACCTCGCCGCCAGAACTGGATTCCAAAGCATTTGACACCAAACACAACATGTTTCTGTGCAGCCATCCCAAAGTTAGCATTTAACGCAAGGTTATAATGCACTTAAGAGTATATGGTCAGGCTGCATTACAAACCGCATCAGAGAAGGGTCTCCGAATGCTGCAGAGGGGCTTAGCTCATGCAGGGACATCCTCTCACATAAGAACCAAGCACTCTGCCTTCAGGATTGATAATGCCTGCCATAGGAGTGACGTATAGGTTTATATGTGTGTATATATATATATATATATATATATATATATATATATATATATATATATATATAGTGAGATATAGGTAACCTATATCACAGTAAGGTGTACATGCAGCACCTCACCCAGGCTGCAGTAGCAGACCTGTGGTGTCATTTTGGTTGGCTTTCCAGGCGTGGCATAATACATGCATCAGCCCCTGGTAGGCCTCTGGGGTACCTGTGCCCTGGGTACATAGTGTACCATATACTAGGGACTCAGAAGGGTACCTCAGGATCCTATCTATGGTGTACCTAAAGTACATGCAATCAATTTAGAGAGGAAGCATCTAGGCTGGGGCCCTGAATAGCAGGGTCCCAGCCAGACTAAAGTTGAAAAACAGTGAAACACCAGCAAAAAGTGGGGGTATACATGTGAAGCAGATCCTACTCTCCTACTGTGATAATAAACAGTAGTGCTGACAGAAGACAGCCCTGTCTGGTATCCCGTAATAGCGTAAATTGATCCACGAGATCGCCATTCACTCGGAGCTGGCCAATGGATTCGTATACATTAGACTAATATGAACATGAAAACGTTTTGGAATACCCAATTTCCGTAATGTGGCATATAAAAAAGACTATTCTAGTGAATCAAATGATTTACACAAAAGGATCTAGGATATAGAACCGCACTTATTTAGCTTCTGGGAAATATTGTCACATTTGGTGCGTTGACCAAGGAGAACAAGACCCTTTTGGTTCCCTTTGTTGTGAAAGAGCCTTCCACAGCAGACAATTACAAAAATATTTAGGTCCGCACACACAACAAGCAGTCTGTTCATTCAATGAAAATTCACACAGATGTATGTTCCTTCACTCTTTATTTTCATATTACTCTTCTCAGTAGGCTATTTTTGTATTCTAGTGAATCAAATGCTTTTTCAGCGTCTCGCAATATCACTGCGGAGGAAAGTTCAGGAGTGATTTGGTTAATAATCGCAAATACCGTGTGAAGGTTAAAGGATGCATATCAATTCGGGACAAATCCAGGATGGAACAGGTATATTATTTTGTCCTCAAGTAGAGAAATGCTAGTCGCAAGGACCTTAGCCAAAATTTTATAGTTCTGATTTATTAGAGACAAGGGTCTGTAAGAGGCACACCGGCAAGTTAGTTTGCCCGGTTTAAGCAACAGGGAAATCACTGCTTCACGCTCTCAAGAGATTCTGCATATACTTCCAACAGATGAAGAACTAATAATGGCTTATAGGCTTTGTAGAATATTCCAGATAACCTGTCCGTGCCAGGGGCACGGGCCCCACTAAGATCATCGACGGCCTACGAGATTTCATCTACAGTAATGGGGGAGGCCAGGAATTGCCGTTGCCCATTCTCAAGCCAGATAATAGCCACCTCGGAAAGATAATCAGTGAGTGGGTCATCGGTGGGGGGAACGAGTAGTATACAAGCGAGTGTAGTTGGAGAAAAAAGCTGGAAATACAACAATAATGCAGCGGAATGGATAAGCAAGAAAGTTATTTCTAGAGGAAAATTAAACTAAAGACTTCAAAACCAACATCAACAATGTAGTCCAAAAGAATATTTTTGTATTTTGGATTTTAAATGGGACAATAAATAAATTAAATATACACAAATTATATATGCAAAAAGATCAACACATACATCTGTACACAAACATCATTCCTTGTTGCCCTAAATAGTATTATGGATGCCGAAAAATCCAAAACAATAACGAACAATGGTAATCCATACAAAGAGGGGGAGATAGCCCTAAGTACAGCACATACAGCGTCTTCCTACATTAGAATGTGCATAAATTGCTTTCAATTCATTGAGCTTTTGAAGGGCTTCTCCAAATTATGGAGTCGACGCATTTCAGCCCATATGTTAGGACCTCATCAGGACTGGGGCAAAAGGAAACTCTATTTGATCCGTCTATCTCGTAGACAGGAATCTAAGGGTGCTTGAAGGACAAGCTATCCACAGGTAACTGGCTTGTTCCGCTTATATAGATCTCTCACGGACAAAACTTCCAAAGTGGGCGTATGAATTCTCAAAGGAGATACCAATTACTCCCAGACAAAGTAGGTCAAACTCAATAGGCTGCCTGATAATTCACAGTACTTCAGCACGACGCGTAAGCAAATCCGTCTGTACCGGTACATCTACGTCTTCTGCATTCTCACAAATCTGTGAGAAGCTTCTCCCTCTGGTGCAGCAGGGGGGGTCGTTGGATAGAGCAGGCATATCAAACTCCTTCAGTGCATATTCAGTAGTCTAGAGTTCCCGGCGGATAGAGCGTAGCACTCCAGACTGTTTGGCAATACATTTCCCTCTAATATAAACTTTAAAAGCCTCCCCAAGTGTGGTGTGGCATGACATTGTACCGGTATAAGCTGAAATTATTCCACTATGCCGTCTCTGACCTCACTTCCAAACACACTATCCAGCAGGGCATCCGCTGGAAAGCGCCAGAGTGCATGTGATTGCGTGACACTCGGAACGGAGAGGTTCAAAAGCACTGGTGAATGGTGCGATAGAGTGCGCAGGAGGTGCTCAATAAAAAGAACAGTTAGCAAAAGCTTAGGGGACAGGTACCAATGGTCCGTACATGACCAGGTCCCATGTGGGGCTGAGTAGAAAGAATATCCCCTATCCAGGGAGTGCTGAACACACCAAGCGTCTGCGAGGAGGAAGGACTGCAAAAGAGCAGTGAGCGCTTTCAAGGAATGGAATTTAGTGACCTGTCCAGAGCCCGGTGTGACTAAAGCTGGGTCCAGTGTAATTGAAATTGCTGCCCCTTAAAATACTGTCGCTGAAAGTTGGGAGATATGCGTGGATATGCTATGGAAGAACTCCAGCGTGTCAACATTTGGGGCATGTATATTGACCATGAGCAGGCTTTCGGACCCGAGGAATACTGGCCACTAACAGATAGCGACCTTCAGGGTATGCAACCACCTCACGCACTTGAAATGGGACTGCTTTGTCGATCAGGATACACCCCCCTCTGGAGAATGTACTGTAATGTGCGAAGAATTGATTATCTCCCCAGTTTAATGCAAACCGATAAGTAGAAGTCGGGGCATAGTGGGTCACTTGTAGAAACGCTACTTGGAACACATTTCTGGTGAGGTAGGATAACACCTGTTTTCCATTTTGTGAGCCCCCTCACATTCCATGACATACATTTCAACTCTAACACCCCAGGTTTCTTAACTGGCAGTGTCATCTTAACCATGGATATATGTGTGAACATGGAACGCTGTGCAGAAAAGCCCCATGCATAACTAAAAGCATAATCAAAGCCCTGTATGCAACAATCACTGAACATTGAACACAAAACAACCCAAAACCCTCACCCCCACCCACACGGATAACAGACCAACCAGTATCTGGTGAATCCCATCATTTCCCAATAAACCATAGGAGAACTCGTTGGGGGAAGGCAACACTCCATGGGGACTGGCAAAAAACTAATAACTTTGATAAGATCATGTACAGTCAGTTGCATTGCAGTACTAAAAGGGTGTGGTGGAAGACCCAACATGATACATCAGGAGAGCATGGTGTCAATTAGTAGACAGTTAGCATGAAGGGTGTTGAACAGCCAAGTGGCAAAAAAAGAAAAACACAGTGGATACAGTGCTATTCAACTTCCACGTGTCTGTGGAGTTTGAATGTGAGGAGGCAGCCACTCCCCTACCAGTAGGGGAGTCAGAACTGACTTGATGCTGCTTCCAAAAGTTGTTTGCCTCAGTAGACGAGTCAAAGACATTGGTTTTGCCATTTAGGTGAATGCGTTGCACTGGGTATAGCACAGCGTATCAGATGTTCACCTTTTGCGATGTTCGTCTAATGTCCATGAATTTACAGCGAGCCTCCTGCACAAGAGAATTAAAGTCCGGGAAGAAGGCGAGTGTCATGCCTTGATGTCGAAAAGTTCCTCTGTACCGGGCCAGGGGAAGAGCGACATCTGAATTGTGGTAATTGAGGAGCTGGGCTATGATCAATCGTGCAGGGGCACCAGGAGCTGACCTCGGGGTAAGCTTTCAATGGGCACGATCAACGGTAAATGTCGATGAAAAAGTGTCCCTGCCAAATAAATCATCCAGGAGCTGCTCTACATAGGTACTCATAGGGCCCGTGTTGGTGGATTCTGCCACACCGGCTATATGGATATTATTTCGGCATGACCCTTCCTCCAAATCTTCCGCCTTAGCGGCAATTGTCTTCAGAAGTCGCTTGGTATGTTCCAGACTCTTGGCAGTGGCAGGGTGGGCGTCCTCCAGCTCAGACAAGCGTTGTTCAGTGGTTTCAATACGGGTCTCATGTTGCTCAATGCAGCCATGCATACCCTCCAAATGGCCCGTCAACGCATAATACCACACATCAAGGGATTTGAAACCAGCTCACAGTTCCACTATTCTGGCCACAGTTCTGTCTATAGGAGTGGCTTCCGACTCAGAAATTCCCGTGGTTCTCTACGAGGGAGAATGCAACTTTAGGAGTAGCCACTGGAGAAGGTGCAATACAGGAAGGCTGTGTTGCAGGCAAGGAGCACTAGTGAGCTGTCAAATTGATTGCCCAGTTATCTGTCCTAAGGAGCTTGCAGTTTCAGGGGCTCCTAAACCCTCGACTGGTATATTGGGCATGCTAACAGCCTTACTTAGGGGAGAGTAGCAATGTGACCTGCATACATGGAGGGCAGTGCAGGCAATCCTCCACTGAAACCACAGGGAGAGGAGCTCATCACAAGGCCCACATCACCACCGCATCCCTCAGCGGCCCTCAAGATACGCCAAGCATGGGACCCAGACGGGTCCAAAAGGGAGGCAGCATTGGGCACATAAGCAAACACTCACTGCCACAGCCCACCGGCAAACACCCTGCAGGACGGCATTGCTCTGTGCACCCATGCCGAGTCCCAGGGCTGCAGAGAAACCCTGGCCTCAGATTCAGCACTGCGGCCTCTCTGGTCTGTGGCGCAGCCCTCAGATTAAGCCGCAAAAAGTGGCTTAATGCTGCTTTGTAAATTAGCTGCAGGGTATAGCACCACCGGAGTGTCAAAATAGGGTCCAAGACCATCTACCGCATGTTCCTGTTGTATTACCAGAGTTCTATTGTAGTGTGCAGCTGGTGGACTGAAAAGTAAAAGGAATTTTCCCTAGCCTCTTAGCTCATTATACTCCATGTATCAAACAGACTCATTTGTTTCATCCAGTACTCGAGGTGTTGCCTTTGTTTAACACTTGCAATGTTTTATAGGGAGGGTACCACCTCTCAGACATTATATCACAATTTGCCCCCCACCCCCACAGCAACAGGCTTGCATATCCTGCATTAATGCTGGGGATAAGATGCTCATCAATGTGGTATGATTAACATTCAGTGCATAGGCTGCTATGATTGATATGGGATCTCTATCTAGAGCTCCCTCACCACTATAAATCTACGCAAGCTATCAATGCGGTTGCGCTGCACTACAAAAGGGCCCATATTGCCAGTTCTGTCGCTGTGAGGTAAGCCTACTGAAAACAAGCAACATGAATATTTGTGCATCTTATCTATACCAACACGTGGTGCCTTCCTCTGGGTGATCATCCCTCTTACATTTCAGGTAAGGAAATGATATGAGGAAGTCATATCTCAACCCAGATCCCACAAGAGGAGGAGTATGCACCCACCCTTATGCACTAAGATCCAACAGTGCCTTTATGCAATGCCTACCACCCTGCAATCCCACTTATGCTTTTCACCACAGATGCCTTCTACAACAAAAACAACTTCCTGAACTTCCCCACCCAGGCCGGAAGCAAGAACAAGCCACCACCATCCAAACTATAAACCAATAACTTTGCCAAACTTAAATTCTCTCTGGTATCTAGTAAGAACTGGATCTGGGGAGTGTGGACCTCATTGTAGTGCTGCTCCACTGCTTGCCTGTTCCCCTGCTCCCAAAGGCTGCATTATGGCACACCGGAGGGATAAATATACCTCTCCCGACTGAAATGGAAAGATAGTGTGCATTATTGTGACAGGGTAAGAATGGGAGTGGGGGTAGGAAAGAACCAGAAAACAACATCCTTACAGACACAAAGAAAAACAACATCAGATGAGCACATCAGCTGCTCTTGGCATTAGGGTGAGACTCCGCATACACTCAGTTTCTGGGTTTCCTATATCTGTGTCTGCTGCTCCACATGGATCCATGATTCTGTGTCAGAGAGTCTGCCTGGCTATTTGCGAGCAAGACCTCTACAACTGCTGCTTTCCTCTGCTGCCTGTTCCAGAGTTTGGTGAATCTGTTTATTCAAGAAAGCAGGCGTCGTGAGTGACCAGATTTCAATCTCCCCTCCACCACCCTGGTAGGGGGAAGGTCAAGACCTTTCATTTGCAGCCATGCCCAGGCATTACCTGGTGGTTGGAAGAAATTCGATTGATCATTGCCTATGGGTCTTAGCTTAATGGACTAAGTAAGGCCCCTTCGATCAGGCCTCCTGCAAAAAAAAGCATGCCTGTCACAGAAATTGAACCCTCTGGTCACTTTTGGTCTGTATGAGGCTCCGGGAGGGTGGTAGACGGCCCAGCACCAAGTATGCCTTTTTCACGGAAAATAATTTTGGTGTCTTGCTCTGCAACACTTCCTGCGCTAGCCACTTTTCAATAAACAGTTCCATGTGGTGGCCCTCCTCCTTCTCTGGAAATACATCGCTGTCAAGTCTATCCTGCATTTGAGAGTGACTTTCGTTTCCCAAATGGCCTGAAGGATGGTGTAAAATTTTCTTGTGTGTTTGCCTAGCGTCGACTCCATATGACTGATGTGGTCCCTTGTTCAATGTGTCCGTTGCTGGTTCTGCCAGTGCCAGTCATTTCGTTTTGCTTTGTAAGTGTACTCTGTGCCTCTAACCTGAGTAAGGGCCAGCAGCACTTCAAATGATCCACCCTGTGGATGCCCCAGCAGAGCACCAGATATGCCCCCAAGCAACTGTGTGCCCAGCTCACTGATTCCGCCAGGCACACAAAATGCAGAAATTAATCTGTGACGCACTGCTAGGCTAAGACAGTGCTTGAAAATGGAAAAATTGAAGTGCAGGTACTCTGTACCAGAGCACTTGCTTGTTTCTGAGAAGTGCTGGTACTCTCCAATTAAAAGTATTACATCACTCTTGAGAAGGGTTGGTACACTCTCAAAACAAAAAGTGTTGGTACTCTGTACCGGCCCATTTAAAGTACTGGCTAAGACTCAATCACTAAAAACACATAAGGCACTATTGCAAAGTCTCAAATCAGGCTTGTTCCCAGCCACACATTGGTTAGATTTGGTGATCCTCACAATAATAAGGCCGCCCGAGACCGCGGACTCAGCAACACATGGGGCACAAATTCTTCAGACAGCACTGATCAACGCTCCAGAATGCCAGCTCTTTGGGCCTCCACCCCTCACCTTTGGTCTCCACAAGTATACCTGATGCCATTTTATCACCTGAAGAACTCAACACCAGGCCAGCCAGCATGCCTCACATAGGAGACTAGGGTCCAACATGAACAGGGAATGCAGTGATTCAGCAAGGAGTCCGATTGTAGGAATGGGCAGTTACGCCACCCCACACATCAGGGGCTCATCAACCCCGACGAGAGAACTCTTTTCGCCTGTGCACCTTAGCAACAGACCAATCAGCACGCCATGCACAGATGATAAGAGTCCAAAGTGCACAGGGCACACAATGATCCAGCCATGAGTTAGCACTACAGAAAGGGTAGTTAGCACAAAGGCCACCAACTTTTCAGCTACTGAGGGGGACGTGCACTGCATCAGTGCTCCCAGCCCACACCATGAGTCTGCAGCCGCGACAGACACACAAGACGCTGCCTCCTCCAAGCATATTCCTAGGCTCTCGGAAGCTCGTTTTACTCTGCCACCATCTTGGCCATGCCCCTTATTTTTGTTGTTGCAAACTTGTAATACCTTGTCATTCTTTTTTTGTGAGATTCTCACTTTTCATATTATAATTTTACTCCAATGTGGCAACCCCTTGATTGATAATCTCTTCAAATACATCTATTCATTGTTAGATTTGGGGGTCTCTAGTTGGCATAGGTATGTACCTGTGACAAATAGGGACCCTTGCGTCTAGTCAGAGTAAGGGGCTACACTCCTAAAATAACCCCTGCTCACCCCCTTGGTAGCTTGGCACGAGCAGGCAGGCTTATCTCAGAGGCAGTGTGTAAAGCATTTGTGAACACATACAGTAATACTGTGACGACACTACAAATGGCCACCACACAGGTTGTATTATAAAATTAAGTATTTTTATATAGACTTATCACAAGACCAGACGACAAAAATCCACAATACTGTACTCAAAAATAGTCTCTTAAATGTTATAAAATAGCTCAGTTCTCTCAATTTGTAAATGCAACACTTTACTCTCAATGTACCTTAGATGCGTAGCGCAAAGAAAACAAAAGGGTTGCAGGGAAGGTGATGCGTCTGTTCCTTACACGCAGGGGAGTGGATGCGTCGGTTCCTTACTGCTGTGCAGGGGAGTTGATGCTCGCTTCCTTACTGTGTGGGGAGTTGCTGCATCGGTTTCTTACTGCTCTCCGGTGCGATGCGACATGCTGGCACCTCGATGCGATACTCTTCTCCAGTGCGATGCGACAAAATGGTGTCTTGGTTGCGATGCAACAACGTTGGTGTGATGCGACACGCCTGATGGCCGTGCAGCGACTCGATGATCTTTGTAGCCGCGACAGGCCCTGTTACGCGCTTCTCCGGTGATGCGACGATGGCCTCTGTGGCAGCGTCCCACTTCTCCGGCGAAGCGCTGCACTTCCGCGATGTGATGATGACAGCAGCAGCGGCGGCTCGCTTCCTCGGCGATGCAAAGACAGCGCCTGCGGCGGCGACATGCTTCTCGTTGTTGCGTCGCGCTTCCAGCTCCCAGCGACACGAAGTCTCTCAGAAGGCCCAGCAAAGCAGCAGGCACTTCAGTTCCCAGCAAGGGAATTCAGGGGGCAGCTAGTTGGTGAAGTCTTGTATCCCTGAGACTTCAGGCAAAAGACATGCTCTAGTTCAAGCCCTTGGAGATTCTTCCTCAAGTTGATAGAAAGCATACTCAGTCCTTTTCTCCTCTCTTTGGCAATGAAGCACCCACTGCAGGCCAACTCCCAAACACACAGCACAGGAGTAGTCTCCTCCTTCAGTTTCCTGGTTCTTCTCCTCAGCAAAGGTTCGACTTGATTCCCAGAAGTGATCTAAAGTTCTTGGGTCTGGGTCCCAATATTTATACTCCTTTTCCCTTTGTTCTCTGAAGGCAGAGAGGCCTTTGCCTAGTCCAAACCAGTTCTGGTCAGTCCTGGAGCACTTTGTTGTCATGTCTCCTTCTTTCCTTTCAAAGTGCAGGGCAGGGACATCAGACACACCACAAGAGGTGGAGCCAGCATTGTGGAGGGAAGGCCCAGCCCTATTCAGGTCTCAGGTGCAACTCCTCCCTCCCATCTAGATGCAGATCTCTCTATTCACCACTGGGCTGACCCACCCTGTCTCCTGGAATCTTCCAGCCCTGTCTCTCAAACTCCAGACAAGGAATACACAACCTAGCAGAGGCAGGTTTGGATGGTTAGACAAGAAAATGCCTACTTTCTAAAAGTGGCATTTTCAAACACAGTATGTTAAAACCAACTTTACTAAAAGATGTATTTTATCATTCTCAGTTCAGGCATACTAAACTCGAATTTCTACCATGTTCCCTGAGTCAGTTAGTATTATAAAATGTAATAGCCAAACTGCCCATTCTGGCCTATGAAGAACAGGTAGCCTTTCAATAGTGAAAAAACGAAAATGGCTGTAATTCACTATTAGGACATGCCACACACACCAGGGCATGTCCTACCTTTTACCTACAATGCACCCTGCCCTTCGGCCTACCATAGGGGTGACTAGTATGTATAAAAGGGACGGTTTAGGGACTGGCAAGTGGGTGCACTTGCCCAGTCAGCATGGCAGTACCAGACTACACACAGGCTCTGCAATGGCAGACCTGAGACACACTTTACAAGCTACTCCAGTGGGTAGCACAATCAGTGCTGCAAGCTCATCAGCAGCATTGGTTAGAAGCCCTGGGCACACGCAGTGCACTGAACTAGGGTCTGACAAGTAAACCAATCAAGCCAATCATGGAGTCACTAATCTATACATTAATTTACTATCGGAAGCACTTGCACTGTGGCACTGAACAGCAGTGGCACAGTGCCCAAAGCATCTATAACCAGCAAAAACACATGAGACAACAGCAAAAAATGGAAGGGAGACCCACGCCAATGGTGCCAGGTCTAACATTCATGTTGACAGGAGATGAAATGTCAGAATTAAATAAAGGCTTATCAGTTTGTCCTCAGCCACCTTTAGACTATGTTGAAATAAAAATAGACAAGTACAAATATGTAAGAAAATCATAAATGGGAAAGATACATGCAATGAAATCAAAGATTGACTATAATGAGAGCAACACAGCAGTAGAATGTTCAGAAAATCCAAATTTGAAGTCAGAGCGGATTCCTGATTTACTTTGCATGAATTGGCATCAGTAGAACACTTACAAGAGAATACAAATAATCAAATATTAGGAAGCATAGCAATTTGAAAGCAAGGTAAAAATATTGCCCAACATTGTCACCTGGCAGCACAGTCATCATATTCAAATACACCAATGTCAAGGAAGCAATTCTGTCATTTGAAATTTTGCAGTGATGTTATCAATGATGTTATAAAGCATGGCATGAGTGTTGTAATATGTGGGGTAAATAGCTGTGCATGCTAAAGGCACAAGTTATAGTTATCTTAGAACACAAGTTATAGTTACTAGAGATAACTATAGCTGGTGAATTTCAGTAGTTTTTTTTTGTTTAAAATGTTTAGTTGTGAGATGTGCGAGCGCATGATTCAAGATGGCTGAAGCTCCTAGCTCACCCGTCCTAACAACGAGGTTTCTCATGCCAAAATTGCAGGAATAACGCATTTCCTCCTGTCAATAATGCTTACCTGACCATTAAGAAGGGTTTTTCTCTGCAGGTTTTCCAGTGACTCTAGCGACTTCTGGACTCCCCTGGCTTCCAGTTCCCCTGCACCGAGACTTCCCTCAGCTCGGCTGCAAAGTTTCCTGTCAGGTAGGTAGAGTTCTACACCTGGAGAGGACACTGCTTTGGCCTTTGTTGCCTCCCACTGCTCGTTTTCGCTGCTGCACTGGTTTGGCATACTTATTGATATTTCTATGTGGATACTGACCACTCTTGACTGTATTTATTCATTTTCTTGAATATGGAAAGCAAGTCTTCAGCAAATAGGCGTGAACAGACAGTTTCTCCTCCACCTGTAAAGTCAAAAATGTCAGATACATCAGAACCCTCCCGTATTGCTATTGTGGAGGAATTGAAGGCTGTTAGATCAAATACAGATAATATTGCCATAGAAATTAAAAATATTCGGAAAGACATGGATAGTCTTTCAATGAAGGTTGCGGATAATGAGATCAAACTACATGACGTTATAACTAAAACTGATAAGCTATTACCAATTGTTACAAATATTCCCCTCATCAGTGCTAGATTGCTTGAGTTAGAGAGCAGAAATAGGCAATATGACTTGCGTATTTTTAATTTGCCTGAAGATATAGAAGGTAATGATTGCAGACGACACCTTGAAAACCTACTACCTAATTTATTGAATTTGACGTTTTCAGAAAAATTTGAGATTGATAAAGCACATCGTATTCCATTTATCCCATAAACCAGGCCACACTAAACCCAGGCAAGTCATCTTTAAGGTTCTGTATCATTATTACCTCATCCTTGTCCGGAAAGCAGCTCGAGAAATTCCTTCTCTTCTGGTTAATGGCTCTAAAATCTTCATTCATCAAGATTTCACTAAGGAGACTGTTGCCATACAACGGGATTTTGCAGCTCTGAGACCACGACTGTGAAACTCTGGTTTCAAATATGGACTCTTCGATCCATCCATCATGCGTATTTGGAAAGACAAAATCTCCAAATCCTTTCACCATCTGGAAGACCTTCAAACTTTCCTTGATAACCATTCTCCTCTTTCAATGGATACACAGGATTCCTCAACTTGAATTTGTTTAGATAGTATTAAAATCTCATCTTTAACTACCTGTATGGTAGTTTGTATGTACTTTGTATTTGGTTCAGTGACTAAATATCGAGGGACAAAATATCGACTATACAAAAAATCGACACTAAAATATCGAGGGACAGAATATCGACTCCCTATCTACAAACAGGTAAGTACTAAAAAATCGATTCCAAAATATAGACTGTCAAAATATAGTTAGCCAAAATATCGAATTTTTTAAATGTATTAAAAATAATATAAAATTAATTAAATATTAAGAACAATGAAATAAAACATACATAATGTAATATAAAATAGCTTAAAATGTAAACATAATATAAGTATTTTAAAAAAGTCGAGATTTTGTTGGATACTGAGAGCGTAAAAATTACTATTCCCACTCCAGTGAGTGCAACAGTAGGGAAAGCGTTGGATAGCGTAGGGGTAAAAATTACTATTCCCACTCCAGTGAGTGCAACAGTAGGGAAAACGTTGGATAGCTTAGGGGTAAAAATTACTATTCCCACTCCAGAGAGTGCAACAGTAGGGAAAGCGTTGGATAGCGTAGAGGTAAAAATTACTATTCCCACTCCAGTGAGTGCAACAGTAGGGAAAACGTTGGATAGCGTAGGGGTAAAAATTACTATTCCCACTCCAGAGAGTGCAACAGTAGGGAAAGCGTTGGATAGCGTAGGGGTAAAAATTACCATTCCCACTCCAGTGAGTGCAACAGTAGGGAAAACGTTGGATAGCGTAGGGGTAAAAATTACTATTCCCACTCCAGAGAGTGCAACAGTAGGGAAAGCGTTGGATAGCGTAGGGGTAAAAATTACTATTCCCATTCCAGAGAGTGCAACAGTAGGGAAAGCGTTGGATAGCGTAGAGGTAAAAATTACTATTCCGACTCCAGTGAGTGCAACAGTAGGGAAAACGTTGGATAACGTAGGGGTAAAAATTACTATTCCCACTCCAGAGAGTGCAACAGTAGGGAAAGCGTTGGATAGCGTAGGGGTAAAAATTACTATTCCCACTCCAGTGAGTGCAACAGTAGGGAAAACGTTGGATAGCGTAGGGGTAAAAATTACTATTCCCACTCCAGAGAGTGCAACAGGCCTGATGGCCGTGCAGCGACTCAATGATCTTTGTAGCCGCGACAGGCCCTGTGACGCGCTTCTCCGGTGATGCGACGATGGCCTCTGTGGCAGCGTCCCACTTCTCTGGCGAAGCGCTGCACTTCCGCGATGCGATGATGACAGCAGCAGCGGCGGCTCGCTTCCTCGGCGATGCGAAGACAGCGCCTGCGGCGGCGACATGCCTCTCGTTGTTGCATCGCGCTTCCAGCTCCCAGCGACACGAAGTCTCTCAGAAGGCCCAGCAAAACAGCAGGCACTTCAGTTCCCAGCAAGGGAATTCAGGGGGCAGCTAGTTGGTGAAGTCTTGTATCCCTGAGACTTCAGGCAGAAGGCATGCTCTAGTTCAAGCCCTTGGAGATTCTTCCTCAAGTTGATAGAAAGCATACTCAGTCCTTTTCTCCTCTCTTTGGCAATGAAGCGCCCACTGCAGGCCAACTCCCAAACACACAGCACAGGAGTAGTCTCCTCCTTCAGTTTCCTGGTTCTTCTCCTCAGCAAAGGTTCGACTTGATTCCCAGAAGTGATCTAAAGTTCTTGGGTCTGGGTCCCAATATTTATACTCCTTTTCCCTTTGTTCTCTGAAGGCAGAGAGGCCTTTGCCTAGTCCAAACCAGTTCTGGTCAGTCCTGGAGCACTTTGTTGTCATGTCTCCTTCTTTCCTTTCACAGTGCAGGGCAGGGACATCAGACACACCACAAGAGGTGGAGCCAGCATTGTGGAGGGAAGGCCCAGCCCTATTCAGGTCCCAGGTGCAACTCCTCCCTCCCATCTAGATGCAGATCTCTCTATTCACCACTGGGCTGACCCACCCTGTCTCCTGGAATCTTCCAGCCCTGTCTCTCAAACTCCAGACAAGGAATACACAACCTAGCAGAGGCAGGTTTGGATGGTTAGACAAGAAAATGCCTACTTTCTAAAAGTGGCATTTTCAAACACAGTATGTTAAAACCAACTTTACTAAAATATGTATTTTATCATTCTGAGTTCAGGCATGCTAAACTCGAATTTCTACCATGTTCCCTGAGTCAGTTAGTATAAAATGTAATAACCAAACTGCCCATTCTGGCCTATGAAGAACAGGTAGCCTTTCAATAATGAAAAAACGAAAATGGCTGTAATTCACTATTAGGACATGCCACACACACCAGGGCATGTCCTACCTTTTACCTACAATGCACCCTGCCTTCCGGCCTACCATAGGGGTGACTAGTATGTATAAAAGGGAAGGTTTAGGGACTGGCAAGTGGGTGCACTTGCCCAGTCAGCATGGCAGTACCAGACTGCACACAGGCTCTGCAATGGCAGACCTGAGACACACTTTACAAGCTGCTCCAGTGGGTGGCACAATCAGTGCTGCAAGCTCATCAGCAGCATTGGTTAGAAGCCCTGGGCACACGCAGTGCACTGTACTAGGGTCTGACAAGTAAACCAATCAAGCCAATCATGGAGTCACTAATCTATACATTAATTTACTATCGGAAGCACTTGCACTGTGGCACTGAACAGCAGTGGCACAGTGCCCAAAGCATCTATAACCAGCAAAAACACATGAGACAACAGCAAAAAATGGAAGGGAGACCCACGCCAATGGTGCCAGGTCTAACATTCATGTTGACAGGAGATGAAATGTCAGAATTAAATAAAGGCTTATCAGTTTGTCCTCAGCCACCTTTAGACTATGTTGAAATAAAAATAGACAAGTACAAATATGTAAGAAAATCATAAATGGGAAAGATACATGCAATGAAATCAAAGATTGACTATAATGAGAGCAACACAGCAGTAGAATGTTCAGAAAATCCAAATTTGAAGTCAGAGCGGATTCATGATTTACTTTGCATGAATTGGCATCAGTAGAACACTTACAAGAGAATACAAATAATCAAATATTAGAAAGCATAGCAATTTGAAAGCAAGGTAAAAATATTGCCCAACATTGTCACCTGGCAGCACAGTCATCATATTCAAATACACCAATGTCAAGGAAGCAATTCTGTCATTTGAAATGTTGCAGTGATGTTATCAATGATGTTATAAAGCATGGCATGAGTGTTGTAATATGTGGGGTAAATAGCTGTGCATGCTAAAGGCACAAGTTATAGTTATCTTAGAACACAAGTTATAGTTACTAGAGATAACTATAGCTGGTGAATTTCAGTAGTTTTTTTTTGTTTAAAATGTTTAGTTGTGAGATGTGCGAGCGCATGATTCAAGATGGCTGAAGCTCCTAGCTCACTTGTCCTAACAACGAGGTTTCTCATGCCAAAATTGCAGGAATAACGCATTTCCTCCTGTCAATAATGCTTACCTGCCCATTAAGAAGGGTTTATCTCTGCAGGTTTTCCAGTGACTCTGGCGACTTCTGGACTCCCCTGGCTTCCAGTTCCCCTGCACCGAGACTTCCCTCAGCTCGGCTGCAAAGTTTCCTGTCAGGTAGGTAGAGTTCTACACCTGGAGAGGACACTGCTTTGGCCTTTGTTCCCTCCCACTGCTCGTTTTCGCTGCTGCACTGGTTTGGCATACTTATCGATATTTCTATGTGGATACTGACCACTCTTGACTGTATTTATTCATTTTCTTGAATATGGAAAGCAAGTCTTCAGCAAATAAGCGTAAACAGACAGTTTCTCCTCCACCTGTAAAGTCAAAAATGTCAGATACATCAGAACCCTCCCGTATTGCTATTGTGGAGGAATTGAAGGCTGTTAGATCAAATACAGATAATATTGCCATAGAAATTAAAAATATTCGGAAAGACATGGATAGTCTTTCATTGAAGGTTGCGGATAATGAGATCAAACTACATGACGTTATAACTAAAACTGATAAGCTATTACCAATTGTTACAAATATTCCCCTCATCAGTGCTAGATTGCTTGAGTAAGAGAGCAGAAATAGGCAATATGACTTGCATATTTTTAATTTGCCTGAAGATATAGAAGGTAATGATTGCAGACGACACCTTGAAAACCTACTACCTAATTTATTGAATTTGACGTTTTCAGAAAAATTTGAGATTGATAAAGCACATCGTATTCCATTTATCCCATAAACCAGGCCACACTAAACCCAGGCAAGTCATCTTTAAGGTTCCGTATCATTATTACCTCATCCTTGTCCGGAAAGCAGCTCGAGAAATTCCTTCTCTTCTGGTTAATGGCTCTAAAATCTTCATTCATCAAGATTTCACTAAGGAGACTGTTGCCATACAACGGGATTTTGCAGCTCTGAGACCACGACTGTGAAACTCTGGTTTCAAATATGGACTCTTCGATCCATCCATCATGCGTATTTGGAAAGACAACATCTCCAAATCCTTTCACCATCTGGAAGACCTTCAAACTTTCCTTGATAACCATTCTCCTCTTTCAAAGGATACACAGGATTCCTCAACTTGAATTTGTTTAGATAGTATTAAAATCTCATCTTTAACTACCTGTATGGTAGTTTGTATGTACTTTGAATTTGGTTCAGTGACTAAATATCGAGGGACAAAATATCGACTATACAAAAATCGACACTAAAATATCGAGGGACAGAATATCGACTCCCTATCTACAAACAGGTAAGTACTATAATATCGATTCCAAAATATAGACTGTCAAAATATAGTTAGCCAAAATATCGAATTTTTTAAATGTATTAAAAATAATATTAAATTAATTAAATATTAAGAACAATGAAATAAAACATACATAATGTAATATAAAATAGCTTAAAATGTAAACATAATATAAGTATTTTAAAAAAGTCGAGATTTTGTTGGATACTGAGAGCGTAAAAATTACTATTCCCACTCCAGTGAGTGCAACAGTAGGGAAAGCGTTGGATAGCGTAGGGGTAAAAATTACTATTCCAACTCCAAACAGTGCAACAGTAGGGAAAGCGTTGGATACCGTAGAGTTAAAAATTACTATTCCCACTCCAGAGAGTGCAGAAGTAGGGAAAGTAATGATTTAAATTAAATATAAGATGACATTAATTATCAATACTGATAAAAAGTTAATTAAAAATAATTACCAATTAATAACAATTAATTACCATTTAAAAATATTAATTATCAATTGATACCAATTACTAATAATTAATTACCAATTACAAATTAATTATCAATTATCAATACACATAAATAAAAAATTAATTATTTACTTTATTACAATTAATTTACTTCCCACCCAATTCCCCTACAAACCCACAACCCGCTCCTATTAATAACAAATACAATTAAAATTATTATCAATTAATCAATTAATATAAATTAATTACCAATTAATAAAAATAAATTACCAATTAATAATTACTTATCAATCAATTAATTATCAAAACATATAAATATAATTAACATTTAATTAACCATAATTAAATTACTTCCCACCCTATTCCCCTATAAACCCACAACCCGCTCCTATTAATAACAAATACAATTAACATAATTATCAATTAATCAATTAATATAAATTAATTACCAATTAATAAAAATAAATTACCAATTAATAATTAATTATCAATTAATTAATTATCAAAACATATAAATATAATTAACATTTAACTAACCATAATTAAATTACTTCCCACCCTATTCCCCTATAAACCCACAACCCGCTACGGAATTAAATTACGCAATAATTAAATTACATAAAATTCATTTGTTTAAATAAATTAAACATACATTACAACAATAATACATAATTTTAACACATATACTACCATACATAACACAAAAAAAAATTCGATATTATGGTAATCTACATTTTAAAATTCGATATTATGGTATTAGATATTTTTAAGGTCTATACTTTGGTAATCTATATTTTTCAAGGTCTATATTTTGGTAATCGATATTTTGTACCCCAATATCGATATTCTGACCTATCTATATTTTGTAGAGTCGATATTCTGTCCACTCTATATTTTAACTTCGATATTCTGGGCAGTCGATATTTTGGAATCGATATTTTGGGTGTTTACCCTTTGTATTTTAGGTCATTGCCATTCCTGTTATTTCTGTGATATTCTTTCTTCTTATATGGATACACATGATTCCTCAACTTGAATTTGTTTAAATAGTATTAAAATCTCATATTTAACTACCTGTATGGTAGTTTGTATGTACTTTGTATTTTAGGTCATTGCCGTTCCTGGTTTTTCTATGATATTCTGTCTTCTTATATGCATGTGTGTGTCTTATTAATGTCTATGTATGTTCTTCACTATTTTGTATATACATTTATTTCTTTACTTTATGTTTTTTATGTTTCTATGGCTACTTCTTTGGTCTCTTATAATGCTTCTTTCATATCTTCTAATTTTCTCTATTCTTTTTCCATTTTTTTCCTTCTTGTTTCACTTCATAGCATATGAATAGTACTCATAAAGTTAAAGTTATTTCCTTGAATGTCAAAGGTTTACGACATCCAGTTAAAAGATTAAAGATTTTAGATTATGTACATAGGCAAAACGCTGACATTTGTTTATTGCAAGAAACTCAAATTGATGACAACATCCTAGCACACATGCATAGGAAGTGGTTTGGTCAGATTACCTCCTCCCATGCATTAGGTAAAAAGAATGGTGTGGCTATTCTTTTTTCAAAAAATCTTCTATTACAAATTTTAGATAAATAATCTGATTCTGAAGGTAGATTTCTTTTAGTCAAAATTATAATTGGCAATACGATTTTGCACCTAATTAATATCTATGGACCAATAGCTGATGATCCTGATTTCTGGTCTCGTATTACCTATGATATTCTTCAACTTGGGAAAGTTTCCTTAATTATGGGTGCTAACTTTAATCTGATTAGTGACCCCCTTTTAGATAGACTGCCCTCAACAAAATGTACACCTCTCAAAGCGTTTCACTCCCTCAGAACTATATTTAAAAACACTAAATTAGTTGACATCTGGAGACTACATTTCCCTACTCAGAAAGAGTTCACCTTTTTCTCTAATTCCCATATTTCTCATTCACGCTTAGATTATTTGTTGGTGTCTAGAAACTTAGTGAAATCTATAACTCAACCTGGTATTGGAAGCATTGAAATTTTGGACCACGCAATAATTTCACTTCATTTACAAACTGATGATTTTTCTGTCTCTCACTTCCGTTGGCGCATGAATGTTGATGTTGTTCTCCAAGATGTTCATAAAGACACAATTTTAAAAGATACTCATAAATATTTCTTACATAATCCTGATGGTGTTAGCTCCTCTATTATAAAATGGGATGCTTTGAAAGCATATTTAAGAGGGATAGTTATCTCTGTAATTGCCCACGAAAATAAGACATTGAACACCAAATTGTTACACTTAGAAAAACAGACTGCAAAATGTAAATGATTGTTTATATCTCCTCAAAATATTGTTTTTAAAACTACACTGCAAAAACTTAAATATGAACATAATTCAATGTTAAGTCAAAGAGCTGGTACTCAAATTGCTAATCAGAAAGCTAAATTTGCTTTTAACGCTAACAGTTCAGGAAAACTTTTAGCTAATTATCTCCACATCAAGAAAGATAGAAATCAAATTCATGCTATACACAAAGACAATGGTACCGTTGCTGTGTCTACCCCAGATATTATTCATGAGTTTCTTAAATTTTATCCTTCATTATACAGTAGCCCAAATATTTTGGATCCTGCTAATTTACCGTAACTTTCCCAGTCTGAGAAGACCAAGTTAGACAACCCTATCACTACGGAAGAACTTCTCATTGCTTTCAATCACTCAAACCCCAAAAATCTCCTGGCCCTTAAGGCATTTTTGCAGAATTTTATAAAACGTTTGCTGATATTCTCACTCCTCATTTGCATCATTTATTCACTACATTTACCCAATCCGGTTTACTCAGAGACTCTTTTACAGAAGCTTTAATTATAGTTTTTTCCTAAACCAGATAAAGATGACACTAAAGTTTCGAAATATCGTGCTATTTCCCTAATAAATCAGGATTGCAAAATTTTTGCAAAAATCCTAGCTACCAGTTTAGCTCAGATTTTGTCATCCCTTGTTCACATAGATCAATCTGGTTTTATGACAAAACGATTCTCTGTTAATAATGCACAACTCCTCTTTCATGTTATTGATAAAGACTCTACCTTAACTTCTCCTGCTGGTCTCCTTGCTTTAGATGCAGAGAAAGCGTTTGATAAAGTTCATTGGCAGTATCTTTTTTTAAACTATCTTCTTTTAATTTTGGTAATAACTGTATAAAAATTGTATCAACATTATATGGCTCCCCTTCTGGTCGACTCTTTATTAATGATCAATTTTCAAATCCCTTTTCTCTCAATAGAGGAACCCGACAAGGCTGTCCATTGTCACCTCTTCTTTTTTTTCTTAGCAATTGAACCTTTTCTCTCCCATATTCGAAATTCCATTGATATTAAAGGAATAGTGTTAGCTAATGTTAACCTTAAAATGTCTGCTTATGCAGATGATGACCTACTATACCTTAGTAACCCAACCACATCTATACCCGCAGTTTTAAATGTTATACATGAATATTTTATTGTTTCTGGTTACACCTTGAATACTCATAAAACAGAATTTTTTCCCCTGAATGTCCAATGCACACCTTCAGTATTGGATAATACTGAAATTATCTGGCAAAAGGAGAATATTAAGTATTTAGGTATACTTTTTTCACTTTGCTTAAAACATTCCACTACTCTCAATTGTGATATTTTATTTACATTATTTAAATTATAGGAAAAATTAATTTATCTTGGTGAGGGGAAATTGAAACCATCAAATTGGTATTAGCCCCAATTATTTTCTTTAGTTTATCTATGATCCCCATACAGTTGCCTCTATCAGTCTACAAAAACATTGATAAGCGTATTTTGAAATTTGGCTGGAATCATAAGCCTCCTCGTATTGGTTATACTAAACTTAAACTTTCCAAACTTAATGGAGGATTTGGCTTACCTGAGTTTTTCAAATACCATAAAGTATCTATTTTGATACAAGGTTCACTCTGGTTTATTTGTGCAAACCCTAGCTATTCCCCTAAATGGCTAATGGTAGAACGCAACTTAGTATCACCATTTCCTCTCCCATCACCTTTGTCTATGTCCAATTCTAATACATTTTTTAAATCCTCCCTCATCATAGCATCCACTAAATTGAATATTAATGATGTTGATCCTTCCTTTTCATCATGAATTTCCGACTCTACTATGATTACTCTTTGGCACAATCCTACATTAAAGTTTAATTGTACGATCACACTTTGGAAATTTTAGATATCGGCTGGTATTTTCTTCCTTCAGGATATTTATACTTTGTTACCTTTCCTTTCTCTCAACTACTGGCTTGATTCATGTTACCAAATACCGAAGTATTACCGAAATACCAAATTCCCGCTCCCTTGTTAAAGTCTCTCGCCTTCGGCTCGGGCCTTTAGTGCTGGAGTAGGCCTTTAATAACCGGTATCGCCCACTCCTTCAGGCTATAAGGCTATATTAACACGTTATCTGTCTCTCAACATAATGTCTCCAAATTTTATAAACAACTTAATTGTACAAGTGCTACCAATCTAGCTTTGTATCCACTTTTTGGAACACAGAACTCTCCCTGAATTTTTTGTTAACTAAATGGAGACAAATATGGGCCATAAATATTTCAGGATGGTTTCCTGTATCATTATCTCAGACAAACACATTTATTTTATTCAATTCTCTATGGACTCCTAACAAATTATATAAGGCTAAACTTATGGATTCCTCACTTTGTTGGAACTGCAAATGTTATGTAGGTACTTTAAAGCACATGCTTTTTGAATGTGCAGTAATATTTCAATTTTGGAAGAAGGTTTGGGATATGCTTATTGGTAAATCTCATGTTTTATCATCCACTTTATTGGAGTCCCATTCTAAACTTTTTAATCTTCCTAATTCCATAAAAATCCATTACTTCCAATTGAAAATCAGCCGAAACAATATCAATCCTAGCGTGGTGGTCTTCTGTCAATTTTGTTAGATCTGGTGCCCAATTGTCTTATAAGGGAGCATTAAAAAAATACCTCATCATTTCTGCAGTTACATAAACCAATTGATGATTATATTATTACTTATTTATAAAACATTTAATAACACTATTTTTCCTTTATTGATATTGTTGTATGACTAATGTTTTGAGGAGTAGCCTCGTTTGTTCCATATTCAATTCTTAATATTTTACTGCTTTTATGACAATTGTATACTTTTGGTATATAGACATTGTTATGACAATATTTTTGGACTTCGCATTAATCTGTTATATATACCAACACTGTACCATTTTTTGTTTTGACTTTATCAACAAAAAATCCAAGAAAATATTTTGAACACAAAAAAATGTTTAGTTGTCACTGATGTTTTCACCTAACTATAACGTCACAACCCCCCCCCCTGCCAGCAAACCACCCTGCAATCACACTTTTGCTTTTCACCACAGATGTCTGTGGCTAAGCCCTGTGGTCAACACCCCATAGAAGGGGGATCCCGAAGCAGGGATCCACTCCATTAGGCACTAGGGAGGGGGGAGAAGCCCCTTGGATAAGGTTTTTTTTTCCACCCGTATGTTTTGGTCAGATCAGTCTTTCTGCTCTGCCCTGGGGGTCAGATGGGTGCAAAATGTGCCGATCCTCCCCCATGGGGGAACAAAAAGCCCACTAGGCGCTAGGGATTATATGTTTTGTAAACAGGGGTGGATGCTGCCCAAAATGAGCACGCCAATGCCCCCATCCCCACCCCCAAAAAGACAAAAAGGACAAACTTTCTGGGGGGCGGATGGTGGTTATTATTCCTGATATGCCCCACGGGGGCAAATAGCCCACCAGACACCAGGGATTATTGTGTTTTTATGAAAGAGGGGTAGGGGCTGCCCACAATGGTCATGTCATTACCCCCAGTCCCTAATGATAACAGTCTTTCTGCCCACCCGGGGGACAGGTGGAGATTATTAGTAAAAACCCCACTAGGACCCAGGGATTCTTTGATTTTGAATGCGTTGGTGTGGGGGCTGCCCAAAATGGGCTTGCCAATACCCCCACACCTCAAACACAAAAGGGACAGTGTTTCTGCCCCTCAAATGGCAGATGGGGGTTATTACCCCCAAACTGCCACCCAGATGGCATGGATTTTGTTTTTTATAAAAGAGGAGTTGTGGCTGCCTAGAAAGGCATGCCAATGCCCGCACCCCCCAATCAAAAGGCACAGTCTTTCTGCCTCACCTGGGGCATATGGGTGCACTAGCCCCAGATCTGCACACTGGGGGGCAAAAAGCCCACTAGACACCAGGAACTATTTTCTTTTCTTAGTGTAGGGGTAGGAATGAGCATGACAATCCCCCCACCCCTCCACAAAAAATGGGCACAATCTTTCTGCTTCCCCTGGGGGGGCATATTGCAGCAATAGCCCCTGATCTGCCCAATAGACACCAGGGACTATTTTTACTTTGTGTAGGTGTGGGGCTGCCGAGAATGTGCATGTTGATTCCCCCACCCCAACTCAAAAATAATGGGCATAGTCTTCCTGCCCCCCCTGGGGGACAGATGGTGCTTATTACACCCGATCAGACCCCCCGGGGGTAGAAAACCCACTAGGCACCAGGGATAAGTTAATGAGCATGTAAGGGAGTGGCCCCATAATCAAGGGTTTCTCCCCGTTTTTTAGGCACACATTTTTGCTGTTTCTGCTCCCCCTTAGTGGCGGATAAGGGATATGTTTAGGCTCATTTGACCTCAAGGGGGGCAGGAACCAACTAGATACCAGGGAAAGTGTGTGTGTGTGTGTCTGTGTGTGTGTACTGGAGTTCAGCTGACAGTCTGCATGTACTGGCTTTAGGCTCGATGTGTGTGTACTGGAATTTTGCTGGCAGTGTGTGTCGTTTGGCTTGCAGTGTGTGTGGACTAGTGCTTGGTAGTGGTTTGTGTACTATAGCTTGCCTAGTGGTGTGTGAGGACTGGTGCTTGGCTGACAGTGTGCATTGGATGGTGCTTGGCTGGCGGTGTGCATGGATGGCGCTTGGCTGGCAGTGTGTGTGGACTGGCGCTTGGCTGGCAGTGTGGCCAGACTTTCGCTTGGCTGGTGGTGTGGCTTTCATGGATCCCGCAGCATTTTCTTATCTAGAATTCACTGCAAACCTCAAATTTAGCTAAAAAGTCACATTTTCATCACATATCTTTGTAGGAAAGTTCGGGGATCACTGCACCGGCACAAATTTTCTACCACCCAGCGTTCCCCTCAATCGCCTGATAGAAATGATACCTCACTTGTCCGAGTGCCCAAAGCAGAGGCAGCCTAAATTCGTATTAAAAAAAAAACTGCCCTTATGGACACACTTTGGTTCATCCTCAGTTTTTCATTTTATACATTTAAGACCCGGGGATTGCCACCTCCCCGGGGCATTGAATATCTAAATGCGGGGGTCCATTGCGGACCCCAGGGACCACCACCTCCCCGGGGCTTAAATTATTTGGGAGCGGGGCCCTTGATGGCACTGGTGACCGCCACCCCCGAGGGCCGGCTCCTGTAATGTCCCGGGGTGCCTACCCCTGGGACATTGCCGTTTGCAATGACAGGGCGGGAGCCGTGTGGCTCCTGCCCTGTCATTGCAAACTCTGCTTTGCTTCTTGGAAGAGAGAGCAGGAAACCTGCTTTCGCTTCCAACAAGCAAAGCAGAATTGTTTTTGGGCAAAGGGAGCTGCATGTTAACAGCTCCCTTTGCCCAAAAGCAATGCCGGCTCCTGCAGGAGGTAGAGAGCCGGAAGGGACTATGGGGGCATTGGGGCTTCCCCCACAGTCCCCAACTTGAGGGCCAGCCCCAGGGGATGGGGTCCCCGGGGCCAGAAGTGGCCCCCCTCCCATGAACATTTTTGAAAAAACAAAGGAGGCCAGGCCCCGGGGCCAAAAGTGGCCCAGGGAAGTGGAGCCACGTGGCCCCACTCCCGACATAATTCTTTTTTTTAAAAAGAAAGTCCTGGGGGATGGTGTCCCTGGGGCCAAGAATGGCCTGAGGAGGGGGGCCATGCAGCCCCCTACTTAAAAATGATTTTAAAAAATTGAATAAATATGAGGCCATGCCCCGGGGTGGAAATCGGTCATGGGGGTGGTGCCAAGCAGCCCCATTCCTGTTTTTGTTAAAAAAATAATATAAAATGGGTCAGGCCCTGGGGTATGGGGTCCCCAGGGCCCCAAAAATACTACAAGAAGGGGGGCCACACAGCCCCCCTTCTAGAAAATGCAAAAAAATTTAAAAAGCTGGCATCACACCGGAGGCACCGCCCCCTCCCTTCACCATTCTGCAAACGCGCCCCTTGGCGTGTTCTAAGTTGGGGGATGGAGACCCCTTCATTCCTGAGAGTCTCTGGGGGCCAACTAGCCCACCAGATAGCTCTAGTAAGCCCCACACAGTGGGATTTCTGAGAGGTGGTCCAAGGCCACGTCCCTTTTTCACCACTCTGCAAACGTGCCTTTTGGTACATTGATGGTGGGGCGATGAGGTCCTCTTGTGTCCTGAGGACCTCAGGACTAAAGTGGACTTCGTCCACCGAGCAGCAGAGCGCCAGGAGTCGTGTTTGCAGAGTGGTGTAAAAAGGGGGCATGGCCTTTGAGCGCTCTCAGCAATCCAGCTGTTTGGGGCTTACTGGAGGTAACAGGAAGGCTAGTTGGCCCACAGGGACCCTCAGGAGGAAAGGGGACTTCATCCCCCAACCAAGAGCACGCCAGGAGGCGCGTTTGCAGAGTGGTGGAGTAAGGGGGTATGGCATGTGGCCACCTCTCAGCAATCCCACTGATTGGGGCTCACTGGAGGTAAGAGGTAGGCTAGTTGGCCCCTAAGGATCTCCAGCAGCGAAGAGGACTTCAATCCCCATCCAAGAGCGTGTCAGGGTGTGCTTTGCAGAGTGGTGGGCAAAGAGGGCGTGGCCTGCTATGAGAACTTAGCAATCCTGCTGTGCGGGACTTACTGGAGGTAATAGAAGGGGTAGTTGGCCCCAAGGATTTCCTTGGGGGCAAACAACCCCTCTTGTTACCTCCAGTAAGTACCACACAGTGGGATTGCTAGGACATCTTCAGAGGCCAGACCCCCTTTCTCCACCATTCTGCAAACGTGCCTCCTGGCAGACTACGGGATGGGGGATGAAGTCCAATTTACTCCCGAGGGACTTTGAGGGCCAAGAAGCCCTCCTGGTACCTCCTGTAAGTGCTACGTAGCAGAATTCCTGAGCGCTGGTACGAGGCCCAGCACCCTTTCTCCACCACTCTGCAAATGCGACTACTAGTTAAAGAAGTGTTTGCAACGTAATGGATTTTGCATTTGCGAGAGTTAAAGCTATTGGTGTTTTAAAGGTAAACGTTTTTTACTAATGTTTTTTGGAGTGGAGTGGATGTACGTTGTGTGTAGTGGAATTATGTGGGAAGTTGTGCAGTGAAATTATTTGGATAGAAAATATGTGGTATTTATTTTATAGGAATTATGTAGAGTGAGATTATGGTGCCGATTACGATCCGGTAAAAAATTCCCCCGTGCGACTCGTATCGGGTCTTTTTACCGTACGAATCGTACAAGTGCCGTACGAACTGGCAATCACGATTCGCATGGTAAAAAGTCCATACGACCCGCACCGGGAATCATTCCCCACACGTCCTCGGGTCGGAAAATGTGTCCGACACGTCCTCGGACGATTTACCTTACAAACGTAAAAATCCAAGTCCGACCGAGGAATCACGATCCATCCCGTGCGTCCGAGCCTACAACCGTATGGAAAAAACACCGTCCGCACCGAACACCAATAGCAACCATGGAGACATGTGCCCGCATACGCGCCCAACACTCCCCCCAGCCCCCGTACGTCCGACACGTACCCCCCGTATATGTATACCCCCACCCGTCTATGTACACCCCAGTACGTTCCAGTCGTACCCCCACCCCAGTACGTGTCGTACCACCGTCAATGTAAACCCCCCCACCCCTGTACGTGTCGTACCACCGTTTATGTACACCCCAGTACGTTCCAGTCGCACCCCCACCCCAGTACGTGTCGTACCCCCCGTGTACCTACACCCCAGTACGTTCGAGCCACACCCCCACCCCAGTACGTGTCACAGCCCCGTCTACCTACACCCCAGTACGTTCCAGTCGTACCCCCACCCCAGTACGTGTCGTACCACCGTCAATGTACACCCCCCCACCCCTGTACGTGTCGTACCACCGTCAATGTACACCCCCCCACCCCTGTACGTGTCGTACCACCGTCAATGTACACCCCCCACCCCTGTACGTGTCGTACCACCGTCTATGTACACCCCCCCACCCCTGTACGTGTCGTACCACCGTCAATGTACACCCCCCCACCCCTGTACGTGTCGTACCACCGTCTATGTACACCCCAGTACGTTCCAGTCGTACCCCCACCCCAGTACGTGTCGTACCACCGTCAATGTACACCCCCCCACCCCTGTACGTGTCGTACCACCGTCAATGTACACCCCCCACCCCTGTACGTGTCGTACCACCGTCTATGTACACCCCCCCACCCCTGTACGTGTCGTACCACCGTCCATGTACACCCCAGTACGTTCCAGTCGCACCCCCACCCCAGTACGTGTCGTACCACCGTCAATGTACACCCCCCCACCCCTGTACGTGTCGTACCACCGTCTATGTACACCCCCCCACCCCTGTACGTGTCGTACCACCGTCCATGTACACCCCAGTACGTTCCAGTCGCACCCCCACCCCAGTACGTGTCGTACCACCGTCAATGTACACCCCCCCACCCCTGTACGTGTCGTACCACCGTCAATGTACACCCCCCCACCCCTGTACGTGTCGTACCACCGTCTATGTACACCCCAGTACGTTCCAGTCGTACCCCCACCCCAGTACGTGTCGTACCACCATCAATGTACACCCCCCCACCCCTGTACGTGTCGTACCACCGTCCATGTACACCCCAGTACGTTTGAGTCGTACCCCCACCCCAGTACGTGTCGTACCACCGTCAATGTACACCCCCCCACCCCTGTACGTGTCGTACCACCGTCCATGTACACCCCCCCACCCCTGTACGTGTCGTACCACCGTCCATGTACACCCCAGTACGTTCCAGTCGTACCCCCACCCCAGTACGTGTCGTACCACCGTCAATGTACACCCCCCCACCCCTGTACGTGTCGTACCACCGTCCATGTACACCCCCCCACCCCTGTACGTGTCGTACCACCGTCCATGTACACCCCAGTACGTTCCAGTCGTACCCCCACCCCAGTACGTGTCGTACCACCGTCAATGTACACCCCCCCACCCCTGTACGTGTCGTACCACCGTCAATGTACACCCCCCCACCCCTGTACGTGTCGTACCACCGTCAATGTACACCCCCCCACCCCTGTACGTGTCGTACCACCGTCAATGTACACCCCCCACCCCTGTACGTGTCGTACCACCGTCAATGTACACCCCCCACCCCTGTACGTGTCGTACCACCGTCTATGTACACCCCCCCACCCCTGTACGTGTCGTACCACCGTCTATGTACACCCCAGTACGTTCCAGTCGTACCCCCACCCCAGTACGTTCCTGGCGCACCCCCAACACAACCTCCTAAGTACGGAGCGCACCCCATGCCCCAACATCACAACCGCATGTACGAGTCGTACAAAGCCACACACAAGGACCAAATCGTACAACCAAATGGCCCATGTACACACCGTACACACGCTCAAAACGCACGTACACAACAAGGACAAAACAAAACAACTCAACAATACACCATTCGAAAGGCACACAGCCACTAAACATGGCCAACAACCACTAAAATAACACAATCACTGACCTGCAACTGTCAAAAACAAACAGAGGCCCAATACACCACCACTCCTTATAACACACCCACCCAAAATTCAAACACTGCCACACCCACCCATGGACCAATAAAAAGGGCCCACACACACAAACCATGAGCCTTTGCAACAGACCCACTGCTGCCAGACACCACAGAACCAGACTACAAGCGACACCACATCTTACACTTGCACACCTTCACACGACCACCCTCACAAACACCCTCTCATCACATTCACACACACACACAACCATCCACACCCCCCCCCAACATCCACACACCCCCCACACCCACACCATCCCCACCCACACCCCTCACCATGCCCACTACCAAGAATCCAAAGTTCAGTCACCGAGAGTTGGAGGTCCTTGTTGATCAAATCCTCAGAGTCGAGCCACAGATCTTTGGAACATTGGTCAGAAGCACCAGCCAGGCAGCCAAAACAGCCATGTGGCAGACCATCGTCGATGCTGTGAATGCTGTTGCGGACACCAGGAGGACCAAGCAGGATTGCCAGAACAGGTGGTACGATCTGCGGAGGAGGGTCAGAGCCAAGAGACAGGAGGAACACGACCAGGCCAACGCCACCGGAGGAGGGCCCTCCCGCAGACCCGTACAGTACCATCCCTGGGAGGAGAGGGTGATGGCCATACTGCCGGTGGAGGCAGTTGAAGGAGTAGAAGGACTCCGAGACCCGGGTGAGTACACAAACAACGCACCTCACATGGGGGGAACTGCAACCACAACCAAAATTAATAACAGGCACGCAAACACCACAAGCCATCGCATTACTCAACCACACTCCATGAGCAGGCACATGCCACTGCTGCCACCATGCCCCATGCACCCAGCTGGACAATGTCAAGTCACAGGCCACAGAAGACAACAACACATGACACGGTAACCCGGATGGCGGGAGTGTGGGCACCAAGAATCACATAGTGCGACTCCAAAGCAGACAACAATGCCCTCTGCCCATATGGCCTAGGTCACAGCCAGACAAACACTGTGTCCCAACACAGGAATGACTTGCCAGCAAATGGCGGATGCCTTGCATCAACACATGGGGGTGAAGGCACTGTTTTGCACATGCCAGCAGCTAATGAACAGCCAACAGTGTGAAAGAGTGGCAGCACACACCACCACAGCAGCAGCGCACAGACACACAGCAGACAAAATGGGTGCCTGGAGATCAGAAACAAACTCACATCAACAGGCCAAGGGCCACTCAAAGATCTGCTAACAGTGTGTGCCCAGGAAGCTGGGCCAAGGTGACAGAGGGTGACACACGGAGGGAGGGAGAGGGGGACACAGAGGGAGGGAGAGGGGGACTGAGAGGGAGGGAGACACAGGAAGATGGACAGAGGGAGGAGGCTGACACACAGAGGGAGGGAGAGGGGGACAGAGAGGGAGGGAGAGGGGGACAGAGAGGGAGGGAGACACAGGAAGATGTACAGAGGGAGGAGGCTGACACACAGAGGGAGGGAGAGGGGGACACAGAGGGAGGGAGACACAGGAAGATGGACAGAGGGAGGAGGCTGACACACAGAGGGAGGGAGAGGGGGACACAGAGGGAGGGAGAGGGGGACACAGAGGGAGGGAGAGGGGGACACAGAGGGAGGGAGAGGGGGACAGAGAGGGAGGGAGAGGGGGACAGAGAGGGAGGGAGAGGGGGACAGAGAGGGAGGGAGACACAGGAAGATGGACAGAGGGAGGAGGCTGACACACAGAGGGAGGGAGAGGGGGACACAGAGGGAGGGAGACACAGGAAGATGGACAGAGGGAGGAGGCTGACACACAGAGGGAGGGAGAGGGGGACACAGAGGGAGGGAGAGGGGGACACAGAGGGAGGGAGAGGGGGACACAGAGGGAGGGAGAGGGGGACAGAGAGGGAGGGAGAGGGGGACAGAGAGGGAGGGAGAGGGGGACAGAGAGGGAGGGAGACACAGGAAGATGGACAGAGGGAGGAGGCTGACACACAGAGGGAGGGAGAGGGGGACAGAGAGGGAGGGAGAGGGGGACAGAGAGGGAGGGAGAGGGGGACAGAGAGGGAGGGAGAGGGGGACAGAGAAGGAGGGAGACACAGGGAGAGCAAATCAGTCCTTTGGTGTGTGGGAATGTCTGCTCGTCAGCAGGTGGACTGCGTGCATGTAGACAAGGGTGCCCAGTGCCAGAACCCCCCCTCTTCATCATGGCAAAACGCAGGGCCATGTTACAACCTGTACACGAGCACAAGGACAGCCACCTGCATCATATGAGTGTGTGGATCCACTCCATGTGCACATGTACAGTGCTACAAGGAAGGCGCAAACGCATAGCTCGGCACACATGCACACTCCACTGCTGACTGCAGTCACACTTGACGCAGCAAGTAAGACTGTGCCACACATAGTTAAAGGGGCCAAATTGGTGCCCAAGGGACACACACATGCACAAGTGCACTGTGAGTGGAATGCAAGACAGATCCTAATTCCAAGAGGAAATGTGCCAACTTTGTAACGGATGCAACATGGATGTTGCATGGATCAAAAGTAACATTGTCTCTCTCACACACAGGTCAACGTCGTGCTGCACCCCCCAACACTGGGGGGGAACACTCACAGGACCCGGATCTGCAGGAGACCGATCCCACCGGCAGCGACCACTCTCACCACTCTGCGGACGACCCCGACCGACCTGGCCCCTCTGGTGTCCAACCACCTGCAGCACCTGCGTCAGGTACAACCGTGCCAACCACCACCCCCACTCCTGCCACATCCCAGGAGACACCCAGGATCCCTGCCCCAACACCACAATGCAGCCAGGCTCGCCAGGAGGGACACGGTGTCCCGGGCACCCAGGAGGAGGCAGGCGACAACGCCAATGCCACCCCTCAGGGGTCCCGGAGACCCCATGTGCCCACAAGTGCAGGCCAGACGCAAGTGGGCAGGGGTGGTGGGAGTGGAGAGCGGCGGAGGCGCGAGCCTGACCAGTTGGCTGGGGATCCGGTATTTTCCCATGTCCGTAACATCCTGGACTCATACCGGCAGGACACCACGGGCATGGCCCAGGTTGTGTCCGTCCTCGAGGGGATCAAGGTCCAGCAGGCCCAGCAACATGCGGAGCTAATAGCCTGTCTACAGCTACACCAACGGAGGATGGAGGACAGACAGGCTGAGCAAGTGACGGCGTCCCAGGGGATTCACGCTGAACTCCGTCGGATGGCCGACACCATGGCCGACCCTCCCTGTGCCAGAAGGCGGAGAACATCACCACCCACAGGGAGGGATCATGAGGAGGAGGAGGAAACATCCGACGGAGCATCCCAGACGTCGTCACGGCCTGCTGCTGAGGTTCCCCGCAGGAAGCCGGGTCGTCCACGGAAAGGACCGTGAGGGTGGCTGCCACATCACCATCTCCCAGGACACCTGGCCTGGCACCTGGCCCACTGGAGCAACAGCATCACAGCATCAAGAGACATTCTCTGCCACATGGCCCTGCTGGTCACTGGCTGACCAATGTTGACAAAGACTGTGGCATGGACTCTGAGGATTTCCAATGGCAAGGACACCAACTCCCCTACTGAACTTTGGATTCCCTAATCCCGGAAAGGCCCTCACTTGGCCCCCCCCCCCCAATAATAAATCACACTATTAAGAGTAGATGCCTGCTGGTAGCATTATTACCTAACATGTGTCTTGTACAGTCTAAACATGCCTGAGTCATCTGTTCACTTCAACCATCCACACCCTGGGGCCTGAGTCTGGCACAGGACACATGGGTCACAGTTTTCTAGGCAAGACAGACATGGAGCACCATACACACCCGTGATGGTCAGAACCAGCTGAGGGGGTGGCCGAACAACCGTGCTGACAGACACATTGAGTACAGCAACAGTCATGCGCAGAGGTCAGGGATCCTGGCCCGTGTCCTGGGGGGCACCCAGGTACGTGTAGACAGGTGGCAGAACCATGTCCTGCAAGCTTGAGTCCGGTGGATGCAGAGAATGGGGTCATGGACAACGTTGGATGCATGGGGATGGCACATGTCACAATACCCACACAGTCATGGACATCATGCCCATTACACAGTCTCAGCACACACACACAGCTTGCATCTTGCCACTCGACACATTGACACATAGCCACAATCAGGGAATACCATGCCAGACATGCAGGATGCACCGTGCCAACACACCAGCATTGACTGAGAAGAGGCACCTTGGAGGCATAGGGACACCTTTAATAGTCATGTGTTTGGGATTGCAGAGGCAACTTGAAGTACACATGAACACATCATGTGGAGTAACATGTGGCTCCAACACTGGCACCCCCCTTCTGCAGCACAAATGCGTGATAGCCATGGAACTGGCACACAAGTGTCGGATAATAGCTAAATACCCACAGCTGCTCACGGAGAGCCTGCCATACACCATACATCCGCTGATGTGGAAGTCCCACGCCATGTCAAGACAATGTTAACCGTATGTGTCCGAGGGCAGTGTCACACACATTGATGCCTTCATCACAATCCACCATCCCATCACTGATGACTGACAACCATGCAGGCCATCTATTCAGGTGTACCCAGCTGCATGTCGTGTCCCATGGGGATGCCACATGTCTGCAGAGGACCCAAACCCCGACCGGGGCAGTGTGCACACATCGTGAACAACTGCCACACCCAATACACCCCAGATGCATCCCTTACCCCATGGAGACTTCCAAACGTGTCCGTGCCTGTAACGCTGAGTCAGCCCACGATGCCATGTCCATGAGGAATAGCAGTGCCACAACAATGCAACCAGCAAACGGCATGTGCAGGTACCTGGGGAAGAGAGACACACAAGAAGTCAGCCACAAGAAGCACAGCCACTTGCATGTGCATGTACTCGACACATGTATGTATGACAACATGCTAGGTCACAATTATGTCTGGGGAAATACTACCATCACTGCCACCATCACTCCAGTGACACACCCACACACACCTCTGACCCACGTGCCATACATGCAGGTGGAGACACACATCACAACGCATGCCACACGGGGACCAATGCGTGCACACTCAGACCCTGGTACTCACCACTAAGCAAAGAAGTCGCGTATGAGCCGAGTCCGGATGTCCTCTTGCGGCTCCACATCCTCCACATCACTAGCCCCATTGCCAAGCCCTTCGTCCTCCACGGGTGGATGGTCCTCGTCATCTTGATCCAGGATGAGGGGCACAGCTCTTTCAACTGCCATGTTGTGCAGCATGCAGCAGACCATGAAGATCTTGCAGACCTTCGCCGGGGCATATGGGAGTGCGCCGCCGGTCTTGTGGAGGCACCGGAATCGGCTCTTCAGCATGCCAAACGTCCTCTCTATCACTCGCCTTGTCCGGCCATGGGCGGTGTTGTAGCGGAGCTGGGCCGGCGTGATGGGGTTGCGGAGAGGTGTCAGCAGCCAAGGCATGTTGGGATAGCCAGCGTCCCCTAAATGGAAAGCACATGGATATCGTTAGAACAGGCGAAGCGGTAGTGCTGCTCGGCCAAACAGAATACAGGACAGACAGACTGTACCCACCAACAACACATGCACGTTCGTTGCGCAGCTGCATCATCATATCAGGCATCCCGCTACGCCTCATGATGTAGGCATCGTGTGCTGATCCTGGAAAACGAGCACAGACATGTGAAATCACCATGTTGGACAGACACACCACAAGGGCATTGATGGAGTGGTAGTGCTTCCGATTGCGGTACGCCACCTCCCGTGCGTGTGGTGGTACCAAACCTACATGTGTCCCATCTATGGACCCAATGACATGGGGCATCCCTCCCAGGGCATAGAAACCACGTTTGACCTCAGTCATCTGTTCAGGGGTTGGGAACTTGATGAAGTCATCCAGGTGAATCAACATGGCCTCCAAGAAATCATGCAGCACACCGCTGAACATGCTCTGGGACATGCCACCAACATGAGCTATGGTATATTGGAAGGTACCCGTGGCAAGGAAATGTAGGGCAGCCATTACCTTCAGCTGGGGTGTCAGTGCCGTAGGATACCTGTGCTGCGGTTGCAGGTGTGGTGCCAGTCTCGCCGTCAGCTCCAGAATCAACGGTTGGGTGAAGCGGTAGAGCCGGATCCTGTCATTCTCCTGCATGGTGGCCAAGTCTGGAATTCTTCGGGCAACAGGAGGCGCTCTGCAGTAATTTGGAAGTGACAAGGAAGAGTGAGTGCACTACGAGAACAACTCATGTCTACTGAGCACATGTAAATCTGCCAATACACACATGCCACATAGGGAGTCAGGCATGTGCTACATGCCCAGGACACGTATGGATGCAAGGTGACACTCCTTCCAAGACCCAGCTAAACACGGTGATTGAGAACCTCCCCATGCCACGCCATGGGAATAGCTGTGTCCCAGTGCAAGTGAACAGCCCGACGCAAGACAGAAGTGACATACACCCACACATCAGCAGAAGTAGGATGCCGATTGTAGAGACTGGTAGCGGAACACCGGAGCCACAGGTCACATGACATTACACTAGGCCTGCCCACACACCTTGCCATGAAGGTGCACATGTCATGACTCACCACACATTCCTTGTGAGGATGCTGACATGGCCTTGTCACGCTACTCCGTGTCCCATGCATACATGTGCACCTCACATCAGATACCACATGTGGCATGGTGTGCGGAACAGTGTGCAATGACAATCTACACACAGACACATGTTGGTTGCTGCAACGGCTGCAGCTTTTGAGGGTGCTACAACATCAACCTGATGTAAATCCCGGACACATAAATGACATAGTCACATTGGCACTGTGGGTAGTGACAAGTCAGGTGTCATGACCCCTGTACCGGGCATCATGGGACACTTCCGTGTGTTGGTGTCCGTGCCATGCCAGTGACGCTCACCCCAAGTGCGCAGTACGACATGCACACATGTCAAAGGAGTCAAGGGCATGCCTGGCACACATTGCACCCTCACACAGTACACCTGTACACATCTCATCATACATCTGGTGCCTCCTCCACTCAGGAGGCATGTTCCACATCACAGCCTGTCACACCTGTGCCCCACACATGTAGTAATGCACAGACGATGCCTTGATGTCCATTCCTGGACAAGTATGTCCATCCATGGACAAGTATGTCCGCCCTATTCCTACCTGTGTGTCGACTATCACCACAGTGATGTGTACAAACCGGCGTACTGCTGCTAAGAGGGCCTGTGTATGTTCCCCAATCACTGTGGGAGTGCTGCCGTATGTGTACCCATCGTGATGGCGAGCGTACAGGCATTTGTACGGTCCGTACCACAACGAGTACGCATACGCGTGCAGACCCATAGTGATAGTGAGCGTACATGCGAGTGTACGGCCCTCTCACTATGGGTCTGCACGCGTATGCGTACACGTAGTGGTACGGACCGTACAAATGCCTGTACGCTCACTATCACTATGGTTCTGCACGCGTATGCGTACACGTAGTGGTACGGACCGTACACTCGCATCTACGCTCACTATCACTATGGTTCTGCACGCGTATGCGTACACGTAGTGGTACGGACCGTACACTCGCATCTACGCTCACTATCACTATGGTTCTGCACGCGTATGCGTACACGTAGTGGTACGGACCGTACACTCGCATCTACGCTCACTATCACTATGGTTCTGCACGCGTATGCGTACACGTAGTGGTACGGACCGTACACTCGCATGTACGCTCACTATCACTACGGGTACACAGACCCATAGTGATAGTGAGCGTACAGGCATTTGTACGGTCCGTACCACAACGAGTACGCATACGCGTGCAGACCCATAGTGATAGTGAGCGTACAGGCATTTGTACGGTCCGTACCACAACGAGTACGCATACGCGTGCAGACCCATAGTGAGAGGGCCGTACACTCGCATGTACGCTCACTATCACTATGGTTCTGCACGCGTATGCGTACACGTAGTGGTACGGACCGTACAAATGCCTGTACGCTCACTATCACTATGGTTCTGCACGCGTATGCGTACACGTAGTGGTACGGACCGTACATTCGCATCTACGCTCACTATCACTATGGTTCTGCACGCGTATGCGTACACGTAGTGGTACGGACCGTACACTCGCATCTACGCTCACTATCACTATGGTTCTGCACGCGTATGCGTACACGTAGTGGTACGGACCGTACACTCGCATCTACGCTCACTATCACTATGGTTCTGCACGCGTATGCGTACACGTAGTGGTACGGACCGTACACTCGCATCTACGCTCACTATCACTATGGTTCTGCACGCGTATGCGTACACGTAGTGGTACGGACCGTACACTCGCATGTACGCTCACTATCACTACGGGTACACAGACCCATAGTGATAGTGAGCGTACAGGCATTTGTACGGTCCGTACCACAACGAGTACGCATACGCGTGCAGACCCATAGTGATAGTGAGCGTACAGGCATTTGTACGGTCCGTACCACAACGAGTACGCATACGCGTGCAGAACCATAGTGATTTTGAACGTAGGCATGCATGTACGGGCCGTTGCCATGCATTTGGGGTGCCCTAGGGCCCGGAAACGCACCGTACCTGTGTGTGATTCTCCTAATTACATAGGGGACAAGTATTAAGGCCTACATGCATGCTGGTTGTCATGGCGACCAGGTTCAAATTTCGATTTTGTTCTGGAAGGTGCACAGCAGAAGTCAGTTGGAATTCTTCTACTTTGTTGCAATGTGTTTGTGGGGCTGACATCATGCAGGAGAATGAAACCGATAGAGAACCCACAGACTGCTAGGTTTGAAGGGATTGGTGGAAACATAGGATGCAAATGTGAGTGACCAATCACTCTGTACTCCTGTGCATGAGACTGGGCAGAAGGGCACATATAAGGCAGCCAGGTCCCATGAGGGATTACTTGCCTGCACATCTTTGCATTTGTCGACCAAGCTGCTGCTACTGATTCCCTGGAACCATGTCAAGGGCTGTGGAGAGGACACAGCCATTCACCCTGGAGGAGAACATGGCTCTGCTGGATGTGATCCTCCCACAGTACCCCATGCTGTATGGGCGACCAGGGTATCAGGTGAGTGCATAGGCCACTGCCACAGACTGTCCCTATGTTGTGACTGTGTCTTCAGGCATTGTGACCCGGTGTGACACACATGCCATGTACTGTCGGGGGGGTACCAGGGGGGGGGTGCCTGATGTCTCCCAGCAGTGCCCTGAGACAGGAGGGGTGTGTGCAGAGTCCTCCCAGCAGTGCCCTGAGACAGGAGGTGTGTGTGCAGAGTCCTCCCAGCAGTGCCCTGAGACAGGAGGTGTGGGTGTGATGCACAGTGTGAGCCTTGATCATTGATTGTGACATTGCCATCATTCCACCTGAGTACCCACTCTGGCACGTACTGCCTTTTCCCTCACCAGAGGATGATGTCCCTATGACAGAGGTGCAATGCGTTGGCTGCATTACATGCCATGTAGTAACCAGCTATTATGTTCACATATGTCTCTCTGTGACATGTGGCTGGTGTATTGATGTGGTGTCACTTGTACTTCCTCACAGGTAGGCGCCTCTGCCAAGGAGCAGATCTGGCTGACCGCCGTCAGTGCCGTGAGGCGTGTGGATGGTCGGAGGCGGAGCCTGTCCCAGGTGAGGAAACGCTGGCAGGATATCCGGTGCTGGACGCGGAGGATTGCACGGCTCCTGCTGGGGGACTCACCTGAGAGCCACAAGAACCGCGGCCGCCGCCGTCTGACCCACCTCCACAGGCGTGTGCTGCCGGTGGTCTTTCCAGACCTGGAGAGGCGCTTACAGGCGATGCAGCAGGCGGAAGGGGGTAGGTACATGTGCGTTTGTTGTGTGTCACCGGCATTTGTAAGGGCACAGTGGCATTAATTCACTGGCAGGGTTTAAAGGTGCTGTGCCCATCCAGTTTGCCCAAGTGTAGCGCAGCGCCCCTGCCACCCTTCCCCTCCTTGCAATGTGTTCCCTGGTCTGTGTGTAGTCACTCCTTCACAAGGTAATGTAGGCTGGCGCTTTGTCCACGAGAACAATGACTGTAGCATCATGGGTGGTGGTGGTGGGTAACAGGTTGTGGGACCTTGCCTGTGAACTGTCAAGTTCACTGCATGTGGGTTCCATGTCAGTTGGCACTGATGCTGACTCCAGACATGGGAGTTGGTCTCTCATGTGTCATGCCTTACAGCGCGCATGTCCTATGTAGTGGCCTGTGACATGATGTGCATGAGTGTGCGCTACGCATAGTGCAGGGATGGTGACGTGTGTAGCAGTCATTCCCATTCAGTAGCATGTAGTTGCGTGCCCAATACTGTCCCCTGGGGCACCTTATCCTCAGTGTTGTTTGTGTCATCATCAACGTGGACACTCACTGTCTACAGCGTAGGTTGTGCTCTGTGCCATTGTCCCCTGTCACCATGTATATAGACGTGCTATTATGTACAGGTGTCCACTGTGCAGCCTGACCTGATTGTCCCTCTTCATACTCACAGTTGCCAGTGCCTGTGTGTCTTGTTATACTCATCTGAGGATGGGCACTGGTACCTCATTATTTGTACAGGCGCACCTTTGCTGTTTTGCGTCCAATCTTGCCTTTTGCCTGCCACTGTGTTTATCACCCAGACTATGAGATGTTGGTGCCACCTGGGTCTCAGCAATTAGCATCGTGTGGGGGTTGCTTGGGGCGGGCAATGCCTATGTGTCAAATCCTGATTCCTAATTGCTGGGTCTGGACAGTGTGTGATGTTACTGGACACACACGCAAGGTGCAGTGACCGAGTTATGTTGGGCATGTTTGCAGCATTACCTATGCAGCATGTGTCTCAAGTTCATGGATATTGTCCCTGGTCATAGGTATTTTCACAAACGCTGTGTGGTGCAGAGGCAGTGCAGGATTGTCCCCAGGGCCTGGGTGCTATGTCAGACTCCGTTTCCTGTCATCAGCTATTGTCTCATGCTCTCCATGGTATTTCAGTGGCATGGTGGCTCAACCAACTGTGTTTCATGCCCTACATCGGTACCTTGTTTTGCAGATGTTAGGGATCTGCCTCTTCAGGCTATGCAATGTTGACTATGTAGATTGGACTCATGTGACAGATGTGTACAGGTGTCTGATTAATTTCTGTCTCTCCACCCTGCCCACAGCATCGTCGGGGGACACAGAGGGAGACATGGACACGGACCAGGCGGAGGGACCGAGCACCAGTGGCAGCCGTGACATCGGGGCTGGCACATCGAGTGGGACAGAGGCGGAGGATAGTGTGGCCGAGGACCTGTCGACTGGCACATCAGACTACGAAGCTGACAGGTCCGAGGAGGATGTCTCAGGGTTGGCGGAGGCTGCACCAGCAGCTGACAGTGGAACAACACCTGCCACCTCCCCCTCAGTTCCCACCAACCGCCTCCCACTTGCTCGTGTCCCTTCCCAGCGTGCCCGGTCACCGCATGTCTCCTTCCTGCCAGGCACCGCACCCCCTGCCCCTGTCTCCACTGCTGCCGCCAATGCTGAGTCTATGGACATCCAGCGGCAAATGCAGGTTGGTCAGGCTGCGATCCTGAATGTCCTCCATTCCCACGGGAAAACCCTCACCAACATCGAGGCATTCTTGGAGGGCATTCATTCTTTGCAGGCTGACCAACGCAACTTGCTGAGGTCCCTAGACTCCACACTGACTGCAGCAGTGGGTCTCCTGCAGCGCGACCTCCCCCCACCTACCCCTGCCCCATCCACACTTCCCACTTCCATGCCTGTCCCACGTACACCCAGACGTCGGCATGCACCCACCACAACAGACACAGGCACCACACCAGCAGGGAAGGTCCACCGCACTCCTCCTGACACGCACACACAGGGTGAGATAGGCACACCCACTGGGTCGGGGGGCAAACGTGTGACACGCAGCCAGAGTGGGAGTCCGCATTCCACACAATCCACTCCCTCCAAATCCCCTCCCCTCAGCTCTCCTGGCCACATCTCCCCCAAGGACTCCTTCATGGCCGCTCTGTCCCTGAGCCCCACAGTTACGCCACCACGCAAGCGGTCAAGGAAGTCCTCGGTCAGGGTGGTTGAGTCTCCCCCCCTGTCTCCACCCTCCCCCGGTGGCGCTGCAACCCATCCCTCTGAACCCCCCCCCTCCTTGGGGCCTGAGGTCACTTCGGGTGCAGGGGACTCCCTGGAGGACCTTGCTAAGGTGTGTAGTGCCATCCTGGCCTCCGCCTTTGGCCATGACACACCCCCTGTGGTTGAGTCCTCCATCCCTGCACCCACAACGCCGCCCCTTTGCCCTGATGTCCCTGCGGTGCCTGTTGCTTCCCCCCCCCCTGATGCCCTCACCAGTATGGAAGACGATGGCATTTGACTGTGCAGGCAAGGTAGGGGACACACATCCCACTGTGTCCCCCATGCAGCTGGGAATAATTGACTGCCCTATGGCCTTTGTTGACTTTGAACTGCCGTTGATCCACGGACATTGTGCTCATGCTGATTAAAGCTTATTTTTTTTTTCATTATCACACTCCTGCTATGGTGGTATTGGTGTTGGTGGGGCTGCTACATTGTTTTGGGTGGTGTTTAAGGCTTTGGGTGTGTGGGATTTGTAGTAGTGTTCTGCTCTTTGGGGCCACCCTAGGATCTGTGTGCCATCACAAGGTGTTGGCTAACTTCCTTAGGTCATGTCAGCAGTTACTGCATGGTTCAATTGTCCCAGGGTGTATTCCTTACTCTGTGTACCCAGTTTCTTCCCTGCAGGGTGTTCCCAATGTTTAGCGCAGAGCTGTGTGTACATGAGCTGTGTGTGTGACGGAGCCCTTCTACTTTGGCCATGCATGCATGGCCATGTCTCCACCTGCAACAATCGTGGCATCCTTGGTGATCACTGTACTTGTGTGTGGAGTCAGTTGACATGAGTTCATGGGGACATGTTCCCTTGTAGGCAGTATGGATGTGGGTAATTGTGGCATCACACACATGTGTTACACCCCTCCTGGGTGTGGACACTGCTGGGAGGACTCTGCACCCACCCCTCCTGGGTCTGGACACTGCTGGGAGGACTCTGCACACACCCCTCCTGGGTCTGGACACTGCTGGGAGGACTCTGCACACACCCCTCCTGTCTCAGGGCACTGCTGGGAGGACTCCACACCCACCCCTCCTGTCTCAGGGCACTGCTGGGAGGACTCCACACCCACCCCTCCTGTGTCAGGGCACTGCTGGGAGGACTCTGCACACACCCCTCCTGTCTCTGGGCACTGCTGGGAGGACTCACCACCCACCCCTCCTGTCTCAGGGCACTGCTGGGAGGTCTCTGCACCCACCCCTCCTGGGTCTGGACACTGCTGGGAGGACTCTGCACACACCCCTCCTGTCTCTGGGCACTGCTGGGAGGACTCCACACCCACCCCTCCTGTCTCAGGGCACTGCTGGGAGGTCTCTGCACCCACCCCTCCTGTCTCAGGGCACTGCTGGGAGGACTCCACACCCACCCCTCCTGTGTCTGGGCACTGCTGGGAGGACTCTGCACACACCCCTCCTGTCTCTGGGCACTGCTGGGAGTGATGGGCACCCACCCCTCCTGTGTCAGGGCACTGCTGGGAGGACTCTGCACACACCCCTCCTGTCTCTGGGCACTGCTGGGAGTGATGGGCACCCACCCCTCCTGTCTCAGGGCACTGCTGGGAGGACTCCACACCCACCACTCCTGTCTCAGGGCACTGCTGGGTGGACTCTGCACACACACCTCCGATTACTGGATATGTGCGCTTGGCACATACACGGTGGGGTTACGCACACTGCATTAGAGGTGAGGGTACGTGTCTACTGACACTGGTGTGGTGGGGGTACGCTCCGTATGTCCGCGGGTGTGGGTACGGGTCGTACTTACACTGTTGGGCAGGGGGGTACGCTCCTTGCATTCGTGGGTGGGGGTTCGAGTCGTACTTACACTGTTGGCATGGGGGGTACGCTCCATGCATACGCGGGTGGGGGTACGGGTCGTACTTACACTGTTGGGCAGGGGGGTACGCTCCTTGCATTCGCGGGTGGGGGTACGGGTCGTACTTACACTGTTGGGCTGGGGGGTACGCTCCTTGCATTCGTGGGTGGGGGTTCGAGTCGTACTTACACTGTTGGCATGGGGGGTACGCTCCATGCATACGCGGGTGGGGGTACGGGTCGTACTTACACTGTTGGGCAGGGGGGTACGCTCCTTGCATTCGCGGGTGGGGGTACGGGTCGTACTTACACTGTTGGGCAGGGGGGTACGCTCCTTGCATTCGCGGGTGGGGGTACGGGTCGTACTTACACTGTTGGGCTGGGGGTACGCTCCGTACGTCCGCGGGTGGGGGTACGGGTCGTACTTACACTGTTGGGCTGGGGGTACGCTCCGTACGTCCGCGGGTGTGGGTACGGGTCGTACTTACACTGTTGGGCAGGGGGGTACGCTCCTTGCATTCGTGGGTGGGGGTTCGAGTCGTACTTACACTGTTGGCATGGGGGGTACGCTCCATGCATACGCGGGTGGGGGTACGGGTCGTACTTACACTGTTGGGCTGGGGGTACGCTCCGTACGTCCGCGGGTGGGGGTACGGGTCGTACTTACACTGTTGGGCTGGGGGTACGCTCCGTACGTCCGCGGGTGGGGGTACGGGTCGTACTTACACTGTTGGGCTGGGGGTACGCTCCGTACGTCCGCGGGTGTGGGTACGGGTCGTACTTACACTGTTGGGCAGGGGGGTACGCTCCTTGCATTCGTGGGTGGGGGTTCGAGTCGTACTTACACTGTTGGCATGGGGGGTACGCTCCATGCATACGCGGGTGGGGGTACGGGTCGTACTTACACTGTTGGGCAGGGGGGTACGCTCCTTGCATTCGCGGGTGGGGGTACGGGTCGTACTTACACTGTTGGGCAGGGGGGTCCGCTCCTTGCATTCGCGGGTGGGGGTACGGGTCGTACTTACACTGTTGGGCTGGGGGTACGCTCCGTACGTCCGCGGGTGTGGGTACGGGTCGTACTTACACTGTTGGGCAGGGGGGTACGCTCCTTGCATTCGTGGGTGGGGGTTCGAGTCGTACTTACACTGTTGGCATGGGGGGTACGCTCCATGCATACGCGGGTGGGGGTACGGGTCGTACTTACACTGTTGGGCAGGGGGGTACGCTCCTTGCATTCGCGGGTGGGGGTACGGGTCGTACTTACACTGTTGGGCTGGGGGTACGCTCCGTACGTCCGCGGGTGTGGGTACGGGTCGTACTTACACTGTTGGGCAGGGGGGTACGCTCCTTGCATACGGGGTGGGGGTAGGGTCCGTACATATCCGTCCCCACGCTATGTGATGTTTGTGCGGCCCGTACCCAGGCCTTTGCCACGTGGGTGCGATCCGTCCCGCCATTGTTGGGGTGACGTGTGTGGGCGTGGTCCGACTCGTACCCACGCTCTTCAGGCGTGGGTACGGGACGTACCTGTCTGGTTGTGTTGCCGGTTCGCGTGGTGACGGACTTCCGTTGTGGCGGTCGCTGGATTATCAGGACACGCCCCCACCCCCTCGTGGTGACCAGGGCATGGGAGTCAGGTATGTCCAGGACATGTGTAGTGTGTCACTCATGTGGTTGTTTTGTGGCCTGCCCTGGTCGTGCCACCCCCACCCCACCCCACTTTCCCCCCTCCCTTAGTTATTCTGACCTTCTGCGGCGTCTGCGTCGTAACCTGTAGAGGAGGTGTACTGCTATGAGGGCAGGGATGACTCGTAGGTTCGGGTCCATGTCTGTCCGTCGCGTACTGGTACTCCTTGCTCGCGTCGTCCTGTCGCGTACGGGTCCTCCTTGATCGCGTCGTCCTGTCGCGTACGGGTCCTCCTGGGTGGCGTCGTCCTGTGTGTCCGTCACGTACTGGTCCTCCTTGTTTGCGTCGCCGTCTGTCCGTCGCGTACTGGTGGTCCTTGTTCGCGTCGTCCTGATTTCCCGGCAGTTTTTGGCTGCCGCAAAATATTCACCGTGCGGGGTGACGTCGGTGCGAATCGTGATTCCTGGGTCGTGAATGGCTGGCTGCGTGCGTCCCGACGTCAGGTCGGCGCTTTCCCGGATCGCATTGGTAGGTGTTTTTTGTTCGGTCGGTCTTTTTTACGATTCGTACGGTAATGGTGTACCCGTGCGAATCGTAATTCCATGTTTGTATATTTTGACGACCGGGTACGCGTCGGACGGAGAATATGCTCCGTCCGACGGTTCGTACCCGGTTTTTGCCGGATCGTGATCGGCACCTATGTGTTAGGCAAGTAATCATGAGGTATGGTAGTCTGTGTTGTGGAGTGGTAACCTCAGTTTTAGTTTTCCTTGTTTCCATAGAAGCTCAACTCTGAACTCAGTGAGACAAAAAAGAAGGAATCACTGAGGAGCACTTAGGGACCTAGTCAGAGGTATGAGCAGGGCCGCTGGAATTATGCGACTGTTTGGTTTCACCGATTTTCGCACATATATACATTTTCAGCATTAGCCACATAATCCATCATCTGCTCCCTAATCTGCAGATTTGAACAAAAAGAGCCTTGTTTCTAGCTCAAATGGCTCACACGATACCAAAAATGCAGCAACAACTGTTACAGCCTGGTGGAAGGCACTTTGCAAACCTAGAATGGTCACCTGTTACTTATTGCTAAATGTGGGTGTTAAATTGGGACTAATGGTGTGCAAGCCAATCTTGCTTCCTTCTGTGCCTCTCTTGCATCTTTCTGCATTACTGTTGCTTCTTTCTGCACATTTCTTTCTTTTTCTGCACTTCTCTTACCTCTTTCTGCAAATCTCTTCTACTTTCTGTACCTCTCTTGCCTCTTTCTGTACCTCTGTTGACTCTTTCTGCACCTCATTTGCTTCTTTCTACACCTCTCTTGCCTTTTTGTGTACCCCTTTTGCTTCTTTCTGCACCAATGTTCTTTCTTTCTGTACTTCTTTTGTTTCTTTCTGTACCTGTCTTGGTTCTTTCTTCACCCTCTTGCCTCTCTCTCCACCCCTCTTTCCTCTTTCTGCACTTCTGTTGCTTCTTTCTGCACTTATCTTTCTTCTTTCTGCACCTCACTTGCACCTTTCTGCATCTCCCTTGCCTCTTTCTGCAGTTCTCTTGCCTCCTTCTGCACTTCACTTGCCTCTTTCTGTAACTCCCTTGCCTCTTTCTGCACCTCTCTTGCCTCTTTCTGCACCTCACTTGCTTATTTCTGCACCCCTTTTGCCTGTTTCTACACCCTTCTTCCCTCTTTGTGCAACTCTCTTGCCTCTTTCTACACCTCTCTTCCCTCTTTCTGCACCACTCTTACCTCTTTCCGTACCTCTGTTACTTCTTTCTTCACCTGTCTTGTCTCTATCTACACCCTTTGTGCCTCTTTCAGCACTTCTGTTGCTTCTTTCTGTAGTTCTCTTCCTCTTTCTGCAACCCTCCTGGATGTTTCTGTATCCCTCTTTCCTCTTTGTGCACCTCTTCTACCCCTTTCTCCACCCCTCCACCTCTGTTGGTTCTTTCTACACCTCTTTTGCTTCGTTCTGTACTTCACTTGCCTCTTTCTGTATCCCCTTGCCTCTTTCTGTACCTCTGTTGGTTCTTTCTGCACTGCTCTAGCTTCTTCCTGCACCTCTGTTTCAAATTTCTGCATCCCTCTTGCCTTTTTCTGCACCCCTCTTCCCTCTTTCTGTACCTCTCTTAGCTCAGTCTGCCCACCTGTTCCCTCTTTCTACAACCCTTTTGCCTGTTTCTGCAACTCTCTTGCCTCTTTCTGCAGTTCTCTTGCCTCCTTCTGCACCTCACTTGCCTCTTTTTGCACCTCTTTTGGTTTGTTTGCACTGCTCATGCTTCTTTCTGCACCTCTCCTGCAAATTTCTGCACCCCTCTTGCCTCTTTCAGCACCTCTGTTCTCTCTTTCTGCACCTCTGTTACTTCTTTCTGCATCTCACTTGCTTCTTTCTGCACTTTTCTTGCCTCTTTCTGACCTCACTTGCTTCTTTCTGTACCCCTGTTGCCTCTTTCTGCAACCCTCTTCCCTCTTTGTGCAAGTCTCGAGTCTCTTGCCTCTTTCTACAACTCCCTTCCCTCTTTCTGTAACACTTTATCTCTTTCTATACCTCTGTTGCTTCTTTCTGCGTTTCTCTTGTCTCTTTCTGCACCTCCCTTGCTTCTTTCTGCACCTCACTTGCCTCTTTCAGCACCTCTGTTGCTTATTTCTGTAGATCTCTTGCCTCTTTCTGTGCCTCACTTGCCTCTTTCTGCACTCTTCCTGCCTCTTTCTGCACCTCTCTTGCCTCTTTCTATACCCCTGTTCTCTCTTTCTGTACCTTTCCTGCCTGTTTCTGCTCGTCTCTTGCCTCTTTCTGTACCTCTCCTGCCTCTTTCTGTACCTCTCTGGCCTCTTTGTGTACCCCTCCCACCTTTTTCTGCACCCCTCTTGCCTCTTATTGCACCTCTGTTGGTTCTTTCTGCACTGCTCTTGCTTTTTTCTACACCTCACTTGCCTCTTTCTGCATTTCACTAGCCTCTTCCAGCACCTCTCTTGTTTTTTTCTGCAGATCTCTTGCCTATTTCTGCACCTCTCTTCCCTCTTTCTACACCACTCTTGCCTCTTTCTGCTCCTCTCTTGCCTCTTTCTGTACCCCTGTTCCCTCTTTCTGCACCTTTCCTGCCTCCTTCTACACCTCTCTGAAGGAGAGTAGGATCTGCTTCACATGTTTACCCCTACTTTTTGCTGGTGTTTCACTGTTTTTTGACTTTAGTCTGGTTGGGACCCGGATATTCAGGGCCCCAGCCTAGCTGCTTCCTCTCTAAATTGATTGTATGTTCTTTAGGTACACTCCAGATTGGATTCTAGGGTACCCTTGTGAGTCCCTAGTATATGGTATACTATGTACCCAGGGCATAGGTACCCCAGAGGCCTACCAGGGGCTGAAGCATGTATTGTGCCACCCCTGAAAAGCCCTTCAAATTGACACCACAGATCTGCTACTGCAGCCTGGGTAAGGTGGTGCATGCACCCCTTACTGAGGTATAGGTTCACTATACCTCACCTATCACTGCACATAGTAACCTATCAGTCACCCCTATGGCAGGCCTTATCAATCCTGAGGGCAGGGTGCTTGGTTATATGTGAGAGGGTGCCCAGGCATGAGCTGAGCCCCTCTGCAGCCTTCAGAATCTCTTCTCTGGGGTTGTCAGTGGTGCAGCCTGACCATATACTCTTAAATGCATTATATCTAAAACAGTTAATGCTAACTTTGGACTGGCTGCACGGAAACATGTAATCTTTGGTGTCAAACACCTTGGAATCATACCCCCACATCAGTTCTTGATGTGAGGATATGATCCCACCCTTCTAGAGGGAGAGACATGGCAATACTGGTATACCCGGTAGAAATCTAATAGAGCCCTGGCATCACAAAATGGATGCTGCAGCCACAGACACGGGTCTGGCCTCCTGCTGCTGACCGAAACTCCAGAAGGGGAGGCTGGGAAAAAAGGTTTCCAGTCACAGGGAGGTGTAACCACCTCCCAGACAGGATTATGTGTATTGGGGCTGGGTGGGAGCACTCTCAGAGTGCTTTGAAGCCTTTTGCCAGTCCACATCTCCAAAGCTCCCGCCGGACTCCGAAGTATTTGCAGCCCAGGAAGAGGATTTTCAGACATCGCTGAGGCCAGCCCGAGTCCTCAGCAAAGCTGAGATCTGCAGCCCTCATGAGTAGCATGGAACCGGAACTCCTGGTCACCGTGCAACCCCAAGTCGTGCTTGGGGTTACATGTAGCCCCCACCTCGAGCAGAGAATCCACTGAAGATTGTTGGCCTAGTAACCCCGAGTAACCCGTGGGCCACCATTTTGTGTTTCCTCTTGAGGTCCCTTCGCGATCCCTGGTCCATCGACTGGTGGGTCCCTGAGGGGGTAACTTTGATTTTCTTTGGGCTTCCCTGGTTGCTCCAGATGTGCCCCAACTCCCGACCAAGTGGTTAGTCCCTCAGACCTTGCTGGTCTGCACTGAAGCATTTCTTCTCTTTCTGCGTGGGTTGCTGTTGCCAAGGCTTGTTGTGTCCAATCTGGGCACCAATGCTGCAGCACTCGACATCCTTCATGGGATAGCTAGAATCCAGCTCCTGTTTGTCCTCGACACCACCTGGTCCTCGTGGCTGAAGAGTCAAGCTTCACCTTCTTCACCTGAAATCACCCGACATCGGTGGGCATCTGCCTATTGTCCTCCTGGTCACTGGCTAGTGACCCAGACTCTGTCCCCTCTGCTTTCAGGTTCTTCTCATCTTCTATCCAGGCTTGGATATCTTCGGACACTTCGCATCTTCCCGGCAGCAGCACTTCTTCACCAGCTTCCTTTGAAATCGACGACACGACCCAACACCATTTGACACCTATGCACCCGGCTTCCCTGGGTGTGGTAACTCGAGTACTCCGGTGCTCCCCTGGGTGTTGACCCTAGAACTTCCTAAGTCCCAAAGGGTTTGGTCCTGACTTGTTTCTAAGTGTCCCTAATCTTTAAAAATCTAACCGCGACTTTTCCTATAGAAGCTAATGGGAGCTTGCGGCTGTGTTCTCACACTGCACACGGCCCCCATGGGTCCCCTATGTCACTACCTTGGGTGGTTCCTTGGGGTCCCAGCGAATCTACAGGCCTTAGGCCTTGTGTCTAGTGAAGTTGTGGTTCTTATACCACTATTTTAGTATATGGTTTGGCTCACCCCTAGGGCCTGATGTGTATTTGTGCTATTTTACTGTAATATTTGAAGTGTAACTTACGTGTTTTGACCTCTAGGCTCATAAAGAGACTAGGAGGGTGTGTTTAGTAATAAATACATATATTTTAAATATATACCTGGTGTGGAAATCTTTCATTTAGTGACTCAAGAGATTATAGACTGGTAAAACAAGCTGCTTTACATTCCTTCAAGACTTAGCCTGAAGGCTGCTCTCCATAGCTACCGCTAGGCTAGCTTTCAATAAAGGTTGTCTTTAACCTATAACCAATAAGGGGTTGTTTGGACTGATAAAAGGTGTCCACTAGAACTAGTGGACAGCATATATCAGGCCAACTTCTCACATTGGTATGCAGCGTGTGGAATTCCAGGTTGCTAGGGCCCGATTCACAGAACTAACTTAAGACAAAATCCTAAACTTACTACCATTTTGGTATTCACAGAAGGCACTTACTCATTTTGGTATTCACAGAAGGCACTTACTCATTTCGGTATTCACAGAAGTTAGGAGTCCTAACTTTAGGACTCCTAAATGCCTTCTGTGGATACCGAAAGTCTTAAAATTAGGATTTTTCTCAGTTTAGTAGTAGTATAGTTAGGACTCCCAACTTTAGGACTCCTAAATGCCTTCTGTGAATACCGAAAGCCTTAAAATTAGGATTTTTCTCAGTTTAGTAGTAGTATAGTTAGGACTCCTAACTTTAGGACTCCTAAATGCCTTCTGTGAATAACGAAAGTCTTAAAATTAGGATTTTTCTCAATTTAGTAGTAGTAAAGTTAGGACTCCTAACTTTAGGACTCCTAAATGCCTTCTGTGAATACCGAAAGCCTTAAAATTACAATTTTTCTCAGTTTAGTAGTAGTAAAGTTAGGAGTCCTAACTTTAGGACTCCTAAACTGAGAAACATCCTAATTTTAAGACTTTCGGTATTCACAGAAGGCATTTAGGAGTCCTAAAGTTAGGACTCCTAACTTCTGTGAATACCGAAGTGAGTAAGTGTCTTCTGTGAATACCAAAATGAGTAAGTGCCGTCTGTGAATACCAAAATGGTAGTAAGTTTAGGATTTTGTCTGAAGTTAGTTCTGTGAATCGGGCCCCTATTGTTTTACCAGATAATCTCAATTGAGTGACTAACTGAAAACCACTAAAGGTACCCTAGGTACACATAATACAAGCTTTATAATAAAGTAAGTTCTACTGAACTTAGAGTTGTGTGTTAAGGGCTTAGCACGCCCTTTCTACAACTCAAGAGAGTTTAGTAGGCCACACTAGAGTAGGTAGTGCAATACACCACACTTCACTAGTAATGTCTTCAAGGCCTGGAACCAGTGGGTCCCTGCCAGAAGCCAATGGGCTTCTATTTTCCAAGTATGATAACCTCCCATTCATGGAACTGAGAGCACTATGATCAGCTAGGAAACTGAAGACAGGCAAAAGTCCAACCACCCAGCACCTCATAGAGGTACTCAGGCTGGATGATCTCAGAAGACCTATAGGGTCTGAAGGGGTAGTCAGAGTGGGTGGGACAGCAGTGGAGGAAGGGCCTAGGGGTGAAACTCCCCATGACCTTACCTCTGATGATGGCCAGGCAGATGACAATGATTTGGAAAATCCAGCTCCCCTGGGAGGTGATGGAGAGGGCCACAATGGCCCTTCTGGAAGAGTTGGTGGAAGGCTTAGAAGGTCTAGATCTCCCTCAGTGGAGTCTAACCATTCTGGTTCATCTATAGGGACCTCTCCAGAGAGGAGGGAGAGACTGCTGAGATATGAGGAAGCACAGCTTGAAATCAGAAGGAAGCAGGTAGCCCTAGATAAGGAGGCCCTAGGGCTCTTCAGAGCTAGACAAAAGATGGGACTAGAGTCCCTTGGTGGCAGCAAAATCCCTAGAGATAGGGAGAGGTCTCATGACCATAGAAACCTGAATAAGATTGTCCCTCCCTACCAGAGTGGGGATGACATCCACAAATGGATAACTGCAATGGAAAGGGCTTGTAAAGTTCAAAGGGTTTCCCAGGAGCAGTGGGCAGCAATCTTATGGCTCTCCTTTGCAGACAAAAGTAGAGATAAGCTCCTCACTGTTAGAGAGGAGGATGCTGATGATTATACCAGTCTGAAAAGTGCTCTGATTGATGGGTTTGGCCTAACCACTGAACAATACAGGTTGAAGTTCAGAGATACCCAAAAGGCACAGAATCAAGACTGGGTGGAGTTTGTAGATTCTGCTACTAAGGCTCTGGAGGGTCGGTTACTTGGCAGCAAAGTGCATGACTTTCAAGGATTGTACAATTTGATTATGAGGGAGCAGATCCTTAATAATTGTCAAAATCAGCTGTTGCACCAGTACCTGGTGGACTCAGATCTGACCTCTCCCCAAGAATTGGGAAAGAAGTCAGACAAGTGGGTCAGAACCAGGGTGAGGCCGAAAGTTCAGAACCAAAGTGGTGACCAGAAGAAGACAGATCCTAAAAACTCTGACAAGGGTGGGGAGCAGGGTAAAGACCAGAAGTCTTCACAAGGTCCCCAAAAAGCTTCTTCCGGTGGGGATTCACAGTCTAACAAGGGAAAAGGCCAAAACAAACCATGGTGCAAAATCTGTAAACAGAAGACTCACTGGTCAAGTGACTGCACCAAGTCAAAATACTCACCTCCAGCCACCATTGCCCCTAAGGCAACTGTTCCCCCTAGTACAGCTACAATTGATGGTGGTAATTTTCAGAATAAGGGTGTAGTAGGGTTGACCCTGGGTTCTGAGATAAACTCTGGCCTAGTCAGAGTTCCATCTCAGGCTGTCCTGATCTGTGATGGAGGCATGGATATGTCCTCCTGTGTGAGTCCCAGTAATTTGGGCAAGTACAGACAGCAGCCTTTGATAAATGGAAAAAATGCTTTGGCATTGAGGGACACAGGAGAAAGTGTCACAATGGTGACAAAAGATCTTGTGGATCCTGGGCAGATTATACTTGGTGAAATGTACCAAGTGACCAATGCTAACAATGTCAGAACAGACCATTCTCTGGCCGTTGTTAACTTCTCCTGTGGAGGGGTAACTGGCCTTTAGAAGGTTGTGGTAAGTGCAGACCTACCAGTTGATTGCTTGCTTGGCAATGATCTGGAAACTTCAGCTTGGGCTATAGTGGTGCTCAGGACACTTGCAGAAATGTTAGGGATCTCTGCTCATGTCTTTGCTGTGACTAGGTCACAGGCCAAAATGTCTAACACTGGACAGGCACTGGATTCCGGTAGAATGGATCAGGTGCCTCCCAAGAGGAGGAGCAGTAGGTTTAAGGCAGTGCCTTCCCCCCTGTCTCAGAATACAGATCAGCCTCCTCCGGGAGATGATCTTGAGTCTGAAGAAGGAACTGTCCCAGAGGAGCTTGAAACTGACCAGGTTGAGTTCTTGGGGACAGGGGGCAATTTCAGGTCAGATCTGAGCCAGGAGCAGAAAACCTGCCCCTCTATTGAACCCCTCAGAAAGCATGCTGCTGAGAGGCTGCTGGGAATGCCAGTGGCACCCATAAGATTTATTGGGATGATGGACTCCTTTACTCGGAGAGTAGAGACCCCAAGCCTGGTGCATCCAGGAGGTTGGTTATACCTCTGAAGTTTAGGGTCTTCCTATTGATGATAGCCCAGGATATTCCTCTAGCAGGACACTTGGGCCAGAACAAGACTTGGGACAGAAATGTCCTCACTTTCACTGGCCCGAAATGTCTGAAGACACTAAGGAGTTTTGCCGCTCCTGTGTGACCTGTCAAGCCAGTGACAAGGCAGGTGGAACCACAAAGACCCCCCTGATACCACTACCTGTGGAGGGGGTTCTCTTTGAGAGGGTTGGGATTGACATTGTTGGTCCCATGGATCCTCAAACTGCATCTGGGCACAGATTTATCCTGGTGGTGGTGGACCATGCCACTATGTAACCAGAGGCAATCCCACTTAGGACCACTACCTCTGTGGTGGCAAGAGCCCTCTTGGGTGTATTCTCAAGAGTGGGCTTTCCTAAGGAGGTAGTATCTGACAGGGATTCAAACTTCATGTCTAGTTACTTGACTGCAATGTGGAAGGAGTGTGGAGTGAACTACAAGTTCACCACACCCTATCACCCACAATGCAATGGTTTAGTTGAAAGATTCAACAAAACCTTAAAGGGCATGATTAAAGGTCTCCCAGAGAAGCTTAGGTGGAGATGGGACATTATTTTGTCCAGCCTTTTGTTTGCCTACAGGGCAGTGCCACAAAAGGGGGTTGGGTACAGCCCTTTTGAACTTTTGTTTGGCCATCCTGTTAGGGGTCCTTTGTGTCTGGTGAAGGAGGGATGGGAGTTACCTCTCAAATCCCCTAAACAGGACATAGTGGACTTTGTTCTTGGTCTCTGCTCCAGGATGGCTGAATAAATGAAAAAGGCAACTAAAAACCTTGAGGCTAGCCAGGAATTGCAAAAGGCTTTGCTGACTGTCTACCAGCCAGGTTAGAAAGTGTTGGTGTTGGAGCCTGTGGCCCCAGGAGCCCTCCAGGACAAAAGGAGTGGCCTCCATACAATTGTTGAACAGAAATGGGAGGTCACGTCAACAGACTGAAACCATATGTTGACAGGGCAGACATGGGCTTGCTCATGGCTACTGATGAAGGACAGGAGGAAGAGAGTGACCCACTCCCCGACCTGCTTTCTCAGAACCCTGATGATGAGTCAGTTGATGGTGTAGCCTTGGCTGGCAGCCTCACTGTCCAGCAGCAAACTGACTGCAGAAAACTTCTCAGCCAGTACAGACATATGTTTTCTCTGACTCCAAGTCAGACCACCTGGTACACTCATGAAGTGGAAACTGGGGACAGTCTACCTGTGAAGAATAAAATCTGCAGGCAACCTGACCATGTCAGTGACTGTATAAGGACAGAAGTCCAACAGATGTTGGATTTGGGAGTCATTGAACCCTCAGATAGCCCTTGGGCTAGTCCAGTAGTTCTGGTGCCTAAACCTCACACCCAAGATGGCAAGAGTGAGATGAGGGTTTGTGTGGATTACAGGGGTCTCAATGCAGTCACTAGGACTGATGTCCATCCCATCCCCAGGGCAGATGAGCTGATAGATACTTTGGCCTCAGCCAAGTTTCTAAGCACATTTCACCTGACAGCTGGCTTCTGGCAGATCAGGCTAGCTGGTGATGCAAAGCCAAAGACAGCATTTTCTACCCCTAATGGGCACTATCTATTTGTGGTAATGCCCTTTGGTTTGAAGAATGTACCTGCCACTTTCCAAAGCTTGGTGAATAAAGTCCTTACAGGCCTGGAAGACTATAGTGCCGCATAGCTAGATGATATTGCTGTCTTTAGCTCCACCTGGGAGGATCACCTGGTCCACCTGAGGAATGTTTTGGAGGCCCTGCAAAAAGCAGGCCTAACTATCAAGGCTACTAAGTGTCAGATAGGGCAGAGTTGGGTTGTGTACCTGGGCCACCTTGTAGGTGGAAGCCAGGTTCAACCATTGCAGAGCAAAATCCAGACCATATTGGACTGGGTTGCTCCCACTACGCAGACTCAGGTGAGAGCCTTCTTAGGCCTGACTGGGTGTTATAGAAGATGTGTCAAGGGGTATGGATCAATAGTGACACCCCTGAATGACTTAACCTCTAAGAAAATGCCCAACAAGATTCAGTGGACAGTTAGCTGTCAAAAGGCATTTGATGACCTGAAGCAGGCCATGTGAACTTCTCCCATTGTGCAAAGTCCTGACTACTCCAAAATGTTCATTGTCCAAACAGATGCATCTGAGTTGGGGGTAGGGGCTGTACTGTCACAGTTGAATGATGAAGGTCAGGATCAACCAGTAGCTTTCATAAGCAGAGGGTTGACCCCCAGAGAGAAACGTTGGTCAGCCATTGAGAGGGATGCCTTTGCTGTGTTTTGGGCTCCGAAGAAGTTGAGGCCATACTTGTTTAGTACTCACTTCATTGTTCAGACAGACCATAAGCCCCTCTTATGGCTAAAACAGATGTAGGGTGAAAACCCCAAACTGCTCAGGTGGTCCATTTCCCTACAGGGGAAGGACTATACAGTGGAACATAGACCTGGGAGTAACCATGCCAATGCAAATGGACTCTCCAGATATTTGCACTTAGAACATGAAGACTCAACTGGTCAAGGTTAGTTTAATGTCCCTGCATTTAGGGGGGAGGGTTGTGTAGGAGAGTAGGATATTATTCTCATGTTTACCCCCCCTTTTTGGTGGTGTTTCACTGTTTTTCGACTTTAGTCTGGCTGCGTCCCTGCTATTCAGGGCCCCAGCCAAGCTGCATCCTCTCTAAAATGATTGCATGTACTTTAGGTACACTCCAGATTGGATTCTGAGGTGCCCTTATAAGTCCCTAGTATATGGTATACTATGTACCCAGGGCATAGGTAGTGGTACCCTAGAGGCCTACCAGGGGCTGAAGCATGTATTGTGCCACCCCTGGAAAGCCCTTCAAAATGAATCCACAGGTCTGCTACTGCAGCCTGGGTAATGTGGTGCATGCACCCCTTACTGAGGTATAGCTTCATTATCACTGCACATAGTAACCTATCAGTCACCCCTATGGCAGGCATTATCAATCCTGTAGGCAGGGTGCTTGGTTATATGCGAGAGAGTGCCCAGGCATGAGCTGAGCCCCTCTGCAGCCTTCAGAGTCTTTTCTCCGGGGTTGTCAGTGGTGCAGCCTGACCATTTACTCTTAAGTGCATTATATCTAAAACGGTTAATGCTAACTTTGGACTGGCTGCACGGAAACATGTCATCTTTGGTGTCAAACACCTTGGATTCATACCCCCACATCAGTTTTTGATATGAGGATATGCTCCCACTCTTCTAGAGGCAGAGGCATGGCAGTACTGGTATACCCGGAAGAAATCTAATAGAGCCCTGGCATCACAAAATGGATGCTGCAGCCACAGAAACGGGTCTGGCCTCCTGCTGCTGACTGAAACTCCCACAGGGGAGGCCTGGACAATAGGTTTCCTGTCACAGGGAGGTGTAACCACCTCCCAGACAGGCTTATGTGTATTGGGGCTGGGTGGGAGCACTCTCAGAGTGCTTTGAAGTCCTGCACTGGGGGCATATTTGGTGTCCTGTGCATAGTCCAGCTCAAACCGGTCCAGGGGCTTCCAGCCCCTGCTCTGGCATGAAACTGGACAAAGGAAAATTGTGCTATTTTACTGTCATATTTGAAGTGTAACTTATGTGTTTTGACATCTAGCCTCATAAAGAGACTAGGAGGGTGTGTTTAGAAATAAATACATATATTTTATATATATCCCTGGTGTGGTTGTCTTTCATTTAGCCATTGAAGAGATTATAGACTGTAAAAACAAGCTGCTTTACATTCCTTCAAGACTTAGCCCGAAGGCTGCTCTCCATAGCTACCACTAGGATACCTTTCAATAAAGGTTGTCTTTAACCTATCATCAATAAGGGGTTGTTTGGACTGGTACAGGGTGCCCACTATAACTAGTGGGCAGCATATACCAGGCCAACTTCTCACACTTAGTACAAAAACACAAGTTCAAATATGTTCACAACCTTTGCCAAATAACACGAAGAGTTCACGAGATGCAGCCTATTTAGCATGCGCCTCAAATTCCGGCAGTGTCCCGAACAAAGTCCTCAATAATCCGGCATGTTCCTAAAACGTGTGAACTCTTCGTGTTATTTGGCAAAGGTTGTGAAGAGTGGAATCATTAAGTTAAGCCCTGATGAAGTTCCCCTTGAGGGAATGAAACGCGTTGACTGATCATTTCTTATCACTCCCCAAAAAAATAATCTTTTTGAAATAAAGAGGACACTTGAAAATTATACTTTGGTTGTTTGGACTACTAGATACGTGCACCCCCATTTTTCTTTATAAAAAACAAATACAACATTTTGGGGACTAGGGTGGCTCTGGCAAGAGCCATTGTGTTGATTGTGTGCATATGACAGCTACACATAAGACCGGATGCAGAGTTTCAGGTTTCTTAGAAACACCCTGTTGCCTTTCTCTGTAAAGTGCACTCCATCATTTCTATAAATTCCTTTCATGTCAAAACGCAGATTGTTGTTTTAAATACAGTCCCTGCGCTGGTCTCTGAGGAATGCAGCAATAGTATTTTTTACATGTTTCCTGGCTTTGTCAATCTGTGGACAGAATTGATTTGACCACTACCATTTCTGTTGTCAGCATATTTTAGAGTACACCAAGACCGTGTGAGGGAAAAGTGACATGAATTCTGCAAAGGTATCCATCATTAGGATTTCTATCCCTACTCCAGTTAGTGTGCCTAGTGAGTGAGTGAAGGAAATGTTTAAAAACATACATTGCATTGAAAACATAAGCAAAACTCTTTGGTTCAGACTTTTAAGAATTAAGGAGTTTTGTTGTAAAAGAGGTCGACGGCGTTTCGATCTCAGTAACTTGAGATCTTCATCAAGACACAGTTGTGAACATGTAGTATTTAGCGAACCTGTAGGTGGTGAATCTATTCCTGATTGGGCGCGGCAATGGGACAAGTCAAGGCCTGAGGGGGAGAAGTATGTAAATATCAATAGGAAACACAAGGATGTGGTCCAGAAGCTCCAGGGCCAGATTGTTAGAGAAGGCAAGCGCCATGTGGTATTAGAAGGTATAATCATGAGGGGAGTCAAACCCCTATGTAATTAGCGATTCCCACACCGCGGAGTTGGTGTTTCACACACCTTGAAATTGGTGTTACAAAATTCCAATTGTGTAGTACCGCTTAGTCGGTCAAACACAGAGATGGGCAGCCTCCCTCTCTGTCTACAGTAGGACGTTCTCAAAAGAATGGGGAACAGTTTTATTAGCATGATTCCTGGCTTTGTCAATATGTGGACAGAATTGATTTGACCAATCCCATTTCTGTCTTCTGCATATATTAGAGTACACCAAGACAGTGTGAATGGAAAAGTGACATCAGTTCTGCAAAGGTATCCTTCATTAGGATTTCCAGCCCTACTCCAGTTAGTGTGTCTAGGTCATTTCCAAAACAGTACACAATCGTGAGGCGAGGAGCTCAGCAATCCACAATGGTTCTAGCCACAGCTAGCAACTGTTGAAACTTTAATCCGCTCTGGCCAAACCAAGTAATTTCCAAATTTGGCAAACCCAAATCCCTGTCAATACCTCTCTTTTATGCAGCCTTTTTAGTCTAATAGTCATAGCTGTGGCCAACAATCCACACTCTAAGCATTTTGAAGAGAAGGAGCAATAGCAGCCAGGAGAAGGCTGGAGCAAAATGAGGTAGTTTTCCAAGTGAAAAGCAGTTACCTTGGAGGTGTGTTCTTTTTTTAAAAAAAAGATATATTTTACTGGATGCTGTTAGCATGTAAGTGAATATAATTAGGTAGCGTATTGGATGCATTAGCTAGTAGTCCTAATATTGGCTGTTGTTTAAAAAAAGAAATTTAATACAGACATGCTTATACTTTTGAATCTGTTGAGTAAACCACAGCAGCTGTATCTCATTTGGAATTAGCATGGTCCTTCTAGAATGTGCTGTGAAATGTTGACCTACTGGCTCCACTGGGTTGCTAGATACTCTGAGCTAATAGTGTATTGGAGGGAAGGGTGTTAAAGAGACAGAATTTATTTTTAAAGTTGAAGAGTTATGACACAATTTACACAATGATAAACTTTCATTTCCAACTAAAGACTATTTATTAAACTATTGTGCAGTATTTAATTTTTTTTTAAACTGAAGCTAAAAATAGGGTTGGACTTTTTTCGCGATTTCTGTACGACAATCACAAAAATATTGCGAACACACATAGACAGGAAGCTCTTTTATCAAAGAGAGGGAAAGGAGTAACGTATACTAACCATTCACAAGTGGAGATAGAGTAGTCTAAAATGAAAGCCATTATTTAATTTGCTGCCATTCTCATGATCACAGAGTGTAAAGTTGAAGAGGTTGCCATTTTATAGTTTCTTTGCATGAGAGTAGTGTACCATTCTTGCGCTTAGTTTTTATAAATCCTAACAGTGTCAAAACTATTCAAAAAGAGCTAAAACAACAATATAATCTACTAACTCAATTCACTGGTATGTACATAGCTTTTTAATTATTTTAAAAAATCACATTAGAAATTAAGATGTATTTGGGAGTTTGATAAAAAAGAGTATAATAGTTAAATGAAAAAATATATCAAAGGAACTGTGTCTGGCAGAGGGTATGTGTTTAAGATGTTAGTACCAAATGTTTTGGGATGTAAGAGGAAAACAAATTAGAGCCCCTTTAGTCCATTGTGTACTTTATAGATTAAAAACAGTATAGTATTGTTGAAAGTTATAATGAGCAATGCATTTAAAACTAAGAATGTTTTAAATGTCCAAGCATTATGTGCATAATAGTTGCACCTATGTTATTTGCATTCAGTGAATTTTAGTACTTTTATTCACAATATTAAACAGGAGTAGTGTAGTTACAAATAATAGATGAGAAAATGTTCTGCACGTGTATATGAATTATAAAGTAGTAAATCTTGTTACGTATGTATTAGGAAGTGTTTGTCAATGTGTTTTTTTTTTACCAGTTTGTATATGGTGAGATATTGTTTTGCCGATTGCAGATAGTTATGTGTATGATGAGACTCTTAAGTTTACTTAAAGATGTAGAGAATTATATATTTTTGGAAAGATGGCCTGAAGGTGTATATCTATTATGAAATCACATATTTGTTTAAATTGCTATCTATGTTCCTTAAGGTTGTCAAAAACATCATGCATATGGTGAGGGTGGTGTATTTCTTTAAACATGCTCTGTTTAAAATTGCGGAGGGTTAATAGTGCAGAATGTCTCTTGAGCGTTCTTGTGCTAGCTTCACTTCGTGTTTAACTTTTCTTTGAGAAAGCTGCATATATGTTTTAAACACACAAAACAGTGCTTCTAAAAAGTAAGAATTGTTCTTTTCAGTTTTAAAAAACGTACTGATGCATGTGCACGTTTAGTAATAGAGTAACGGAGCAATGTATGCTCCTAGAACACCATGTATCCAATTATATATCAAGTGTGATATCTAGAGTTCACTCACACATAGCTCATTAGAAAAGGAAAGATACACTAAAACAGGTAGTTTGATACTGACAGAAGTATTTAAACAATGAGTCACAGATATAGTCACAACTGTTATGTATCTAACAGCAATGGAGGTACTTTCACAGTCAGCCAAGTACTACTCAGGTCATTGAATCACTCACGATCCACACACTTATTCAATCACCTAGGCACTATACATGCAATCTTCCAATCACGCAGGCACTAATTATGTAGACATTGAACTATGCAGGCACTACACATGCATTTATCCAATCACCCAGACACTAACCATTCACTTATGAAATCACCAAGGCTGTACCTATGCAGTCATTCAAACACCCAGGCACAACCAATGCACTCATCCAAACACCCACTTACAACCCATGCACTCATCCAAATGCTGAGACACAACTCATGCACTTATCCAATTACACAGGAAGTACCATTGGAGTTAACATATCACCCATCCAGTACCTATGCACTCATTCAATTACTGAGGCAATACTCTTGCACTAATACAATCACCACAGCAGTATATTGCTAAATCCAATCACTCAATTATTAACAATGGACTCATGCAATCACTTAGGCACTAGTAATGCACTCATCTAATCAACAAGGCACTGCTGATGCACGGATTCAATTATCCAGGCACTACACATGTACTTATCTAATCACCTAGGCACTACCTGTTCACTCAACCAAGAACACATGGGCAGCAGCCATGTACTCATCCAATCACTAAAACACTACTTATGCACTCATCCAATCTGCCAGGTGCTATGTATGCACTTAAACAATCACGTACGCATGCACTGTCCATGGTTGTATTTTGAAGTAAGTGCATGTAGTTATATAGCTAGGTTCGTCTGTAGATTTAAAACTGCAACATAACATAAAAACTGTGTTTGTATTATGTGTAAATCAGTGGTAAAGTAGTTGGTACGTTGGCTGGTGTTCAAATGAAAATATACTTTTCTTTTTACAGAACAATATCTAGATAACTACAGACAGTTCCAATGCCTACAAAAGCATGCAGGAAAAAGGAACATAAACAGTATCTTTGCAGAACTGAGATACAATAGGGACAACATGTAGAAAAAGTGGTGAAAGAAAAAAGAGCTACTGGTAAGAGGACAAAGTCATTTCTTAAACATATATGTGGACACCTGCAAAGATTACAAAATAATGAAAATAAAAAGCAAACTTTGAGAAAGAATAAGAGTGGACAAAATCTATATTACAACAACAGGAAAGAATGTAACAAAGATGGATACACATTTACTAGGAGACAGAAACATTTAAGGAAATCAGAGCCAGGATGTTTCGTAGTAGAGTGTTTGTAAATATACTGAGAAATATGAGGAAGTATAGAAGAAGGACTGAGGCACTGAAACTGAAAAAACGAGTTAAGGGAGTTGTTGATAAGGCCTTCGCTTTGAAGAGGAAGCTTTTCATTCTGATTATAAATAGAATGAAGTCTGTTGGCAAAATGGTGTTGTACGGGAGGAGAGAAAACCAAAAGAAAATATTTGTGAATAGAAGTAACTTTTTTACAGTTTTTAGTGGAGAATGAATACATACTTGTACTACAGAGCTATCGCCAGGATAATACATTAGTTCATGCTTTTGATGAAAGAGGATGATGTTCTGAAATGAAGAATGGCACTCCTATAGTGAAAGAGGTGATGGTACCTAGAAATGTAGAACACGTTATTGCAGAAGATGTACAGGGAAGGCATAATCATGCCCTGTATACAAATGGAATTGTAACAGTGTTTGTAGTATTCAATATCTATCCATTGATATATTAAGAACATTTCTACATATCTTTCCAAGGCGAAATTTAAAACACAAAATAAGTACTTGCAAGGTTAGAAAGCATACACATTTGGAGGAACACTCACTAGCTTGTTTATCAAGGAAAGTGTGCCAAAGCTCCTTTCATCATTTCAGGATGTAAGCTGTACACCACTCAACAATGCAAACTTTCATTACGAGGCTGTACTATATGAAAACTCCTGCTTTATGTTTAGGAGAAATTAATAGAACACTTTTGCATGGTACTGTGGCAGAGGTAGAAAAGGTTTGTGATGATATGCAGTTTTGTTTCTTTGGTCTAGAACAGGACTCTACGGAAAATGAAGAATTGATAAAAAGAGGAGTTGCATGACTGGATACAGGTATTATAGTTGATAGTTTTGATGAAGAAATTACAAAATTTAACACAGTGTGCTCTGAAAAACCAGAGAATGTTTGTATATGTTGTCGACACACTCACTACAAGATTTAAACATGGACTGTTGACTTGTATTGAAAAAGTGGAAAAGCAAATAATGATAACTGCAAAAGTTGGCTGTGTACTTATTTGTAGAGGAACGCTTTGACTTGATACAAGTTATATGTAAGTACTGTTGCAACGAATTAGAGGGTGCCTGCTAGAGCTGTGGATAAAAAGTTAGTACTGGTTCCCATACCAGAACCTCTTCAAGGTTTAAATGTTTATGAGTAATTTATTTTCCAAAGTCTAGATCCATTTCATTCTATAGTCTGTATAGAGCCAATGACAGGCAAGTTACTTTCAACAGAGCTGCATAAAGGTCTAGTAGTGTACTGGATTAGTAGTGTTTTCTCAATATGTTCAGCAGGATCCTCAAGAATTTGTAATGGTAATGCTAGGACTATTAGAGGAAGAGGATGTGAATATCAATGAATTATTTGGTTTAACCTATAAATGGAACCATAACTGTGAACATTGTGAATTCATCTCTAGCACTGAAATCAATTTCAAACAATTCCTCTACTTGACGTTACCATATTGTAAAGCTGTGGCCTTTGAAAATGTAATTAAAAAAATGCCCATCAAGATATGACCTGCCCAAATTGCAGATCAGAAGTTAGGTCTACATTGTTACTACAAAGGTATGGTGAATATGTCATAGTGATGCTACAACGATGCAGAGTGGATGGTGCTAAATTTGAAACTGAAATTACAAACCTTGTAACTGGACACATTTCCATTTCAAAAGAACTTTTGCAACTATAGCAATCATATTTCATGACACTATACAATGGGCCCGATTCGCAAAAGTAAACTGAGACGAAAGTCTAACTTTATGACTTTTGGTATTCACAAACAGCAGTTACTACTCATAAATGCCTTTTGTGAATACTAAGAAATTTCGGTATTCACAAAGGGCATTTACGAGTAGTAAATGCCCTTTGTGAATACCGAAAGTCATAAAGTTAGACCTTCTTCTCATTTTACCTTTGTGAATCGGGCCCAATATATTTAAAGATGTCAAAGAGGATGGACAGAGTGCAATGACATAGAAATGACACTCAAATCAAGCCTACCTCAGAAGCTACCAAACTCATACCTGCTGTTTCTAGAAACAAGCTTTTCAGGACAATTTAGGATAACAAAATGTATATGAATTTTTTGTTTTAAAGACATTAATCGGCCTATAAGGGATATTGTCTCCAGCAAGCTGTAAGTAATGAAAGACTCTTTTCAACTGTAGGAAAGGAATTTATAAAGCATTACAGGACTACAGTCTGTTACTACAGATAAAAACTAAATTGAGGTACTATAATACCAGCAGCTTTAAATTGCATCTAAGAAGTCTCTTCACCACTTCACCATTATATTTTGTTTTGGTGTCTGTTCAAAATGAAAATCTAATACACGTTTCTTTGTTTATATTTTTTCACAGTGGTTGAACTGCTGCAATACCAAAAAGGAAAAAAATAATTAACAAGTATGGCTTTTCGCATTCTGCAAAATTACATCCACAGACTGCACACTGGCTATTATGATGGTGTTACAGTTCATGCAGAAGGTAGCAGAATGCTTTAGTCCTGGTAACATTTCACTGCATCTTCTCTCCACTTCAGCTGAAACTTTGTTACCAGGAGCAGGGTCTGGAAGTGAGGAGGCTCTCCTTTTATTTTCTCTGCACAATTTTTTAAGTTTCTTCTCATGGTATGTTTTCAAGTGGTACAACAAATGAATATTTTTTTGCTGTGCCCTGTGACAATGTCTTCTCACATATGCTGTACCTCACATATTTAGGGCCTGATTGTGATGTTGGACGGACCGAAGTCTGTCCGAGATTGCTCTGGAAATGGAACTGAATGACCTCCCGTAGTTGGTTCCAGCCCAGGTATTAGGATGCGACCGAACAGGGTTCCAATACTTTGCTATTGGACCATGCATTGTGAAAGGAATGCGTGTTCTCATAGCAAAGAGCAGGGGTGCAGTTCATCCCTGCACCCCTTAAGGTGCCTGCCACCGGGTGCAGGGATCAACAGGGGGGCACCATAGGTGCCCCCTAAGCTTGGCGGCCTTGCACCCATGGAGGCCCTGCTGGGGGCCCCTAAGGCAGTTTTCCAATGCATTTCTGTGTCGGAAAGGCCGGCACAAAAAGGCAGTGGGAAGCTGCCATTGTAATCCCTAGGACGGAAAAAGCAGGGATTGCTGCAGGCCTTCTGAATGGCGGACAGGCTCTCTGAGCCCGCCGTAAGTCATTTCTTACTTCATCGTAATCGGGCCCTAAGTTGTGATCTTCGAATCACCAGATGGAATAGTGAAAACATCGCAAGCTATGCTTTGTTTCTTCATTGGTGGTTCTTCATCAGAAGACCTGGGGGATGGGGTCCCCGTGGCCAAAAATGGACCAGGCAAGGGGGGGCATGCTGCCACCCTTCCTTTATTTTTTTAAAAATGAAAAGGCCGTAATCGGCCTGGGGAAGGAGGCCGTGTGGCCCCCTCCCCATTTAGTCGTAGTTGGGGAATTAAATTCCCGTGAGTGCTGAGGGTCTTTGGGGGTCAACAAGCCCTCTTGTTACCTCCAGTAAGTCCCAGACAGTGGGATTGTTGAGAGGACTTGAAAGCCACACCCCCTTTCTCCACCACTTTGCAGGGCGCCTCTTGGTGCGCTTCTGGTTGGGGAATAAATTCCACTTTAGTCCTGAAGACCTCAGACTAAAGTGGACTATTTCCCCCAACCAGTAGTGCATCAGGAGGCGTGTTTACTGAGGGGCGTAAAAAGGGGGCCTTGCCTCTAACAGCCTCTCAGCAATTCAGCTGTTTGGGTCTTACTGGAGGTGGAAGGATGGGTAGTTGGCCAGCAAGGACCCTCAAGAGCTATGGGGACGTCATCCCCCACCTAGTAGTGTGCCGGGGGCGGGTTTGCAGAGGTATGCAGAAAGAGGGCCTGGCCTCTGACAGCCTTTCTGCAATCCATCTGTGTGGATCTTACTGGAGGTGGCAGGAGGGGTAGTTGGCCGGCAAGGACCCTCAAGAGACAATGGGACGTCATCCTCCACTAGTAGTGTGACAGGAGGTGCGCATGCAGATTGGTGCAGAAAAGGGGCGTTTTCATGGCTTAGCACTTAGCCCAAGCAAAAGCACTTAGCAGAAGACTCTGGTGTTACTATCATCTGATTTAAAATAATCTTTCTTTCTATCTGAGTGTTGTGTGTGTCAGTTTGTGCACCTACAGGCTATCTAAAGGAAGCTGGGAGTCTGTGAGATTTGGGCAATTCTTGTCATTGTTATCGAAGTGCCTAATGATAGTGTACCCATGCATAAGTTAACTTTATTTTGATTGCTAGACACTACACAGGAAACGCTAAGTTGGTGTCCCTCCAGGGCCCATTGGACCCAAATGGAGGAAGGAAGGGAAAAATCAAAATAATTTAATTAAATAATAGTTCATGTCCTTCCAGGCCCCTGGGACCCGTTTGAAAGGCAAGGAGAGGCAGGAAAAAATCAATAAAGTAATGAAATAGTTGCTTTTGTCCCTTCAGGGCTCATAAAGATCCTAAGCGAGGCAGGTAAAAATTTAATTAAATAATTGAATACTAGCTGGTGCCGCTCTAGGGCCCATGGGAAATCTATGGGGGGCAAGGGGCCAGGAATAAATCTTATAAATTAATCAAACACTTGCTAGTGTCCCTCAAGAGTCTCCGGAGATCCTATGGGAGGCAGGGAAGGCAGGCAACAATTGATTAAATTAATTTAATAATAGCTAAGGTCCCTCCAGGGCTCATGGAACTCCTTTGAAAGACAAGGAGAGTTAGGGAAACATATACAATATTAATATTTTAGAAACATTTTACAAATGTGCAGTGCTCTTGTGGCATAGATCAAGGAATATGACTTTGCTAGCTTCTTTGTTTAGAAGTCAATCAGCTCAGGTGAAGCATACCTGTGATGTGTTCTGCAATGTCATCTGTAATACTTGTAAATCACAATGCAAACACTGGACCAAACGTACCAGAATGCAAAAAAAAAAAACGTGAAATTGATGCTTAAAATAATAGGTCGGGATGCTGCTTCAGAAATTAACAGTGTTACAACAAACAAATGATGGACGGAATGCTGACAACGCATACATTCTCCCCCAGTCAAGAGATCTGGGTTAAATCCATCGTTCTTTTGCCCACTACACCACCCCAGTTTAGACATGGCCATATGCAAATCAGTCTTGACCCTGTACTTCATGGGAACAGTCCAGCCCGAACTGCCAAGCCATGTCTTCCCTGGACCGGAATCAAGCATCCTAGGACCGGTTTCTGGCTATCAGCCGTCATCAGCCAGGATAGCTTGACTCCAGTGGCGTAGTGAGCATGGGTCCCACGTCTGGGAATACCCATCCCACTTAGGGCGAAAAGCGTTACAACAAACAAAGTAATTAACAGTAACAGGTTAATTTAAGAATTTCACCCATCACTTTTTTCTTCAGTGCAACAGGTATACCCATATCTTGATCCTGTGCTCGCTTTCTACAAGGCTCAAATTATAACTCATTAACAAGGCCTAACTAGTCCAAAACTGGTCTGGGGTTGCTTTTGTTCATATTAAGAGGGGACCTGGCCTTGCAAATTTTGGGCCTGACTGTTGCTAGCCGAACAGGGTCATGGCTGATTTACAAATAGCTGATTCTTGTCCGACATGGCATGGTAGGAAAAAAACTGTGGACTGGAAAACAGACCTAGTAATTACCAGTGGCTGAGATTAATTCACACATTACACCCATCACGTTCTAATTTTCCTCATTGTAACAACCTAGGTGTGACAAGCATGTCCAGACTCGGGTGCATGCACACTGTGCTGCAGGGCTCAAGCTATACTTCATTGAGGGCGATCCAAGAATCCCGAAATGATTTGTAGGTCTATTTAGTTGTCATTCCATTTTGACCTAAGGGGGCTTTCTGCTGAAGCTGGGCAAAGGTTAATCTGCATATGGGTGGTTCCTGTCTTCAGTGATCGGGTGGGCAAGAAAACGATCAACTAGAATGTGGCCTCTGATTAATTACTAGTGACTGAGATCTATTTGAGTGCCTCATCCATCACAATATTGTTTTCCTCAGTGTGCCAGGTAAGCTCAGATGTGGGTTCCATGGTCGCTGTGCCACCGTATTCATGCTATACCTCACCAATGAGCCTAACTATGCAAAAAAAAGGGCTGGGTTTGCTTGTGTTATTCTTCAGAAAATGACAATCTGAGCAGGACAGCTCCTATCTGAGCAGGACCATGGCAGATTTTCATATGACTGTTTACTGTCTGAGGTAGAATGGTGGATACAAAAAACAATGGATTGGGAAGCACCACCAGTGGCCAAGATTCATTTAAGCTTTCCTCTCATCGTTTTGCTGTTCTCCTCAGTATGACAATTTTGGATCATGACAATTTTGTGCTAGATATTCTGGCGTGCAGCTACAATATCATACAAGGGAGCCAAATTATGCAAATTGGCAGTTTCTAAACAAGTCCAGATCTTTGAAAGCGGTAGAATGATAAAGGTGATGATTCACAGGTACTGCTGGAAAAGTATGTGGTGCAGGCTCATGTGTGTTATGCATCAGACTGAGATGTGTTTACAGATCTGTAAAAAATTGACATATTAGTTGAGGGAGGTGAGAGCCCCACTCAAGTAATAAACTCAATCCTTGTCAGGGAGAACCACAAAAAAGTCACTTATTAGCCTGTGCTTAACCGTCTGGTAGCTTGGCACAAAAGCAGTCAGTCCTAAATAAAGTGAAAACACAACACCAGTAAAATTCCATACCAATTTAGAAGAATAGAGTAAATTTTAATAAATAAAATGACACTAATATGACAAAAATACAATCAATAGAACCAGAGTTATGGATTTTTAAAGTTTTAGATAAAAATGATATTGCTTGAACATAAAATACCTTGTAAAAACAAGAGACAAGAGGCATTTGGCAAAACAGTAGCCGTTTGTTTAATTAAACAGCGCAGCCTGGAGCAGTCCCCGGCATAGAGTCTGAGGACTGTCTCAATTTACAATCAGTCTGTAGGCAATACAATGGTTCCCCCAATCCTTTTTTGGATAGGAATGCGGACCGCTTTCTTTGGGGTCATATATTAATGTATTGGATGAGGAATCCAGGTGAGCCTTGACCTTGCGTGGACACAATGTGGCCAGTAAATAATGTGTCCAGATGTCCGGCATGGGAAGCGCGTGATCACTGCATGTACTGTGTGTGCCTCTGCTTCGATTGGCTAAGTGATCCTAATTTTATGTGGCATCTGACTTTATGATGTTTTGGGAATGTGTGCACCCCTTCGGCCATGTGTGCTTTGTTGGGGCCAAACTCCCTGGGCCATTGTCGTGTCGCTGATCCTATCAGTGGGACAGATCTGGGATTTCTTGTTAGCACGGTTGTCCTCTGGCTAAGTGCTACCCCACCTGTGATCTGTCAATCAGTGACCTTGGCCTGGGTCTCAGGGCCTGCTTAACTACATATTTCTGAGTCGAGATTGACTTGGAGTTCACAACAGGCAAATTCATCAATAAAGATACAACTTCATTTTTGTACTTGAATGTATTGTTATTCATATTGTATTTTTCAATATTAAAAATAGCACCAAGAAATACAAAACATCACTCCTGGTCATCTGGTCGCACTGGACCAGGTCAAAGTCGCAAGTTTATGCTGCCAGCAATGGAACGCGGTCGGATACAAGGACCAGGTTCGTCCCGGTGAAGAGTTTAACTTCTCAAAGTCCAATTCCACGTAGACAGCATTGGCTGGAGCTTTGCTTTGGCAGGGGCCACGAGGAGGTTGTTGTTTGGGGCGAGGAGCTGTTGCCGCTGGAGTTGGGCAGTTGATGTGTTATGCAAAAAGCAGGTCACCATTGGATCTTTGCATTACCGGGAGATGTGGTGACCGCTGCTGATGCAGGGAGCTATAGAAGTCAGTAAGTGGTTGGGCATAACCCTTGGGCTAGCCGTTGAAGTTCAATAAGGGCTGAGTACAACCTCCTAGCCATCCTGTTGAGGAAAGTAACACCATGGCACACATCCAAGGCCATTTTGTCTCCATGTCTGGAAGGTATACTCAACACAACACAGGAGAGCCTTCAACAATCATGTGACCCTGGACACTAGCAGAGAGACACATTTGGCTTCAGCAGGAAAATGACAACTTTCTAAAAGTGCAATTGTCAGAACTGTAATTTAGAAACCGACTTTATGATTAAAGAGGATTTTAGATTACAATTCAAATTAGAGGAAGAATTATATTTCTACTTCTTCTTGTACTGAAGTTATCACTTATTAAGTGTAATAGGGTAACCCAGTGTTAGTCTATGTGGGAGGTAACCTTGCAAATAACGACTTTGGGAGTTTTTCACTGCTAGGGCATGTAATCCTTAAGTGCACATGTCCAACGTTTTAAATACCAGGTACCCTGCACTGCTAGCACATAAGGCCTACCTTACAGGTGATTTATAATATTAGGAAGGTTTGGCCCTAGCAAAGGTTTTTTGTCCAGTTGAAATGGCAGTTTAAAACTAGATGTTGATGTGAAAGACCTGAGACATATTTGACAAGGCTACGTTTGTGGGTGGCATAATGAGTGCTACAGTCCACTATTAACATTTAATTTACAATCCCTAGGTGCATGTATTACCATATAATAGGGACTTATAAGTAAATTAAATGTACCAATCAGGTGTATACACACCTTACCACGTTTATAAGGGAACCACAGGTTACCAGGAGTGAAGTGCACAGCATCCTAAAAGCCAACAAAAATGGGTTCAGCAAAAGAAGGCAAAAATCTGAAAGAGACAGATTCAACAAGATATCTGTATAAAACTATAGTGCAGCTTCCATCACCATTGTTGACCTGTTGCTCTGCCCTAAAACATTCTGACTGCAGGCCCTGATCAAAATAAAAATAATTTATTTTGGTATTTATATCTGGTTTAGATACTGTTTTGCCTGGTTCGAGTTTAGCTCACTTCATGGCTGTGCAGACTTCATCAAAGTAATGATAATCCAACACACTAACATTTTGTAGACAATAGCAATTACGCTTTGCAAATACAGACTGATTGGCCAATAATAAAATGCTCCTGTTTCACGCCAGCAACTCGGCTTCTGACAATGGTACAGAGAGAAGTACTGGAAGGAAGGTGGTGGAGCAAGTAGCAATTAATGTTCTGTGTAATGAAAATACCTACCCCATTCCTTTATTGTCGAGGACCACCCACAAGCAGCTATGCACTCTCTGGCATCGTGTGCACGCAATACAAATATAACAAGCATTTGCAATGCAATAGGTCTCACATTTATGCAAGTTTGAGCTATTGGCATTGTAAATGACAATGCCTTTTATTTATGTTTTAAAAACAAAAACAAATATAAAAGGCATTGTTATTTGCAATGTCAATAGCTCAAACTCACATAAATGCGAGACCTATTGCATGGCACTCAACTAGGCTGAGCCAAGGTGTAATTGTCAAAGTTTCAAGCCAGTGGCTGAGAGAGGCTCGTCGAAGAAACACAACAATAAAACAGGCAGACCTAAAGCCCTTTTTTTTTTTTTGCAGTTTCATATAGAAGGAACATGACACAAATATATTAGAGCACTTTACATGAGCACCAGTTATATTACAGAAGAACACATTCATTTTTGCTTTTTTAGGCACTGTGAAATTAAGTGATTTGCCTATAATTAGAAGATGTTGAGCAGACACCGAGACTTGAACTTGGTTCCCCAGTTCCAAAGTCGGCAGTACTTGACTGTTACTCCACATCCTCTCCAGTCAACACTCTATACATATTGGGGCATATTTACAAGCCCCTTGCGCCACTTTTGTGTCACTTTTCCCATGTTAAAAGTGACGCAAAAGTGGCGCAAGGGGCTTGTAAATCTGCCCCATTGTAGGCAATGGGTCACGTTGACAGCTATCTAAGCCCAGACCTAAAAGAGGCACCCCATTTTGGATTACAAATTCAAAAGCGGTAACAAACTAACTTGTACCAAACCTTCAATGGGAGGGCTTAACCACACTGCAGGACCAGGGGAAGTGGAGCCAAAGGCTAAAAGAGGACATCCGCAGAGGTCATGCCCGCAGAATAACTTACACTCCTCCATTCACATGCTTTACTCCTACAATTGTCTCTGGTCAATGAAGGGCAAGTGCAGGGGTGAGACAAGGGAGCATCAGGTGTCCTTCTGCCGACACCACGATGAGTCTTGAACATGACACACAAAGATCTGTGACTGGGTCATGGTGGCAGCCTTGTAGATGTCACCCCCGGGTGTTCAGTCGCTGGGACCACAGACCAGCAGGATGACAAGCACAACAGTTCTGAAGGGATTGCCCTATCTGCTGGCACCAGAAGGTGTGTGAGTGGGGGGGCAAGAGTATAAAGAAGAATATACCCGTACACAACTCCTGGTTAACGCTCGAAGGCCAGTGTAGCTCCAGGGAGTTTTTTCCAAAAAATATCAGTATGCCTTCATCCAACACAATGTGTTACGCCACACAGCACAAAATATACCAGCCTGTGACACCATCACAACTCTCTCTACTACAGGAGCTAATACCACAACATACTCACTACAGCACCATTTAGTACACCATTCAAGACCACTCTTTGCCATATTAGTCAATAGCACATCTTATAACACTACATCAAACAAAACCAGATCATGGGTGGAAACAACCACTGGCACACAAAAATAAAGGTAAACATTTAATTACGTTCTAGGCCGTAGCACAACCCCTCTAGCAAAGTTTAATTGTCGATTTTTGCAGGAATGTCCGATATTAATGAATGCACCTATATGGTATGTGTGAAGAGAGAACCGAGCTGGGTGAATTTGTTCAGAATAACACAATGTTATGTCAGGCACAGAGTTCATGAAAAAGCTATATCAGGGTCGCATTTAATATGCTGCTTCGGATCAGAAACTAATGGGGGTGGTTCATCCATAAGAAACAAGCATTTGCAATGCAATAGGACTCGCATTTACGCTAGACCAGCGGCGCAACTAGAGCCAAATTTCGGGGGGAGGCTGAATCTTTAAGCAATAGGCAGAATGGAGCTGATTTCGGGGGGGTCTGAATCTTTAAGCTTTAAGCAATAGGCAGAGTGGAGCTGCAGGGGCTCTTAGAAGGGGTGAAACAACAGCAAGGCCTCATTAACATGCAAATGGTCTTTTAAAGACCTGTGAAGTGCTCGGGTGCGGCTGTGTGTGTGCCCGGGAAGCTGTCTCATCCCGGGCTGCCACACACGACGGGGGGGGCTGAAGCCCTTTGAGTCCAATGGGTGTTGCGCGCCTGCGCTAGACCTATTGCATTTCATCACGGACAACTGGAAGGGGTAAGCACGGATAACGGGAGTGCAGGCGGGGAGGAGGGGAAAGGGGGCGAGAAGGCACAGACAAAGTAGTACTCACTGTCTAAGTACTGTGTAACACTCAAAGTAAATGAGCCAGTAGCCATGGAAGGGTACAAATGACGACATGGCCAAAATAAGGAGGGACTAACAAGTCTCATAATCAATCAGACGGCAGCTTTTACAAAAGACAATGACACGAGCCAATTAAAAACATCGGCGGAGAGTGGGCAGAGCTTCCACGGAGCTTCCACTCCATACTCGATTACTGCATGCCTCGCAAAGCAAGCAGCGCATGTGCGCTGCCACTATAGGTTTAACTTAAAAACATAGGGGGCCATTTGGAACCTCCTGGAAGACCATCGTCCTTCCTGAGAAAACCCTGTCTGCCTGGCAGGCATCCCTTTGCTGTAAAGGGAGCAACCACTGTGGTAGGTCCCTTCACAGCATTCAAGGATTTCCTAGAGGACACTATGTTTGAAGCATTCACTTGGCAAACCTTCTTGGAAAATAAACTCCCTCAGCTGGAACTTGTTTTCTCAAAACAAACAAAAAATGACCTAATGCACAAAGAGTTTTCTCCTTATACGTGGGCGTCAATCCACATTTCCCTGCCCATGTCCACAATGGCTTGACATACTGGAGACTGGCAGGGAAAATGTAGGAAGCTTTCCCTGCTCTCAATAGAGGGGGTTGACCTTGACTGTCACCTGGTGGCCCTTAGGACCATGTCTCACTGTGTCAGAGTTTTACTCTGGACAACACTGCAGTGGCTTTACCAGAGTAAACCTGCCTCTTCTTCTGACTGTCTGGACTGGGAGAATCACAAGTTCAGCAAATGGGGCATTTCAGCAGATGGCCTAAATCTGCCAAACCTTAAATTAGACCCACAATCTCTTTACTAAGAGTGCAGGGTAGCTAAACTTCAACATTCTGATTTAAATTAATTTGTGTTGCAGTCCATTGGTATGCTCACAGTCCTTCCTGGACAGTAATGTCTGGGATCGCCAGTGCTATTAATTGCTGCAGAGTTTTCTAGCAGTACCAGATGGCATAGACAACAATTAACTGCAGTTCTTAGCATGTCATCTAAAAGGGGGACAGTTTCCATTTCATGGTGGAGTCTGAAGCCATATGGTGGTAATGAAGTGCTCGCAGTACAGATGAACCTGCAGTTCTTTAAATACGTTTTTTACTGCAGGTATTATCTGGCTGGCTTAAGTTTATATGCTACAGCGTAAAAAAAAAACACATTAACAATGCAAAAACCATATAATTTTCAACACAGCGGCAGAATTAATGCCATAATTGCTTGTTAAAATAACATTTATTTAATAAATGATATAGTGTTTTATTTAATATTATTCATGATGGGGCATGTTCCAACCAGCAATCTATGTGATAATGATGAGTGCCTAATGAATTGCGTTTTGAATAATAATTGTGAAGAACCTTATTACAACGAAAAATACGATGGAAATATTATAATAGTGCAAAACTGTGTTCTGATATCTTTATTGTGGAAGAATGTAGGCCCTCATTGCAAGTGGCCTCTTAATTAGGCTGACTTGTTTATTTCCATGTGAGGGTACAGCTGGTGAAAGCAGTGAAGGTCTCAGGGCCCGATTCACAGAACTAACTTAAGACAAAATCCTAAACTTACTACCATTTTGGTATTCACAGAAGGCACTTACTCATTTTGGTATTCACAGAAGGCACTTACTCATTTCGGTATTCACAGAAGTTAGGAGTCCTAACTTTAGGACTCCTAAATGCCTTCTGTGAATACCGAAAGTCTTAAAATTAGGATTTTTCTAAGGTGATCCTTACCTCGCCAGCCGTGAGGGGAACGGCGCTTTAATCCTTTAATCCGGATCCTTTTGCCTGGTTTCTCCGGTGCCGTGAGGGGAACGGCGGTGCAACCTAAGAACTACCACCCCCATCATTCCCTCTCCCGGGCGCCTGCCTACCCTGTCATCAGGCAGCGCCGTGGAGGGTTCATAGCCTCGGTTGAAGACCCGCAGCGTGGGACGCTCTTGCCCTGTACTTGTAAGGTTATCCTTACCTCGCCAGCCGTGAGGGGAACGGCGCTTTAATCCTTTAATCTGGATCCTTTTGCCTGGTTTCTCCGGTGCCGTGAGGGGAACGGCGGTGCAACCTAAGAACTACCACCCCCATCATTCCCTCTCCCGGGCGCCTGCCTACCCTGTCATCAGGCAGCGCCGTGGAGGGTTCATAGCCTCGGCTGAAGACCCGCAGCGCGGGACGCTCTTGCCCTGTACTTGTAAGGTGATCCTTACCTCGCCAGCCGTGAGGGGAACGGCGCTTTAATCCTTTAATCCGGATCCTTTTGCCTGGTTTCTCCGGTGCCGTGAGGGGAACGGCGGTGCAACCTAAGAACTACCACCCCCATCATTCCCTCTCCCGTGCGCCTGCCTACCCTGTCATTAAGGTGCAAGAAAATTGAAATACATTGAAAGACTTGCAGAAATTGATTGAAGTAGAAATCTGAAGAAGATATAAAAAAAAGAAAAAGAGGGGGTAAAGAAGAGAGTCAAAGCGTGAGGGTATACTACTTTTGGATAGTTTAAGAATTTTTCATATTTTCTTAGCTAGTTTTTTTCTTAGTTTATTTTATTTTTTAGATTTGATATAACATTTTTCATTAGTAATGGCAGAAAAAGGACAGACTGAACATCAAAATCGTAGATTTAAACGTAGATGTGTTAAAGCTTGCTTATTTAGTTTTCTATTACTGATGGTGTCATGGTGAACACTAATTGTTGTTGTGCCTGTCTTTATGATAACAAATCACAAGAATAACACTAATACTTATGGTGTGATAAGTGAAAAAGTAGATTCTAAAATTCTTAAGGAAGATATAAATACTAATATAGTGATGGAAGATGACAGTATCTATCATCATGATGAATCAATTAATGATTTTTCATTAAATATATCCACAAAATATTGTATGAATATGTGGATACAATGGATGCAAGAGACTGCTATTTGAGCATGCACATACCATTGTCTGTCTCAGAGGGGTGACTTATCGTAACCTACCTTTAACATATGGTGAGTCTTGTAGTGTACTATCCAGTTTGTTTTACGAGACAGGGAGACTCCAATATTTTCATTCGAATATGGATTTAGTATTTTCAGAAATTCCAATTAGAAAGAATATGAATAAAGTGAAAAGTGCCAGAAATGTGGAGTACAAGGGAAAAAATGTTCATACTACAAAAAGACTAGATACAGTATATGCACATAGACACAATCTCACATGTAGTTTACGCTTTGAAGAAATAGAATTCATTAACATTGCAGAAGATAGAAGACAGGAATTTCAAAGAAAAGCTGCTGAACAAAAGACTCTTGTTCCTCCATGGGCTTTCAGAGAAGAAAATTACAAGAAAGGCGATACATACGCTGCAATGTCTCTAGATCGGTACCATAGAGGGAAGCTTTGCTTACTTAGACAAAAGACTGACTATAATAATTATTTAATTGGTTCTAGTGAATGTGATCATACTTTTCTAATTACTGGAGGATGAGGAATAAAAGGAGGAACAGATCCTGTTTGCCAGGAATTTATAATGTGTGTGGTAAAAATGCCTACTATAGGTTGCCTGCACATTGGTATGGATGTTGTTATCTTGGTATAGTCTTTCCAAAGGTATACATATGTGGATATAAATTATAGAATCAATGAAGTAAAGAAAGGACTAATATGTACTAAGAGAGTACGTTTTTCAGAAATAGTAGGAGATATTTTTGGAGCACTGATACCTTCAGTTGGAGTTATTTTAAATTTGCACAGAGTTAGAAAATTGTCTGCAGTGGTTGATCATTTATCAACAGATTCTGCTGGAGGATTCCTAATGGTTGATCCTTAAATGGTTGCAATTAGGTCTATGGTTTTGCAAAATCGACTTGCCTTTGATGTAATTGTATCTAAAGAGGGTGGAGTCTACAATATGTTGAAAATGCAACAGTGTTACACTTATATTCCTGACAAGAGTAAGAATCTTGAAATAAAATATTACAGATCTTCATAAAGATTTATCCGAATTGAAGGTTGATGGTGCTTGGGAGAAACTTGGCAAGAGTTTTTCCTCAATAGGTAATTTGTTTTACACCTTTGAAAATAGTGTTTTAGGAAAGATAATAACGCCCATTGTTGCAGTAGTTACAACAATACTAATGGTTTTTCAGATCTAGAAATCTTGTAGTTGCAAAAGAGAAACGTCAGATAATAAACATAAAACAAGGGAAAGAAGAGAGAAGAAATAGAATTAGAAGATATGAAAGGAAACTACAATGAGGTTATGAAGGATTTAGATGGGATAATGATCAACCGTGAGACAACATCTGCTTTTTAGGAAATAACAATCTGTATTGGTGGGTATTTTGGTGATGGCTTAAAACGTCATCAAAGGGGGGATTGATGGACCAGGGTTTTTGCGTAAAAATGAAACCTGCTCAGATTGAACCCTTAGTAACATTTACTAAATGTGTGCAGTGAAAAACTAATGAAAAGGCCTAACATGAGGGAAAATCTTTCTGCGCAAGCGTGAAACTAAAACTGGTAAAGTAGGCCGCAAGCTTGCTTTTAGCTAAGTAAGTAAAAGGACTAATGCTGCTTCAAGTGCATGTTACTAATATTGGCTGAAAATAAATTACTAACATGGGTTGTGCAGGGCTAAATGCAGCATTTGGGTTGGTGCGTAGAGAAAAACATTTTCAGGAAAGTAATAAATGCTTGTGCTTCATTCTCTGTATAAAGCAAGCATGGGTTTTCGTTCTGCATGTCAGTTAAAAGGGTTAATGCTGAAACTAAAGAAAACATTTTTAAACCATGAAGTGTGAGCAGAAGAGAAGAAGGAGCCTGAATTTGTCCTTCGAAAATCTGCAAGGCTGCCAGTTTCTGAACAAAAAGGATGTTACTATCAAGGAGGAGAGAAACTTCCTCTGCAAAGAGGAACTCAGCGGAAGATTGTCATACAAAGTATTATAAATATTTCCTGGGTTACAGAACTGATGTCATTGCTGTTAAAAAAATAATAAAATCTTAGAAGCTCCTGTGTGTGTAGAGAGTGGAGTGACCATATAACCCCTTTCCAGCCAGTCAAAAGTAGAGAAAAGCCCGAGTTAGATACTTCTGTAGGATGGTCTTTTGGGTTTGCTTGAGGTGCCTGGAGGGAGGGGTTATTACAATTGAAGGCAGACATTTTCGCTGACTGTTGGGGTGAGATCTTCGCTTGTCGTCGGTTTATTGTCCTTTTCTCGTGTTTCCTAAACTTAGTCTTTGCCTCTTCAAATCTAATTGAGGGGCCCTTGCTGACTTCCTGGCCAGAAGTTGGTATTTCCTTGTTGGGTTAGTATTAGCCTGATATCTAATTTGCATAATTATTTGCAAATGTATTTTCTCTCTGAAACTTTTGTCTCTTCTCCTACCCACTCCTCAAAGCATAGTCATTGATTATGAATTTCTTATTTTTTCTTTTCTGATGTTGTTTGCTTTGTGACGATCTATGATTGGTGCTGTATTTGATGTTTTATGAACATTCATTCACATTATTTAGATAAATATTATAAATTGAAAAATGAGTCTGTCTTTATTAGAGTATTTTTATTCATTAGTATTAATATGTCTACCGTGACCTAATAATCGATATTGGTAAGTTGGTATAGTTACAGGAATACAACTAACCCAGAATGAAGGGGCTTGTTGGGTAATGGAAATTGGGCCTTTTCTTTAGAAAATGTATCGGTTCCTGAATGCTGGATCAGAATGTCTCAAGGGTAGGCAATATAAACTGCAAAGGGAACCTTAAATGATGTGTTACAGATATGTTCTGTGCTCCTATAAAGAGCAGAAAAAGCTCAAAGGTTTACAGTGTTATTCTCACGGACACAGCTGTCATATTCAGACTTGAATAGCAAAAGGAGTACGCCTACTGCTTCAGATCCTAGAAATAATTGGGCAAATGCTAGTGGGATACGGATACCAACACTCTACTGTTCTAACGCAAGAGGTTTCATTGGACAAACACTCTTTTTTCAGAGAAAGTTGAATACATTTACAGATCAAAACGTAATTAGAACATTGGAATGTTGAGCGCTTAATTGAAAAATATGGAGTGATCCAGGCTTCTAATGGCCAGAAGAAGCTCAGGGCATCTACATTCTAATGTTTAACAAAGGCCTCATGGAGCACGAGGGGATTTCAACTCGCTCGGGCCATGAGGCGTTTGTTTTACAAATTAGATTCTGTCCCTGAGGGGCGGAATGTTCTAATAGCCTTAGAGCCCTCCGTAGCAGGCTCTACCAGCCAATAAAGGCCAACTCCCTTGTTAAAGTCCCTCGCCTTCGGCTCAGGCCTTTAACGCTGTAGTGGGCCTTTAATGACCCTAGAGCCTGCTATGTCCAGCTCTAAGGCAATACTGGTTACTCCTGGAGCCACAAATAAAGTTCAAAGTCTGTAGTTCATTTGTGGAAATAAAGTCCATGCCTCAACAAGTGCCATTATTTTAAGTGTCAGTGATAGCCTTTCATAGATTGGAAAAGTAAGAACAAAAAGCCAAATGTACTAGTTGGCTTTGGATCTGCAAAGCCTGCGATTTGCAAAACACAGATTTTATGACTGTAAAACCACAAGCCGTAATGTACCAAACTTACATCGCAAGTTGTTAATGTCTTCCTGACTCATAATTTGCACTTTGTGACACTTTGCGGTTCAGAAAACGGGGGCACAAAAGAGACGTGCTCTTCCTCCTTCTGAATCACACTGAAATTAATCAATGATTTGTTGCCCCAACTGGGATCACAAATAAATGGCCGGTTACTCATTTACAAGGTGTTCCAACAAAATTTTGTTGAAAGAATACTGTGAGACCCAAATATCATGTCTTAAATATCGTGATGTCTAAAATATTGTGAGACATAAATTCACAGGTAAGATTATTATTTTATTAAGTCGTTTTTAATTTTGTTGTTCAAAATACCCCTTTGTGTTATATTCTTGTAACTGATATAACTTTTGTGAAGTGTGTTGTGTGTATTTTGTGTTTAAACATATTCATTTTTTATTATAATGTTTGTAAGTTTAAGTATAATAATTTTAGGAGTGGGATGTTGGGTTTGTAGGGCAATAGGGTGAGGGGTAATTTAGCATTTTACATTTTTTATGTTTGTTCTGCCTAAAAGTGTTTTTTGCTAATTTTACTTTTAAATTTTTGTAATGTATACAATAAATTATTTTTATTAAATTATGTTTTTAAATTTTTTTTTGTTTATACAGAATTCTAATTTCTATACGCAATGTGTAGTATGTTTTTAGAAAACATTTAATGTTGTATTTTTTAAATAGCTAATGAGTATGTTTTGTAATATAATTTTAAGAACAATGTTTTCCCTAATAATTACATTTTTTATCTTTGTTTAATTGAAATACAAATATTGAATTATATTATTATATACATAGCTTTTAGTTAAAATTGGTTTTACAATATTTGTATATTTATGCTGGTATTTGTATTTTATGTCACTTAAATTAAAAAAAGTTACTTAAAAAATGTTTTGAATGATTTTTATAATAATTTATATTTTTTAATTTGGAAGTTATAGCAAAAAAACTGTTGTGTTTTTCTGCTTTTTATTGTAGTACTTTCAATTTAATGTTTTATCTCGTGTGGTTTACTTTTTTTTTGTAATTTCATCTAATGTAAGCTGGATTTGTAGAGCACTGCTTGTATCCAGGAGTTGAGTAGGTGAGTGGAGGCATGTGGTGAGGCTGGGCCTGAATACAGGCAGTCTTGATGGTCCCACAAGAAGACTAATTGAATAGACAGGTCTTCAACTTCTTGCAGAATTCAAGAAGTGAGGAGGAGGCCCTGGTGTGTTGGATTTTTGGTATATTTAATTTGGGTTCCTGAAATGTAGTTCTTTTAGTGTAAACTATAATTTTTTAGGGGAGTAGTTAATTTTGAAATGTAAAAGTACAGCACTTTCCCTCTTATCATTAAAGTTGGAGTGGGAAAAGTACATTTGACTCCACCTCGAATCCAATACTTTCCCCGGTGTGGTTAAGATTGGAGTTTGAATAGTGTGCATCAACCCACTAAAGTCTAACACTTTCTACAGTGTAGTTAAGTTTGGAGTGGGAATAGTAGATTTGACCTACTCTAAGAAAAACACTTTCCCAAATGTGGTTACGTTTGGAGGTGGAATGGTTTGGCCGGGAGATGGAGTGGCACACACTCTGGCGCTGCTGCCCAAGTCACCCCAGAATCACTCTTAATATGCATTAATACTTTGGCAGCTAAGCTCTCCATGCTCCCTTCGATGTACAATACATAAAGGGAGCACCTGTTTGGGACAAATAATGTCTCTTCCATTGGCTCTCTAATGTAGGACATGACTTGGAGTGATGGCCCCGCAGGCAGTCAAGATGGAGGCGCTGCTCCAAGCAAAGCTAGAGGAGGCCTTGATGGGGAGTGGAGCTCTCTGGAGGCGATAGGCCGAGCCTGATCGTAGAATCCTAGATCACCCGTGCTGATGGGGAGGCTTTATCCTGCCCAGAGCTGCCTTCTGGTTTTGGAGTGACTCACAACTGGGGAGGTGAAAGACCGTGCTGTGGCAGATTAGTGTGGTGTGGAGGCCCTCAAGCCATTAGAGGATAGCTGGCTGAGCCAGCCCGGAAAAAGGAGTACGGGTCTCCAGAGCACATAGATTGGCTTCCCTTTATCCTGGAACTTCTCTCATTGGACACACTCTTTCAACTGTTTCTGTCCTTTACTATCTGCCTCTTCTTTCTTTTTTGTCCATCTGTTTTTCCACCGATTTACATCTCCCTATTTTTTCAAAATATTCATCAATTCTTTTACATGCAACCTTTTCCCAGACAAATTCAAACTTTCCAAATCCTTATCTGTAAAGGCCAAGCTGTATGACTTCGGTAGTACTTTCGACTTTTCTATGTCTACTCCATAATCACTAGCAGCTTCTGATATTTTCTCATGAACATTCTTTGCTCTCCAAGTAATACTTTTACACAAAAACAACAGTTCTTCATCTCAGTAATTCCCTAATCTATCTGGGCTGATTGTACAAATAATCAATTCTTTCAAATCTACTTTCAATTGACTCACATTTTTGCTCTGTGGTTGAGGTTTCGGCTTTGCCATTTCCTGTATCCAATCATTTAATTTGTCTGCTGAGGGACCTGCTGAACTCCTTGTCATTGTAGTGTCACTCAGACCTATTTTTCTTGGGTCTAATTGGATACTTTTTGTAGGGGTTTCTGTTATCATCTCACCAACTGGAAGATCTAACAATGTGTTATTTGATCCAGCCTGCCTATTCTCATTTGCTGTTGTTACTACGTCATTCCTGACACTACTTCTCGGGACTGCCAGTTTATGTACTTGTGACATATTTTTATTTCCTCCATACAAAGGGACTAAAGGACCAATAGTTACTGGTACCGCCAATGCTTCCGCATTCAAACTTAATTGACTAATTTTTTGAACCTGCTCCATCCTAGCCTTATTCAACAAATTTACTTAATTTTATCGTACTACTCTGGCTATCTCTGTAATTTGTGGAGTTATTGGAGTTTCCAATTGTGGTGCTCTTGGTGATAGTCCCCCTCAACTTTCTTCATATGGTGGAGGTCTTTTGATCATAAGGTCCTTTAATAATTAACTATCCTCAGAATCATTCAGAACATTCCTTAAACTTGAAGACTAAGGGACCATTAGGATGTAGGGAGGTGGGACAACCGCGACGCTGGCGGTGCGGAAAAATGCCTTTTTCCGCCCACCAGCAGTGGACATCACGCCCGCCATATTAGTATGGTCAAACATAGGCCAATGTGCACACAAATGGAAGGCCATGGAGACACAACAAGCATGTGTACATCACATCAACACAAGGAACAGAGCACAACACCCTCACACCATCAAGGCACACATGGCTGGCACAGTCAGTGAAATCAAACCACAGACAGCTCAGTGCAACAACACAGGGAGACAGCAAGGCAAACCACATATAGGCACAAGGATGAAAGGATGAAAGGAAGGCCCTGAAGTCAAACTAGGAACAGCCACACATCCATACAACTACTTCACAGGAGTACGCCAGCAGCACTACAAACAGGGACCATCTCCACACCTCAGGACTGACAAACACCAGTAAGAATCTACACACATACCCCCTCACACCAGCAGCACACAACACCAGTGCCAAACAAACTGAAGGCTGGCAATACTTGACAGGCAATACACACACAAACAACCACACACCCTGGGCACAGCCACAAACATCACACACAGACACACACACACACACACACACACACACACAGGGATGCCACCACAAATCTGGAAACAAATACAACAGACACATAAACCAACAGAAAAACACACAGAGCCACAACAACAACAACAGACATTCACTGTGCAGCTAAACTGGGGAAATGCAATGGGAGCACAGACACAACAGGAGTGCACAACCTCATCACTCAGGAACAATGCACAGACAACATACCACAACACACACAAGAAGTGCACCATCACATAACAAAACAGCCACAGCAAACAAACAACAGATGCACAGGCAGAACAATCACATAGCAAACACAGCACGACATCAGTGGATGCACACCAGGCAATCACAAGGCAACATACACACACAGCACTGCATGCACAACAAGCTGTGTGTGCACACCAAGCATACCAGACACACACAGACATCAGTGACAGAACAGCAACCCACACAACACCATACAGCACAGCACAAAGACAACATCACACCCAGGAAATGAAGCAATAACACAAACAACACACATACATCCAACACAACACCCAATAGATGCACAGGTCTGGGACACAAAGCTGGAAACAACTTGACCACAGGACTGGGCAGCACACACAGTTGAAATGCATGGGAGCAACCATGACTGACAAACAGCACCAAAACATCACACATGACCCATTGCGGAAATGCACTGAGTGACACATTGATCCTGGACAAATAACTGCACCACAAAACACAGTGGCACAAATGAAGTCATGGGGAGGCACACACACATACAAACCATGGGGACAGCTCACACCAAAGTAAAGTGTACTGGATGTCAGTAGGGGACATGGCAGGAGTGTACCATACACAAAGAGAGGTAGTGCAGACCCACAATGGGTATGCAGCTGAATGCACACATAGGGAAGGGCATGACAACACACACAACATGCCACACTGGAGGAAATGAGAGGCTGCACAGGGAATGTGTGCGACTGTACCTTTCCATGGTCAGCAATGCAGTCAGGGGGCAACAATGTGCAGTACAGGCCCACCTGTGTGAGACACAGGTGTGTGAGGGTGACTACCACTCAGACTTGGGTGTCAGGCGGAGGCTGGCTGTGTCTCGGGACTGTCGGGGCACTTGACAGGGGAGAGAGCAGAACAGCTGAGCTTAAGCTACCAGTGGCTTGGCAAGCTGGAGGGCTGCTTGGACCAGGTGATGTGCTGGACCTAGCGGAACGCTTTGCCTTGCTTTGCCTCTGCCCCCCCTTTCCCTGTTTACTAGGTGTTACCCCTGCAGTGCCCTCCGTCCCCTGCTTCACTGGGCTTGGAATGGGAGTCGAGGTGGTTGGTGATACTGCCTTGGAGCCATTCCTAGGTGTACCCTTGGCATGCACCACCTCCTTGGTGGGCACAGACACTGTACGATTATCTTTGCGCGATGCTTTAGGGCAGGAGAGTCCTTGGATGGGGATGCCACTGAGGAATGTGTGCCTGAGGTCTGCTGCTTTGCTAATTGTCCACTGGTGTCACCTGACGGGCTTTTCTCCCTGCGCTCTGGGGTGTCTTTGTTCTTCTGTGGGGATGGTGTCTGCACCCGGGACCGCTTGGGTTGCTTCTGCTGTGTGCTCTGTGTGCTGTATCGTGACTTTGATGTATGTGGACCGTGGTCACTATCATCAGACGTGGCCACTGCCCGGGGGGTGGACAAAGGGACTGGAGCTGGACTGTGAGAATGTGCCTGTTGCAGGGCAGACGTCACTGTTGATGACAAAGCCTGGACTGTCCGGTGCAGCCCACCCACGTCAGAATGTATGCCCTCCATGAAAGCAACCACCTGGGCCAATTGCTTGTCGTGGTCAATGAAGGCATTAAGGAGAGCTGTCTGGCCTACACACAACAAGCGCAAAAGCTCCACAGACTCAGCACTGATGGCAGCAGGGGGGACAGGGGCAGCGGTGCCAGGGGTGAAGGACACTCTTTCCCTCTTACTGAGGCGGACACAGGCAGCACCAGAGGAAGTGGCTGGGAGGGTGGGCAATGGCCGCTGTGTGGTAGAAGTTGATACAGAGTCCCCGTTCCCTGTGCCCTCCAACATGGATGCATCCCCACTGGCATCGGATGATGTGGTGCTTTGCGACTCAGGCTGGGACTCCTCCAGCAGACTCCTGTCCCCCTCTGAGGCGCTGGTGACATCTGTGTCACTGGGCTCCTGGGCAGCTGTGGTGCTAGTCTCACCCCCACTGGTGTCCGTCTCCTGTACCTCCATAACCACAGGTGATGCTGCATGGGAGAGAGAGATGTAGGGTCAGGTCAGGTCAGTGGCAAAAACAGAACAAACATACGCAAGCAATGCATGACAAAAGTTGAGCAAATCTACATGTTGCACAACACCCTGTTCAATCACATCATGCCAACTCATTACATAGACTCAAGCAGTGCGTGGAAACTGGAAACTCAGTCAAGAGTGAGCCATGTGATGACCACACAGCACAACACCCTGCTTGTGGCTCTGTTCAAACAGACACACAACTAGTTCTGAGCACACCTAGGGACATGATGGGGGCACACTACTTGTTGCCAATGACAGAACTGGATGGAACAGGAGGGGACAACACAGAACCAGAGTACAACATGACAGTCCACAATGGACATTATCCCATGCCACCCACCATGTCGTACCTTGGGGACAATAGAATGCTGCACATTGCTGTAAGATGTCTAGCCCTCCCAAATATGGGTGCATGCAATTGGCGCATTGATGTACACACAGTCAGATTGGGCACACTGCCTTTCCCCCTCATGGGATTCCCAAGACTACACCAATGCAGAAGAAACCTGAAGAGCACAACTCAGAATGTAATGTGAAGGCACAGCATCCAAATCACCTTTGTAAGTACAGGTAGTGCAAATGCATGCCACAGGCACCCAGCCCAGCAGCCACTTACATACCACAGCATCACACTACCAACATCACAGAGGCCAGTGCTGACACAGGCTCTGTACACATGCAGCCACTCCCAGCCAAAGTCAGACTCCCCAAATGCTCACCCCTGGCTTGCTGCTGATGCTCCTTCAAACGTGCATCCAACTCAGGCTGTGTCACCATCAAGATGCACCCCATTAGTGGTGTCATACTGCACCGTGCCAGATGCCCAGTGCGAGGAAGCAGCCCCAGGGTCATCTCCGCCACATTCTTTGCCAGCCGGCTGATGTCGTCCCATCTCTTGTGGCAGTGGGTGCGCCATCGGTTTGAGACCCCCAGGGCTCGCACCTTCACTGCAATGGCCCTCCACATGGCCTTACACTGGTGTACCTTGAGCTGCAGGCATGGGAGACAAGAGGGAGAAATGATCAGGGACACAGTGTCATGTACCAACATCTATCAGTATAGTAGCAAGATACAAAATCATCACATATGCAACGATAGTTCAATCAGAGACTATAGTACAGCCCACATGGGAGCCCTGCATTGGAAAAGCTGATGTTAAAGCATGCAGGTGTGAGGGGGAACACTGTCCCTGCACATCTCACACACATGCAGGATGCCAGCACTGAAACACCCACATAGCCTGCCCACATCTCCAGTCCATTGTTGGCTTGAGCAACACATACATCACATGTCAACCTGTGTTTGGGGGTGGACTCACTGTGTCCAAGACTGCGCAGCCATCAATGTCCCTGTCCTGTGAATATTTTAATGTGTCATGGTGGTCACATGGATGGACATGATATCACAAATACAAAATGCCGATCACAAGGGCAGTTGTGTGCAAACCACAGTGCTGAGATGGCCCATAGCTGGAGCGCTATGTGAAAAGCCTGATGTCATACTCTGTAAGTTCAGTGAGTTGTCCTTGTCTTTGTAGGCGGGGACTGTGCAGGCCAGCTGGGCTCACATGGAGATGGACTACAGGGGTACACAGCCATCCAGCCAACCAATCACTGTCCTGACTACAGCATGAACAACCTTCTGTGTCACTGTATGGCTGACAACACAACACAGGTCACTCATACATACATGTGCAGGGAGGGAAAGCTGTGGCATTGGGTACACACACCCACCCACTGGAGACAGCATGTCAGGCAGTGCATGACAGTACCCCACATTCCCAGGCACATACTGCATCAGTCCAACTACATGTGTGGCCCACCTGTCCTACCCCACCACTGTAGAAGACTTACCATGACATTTGGGGCACCATATAGCCTTGGGTACTGTGTGAGCACCTCGTCCACCAGGACCTCCAGTTCCTCGCTCGTGAAGGGACTGGCATGGATCTATCTTCTCTGTCCTTGCCATCACTGTGGTCATGAGACAACAGCAGGGTATTTTGGTGGTGAGGGGTCTCAGGCAGCAGTCCCTGGAGGCAGCAGCAGGTGAGGGGTCTCAGGCTGCAGTCCCTGGGGGCAGCAGCAGGTGAGGGGTCTCAGGCAGCAGTCCCTGGAGGCAGCAGCAGGTGAGGGGTCTCAGGCAGCAGTCCCTGGAGGCAGCAGCAGGTGAGGGGTCTCAGGCAGCAGTCCCTGGAGGCAGCAGTAGGCGAGGGGTCTCAGGAAGCAGGCTCTGTGAGTAGTGGCAATGTGAGGCTCACTCCCACATATATAGCCCCCTGGGATCATTTCAAAGGTGCCAAGCTGCAGCAACTGGTGGTCCAGGTCTGCCTCTTTCCAATGCATCCAATGACTGCCTCCGCGGTGGCGGAGCACGCCCAACCACGATCTTCAATATTGCATCATGTCACCACAATCATGGCTCCCGTTGGCTGTAAGGGCATGCTCCATGGTGGTGATACAACGCTTGGGCCCGGGGTGCGCTACCGCGATGGTGCATCTTTAAATTCCAGCCAATGTCCGCCTCCGCGGTGGCGGAGCATGTCTACCACCATCTTCAAAATTGCATCATGTCACCACAATCATGGCTCCCATTGGCTGTAAGGGCATGCTCCATGGTGGTGATACAACGCTTGGGCCCGGGGTGCGCTACCGCGATGGTGCATCTTTAAATTCCAGCCAATGTCCACCTCCGCGGTAGCGGAGCACGCCTACCGCCATCTTCAAAATTGCATCATGTCACCACAATCATGGCTCCCATTGGCTGTGAGGGCATGCTCCATGGCGGTGATTCAAAGCTGGTGCCCAGGTGCGCTACCGCAACGGTGTATCTTTCAAATCCAGCCAATGTCAGCCTCCGCGGTAGCGGAGCACGCCTACCGCCATCTTCAAAATTGCATCATGTCACCACAATCATGGCTCCCATTGGCTGTAAGGGCATGCTCCATGGCGGTGATACAATGCTGGGGCCCGGGGTGTGCTACCACGATGGTGCATCTTTAAAATCCAGCCAATGTCCACCTCCACGGTGGCGTAGCACGGCTACCGTCATCTTCAAAATTGCATCATGCCACCGCTATCGAGCTTCGCATTGGCTCTAGGGCGAGCTCCATGGCGGTGAAACACCGCAGGGACCGGTGTGTGCTACCACGATTTTAGTGGCGGAGCATGCCAACCACCATTTCCACATGTCTCCAAGCCTGTGGCTACCGCACTTGTGTGAATGGGGGTGCTGGTATCACACCGCAGAGGCCAGGTGGTAGCTACCGCGATATGGGTGCCATGCATTGACATGAGGCACCGCCATTCAGGCGGCGGAGCATGCCAATCGCCATTTCCACATGTCTCCATGCCTATGACTACCGCACTTGTGTGAATGGGGGTGCTGGTGACACACCGCCGGGGCCAGGCGGTAGCTACCGAGATATGGGTGCCATGCATTGACACGATGCAGCGCAATTTGGGTGGCGGAGCATGCTAACCACCATTTCCACATGTCTCCATGCCTATGACTACCGCACTTGTGTGAATGGGGCTGCTGGTGACACACCACTGGGGCCAGGCAGTAGATACCGCGATATGGGTGTCATACAATGGCAATGGCCATCTGTCACACATCAACAGTGAACAGTGCCAACATGTTCAATGGCACATCATTGTGCACACGATGCCAATGTTAAAGTTTCTCCACTGATGGCTACACATGCCATGTTAGTGTGTGTGTCATGTAGATTTGCCCCTACCCACTCACATGTCACTTAAGGATTTGATGTTGGTGTAGGCAGGACAGTGCAGTCCTGGACTGTACAATGTGTACACATGTCAATGTGTTGAGGTCCAGTGACAACCACAGCAATGCTCGTCTCGGTGAATGATGATCTAGTTAGCATTACCTCTCATGTCTGTTCATGAACACATTCGTCATTCCAGTGCCGACTGTGGTCATTGTTTGGTGGATGTGTGCCAGGTTGTAATGATGCATTAAGGTGTGACCGGTACAGCATCTAGGTATGAGACAGTGGTTTTGATTAGTTACACATATGCTGGATGCTAGACTCCTAGGCATGCACATGTGTACTGTGGCCATATCCCTATGTGCATTCACATTGCCCAAGGTGGTATTTGAGGTACTTGTCTTGTGTAAGTTGACACGTGTGCCCTTTGTGTAGCTGAAGGTGTGTGTTCGAATCCCTCCTGAGGCGGAAGCCGGGAGGTTGCTGTGCTACTTTGTAAAAATTTTATGTTCCTTGTATTTTAAAACTGCTTTGCCTACTTAGCTCGACCAGCTTGATCTACTAAGCGTTATTTTAAAAATTGTTGTAGCGATCAGCTTGATACAAATATACTTGTATTTTAATGCTGTGTGTAACAATCGGCTTGACTCACTCAGCCTTTTAAATTTGCACTTCACACTTTGTTATCCCCCCGGTCTGCTTGGACCTCTCAGCGCGGTCTCAGCACCTCCCCACCCTCGTATTCTCACACTTACCGGGTCCGTCCCAGCCGACTCAGGCGCTGAGGACATTTGTCCATCCCCGGGCGAGATCTAAACCGCGGCGGCCATCTTAGGTTGGGGAAAGCGTCACACGCTTCCCAGTGGACAGCATAAAAGAGGCACCCAAGTCAGGCTTTCCTCACTGTGTGTTCGAATCCCTCTTGAGGTGGAAGCCGGGAGGTTGCTGTGCTACTTTGTAAACATTTTATGTTCCTTGTATTTTAAAACTGCTTTGCCTACTTAGCTCGACCAGCTTGATCTACTAAGCGTTATTTAAAAAATTGTTGTAGTGATCAGCTTGATACAAATATACTTGTATTTTAATGCTGTGTGTAACGATCGGCTTGACTCACTAAGCCTTTTAAATTTGCACTTCACACTTTGTTATCCCCCCGCTCTGCTTGGACCTCTCAGCGCGGTCTCAGCACCTCCCCACCCTCGTATTCTCACACTTACCGGGTCCGTCCCAGCCGACTCAGGCGCTGAGGACATTTGTCCATCCCCGGGCGAGATCTAAACCGCGGCGGCCATCTTAGGTTGGGGAAAGCGTCACACGCTTCCCAGTGGACAGCATAAAAGAGGCACCCAAGTCAGGCTTTCCTCACTGTGTGTTCGAATCCCTCTTGAGGCGGAAGCCGGGAGGTTGCTGTGCTACTTTATAAAAATTTTATGTTCCTTGTATTTTAAAACTGCTTTGCCTACTTAGCTCGACCAGCTTGATCTACTAAGCGTTATGTTAAAAATTGTTGTAGCGATCAGCTTGATACAAATATACTTGTATTTTAATGCTGTGTGTAACGATCGGCTTGACTCACTAAGCCTTTTAAATTTGCACTTCACACTTTGTTATCCCCCCGCTCTGCTTGGACCTCTCAGCGCGGTCTCAGCACCTCCCCACCCTCATATTCTCACACTTACCGGGTCCCTCCCAGCCGACTCAGGCGCTGAGGACATTTCTCCATCCCCGGGCGAGATCTAAACCGCGACGGCCATCTTAGGTTGGGGAAAGCGTCAGACGCTTCCCAGTGGACAGCATAAAAGAGGAAGGGCATGCCTCCGCGCAGCGGACGCGAGCAGCAGTTGCGCTGGGTCCGCGCCGGAGTCGTGCCAGAGTCCTGCCCGTCTGCGCCCGTCAGCGCCAGGGAGGCACCAGGGGCCAGGCATACCACTGCCCAAAATATAGATCCAGGTATTTCCAGGAAATTCATACTTTCTCTCAATATTCACTCTATACATTGTTACAATGTTCTGAACCCTGACACATGGGTAGGCCCAGTCGGCTGTCAGCACTGTAAAGCTACATTTGCCCCAGAGCCAGCACCCAATGAAAAACCAGCGGCCTATTGTCCTGCAAGGGGGGCTCATTAACGCTAGGTCTCTGTGCAAGAATGCTCTACACATCCATGACCTGATCATGGAGGGGTATTTAGATTGGCTCCTTATCACAGAATCCTGGCTAAAGGCCTGGTGCAATCCGGATATAGCAGTGGCCCTCCCGCAAGGCTTCTTAATTCAACATCTGGATAGGCAGAAGAAACGTGGAGGAGGGCTGGCCATCATCTATCTTGACACCATGAAATGTACCACGTATGAGCTACCAGATATCAAGGGTGCAGAGGCCATGGCCTTCTGTTTAAATATCCATGATTCTTTTACGTTCTCCGGTGCCCTGGTGTACCGTCCCCCGGGCCAACCCAAAGATTTCCTGGAAAGCATTGGTGATGTTCTGAGCGAGCTCACGCTCAGATTTTCTCACTTTACGCTGCTTGGAGATCTCAATCTCCATCTAGACTCCCCGGAAGGACCAGGGGTAGCCTGTTTCATGGACATAATCAGCGTCCTCAGCCTTAAACTGATGACGCAGGAACCTACTCATACCGCAGGCCACATACTAGACTGTATTTGCTCCAACTCAGACGCTCTGACAATCAAACCCCCTAGCATCCAAACCCGGTCATATCATAAATTTGTCCAATTTGACCTGTCACTGGGAAACAATGCTCCAAGGAAAACCACTAGGAAAATAACCAGGAGTTCCAAACCTGACTGGAAAATATCACTTACCCAGCCAGATCTCTTAGGGAAAGCAATAGAGAGCAAACCCACACTAACTGGCCACACCTCAACAGACAACCAGCTGTTCTGTGAATGGATCATGTCACTTAGCAAGCCCTCAGATCCAACGAGCTCAAAAAACAATTCACGCGGTATGAAAAATAAAAAGAGTGCCCCATGGTTCTCACAAGCGTTAAAAGTGGAATTAGGCGAAGTTAGAACGTTGGAACGAAGGTGGCGTAGAAACTATGAGGCCAACGATTGTAACATCTATAAAGCAGCCCGGAGGCAGTACCATGCTTCAATTAAGCTGGCAAAAAAAGCCTATTACCTAGAGGCGATTTCCTCTTCTGATAATGGACAGAAAGAAATCTTTAAGATCGTAAATAGTTTCACCAACCCCAGAGCCCTCTCACAGGAAATCCCACCATCCTTGCCCCTCTGTAACTCCATTGCCAACTACTTTAAAAAGAAAATCCTAGACATCGTCAAGGACTTTCCAAAACCGACACTGACCGCCTCAGAAACTGAAAGGAGGGAGTCAATCAAGGAAAACACCAATATGGCCTGCTTTAACGCATTTGACCCCATCTCCTTAGAGGAGTCTCATCAGGCCATTCTATTGAGTAAATCTGGATCTCCTTTCGACCCCTGCCCCCCTTCGTTCCTACAAGCCTTGGCTAACGAGGTGAACCCCATCATCAACAGCATTATCAATTCCTCACTCTCCTCGGCTGAAATCCCTAGCGAATGGAAACTAGCAGCCGTCAACCCCCTCCAAAAGAAACCCCTGTCTGATCCGACTATCCTCTCCAACCTACGTCCCATTTCGCTGCTCCCTCTCTTGTTTAAACTGACTGAAGCATTTGTCAACAAACAACTCACAAAATTTCTGGAAGAAAATAACATCCTGCATGCTAACCAATCTGGCTTCAGGGCCAAACACTCAACCGAATCCGCCCTTCTTTTCACGGCAGAAACCTCGTGAATGGCCATGGACCAAGGGAAGAAGGCCGTCCTGATCTTACTTGATCTGTCGGCGGCCTTCGACACGGTCTCGCACACTATCCTGATTGACTGTCTATTTAACTCAGGGATAAGAGAGGTAGTGCTGACATGGTTCAAATATTTTCTTGGCCAAAGATGTCAAGTCACTGTACTAGGGGAATTCAGCTCTGAGGAAAAATATATCAGCGCAGGGGTCCCTCAGGGCTCTAGTCTGAGCCCTGTACTTTTCAATCTATACATGGCCCCCCTGATTGAGCATATTTCCTCCTATCAGATCAGCACAATATCATATGCTGATGATACACAGCTCATCCTGGTGCTGGTCACAGAGCTGCCTGGAGCTGAAGAAAACCTTAAAAACTGCCTCACTGCTAGTTTCGAGTGGATGAAGTGCAACCACCTCAAATGTAATTCGGGGAAAACCGAAATCTTGCCTTTCGGTCCTCAAAATCTGTTCTCGCCCAAACAGTGGTGGCCTGAAGATGCCGCAGCTCCCCCAAACACCATCTCCTCTGCCCGTAACTTAGGCATTAAGTTCGATGACGCTCTGTCATTTAAGCAACAAGCAGTGGCCGTGGCCGGCACCTGTTTTCACATCATCAGAACCCTCAGAAAGTTTTTTGACCTCCTCCCCCTCTCAGCAAGAAAAACGGTAGCGGTTGCACTCATAACATCTAGACTGGACTACTGCAATAGCCTGTATGCAGGAGCAAATAAATTCGTGCTCCACAGACTGCAGATGGTCCAGCACGCAACCGCCCGCCTGGTCCTTGGCTGGCCTAGGATTTCATCTGCTTCGGCTGCACTCAATGCCCTTCATTGGTTACCAATACATAAGCGTATCTTATTCAAAATCCTTTTAGAGCCTTTCACTTACAGGGGCCCAGGTATCTGTCGAATGGTTTCAGACGCTATCTGCCTGCGCGTAGCCTAAGGTCCTCCAATCAAAATCTACTAGTGACCCCTAAATTCAGGCTCACCAATAAAGGTGGGAAATCCCCGGTTGTCATTGGTTCCAGGGCGTGGAACAATCTGCCACCACAGCTTCGGCAAATCTCAACAGAAAGGCTCTTCAGGAAAGCCCTGAAGACCTGGGTTTTCTCCCTTACGGACACCGCCTGTAAAGCCCTAGTATAAAGTGTACAGGACCCTTCGAACGACATCAGTTAGCCAACATGTTCCACCTAGGTTGGCACCAAGCGCCAAGATGCTCCTTGGAGTGATAGCTGCGCTATACAAATGTATTTTCCATTTCATTCCATGTAAGCTGGTCTGTTTGTCACTATAGATGTCAGTCGTTGTTGTCTTTGTGTCATCCAGAACGTGTTATGCTGTGCACATCTCATGATGTATTGCATTGACATGTGTCCACTATCATCTCCAATAGGAGGAGGCCAAATTTGACTCGTCTCTTCACGGTGCTGGAGGACATGGAGGATGTTGCTATGATACAGAAATGCCGCCTGGACAGAGCCACCCTGAAAACCCTTTGTGATCTGTTGGAGCCCCACCTGCAGCAACGCAGGACATATCCAACAGCTTTCACCCCTACTTATAAGGTGATGGCTGCCCTGCATTCTTTGCCACTGGATCGTTCCAGGAGACTGTGGCCAGCACTGGTGGGATGTCACAACCGATGTTCAGCATAGTGCTGCGTTATGTACTGTCCGCCATGATGCTATACAAGGACAGATACATCCATTTCCCCAGGGGGGCTGAATTGCCAGCTGTGAAGGGAGACTTCTATCCCCTTGGACACATCCCCAATGTTGTTGGGGCCATTGATTGCACCCATGTCGTCTTGTGCCACCACAGGCAAGTGAGCACATATCCCGCAATCACAAGCATTACCACTCCATCAATGTGCAGGTGGTGTGCCTGGCAGATATGACCATCTCGCAGGTGTGTGCCAAATTCCCAGGCTCGGCCCACGACTCCTACATCCTGCGGAACAGCATAGTGCCCCAGCTGATGGCTAATCTTCTTCCCGAGCGTGCATGGATTGAGGGTGAGTATACCTAGTCGTGTGGGGTGCTGTTTGTGTGACCTGCTGCCCTGAGCCTCTGCGATGTCTGTTTGTGTTTGTCATACCTAGGTGACTCTGCATATCCCAACCGTCCCTGGTTGCTGAGCCCACTGCGGAATCCCAGGTCCCTGGCTGAAGACCGCTACAATGAGGCCCATGGGAGGATATGTCGTGTGGTGGAGCATACTTTTGGCCTGCTCAAGTCACGTTTCCGGTGCTGGACAAGACTGGAGGTGCACTGGCATACTCACCCGGGAAGGGGTGTCAGATTGTTGTAGCATGCTGCATGCTATACAACCTAGCCATTCGCAAGGAGATTCCCTTGTTCCTGGATGATGGTGAGGCCCCAAGGCCACAGCCTGCAAACCAACCCGTGTCCAGTGATGAGGACAGTGGAGAGGAGGAAGGTGTTGACCTGGGTGAACAGCTCATCACCCACTACTTCACTTGATGGTGGGTGTCAATGTGCAACATTCCCATTGTCTGATGATATTGCTGTTGTCGTGAAGGGGCATGTGAGAATTGTAGCATCAGCCAGTTGTAGACTCAGTGGTGGTTGGAAATGTTTCTAGGATATGTCATTTGGGAACATCAACAGGACGTGTATGTTGACACTTGTTGGCCATTGTGACATGTGCATGTTGGGTTATCCTGATGTTAGGGCTTGTGTGATGTCTGTGATGCCACACCCAGACCAGTGACAGTTTTTCTGTTGTGTTTCCCTAGGTGCCTGCGACTTCTCCTTGCCTACATACAGGCCATGCTCCTGGTACATTGTGATCATGTTGAAGACTGTACACCCTGCAATAAAGACGGAGCAGACACAACAACATGTGTGTAAAGATATTTTATTTACTATGGTGAGATGCGAGGGGGGTGTACATTTCCATTGGGGGTGGGGTGGAGCAGTTGTTGACAGTCGTGGTAGATTAGATAGTCGAGTAGTCACCACATTGCTGTGTTGACCCAGTCCAACAGACAGATGCCATTCACAAGGCAGTGTGGGGAAGGACAGTCCAAAGAGTCAATGTAGTGGTGGAGAGGGTTGCCATCATGGCTGGATCAATGACTGGAGTCTGGCAGGTGCTTGGCCTCCAGATACACCCAGGGTCTTCTTGGGACGGCCCCTTCGTCGTTTAGCAGGGGGGGCATGCCTCTCTGTGGGCGCAGGGGAGGATGGTGAACTGTCATTGTGCAGCCCACCAGAGGGAGGTGGACATGTTGACTGTGGCGCATGCCTGTCCCTCAGTACTGCCACTTGCTGGCCCAAGAGGTCCACGATTTGTCCCATGCGGGTGTCGATGGACCTCATCAGCAGGATGAGCTCGTGCAACAAATCGTCTGACCGGCCCGTTCGTCCCTGGGCCTCTTCGTATGCACCCAGGACTCTGGTGATGTGTTCCAGCGAGTGGGTCCCAGCCTCCTGGTGTCCGTGGGTGTCCTCGTCCCTCCCACCTGCCCTGCTGCCACAGACCTGTTGCCTCACCACTATGGGCACCCGCATCCTCTCCCTGCCCTCCTCCGCCGGTGGTGTGTGCTGGGCATCCTCTGGGACAGGGAGGGTGTTGCAGGCAGCACTGGTGGTGGTGGTGGTGGTGGCAGTGGCCGCACAGGCCATGACAGCAGGTGTCTGCTGTGGAGTTGGTGTTGCCCCAGATGTGGTGGGGGAGATGATGGGGTCCTGGGACCTGTTGCTCCCTGGCACACCAGATGGGCCAGCCTCGAGCTCATCATCCATGGTATCCTGGGAGTCAACATCCGAGAGTCCTTGTACCGGGGGTGGAGACTGGCTCTGCAGGTTGCTGGTGTTGTCCTCTGCAGTGAGTTCTTGGTCACCTGTGGGTCAGATGCGAAATGGTCATTGCAGTGCACCCGGCAAAATTTGTGTTAGCTGTGTGTCATTCACTTTTTGTACACTGCACATTGTTGACTATGTGCAGTACTGTGCTTCCTGACATGATGCAGTGGTACAAGCATTACTTGTCCATTGTGTGAGGTGTCAAGGCATAAAAACACACAAAAGAAGGTCCAAGGGAAATTAAAGAATCAAACCGGATTATTTCCCCTATCCAATAAATCACAAAAAAAACACAAGTCTAGTATGCTCATAGAGAGTGTCTCAAGTAAAAGAGAAAGAAAAATATCTTAGTCAAGGTGTCAACTGAAAAGTGTTTAAAGAAGAAGAATTAGTGAAAAGAAGAATGATCCTTCGTTATCACAGGATACCCATCAATCCTCAATGTGATCATTATCATCATTTGGGTTATCCAACCAACCTCCAGTTGTCCTCTTGATCATAGAGGGATACTGGGCGAATTGTGACCTCTTCTGGATCATTTGCAGAAAGAGCAAAAAAAGGGAGAAAAGAAAGCAGTAAGAACCTTATCTGCTCTGTTTTCGAATTACAGATAAATGTGGGTAAGTGCAGTGCAAAAAAAAATGTGATATATTTAAAAAAGGATTTGCATGAGAAATGCAGATTCCATCAAATGTAAAGTATCACGTGCAATCCTTATTAAAGATGCGTATCTTCACCGGTCGAGCTGTCATTCCTAACAGCTCGACCGGTGAAGATACGCATCGGAGAACATAAAAGTACTATCCGTTGCAAACGCTCAGCAACGAGATTACAGACTCATTTTCTGGAGAGAAATCACCCCCCAGACAGTTTGCGGTGGACCATTATAGAATTCAACCCTCAATGGTCCGCATCCACGCTGTTCGAGCGTGAACAACGATGGGTCTTCAGACTTAAAAGTGACAATGATGGTCTCAACGATGAAATACCCTGGGTTCATCTGACCAGATAACTACCCATTGGGAGCATCATATAACACTTGTCGCATCCACTGCACACATGATACAACATTGTTTGATGTTCCCTGCCCCCGTGTTCTCTCCCATGGCGGTCTGACATCCTCTTATGAGACCTTTTGATAGTTAACTACACTACAACAAAGTTGATACTCCATCACCTTTACCAGTAGTGGCCTGCCCATATGAATCCTGGTAACTATTTGGTCCTTGAGCTAGGATACCTGGACACTTACCCCCCCCTTCGCAACACCTATCCTACGAGCCGGAGAACCCACTTCCAGGCACTCCAGCCTTTAGATCCACCATACCTTCCTGTATTTATGTACTGCATATATATCTTCTTTATATACAAGTACACTCAGGATTAGCTCAGTCCACACTTCCATCCTTAACCAAGGCTCCCTTCAACACGGGTACCTGCTTCCCCTGTTTTTCCAACCACTTCACGATGACATATTTTTGTCCTACTATGCGTGCCCTTTTCATCTTGTGACCATACATTAGGGCATTTCCAGCTTCCCCGATACCCGATCTGCCTTCCTCCTGTTTGTACAGTGAGTTCGCCGTGACACATTTTATCCTCCTTCCCTGTGTCCCGTGAAGCCCCACACTCTACATCAGGGCATTCCATCTTCCCTACTTTATTTATTTTTATTTTTGTGCACGGCATGTCGATGCTATCTTTATTGACATCTCAGTGGCATTGGAAGTTTCGTCTTTGGGTCCCTTTCCATCATGGCCGCCATCCAACCTCTCACGATGATCTCGTCATGACGCACAAGCTGCGTGTGAGGCCCACACGCCCCGCTGCACCTATCCCTAGGGCTCCAGGTTTGTATATAACGGATACTGCCGTTCTACTTGCTGTTCAGCAGCCGTGGCTACCGGGTAGGTGATCCGGAGCACATAGGAAGAGCGCAAAGTAAGTGCCCTCCACCCTTCCTGATATTTTGACTATTTGCTTCTTAACTGTTATTCATTCCTTCCTGTTCTAAGCTATATCTTAGCTGACCGGCTCTGGCCATACTGCCTTGTCGTTTCTTTCCCTCAGCTGCCTCCACCTTTCCACTGCCACGCTGAGGAGGTCCATCCTTGAGCGAGGGAGGGTAGGAATTGTGTAGTTTGTTTACATTACGATGTTTCTGTGCACCAGTATGCTTGTGATCTCTACATCGATCTTTAGTCACGTTCCTACCCACAATATTTTGTTAGGTAGTCTCTTAGCGCACTATGATTCACCTCCGCCCATGGTTAATAATATGGACTCTTTTCCTTATGGCGGCCCGTGCACACACTCTGCACCGCTGATCCTTCGGGATTTTTTTATTTTATTTTTTTCTTCGTAGGGCTTGTTCCATCTCCAGGCACAATTATCGATACAGACCACGGTATAGCCTCACGTTCCCACCCCAGGTTATGTTATTTACTTAGGCTTCATGTCCGCATTTATAACATCCCGCAAGTGATTGTTTGGACCACACCCCTTTTTATTCCCCCCAGCCCCCCTCCTATAACATGCTTTCCCCATAAGTATGCCGCGCATGTTAACGATTCTATCCCCTTCCAGTTGCACCGCTCCATCCACGTGTGTGCATGTGTCCAGATAGTATCCCCAATTGGGGCACTGATAGACACATTTCCCACGTCATGCACAGACTAACTATCAATACTATTTGAGACGTTACATGACGTCCCCCTTTTGTGTTCCCTTCCCCCCCCCCCTTTGTGTGTTTTTTTGTCTCCTTCACAGGCCGCATCTAGGGACATGCATAACGACGTGTCCCTCACCTAATATCTCCACAGTTTCTCCTATAATTAGGACCCATGGGATTATAGGGCGTCTTTTCCCGATTCCCAGTTGACACTCCTTTTCTTAGGTCCTGACGAAGCGCTCCAGGATCCATTAGGGACCACTGATAGCACGAAACATGTTGACCCCTTGATTTATCCACACATATTCACCACACGGGTGAGAGAAGAGGGATCATATTTGTTCAATTTCCCCTCTCACATAGGCAACAAACTTTGCTTCTCCATCCCCGTGATATATTTTAACCAGACTCTAAGGACATCCTCAATAAAATTGCTAGTGTCCTTGGGCTCTTTTTATATTTCACTCACCACCACCACTTTGACCCACACACCCCCATGCACAAGTGCGGCAAACTCCTAAAAGATCTCCATCAAAGAGCCCCGTCAAACGGGCCCATGAGGGACTGCAGCGCCACCCCCACGAGGAGCACCAGCCCGATGATGATGCTTAACACCCGCAAGGGTGTGTGAGGGCACCTCTAGATCCACACAGGAGTACCTTTACTCTTTCTCGGCACACTCTAACCCATCTGGAGACACTTTACACTTCCCTACAGCCTACCTGGCTGTTGATTCTCCTTTCTTTCCCTATAGGAACTGTTACCATCCTACACTGCTGTAGCAGACATCACATCTGGCCATGGACTGGCTATTGTCATCTCCTGCATCCCTTTGTCATGTCATGTGCATATCTTGATTTGTGCCACCACTAAGGGTGGGCGACAAATTCCGTTCCGCTTGCAGAACTTGCGAAATTTCTGCATTTTCGCGTTCCGCGTGGAACGCGAAAATGTCAAAACTTTCGCGATCCGCGGCGGAACGGAATTCGGGGGGGGGCATGAGGGTAGAGGTATAGGCTTGCACAGGATTCATTCTGGCACAATGCTCCTGTCACAAAAATTAAACCTCAACAGGAAGCACTTACAGATATAAATAAAGCAGGTTTCCGAGTAGAAGCTCAAATTCAGTAGCGCATTAATCAGCCCAAAAAATTAGTGAGCTAGGTCGATGCTGAGCAGGTGTGCTTTTCTACCCCTATCTACCATCAAAAATTTGCTGTGATCCTTGATGGAGCTCTGTGCATCCATGACTTTCTCAAGCGCAATCCCTGTTTAGTTCCTGTGACCAGGAGCTTCTTTCTCCTCATCTGCTGCTCTGATCGGTCTCTGACCCTTTATAAACAAGAGGCATGTGAACTCGCATAGAAACCCCGCCCAATTGGCCCCGCCCCCCACACCCTAGTGGTATGCAACGTCTTCCCTCCCTTTCCCCACTATGATGGACAGCTCACTCAAAGGACCCCGGCGCCTTTCGGCGCGCTGGCAAAGTTACAGACACACATGTTCACGGCAGACAACTCTTCTGGCCCTTTATGCAGCTGTAGTGTAGGAAAAGCACTATACATTTACCCAACGAGGTAGCACACACATTGTCACGGGAGACAACTCTTCTGGCCCTTTACGCAGCTGTAGTGTAGGAAAAGCACTATACATTTACCCAACGAGGCAGCACTTACTGATTAGCCAGTAGAAAGTACTCCAGTTGAGTAGAGGTATTGCACAAAACGGTGGCATCTTCATGGATCAATATGCAGGGCAGGATTAATTCTGGCACAAAAACTAAACCTCAACAGGAAGCACTTACAGATATAAATAAAGCAGGTGCCCGAGTTGAAGCTCAAATTCAGTAATGCATTATTCAGCCCAAAATCTACGGGAGCACGCAAAATTTTGCGTGTTCGCGGAGATTTTTTGCCGATTCGCAAAATTTTGAGAAAGGCGATTTCGCAAATTCTGCCCACCCCTAGCCACCACAAATGCTTTCATATTTTTCGAATAGTCCTTGTTGCACTTGCCCCATGGTGATGCACATGTAACTAGTTGCTGTGCATGATTGTGCCCTGACTTTCTTCTACTTGTGCATTGTTGTGTCACACTTTGGTGGTTGTGACAGTTTCCTTAGCTTACCTGTGTGCACACTGTGCTTGGCAATGGGGTAGGTAGGCCTCTTTGTGCAATGAGAGGGCTGGTGTTGTCATATGGCACCATTTAATTTGTTAAGAATGGGTGGGTGCACATACTGGCTACCTACCTGTAAGTTTGTTTGGTGTACTGCAATGGCTTCCAACTGCTTCTGGGTGGGGGAGGGATCCATCTTGCTAGGCTGCGGGACAGGGGGCATGGTGGGAGTAGTGGTGCAGGCCCCCCACCCCCAAACACCCTCCCAGGGAAGATGGCTACCTACCTGTAAGTTTGTTTGGTGTACTGCAATGGCTTCCAACTGCTTCTGGGTGGGGTGGTGGAGGGATCCATCTTGCTAGGCTGTGGGACAGGGGGCACGGTGGTAGTAGTGGTGCAGGCCCCCCACCTCCAAACACCCTCCCAGGGAAGATGGCTATATACCTGTAAATTTGATGAGGGTTGTGTAATGGCTGACACATGCTTCTGGGTGGGGTGGTGGGAGTGATCCATCTTGCTAGGCTGTGGGACAGGGGGCATGGTGGGAGTAGTGGTGCAGGCCTCCGAGCCACAAACACCCTCCCAGGGAAGATGGCTACCTACCTGTAAGTTTGTTTGGTGTACTGCAATGGCTTCCAACTGCTGCTGGGTTGGGTGGGGGAGGCATCCATCTTGCTAGGCTGTGGGACAGGGGGCATGGTGGGAGTAGTGGTGCAGGCCCCCCACCCCCAAACACCCTCCCAGGGAAGATGGCTACCTACCTGTAAGTTTGTTTGGTGTACTGCAATGGCTTCCAACTGCTTCTGGGTGGGGTGGGGAAAGGATCCATCTTGCTAGGCTGTGGGACAGGGGGCACGGTGGGAGTAGTGGTGCAGGCCCCCTACCCCGAAACACCCTCCCAGGGAAGATGGCTACCTACCTGTAATTTTGTTTGATGTACTGCAATGGCTTCCAACTGCTTCTGGGTGTGGTGGTGGAGGGATCCAGCTTGCTAGGCTGTGGGACAGGGGGCATGGTGGGAGTAGTGGTGCAGGCCTCCCAGCCACAAACACCCTCCCAGGGAAGATGGCTACCTAACTGTAAGTTTGATGAGGGTTGTGTAATGGCTGACACATGCTTCTGGGTGGGGTGGTGGGAGGGATCCATCTTGCTAGGCTGTGGTACAGGGGGCATGGTGGTAGTAGTGGTGCAGGCCCCCCACCTCCAAACACCCTCCCAGGGATGTTAGCTATATACCTGTACATTTGTTTGGTGTACTGCAATGGCTTCCAACTGCTTCTGGGTGGGGTGGGGGAGGGATCGATCTGGCTAGGCTGTGGGACAGGGGGCATGGTGGGAGTAGTGGTACAGGCCTCCCAGCCACAAACACCCTCCCAGGGAAGATGGCTACCTACCTGTAAGTTTGATGAGGGTTGTGTAATGGCTGACACATGCTTCTGGGTGGGGTGGTGGGAGTGATCCATCTTGCTAGTCCGTGGGACATGGTGGGAGTAGTGGTTCAGGTCCCCACCCCCAAACACCCTCCCAGGGAAGATGGCTACCTACCTGTAAATTTGTTTGGTGTACTGCAATGGCTTCCAACTATTGCTCCTGGGTGGGGTGGGGGAGGGATCAATCGTGCCAGGCAATGGGACAGGGGGCATGGTGGGAGTAGTGGTACAGGACCCCCACCCCCAGACACCCTATCAGGGAAGATGGCTAAGTTTGTTTGATGTACTGCAATGGCTTCCAACTGCTCCTGGGTGGGGTGGGGGAGGGCTCCATCCTGCTCAGGTGTGTGCCAGGGGCCCTGGTGTGAGTTGTAGTGCTGTCTGCCTGTACACATGCCCCCATGGTTATGTTGTTAGCTATGTTTTGGGTAAATGGGAGTGGGTGAATGTTGGATCTGTGAGCCATGTTTTTGTGAGTTTGTGGTGCAGATGGATGGTATGTGTCCTAGGTGGTGTAGCTTTATAGTTGTGCAAGGCAGTACATTGCAGAGTGGCGGTAGTCATTTATTTGTACTTACCATCCTCCACTCCCCTGGCTACTCCTGTGAGACTCTCTGGATGCAGTATGGCAAGTACCTTCTCCTCCCATTGTATGAATGGTTTTTGTGGAATGGGAGGGCCACCGCCAGTCCTCTGAGCCAGCTCACGGTTCTTGCTCCTCCTCTCCTTGACCACCCTCTTCAGATCATGCCACCGCTTTATGATCTCCTTTTTTGATCTTGGGGTGGTCCCTACTGCATTGACCCTTTGGACTATCCTATCCCACATTTGTGTCCTTGTGGCTAATGGTGTCTGTTGGACCAGGCTACCAAAAAGCTGAGGTTCCACTCTGACTATCTCATCTACCATTACCTTCAACTCACTCTCAGTGAATTTGGGCATTTTATGTGTGTCCATGGTGTGTGGTGTGCAAAGTTATTGTGGGTGCAGGAGTGTGAGTGGTGGTTGTGCTGTGTATGATGTGTGTTGTGCAGGGGGCTAGTTGTGCTGGTGTGGAGGTGGTAGTGTTGCTGTGTGGTGTGGCTAGTGATGTTGTGTCCTTTGCCTCTCCTGTCAGCTGTGCTATGTGTCCCTTCTCGCCTGGAGTTTTGCAAGGGATTGTGGTCAGGGAAGGGGCTGGTTTTATACTCAGCTATGTGGGTGTGTCTAATTGAGGTGTTGCTGACAGGTGTGTTGTCCTGGGATTTGTATTTTTCTTCTTGCCATGTGGTTGTGTCATTGGGGTGTGTTTTGTGTATTTTGGAGACATGGCTAGGTTTCTGTGTGCACTTTTTGTCCTTCTTGTGGGGTTTTGGCTTCGTCCGCCATAATTTTGACGGTTTGTTCGCTGCGGTGGCTGTGCTTCAGCTCTTCCGCTGGCTCTCCCATTCTTCCCATTGTGCGACCGCGGCGGTCGGAGACAGCGGTACGTACCGCGGGACCGTCGGGGATACACTAATTTCCAGTGCGGTGTCTCCGCTATACTTGCGGCGGGTTGTTGTTTTACCGCCGAGATTCCGACCACTGCGGAAGGATTTTGGCCATCTCTGCCCGCTACGGGTGGTTTTTCTTGGCCTCGTACGGTCGGATTTTTTGGGCGGTTAAACCTAATTTGGTCGCCGGTTTTCCGACGGTGCCAGGCGGGCGGTTGTTTTCCGCTTCCATGGCGGTCGGGGTGCTTTTCTGCCCGCCATCCTAATGGACCTCTATATTTTTATTTTTCGCTTTACACTTTCCTCCTGTTTGATCATCCGCAACTAAACTGGATCCAAACCTTCGGTTACCACTACTCTCCTCTACCTTTTCAACTTGTCTTCCCTACTCTTGAAAGGATATCCAAATATCATCTATGTTTTTCTTTTTCAAATGCCTCAACCTCCCATTCCTCCAATGCCTCATACTGTGTCAATCTAGGATTGGGTTCTAGTGAATTCAATTGATTTCTCAAATTCTGCAACATTCTCACATTAAACGTACCATACTGCGGGAAAGCTATGACACCATCATCCTTTGTGTATTCCACCCAATTCTCCAACCACATACACGTGTGGTACCCTCGCTCCAATATCATATAAGAAGCAGGTGTTTTTGGAGGTGGAATCAGAATTCCTTCTCTAGTCACGATTGGTTTATCCATGTTAAAAAATTCTTTCTTTTCTAAAGCAATTTTATTTTTCTGACTTCTTGCACTAATATACTTTTACAATCAAAACACTGAAACTTCTCCGTAATCCTACTTATTCTATTTGTCAACTCTCGTCCTATACCAGCACAACTTACACCAACCTTCGAATGACAGCCCTCTACATATCTGTTATTTCAACCAATCCGTGCACGGCTAACACCAACCAACCAATCAGAGCTCAATACACGCCCACTGCCTGACCAATGCCTGTGCTGCTTTTTCTGACGTTAGTATTAGTCCTTCCACTGACCCTCCCTTCACAAAATATTACGGCAATATTTTCTGAGTTTTCTTAATCAAAAATATCGGTTAGTAAGAACACAAAACAATGCTACCTTGTCTGTTCCACTAATAAAGAGATAGTCTTCACCCTTTCTCCCAAAAAATTCTTATCCTGCAAGCAATAATAACGACCTGCGTTATCTCACTTCTCTATCAAGCTCCGGGAGGACCTAGTAATCCTCTAGGGATGAAGCCAAAGTATCACAAGAGGACTTTTTGGCGTGAAAAGTGGTCTTGTTACTCCCCTGGGGATAAGGCTAGAGTTTCGGAAGTGGACCCTTCCCTATTTCAGACACTTTAATCATATATGAAATTTCCCTAAATATAACACCTTTAGTCCTGTGCAGCTTTCGGTATTACTTTAACAGACAAAGTACTTCTGCAGTGTGATTTCTTTATCCACACTCTTCCTCTGCCTACTTCAGGCTAAATTCCATTCCCGGGATTCCTCAGGTAACTTCGTACCTGTACTTCTAGACAATATAGAAAGTGACACTAACTTTTCGGGTTAAGAACATGTAATCAATAATCAATAATCATTACCAAACTAATCAATAATTAAACCGTCCTCTGCTACCAAGAAACTGATCCAGTGCACACCTATACTTGATCAGGGATCAATACTCACCAATAAAACAAACAATGGCCCATACACATTCACCCATATCCCTGATGCGTTGGGGTCAATTTACACAATGCTTTCAGATTTCAGTTTCCTTTATAGATTCATAGTCGACATCTCCAATATATATTTCTAACTTATACATCAACTTTCCTTCTACTTGGTCGATGGACCAATTAGTTGAAGAGTTAATGGCAATGATATGACACATCTAACTAATGATTCAGTCAGTTTAAATAATCGCAGGCTCTTGGTGAGGTTAATAAAATGTATCTCATATTATTGTAAAGTTTAAAATGCTCAATGTGTTCGGCACAAATACAAACAATGGAATTCATCAAAGGAGAGAAATCATCAATAAATGCAACCAGAGTAAACTTTGTCATTCCAATGTACGGTAGACACATGAAGGAGTGGATAGATTAAGAGACATACGTTTCAGCAAAAATAATGCAAGAAACATCATGCATTTCTTACTTTAGTGCATTCACGCAGAAAGCAGTTTCCCTCGTGTTTATGTGAGGTGCACATTAAATTTCTACTTCTACTTATTGTTAGTACATGTTATGGGGGTATTAATCCGAGCAAGTTTCTTTTTGCGAAATCTTGCTCCATCACAGTTTGGACAGGAGCAGTCCACTCTAACACCAATCAATGGTTCCATGACCTCAAGAACAGAATTAGGAGATCAGAACTCACTACAACAGAAGCTTCAAAAAATGGGTTCAGTAATGTAGGAAAACATGGCGGCCGGCGATTAGCAGGTCGCGGGTGTACTCCCGGGACGTCCGTGAAAACTTTCACCTTAACATGGGATTGTGAGCGCTGAGTTTTGCCTTTAGAAAATAGATGTCTTACTTTGTCTGCTAAAATACTGCAGAATAAGATTTTACCTTGCTTGTGTCCGGGTTGAAGTTTCCGTAGATCCTGGCTCCTTGACGTGCGAGGCGGCATCTCCTTCGATAACACGGCGCCGGAGCGGGTGTGGCGTAGAGGGGCCCTGGAGATCCGTAAGGTGAGAGGAGCCGCGGCGAAAATCTCCTTCTGGGGGATCGGCGGTGAAGGCTTGTGCCACGCAGAGGACAGCGGCGTCGGTAAAGGGAGGAATGTTTCCTCGGCTAAGGTGGGCCCCACAAATGACTACGCGCCCAGACGAGTTCCCAGCGGAGTGAAAGTCTCTGCGTTCCAGCTCACCAGAGATAACGCCAAGGTAACCAGAGGAAGGAGGAAAGGGGCTTTCGAGGGTGTGTTAGCAGGGAACGAACATAGATATGCCCTACGAAGTGTAAAAAAAACGGAGGTCAAGGAAGATAGCTGTGTGGCAGGTGGAGCCCAGCAAGATAGGGAGATATCCTGCACACGAGGTAGGGGGGAAAGTGTGAGATAGGTGGGAAGGGAGAGAAGGGGAATGAGGCTGGGGAGGCTGAAAAAGCAGAGGAAATAAAAAAAAGGAGCAATAGAAGGGGTTTGTGAAACCCCATTCAGTACTGTTAATAAAACGGTTTCCCTCCCCCCCAGGTCAAAACATAGGGGAACACCACAAGAGCCCCTACAAAATAAAAAATTACAAAGTCGCAAGGTTAAAATAACTCCCTCGCTTAAAACCTACTTTAGTGTCCTTCCAAAAATTTTAATTTTGGGCGAAAACTCGATGGCGGGGTCAAAGAATAACCTGGTGAAGCAAGTTGAGAGTCATCTAACCTTCTCAGAACATCCCTGTTTAGAGGGGAAAAAGCACGAAGTAGGCGGGCCACAAGGAAACTTTGAAAATGATCTGAATAGGCCAACCACTATTCCTGAACAGGGCTCAAATCACCCGGGTAAGGGTAAGGAGGATCTATCAGTGGGCGCGCTCTTAGCTGCACTATCAGATGAAATTAGAACCAGATTTGAAATATCTGAGTCTAATCAGCTAGAGATAAAAAAAAGCTTGTGAAGTGATGGAGAAGAAGATCGACGATCTCAGCTGCAGAACAACAACCCTAGAGAAGGAGGTCAAAGACCTTGGAGAATCAGTGCAGGCAAACGTCATGGAGATCGTCAAACTAAAATCTGTCGAAAAAGAGAATATGGACAGAGTGGAAAGGTTGGAAAATTTCCAGAGATGCAATAACTTAAAAATTTTGAAGGTAGAGAAGGGGACGATATTAAATTGTATGTTGTAAAGCTGATAAAGAACAAACTCCAGCTGGAAGAGTCAAAGGAGGAAATAGCAAGAGACCTACAACGAGTTCATAGGGATCCCTTCAGACTCAATCCAAACAGGGTAAAGCTCAGGAAGATCCTACTAAACTTTCTAACCTATACATTAAAAGAGAAAATTCTCTATAAAGCCCTGGGGGTGAAATCAATGGAGGTGGATGGAGTTAGGTGTGAGATAAGATCAGATGTTTCTGCTACCACCTCCAATAGACAATGGGAGATGGGACAAAGGATAGACAGTTTGAAACGCCTGGGTGCGTTATTGCAGTTAAGATTCCCTGCCTACCTAAAGGTTATGCTTAATAACAAGATGCATATTTTTCATTCCGTAGACAAGTTAGATGACTTTATTAAAAGCTTCCAATCAGGGAGTTAGGCTGTTTTTCTTTATACACTGCGATATTCTGACAGGAGTTACGCTTATGGATACAAGCTAAGGTGATTTAAGTTTATACATTTGCAAGTTTATAGGCAAACTCTATGTCTCTGAAATAATTATGCAATTTTTCTTTTTCTTTTCTTGTTTATTTCCCTCACACTCGTTCGTCCCGGGGGGATCACCCATATGGCCATGAGCCATGTAATAGTTGGGGTGGGTTTTCCAGGGGGTGGGGAGCAGTGGGGAAAAATAAAAAATAAAAAGATCCTCAGACGCCTCTAAATAAAAAATAAAATTACAAAAATTGTTTTTTAGAATTGATTATTCTTGCCCTTGTGATTCCTTTTCTTTCTTTTTTCTTAAGTTAGATGGGTGATAAAAGAGGAGAATTAGTAAAAATTATTTCATGGAACATCAATGGACTCAGGGTACGAGGGAGAAGACATAAGATACTACATTATCTTAAATTCTGCCCAGCTCAGATTATTATACTACAGGAGACACACTTACCTCATGGGGAAGGTTTAGATCTCTTTGGGCGCCAAAGCTGGATCTCTCAAGTTGCTTGCACATCGCACTTGGCAGTGACAAAAGGGGTTGCTATCTTAGCAAAAAGAGGGTCGCAAGTGGTTTTCGATTCCCATATTTCAGACAAAGCCGGAAGATGGCTTCTGGTTAAGGCAAAGGTTTCAGGTTAGCCTTTTACTTTAGTGGGATATTATGGCCCCAATCAGGATTATGTCTCCCCTTTTGGAGAGTTATTAGCTGAGCTAGTGGATTCTTTGGATCCTATCATTATGGCGGGAGACTTCAACGCAGTTTTAGATCATAAGCTTGATAGGTCTTCATGTAGCAGAGCTCGTGTTAATCCAAAAATGTCAACCCTTATTAAACAAATAATGTCCCAATTGGGACTTTGTGATATTTGGAGGCAGAGGGCGGGGCAAAGAAAGGGCTATACATTCTATAACCAAAAATACAGACATCAGTCCAGGATAGACTATTTCCTTATTGATAATAATCTCTCTAAATTGATTGATAAGGTTGAACATGTGGGTGCTTATCTGTCCAATCACTCGGCTGTGATTCTACATTTAGAATTACACGAGAAAGCTTCTCAATCTAGGTGGACTCTGGACCGTACTATTTTACAGGACGAAGATATAATAGCAGCACTGTTCAGAGAAACAAAAGAGTTTTTTCAATTTAATCAGGGGTCGGCCTCACATGGAATAATTTGGGATGCTTATAAAGCCTTTCTTAGAGGCAGATTAGGTACAATAGCGGCTGGAAGAAGGCGTTGTTATTATGCGGAGGTATCAGCAATAGAGGAACAGCTTCGGTCTCTAGAGAAAGATCTGGCTGATCCTAGGACAGATGAAGAAGCTCGGGAGAATTTATCACAAAAAGTGCAGACAGCTAAATGTACATTAGCGACAATTTTACATGAAAGGGTGAGAAGAAAATGGGAGGCAAGTAAGCTGGCTCACTTTCAATACAGCGAAGGCTGCAGCAAGCTGCTGGCCTGGAAAACTAAAAAAGATCTGGCAAGGAATAGAATTGATCAGATCAAATGTGACAGTACAGACGCCCTCATTAGTGATAATAAGGGGATTGAACAGGCTTTCCACAAATATTATAGTAAGGTATATCAAGAGGATCCAAAACCTACTCGAGAGGAGGTTGGAGGTTGGTTGGGTCAGAGCTCGAGAGTGATCCTTACAGAGGAAAAGAATAGGATTTTAAATCAGGAAATTAAGGAAGGGGAGATTGAACTGGTATTAAAACAAGGAAAGAAAGGGAAAGCTCCAGGCCCAGATGGCTTACCCCTTGAAGTTTATAAAGTATTGGCAAACACACTAATACCCATTCTTTTGGGCATTTTTAATGATTTTTTTGTCAATGGGGCAGTTATGCCCGCCTCCTGGAATGAGGCAAATATCTCCCTGATTTTGAAGCCCGGCAAATGTCCAAATAGCTGCGATTCGTATCGGACGATATCTTTATTAAATTGTGATTATAAGATCTTCGCCAAGATACTGGCCGATAGGTTGAATGGTTCCATTGTTGAGTTGATTCATCCAGACCAAAAGGGTTTTGTACGAGGAAGGTTTTTAAAGGAATTAACTTTTTCCTTGATAGGTTCAATAGACCTGGCATCTACCTATGGCTTACCACTCGGGGTCATAGCTTTAGATGCCACTAAAGCTTTCGACCGAGTTAATTGGGTCTTTTTGCAGTCTGTGGCTGAGTCAGTGAATCTGGGCCGAAATTTCTGCAGAGTCTTGGAAGCCATATATAGGTCCCCCAAAGCAAGATTATTGGTTAATGGCTCCCTGATGGACCCAGTTTCGATTAGCAGAGGCACGAGGCAGGGGTGTCCCTTATCTCCACTCCTATTTAACTTATATATAGAGCCTTTGGCTAGGAAAATCAGGGAAGACCCCGAGATTTCATTACACCTTTCCAATTCCTAGGATGGAGTAGGAAACTGGGTCTATACGCAGACGATATTCTTATTTATACAATTAACCTTCAAAACACCTTAAGTCGCGTCTTGGAATTAACAGCAGATTTTGGGAAAGTGTCGGGGTACGATATAAATAATAGCAAGACTGAAATTATGTCCTGGAATTTAGAATCAGGGGAAGTTGCTATAAAAGAAGTAATGAGATATCTTGGAGTTATAATCCCACACGATATTTCAAAACTAACGAAAATTAATTTGGAAAAGGCAAAAAAAGAGATTAGTGGCCTTTTAAAAATTTGGTCACTTCTCCAGCTTACTCTACTAGGCCGAATTAATCTAATAAAAATGATGATTGTCCCCAAGCTAACCTTCTTGTTTGACACTATTCCTCCCCCCTTCGATAATGAGATGCTTAAAAAACTGCAAGGTCAAGTTAGCAGTTTTATATGGGCAAGTAAAGGCCCAAGAATAGCCTGGACGAAACTAAGAAGGAGGGTAGAGAAAGGGGGCCTAACATTGCCGGACTTGCTTTTTTATTCCTGGGCTTTCTTATTAAAAAATGGGAGAATGCTATTAAATACACCCACACAATCGGAAATAGGGAGATTGTTGGGAGTTATGTCAAGACAAGAGCCAGGAGGCAGCCAAGGGTTTATGTTCAAGTATGCAGACCCTAAATACTTCAAGAAACTTAGGTTGAAGATCCTTAGAGGCCTGGCTGAGACCTGGTATAGGGTCAGAAGAGCTCTTACGATCCCATACTATAGCTCTAGGGCTCCTATCTGGGACTCACCAGGCTCACCGGGATGGACAAAAGATGCTCTGGTGAAGCCTTTGAGAGAGGCAGGCTTAACAAGCTGGAACCTTATTATATTGGAATCGCAACTAATAAGCTGGGAAATGTGCAACCTTTTGTCGAACCAACAAGTATCCAGATTTAAATATATACAAATTCAGAGCTGGTTCCAAGATGTAAGCACGGGGATAGGAAATACGAATGAACTGGAGGACAGACTTTTGGACGAGACAATTACTAAAAAAGAAGTGGCGATGATTTATTGGCTGCTGGTTGAGATGGAGGACGGTGTTTTTACATTACCTACGGATTTTTGGGGAGGATGCTTGCAGGAATCCTCGTTGGAGAAAAAGTGGCAAGTATCTATGTCTATGCTTTTTAAAATTGTAAAACCCGCACACCTAAGGAGAAATCACATTTTCTCCATCCACAGAGCTTACTGGTCGCCACAGAGGTTGTCAAAATTTGGGAGAGGAGGTGATTTTGCCTGTCCAAAGTGTGGAAGTCTGAAAGGAGACGACGTGCATATGTTTGTGGACTGTCCTGAGATTCAAAGATTCTGGGCTGACGTGAGTAAGGCTCTCTCTACTATGATCGGCTCTGACATCAAGGTAAGCGTTCTGTCGATTATTTTTGGCAGTGAAGCCACTCTCGATGGAGCCACAGGGAATAAGGCAAGGCTGTTTTTTTATTCCATGTTACTAGCACGCAGAGAAATATGTAAGAATTGGGTTTCTGCGTCTCCTCCCAGGTTCTTTGATTGGCTATCTTCAGTTAAATATGTGGCCAGTCTAGATATGAAGCCGTTTAAAAAGCATACATTTTGGACCCCTGTTTTTGAGTGGTGTGAACAACAAACAAATGCTGTTATCCAATGATTATGCCTATCTGCCGGTACGGCTGGCTTGGGTGTTTTCCCTCCTTCTTCCTGGCTGCCCAATCTGTGCTTTGGCATATGGGGGTTGCAGAGGAGTGATAACAAAGGAGTTGTGGCTGGAGGATAGCTCTTCTTCTCAAACCAGGGCGGGAACAACTCTGAAGCAGGCGTCTCCTCCCTCCCCTCCTTCCAGCATAAGTGTACAGAAGGACAAGATATTCTCCATTTTACTGGTGCAAGTGGAATGGTGCCTTTTCTTGTTTTAAGAGGCAAATGAGGATAAAATAAAATAAAAAAAAAAAAAACAGAAGCCACTGGCACGTTCAAGGGTAGATCCAGTTGGAACTGGTCAGCTGGGCCCTTCAGGAAATTGTGCTTTTTGCTGATTTTTTTTCTCTGTAGCTTAACAGGAAGTCAACCAACTGACCCTTGGAGTCCACTTCATTGTCCTCCTTGCAAATGGAAAGAGGTCCAGCCCTTATAGTCACAGGTTACAACCACAGGTGAAGTCCTTCTGTCTTCTACAGGTCCAGCAGGGTTCTAAAGATGGTACACTGGGTGCCACATTTATGCCTCGTACCAGCCTGTGGGTTTGAGAGCTCCTCGCCACTTCCTAACTAATGGGGTAAAAGTTCCCATGGATAACCCTACCCACTTTTGCAGCACTTCCTGTGTGTTTTTCTGCACACTCTCCCATGGTGCCCTTCTCTCCCTGAAACCAGCATGCGAAAACATTTCTTCCCCTGTGCAGATGTCCTGTGCCCACCCAGTGGTGTGGTTATAATAATGTGCAAATCATCCTCGGTCACTCCAAGCCAGTTTTGGGGTATCTTCCCCTCCAACTGGGTTTGGAGAAATGCTGGCTACTAAGACAAAAGGGAGGCAGGCCTAGGTGTGAGCTACATCTGCCAGTGACAGGGTAAGGATTCTTTGAAGCTCAGGAAGGGGCTGGGTACAGTCCCCAGACCATCTAGGCAGGGGGGAAATCATTTCACCAAACCCATGCCCCTTGTCCACTGTCTAGGAGCAGTCCATATCTTGCCCCAAAGGAGCAATCAACAGTCAGATGACACTGAATACAGGCAGAGAGGCAAATGTGGGTTAGGCAGAAAATTACAACTTTCTAAAAGTGTCATTTTCAAAATAGTAATATAAAACTTGACTTAGCCATCAGCTTGGAGTTTAATGTATTATTATAATAAGTCCTTGAATCAATTCCTGAGCTATTCTCAAGCTGAAGGTAAGCTGTTATAATGTAACACAGAGTTTTCCTATGTGAGACCCAGCCTTGCCACTGTGAAACATTACTTTGAAGGTTTTTCACTTCCAGGACATGTAAAAAATAAAATATGCATCTCCTACATTTTAAATACCATGCACCTTGCCTTGAGGCATTTAGGGTCTTTATTGAAAAGGAAGGTTTAGACTTAGAAAAAAGGTTTCTTTGCCTGCCCGAATTTTCATTTTAAAACTGCCCATCCATGCTGCAAGAGCAGTGTAACGATCTACAAACACTTAGAGTGAGTTCAAATGGTCCTTTATTATGAGCACCTCATCCACACAGCTATGCACTTCTGTACCAGGCTCAACTGCTCAGAACAGAACCCCCACATCTGATCATCACCAACCTGGAATACATATACCAACATTCTATAATACTACAAACTACAGATAATTATAATGGTTTCCACACACCTCCCCTTTACAAACAGAGCAAATTAAAGAAAACCTCCAAGAGCTTTGAAATAATGATCATGAAAACATAACAACAAACATATACAGTATAATACCATAGCCTAAAGAATAACAATGGTTACTGAGTACAACATTCTAGCACTTAGTAAAACACTTATGATACACAACCTCTGTAGGATACAATTCTATTGAGATTCAATATATTCCCATCATCAACCTTGCAGACAGAGAACCTGGACATGCCTCTCTATCTCAAAGGATATTTTATCTAGATCATGTCCCCTATGCAGAAGTGATGGTGTCAACAGCCTCCCCAAATCATAAAGACATTTACGATTTGCCACACATCTTAATTCTCTGGAGTACCCATTCTCAGACTCCCACTGGACACTACTGTTTTTCCCCCAACACATCCAATGAGGTGATATTTCTATATTGACTTTCCTACTCCTGCACATCTCAAAAGGTACTTTACCCATTGTAGAATGTGGAGAAAATCGATATGCATATAAAAACTTTCTCAAATCTTCTTTCCTATTCCTTCCGGCACACCCTTCCAGCTGCACACATTACTTTATTGATCTATTGAACCTACCCATAGCCTCATTTCCTGCAGGATGGTACAAGGAGCACTTTCTATGTGTTATACCTTTTTGGATGAGAAAATTCTCAATTTCTTTCTAATGGAATTGCGGTCCAATATCAGTAAGCATAGAATCCGGTAAACCTTCTTTGCAAAATGTTTCACTCAAACAATCTATTATTCTACTTGTTTCTATCACTCCTATAGTTCCTATTTGAGTCCAATGGGAAACCTGATCATCGAGAACCAGAAGGTAATTACATTAAGCTTTACTAGATAATGGTCCTAAAATGTCCTCTCCCAGGGTTTACTTGGCATATCCCTACATGTCATAGGAGAACACCTCACTTTATACATTCCTTATACAATCCAAACAATCTCTTAACAACCTCTCGATCTGAATGTCCATTCCTGGCCACCAACTATTCATCCTTTGGTTTTGCTCATACCTTGCTGTCCTTCAAGGCCAAGCTTCATAATTCTTTCTTTGACATCAACAGGCATAACCATTCTTGTCCCATGCAAAATAATCCCATTCTCACCATACTATTCCTGGCTCACCTTCCAGTACCACTCTAGTTTATTCTTCCCTGAACCCCATCCATCCTGCATAGCTTTTCCCACCTTCACTAACACAACATCTTTGTGAAGAGCATCAAACCATTTTTTCTGTGATATGGTTCCTTCTGTGACACTGCCCACTTTCAGTTGCTCATCAGAATCCATTTCTTCCTCCTCAACAACACTAAGGGCCTCATTACGATGTCGGTCGGAAAGCATTCTTACCGACTCGGTCTCGGAATGGTTTCTGACCAAATCGTATTCAGGGAGTCCGACTGACCGATTACGATGTTTCCGAACACCGTTCGGTCGCAATGGGAGCCTGTGTTCCCCCCAACCACACAGGCTCCGATTAAAGAAAGTGGTGGGTGTGGAAAACCTTGCACCCTGTGACGGGTACCCCCATGGTGCCTGCCATACTGTGCATGGTTGGAAAGGGGGGGTCCCTTGGGTACCCCCACTGGCCCCAACCGGAGGCCTCTGGGTGGTGGGGGGCTTGAAACGAGTCAGAAAGACTGTCCGAATCTGACATTGTAATCACTTGGTATGAGTTGGCTCCGACTGAATCGGTTTCTCTGAATGTCATTCAGACGCGATTCAGAACCAAGTCGGAAAGTCCAAACAGTTTCTGACCATCGTAATCAGGCAGTTGGGAACGTTTCTGAGTCGGTCGAAAAACAAAGCTTCCGACACGGATTCAGACAAACCAAATGCCATTCGGAGCCTTTACAATCGACATCGTAATGAGGCCAAGAGTCACGAGGGACAAACTCCAACCTTGTTACGAGATCCTGGAATGTAATAAATCTCAAATCAATATTCCAGCAATTCCACCATCCATCTGCTAATGAGCATGGACACTGCATCAAAAACCTTTTTACTCAAAACCTCAACCAAAGTTTTATAAACCATCAATATAGTAAATGTCTTTCCCCATACCAAGATTCTCAATTTCTTTATGGCCCCGAAAAAACTCAAAGCTTCTCTTACTATGACCGAATAGTTAGCTTCTGCTTACACAAGGATCTAGAGATGTGCGTTATTGTTCTAAATTCACTCTCATCATTCTCCCTTTGTAACAACACAGCACCCAGTCCTACTACATTTGCATCTGTCATTATAAAACATTGCCTAGAAAGATCAAAACATTGCAACTTATTTGCACACATAAGACTTTTTTTCACATCAAAAAATGATTTCTCACACTCCTCACTCCATAAGAAATCTTCTTTCTTCTTAAGTAACTGTCTCATTATGATAGTTCTTGATGCCAACTTTGGGAGAAACTTTGCGTGTAATTCCTCCATACCGAAAAAATACATCAATTCCTCCTACTTCGATGGACTATGTAATGACAAAATACAAGAAACCAACTCACTCTTAGGAAAAAAACATCACTCTTTATACTGTGCCCCAAATACTCCATTTGTTTTCTTCCAATCTTTCACTTACTAAGTTTGAGAGTCAATCCATTCTTTCTCAGTCCATCCAATACTTGCCTCACCCTCAAGCCATGTATTTCCAACTTCTAACCAGAGATCAGAATGTCATCTTGGAGGCACTTCACTTCTTCCATGCCTCCAAACAACATATCCATCATTCTCTAGAACACAGCCACAGCTAACACTAGACCATAAGGCATTCTTACAAATCGGTATGTGCCAAATAGAGTTATAAAGGCAATGATAGTGTTTGAATCGGGATGTAGCCTTATTTAATGGTACTCCGCTGTTAAGTTAAGCGTGATGAAGAACTGAGCCGCATGTGTAACCATCTCACTAATATTCGGTAGGGGAAAATGATCAACCACCACCAATGTATTCAAAGCTCTCAAATAAATCCGAAATCTGATCCCTCCCGATTGTTTACATGCTAACACTATGGGAGTAACTCATTCTGAGCTGTTTATTACAGAATAATTTCAGTTCCATTTATACAGATTCTCTCATGGAAATGGGTATTGATCTAACTTTACAAGCTATAAGTGTGGAGCCCGCTTTCAACCAATTTTGATGTACATAGCCCTTCAAACACCACATATTCTCATCAAAGACTTCTTAAAACTTCTTAAAACTCATTAACAAATTTGACTCTTGGATCACCCTTCCCCTTTACAATCTCTCGACTTTTTACATTTGTCATCTGTTACTCTGTGATGTAGGCTTCCCAAAGCTTGACAGGAAGAGAGGCATTAGGATCTAAAAGAGTAGCGAGATCCCTCTGGTGTGGCCAACTCAACACACTTCCCTTATTTTTCATGAATTTCCAACAATAAAAGATACCAGCCAACGCGTTTCGTTCATATACAATGAACTTCTTCTTCTTTGATCGAAGCCGACGGCAGCTTCTAGCTTATCAGAATTATCACACGGAACACCAGGGGGAACTTAGGATCCCTTCCCCCAGTCTTCGAATTGCATGTTTTGCCCTGAAGAAGTTAATTTTATATGAACGAAACGCGTTGGCTGGTATCTTTTATTGTTGGAAATTCATGAAAAATAAAGGATCTACTGAGACAATATAAACAAGACTATAATGACTTATTGAAGTAGTGCACCACTCCAACCTTTTTGTTCATTGTCTCTCTGCTTAGCAGTTGGCACTCAACGACGGCAGGTGCCGGAGTTGCATGTGCACACACATCTGGACATAGTGTTGAAGTAAATACAAAGGGAACACAGCAGGGAGTTCGGTCAACGTGTCCACCGTTGTTCGCAATTGTTTTTCAACACACTTCCCCCCTTGAAAGAAACATAAACTTTACCATGAATCTTGCTATCATGAAATTCAATGTAAGCTTCAAAGAACCATCTACGTTCTATGGTCTGACCACCATATCCACCAGAAATAGCATTGAGATCTTTCAATTCTAGATTATCACAGAACTCTTTGTCAAATAATTCATTGGATATTAACGGGAGCTAAGCACCAGAATCTATCAAACCCTCCCTACTTAACCCATATATGGAATGCTGCTTTTTCCCAATCTCAGTAGGGATAGATAAAATACAACCATCTGTGATTTTGACAGACTCAGGAGATATTTTCTTGATCTTCCTCGCAGCTTTACTTGAACGACAACACTTAGTAAAATGTTCCTTTTTGTTGCAGAGTTTGCATAATACATTCAGAGCAGGAAATGTTTAAAGAAAGCAGCATGCCCCAGATTCCCACATTTGAAACACACTCCTTTGAACTTAGAATGAGAAGTGTTTGCCATTTCATTTTCTTCTCTTCATCCTTCAGATAATTTTACTATTTGCCACCTTGATATCGTTAATCAATTCTTCCACACACACTAACAAATGCAAACTTGATGGCCTATAGAAATAACTTCATTAAATGCAGAATCATCCTTCAACCAGAGATCTTGTCTCACTTTATCAGATCGATACGGTAGCATAAATTGATAGCTGACACGTTACTTTAATATAACATAATAATTGGATTTGTAAAGTGCACTTACACTCAGAAGGGTATATTGGCACTGAATAACAGATGTTTATTGTTACCCAACTCAATGGTACTCATTTTATTGACCTCAGAAGGATAAGAGGCTGAGCAGACCCTCCAGGGTTTGAACCTGTCACCATGAGGCCAAACACAAACCCCTACAGTGGATGCATTAGTCAACAAAGCCACCAAACCCACTTAGCCCCAAATTTACAAAAATAAGCTAATTTTATAAGATTGGTGACATATTCCTCCACACTTTCACCACATCTTTGTTGCCTAATGATAAAATGATATATTTTCAACACAGTACTAATTTTTAGAAGCTAATGTATATCCAATTGTTTTATACAAATGGCAAATTCATTCAAATCCTCTTTCTCCTAATATGGCAAGGTTTCAATAATTTCCAGTAGTTTCCAACCCAAACAGTGCATTAAAAGAGATGTTTTTCTCTCAGGTGTGAGATTAGACAAACACACTTTGGCATAATGGCCAAATGTTTTCTACCATTTGACCATTTAATACGAGGATCTCAGGGTGAGGTGAAAAAAAATTAAGGAGGTACAATATTTTCCATCCTGGAATCCTGTGATTAAAAAGGATAATATAACAGAAAAACCAAATGAACTCAGAGTAAAAGAACAGAAAAAATAAAAGAGGAGATGAGAAACAAATGTGTACAAAACAGCTTGACAGTTCCTGTAAATTATGCTTGTTGTTTCCTCTAGTTTTTCCTTATATATGTATTATACTTTGGACCATAGTTCAATCACACTGCGCTGAGGTCTGAGGTAGGTGGTCTAGACTCAGGATACCAGGGCACCCAAGAGATGGAAATGATGATGACTTTTGCATTGCCAGAAGCTCAACACAGCAGAACAGCCAAGAAGATCCTACATGAAAGAGGTAGTGGCATGATACAGAAGAACAGATCCACAGCGTCTAGGCCTGTTATAGGACGGCATGCACACCACTGCTAATATTAGAGGTGAGGCTTGAATACTAAAGTCCTTCAGTGCTTGAGCGCCTCCTGCACTGCAGTTCGCTGGGGCCTGCAATGTTCCTATGCCTGCGCTTCAGATGAGCTGTGGCTCCTGGCCCTCACGTGGTCAGGGCAAGTGTGGTCACACAGTGTGGCAAGTAAACGTGCATGGGAAACGATTACCTCTGATTGCTCCTAAAGATTTCTCATAAATAGTACAGAATCGCTAGTAGTAGTGCAAAACAAGGAGGTTGAAGAACTGTCCATATAAAGCTCCCTGAAAGCTGTTAATCCACTCCAAGATGTGCCTGAGGTGTGCCACTCACCAAAAAGATAGATGATGAGCTGTAAAAGTAGCACTGAGGTGCTCTTGACCAGTCACCACCACTGTAAAGATTCGCAAACTCTTTGAGTGAGTTCAAAGGGTACCTTATTAAGAGAACCTTATTCACACAGCATTGCATTCCTGGACAAGGCTCAACTGACTCAGAATAGGACCCCCAAGTCAGATCATCACCAACCTGGAATGTCCATGCCAACATTCTATACTACTACCAACTACAGATAAATATTGTGGTTCCCACAAGCAGTCATGAAGACATGCTTTGCTTTGTCAGCTTAATGGTGGCATATTATGTGCTGCAGTTCACTAGTGACACTTAACTTACAGGCCCTGGTTACACTTTCTACTATATATTAGGAACTCATAAGTAGGTTAAATATGCCAATTTGGAGTATAGACAATTTCAACATGTATTAGCGGTCAGAGCACATGCACTGCGGCATGGTTAGCAGTGTCTTAGTGTGCAGAGTCAAAAAGACAGCAGCATCAGGCCACAAAATGGGGTAATCAAAGCAAAAAGAGGCATTTTCCTTTAAAAAGTACCATGGAAAGAGCACAATTTAATCTATTTTATGAAAAAGGAAAAATATAGAATGAGAGAAGTCCTGCATGCAGTACTAATACTGCCCATTGTGCCACTTCACACCATGCAAAGAGTGTAGTATTCTACTCTTGAAACCCTATATATTTGGCTGTTTTGGGACATGTGCCAGTCTTTCCATTGCATTATACTGAGAAGGCTCTATGCCAGTCTGCTATTTGACTCTATACTCTCTTGATTTATAATATTGATACCAAGTTTAATTGATTAAATATGTGCCTTTTGTCTTTTTCAATGATTCTTAATTTTAAAATAAAACCTTCATGGTTTGAACTTTGAATCTCGTTCTGTGTGTTTTTTCCTGTGTGGATTTCCTTTTATTGCCTAGGCCCTCATTCTTTGGGACTCACAAGGCCCTGATCCATTTGTATGATAGAGGCATGTATGGTTAAACAACTCATGCCTCTACCAAGCAGCCTGAACCACAAATGCATCTTAGCCATGCATTCCTTTATCACGCATGTGATTACCACACAATTTCGTTGTATAGGAATGAATGGTGAAGGTATCTGTGGCTAAGGTCGCCACTAACCCCACCCCCCAACCTTCCCCCACCCCTGCACTGTCCCTAAAGCCCTGCCCCTTAACAAACACTATGCCGATCCCCCACCCCCATGCTGACTCTACCCATTCCCCTCTACCTGCCCTAAGGCCTAAAACCCTGCCCCTTTACTTACACTACCCCAACCCCCACAACCCAGTGCTGTCCCTTAAACTACGTCAAGCCCTTCTACTGCCCTGAGGCCTACCCTGACTCCCCAGCCTTAAAAACGACCCCAACTGCCCATTCCCCTCCCCCTCCCCTAAGGCCTAAAACCCTGCCCCTTTCCATCCACTACAGGACCCTCTCCCCCAAACTGTCCCTAAAACTACCCAACCCCTTCTACTGCCCTGAAACCTACCCAGCCCTAAAAACTGCCCCGACTACCCAATCCCCTCCCACTGCACTGGGACCTACCCCGACCCCACACCCTAAAAACTACCCTGACTACCCACCACTCTCCTCCCCCTGCCCAAAGGCCTAAAACCCTGCCCCTTTACATACACTACCACGACCTGCCAGCACTGTCCCTAAAATTGCCCCGAGTCCCCATCCCTGAAAATTACCCCTCTAACCCCACTTACCTCACCAAGGGCCATATGTAGGAAGCCCAATACCGGTCGGTAACGGCCGATTTTCGGTAAATATCCCGTTACCGACCGGTATTCAGGCTTTTGGTATGTAGGGGGCACATTTCAGGATTCGGTAATTTACCGAATCGGTAAAATTACCGAATCGGTAATTTTACCGATTCGGTAAATACCGAATCCTGAAATGATATGTAGGGGGAGTGTGTGTTTGTTGTGGGGATTCGTTATTTACCACCAACTAAAAGTTGGTGGTAAATGACGAATAGCTGGAAAAAAGCATTTTTTTGCACTTTGAAGTTTGCAATGTGGCAGACATACATGCCCTTAGGGCATGTATGTGTGCCACATGTGCACACATGCAGGAATCAGGGGTGCAACAGGGTGTCACTGTGACACCCTTCCACCCTTGATTGTGCTCCCCCCATTACCGAATCGGTATTTACCGATTCGGTAATGGTAACTGGCTTCCCATTGATTCCTATGGGCCTCCTGGCCCATAGGAATCAATGGGAAGCCAGTTACCATTACCGAATCGGTAAATACCGATTCTAAATTACCGACCCATTCCGAATCGGTAAATAATACCGATGGATTACCTACATATCATTTACCACTTCATAAATACCGAATCGGTAAAATTCGGTATTTATGAAGTGGTAAATGTTAGGCTACCTACATATGGCCCCATGACTCATCCTGGCGTCTTCCTGCTTCTGTCTTCACCGTCTTCCCTCTAGCGAGCAGCTAGACCGTGCACTGCCTTACCCACACATATGCGTAGTTAAGGCAAGCGTGGTTGCATTTGCATAGTCGGAACATGCGTGGTAAAGACCTCGGTGTTACTACTGTTTCCCAACCCCCATCCCCCCCCCCCCCATCCATCCAATTGGACCTGTTAATAGTAAAAAGAGCAGACTAAACATTTATCCCAGTATGAGAAGATCCCCTGTAAAGCCTATGTTCAGTCAGGAAAAGGGGTAACTAGCACAAAGAATTACACCTTTTCAAACACACTCTGCATCAGCAGCAGACATGATCACAAGAGGCCTGTGGCTGCAGAAGGTTATTATTCTAATCACCAAGCCATTGGGAACTCTTATTGTGCCTGGCAATATGGCTTTTTAGGAAGACTATTAGTTCCAGATGAATGTAATATTTGACTATTAACGTTTTGATGAGCCATCTGCACCTGAAAAGTCACCTTTGATTTTTTTATAGGAGAAATCAATGTAAGCTGCCAGAACCCCAGTCATGTGTGATACCCTATTGCTGGTATGGATTTTTTGCTAACAGCACTTTGTATTTCGGAACTTGTATCTTTTGTTTTATGTGCTATAACCATCGGTTGGTGAATACTTTGGCCCTGATCACAAGCTGCATTAAGTAGGGTGGAATATTTACCACAGCCAGTACATTTCATTATTCTACTGTGAGTTATTAACTGGATTTTGTAAATGCTTCCAATTCTGAGTTTTCAACTTGGAAATGAAGCAATACATACAGAATCGGTTTCCCCGAATGATTTTCAGTTGAGAGGTGATATCTGATTCTCGCGCCAAGTGGAGTTTTGCTAGGGTTCGAAATGTGAGTTTTGCAATAACCGTTGCACCCCACAATTTCCTCCTGACAACATTTCAACAAGTTAAACACGTAGAAAATTAGGATACACTGAGGAATATGTGCAGTAAGCAGCTGTGTGCCGGTATTTCTTTATTTTCCCCTGCAAACTCAGAATTAGGGGCATTTACACCACTAAATAAAGATCTCATGCTGGCAACTTGGTATTTGCTAAGTGCAGTAAATACACCCCTGGTTTTTCCACACTGGGATTCAGGGCTTAACAGTGGAAACATATAGGAATGTGAATGTGCTTATTATCACACAACTCATAATTTCAATCCCTGTGGAACCTTCTCTTCTCTGCATGGATTTGAATTTAGCCCTGATCTCGCAATCAGTTCCTTGGTCAGGCTCATGCTTCTTCCTACCTAAAGCCCATGATAACACATTCCTGTTGCCATCGCCCTTCCCACCCCCACCCCACGCCTTTCTGTCCTACATTACAGATCCTGCACTTTCTTTATGCCCTTAGGCCATGAGTCAAAACACTCTGATGCTTCCGACTAGCTCTTTTCAGCTAGTTCAGTAGCCTTCCTCCTTAGGCCTAAGGGTCATTTTCAGATCACACGCCTCTGACGTTCAAACACAGCGCCAAGATCTGACGTCCCCGAGAGCAACAAAAAAACACACTGAAGCCATCAGGATCACGCGAAACAAGCGGCTTAGGAAGGCCCAGAGCAGTGAACTCAAGACCCTATTGACTTAAAAAGGGCTTCATTTGACCGGATGAAGCATCCTCGGGGTAAGCAGCGGTAACACTCATTCTGGAATTCTGAAACTTCAACGTGAAATAAAAATTTTGCAGCTTCTGTGACTTAAACCACTCAGAGGATGATTGGTGAGAAGCAAAGTAGCAAGTATGACTTTGCTCCGAATTATGCGTGGATCGACAAGGACTGCAAACGTGATTTTAACGGTGTGAAACTGGCCTTGAAGTGCTGTTTGCGGGCAGTGCAAAGATCATTGAGGTAGTTAAGGGTGCACTTTGCCTTTGGACGTATGCGAATAGCTTGAAATAAAATGTCGTTGCTGCTATCTGTGCCTTTTCTCTTCCATTATAACACCTGAGACAACAGACCGCGTCCTGTCATGTTGCAAGGCGGCGGCCTTTTTTTTGCAATGTGAAAGAAAGGTTCCAAATGTGCCCGCGCCGTTGCCTGAATCCCTGCCACGTCACAATCCATCAATGCCAGGCCTGACCTCTGATGCCCCAGTACACATCTATTCACCGCTTTTCAAAGTAAGCAATTAAGTACGTACAAACCGTGTGCCTTGTGTAAATATCCAGGCGCGTCCAATGCAATAACATGATTGTTTCCAACACTTCTTAAGTATTTGTTTTCACAAGTTTTGCTAAGCAGCATTCTGGAAAAATACGGACGATGGGATAGAGGTTTTCAAATAAGGCCAAGCACCTGGCCCCTTTAAACAGATAAACATTTGAAACAGCATAGGAACTTGAAGTAAAATAGTGAAAATGGAAAATGCATTTTAAAATAGGCATTAGGAAAGCAAGCATATCTTTCTTCAATATTCTAAAGCATTAACAAAATTCTGCCTACTTTTATGAGCATACTTAAGTCTCAACATTGGAGGTTGCCTATGTTTGCCCTTATCTGCTTCTGTAAAGGAAATTGCGGGGTAGTTTCTTTGACTTCCAGAGCGCATTGGCAGATACCATCTTCTTTGTGCATCATTTAGGAAGATGCTGTTTATTTTTAGGGCCAAGAAAAGGTTCATTTCTTGTGGGTAAGGATAGATTATCTGTTGCTGAAGTTTCAAGAAACAGTTCTGGTGACTGTGCACTCCTTAAATTGTCCACAGTGTTAGATATGATTTTTAAAAGTGCGGTGAGCAGCCGCAGCAGTCACGGTCAGTGCCAGGGTAGTTTGAGTGATGTGAAGTTTAGGTTTTATACTGGAAGACTACCCCTCAGCACAGAATTCTATGCTTTGACAAAGTTTACCACTTTATCACAGTGTATGTGTATGTAAATCTTTTTTCCAACTTTTTACCTTTCTCGAGGAGGAGTAATTATTTTGATGCAAACCCCTTTCTACCAAAGTCAGTAGTTAGGTATTAGTGTCAAACTCCATGTGCAAATGCATAAGAACATCCATGTACCACCCATAGTTTGCCTTCTTGAAATAAAATAGTGCATAGTGCTACTTTGTGTTACTTAAGGGTCCTGTCCAATTCAATTCAGCATTTGCACTGGAAAGTAAGCCCCAAAACAGCACTTTGCACCAAGCGTTCTTCACTTTTGTGATGCAAGCCAGATGCAAATTGTTAATAAATCCACCCCATAAATGTAACACAATAAATGGGGTGTTAGACTAATAAAATGTTATTGCTATCTAAAGGAACCCTTTCTAGGAAATTTAGACTAGCGGAAGATTGAGTGGAAAAAATAAGAAGGTTCTAAGCCTTTCAATTTGAATGCAGCACTTTGATGTCATTTCATAGCTCACTGTGCTATATTAGAAGGATTGTTACTTATGAACTTTAAGAAACAAAAAGATCTCTGTGACAAACGCCTTACCCAATAACCTATCTACATGAAATATATGATCGGCAGCTCACACAATGTGCTTTTCAGCAGGAATATTAACCCTTGATGCCACTATATCATGAGTCAGAACTATGATTAGACAAATTACAGATCTCTCTGTCAAGTGCATTAACCACCAGAGTTATTCATATCCTTGTAATTATTCCTTGAAAAATACAATGCACACAAAGATCTTCGCAGGCTGTTCTTATCCTGGTTCAGCCTGTCATGCTAAGGCCGCCCTTTGTCTTTGGCGCACAGTGCGACGGCACCGGTCGCATGCCCCAAAGCCGGCAATGCACATAACACACCGTTCAGTAACTCTATAGGACTGAGGTAGCAAGCCTCTTTTCTGAGGTTATTTTGAAAGCCTGTGTGGCGAGCTGCGACCAGGACAACAGTACCCGTTATTTGTGCTGTACAGCATGAAGAGGAATAGACATGACTAACAAAGGCACAACTAGACCAAACTTTAGGGGCTATTGGGGTGCTAGCAGATCAACCAATGGAGGTGGAGCTAACACTTCAAGTAATAGGGTGGAGTTAAATTAGAAGCCATGTATGAAAATAGAGTGCTACATTGTGTGTATAAAAGATATTGGGGGAACCAAAGGGGATGATGGACGGAGTGTTGAACAATGCAAGCACTCAGCCCCAGTCAACTGATCTGGGTTTAATCCATCATCATTCTTTAGCTCACTCCGCCCCCCCAGTTCAGACATGGCCATATGCAAATCAGTCTGACCCTGTGCCTCATGGGAACAGTCCAGCCCGAACTGCCAAGCCATGTCTTCCCTGGACCGGAAATAGGCATCCTGGGACCGGTTTCGGGTTCATAACCCTCCTCAGCCAGACTATCTTGAATCCAGTGGCAAAGTGAGCAAGGGACCCACGTCTGGGCATACCCTGCCAACTTAGGGCGAACAAAGAAAAACCAAAGGGGATGATGGACGGAGTGTTGAACAATGCAAGCACTCACCCCCAGTCAACTAATCTGGGTTTAATCCATCATCATTCTTTAGCTCACTCCGCCACCCCAGTTCAGACATGGCCATATGCAAATCAGTCTGACCCTGTGCCTCATGGGAACAGTCCAGCCCGAACTGCCAAGCCATGTCTTCCCTGGACTGGAAACAAACATCCTAGGACCGGTTTCGGGTTCATAACCCTCCTCAGCCAGGCTATCTTGAAACCAGTGGCAAAGTGAGCAAGAGACCCACGTCTGGGCATACCCTGCCAACTTAGGGGGAACAAAGCAAAACCAAAGGGGATGATGGACGGAGTGTTGAACAATGCAAGCACTCACCCCAGTCAACTGATCTGGGTTTAATCCATCATCATTCTTTAGTTCACTCCGCCACCCCAGTTCCTACATGGCCATATGCAAATCAGTCTGACCCTGTGCCTCATGGGAACAGTCCAGCCCAAACTGACAAGCCATATCTTCCCTGGACCGGAAACAAGCATACTGGGACCGGTTTCGGGTTCATAACCCTCCTCAGCCAGGCTATCTTGAATCCAGTGGCAAAGTGAGCAAGAGACCCACGTCTGTGCATACCCAGCCAACTTAGGGCGAACAAAGCAAAACCAAAGGGGATGATGGACGGAGTGTTGAACAATGCAAGCACTCACCCCCAGTCAACTGATCTGGGTTTAATCCATCATCATTCTTTAGCTCACTCTGCCACCCCAGTTCAGACATGGCCATATGCAAATCAGTCTGACCATGTGCCTCATGGGAACAGTCCAGCCCGAACTGCCAAGCCACGTCTTCCCTGGACTGGAAACAAGCATCCTGGGACCGGTTTCGGGTTCATAACCCTCCTCAGGCGGGCTATCTTGAATCCAGTGGCAAAGTGAGCAAGGGACCCACGTCTGGGCATACCCTGCCAACTTAGGGCGAACAAAGCAAAACCAAATGGGATGATGGACGGAGTGTTGAACAATGCAAGCACTCACCCCTAGTCAACTATCTGGGTTTAATCCATCATCATTCTTTAGCTCACTCCGCCACCCCAGTTCAGACATGGCCATATGCAAATCAGTCCGACCATGTGCCTCATGGGAACAGTCCAGCCCGAACTGCCAAGCCACGTCTTCCCTGGACCGGAAACAAGCATCTTGGGACCTGTTTCGGGTTCATAACCCTCCTCAGCCAGGCTATCTTGAATCCAGTAGCAAAGTGAACAAGTGACCCACGTCTGGCATACCCTGACAACTTAGGGCGAACAAAGCAAAACCAAAGGGGATGATGGACGGAGAGTTGCACAATGCAAGCACTCATCCCCAGTCAACTGATCTGGGTTTAATCCATCATCACTCTTTAGCTCACTCCGCCACCCCAGTTCAGACATGGCCATATGCAAATCAGTCTGACCCTGTGCCTCATGGGAACAGTCCAGCCCGAACTACCAAGCCATGTCTTCCCTGGACCGGAAACAAGCATCCTGGGACTGGTTTTGGGTTCATAACCCTCCTCAGCCAGGCTATCTTGAATCCAGTTGCAAAGTGAGCAAGGGACCCACGTCTCGGCATACCCTGCCAACTTAGGGCGAACAAAGCAAAACCAAAGGGGATGATGGACGGAGTGTTGAACAATGCCAACACTCACCCCCAGTCAACTGATCTGGGTTTAATCCATCATCATTCTTTAGCTCACTCCGCCACCCCAGTTCAGACATGGCCAGTTGCAAATCAGTCTGACCCTGCGCCTCATGGGAACAGTCCAGCCCGAACTGCCAAGCCATGTCTTCCCCGGACCGGAAATAAGCATCCTGGGACCGGTTTCGGGTTCATAACCCTCCTCAGCCAGACTGTCTTGAATCCAGTGGCAAAGTGAGCAAGGGACCCACGTCTGGGCATACCCTGCCAACTTAGGGCGAACAAAGAAAAACCAAAGGGGATGATGGACGGAGTGTTGAACAATGCAAGCACTCACCCCCAGTCAACTAATCTGGGTTTAATCCATCATCATTCTTTAGCTCACTCCGCCACCCCAGTTCAGACATGGCCATATGCAAATCAGTCTGACCCTGTGCCTCATGGGAACAGTCCAGCCCGAACTGCCAAGCCATGTCTTCCCTGGACTGGAAACAAACATCCTAGGACCGGTTTCGGGTTCATAACCCTCCTCAGCCAGGCTATCTTGAAACCAGTGGCAAAGTGAGCAAGAGACCCACGTCTGGGCATACCCTGCCAACTTAGGGGGAACAAAGCAAAACCAAAGGGGATGATGGACGGAGTGTTGAACAATGCAAGCACTCACCCCAGTCAACTGATCTGGGTTTAATCCATCATCATTCTTTAGTTCACTCCGCCACCCCAGTTCCTACATGGCCATATGCAAATCAGTCTGACCCTGTGCCTCATGGGAACAGTCCAGCCCAAACTGACAAGCCATATCTTCCCTGGACCGGAAACAAGCATACTGGGACCGGTTTCGGGTTCATAACCCTCCTCAGCCAGGCTATCTTGAATCCAGTGGCAAAGTGAGCAAGAGACCCACGTCTGTGCATACCCAGCCAACTTAGGGCGAACAAAGCAAAACCAAAGGGGATGATGGACGGAGTGTTGAACAATGCAAGCACTCACCCCCAGTCAACTGATCTGGGTTTAATCCATCATCATTCTTTAGCTCACTCTGCCACCCCAGTTCAGACATGGCCATATGCAAATCAGTCTGACCATGTGCCTCATGGGAACAGTCCAGCCCGAACTGCCAAGCCACGTCTTCCCTGGACTGGAAACAAGCATCCTGGGACCGGTTTCGGGTTCATAACCCTCCTCAGGCGGGCTATCTTGAATCCAGTGGCAAAGTGAGCAAGGGACCCACGTCTGGGCATACCCTGCCAACTTAGGGCGAACAAAGCAAAACCAAAGGGGATGATGGACGGAGTGTTGAACAATGCAAGCACTCACCCCTAGTCAACTATCTGGGTTTAATCCATCATCATTCTTTAGCTCACTCCGCCACCCCAGTTCAGACATGGCCATATGCAAATCAGTCCGACCATGTGCCTCATGGGAACAGTCCAGCCCGAACTGCCAAGCCACGTCTTCCCTGGACCGGAAACAAGCATCCTGGGACCGGTTTCGGGTTCATAACCCTCCTCAGCCAGGCTATCTTGAATCCAGTGGCAAAGTGAGCAAGGGACCCACGTCTGGGCATACCCTGCCAACTTAGGGCGAACAAAGCAAAACCAAAGGGGATGATGGACGGAGTGTTGAACAATGCAAGCACTCACCCCTAGTCAACTGATCTGGGTTTAATCCATCATCATTCTTTAGCTAACTCCGCCACCCCAGGTCAGACATGGCCATATGCAAATCAGTCTGACCCTGTGCCTCATGGGAACAGTCCAGCCCGAACTGCCAAGCCATGTCTTCCCTGGACCGGAAACAAGCATCTTGGGACCTGTTTCGGGTTCATAACCCTCCTCAGCCAGGCTATCTTGAATCCAGTAGCAAAGTGAACAAGTGACCCACGTCTGGCATACCCTGACAACTTAGGGCGAACAAAGCAAAACCAAAGGGGATGATGGACGGAGAGTTGCACAATGCAAGCACTCACCCCCAGTCAACTGATCTGGGTTTAATCCATCATCACTCTTTAGCTCACTCCGCCACCCCAGTTCAGACATGGCCATATGCAAATCAGTCTGACCCTGTGCCTCATGGGAACAGTCCAGCCCGAACTACCAAGCCATGTCTTCCCTGGACCGGAAACAAGCATCCTGGGACTGGTTTTGGGTTCATAACCCTCCTCAGCCAGGCTATCTTGAATCCAGTTGCAAAGTGAGCAAGGGACCCACGTCTCGGCATACCCTGCCAACTTAGGGCGAACAAAGCAAAACCAAAGGGGATGATGGACGGAGTGTTGAACAATGCCAACACTCACCCCCAGTCAACTGATCTGGGTTTAATCCATCATCATTCTTTAGCTCACTCCGCCACCCCAGTTCAGACATGGCCAGTTGCAAATCAGTCTGACCCTGCGCCTCATGGGAACAGTCCAGCCCGAACTGCCAAGCCATGTCTTCCCTGGACCGGAATCAAGCATCCTAGGACCGGTTTCTGGCTATCAGCCGTCATCAGCCAGGATAGCTTGACTCCAGTGGTGTAGTGAGCACGGGTCCCACGTCTGGGAATACCCATCCCACTTAGGGCGAAAAGCGTTACAACAAACAAATGATGGACGGAATGCTGACAATGCAGACATTCTCCCCCAGTCAAGAGATCTGGGTTAAATCCATCGTTCTTTTGCCCACTACACCACCCCAGTTCAGACATGGCCATATGCAAATCAGTCTGACCATGTGACTCATGGGAACAGTCCAGCCCGAACTGCCAAGCCACGTCTTCCCTGGACCGGAAACAAATATCCTGGGACCGGTTTCGGGTTTATAACCCTCCTCAGCCATGCTATCTTGAATCCAGGGGCAAAGTGAGCAAGGGACCCACGTCTGGGCATACCCTGCCAACTTAGGGTGAACAAAGCAAAACCAAAGGGGATGATGGATGGAGTGTTGAACAATGCAAGCACTCACCCCTAGTCAACTGATCTGGGTTTAATCCATCATCATTCTTTAGCTCACTCCGCCTAGGGGTGGGCGGAATTTGCGAAATCCACTTTTGCAAATTATCGCGAAAATGTTAAAAATGATCGCAACCACGCGGAAATATCGCGAAGATGCAGAAGTTTTTTTTCCCGCATGTTCGCGAGATTTTCTGCATGGTTGCGGCTCGCCAACTTACCCATGTGGTTGCTCGCGGGCGCGGCCATCTTGTTTTCAGTTGTCTCGCGGTGCATGATCGCGAGAAGAAAGACGTGGTCGCGCGACGCATGACGTCACTGCGGGCGCGAACTGTCGCGAGACAGCGCAAATGGCTAAAAACAATACAACATCTCATGGAGAACGCGACCGGAACAAGAAAACTTGTCGGCGAACGCAGGGAATCAGGTAAGGCGATCGCGCGCGCCAGAGAATGTATTATTTTACAGCGCGAGCAAGAACCAAATTATCGCTAAGCTGCGGAATGCGGAAATTTTGACATTTTCGCGCTTTCCGCGAAAATGTAAAATGATCGCAATTTCCGCGAACGGAACAAAATTTTAGCCCAGGCCTAACTCCGCCAACCCAGTTCAGACATGGCCGTATGCAAATCAGTCTGACCCTGTGCCTCATGGGAACAGTCCAGCCCGAACTGCCAAGCCATGTCTTCCCTGGACCGGAAACAAGCATCCTGGGACCGGTTTCGGGTTCATAACTCTCCTCAGCCAGGCTATCTTGAATCCAGTGGCAAAGTGAGCAAGGGACCCACGTCTGGGCATACCCTGCCAAGACATGGCTTGGCAGTTCGGGCTGGACTGTTCCCATGAGGCACAGGGTCAGACTGATTTGCATACGGCCATGTCTGAACTGGGGTGGTGGAGTGGCCTAAAGAATGATGATGGATTAAACCCAGATCAGTTAAGTGGGGGTGAGTGTTTGATTTGCTCAAACGCTCCGTTCATCATCCCCTTTGGTATCGCTTTATAAAAGATATTGGTCAAACCCCATACAATTATAACAAAAATGTCTTAGAGGATTTGAAAATGTTTATAGGCTACTAACAGAGTTCTTTAATAAGGGGAATGAGTGATTTTACAACCAAAAAGCAGCTTGTACAGATTTCGATACAAAGCCGTTTAGAACCAGTTATTGCAAAGATGATGAGCCTTTGTTGGCAATTCTCCGAAACGTGACTTCTAGGAAATGTCGAGCTCATTAAATATTTTTAATTCCATTTTCAGAAAGATGATCCTGTTTGTTGATCAAAGGTGGGTTTTCAATCTATCAATGGGACATTACAACATATGCTTGTTTAAGCCTGCACACATTTACAAAAATCAGAATATTGAGCATAGTGTGTTAAAGCATCAAATTTAGGGATGTGTGACTGGGAAGCTTTGGGTTCGATTCCTAATGCATCTTCCATTCTTCCTGAGATTGAATAAGTGAGAGTCAATCAGTTGGCAATTACTCTGCAAGGTAATTGTGCGATTCTAAAGCCAATCAGAAATAGTTGTTGTTAGTTCCACACATAAAGCAGCTTTAAAATGCGATGACTGAGTTACATCAGTGGAGGAAACCACAAGGCAAAAATCATAGTTGCCTTAAAATATCTCTGCAACAAATGGAGTTCTAGATTGCAAAGGCCACAAGTATTCCTTCAAGCTCCAAAACACATGCAATGTGTGGCTGATGTGCAATGTCCTGCAAAGAGGCCACTCCACCAGAAACAGAAATAGTGCCACTTAAGCCCTTAACTGCTTAGGATTTTTTACCCAAATGATGAATCCTTTTTTGGCTATTTGGGGTACATCACGCTTAGGCCACCATAACTTTTTTCCAAATAAGCTATCCATGCCAAATTTGCACCCTTTTTCCCCACAATCAAGGGGTTTCTACAAGTACTCAGGGTTGTGAATTCTCCAAGAAGAGGCCACGGAAATGGGCAAAATATGGATATATTTCGAGTTTTTGGGAAGAACAGGAAAAAAAGTGCTCTGTAAAAAGGTGTATGTGTTTTTTTCCCTAACAATAACATCAATGAATGGTTTGCTGTGATGAAGTCACAATCAACCCAGCTTTCAGGAACATGCAGAGTTTAATTAAAAAAACAATTTTTGTAACCACAGTTTTGGCACTTTGCAAATAGGTAGCCCATTTTTTCCTAATTTCTGTACTTTCAACTTACGTTCAGTTTGTGGGGAAATCCATAGGTTAACCTGGAAAGCTATAGATTTCTGAAAAGTAAACTTAGGGCCTTATTACGAGTTTGGTGGTCCTGTGAATTGCTGTATCGGCACTGGCGGTCCAAACATCAGTGAGCTCGGCTGACCAACCGCCATATTACAAGTTGGGCGGATCAGCTTTGGGGAGACTGCTTCTGGACCGCTGAGACCACCAGCAGACATACGGGGTCGTGGTCAGGGAAAGGCAGCTGCCATAGGATGGTACATGGGAGCTGCACCGCTATGAGTATTACGAGTTGCCTGTTCCACAAGTGGACCGCAGCGGTCCAACCGCATGCTTGAAGGTGGCGGTGACAAAGGATCTGGGGTGCGTATTCACCCCTTTCTTCTTCTTTCCGGCAGATTCTGACGTGGCTCCCTTTCTCCAGGTCCCTCCTTCACAGCAGGATCTTCACTCCAAGGATTACAGCCCTTTTTGCGGTGGGCTTCAGATGAGTCAGTTTTGAACTATATACCACAATGCTAGGACTGCCCACATACAGGCTGAACCCCGGTAATGGGGATAAGGCATTTTTTCACATATATCATGCAGATGTGTGCATCTGACACATCTGCAATCGAAATCCACTCACAGGCATCAATATAGTTGTGAAAAATACTCACCCCTGCTGCAAGATCCCTGCCACCACACCACCGGCCCGTGGTCAACTCGTAATACAGCAGTCTTTGGACTGCCAGCGCCGTGGGCTGGCAGGTACGAAGATTAAGAATAGTGATTATTTGTACATCTCTGAATCTGTGGGCACCCATAATAGCCTTGGATTCAATGGGCATTTTTCAAAATGTCTTCTTTCTTTCACACTAGCTTACATATGAAAGGGATCAATGCAGAGAAATATAATTGGTAATGATAAATGTTCTACAGGTCTTTGTTTCCATATGTCCCCCGATAAAAATCGTACCTCACTTGTTTAGGTCGGCCTAGTGCCTACAACAGGATAGGGCCCAAATGCCATGTTTTCCACTGAGAATTACCTTTTTTTTTTTAAATGTGGGTACTGTGGATTTTGGGCACAAGCTCACCTGGCACACCTAGGGGATCCAGGGTGGGTTGACTTTCATGGCTCTCCTGAGGTTTTCTTAACCAGAAGCCTTTGCAAACCTCAAACTTTGATTATAAACACACATTGTCCTCACATTTCTGTGAGAAACATCTCTGGAACCAGTGAGGAGTGACAAATTTACTTCCATCCATCATTTCTCCATTTCTCTAGATAAGAATGGCATCTAATTTGTATGGGTAGGCCAAGTGACTGCGACAGGAAAAGGCCCTAATCAAAACATAGACACATCAAATTTTTCCACTGAAAACTGACCCTTTTTTGCAATGTGGGTAACTGTGGATTTTGTCCTTAGCTCAGTCGGCACCTAACGAAACCTAGCAAACCGGCGCACATTAGAAAACTAGACACCTAGGTGAATCCTGCGTAGGGTTACTTGCATGGCTCTCACAAAATTTTCCTACCCAGAAGCCCTGATAAACCTCAACCTTTGGAGAAAAACACCCATTCTACTCACATATCTGTGGTGGAAAGTTCTGGAATCTGTGGAGATCCTCAGACTTTGTACCACCCAGAGGTCCCACAAGTCTCCAGATAACAATCGGACCCCGCTTGTGTTGTTTGGACCAACAGACTAGGCCCTCAAGCGCTACATGGAGAGGTCAGCCATGGGGTAGCTGAGTTATTTGGGGCCGTGCTGCGCCGCCACCCATGCAGACACTTGTGAAAACTAGACACCCTGGTGATTCCACATTGGTGTGCCTTGCGTGACTCCCCCAAGGTTTTCCTACCCACAATGCCCTGCAAAGGGAAACACAAAAAGAACAATTGATGGACTGAATGTTGAACAATGTCAAACATTCACCCCAGTACAGAGATCTGGGCCTAATTCCATTGTTTTTTTGCTCCCCATGCCATTCAAGTTTAAACTCAGCCATATGCAAATCAGTCTTGAGCCTGCCCCCAATGGGAACAGTCCAGCCCGAACCGACATGGAGAGCACGGGACCCATGTTTGGGCATACCATTCCCACTGCAAAGCGAAACAGCTGCTGGATTCCGACTGGAATTCAGGTCGGGCGGTGCTGCAGCGGCTGCAGGAACTGGGGGGACATGCATACAGGTGGGCATTCCATGTTTCCCTCTGCATACATCCCCTGATGCAGAGGCTCTTTGTTTCCTCACCGCCACACTTTTCATGACGGGCTCACAGCCATGAAAACTGTGGGGGTGAGAAAACTCCTAATATGTTTTTGGTGCCGCGGCGGTGCCAGAAACCGGTCCTAGGAAAGCTTGTTTCCGGTCCAGGGAAGGCATGGCTTGGCAGTTTGGGCTGGACTGTTCCCATGAGGCACAGGGTCAGACTGATTTGCATATGGCCATGTCTGAACTGGGGTCGCAGAGTGGGCTAAAGAACGGTGATGGATCAAACCCAGATCTGTTGACTGGGTGTGAGTGTTTGATTGGTTCTGATGCTCCGTCCATCACCGCCCCCTTTTGTACCGCAGCGGTACTACCAGCATATTAGGGGTCTCAGACTGCTGCATGATCGCCAAAGGATGGCAAAAGTCGTCCTCACCTATTATGACTGTAATCCTTGGTGGGCGGATGTGCTGCCACGGTTCCACAACTGTGCCTCCCTAAGGCTCATGGGAGAGCCTTAAAAAAGGCACAGCCCGGGGACCACCGCGGTACTTTCCTGCACGGGAAGAAATGCACCAGGTACTACATTTCTTCCTGTGCAGGAACTGGGGTTGCAACAATACATGGGGGAATAATATGTGCCCCCCTGCATGCACCCCCGTGCGCAGAAGCACAAGGGGTCCCTACCTTTTTTTCCTCAACACCACACTTTTCCTGGCAGTCTCACCCCCATGAAAAGGATGGCGGTGAGGCAACTCATAATTTGCTTGGCGGTGCACCAGCGGCATGCCAGCATATTGCAGCCACTGACCTCTGTGAAACAGCAGCAGGATCATGGATAAGCCTGGGCAAAGCACTACGCTACGCTTGCGTAGTTTGCGAAGTTCGCGCTACTTCGCACTACGCGAACTGCACGTAGCTCAGTGCGAACACGCGTAGCGTAGTGTTGCGTAGTGCTGCGGTCATTTTTTGCTTGCTCGCGCTCCTCAACGTCAAGTTGGCGACCGCGAGCAAGCAAAATGACATCCCGGCGAGACTTTTTCCTTATTCGCGATCAGCAACATCAAGTTGGCGATCGCGAGCATGGAAAATAAACCTCCCGGCGAGATTCCCAACGTGAGGAGATCAGGTTTCTCATTGCGAGTGGTCGCGTATGCTCGCGACCGCTCACGATGAGAAACTAAAAGTTCGCGTTGAGAAAGCTGCCGCTCGAGTAAAAATCTACTCGAGCAGCAGAAAACTACAGCTCGCACTGTGCAAGATGCCATTTTCAATTATTGCACAGTGCTAGTTGCTTGTCCGCACTGTGCAATCATTGAAAACGACATCTGGCACAGTGCGAACAAGGTACTACGCAGTTCGCGAAGTGCTACGCGTAGCTCGCGTAGTGCGAACTGCACTTTGCATAGCTTCGCGAAGTGCTACTTCGTGAACTACTCCCAGGGTTAATCATGGATCCTCAGGAGTTGCAGCGGTCCTGTGGCGGTACAAACTCCAAAGTTGTAATACGGCAGGTAGACCACCAGTCTGGCGGTCCACAGACGCAAAATGACTGTGGTGGTCCAATGGATCACTGTAGTCGTAATCAGGCCCCTGGCACGCATATGTGATTACTACACATTTTTTTTACCAGTAGTGGTATTGCTACTTATGTGTCATTACCATGCATTTTTTTGACTAATTATGTGTTTTATGACTAGCGTTATTTCCATGAATAGGTAAGTAAATGGGTAAGTATGTCAGTAAATATATGTTATAGGTATGTGGTAAATATTCATTTTATGATAATTCTTTTATATATATTTTTTTAATGATAATAAGTTTTAGGGACAGAATGTAAGGTACATAGGGGTGTTGGGTGGGGAAGTGTATTAATACTCAGGTATTCATTTTTAAACTTTAGTATTTATAGTTATACATTTTAATAGTTTTAATTAGTAAAAAATAAAAAATGTTTAAATATTTAATAAAAATGCAAATGTAGTTTTGAATGACTGGATTTGAGGGATTATTTTTAACTCTTTAGTTTGAATTTTTATGAATTGTAATTGTTTTAAATTAATTACAATTTAAATGTTATAAATATGTAATAAAAATGCAAGTTTAGTATTTAAGGATCAGGTGCTAGGGATATAGGGGATTGGGCTTGTAAGTGTATTAATGCTTGGGTATTATTGTTAATTCTTTAGTGTTATTATTAATACATTTTAATTGTTTTAAATGAATAAAAAAATTATATATATTTAATAATATATTAAAATTAGTGTTTAGGGATGGGATGTAAGGGAAATAGGGGTATTTGGTGGGGAAGTGTATTAATACTCAGGTATTAACTTCAAAACTGTAGCATTGACATGTATTAATTGTAATTGATATTAAAAAAATTACGTTGATTTAAAAAAAATATATATATTTTTAGGGATGGGATGCAATGGATAAAAGTGGTTAGGTGGGGTAGTGTATTAATATTCAGGTATTCATTTTAACACTTTAGTATTAATATGTAAGGTTTGGAATTTAGTAAAATAATATTAATATTTAAAAAAAAGGTAAATTAGTATTTAGGGATGGGATGTATGGTATATAGGGGTATTTGTTTGGGAGGTTTTTAATTCTTAGGTATTAATTGTAGTAGTTGAATATTAATGATTAAAAAGAATTTATTTACATTAAAAAGTTGCTGTTAATTATTATTTTTTATTATATAAAAATATATATGATTGAATTTCTAAGATATAATTTATTAATTTACAAGCATTTCTTTGTCAAAATTACATTTTAAAACATTATTTGAAAAAATGTAAATGTAATACAAAGGTTTAATATTATTTATTTAATGATAATATAGAAATAACAAAAAATGTACAAAAATAGTAAATACTATAACATATTTTTGAAAAATATAAACACATTTATTATGATATGTAACGTATTTTTTAAACATTTTCCCACAGTTTACCATTAACTTCAATGGCAAATATTGTCCTTTTTCTGTTTTTACTTTTCAGCTAGATGCTTGCGGTTGTACAAATGTTTCTACAGTTGGTTGAGCATTGCAGTCAAAATCGGAAGCGAGAAAGAGCTACAGGTAAGAACAATTTACTTTACTAAGTTTATAGGTGGCTATGTTTATTGTAAGGTACGGGGGAAGGTAGTTGGATGTTAGATAGTAATATCTGGTGTTTTTTATGTCTTTTTATCCTATTTCAATTCCCATGTAGGTTGTGTTCATATGCTCACGTCGGGACAATTGGTTTATTTTCAAAGTCAGTTTATAAAAGCAACATTTTCACTTTTTTGCCTACATGTTTTTTATATTGTTCGAGCTGCTCTTGGAACGGAGTTGAAGAAAGAAGACAGCGACAGGTAGGAATTTAAACTTTTGATAATTTGGTAAAGAAATGTGGAAAATGACAATTCATTTGTGTAGAATTGCTAAAACAGGCAAGTAATTTAGGGAAATATTAGTTTGTTTTATAAATGTAATATACGATCGATGTGCAGGCGGTAGTAAAATGCTCTTTTCTACTGCGGTTTGTGGGCTGCAGCACAAGCCACAGTAGAAAATCTCACTTTGTGCACATCCGTGCACCGTGTGCCAGGCATCATGTGGTGCCTGGCACATGGTGCAAGGATGTATGGGGAGACACTACAGGTGCTCCCCAGAAGTGACAGGGCCCTGCTTAGGGCCCCCAAAGTCCCTTTCCATCTGCCTATTCCTGGCAGTGGGAAAGGGATATACTAATCCCTACTGCGGAACCTGAGCAAGCATTGCCTCCATTGTAGGGTTAGGAATCCGACCGCCATCACAGTGGGATCTTTGATCCTAGCGGAGGCGGCGGTCTTTCCCCCGACATTATCGCTACGACCGCCTGCAACGTAATGCGGCAGTCAGACCAATGCCCTGGATGAAAGGGGAACCACCACCGATGGCCTGTAGGTGGCAGTCTGCCTGACATCATATTGAGGGCCTTTCCTCCTTCGTCAACATTTGCAAAATATTATGTAGGTTTAGGTAAAGTTTGCAAATTGATTTGCTGAAGCAATTGTGCCATTTCTCAATGACATTGTTAGTCTTTGCACCTCCCTCTAAGCAGGTCATGTAACAGTTCCACCATTCAACAGGAAATCTTGGTCTCCTCCTGTGACCCGACCTGCTTAGATGGCCAATCCATGTATCTTCAAAATGAATTAGTAGGGGTGCCAATTTATCTTCAGTTTGGCTAAAATATTATGACTCAGAAATTTCTGTGTAGCACTTGTCTACATTGTCAGGAGGTAGGAAGCATAAGCAAGGTAGTTTTTAAAATTCAAAATTAAGTTTATTGTAATCCTTAACTAAGGATGATTTTTGAATTTTACACCTATATGCCTGAGAAAAGTGAAAAAAATCCTTGCATTTGGGTAGTTGGGTATATTTTTGTATTTGTGTTAATCACTGAAAATCCAAAGTCAATTATTACTTTTCTAAGGCTTTTACGTATTGTTTTGTATTAAATAACTGTTAATAACTGTTAATAAATCAGTGTATGTTGAGGATTGCTTATCAGGGAGTAAACTATATACTAGTGGGACAGATGTGTTAATTATATTAGCATGAATAGTGTAAAGTTGGGTGAATGGATGTAGTGTTGATTTAAAAATAACATCCATCATCCAAATTTCACTATTTTCAAGTGTTAAAAGCTTATGGTTTGTGCTAAATTTTAGAATTCTTTTTGAGGGATTTCGTTGTCATGCTGTAAAAAGGGTTCTTTGAAGACAGTGCTTGTTAACTCAGGGGTATGTCAATGTCAGAATACGTTTGTGGTGTTATTTGTTGGGGATTACTTGTCTGTTTTTGTCTTTGTACCATTCTCCTCATATTGGGAACTGTAGGCATCCTACTGGCTATGTGCATAAAAATGGTTTCAGATACCTGTCTTAAAATTGAGCCACATTGGAGGTGGATGCCAGGTCTATTCTGTATGTTTTCACATACTACGATCTCTATGGCAGAGGAAGAGTGATTATACTCAGTTGTCTTAACTATAGTGTCTTCCACAGTAACCGCTCTCCCTGTGCAATGGAATGAGAAGTACTGCACACACCTCCAATGACATCTGGACTCACTGAATCTTTCCTCACAATAAAGGTAGCCAGCATACTTTAGTAGTTTCATTAACTGGGGATACCGCTGATTTTTGTTCTGTTAAAAAAGAGAAATAGAAAAAAGTGTATGTTTATGTTTTTGCTATTGTATTATATTTTTGTTTGTTTGCCTGTTCTAAAATTGAAAAAAAGTTTAGCTATTTTTCTGTGGAGAGAAAATTAAAGGTTATATTCTCTGTTGAAAATAAAAGTTTTAAAGCCTTATTACAAGACTGATTTGCATAAAGCGGTGTCTGAACTGGGGTGGCAAAGTGAGCTAAAGAACGATGATGGATTCAACCTAGATCTGTGACTGGGGGTGAGTGTCTGAAAAGTTTCAGTGCTCCGTCCATCATCTCCTTGTGTTTGCTATTGTATATTTCCCACTCTGTTTATTGGAAAAGTGTAAACCTCAGTCTGAATATCTGTTCCTGTCTCCTCCTCCTTCTCCGAAGGCCATTGAGAATCCGCATTCTCCTCGCAATCACGTACAGCGTTGCCATAGTGGAACACCCTGATGCATTGTGGGCTTTCTATATATGGTGCATCTGGTTACCACATGATGAGAGTTGGTGGTAATTTGCACATGCAAAAGTCACATTCCGTGACTTTTCGCTATTTTCGAATAGTTGATACACTCAGCTATTTAGTAATAGGGAATCGGTAAAAGCAACTTGCTAACTCTGGTTGCTAAAATACAAATTCTGTTACATTTTGGTTCAGAAACGTAGGGAAAGGAATGCTTTTTGTACAATCGGAAATGCCTTTTTTGTGGTCGGTAACCAGTTTGCATCTGGTTACCGATTTGCAAATGCTTCCTACATCTGGTCCCTGATGCCTAAAAATGTTGTGCACCCAATACCTAAGAATATTTGTCATGTTTGCAGGGTGAACTGGAATTGGACTACAAACCATCTGCACACAAGTAGAGTTTCTATAAGGGCTGTAGACAACAATCATCTAGAGAATACACCCACTTGCCCCCTACATGGAAAGCACACCACTTAGAATTCCTAATTTCTAGCCTGATGGCTGACAAATTCAGTGTCTACAGTCTACACCAGCATCTCTCTGGCATGGAATATCTCGGTGGCTAAGAACATCATCTGCCCCCACCCTTTCCTAGACAGCAACGCTTTCAGCTTTTCTGGCAATTGTCGATAGGGGATTGTCTCTTCAGGACTTTCTCATTCATCCATAAACTCTGTGCATTCAGTGCCTTTAAGGTTGGAGGTTTAATATTAATGAGTTTTAATTCTGACTGGGTTGTTGTTGTGCCCCTCAGGGGTGCTATAGAAATCAATTGATTTAAACAAGAGTGACAATACTGATCCCTAGCTTTAACCATCACACACTAATTTACTACTGAAACTGTTTTTGATATACAGAGATATAGAGAAGTTTCAAACTGAGGTGTGTGCTGAAAGCAACACACGATGACGCAGCAGTGCAGAGTTTGAGGGAGATTCAGGTGGATCCTGCAGCTATTATTGAGCAGGATCTCAGATCGTACTCAGCCCCAGTGAAATTCCTTGCAAATCTGCTAGTATAACCTGCAGGGAATGAAGGGGGTTTCTTATACTTAGAATCAGGTTAGTGCAACACAACCTAGAGGGTGACCAGCTCTCTTTTTATTGGAGTTTCATCCTGGCTGGGACCTAGCTGGAGCTTAGCACCTTGATGCCAAAGCAATGGAGGAAAACATAGGAACTCAGTTTGTTAATACTTCTGAAGTTCTTAAGAGAAACTATGATTTGGAGGCCGTTTTGTTTTTAGTTATTAACATTAAATGTGTGAGTCATTCTGGTAGTATTGGTTTCAAGTGATGAAACAGGACTCAATCAGCAGGGCAGGCCCCTAAGGAGCCAAGGTAGGCTCCATGCAGTAGAGCAGTCTTGTGAAGCAAACAGCAGTCTACAGCAGCAGACAGTCCTCTGAGGCGCCTGTCGTAGGTCCAGAAAGTGAACTGAATAGTGGGTCTGAGGGTCCTATTTTTATACCTCGTGCCTTCTTTGAATTTGGAGAAGTTTCCAGAGAATCCCCTTGAAGTAATTGATGTTTCCTGACTCACTTACCCTGGCTCCAAGCTAGCTGCATGAACAATGCAGGGGTGAAAAGTCCTTTGTGCAGAGGTAGGGTGTTAGAAATGGGGGTCTCTAGTTGGCAGAGGTAGGTACCTTCGTCCAAATAGGGACCGTTGCTTCTAGTAAGGGTAAGGAGGACACACACTTTAGATATCACCTGCTCAGCCCCTGGGTAGCTTGGCACGAGCATACAGACTTATCCCAAAGGCAATGTGTAAAGTATTTGCACTCAAAACACACAATAATACAGTGATAACACCACAAATGTACACCACAACAGTTTAGGAAAAATAAAGTATCTTTATCTAAACTCAACAAGACCAAAACAATACAAATCCAACATACATGTAATAAGAATTAAGGGTGAGTGGAGTGGGCAGAGTTGCACTATGCGGAGTTCCGCTGAGTTGCATAAAAACTCTGTGGAATTCTGCGGACTCTCAGTTCCTCTCACATGCCTTTATCAGCTCTACAGTGGCTTCTTCCAGCCGCCATATGCGGCTGCCCGAGGCCGCCGCAGGGGGCCACTCAAGAGGGCGGCCCTGTAGTGGCATCGGTCTTCCCCCCACCTTTATCCCCCCCTTTCCCGGGGGGGGGATTGGCTGGGGGAGGAGTCCCCACCAAGTCGCGGGTGTCCAGCGTCACATCCGGTGCGCTGGGCAGGGTGAGGGGTACATATGTCCCCCCGCCCCCTTTCCTGCCTCTTTGTGCACCGGACGCGCCGCGGACACCACATTTCCCACACGCTCTCCCACCCTACCACTTACCCGGCTTTTTGGCAGTGGGAAGCATGTCTAGGACTTTGTAATGTTGTGCTTTTTCCTTGCAGGCGGAGTTACAGGGCGATCTGGAAGCATATGGGTACAGAATGGTACCTCTGCGCGGCACATAAGTGTGCAAGAGCTGAACCCCAGGGGCCTAATGGGAGGTTCACGGAATCTATGACGGTGCCCCGTTAGTCCTTCGGGCGGTTGTGGGCCCGAGCAACTAGGGGCTTGCCCAGCTACACTCCGCCCCGAAAGGGGGCGTGAGTATAATGGACCAAGGGTAGTCAGGTGATCCGGGAAGGGGATCACCAGAAGGTGCAGTACAAAGTGGTTTGCCACGGTGCTGCTAGGCTCATCAGGCGGGCAGGTGGCGAGAAGGCTGCCTGTCCTTGGATCGCCTGTAAGCTAACCCACCAGATTACATAATGTTGTATGTAATAAACCTCCAACAGTTTTTTCCCAAGTATACACTTGTTTAGAGTGTATTTATTTTTGGGCATTCATGCTTTGGTGGGGAACCTTTTGCCATGATGTTGCTATGCCTGCTGCACTCACACACGTAGGTACTTGAACAGACCACTCACCAGCATGATCTCTGTGCCTTGGGCTGAGCGGCTTGTTCTGATTATGGGTGGCAAGTGCAAATAGACGCCACCCTATCAAAGAGGTAGTGTGTTAAGTCCTCCACTGCGTCTTGATCTGTATCGTGCAAAGCTGTGGCGCTCATGCTAGAATGTCGCTGGCTTGCAGATTTCTCCAACAGAGGCTGAAACTGAAAGGAAGGCACTTTCAATCCTGTGGAAAAGATGCCTGGGGGCAGCGGTGGTTCCTGACACTCCCGCGAGGGCTGGTAAGGTTTGTCTTTTTATTTTCTTTGATCTAAAAGGGCACTACTGCTAGCACAGACTTGTGTAAAAAACATGCTAAGGTTACACTATCGCCTTGTACCTGCTCCTTCTACTTCCAATGCAGAAATCATAGGTTTTCCTCGTGTTATCAAAAAAATGTGGTGTCCTTTTATCAAAAGACTCTTTGCTTTGATTCAGCGATATTTGTGTTGGGCATTCTATTAAAATGGCTATCAGGCTTTGAGTTGCGCAAGAAAAAAAAAGACTGGTGATGAATGTGCGAAGCGTACAGAATGTATGGGGCAGATTTATAAGCGCCTTGCGCCACTTTTACGCCGCCGTTGCGTCACTTTTGTGACGCAGCGGCAGCGCAAAACCAGCGCCAGTCTGCAGGGTATTTACAACGTGACGCATCTGGGAGATGCGTCACGTTGTAAAGCCCTGCGCCAGAAGTAGGCGTTCCAACGCAGGGGGGGGGGGCGTTCCGTCGCGGGAACGCCTCCTAAAAGTGGCTGAGTGAAATCTACAAGATTTCACTCAGTCACTTTTGAGCCCATGCTGCGTCAAAACCCTGCGCCTGCTTGAAGCAGGCGTAAGGATTGACGCAGCATTGTGGAGATAGGGCACCCCAGAGCCTTGCTGGAGCTGCGTCGCGCTTGCGACGCAACTCCAGCAATGCGCCGCCTTTACGGCACAGATGCGTCACGCATCTTCCCGTTTCTGCCCCATTGTAAATGCGGCGCATCCATGGTGGCGGAGCCGTGACCCAAAATAACTGGCGCATCCCTGCTGATATGCAGGGATGAGCCAGTTATTGTAAATCTGCACCTATGTCGCTAACTTTATTTTAAATAGGAATACTTTATAGCACAAAATCATTTAAATTGAAATGCTGCCATCTATGGGTTGAGCAAGAAAAACAAAAAACAAACATCCAATTTTAGCTTAAAATGTTTCTACCTTGGTTAAAGCTCTAGACGGCAAGTTCTCCATATTGGAAGGGACAGTCTCAGAGGTAAACAGCTGTGTGTCTGGATGAATGGAAAGGTGAAATAAAAGGGCTCATATGAACAAAGGGATGACAAATTGTTCTTATTTAAAAAATCCGAATACACAGATGTCTGTATTTATGCGCTGCTAGAGGAAAGCATAGATTTCAGGATTTCCCAATTTCACCGGCGGAAATTGAAAAATAAAATTAGCGCATGTGTACCGGGGCAAAAAGTATCCTTTTCCAAGCAAAGCAACACGGGATCACCTGACACTTTGTAGAAAGAAAATGCACATAGATGGAAAAGCTGTCTGTCCACATTTGATAGCTAAAAAGGCATCAGTTGAATTCAGTAGTCAACGAATAATTTCTTTTGCACAATAGAAGTATTTACTAGTAGTAACGCATCATTTCTTCTCTTGAGATTATGAACACTTATCCTGGAGCAATCTTGACAACGGCGCGGCCTACGCTGATTTTGTGAGGAAATAAATATGCATCCAGTCTGGAGACAAAGGTCCGGGATGCAAGATACATTTTTCCCCTATTTAATTTAGTGCATTATATTGGCCTTGTGTCTTATTTGGCCTTTGCCACCTGCAGTAGAGACAGATGAGCACGTTCATTGTTGCAAGCGTTCTGCACAAAACTAGGGTCAGAGTTTTTGGCCCAACTCCACTTTCCCAGTGGAGAGCGGAGTTGCCGAAACTCTGCAAACTCTGCTGGCAGAGCGGAGTTCACCGACAACACTTAATAAGAATATGACTTTTCAAAGGTTTCAAGCAATTGGGTCCATAGAAAATGATGGATGTGTGATGTCTCACAAAGTATTTGTAGCTGCATCAAAATTCACAAGGCCAAACAGCCACAGAGATGTGAAGCGTAGAGCAACAAAGAGAAGAGTAAGTTCCTGAAACCATGAGTGTGAGAAGTTGGCCTGATATATGCTGTCCACTAGTTCTAGTGGACACCTTGTATCAGTCCAAACAACCCCTTATTGGTTATAGGTTAAAGACAACCTTTATTGAAAGCTATCCTAGTGGTAGGTATGGAGAGCAGCCTTCAGGCTAAGTCTTGTAGGAATGTAAAGCAGCTTGTTTTACCAGTCTATAATATCGTGCGTGACTAAATAAAAGATATCCACACCAGGTATATAAAATATATGTATTTATTACTAAACACACCCTCCTAGTCTCTTTATGAGACTAGAGGTCAAAACACATAAGTTACACTTAAATAATCACAGTAAAATAGCACAAATACACATCAGGCCCTAGGGGCAAGGCAAACCATATACTAAAAAAGTGGTATAAGAACCATGACTTAACTAGACACAAGGCCTAGAGCCTGTAGAATCGCTGGGACCCCAAAGAACCACCCAAAGGTAGGGACACAGGGGACCCACGGGGGCTGTGTGCAGTGTGTGAACACAGCCGCGAGCTCCCGTTAGCTTCTATGGGGAAAGTCTCGGTTAGATTTTTAAAGATTAGGGACACTTAGAAATAAGTCAGGACCAAACCCTTTTGGACTTAGGAAGTTCTAGGGCTAGCACCCACCGGAGCACTGGAGTACTCGTGTTACCTCACCCAGGGAAGCCGGGTGTATAGGTGTCTTTTGGTGTCGGGTCGCGTTGTCGATTTCAATGGGAGCTGGCGAAGAAGTGCTGCTGCCATGAAGATGCGAGGTGTCCGAAGAGATCCAAGCCTGGATCGAAGATGAGTAGAACCTGAAAGAAGAGGGGACAGAGTCTGGGTCACTAGCCAGTGACCAGAAAGGTGATAGGCAGATGCCCACCAATGTCAGGTGATTTCAGGTAAAGAAGGTGAAGCTTGACTCTTCAGCCACGAGGACCAGGAGGTGTCGAGGACAATCAGGAGCTGGATTCGAGCTGTCCCACAAAGGATGTCAAGGACTGCAGCGTCGGTGCCTGGATTGGACACAACAAGCCTTGGCAACAGCAACCCACGCAGAAACAAGAAAGATGCTTTGGTGCAGACCAGCAAGGTCTGTGGGACTCACCACTTGGACTGGAGTCAGGGCACATCTGGAGCAACCAGGAAAGCCCAAGTAAATACAAAGTTACCCCCTCAGGGACCCACCAGTCAACGGACCAGGGATCGCAAAGGGACCTCAAGATGAAACACAAAATGGCAGCCCACGGGTCACTCGGAATGACTAGGCCGACAATCTTCGGTGGATTCAGTGCGTGAGGTGGGGGCTACAAGTCAGCCCAAGCACGACTTCAGGAGACGTCGAGAAGTCATTGGACTTGCAGAAATGCACAGTGACCAGGAGTTCCAGTTCCACGCTACTCACGAGGGCTGCGGGTCTCAGCTTTGCTAGGGACTCGGGTCGGTCTCTGAGATGTCTGGAAATCCTCTTCCTGGACTGCAAATACTTCAGAGTCCGGCGGGAGCTACGATGATGCAGACTGGCAAATTGCTTCATTGGTGCCTGCCAAGCAGGGGAGTCACTCCTTGACCCCAAGGGAGATTTCTTCAGTCCTCTGGTCTTGAGTAGAGCGTCAAAGGTCCAGGATTCAGTGTCAGAGTTTTGTCCAGGGTAATCTAGAGTCCTAAGGACAGGGGTCCCATACTTATACTAAGGTAGGGGGTTGGACATACTCTGGGGACCCACCTATGAGAGGGTTTGGAAAGAGGGGTGGCTACACCAATTTCCATTGTCCAGTTTCGCGCCAGAGCAGGGGATGGACACCCTGGAACCGGTTTGAGCTGGACTATGCACAGGGACAACAAGTGCGCCCCCAGTGCAGGACTTCAAAGCACTCAGAGAGTGCTCCCACCCAGCCTCAATACACATCAGCCTGTCTGGGAGGTGGTTACAGGAAACCTATTGTCCAGGCCTCCCCTGAATTAACCCTACTGCTCTTCCTCTTGGTAGGCACCTGATTCCAGGGCCTGTCCCGCTTTAGACATTTTGGCCTGTGACCTAGTCACAGCAAAGACATGAGCAGAGATCCCTAACATTTCTGCATGTGTCATGAGCTCCACTTCAGCCCAAGCTGAAGTCTCTAGATCATTGCCAAGCAAGCACTGTACAGGTAGGTCTGCACTTACGACAGCCTTCTTAAGGCCAGTTACCCCTCGCCAGGAGAAGTTAATAACTGCCAGAGAATGGTCTGTTCTGACATTGCTAGCATCGGTCACTTGGTACATTTCACCAAGTATAATCTGCCCAGGATCCACAAGATCTTTTGTCACCATTGTGACACTTGCTCCTGTGTCCCTGAATGCCCAAGCCTCTACTCAAAGGTTGTTGTCTGTATTTGCCCAGATTACTGGGACTCACAAAGGGGGACATATCCGTGCCCCCATCACAGACAAGCACAGCCTGAGTTGGAACTCTGACTAGGCCTGAGTCCATCTCAGAACCCAGGGTCAATCCTACTACACCCTTATTCTGGACATTGCCACCACCTATTGTAGCTGTACTAGGGGAACAGTTGCCTTAGGGGCAATGGTGGCTGGAGTAGATTCTTTGGACTTGGTGCAGTCACTGGTCCAGTGAGTTTTCTGTTTACAGATTTTTCACCAAGGTTTCTTTTGGCCTTTTCCCTTCTTAGACTGGGACTCCCCATTTGAAGAAGATTTTTGGGGCCCTTGAGAAGACTTCTGGTCTTTACCGTTGTCCCCACCCTTGTAAGAGTTCTTAGAATCCTGCTTCTTTGGGTCACCACCTTGGTTCTGTACCTTCTGCCTCACCCTGGTTCTGACCCATTTGTCTGCCTTCTTTCCCAATTCTTGGGGAGAGGTCAGATCAGAGTCTACCAGGTACTGGTGCAACAGCTGATTTTGACAGTTATTAAGAATCTGCTCCCTCATTATCGGATTGTACAATCCTCTGAAGTCACACACTTTACTGCCCAATAACCAACATTCCAGACCTTTAGCAGCACAGTCAACAAAGCCAACCCAGTCTTGATTTTGTGCTTTTTGGGTATCCCTGAACTTTAACCTGTATTATTCAGTGGTTAGGCCAAACCCATCTATCAGTGCACTTTTCAAGACCTGGTAATAATCAGCATCCTCTTCTCTTACAGTGAGGAGCTTATCTCTACCTTTGTCTGCAAAGGAGAGCCATAAGATTACTGCCCACTGACCTTGAGGGACCTTCTGTAGTTTACAGGCCCTCTCTAAGGCAGTTATCCATTTGTGGATTTCATCCCCACTCTGGTAGGGAGGGACAATCTTACTTGGGTTTCTATGGTCATAACTCATAAGACGTCTCCCTATCTCTAGGGAAATTGCTGTCACCAAGGGACTAAGGATGGGCGGAAATTGCGTAATCGCGTTACGCAAATCTTTGCGAAAACACTAAAAATATCCACGAACACGCAGAAATATCGCAAAGGCGTGGAAGTTTTTGTCCTGCCTGTTTGCGATGGTTTTTGCGAGTTCGCGTTGGAAATGTGTCGCCAACTTGCCCATACGGTCGCTAATGGGTGCAGTCATCTTGTTTTCACTTGTCCCGCCCGCTCACGATGCTATTTCCTGTTCCGGGTCACGCAATGCTTGCTCACGCTTGTTCGCGATAGGTATTTCCTGTTCGGGAACGCGTCGTGCGTGTTTTCACTTGTCCCGCCCGCTTGCAATGCTATTTCCTGTTCCGGGTCGCGCAATGCTTGCTCGCGCTTGTTCGCAATAGGTATTTCCTGTTCGGGAACGCGTATTGCGTGTTTGCGACGCTTTTTGCATGCTCGTGGGGAAAATATCTCGCGAACTTGCCCATGCGGTCGCAATGGGCGCGGCCATCTTGTTTTACACTCTATGCTATGGTTCTGGGGCCTGCTTTTCACTCCTTCCTCTATCTTTTCAATCCTTTGTTTCTGAAAACTTTTTTTTGATCTTTTTTATTTATTATCTCTCTCTCTATTTTCCTGATTCTATTTTTTTTGTTTTTGTCTACTTTTTGTGTGTTTTTAACAACTTTTTCACTCTTTTTCTATTACCTGCTTTTTTCATTTCTTTTACTTACTTTTTTAATTTTTACCCTTTCTTTTCCGCCCCCGCCTACCCCAGAACCAGCTGTCGCACCGGTGGTCCGATATCCTGGACTGGGAGCAGAACTTGCTGGACCTGCTAGGAGTGGAGGTCCCGGGTCTTGGTATTTAATTATTACTACTTTGTGTCTGTTCTTCTGCTCTGTGTTATATATTGCGAATATATATTTTTTCCGTTCACCTAGAATGCTGCTGCTTACATACATTACAGGTTGTTTACGTTTAAAAGTCTTCTGTGGTTGTTATGACACGGGTGCTCTGCGCTACTAATCTTGTTATTTGCAACTTTGCGTTTGCGCTCGTTTTGCGTGATTATGTAAGAGTTTATTTTAGAAAACTTAAGTTAGATAATGCTAGAGTGACTCTAGTCCTTCCTTTGTTCTGTCACTAAGAGATAGGGGTGGATTGATACTTAGGTTTAGTTTCTTAATATAAGTTTGTAATTTTTTTGTGGTCTGCGATGCGTGACGCCCCCTCTGTCATGTCACGTGCTGCTGAGTGCTGCTAGGGCATACCCCAGTCCTTAGTAGAACCTTTTGTAGTTTGTTCAGTGAGTGGTAATAGGCTTAGCACTAGCAGAACATCTGCATCAACCAGCCAACAATTTTGTGTATGCAAAAATACAGCTATATGTCCTCCATTTATGCATTTTTGAGGACTAAAACAAGTGGAAATGCTTACTTAATGTACAATTGGCACGCCTGGAATAGGTGGGCTAGGTCAGGTGGTACGTACTACTTAGGCTTAGTTAGTATTCTGGAATCAGAATGGAACACTGGATTAGTATAGATAAATTAGAACTAGTCAGTCCGCGGATCCCCAGATACTACTTGTCGACCAGATTAGATAGGTCAATTTTATTGCAATTGTTGTTTACACAAATGTTTTTTTGACAGTCTTATGAAAATATTTTATTTGTTTCTCACCAATCATCAATGTTTGTCTTTTTCTTTCTTATATCTTTCATGATCATTACCCAGGGGCAAGAAGACGAGGGCAGAGTCGGCGGGAGCAGTTCCAGTCGGACAGGAGGATCAGAACGAGGGCTCTTCTGCTGGCCTCATTAAGTCTTCCTGTTTTTAATATTAATTCTTATTCACTAACTTTTACTGCACCGTATTTTTTTCCCGAACTATTGTTTCCGTTTCCTAATGCTATTTTTTACCAACAATTACCCTTCGATCTAGACTATCTGTTTCTAGATTCTTGTTATCCCTGCCTCTAACTGCCTCTGCTATGACTCTCTGTACTACTACTGTTAGTCTGTCTGTAGCTAAGCATGCCCTGTTGGCCACTCTTTGTTTAAAAGGTTTTAAATAAAACTCAGATTCACCAGTGGTTCTAGCCATTGATGAGTCCAGTCCTTTGGGTTGTCCTCTCGTACTCCTTCTATTCTTCTTAATCTTTGAGGCTTTATTAATCTTGATGTTTTTCGACAATTCCCACCAACAAAATTCCCAACCAGATTTTACTATTTTGATAGGATAGGACATACTACTACTGTTTTAGGGATTTTCCACATACAGAATATTGCACAAGAAAATAGGATGTTGGTGATGGGAGGTTAGACCTTCCACACACTCACACCTCAATCAGAACAGAACCCACCACAATCCCCTGCCCGACTAGTTATAATAGTGTTTCATTACTGTTAGCTCTCCGAACCCCCCTCAAGATACCCAATGAGTAGACAACCCAGAACATAACACTCCGACCTCTCAGTCGTGGAAGCAATGCACATGCACAGTTTGCACACCCTTCCTTTTGCTTGCTCACTTGTGTAAGTCCATCCACACCAAATACCTCCGAGTCTGTGTAAGTTTAAAAAGTTTATGTGCAACTGACAAGCTCTTGACGTTGTTCTATAATGCAGCACCAACAGCAAAATGCATAAGATTAAAACTATAAACATTGTTACACTTAGTTACACTTACAACAGCTACAAGTCCATAGAACGAAGAAAAAAAAAGCGAAATCATGATTGATAATAAGTGAACAGTAGTGGAAGCACCACCATCCCCTTTGTAGGAATAGGAATATAGTTTATATAAAATTATAAATGAAGATCTCTGAGCGAATTCTGTGGACCCCTCACCTTAGAAGAAGCTAGTACTGGTTACATCATAAGCTCTGCAAAGCTCTGGTTCGTAGAAGGGAATCTTCTGTCTGTTAGGAGAAAAATGGTGCTTGTTAGTATATTGCAAGCATTTCTCAGTCGTGGCAAAAAGTGTAGCATTTTGGATAAGCAATATAGACTAATACCAGAACTCCATAACAAAGTGGTCTGTTTTGTTTGACCTTGTACGCAGCACTTAGGCAGTAGCAGTATGAGCTCACAAGGGCTCAAAGGCGTCACTCTTTATACAACAAGCTGCGAGGTAACGACGCCTGTGCTAAAATAAAAGACACAAAGGTAAAATGGTAGCATGGCTCAGGCTAACTAAGCAAAGACTAGAATGGCCCTAGGGACCATATAACTACTAGTTTCTACTCTACTACTACCTGATTTGTACTAATGATGTATGTTGTATATGTATGTATTACTATTAACTCATTTTTCAATCTTGCTAGTGAAAAATAGGGGGAGGTGGATATGACTCCTAAAAAATGTGTAATGATTTTTCAAGGCGCACTACCAACCACCAGTGCCGGGGCCAGCGGCGAAGGCGACGCGGCTGCTGACGGAGTAGAGGAGGAGGCAGCAGTTGCAGGAGGAGCTGCAGGGGGTGAGCCAGCAGCAGTGGCGGGCGGTGGTAAGTTAGATTCCTAATCCTTACTTATTGACATTACACTCACTGCAAGGGTGTACTGTATAATACTGTACAGTTGACTTTCGAAGTAAGACGTTTTTGTGAATGGTTGAAGACACCCTTTACTTAGCATTAGTAAAAGCATCAGTGGCGGGAGTGTTGAGTAACCAATGGCCTCTTCTATCTGATTTCAACTCAGTTGTGTAAGTTTTATGGAGAAGACTAAAAGTCAGATCAGATGACCTTGATGGATGGGTTGAACAAAAAAGGGAAAGAAGAGTGGAAGGAAGAAGGACGGGAGAGATTTAATATTTATGACTGGCAGAGACGGATTTGTGGGATGCAGCATGCATAGGTGGCTAATAGGAATCAGATGCATGGTTGGCTGAATGCCTGAAACTCCCACAAATGTTAAAGTCCAAGAAAGTGGGAGGATAGATAGTACATACCACAAATGTTATGTACTGTGCTTGCTAGTGCTACCGTGACACTATGTGTAGAAATATTTGTCTTACTGCTTTGCTAAGAGTATATTTTACAATAGTCTTGTTTTTTCTTCTTCATATATAGCTACTCCTTCCAAGGGGAAACCTGACCTGAAGGAGTTGGCAGCCAAGGCCCGGCGCCGGAACCTGGAGGCCTTACAGACTGAATACTGTCGGCTGGTGGTTCTGGAAGAGGAGGAGGAGGCGGCAGCAGCTGCAGCCTCCTCCAATGCCCCAGACCCCAGCCACCGCCCTCCAGTGGTACAGCGTCACCGTCTGGCAGCTGCCCGCCAACGCCCCTCCATCAGTGCTGCCCCCCCCGTGGATGCAACTGCCGTGCATTGAAGCGCTGTGTTGCCCGCCTGGAGGAGCAATTCGTGTCCTCCTGAAAAAAGCCCGCCGAAATTAGACCCTGTTATTGGCCCTTTTTTAATTATTCTTGGTGTGGGTGGAAATTGGGCGTTGGGTTTTCTCTGTTGGACAATTGGACATTTTCTTTACGGACATTGGTTGGGGTTAGGGAGAGGGGTGGGGCAGGTGTGGGATTTTTTTTACATAGTTTGTTTTTGTTAGGGTATTAAATATTATATTTCAGTTTACATACAATGTTGTTAATGTTTTCTGGGTGGGGTTACTGTTTTACATCACACTGTATACTTCTTTCCTTGCTGGTGCTGGACCGCCCATGGCCAGTGTTTGATTTTAATAATTGGATGACTTTGTAAGACAGAAACAGATAGATGCGGCAACCCGCACTGAGTGACTTGTCCTTCTAGCACTGTCAGTCTCTTCTACTCTAGGCACTCTGCAACTGGACTCAAAGGGGTTTGTGAAATTGAATTAATGAAAACCATGTCCATTATTAATTATGCCTCCCCCAAACTTCTCTTTGCTTGATGTTTAACTTAGGCACAGCGATGGCTGCATGGTGATGATGGTTTTCTTTCCTAGCATGCCATGGTTATGGTGGTGGTAGTAGTAGAAACTGGCAGCAGCATTTGCAAAAAAAGAAAATGAGACAGTCAGTAGGCTGAGAGAGACTCTTCGAGAAGTAGTAGAATGAAGTACAGTACAGAACTTACTGCCAAACAATAATATGCCAAAATACAACAAAACATAATGGTGGTGGGGATAGCCTAGTAGTAAACAGAGTTATAAACTCTAGTTGTGTCGAGTCACTCGACTAGGCCTACAGTACACAGGATACAAGCGTAACTGTTAGTGCTGTGTAGGAGGATGACAACAAATGAAATCCATTAATCCAATCAATGCCGGGAATTAATGCTGATGTATTAGGTTCCTTTGGAAAAAAAAAATTACCTCACAAATATACTTCTCATGGGTGGGCAAGCAGAAGAAGATCCCCGCCCTGCCTTGAAATTGAAGTACTGTTGCTTTTGCCAACATTTGCCCCAGCAAGCGTGTGATAAATTATTGGTGTACATTTAATGTAGTCATACCTCAATAAGTCACACAGCCCGGGGGGAAGAGGGTTAGGGTTTGTTAAATGGTTGGGAAGGGGGGTTTGGGGAAAGGTTTGAGACCAAAATACTGTACGCATGGGCAAACATCAAACGACAGAATCTTTGTAGACTACCATATCCATATCAATATGTTAAGGGAGAAAAAGGAAATGCATGCATGATGATGATAAGGAGAGACCCGGATTACATACAGTTTGTGTTCAGTACTACCGGGCTTACTTTTACAGATAGCAAAGAAAATTTTAAAATATCTGTAGGGATTAATTATAGACAGAGAGCAAACCTAATGATAATAATAGTAATAACAACAAGAACACACTGTTGTAATGATTGTAAACAAAAAAATTAATCAAATTATTTAAAAGATGATAAAAGTTGATACTGTTACTGTGTTATCCTGGTCAAATGGTGAGTTGAATCTCGGCATTCCTCTTGGTCCTCCCTTCCATGGATGCTCCGTCCATCAATCTTGGGTGACGCCACTGCCTGCCTGGCAGATGTAGATTCATTGGTAAGGTAAGTGTGCATTGTTTTCCCAAGTATAGCACAGGGTAAGGCCCGGGCCTGTAATTGTAGATGCAAAAACAAAAGGGATATTGAGATTAAAACCAAGTTGAAAAAAATGGACAAGTTAATGGTGTAGTGCAACAAGAACACTTTCCGAGGCGGCATGGATGCATCATCTCTACTCTAGTCTGTTTCCAGCATTAACCTACAACACCAACAGGACAGAGCAGGCCCACGGTGACGGCATCCTCCATTTAGCGTACATTTTTTGAAAGAGTTGGACAAAGCACATATCCAGCAACATAGCATTTTACAATTTAAGTGACTAAATCAATGCACCGCAGTCATACCACCGCTACTCTTGACTCCACCGATACACAGACATTTAGGTCTGCTGTGGTTGTTGTTTACTTGTTTACGTTTTATGCCACTCATGAAATGGCCTGACTTATTCCATCAATCATCTCCGATCCGGGTACTGAGTGACTGTGAAGATACTATGTCACTGTGGTCATCATGATGGTGTTGTTCAACTCAGTCTGCGTGTACCGAGTGAGTCCCCTTCCTCTATTCAAAATGCAATGTATCGGCCTGCAGTAGAAGTACAAATTTGTTATTAAAAATACAAGAAGGGAAAAGGGACACTATTTTGGAGGGACTAGGAAATATTTTTTCTTTTTTCTTCTATTTTGCATCATCCAATCATCATCTGACTTCTTGAGGGCAATGGATTTAGGGAGATTCAGGAGGATGGAGGAGCAGGATTCGGAGGAGTGTACTGTGATATGCAGCCAGCCGAAACTTGTATATGGCAATAAAACAATTAGAAGACGGTGGTGATGGATTTGTTGTGATTCAAAGTTTCTAACCAGAAAGACAGATACACCAATAAAAGAAAATAAGGGAGGAAGACAGAAAGAACTGGAAGTGCAAGCCTAATTGTCAGGGAAGTATGGCTCGTCCTCAAACTCTGTAGGTTCAACCAGAAGTAGGTAATCATCATCTAACACACCAGTTCCGTCACCTGAGCCGCCGTCCTCATCTTCCTCCCTTGATTCATGTATTGTGTAATTCGGTGGTATAAAGTGCTGATTAATTTTGGTCATTGTTAACCTCTCCACGTTTTTGGGCGAGAGACTGGTCCTTCTCACTGTAACCAGCAGCACTGAAAACACCTTCCGAAGAGACACTTGTGACAGGGCAAGCCAAATAGTTTATCGCCAGCCTGCTGAACACCGGCCATTGGGCCCTTTTCCCATACCAATACCTCAATGGGTTTCGAGCAATGTACACCTCAGTTGGGTCGTCCAGATAGGCCTGGACCATCCGCTCAATGTTCAGGGGTGCAAAACGTTTTAGGGCTCTTTTCTTTTTGCATCAGCACTGGACTTACCAATGCATTGCTGTAAATACCAATCCTGTAACGATTTTACTGGGCCTGAAGATCCAGTTCTTGCTGTTGTAGATAGTGTTGGTGAGTGTTCTGAGCCAAACGCACTACCCTCAGGCTCCGAAGTGGAACTTGACGCCGGATACCCTGCTGCAGTACTTGTTGTGGGTTTATCTAGCGGGCTTTTAATTAGCAGCCGTTCATTTTCCAACTTACTCGCTGACTAAGCTATCCAAGTTTTGTACCGGGCAACATCCATTTCTGAAAAAGGAATTAATGTCTTCAGTGCCCATTTTGTCCGTGGATCCAGAATTGTGGCACAAATGTAATGTTTTTGTGACAAAATCTTATTTTGCACCCTTGTATTGTCAGCTAAGCGATGGGCTAAGCTCTCCACCAACTCATATGCTTCTTTTTTTTCCTCTACATCTTTGTATGCTTCAGACACCTCCTTCAGCTGATGCTCTAGCATTTACAACAATGGGATAGCTTGGCCCATAGTACAGTCCTCATTGCTGACTTCACGTATGAAGACCTCAAAAGGAAGAAGCATCTCAGTCAGGCATTTATCTAGGCACCATTGGTCCATCTGAAGGCTCATGCCTTTCACAGTAGCATCCCCTCTTCGCATGACATATTCACCGATTGGCCTGTACTGCTCAAACAGACGGTCAAGCATGTAATAAGTTGAGTTCCAACGTGTAGCCACCTCCTGGACGAGTGCTTTGACTGGCATTCTATAGTCACGCTGAATGATCCTCAGCTGCTTGCAAGCTTTAAAAGAATGGCTGAAATGAGTGCATATTCTTCTGCAGGTGGTCAGTAAGTTGCTGACTATGGCTTCTTTTTTCAGAAAGTCTTGAACAATAATGTTAATGCAGTGCGCTAAACACGGAACCCTGAAATAGGAACCAAGCTCCATGGCCTTAAGTACATTACTGCCATTATCTGTGGAAACAAAACCAATCTTAAGCCCTCTTGGGCGCAGCCATTCAAAAACCTTGCTGTGAAACTTTACCAATATGTTTACAGCAGTATGAGATTTCTCCATGGCGAACATGGATTCAGTTGCATGTTTCCGAGTAGCTTTAAAAATCTCAGCTGTGTCAACAGCACCTACTTCAGATAGCTTATCTCTAACCCCCACAAATGAGACCCAGTGTGCAGTGATGCACATGTAATCAGTGGCTTGGCAACTGGTCCACATGTCTGTTGTTAGGTGGATATTGTGAACAGCACTCTGCTGCAAAGCTTGTCCAACCAATTCCAGCACATCATGATGCAGTGCTGGAACAGCTACTCTTGCAAAATAGGACCAGCTGGAAACCTTTTCCATTTAGGGCAGATGGTTGACACAAATACAAGGAAACCCACCCCTTCCACAAATCCACAAATCCACAAATGAAAAAGGGAGAACATTTTAGCCAGCTTCGCATTGTACAACCATTCTGTTGGGTGGTTGCGTTGGTACTGCCCCTCCAACCTAAGCATGCTGTCAATGGTAGGCTGGATTATTTTCCTTTGTGGTGCAGTTTTCAGTGTGGTGTATTTTGAGATGACTAGTTTGGCCTCCGGTACCATAGTTTGTACCAAGCTTACCCCGCCTCACAGCATGTCGACAAATTGAACATATAGCAATGTTCTCCTCCTTACTGCTTACCGAAAAGAAGTCCCAAACTGGGGAGGAGAACTTTCTGGTGCTGCTGAATGTGCTACTTTCAATACCAGATGAACTGGAGGGTGTGCTTGGAATGTGACTCTGAGCAGCTACACTGCAACTTCTACCACTACCTACTGAGGTGGTGGTTGAGCTGGATGCAGGTCCCTGCCTTTCCTTTGCAAATGAAAATATGGAAGCTGGAGGTCGTGGGGGTTTACCTGTGTTGGTGGTATCCGTGCTACATCCTTTGCAGCCATATTGGCTAGGGTAATAATGTTGGTCTCCATATCCTTTGGGCCAGGAGTGATGTCTGTGATGATTGGCTTGTCATCTTCATCATCCCCCTCTTGTACATCTACCTCCATAACTCTAAGGCTTTCTGGAACCTTCCTTTTCACTAGCCTTGTCTTGTGGCGTGCATCACTCCCAGACTGTCATGGTGGCTTCCAAGTGGCATCAAGATCATCAGAAGCGGGGCTTGAAGAAGAAGATGATGGAATAACCCTCCTTTTCCTTGCTGGGGGTCTGGAAGACAATGGATCTTCTGAAACAGTGGCTTAACCCTCTTTGTCTGCAGGAAGCTCGATTTCCTGAAATGCCCCTACTTCAGGAGGAACAACTACTATTGTGGGCTGTTGTTGTGGCTGTTCTTGAGGCTGCAGCTCTTCTTGCAGCTGCTGCTGTTCTTGCGGCTGCTGCTGTTCTTGCGACTGCGCCTGCTGCAGCTGTTCTTGCGGCTGCGCCTGCTGCTGCAGACGTATCTGCTGAGTTTCCGCCTGCATTGATTGTGCACTACTTTGCGATACTGACATTTCAACATCACTGCTCGTTAGTAGACTGGCTACCACTGCGACACTCATGGGCTTGGGCCTAGGTTGGTGGGGTTGGCCCGCTGGTGCGGATGTGCTGCTCCCAGCTTGGTTCCCGCTAGACAACGCTGCTGCAGGCGTGTGTTTTTTGGTCCCAAAAAACACATTTGCCGGCACACCAGTCGTGGTTAGTGCCTCTTGCTTTTTCTGTTCCTTCTTCTCACTGGCAACTTTCTTGGTACTGGAGGACCTGGTACCTTTCTTTGGGCCCATTTTCTTCAGAGGTCAGATAGGACGCAGGTGCACAAGTTGCAGAGATGTCTGTGGTCACAGTTGGACGTAATGTGGTGCGCAGCAGGACTTCTATCTTCCAGTACAACGGATGATGTTGATAGTTACCTCCTCCTCTGTCTTTTTGTGCACCTAAAAGCAAATAAGCCAGAAGAACATCAGTGAAATTTTGCATTTGTTGTTGTGGTTCAATTACTAGTAGTACAAACAAAAAATAGAAGATATAGTGCAGCCATTTGTGAGACTTTGGCAACAAGAGCTATGGTATACTATTTACTGTGTACAGTCTACACACACTACACTCTCAGGAAGGATAGGAAAGAATACGAACAACCACAAAAATACAAATGTAATGGAAGGGAGCTGCTGCTGGCAAAGGGGATGGATAGAAGCAGTAAGCCAATAGGAAAACCATGCAGGCCCATATTAACTCCCACCAGAAAAGGCCACCAGCCACATGAACACTCACAAGCAACAAGCAGGAGGCCTGAGAAACAATGAACTGCCAAAAGGCCTATAAAAGAAGCCAGGCAAAAGATGCATGCTAAACCACAATGCTGTGCCTTTTTAATGCAATAAAATGCAAAAACGAAAATCCACAGGCCAAAACAAGGTCTGCAGGGTGCACACCAACACACTAGGCACACACAATGAAGGCATTTCTTTAACACACCCCCAAAAACAGAAATAACCCCCCAAAAACATATTTTCCAACACAATCCAATGCCATCCATGCCCTAAATTATGTTTAAATTCAACAGAACACACAGATAAACACTTGTTTAATGCACTTGTTGCTACCTGCTCTGAGCCTACTGGATGAAGGCAGGCCCGTGGGCAGACAAGGCCACACTAGCTTCCAGGCCTAGGCTTCAAAATGGCCACCAGCCACATGGCCAGGCCCACCCAACTACAAGAAACAGAAGACAGACAATGCAGGCCCGTTGCAAAAAACACACTGCCTGCCTTCAAAATGGGCACAAGCCTCATGGCCAGGCCCACAACAAGAAGCTTAGGCCACGAAGGAATACCATGCAGGCCTATAAATGGCAAAAGCAGCACACTAATAACTCCCACCAGAAAAGGCCCCCAGCCACATGGACACTCGCAAATAACAAGCAACAAGCTGGAGGCCTGGGAAACAATGAACTGCCAAAAGGCCTATAAAGAAGCCAGGCAAAAGATGCATGCTAAACCACACTGCTGTGCCTTTTTAATGCATTAAAATGCAAATATGAAAATCCACAGGGCAAAACAAGGTCTGCAGGGTGCACACCAACACCCTAGGCACACACAACAAAGGCATTTCTTTAACACATCCCCAAAAACAGAAATACCCCACAAAAAACACATTTTCCAAATCCAAAAATCCAATGCCATCCATGCCCTAAATGATGTTTGAAAAACATTCAACACACACCAAAGGAACAGTTGCTTCATCATGCACCCACCCATGACTAGCTCTGGGCCTACTGGCTACCCCCAACAATTTAAAAAAAAGAATGATAAGTACCAAAATTATAGTTGTAGCAACTGCAATGCCCCCAATCAAACAGACACAACACCAACTTACTTGTAAAATATCAAATTCAAAAGTCCTCAAATCCAATGATAATGATGCAGCAGACACAAAGAGTGATCCTTCCAGCTGAAATCCAAAGGCAGAATGAACAGGAGATGGACAAAGCACTGGGAGGAGCCTGATGGACAGGAACAGTAAGTTGGAGATTCTGTGGCGCTTCCTCCCTCTCCCCCCCAAAGTTATTTTTTTTTAAAAGGACTCCTTGCACAAAAAAGGTCAGCCAAATGTCAATCAGAGGAGTTTCTTCCATCCAAATCATCATTTAGAGAAGGTTTAATGGAGCTAGAGTTAATATTCTTCTCCAAATTGAAAATTTGGCATGTTCGCGATCGCGACCTTCACCACATTTCCGCCGGATGTAGATGGCGCGTCCAAAATGACGTGTTCGCGATCTCATGCTCTTTGTCGCGGTGGAGATTGACGTGTTTGCGACCTCACGCTCTCTCTCGTGGTGGAAAATTACGTGTTGCGATCGCAGATTCTCGCGGTGTCTGATGGCGAGGAGAACGACGTGATCGCGATCGCAAACTCTCACGGGATAGCGCCACCGGCTATCAACATCTCGTTGAGCACGCGAACGGATTAGAAAACTCGTCGGCAAACGCAGGGATCTCGGTAAGGCGATGGCGTGTGTGAGAGGGCATTTTCAAAGTGTGAACATGAAAAAAATCTTCGCAATGCGGCAAATAGCGGAATTTTGGGCATTTTTGCGCTGTCATCGGAAGGCGAAAATGTCAAAATATCGCAATTCCGTGAGCAGAACAGAATTTGATGCCCACCCTTACAAGGGACTCTAGTCCCTCCTTTTTACTAGCTCTCTAGAGCTCTAGGGCTTCCCTATCTAGGGCCATCTGCTGCTTTCTGAGGTTGAACATATCTTGCTCATACTTCAGCAGTCTCTCTCTCCTCTCCTGGGAGGATTCCCTCCCTCTGTGAGAAGAAACAGAGGTTCCTACAGATGAGGTAAACTGGACAGATCCCCTTGAGAAAGATCTATCCCTTCTAGCCCTACTCTCAACTCTTCTTGGAGGAACAACGAGGGGAGCATTGTTGTCATCCTCCTCATCCTCATCCTCATCCAGGGGAGCTGGGTCCACCAGATCCTGATCATAGTCATCAGTCTGGTCAGCATTAGAGGTGGGGTCAGGGGAGTTTCCACCCCTAGGCCCCCCCTCAGCTGCTGTCCCACCCACTCTGTCTACCCCATCAGGCCTACTAGGCCCTGGGAGATCATCCAGCTTTAGTATCTTTATGAGATGCTGGGTGGTTGGGCTTTTGCTTGTCTTCAGCTTCCTAATGGAACATAAGGCCCTAAGCTGTGCAAAGGAGAGATCCTCATATCTATAGGGTAGAAGCTCACTGGCTTCTGGCAGGGACCCACTGGTTCCTGGCGGATTAGACCAGTGTGAACATGTCTCTCCCTCTAGAAGGATGGAAAGCTACCCCCGCTGCCAGAACTGGCGGGGGGTAGTATTCCAAAGCGTTTGACACCAAACACAACATGTTTCTGTGCAGCCATCCCAAAGTTAGCATTTACCACGAGGTTATAATGCACTTAAGAGTATATGGTCAGGCTGCACCACAAACAGCATCAGAGGAGGTACTCCAAATACTGCAGAGGGGCTCTGCTCATGCAGGGGCACCCTCTCACATAAAAACCAAGCGCTCTGCCTTCAGGATTGTTAAGGCCTGCCATAGGTGTGACTTATAGGTTTTATATGTGTTTGCAATGGTAGTGAAATAGGTAGCCTATACCACAGTAAGGGGTGCAAGCACCACCTTACCCAGGCTGCTGTAGCAGACCTGTGGTGTCATTTTGGAGTGCTTCCCAGGGGTGGCATAATACATGCTTCATCCCCTGGTAGGCCTCTGAGGTACCTATGCCCTAGGTACATAGTATACCATATACTAGGGGCTTATAAGGCACTCCACAATCCAATTAGAAATGTACCTGATGTACATGGAAACCATTTTAGAGAGGAAGCAGCTAGGCTGGGGTCCTGATTAGCAGGGCCACAGCCAGACTAAGGTCGAAAAACAGTGAAACACCAGCAAAAAGTGGGGGTACCAATGTGAAGCAGATCCTACTCTTCTACACCACTTGTCTGCCTTCTTTCCCAAGTCTTGGGGAGAGGTCAGATCTGAGTCTACCAGGTACTGGTGCAACAGCTGATTCTGACAATTATTAAGGATCTGCTCCCTCATGATCAAATTGTACAATCCTTGATATTCATGCACTTTACTGCCAAGTAACCAACCTTCCAAACCCTTAGTAGCACAATCTACATATCTACCCAGTCCTGAGTCTGTGCTTTTTGGGTATCCCTGAACTTTAACCTGTATTGTTCAGTGGTTAGGCCAAACCCATCAAGTAAGGCACTCTTCAGACTGTTGTAATCTTCTGACTCCTTTTCTCTAACAGTGAGGAGTTTATCTCTACCTTTGTCTGCAAAGGAGAGACATAAGATTGCTGCCCACTGCTCCTGGGATACCCTTTGTACTTTACAGGCCCTTTCCAGTGCAGTTATCCATTTGTGGATGTCATCCCCACTCTGGTAGGGAGGGACAATCTTATTCAGGTTTCTATGGTCATGAGACCTCTCCCTATCTCTAGGGATGTTGCTGCCACCATGGGACTCTAGTCCCAACCTTTTTCTAGCTCTTTAGAGCTCTAGTGCCTCCTTATCTAGGGCTACCTGCTTTCTTCCGATTTCAAGATGAGATTCCTCATACTTAAGCAGTCTCTCCCTTCTCTCCTGAGACTATCTTGACCTTCTTGACCCACCACCAACACTCCCAGGAGGGACAAAGAGGGGTCCATTTTGGTCCTCTCCATCACTGTCTAGGGGAACTAGATTTTCCCGGTCCAGATTATTGTTATCTGCCTGGCCAGCCTCAGAGGTAAGGTCATGGGGAATTTTATCCCTAGGCCTTTCCTCAGGTACTGTCCCACCCACTCTGCCTAGCCCTTCAGATCCTAAAGATCTGCTAAGGTCATCCAGCCTGAGTACCTCTTTGAGATGCTGGGTGGTTGGACTTTTACCTGTCTTCATTTTCCTAGTTGTGCATACTGCTCTCAGTTCCATGAATGGGAGTCTATCATACTGGGAATCTTGAAGCCCATTGGCTTCTGGCAAGGACCTACTGGTTCCTGGCCTTGCAGACATTACTAGTGTGGTGTGGTGTATTGCACTTCATACTCTAGTGTGGCCTACTAAACTCTCTTGAGTTGTAGAAAGGGTGTGCTATCCCTTAACACACAACTCTAAGTTCAGTAGAACTTACTGTATTCTAAAGCTTGTATTATATGTACCTAGGGTACCTTTAGTGGTTTTCAGTTAGTTACTCAATTGAGATTATCTGGTAAAACAATAGCAAACTGGAACCCCACACGCTTCACACCAATGTGAGAAGTTGGCCTGATATATGCTGTCCTCTAGTTCTAGTGGACACCTTGTATCAGTCCAAACAACCCCTTATTGGTTATAGGTTAAAGACAACCTTTATTGAAAGCTATCCTAGTGGTAGCTATGGAGAGCAGCCTTCAGGCTAAGCCTTGAAGGAATGTAAAGCAGCTTGTTTTACCAGTCTATAATCTCTTGAGTCACTAAATGAAAGATATCCACACGAGGTATATATATTAACTATATGTATTTATTACTAAACACACCCTCCTAGTCTCTTTATGAGATTAGAGGTCAAAACACACAAGTTACACTTCAATAATCACAGTAAAATAGCACAAATACACGTCAGGCCCTAGGGACGAGCCAAACCATATACTAAAATAGTGGTATAAGAACCACGACTTAACTAGACACAAGGCCTAGAGCCTGTAGAATCTCTGGGACCCCAAGGAACTACCCAAGGTAGGGACACAGGGAACCACGGGGGCCGTGTGCAGTGTGTGAACAAAGCAGCGAGCTCCCGTTAGCTTCTATGGGGAAAGTCTCGGTTAGATTTTTAAAGATTAGGGACACTTAGAAATGAGTCAGGGACAAACCCTTTTGGACTTAGGAAGTTCTAGGGCTAGCACTAATGGGAGCACCGGAGTACTCGTGTTACCTCACCCTGGGAAGCCGGGTGCATAGGTGTCTTTTGGTGTCGGGTTGCGTCGTCGATTTTAATTGGAGCTGGCGAAGAAATGCTGCTGCCGTGAAGATGCGAAGTGTCCAAAGAGATCCAAGCCTGGATCGAAGATGAGAAGAATCTGAAAGCAGAGGGGACAGAGTCTGGGTCACTAGCCAGTGACCAGGAAGGCGATAGGCAGATGCCCACCGATTTTGGGTGAAGAAGGTGAAGAAGATGAAGAGGGTGAAGCTCGACTCTTCAGCCACGAGGACCAGGAGGTGTTGATGACAACCAGGAGCTGGATTTGAGCTGTCCCACAAAGGATGTCGAGTGCTGCAGCATCGGAGCCCGGATTGGACACAACAAGCCTTGGCAACAGCAACCCACGCAGAAATGAGAAAGATGCTTCGGTGCAGACCAGCAAGGTCTGGGGGACTCACCACATGGATGGGAGTCAGGGAATGTCTGGAGCAACCAGGAAAGCCCAAGGAAATGCAAAGTTACCCCTTCAGGGACACACCAGTCAATGGACCAGGGATCGCAAAGGGACCTCAAGACAAAACACAAAATGGCGCCCCACGGGTCACTCGGAATGACCAGGCCAACAATCTTCGGTAGATTCAGTGCTCGAGGTGGTGGCTACAAGTCAGCCAAAGCATGACTTCAAGAGATGTCGAGAAGTCAATGCACTTGCAGAAATGCACGGTGACCAGGAGTTCTGGTTCCACGCTACTCACAAACGCTGTGGGTCTCAGCTTTGCTGGGGACTCGGGACGGCCTCTGAGATGTCTGGAAATCCTCTTCCTGGGCTGCAAATACTTTGGAGTCCAGCAGGAGCTTCGATTATGCAGACTGGCAAATTGCTTTGTTGGTGCCTGCCAAGCAGGGGAGTCACTCCTTGACCCCAAGGTAGATTTCTTCAGTCCTCTGGTCTTGAGCAGAGCGTCGAAGGTCCAGGATTCAGCATCAGAGTTTCATCCAGGGTTATCTAAAGTCCTAAGGACAGGGGTCCCATACTTATACTAAGGTAGGGGGTTGGACATACTCTGGGGACCCACCTATGGGAGGGTTTGGAAAGAGGGGTGGCTACACCCATTTCCATTGTCCAGTTTCGTGCCAGAGCAGGGGCTGGAATCCCCAGAACTGGTTTGAGCTGGTCTATGCACAGGGACACCAAGTGTGCCCCCAGTGCAGGACTTCAAAGCACTCAGAGAGTCCTCCCACCCAGCCCCAATACACATCATCCTGTCTGGGAGGTGGTTACACCTCCCTGTGACAGGAAACCTATTGTCCAGGCTTCCCCTGCCAGAGTTTCAGTCAGCAGCAGGAGGCCGAACCCGTGTCTGTGGCTGCAGCATCCATTTTGTGATGCCAGGGCTCTATTCAGTTTCTACCGGGTATACCAGTGCTGTCATGTCTCTCCCACTAGAAGGGTGGGATCATACTCCCACACCAGTTACTGGAGTGAGGGTATGATTTCAAGGTGCTTAACACCAACCACAACGGGCCCGATTCACAGAAGTAACTTAAGACAAAATCCTAAACTTACTACCATTTTGGTATTCACAGAAGGCACTTACTCATTTTGGTATTCACAGAAGGCACTTACTCATTTTGGTATTCACAGAAGGCACTTACTCATTTCGGTATTCACAGAAGTTAGGAGTCCTAACTTTAGGACTCCTAAATGCCTTCTGTGAATACCGAAAGTCTTAAAATTTGAATTTTTCTCAGTTTAGTAGTAGTAAAGTTAGGACACCTAACTTTAGGACTCCTAAATGCCTTCTGTGAATACCGAAAGTCTTAAAATTTTGATTTTTCTCAGTTTAGTAGTAGTAAAGTTAGGAATCCTAACTTTAGGACTCCTAAATGCCTTCTGTGAATACCGAAAGTCTTAAAATTTTGATTTTTCTCAGTTTAGTAGTAGTAAATTTAGGTCTCCTAACTTTACTACTCCTAAACTGAGAAAAATCCTAACTTTGAGACTTTAGGTATTCACAGAAGGCATTTAGGAGTCCTAAAGTTAGGACTCCTAACTTCTGTGAATACCGAAATGAGTAAGTGCCTTCTGTGAATACCAAAATGAGTAAGTGCCTTCTGTGAATACCAAAATGGTAGTAAGTTTATGAATTAGTTCTGTGAATCGGGCCCAACATGTTTCCGTGCAGCCAGTCCAAAGTTAGCATTTACCGTTTGGTTATAATGCACTTAAGAGTATATGGTCAGGCTGCACTACCAACAGCATCAGAGAAGGGTCTTCGAATGCTGCAGAGGGGCTCTGCTCATGCAGGGGCACCCTCTCACATAGGAACCAAGCACTCTGCCTTCAGGATTGATAAGGCCTGCCATAGGAGTGACTTATAGGTTTATATGTGTGTAAACGGGGAGATATAGTGAACCTATATTTCAGTAAGGGGTGCATGCACCACCTTACCCAGGCTGCAGTAGCAGACCTGTGGTGTCATTTTGGGTGGCTTTCCAGGGGTGGCATAATACATGCTTCAGCACCTGGTAGGCCTCTGGGGTACCTATGCCCTGGGTGCATAGTATACCATATACTAGGGGCTTACAAGGGCATCTCAGTTCCAATCAGAACTGTACCTAAAGTACATAGAATCATTTTAGAGAGGAAGCAGCTAGGCTGGGGCCCTGATTAGCAGGGTGCCAGCCAGACTAAAGTCGAAAAACAGTGAAACACCAGCAAACATTGGGGGTAAACATGTGAAGCAGATCCTACTCTCCTACAATTAGGAGGTGATGCGACAGTTCTGCTGCACGCAGGATAAGTGATGCATCGATTCCGGTCTGTAGGGGGAAGTGATGTGTTGACTACAAGACGATAATCGGCGCTGCATTTGTTTCTTCAGCCGCGATCTCTCGATGCATCAGTTCTTGTATCGGTGACAGGCGCTGCATCAGTTCAGCAACGGCGCGTCGTTGCGTGGAGATTCTGCTTGCACAGCGGTGCTGCATCAGAAAAACAGCCGCAAGAAGAGTGATGCGTCAATTTCTTTAGGTTTCTTCCAGCTCCCAATAGCAGGAACAACCTCCAGAGGTCCAGAACTGAAACATGCTCCTCCTGGCAGGTTAGAACTCTCAGCAGCAGAGTTCTGGGAAGCTGGACGTGAAGTCTTTATGCCCCTGAGACGTCAAAACAAGAGGCCATCACACATAGGCCCTTGGAGATGTTCTTCAAGCAGGTTTAAAGCAAAGTTCCAGTCTTTGTCCTCTCCTTGGCATAAACAGCAACTGCAGGCCAACCCCACACAGCACACAGCAAAGGGGCAGTACTCCTCCTCACAGCTCTTCAGCTCTTCTCCTTGGCAAACGTTCCTCTTGAGTTCAGAAGTAATCCAAAGTTCTGGGGTTTAAGGTCTACTACTTATACCCCATTTTGTCTTTGTTCTCTTTGTGCAAGGGTCTCTGAGCCCAGTCCAAACCAGTTCTGTCCTCACTGGTGCAGTATGACCACAGGGGGTGGAGAAAGCATTATGCAAGCAAGACAGGCCCTATTCAGGTTATTATTAAGTATGTATAGAGCGCCTGGCTACCCTTAGACATCCCTGCGCTATCAATGACAAGAAGAGTCGGAAGGCAGGCTGATTATGGCGAATTTTGCAACAGCCAAGTCTTCAACTGTTTACAAAAGGTAAGATGGTGTGGGGTGGAGTGCAATTGAAACGGGAGGGCATTCCAGAGCTTGGCCGCATTATAGGAGAACATGCGGCCCCCAGGATCGTACTCTCTTAATTTTTGGGACCACTGCCAAAAATTGATTTGCAGACCGGAGTCGTCTCATTGGGTGGTAAAAAGCCACCAGAAATTGATTTATCTTAAGACCTGTTCCTCATATCGTTTTATGAGCTATGCACAAAGCTTTGAACTTAATCCGCTCTGTAATTGGCAGCCAGTGAAGTTTTTTCAACACAGGCTTCACTGACTCACCTTAGGGCACAGAGAAGAGCAGTCTAGCTGCCCAGTTGGGTACCACCTGTATTTTCTTTATTGTGGCCTTTGTGGTGCCCAAGTAAAGGGAATTTCCATAGCCTAGCCGTGAGAGTACCAATGCCTGTACTATCACTCTTCGAGCCGGGACTGGGAGCAATGGGAAGATTTTCCTTAAAATTCTGATGATTCCAAAGCATGTTGCAGCTTTTGCTTGGCTGTTGAAGTTAGGAGCTTGATCTAGCCATACTCCTAAACTTTTTATCTGCTCTTACGGGGTTGGTGGAGGGGGGGAACAACCTTTACAATGCAACTTTTACAACGCACTACACTTACAACGCATTTTTTACAACGCACAATCCATTACAACGCATGACATTACAACGCAGGACACTACAACGCATTTTTAAAAACTACCTTTACAACGCATTCCATTACAACGCATACTACCATTACAACGCATACCATTACAACACATAATATTACACTACACTATCCAACACTTACCCTACTGTTGCACCCCCTGGAGTTAGAATAGTAATTTTTACCCCTATACTATCCAACACTTACCCTACTGTTGCACCCCCTGGAGTTAGAATAGTAATTTTTACCCCTATACTATCCAACACTTACCCTACTGTTGCACCCCCTGGAGTTAGAATAGTAATTTTTACCCCTATACTATCCAACACTTACCCTACTGTTGCACCCCCTGGAGTTAGAATAGTATTTTTTACCCCTATACTATCCAACACTTTCCCTACTGTTGCACCCCCTGGAGTTAGAATAGTAATTTTTACCCCTATACTATCCAACACTTACCCTACTGTTGCACCCCCTGGAGTTAGAATAGTAATTTTTACCCCTATACTATCCGACACTTACCCTACTGTTGCACCCCCTGAAGTTAGAATAGTAATTTTTACCCCTATACTATCCAACACTTACCCTACTGTTGCACCCCCTGGAGTTAGAATAATCATTTTTACCCCTATACTATCCAACACTTACCCTACTGTTGCACCCCCTGGAGTTAGAATAGTAATTTTTACCCCTATACTATCCAACACTTACCCTACTGTTGCACCCCCTGGAGTTAGAATAGTAATTTTAACCCCTATACTATCCAACACTTACCCTACTGTTGCACCCCCTGGAGTTTGAAAAGTAATTTTTACCCCTATACTATCTAATACTTACCTTAAATGCAATTTAATATTATGCGTTGTAATGGTATGCGTTGTAATGGTAGTATGCGTTGTAATGGAATGCGTTGTAAAGGTAGTTTTTAAAAATGCGTTGTAGTGTCATGCGTTGTAATGTCATGCGTTGTAATGGATTGTGCGTTGTAAAAAATGCGTTGTAAGTGCATGCGTTGTAAAAGTGTGCGTTGTAACGACATACATTCGTGGAGGGCCAAGGCATTTGGGCCAGCTTAATCCTGATGCCTCTATAGCCACCCCAGGGTGGTTGCTTAAAATCATTAACTCTGTCTTGTCTCCATTGAGTTTGAGACAAGACTGATCCATCCACAAGGCCAACGCTTCCATGCATGCTTCAATATTGATCCGTGACTTCTTGGGTGCTCTAGGGCTACCACCAATTGCGTATCATCCGCATAGGTGATAATTTGAATCACATAAGGTAGGAATAATTCGGCCAGTGGTTTAAGATATGTATAAAAAAGAGTGGGACTCAATGACGAGCCCTGGGGGCCTCCACACGAGAGCTGTAAACATTTAGAAGTGCACTCCCCCTCGAACACCTGGAATGTTCTATCCTTCAAGAAAGATTTGATCCATGACAGGGCCTTGCCCGAGACTCCGACCAATCTGAGCCTGTCAAGCAGAATGTTATATTTGACAGTGTCAAATGTGGAGCTCAGGTCCAATAAGATAACCGCCACTGTCCCTCCTTGATCTAGAATTGTTCTGGATTCCTCCACGACTGCTAACAAAGCTGTCACTGTCCCATGGTTTGGGCGGAAGCCTGTTTGGGTGGAATGCAGAAATCTGCAAGGTTCAAGGAAATCTCCTCCCACTACTATAAATGCAGCCAAGCCCCATTCAGCTCAATTCTGAGTCATCCAGGATGGGCCAGGCATACCTCACCCCCCCCAGTGTTTGTCTACAGTAAATGCACATCCCCAGCCCCTGTCACTCCAAAACCAGACAGTCAATACACAAACAGGCAGAGGCACACAGGATGGTTAAACAAGAAAATGCCTACTTTCTAAAAGTGGCATTTTCAAACACACAATTTAAAATCTTAATTAAAAGATGTGTTATTACATTCTGAGTTCAGAGAGCCTAAACTTTATTTCTCTATCTTGTCCCACTGGGAAGCTATATTTGTAGATGTTAAAAAGTACCTACCGTTCTCTCTTATGGGGCAAGATAGCCTTTCAATAGTGAAAAATTAAATTGGTAATATTTCACTGTCAGGACGAGTCGCACACACCAGTACATGTCCTACCTTTCACATACACTCCCCCCTGCTCAGGGGGTACCTTGCTAGGTTGACATGGCAGTTTAAAGCTGCGCACAGACACTGTGGTGGCAGGGCTGAGATATCTTTTCAGAGCTACTCAGGTGGGTGGCTCAATCAGTGCTGCCAGCCCACTTGTACCATTTGATTTACAGTCTCTGGTCACACACAGTGCACTATACTAGGGACTTATCAGTAAATCAAATAGCCAGTCATGGAAACACCAATCAAAAACACAATCTACCCAGAGAGCATATGTACTTTAGCACTGATTAGCAGTGGTAAAGTACTGAGAGTCCTAAGCCAATAACAATAGGTCAGAAAAAAATAGGAGGAAGAAGCAAAAGGTTTCAGGATGACCCTGCAAAAAGGGCCAAGTCCAACACAGGGCATTGCCTATTCAGTTGCAAGTTGAGCTCTGCCCAGTACCACCTCCCCATCCTGCCAGTTGATGGCCCATTTAGGCACCACAACCCCTCGATAGTGTGACTGTCTGGGAAGAACAAACAAAGTTCAACTGCCAACTACACCCAGTCATGTGATCAAGGACAGGCTTCAGGCACAAGGGTTAGAGCAGAAAAATGCAGAAAAATGCCAGCTTATAAAGGATTATACAAATATAAGGGCAACCCAATATACCCTTGTGGGCTTGGGTATTGGAATTACAACAGGTAATAGTGCCTATAAGGGATTCATTTTTTCAAATGCTTTGACTAATATTTTATTTATTAATGTCCAATCATGACATCTCAAATTAATTCACAATAGGTATAAAGAATTCTTCTCTGTAAATAAATGTCAACAGCCAGGTGTATATCATATTGTGGGTATTATTGTACAGGTGAATGCCGTACCTGGACCTCTGAGAGATGGCGCGGCTAGAGTTTAAGAAATGACAATCTTGGATACCTATTCAATGATTTGAAGTGAGATAAATCGGATTACAATCAAAATCTCTTTCTTCAATTTTAAAGACATTGAGTACCTCAAGTCTTTCATTGTCTTACCAACTAGGGGGTCTTGGATCTTCACATCAATTTTCTGTCCTCACAGTTTCTCATCGATCTATTACAACAGAGACTGAAACGTTGACGCTTAACCCAACTTACCCTTTAGTTATTGTTAAATTTGATTTCAGAGTTTTAGCTCCAATGTGAAGGACATATTCTGTGTGTGACATATAAGGAAATGGGTATACATGCATTGATAACTAGAAAACGTTCATGAATGATAATCAAAGTACCTGTTCTCAATGTATTTGATGATTTATGTTGTGAACCCCCGACTTTTATGCATTTCATTTGTTTTGATGAAAACACAGTGAGATATACAACCAGCTGTTGAAATTTATTTACACAGAAGAATCTTTATATTTATTGAGAATTAATTTGGTATATTATGATTAGACACTAAGAAATGTGAAATATTAGTCAAAATATTTGTAAAAAATAAATCCCTTGTAAGCACTATTACCTATCGAACTTTCTAAAAGTAACATTTTCAAAATTGTATCTTAAAATCCGACTTTACCATTGAAGAGGATTTTTTTATTACAATTTCTCAGACATCAAATGCGAAATATTTACATGTTGCCAATGAAAAGTTAGTGATTATTAAATGTAATAAGGCAACCCAATGTTATCCTAAGGGAGAGTTAGGCCTCACAGTAGTGATGTTTTTCACTACCAGGACATGTCAAACTTAAAAGTACATGTCAACCTTTTAATTACAATGTACCATGTCCTAGGGGTTTATCTAGGGCCTACTACAGGGGTGCTTATATGCAATAAAAGGGGAGTGTAAGGTTTGGTTAAGGGGTTATGTTGCCAAGTTCAACTGTCAGTTTAAAACTTTATTCAGTCTGCAATGGCAGGCCTGGGACATGCTTTAAGGGGCCTACTTAAGGGGTGGCACAATAAGTGCTGGAGGCCCACTTGTAAGCATTTAATTTACGGGCCTGGGTACGTGGTACATTAAATATGCCAATCAGGTGTAAGCCAATTTTACCATGTTTTAAGGGGAAAGCACAAACACTTTAGTACTGGTTAGCAGTGGTAAAATGCACAGAGTCCTAGCGGCAACAAACACCTTGGAGAGAGGGCACAGTCCGACAGTAACCTAAGAACTACAAGTAACAAAAATATATCTGTGACTAAAGTAGTAACCCATTAGGCTATCTGCATACAATATAAATCTGTGATCTGCATGTTACACGTTGTGGTTTGTGGTTTGTACCAAGAATATTAACCTTCTCTGCTACTTTATGAACAGTCAGAACTGTGACTAGACAGCATGTAGACCTCTCCAGCAAGGGCAGTGACCGCTAAAGGTTTTTTACTCTTATTAAAATATCCTGAAAAATGCTATGCAGACAAAGACTTGTCAAACCCCCATGAGATATTTCAAAAGGCAGACTGTTTGTGACCATGTAAGTAAGCCACAACATATATACTGTCACAATTGTCCTTTTTGGCAATATCTTTGCAGCTGAGCTCTTAAAAATGAATGTACAGGTTGACTATCAGGAGCTGTTTTGTCTTTGCCCTTTTTGACCCCACCTACTTTCTGCTGCCAAAATTTGTCCTCCAAGTTATTGAATCCCAGAGTGAATTATTTCCATTTCTAACACTCTGAGATAGAACACTCTTTAGAGTTACTTATATGAGTGTGTTTTGCGTCTGCAATTTCTTAAAGAGAAGCAGTCATTCAAAACTGTGCACCCTGCAGCTGCTGCATTTGCTTAGGCCAAACCGGGCCAGCCCCCTTTGTTGGAAGCTTGGTGTAATCATAGGACCAGTTTGAGCCAAAGGGGATCTATACCAGACTCAGCTCCCTATCCCAAGACACCAGGGCCTGCCAGATGCTCACACCATTCTCAATCCCTTCACCCTGGTCCAGACGGGCCATGGCAAACGCAGCTTTTAACCAATCCTCACACGTTGGGGGCCGTGGTTCTTTCCACTTCAAGTATATTTCTCTTCGGGCTATTAAGACCAAATATAATAGCAGGCTTTTATGTTCTTGCTGAAGATTCATTCCTGACACACCGTCAATCCCAAATATTACCAAGGAGACGTTAACCTTAATTCTAAATTTAAAAATGCCACATAGAACATCCCCCAACCCCCTCCAGAAGGCTCTCAGTTCATGGCATTTGTGAAAAATGTGGATATCATTAGCGTTAAGAAGGTTACATCTTGGACATTTGGGGGAGGATAGTTGTGCGAACTTAGCAATCTTTGCAGGTGTATAGTAGAGCCTATTAATAACAAAGAAATGGTTCTTTTTTTAGGCTGGCTGGTTTAACATATTTATAGAGGAGCTTCAGGAAAAGTTCATACAGGTCTTCAATCGCAGACTCAAAGGGAGACTGATTCCAGACTGCGTGTAGTGGCAGATGTTCTCTATCTTCCACCTCCAAGAACTTCTTATACCAGATAGAAACCTCCTTTCTTTTGAGATGTGCTTCTTGCAAAGATTTCTCCGTCTCCCAATCTCCTCGTATATCCTCCTTTTCCGCTGTGAACCAGGAGACTAATTGCAAGAATTTAAATCTAGAAAGGCTACTGCCAACTTTCGCTCTTAAGACCTCCCAGGCAGATAGAAGCTTTGACCAAATAGTAATGGCCGCCCTTTTAATTGGGATCGCAAGGCTATCCTTCAAGCATAATGGGGTCCCCAGGGAGTCCCAGATCGGGGCAAAATCTGAACAGTACCCGTTCCCCCATCTACATCTGACCTTGTACCAGAGACTAAGGGCAGCACTAAAAACTTTCAAGTGTACCCTTTTGAAGAACCTGGGTGCCCCAAATTTATACAGAAAACCTTCCCCTCCACTGCCACCCTCTGCCTTCACCATTTCCCCCAATAGTCTCCCCCATGATGTCTCTTCTGGTTTAACAAGTAACATCCGGATGTTTTTAAATTGGAAAGTGACAGAATACCAGCTAATATCTGGAATAACTAGCCCCCCTTTGGTGAGCCTGCGTCTCAGATTTTTCCACGACAATCTAACACCTTTATTTGCCCAGATAAAGCTTCCGATCTTGCATTGGATTTTACAAATATCTTTGCTAGGGAAATCAAGAGGGATCGCATTAAACAGATATGTCAACTTGGGTAGGATGACCATTTTTATCAAGTTGACCATGCCGAAAATTGTTAGGGGGAGATGTTTCCATCTAGCAAATAACCGTTCCACTTCTTTAATGGTCTTGTTCAGATTAAGCTGGGGTATTTTATCAAGATCTTTAGTGATAGTAATAACCAGGTATTTAAAGTCATTGCTCGTGGTGCCCTCCCAGTTGTTAGTATTCCAACACATCACCTCTGTTTTAGAGGTGTTGGCAAGATATCCTGAGAGGGAGCCAAATTCTTCCAATAATGCTTCAACCCTAGGTATAACCGCCCCCGGGTCATTGGTGTATAACAGCAAATCATCAGCATATAGAGCCAACTTGCTACAATATTGCTGAGACTTAAAGTGGGAGATCAGGTCGTGGGAGATGGGGCAACCCTGTCTAGTTCCTCTTTGGATGTTAAAACTAGAGGTTAACATGCCATTTAAAAAGATTTTTGTGGAGGCTCCTTGATAGTACTGTATTAAGGTCTGAACAAAAACAGGACCAAAACCGATCACCCTAAGTACCTCCCAGAGGTATATCCAGCAGACTCTATTGAACGCCGTGGCCGCGTCTAGTGCCACTACAGCCAAGGGATCCGATCACCCCATTGCCAAGTCGATGTTACCGATTAGCTGGTGCATCTGCCCCTGGCTATATCCCCGGGAATTAAACCTTTTTGGTCAGAATTTATCAGCCGAGGGCCCAACTTGACCAATCTCCCCGCAAGAACACTCATGAAGATCTTATAATCGGCATTCAGCAGGGAGATTGGTCTGTAGGAATCTGCTTTTAGGGGTTTTTTCCCTGGTCTCAGGATGAGTACTATGGTTGCTTCTTTCCAGGACCTCGTAACCTGTCCTTCCAAGCTATATACTGAGTTGAATAAGATGCCCAATTTCAGGAGAAGTTCATCCAGGAGGAGTTTTTAAACCTCAGTGGGTAGCGCATCAGCACCTGCTGCCTTATTGTTTTTGCACTTACTTATTTGGTCTCTTATTTCATTCCGTGATTGGAGCATCTAAGCATTCACGACCTTCATTTGTTAAAGTAGGCAGGGATTTCTCTCTAAGCCAATATTGAAGGGTTTCAGTATTAGGCACCGTCTCTTCCCTATATAATTCTGAGAATAGAGAGAGAAGGCAGGTTTGCATGTCCTCCAGGCTATTTGACTTCTCCCCGCTTTCATTTCTTATCAATTCATTGATGTTATTCTTTGTACGATCTACTCTTGCTTTCCATGCCAAGAGGGTGCCTCCCCTCTCTCCATACTCAAAGTTCTGCATATTTTTAGTCATCCATTGTGCCCTACACTTGTGATCTAACCTGCCCCTATACTCCTGACGGACTTCTTCCAGATCTCTCTGGACTTGTGAGAGCCTTTCAGTATTCCCACGATTAAGTCGGGACCTCTCCTCCTCCAATCGGTGAATTTTCCCCTCCAGGGACCGTAAGTCTCAAGTCTCTGACCTATTCTTCGTACGAATAAGACTTATGTTTGCCTTAAAGACATCCCAAACATAGTCCATAGAAGTCAAACCCATATTTATAGAAAAATAGTCTAGGGTAGCCGATTTAAGAGCCCTCGCTATATCCACATCTGACAGCATGGACCTTTTAAGAGTCCATCTGGGGTGTAAACTATGTCTTTTTCCCAAAAAGGAGAACAACACTAGGGCATGGTCTGATACATGACTAGGCAACACGGTTATACAAGTCATATTATCCAAACTTGGCCTGTCCATTAAAACATAATCGATTCTAGAAGAATGGCCGTGCTACTATGGAACGTAAATCTCTGTTTATCACCCATCTTTACCCTCCATACGTCCACGAGCTGTCAGGAAGGTGACGTCCTCCCCGGACGTCGCCTTCCTGACAGAGACCTGGATGAACGCCTCCTCGGCACCCGACATCGCCATAGCCATCCCGGACGGCTACAAGATTTTTACCCACAGCTCCCCACCCCGTGCATCCTACCACCACACCCTCTACCCCCGTGATACCCACCCTCGGGAAACCATCCATTCTATTAGGCTGAAGCCTATTCGGCCTCTGACCCTTGGTCCATGTAGGAAAATAATTACTTAATGCTTCTATCACAGGTCTCAATGGCTAGGGCCCCCCTCCTTGCTTCTGCCTTCTCCTACCTTTACCCCGCATTTAATTTTTTTCTATGAGCCCATCAACCTCCTCGACTGAGTGAAACATGTACATGTGGTTCTTCCACATCATGCGCAGTGATGCAGGAAACTTCAGTTGGGCCTTAGCCCCCAGCTTACTTAATACCTCCATTATTTTGACCAGTTCCCACTGTTTTGTAGCAGTAATGTGCGATACATCAGATCTAATGGAAAAAGAGAAGGGATTAGAGAAGGACTTAGATGTTATGCTTCCTTCCTTTAAAGCCAAGGAAAGAATTGCTTCTTTGACAGTATATGTTAGGAAATTGATAAACTTTTTCCTGGGCCTCTGTTTTGCTGGATTTCTTTGAAACGGGTCACAATGTACCCGTTGTATTTCCTGGGCAAGGTCTATGTTGGGAGAGTTTTTTAGCACTGTCTCTTTCAACAAGGATACCACAAACCCCCTGATATCTGCACCTTCAAGTGCTTCAGGGACATTAATAAGTCTCAGATTGTTCTTCCTGGTGTGATTCTCCAGACGCTCAAGATCTTCCTTCAATTCCTTATTCTGGGTTGCTAGTTTAGCCATTTCCGTTGTAGACGTATGAAGTGCATCCTTAATTTTCGGTATCTCCTGTTTTTGCATCAGTTCTTAATGTGACCTCCTCCAACTTCTGTGCTAACACCACACAGTACACCTGAATCGCTGCCTGGTTTGTCTCCGAAACTGTAAACCTGTTTCTCATCTCATCCCTAAGAGACAATAAAATTTATGCCAAAGAGCCTGAAGAAATCACTGGGTTATCAGTCGCAGGGGGGGATCTTGTTGGCCGTCATATACGTCACAAACCTTTAAAGCAGTGAACCTATTTGAAAGGTCAACTGCAGGATGAAGAGCAGAGAGAGAATTCCGTGAGTTTCCAGGGCCCGCAGCCTCATTGCTCAAGGGACCAGGAGTGCCTGACAATTGCATATTACATTGCGGGGAAGCCGACATACCAGGAGACTTGAGCTGAGTGGAGTCTGGTGGTGTGACAAACTGCAGCCTGCCGGGACTAGAAAAACCTTCCTTGTTCGGGCCCGGGGTTGTTGATGATGATGTGGACAGAACCTTATAGAACGATTTTAAAGAGGGTGTCATTTTTACTTTTGAGGTTGATGTTTTCTTACCCCTACCCCTCCCTCTACCTTTGGCTCCGGCAGCAGTATTGACACCTTTAATTTTAACCTGCTTTACTGGCACTCGCACTTCAACTACTGGTGGAGAGGCTCGAGTAGGCAGAGTTAACTGGGCAACTATCAATGTTGGCATAAGACTGAACCGCCCTAGCACGCAGTGTGTATCTACAGCTTCTGGGCGGTAAAAGAACGAGTTGCTGGGCTTCGCTTGTCTCCATACAATTGAAATTCCCCTCTTCTTTACTGGATATCTGGGTAATCAAGTTGAGAGATTTCCCTTGATGATACTCACAAACCCAACTAGAATAAAAGTCCCGCAGTAGCTCAAATGAGCTCTTACCTTCCTTTTTATAGTAAGTGGTGACAACCTTGTTGCCAAAACCAGGCTCCAGGCACCCTACCTGGGCGACCAACTCAGCCATGCCGTCTCCTTCACTGACAGGTCTCACACTGACGTAGTCTCCGGTGCTGACTCTGCCTCCTGTAGCCAGGACCTGGAAGCAGGCTACACCGCTACGCCCCCACTCACAAGCTGCGCCATCCCACCACGAAGTTTGGAGTGCCGGCTAGCCTCCACGGAGTTCGGGCCATGCACCACGCCCGGCTGAGATCAAAGACGGAAGACGAAACAAGAAAACAGACTGAAAGAACCAAACACCTTAGGTAGGAGTATACATGAAGAGAAAAGTTGCAAATATCATTATGGGGGTCTCCCCTAATTGAGACCAGGCACAGACCCAAGGGAGCATCGGCCGCGATTGCTTAGCTCGCGGCCGCCATGTTTCCCAGCAAGATTTTGTGAGCTTGAAATATAAGAAAAGTGTTTGTGGGTATCAAACATATTTACGTTGTATCAGATAAAATTAAATTCATGAAGAATTATGGTGGTGTTCCCTGCCTCAGTGCGCACGCTCATGGGTGCCAGGTTATAAGGTCTTGTGAGACATGGGTGCAGCAATAATTTACAAGTGTTACATGGTTGAGCCAGGAATGTTCCCATTGTTTACTGGATAAACCTGCTTTAAGTGTCATATAATGCCTGGCACATGTGTACGGAAAGACAAGGAAGGAATGAGTGAACAGCATTTCTGAAGAGACTGAGGTGGGGTGCTAGGGATGATATAAGGCTGTTTTTCAAAGCCATCACTCATTCTTTAGCACCCAATGATAAATTTCAAGCATTATAACATTCTAGGCAGAACTTGTTCACTAGTTGAAAAACTGCTCTTTTAAATACATCAAACAAGTCTACCCACGGTTTTAAAATGTCATTTTGACTCATCCATAAGGTCAACCCCTCAATCTTAGGAACATTTTCATGAAGTTTATATTCATAAAATGTGATTTTCATATCCCCATTTGAAATAATATCTAGCTTAGCTTTTAAAAGTAGTCAAAGAGTCAGGACCACCCTTCAGGGCACCAATAAAAACAAAAGTTGCTCATAAACCTCTTAGACATATACAGTTATGTAATACACATTGTTAAGTCTCTACCTCACCTATGACTGTAAAGAAGGATGCAATAAGGTTGTGACAGCTCTTCTTATGGTTTGTATGATGTTACAATGCATGCCTTCACCACACATGCTTTCCATGTAGTCTTTCTTTACCATGCATGCATTTACCACACAGATGCCTTTACCATGTATGTTAAGAATAATGAGGTAAGTAAAACACAGCCGCGGTCCGTGCAGGCAACAGCTGTGCGGCGGTGGGGCTGTGTAAGGGTGATTTGGAGGGACGATGCCCAGCATGGCTAATTACCCAAAATATTACATCGCTTACGGCATGTTCTATAACATCATTGATAACATCACTGCAACATTTAAAATGATTTTATGAAAACTCTGTGTGTGACAGGGTCATGAGTTGTAGTTACTTTAGAGCACCAGTTACAGTTACCAGAAGAAACTATAACTGGTGAATTTCAGTGTTTTTTGACGTTAAAACATTATGTTGTAACAGAGATTTTCACCTAACTACAACATCATTTTAAACTTTGTTTTTTCAGTATATACAAATAATATATATTATCTACTGGCGGTCGCCAGTAGATAGTTATAGTTAGGACCGAGTTCCCATAGGAAATCTGAAAATTCTATTTTGAATAACTTTGGCACCGGTTGACTTAACTTCATGAAATTTTCAAAACTAATGGGGCGCTCCGCTCAGCTCCTACCCTGAAACTCTCGGGGTGATTCGCCAAGCGGGGCCTGAGAAAAAAGGGGGGTCCCAAAACACGTTTCCCCATGCATTTTCCAATAGGACCTTTAGTCGAAGGTACAGCCCGAACGGCTGAACAGAATTACTTGAAATTTGGCAAAGAGGTAGTCCTCAGGTCAGGCATGTGCCTTTTGCTTAAATGGTGTAAATCCGTTCAGTAGTTCCTGAGAAAATCAAAAATAAATTCACATATATATCTGGGCCACACATCTCATCTTGAGATCTGATTGGCTGTCAGCACTTCATCCAAGAAGTGTTGGCAGCCATCTTGGGAACAATATACATGATAGCACCTCATTGAAAAGCATTGCAGTTAATAGAAGGTTGTAAGACTTTAGTTACATTATAAATCATTTGTTGATGGTACCATACTCATTTTAGGAATTGTGGTGTGTTTTAAGGTGATTTTACCATGTGAAAAAGCCTTCTGCTGTGATATCATGAATCATGTTTGAGAGAAAACTATTTTCTCATGCTTTTCCCACAGAGGTTTGGAAGGTGATCTATAAGCTAACTGAGAGCATATTTTCTGTAAATTCACATTATCTTTCTCAGTCATGTGAGAATGAAGTCTGACATTCTCAGTAAAACATGTACATCCAACAAGGGCAGAGACTGTCAGTTGATTCCTTTGAGTTCTACTTCAGCGTCCCAGAGTGTTCTAAAGAACAACTAGAGCGCTAACAGTCCTACTTATGACAAACATATGGCACACCTGAAGCCATCTTGGTTGGAATAAAGTGGTAATTCTTAAAACATTTAATTTAAAAAGGAACAAAATGAGGGGGTTTATTTTGCCATAGAAAGTATGATTAGTGCTGCAGAAAGAAACATTAGGGCACATTTTGAGTGACTTCTCAAATCCTCTTCTATTTCATTAAAAAATTCTGACATGCAGACTGAAACATGCACTTTCAATACCAGCAGCAGACTTCCCTGGTGAGCACGCAGTAGCTTTACTACAGTGATCTAATAAGCAACTAGAGTGCTAACATTCTGAATTTATGGCAAAGTTGTGACACATCTGAATGCCTTCTTGATGGCATCAAGGTAAAAAACTGAAAGTATTTCCTACTGAGGAGACTGTAGTAAATGAGGAAATTAGGAAACATCATAACAAATAAGTCTCCAAAAATGTCCACCAGAGACAAAAGAGCCCAAATGTAGCCCAAATATCACCCAGATGTAGCCCAAGTATAGCCCAATGACAGAATGTCCCAGAGTGTTCTAACGAACAACTAGAGCGCTAACAGTCTTACGTATGACAAAAGTATGGCATACCTGAAGCCATCTTGAATGGAATAAAGTGGTAACACTTAAAACATTTAATTTACAAAGGAACACAAAGAGGGGATTCATTTTGCCATAGAAATTATGATTAGTGCTGCAGAAAGAAAAATTAGGGCACATTTTGACTTCTCAAATCCTCTTCTATGTCATATAAAAATTCTGACATGCAGACTGAAACATGCACTTTGAATACCAGCAGCAGACTTCCCTGGTGAGCAGTAGCTTTACTACAGTGATCTAATGAGCAACTAGAGTGCTAACATTCAGAATTTATGGCAAATGTGTGACACATCTGAATGCCTTCTTGATGGAACCAAGTAAAAAACTGAAAGTATTTCCTACTGAGGAGACTGCAGTAAATGAGGAAATTAGGAAACTTCATAACAAATAAATCTCCCAAGATGGCCACCAGAGACAAAAGAGCCCAAATGTAGCCCAAATATCACCCAGATGTAGCCCAAGTATAGCCCAATGACAGAATGTCCCAGAGTGTTCTAACAAACAACTAGAGCGCTAACAGTCTTATTTATGACAAAAGTATGGCACACCTGAAGACATCTTGATTGGAATAAAGTGGTAACACTTAAAACATTTAATTTACAAAGGAACAAAATGAGGGGGTTCATTTTGCCATAGAAATTATGATTAGTTCTGCAGAAAGACAAATTAGGGCACATTTTGACTTCTCAAATCCTCTTCTATTTCATAAACAAATTCTGACATGCAGACTGAAACATGCACTTTGAATACCAGCAGCAGACTTCCCTGGTGAGCAGTAGTTTTACTACAGTGATCTAATGAGCAACTAGAGTGCTAACATTCAGAATTTATGGCAAATGTGTGACACATCTGAATGCCTTCTTGATGGAACCAAAATAAAAAACTGAAAGTATTCCCACTGAGGAGACTGCAGTAAATGAGTAAATTAGGAAACTTCATAACAAATAAATCTCCCAAGATGGCCACCAGAGACAAAAGAGCCCAAATGTAGCCCAAATATCACCCAGATGTAGCCCAAGTATTGCCTAATGACAGAATGTCCCAGAGTGTTCTTAAGAACAACTAGAGCGCTTACTGTCTTACTTATGACAAAAGTATAGCACACCTGAAGCCATCTTGATTGGAATAAACTGGTAACACTTAAAACATTTAATTTAAAAAGGAACACAATGAGGGGGTTCATTTTGCCATAGAAATTATGATTAGTGCTGAAGAAAGAAAAATTAGGGCACATTTTGAGTGACTTCTCAAATCCTCTTCTATTTCATTAAAAAATTCAGATATGCAGAATGAAACATGCACTTTTAATACCAGCAGCAGACTTCCGTGGTGAGCAGTAGCTTTACTACAGTGATCTAATGAGCAACTAGAGTGCTAACATTCAGAATTTATGGCAAATGTGTGACATATCTGAATACCTTCTTGATGGAATCAAAGTAAAAAACTGAACGCATTTCCTACTGAGGAGACTGCAGTAAATGAGGAAATTAGGAAACTTCATAACAAATAAATCTCCCAAGATGGCCACCAGACACAAAAGAGCCTAAATGCAGCACAAATATCACCCAGATGTAGCCCACATGTAGCCCAATGACAGAAGTGTGCAAAACACTTATTTTTTGTGTATTTGCAGTTTTATATAGTGCAGACTTGTCAGGTATTGGAATGCTTTACATGAGCATTGGTTACATCACACAAGATCAAATTCATTTTGGTTGTAGACATGGGGAGATTAAGTGATTTGACCACAATCACAGAATGTTGAGCTGAAGCAGAAACTCCAACCTGGTTCCCCAATTGCAAAGTCTGCAGCTCTGGAAGTAACACCACATCCTCTCGCCAAGGTGCAACATTTAATCAAGTGGTCAACTGGATAAAAAACACATAAAGATTACAAATAATTTAAAAGTTCTTTGTCGCTATTTGAAAACTCAGAAAATATGTCCTCATTTTAGTTTTTTAGAGCACTAACCATAATTTTGATGCAAATAAGACCCTCTCATATATGTAATTTCTAAAGGAAATACTCTAGGTATTACAGTTTTGATTACATCAAGATGACGTCAGGCGTTCCACACTTTTGTAATAAATATAGAATGTTAGCAATCTAGTTGTTCATTGGGATACTGTTGAGAGGCAGAGGCCAGGGGCACGGACTCTGAAAATTGAAGGCAGGTAGGAGAGTGCAGAGGCAACAATTTGACCACACTGGGCAGGCAGGCAGTGGCAGCACAACAGACTAAGGAGGGCAGTGGAAAGGGGGGCAGGGGCAACAAACCAACGATACAGGACTGGCAAGAGAGGCTGTGGCAATATAATAGACCATTGTGGGCAGAAGGAAGAGGCAGTGGTAGTACAACCAAACATGCCAACAGACCCGTATCAGCCAGGAAACGTCCAATGTTTTTAAGCTCAAATGGGCTTTATTTGATCTGTCTCCTGTCTACAATCTCCTCTTTTTCAATGTAACTCAAAGGGGAAATCCAATACCCCAGTTTTTTGTCAAAATCTCCCTCTTACCAAGTTCAAAATGTTCGCAAGTATGGTACATTGAATCATGGTAGGCAGGAGGAATTGGGGTAGGGACATGGACTCGGATAACAGAGGACAGGAGGGACATGGTGAGGTGCACCAAACCGACCCTACAGGGCAGGCATCAGGGTTTGCAGCAGCACAATACACCACACAGCGCATGCGGGAAGGGAGTGCAGCACAAGAATCCATAGAAAGCAATAGGGAGGGGACAGGACCATGCACATGGACAACAGAGAACAGATGGGAAAGAGGCAATGGTAGCTAGCTGACCATAATGGACAGACAGGAGAGAAAGCTGCAGCATAACGGACCATAAAGAGCAGGAGGGACGGATCAGGGGCATTACAATGGAACAGACAAGCCAGGAGGGAGGGAATAGGGGGTCTGCACATGGAAACAGAGGGCTGGGGGCAAGGTGGCAGGGCAGGAGCAGCAAGATGACCATGGAGGTCAGGCAGGATGGGCACTAGTAACAAGACACACCATGGAGAGCAACAATGAGACTATGGTGGCATACACACAGACCATGGAGGGAAGGTGGGAGGGGGTCTGGGGCAGCTAGCTGACCACATAGGGAAGGTGGGAGGGGCCATGGCAGCACAGAAGACCATGCATGGCAAGCGGGAGGGTTAGTGGCAGCACAATGGCTATGATGGGCAAGAAGGAGGGTGCAGGGGCATGCACAAAGGACCATGGAGGATAGAAGGGAGGGTCAGGACCTGGGCACAGACAAGAGAGTTCAGGGGAAGGGGCCTCACAACAGACCGCGCGGGGCAGGCAAGAGGAGCAGTTGCAGCACAACAGATCAGGGAGGGCAGAAGGGTGTGGCAGTAAAATGGACCATGGAGGACAGGAGGAAGGGGATAGGGGCATGGCTTGTGGACAGGCAGGGTGGAGGTGGCAGGGACAGGTTACAGTCATCTGACAATGCTAGGCAGGTGGGAGGGGAGTGGCAGCTCAACAGAACACTCAGAGTAGATAGGAGTGGCAGTTCCATGGAACATTGTGGGCAAAAAGGATGGAGCAGGGGCATGCACAAAGCCATCGGAGGGCAGGGGGAAGGAGAATAGGGGCAGCAAGCTAAGCACAGAGGCTAAGCAGGAGGTCAATGATGGGCCATAGAATTGGGCAATGGAGGGCAGGAGGAGTGGACTGGTACATCATGCTAAATGGAGGGCAGTGGCAGCACATCAGACCATGCATGGCAGGAGGGAGGAGGCTAGTCCATGGATTCAGACAACAGAGGATAGAGAGGAGGTGGATGGGGCAGCAAGCTAACTGTTCAGAGAAGGTGGGTATTAGGAACTTTATGGTTTTTAAAATGTGTGTCAGTGCGAACTACTTAAAATATGGACAAGTATGCAGCATAATCTCACTTTTATTCAGGAAGAAGAAGACGTTTGTGACTGTGACTCTGGGCTCACTTGGCAGAAACACCCCCTGACCCTCCACCCCCATCGCAAAATGTAATGCCCGTGAAAAGGGTAGGTGGACGCAGTGTTATATAGAACATAGTCCTGAGAGCACGATTGAAAAGGAAAACTAGATGTAGTATATGGTATAAACTATGCACCAAAAAGTGTGATATAAGATGAACCGGGACATGAAATATAATATGCAATACATTGTGCGCAATGACAGATTCATTGGAGAGCGCGAGATAGCACAGGCACTAGTGCGTGCTATGCGACATGCGCCTTGGAGTGTAATATGCACAGGGCAGTGTTGTATAACATAACTAGTCTCTAAAGTTGTAATATAAAATATGTGCTGGGAAGTGTAACGTTGCATATGCACTGTGACAAAGATATGGATCCCAGATTGTAATATGTATGGCATAGCACTGTACGTTATAACATACACATCGAGGAAGGTACGCTAGATGGGGCAATATAACCCGTGCGAAGGCAAGTGTGGCATGACATATTCACGGGGTGGTGTTACAGTGCACATGGGCTAGAGAGTGTCATAGCATACGCACTAGCTGGTGGAATACAACACAGAGGTGAGAGGCAATCGACGGGCACTGGTGGGTGTAACACAGCATTGGGCTCAGCCAGGAGCACGCTGTGACTCTCAAGTGAGGTTCGTCTCCTTTCCAGAGAGTAAAATAAAAAGTAGTACACATCCGGCGGTGGATGTGTTTTTTATTAACCGTGAGGGGGATTTCTTGCATAGTTTGGTTGAATTTTTGTCGAATCCCCTTTGAATGGCTTGGTGTGCGTGTATATATTAAATGTGCCCGTCAATAGCTACCCATGTTTGTATAAATAAACGACAAGGGTGTCTACTTGGAGAGTACCCGCCGGCGGGGGCGCCGGGATTAGGCACGGTAGGGCGTCAGACACGTCAGAGCTTCACTAGCGGTGTAAATACATTCCATCTGGATTCATTCTATGCATAGTCGCCTTTTAATGAATATTACGCAAATCGTCATGGTGATAGGTACATACGGTTTGTCCAGCATGTCCTAGGTGTTTCTATAAATATATATATTTTTAAAATAATAAAAAACAAAGGCCGGCCACGGGGGATGGGGTCCCCGGAGACATAAGTGGCCTGAGGAGGGGGGCAACGCAGCCCCCTCCTAACGAATTTAAATTAAAAAAAGGCCATGACCCGGGGGTTGGGGTCCCCGGGGCCGATTAAGGCCTTGGGAGGGCCAAATGTTTTTTTTTCAACAAAACAAATTAGGGTGCAGGCCCTGGGGGATGGGGTCCCCAGGGCCAGTAAATTAGAAAAAGAAGGGGGGCCACACAGCGCTCCTTCTTAAAAAAATAAATAAATAAAAGACCGGCATCGCGCTGGAGGCCACGCCCCCTCCTTGCAGCACTCTGCAAACACGCCCCCTGGCCAGTTGTAAGTTGGGGAATTAATTCCCCTTCATTACTGAGGGTCCCTGAGGGCCAACTAGCCCAACAGGTATCTCCAGCGTTGCAGACAGGTGTTCTGAGGCCATGCCCCTTTTTACACCTCTATGCAACGAAGCTCTGTGGCGCTTACTGGAGCTACCTAGTGGGCTAGTTTGACCCTAGGGACCCTTAGGATTCAAGGGGACTTAATCTCTCAACTTAGAACGGCCACAGGGCGCATTTACACAGTGGTGAAGGGAGGGGACGGGGCCTGAGGTGACGTGTGCAAATACGCCCTGTGGCGCATTTTAAGTTGGGGAAATAATTCCCTTTCAAGCCTGAGGGACCCTGGGGGCCAACTAGCCCACCAGGTGCTTCCAGTAAGTGCCACTGCTCTGCGTTGCAGAGAGGTGGTGCAGGCCGTGCCCCTTTTTACACCTCTCTGCAATAGCGCTTACTGGACGTACCTAGTGGGCTATTTTGCCCCTAGGGATCCTCAGGATTCAAGGGGACTTAATCTCCCAACTTAAAAAACGGCCACAGGGCATGTTTACACAGTGGGGAAGGAAGGGGACGGGGCCTGAGGTGACGTGTGCAAACACGCCCTATGGCGCGTTTTAAGTTGGGGAAATAATTCCCCTTCAATCCTGAGGGCCCCTGGGGACTAACTAGCCCACCCGGTGCTTCCACTAAGCGCCACTGAGCTGCGTTGCAGAGAGATGGTCCAGGCCGTGCCACTTTTTACACCTCTCTGCAACGCAGCTCTGTGGTGCATACTGGTGGTACCTAGTGGGCTAGTTGGACCCTAGGGACCCTCAGGATTCAAATGAACTGAATCTCCCAACTAAAAACGGCCACAGGGCATGTTTACACAGTGATGAAGGGAGGGGACGGGGCCTGAGTTAACGTGGGCAAACAACCCCTGTGGCGCGTTTTAAGTTGGGGAAATAATTCCCCTTCAATCCTGAGGGCCCCTGGGGACTAACTAGCCCACCAGGTGCTTCCAGTAAGCGCCACTGAGCTGCGTTGCAGAGAGGTGGTCCAGGCCGTGCCACTTTTTACACCTCTCTGCAACGCAGCTCTGTGGTGCATACTGGTGGTACCTAGTGGGCTAGTTGGACCCTAGGGACCCTCAGGATTCAAATGAACTGAATCTCCCAACTAAAAACGGCCACAGGGCATGTTTACACAGTGGTGAAGGGAGGGGACGGGGCCTGAGTTAACGTGTGCAAACACGCCCTGTGGCGCGTTTTAAGAGGTAGTTTTAATCCCCTGCCCTATTATATACTAGTGGCTTACAGAGGATGTCATGCTGATCACAGGGGGACCCCAACGCATAGTGTTCCCTAATGTATGTAGGTGTTTTCAATGTACTCTGAGTGTCTTTTAACATAGCACTGGCTCTAGGACTGGTTAGTCAGACTCAGTTACCACCAGTATCTGTCTGAAAAAGTTGAGGGTACAGGATGATTTTGCAACAAGGCTTCTTTCTGCTCTTCTGTTTGTTCTTTCTGCACGTTATCCTTCTTCCTGCACTTTTCTTCGTCTTTGAGCACTTCTGTTGCTTCTTTCTGCATTTCTTTTTTTTCTTTCTGTGCGTTTTTTCTTCTGTCTTCACATGTCCTATCTCTGTAGGCATAGTTAGAAATTAGCATTTAAAAAACCTATGAAATTCACTGAAAAAACCATAGGTTTCAGGCACGTTATAGTTAGGAATTAGCATTTAAAAAACCTTATAAATTCAGTGAAAAAACCATAGGTTTCAGGGGCGTTATAGTTAGCTGGACTTTTCACTCGTACAAAACAATTGAAATTCCCCCGTTATAGTTAGTTCAGCTAACTATAACTCGCGCGCCCGCAATGCACTGCTGATGACGTCACATATTACATCACTCATGACATGGTCAGTGACATCACTCATGACATTACTGATGACATCTCAAATGACATCACTAATGACATCACTGATGACATCATCCTTGTGATAGAGTGGCAGACCTCCTCTTCCCCTAATATAACCTTTGATACACACATTCAAAAATAGAAACTACAATGTTCAAAACAATGGACATACCAATACCAGTTACAACAACCTATTCAGTAATTCTAAGATCCACATACACATCCACTCATTCACCAACAGTCCTATACAGTCACTCATACATGTACTCACTCATATGTACTTATACACATATACATCCTTCTACACAACGCCACTCATCCATAGAGTTACTCACACACATAGTCACTCATGCTAATAAAGAATCAAACATCAATTTACTTGCATATACAGTTATACACACACCACCACACTTACTTCTACAGAAACTCACACATACTTAGTCTTTTAAACAATCACTTATAGAAACACATACTTATTCATACAGGAACTCTTTCAATCTCTCACTCTCACATATACTCACTTATATACACCAATAGTCACATATACTAGTTTAAAACATATGTAGTTACTCATAACGACACTATTGAGACAGTCTATCACTCACTAACACACCCATGCACACACTCCTCCACCCATACAGTCCTGCACACATGCTGTCTTCAACACATACAAACAGTGAGTCACTCATTCATGCACCTATGCACTACGTAATACCCCCCACCGAACCATACAGACACTCAGACACTCATACTGATACTCAAAAAACCAACTAATAACCTATATAGACACTCATGTAGCTACTCACCAACCCATGCAGCCACTTATACACAAAGTGAGAGACTGATACAGATATTTACACATTTAAACATTACTCACTAAGCCATGTATTCACTAAGATACACTTAATCAGTCAGTTATACAATCAATTTTTCAAAAACAAATCATCCATTTACAGTTTAGACACTTATATACCCATTTATTCTTCCATCGACCTTGAGATATACATATATAAAACATATTTAATTTTCAGAAAAACACACATTCACTGGATGATGTCATCAGTGATGTCATTTGAGATGTCATCAGTGATGTCATGAGTGATGTCACTGACCATGTCATGAGTGATGTAATATGTGACGTCATCAGCAGTGCATTGCGGGCGCGCGAGTTATAGTTAGCTGAACTAACTATAACGGGGGAATTTTAATGGTTTTGTACGAGTGAAAAGTCCAGCTAACTATAACGCCCCTGAAACCTATGGTTTTTTCAGTGAATTTATATATATATATATATATATATCTATATATATATATATACATATAGAGTCACAGAGTCAATCAGAGTCACAACATGTAAACCTAGAAGAGGTGTGCACACAATTGGGAGCAGGTGAAAGCAAATTGAGACCAAAATCCTACTTCTATCCTCAATTACCGGCTGGTAACAAGATAGACACCTTCCATGAAGCCATAATCCAAGATATTTACAAAATAAAAAAAGAAAGATATGTAGATAATCTCAAAGTGGAAGAAAGGAAAGCCTTGGAAGCTTTAACATCAGATGATAAAATTGAAATAAAAATGGCCAACAAAGGTGCGAACATCGTTGTTTGGGACAAACAAGAATATGTCAAGATGGCATTTGAACAACTCAATGACATAATGTACTATGAAAAACTCAAAGCCAACCCCACAGCAAAAATGAAAATCAATTTGGATAATAAATTGAAAGAATGGTTGGATGCAGGTTTGATAGACCAAGATGAATGCAAGTACTTAACGGTAGAACTTCCAGTAACGGCCACAATGTATTTTTTGCCTAAAATCCACAAAAATCGGACTAGACCACCAGGACGTCCGATAGTGTCAGCTAATGGATCTTTATTTGAACCTATGGCGAATTACATTGATAATTTTTTGTTACCACTCGTCCCTAATTTAAGTTCATACATTAAAGATACTAGTGACGTGTTGAAACATCTGAATGGTACCCCATGGCAAACATCATATATGATGATAACGATGGACGTTGTGTCCTTATACACAAACATTGACCATGAAATTGGGATCTCAGCCTGTAAATTCTTCTTAGGTGAAAGAAACATCCATTACAACAAACATAAGATCATGTTGGAAGAAATGATCAGAATGTGTCTAACACAGAACGTATTTTACTTTGGTGAAGACATTTTCAACCAAAAAAAAGGTACTGCAATGGGTTTTTCTTTCAGCCCTAGTTTTATCTGCCTTACAATGGGCTGGTGGGAACAAAAATGGGCTTGGCAACCCAACAACGATAAGTTTCTGAATAAAATAATTCTTTGGTTACGCTTCATCGATGACCTCCTGATCATTTGGGATAGAACGGATCAGGAGTTCAAAGAATATTTTGAGATATTAAACACCACACCAGCAAACTTCAAATTCACATATTTTTCAAGCCCAACAAGAGTAACTTTTTTGGACATTGAAATTTATATTTCAGAAAATCAGCTTCAAACAACTTTACACAGAAAATCCACTGCAACAAACGCGACACTACACGCAAGCAGTTTCCACCAACAATGTCTGTTTCAAAACATCCCATACGGCGAATTCTTACGACTTCGAAGAATCTGCTCTGAAAATACAGAATGGATAAAACAGAGCAACTTAACATCTAAGAGATTTGAAAAAAGAGGCTACCCTAAAAAACAAATCCAAAGTGGTTGGGAAAGAGCAAATATTCTTGATAGAAAAAATCTATTACAATCAAAAAATAGTGAAACTAAAACCAATTTGGATGAAGAACCGATAAGATTCATAACAACCTTCTCAAAAGAATCTAAACAGATAAAAGATATTATCAAGAAAAATTGGAAGATCTTACAACTAGACACCACGGCAGGACAAATCATGGGTAAAACACCAAGCATAACCTATCGAAGAGCCACAAATCTGAGAGATCGCTTAACACATAGCCACTACAGAAAAGAAAAGAGCAAAACATGGCTTCAAAGCAAAGGTTTTAAGAAATGTTACAACTGTAAAGTATGTTCCATTGCAAAAAATATTCAGGAAATAAAAATGGCTGATGGAAAAAATTGGAACATCCAGGAACTTATTACATGTAAGAGCCAGTATGTGGTCTACGTAATAGAATGTCCGTGTCAACTAAGATATGTTGGGAGCACGATATGTGAATTGAAAAAAAGAATATTAGAACACGTTCGAGCAACCATTCACAAAGACAGAAGTAACGCAGTGGCGAAACATATGGAGGCAAACCGCAATAGCAATTGGAAACTGTTAACTTTTTCTGGGATTGAAACTGTGAAAAAACAGGAGAGAGGAGGGGACAGAGAGAAAAAACTAAGACAAAAGGAATCATGCCATATTCTAAATTTATGTTCTCTCACCCCACATGGACTCAATCAAAATGAGGAACTCTATACACATCTGTAAATGAACTGATAGAAACGTAGGATGGAACATTATGATGATAATACCCTTGTTTTTGCACCGCCAACTTGTATATACACACAAAAAATTTTTTTTTTTTAATTACGATGTGCCTTGCATATAAAATGTGCGAATTTCAAATGTAAAATTCTAATCATGATTGAAAGTAAAGCTAAGATCGGGGTTATTTAAGACACAAAGTATGAGAAGTCACTCTCCACTGGAGGAGTCATATTATATCATCATGTGTCTGAAAAATGAATTCATTGAATATGTTTAAAACAATGCATTAGCAAATGAAAAGATGGAAAAACCCTTCAATTTAATTCAATATTGGGAACATATGACTATTTCCTCACAATGCAAGGTCCATTAGAATTAATTTGTTAAGTATTAACTTTATTTTCACTACAATTCCCAGAATGCCCCTTCTCCAACTAATAGGAAATGATGTAATAACGAAGCAAGGTTTATAACATGTGACCTAGAATGGGGGCGTTACCGTGAGCAAGGTCTCGGGTGAGACCGAAACGCGTTGGTTTTGTTTGCTGCTATGGAGTAATACTACAAACGTTAATAAATCACCAAAGTGGAAAAGCCAGACCGGAGTGCGACCCGTTTCTTTCTGTACGAGGAAGAGTGTGTGATTTATCAGCGGCCAGGCTCGGTCGCGGGACAACGCTCAACTCCGAGAGCGCCACATCAGCAAATGGAGCCAAAGGAGGATTGATATATATAGATATAGATATATATTTTCACTGAAAAAAACACAGGTTTCACTCGAACAAAACCAGAGAAATTCATCCGTTATAGTTAGTTGAGCTAACTATAACTCGCACCCCCGCAATGCACTACTGGTGATGTCACATATTACATCATTCATGACATGGTTTGTGACATCACTGATGACATCACAGATGACACCTCAAATGATATCACTGATGACATCACTGATGACATCATCCAGTGACTGTGTGTTTCTGTAAAGTCTAAATATGTTTTATATATATATATATTATCTACTGGCGGTCGCCAGTAGATAGTTATAGTTAGGACCGTGTTTCCATAGGAAATCCGCAACATTCTATTTGGAATAACTTTGGCGCCGATTGACGAATCCTCGCGAAATTCTCAAAATAGGTGGGGCGCTCCGCTCCGCTCCTTCCCTGAGAGTCTCGGGGGGATTCGTCAAGCGGGGGCTGAGAAAAGGGGGGGTCCCAAAACGCGTTTTCCCCATGCATTTTTCCATAGGACGACCTTTAGTCTGAGCTACAGCCCGAACGGCTGAACAGAATTACTTGAAATTTGGCAGAGAGGTAGCCCTCAGGTCAGGGATGTGCCTTTTGAAGGTCTCGTGTAAATCTGTTCAGTATTTCCTGAGAAAATAGCATTTAAATCAATATATATATCTATAGGCGCGCTCCGAGCGCGTACCGTAAGCTTACCGTACGCGCACGCCGCCGTGCACGAGCGCGATTCTGATTGGTTGTTAGATCTTAGTAAACATTCGAATCGGTCAAAACCAGGAAGTGTCGGCCGCCATTTTGTCTCTCACAGTCTGAGAGGGTGAAAAACAAAGGTGGAGAACGTGAAAAGGGGGCAGGGTGGACAGTTCCGGACCCCCTAACCTTTGTCAGGGGCTCCCAGAAGGACCCCCAAGGGCAAAAATTAATTTAAATTTTTTTTCGAAAAATCGAAGAATGCACGTAGCGTACGCGCACGGCGTAAACGGCAAAATTCCGCGAGAAAAATTCCGCGAACTTCGCGTAACTATTCCGCGATTACGCGTACCGTACGCGCACGGCAAAAAAAAAATTTCAAAAAGGAAAGCTTAAAAAAAAATAAAAAAAATTGTGAGGTAAGGTTGGCTCTTAAAAGAGCCGTTGGGTTAATACAGGGATAGAGGAAAGAAAGAATGGGAATATTATGAACGTCTACAAACGTGCTGGTCTATCTTATTGTTAATAAGGGAAACACTGGTCTCCCCAAAAACAATAAGACCACAATACGTTGTACACCTCATTGAAACCCTCCGAAATCGAGGGTTAATGTCCAGAGGAGCTGAAGAAGGTGATGCTCCCACCTCAGAGGAAGGGCTCAGCTGAGCTGCCGATGATGTACTCGGCTGAGCTTCTGAGGTTGGGCTCCGGTGACTTACTGAAGAGTTTTCTTCAGTATGTCGAGCAAAGGTCCTGGGATGTTTATCCCTAAGGTGTCTCATCATAGAGTGATTTCCAAAGGAATACTTCTTCCTTGGATCTCCTCTAGATAAAACACGCTCACAAAGTCTGCAAGTGACCAATGGAGCATTGACCTTTTTCTGCCCCTCTGGAAAAGTAAAATACTCCCACACAAAAGAATCCTTTTGTTTCCTCCTTCTCTGTCTGATGATGGTGCTGCTAGGCTCACTCTCAGAAGAGGACTGCTGCTCTGCCATTGTATCTCAATGTCAATTCAGCTCCTTCTCCTAGGGGATCTCAAGCAGTAATGAGGGGAATGGGTGTGGTGTGGGAAGTTTCTGGAACTGAAAGTAGTTTCAACCAATGAAAAGTGTTCTTTGTGGATCACATGACCTACCGTGCGTGCTTCGTAAGCTTACGGTACGCGCTCGTAAACAAGTACGCATGTGCAAACCTGACGTAAATATGCGCTTACGGAGCGCTTACGGAGCGCGTACGTAGGACGCACTCGCGCATGCGCATTACACGCACCCGCGTAACCGCGACATTGGTTCCGCGCAACGCGCATGCGTGTACGCGTACGTCACGTACGTATCACGTAAGCGCACCGTATTTATGACGTACGGAGCGCGTAGCGTCAGCTTACCGTACGCGCATCGTATCACGTAAGCGCACCGTACTTATGACGTACGGAGCGCGTAGCGTCAGCTTACCGTACGCGCACGGCAAAAAATGCATAAAAAAAAAAAAGTACAAGTTTCAAGAGTTGATTGAAGATAATAACTGTGATGTACAACTGTATGTAAACATTAATTAAAAAAAAAAGAACCATTCCATAATGCAGGATATAGTACATATATTATTTTATACATAGGTTGGATATTATTTTTTACCAAAAATCTCAAAAAAAAAATTGCATTTAAAAAACCGTACAAATTCACTGAAAAAACCATAGGTTTCACACACGTTACAGTTAGGAATTAGCATTTAAAAAACCTTGCAAATTCACTGAAAAAACCATAGGTTTCACACATGTTATAGTTAGCAGGACATTTCACTCGTGAAAAACCAATGAAATTCCCCCGTTATAGTTAGTGCAGGCAACTATAACTCACGCGACCGCAATCCTCTGCTGATGATGTCAGATATTACATCACTGATGACATAACGTGTCTTTATGAAAAATAAATATTTGTAATATATGTATAGCTAAAGATTAATGGAAGAAGACATGGGTAAATAAGTGTCTAAATACAGTGATGTAATATCTGACGTCATCAGCAGAGGATTGCGGTCGCGTGAGTTATAGTTGCCTGCACTAACTATAACGGGGGAATTTCATTGGTTTTTCACGAGTGAAATGTCCTGCTAACTATAACATGTGTGAAACCTAGGGTTTTTTCAGTGAATATATATATATATACATATATATATATATATATATATATATATATATCTGAAGAAACCATAGGTTTCAGGGACGTTATAGTTAGAAATTAGCTTTAAAAAACCTTAGAAATTCACTGAAAAGACGTTATAGTTAGTTGGACATTTGACTCATATAAAACCAGAGAAATTCGCCTGTTATAGTTAGTTGAGCTAACTATAACTCGCACGCTCGCAATGCACTGCTGTTGACGTCACATATTACATCACTCATGACATGGTCAGTGACATCACTCATGACATCACTGATGACATCTCAAATGACATCACTGATGACATCACTGATGACATCATCCAGTGAATGTGTTTTTCTGTAAACTGTAAATATTTTTCTTATATATCTATACCAAGTTCTATTGAAGAATGAGTTGGTGTATAAGTTCCTGAATGGATTATTTAGTAGATGCATGACTGACTCTATAAGTCACTGATTGAACATATTTTACTGAATGCTTGGATTAGTGACTAAACTGTGTGAATGTCTCTATTAGTCTCTCAGTTGGTGTGTAAGCAGGTGCATGCGTTGGTGAGTAGCTATGTCAGTGTCTATATGGTTTATTGATTGTTTGTATGAGTATCTGTATGGGTGTCTGAGTGTCTATCTGGGTGGGTGGGGGGTGTGCATACATGTCTGAATAGCTGTTTCACTGGTTCTATACATTCAAAACTGCATCTCGGAAGGGCTGTATGGGTAGCTAACTGTGTGTACAGGTGTGTCGATTAGTGAATTGATCTCTCAGTTGTATATATGTGAGTAACTATATATGTTTTTAGACAGTATATGTGAGTATATGTGAGTGTTGGGCTGTATAATTGACTATACATGAGAGACAGTGATTCAAGAGTGTCTACATATTCAAATGTATACTTGTATTAGTGATTGTATAAGAGAGTAAGTATGTGATAGTATCTATATAAATAAGGGAAGTGGTGTGTGTATAAATAAGTCAGGTGGTGTGTATTTATCTGCATAGGTGAGTACATGGGTGTGTGATTGATTTTTGACATGACTGAGTAGATGTGTGAGTAACTCTATGGATCAGTAGCACTGTGTGAATGTATGTATAGGTGTATGAGTGGATATTATACTGATGTAATGATGAGTGACAGCATTTATGAGTGACTGTATCAGTGTATGTCCGGCTCACAATATATAGATAGGAACCAGTGGATGGGTATCTAGTATCTGGTGTGTCTATTGTTTCGAAAATGGTAGTCTGTATTTTGGAGTGGGTGTATTAAAGGTTATATTAGAGTGTGAAGAGGTGTGTCAGACCATCACGTGGATGATGTCATCAGTGATGTCATCAGTGATGTCATTTGAGATGTCATCAGTGATGTCATGAGTGATGTCACTGACCATGTCATTAGTGATGTAATATGTGATGTCATCAGCAGTGCATTGTGAGCGCGCAAGTTATAGTTAGCTCAACTAACTATAACAGGTGAATTTCTCTGGTCAAATGTCCAACTAACAATAACGTCTCTGAAACCTATGTTTTTTTCAGTGAATTTCTAAGGTTTTTTAAATATCGAACTACTGTTGTGCTATTTATCATTACTACTGTTTTTCTAACATTTCAACTACATAAAATAAACTGCAAAACTACTATGTAATGTAATATATTTCACAAATTACAGTGAGTTTTTAAATAATACAAAATAATTTGACATTTGGAAAACGATTTTTCTCCCTTTTTTGCTGTCATCAGCTACTACTTAATTTCACTATTCACAGTGATATCAGAGTAGTTTCATCATCAACAGCAGGGGGGAAAAACAATCAACTAGATTGTTAAAAAACAAACAAATACCTAATTCTCACAAATATAAGACAAAATCAACACAAATAACTCATCCAATACTATTTCCAATCTTCAAATCTTTCCTTTGCTTCATAGTTTCTGTGAACATTTTCCCAATACACCAAATAATGTATCAAAAATTTTGCTTTGAAAGCATCCAGTATGAATTCCTTAAAGTATCTTTACACCTTCCCACAAATCTGAATGGTGTATCTAAAATCTTTGTTTCAGAAATTTCAAGTAAGAGTTGGGTAATTGATAAGGCAATCTCTGTTTAATTTCCAAGTGTGTATCGTTGCAGTGACTCCAACCATTATTACACTTTAAATAAACTGTATAATGTCCACTTGTGGTAGTACTTCCAGCATGGAAAACAATAGCAACTGTTGCAAAAGTTCTCCCAGAAATAGATACTTGACAAGCGACAACATTTTTACTTTTGGTTTCCACTTTTCTTCCATTTGGTCTACAGCGTTGTAGCATTATAATCAAATATTTTCCACATCTTTGTAGGTATAATGTAGATTGCATTGTTGATTTACAACGAGAACAGATCATTTCGTGATCTGCTTCTTTTAATAATTTGGAAAATGGTACAGATTTGCAGTCAGGCATTGTCAAATATAGAAATCGTTCTCTGTCAACTATAGTGCTTGAAGTTAACGACCACTGTTCACATTTATGTTCCCATTTATAACTGAGTCCAAATAAACTCTCAATCTGAACTCCTTCATTTTCTAGTACTCCAAGCATAACCAGGAGAAATTCTTGTGCATCTTGTTGTATATTAACACTGTACGTTAAAGATCCAGTACATGTATCCAACAGTTGGCGAATACCAGAAGCAGAATGGATCTTACTTCTATCAGTTCTCAATTCTTGAAATAAAGTATAAAGTGCCAAACATAATCTTTTTTCCTGACTTTCCATAATTTCACCATAAACATCTTCAAGATAAAATATAACGTTTAGAATAACATTGCCATAGCAGTTGACACCAGAAGCATTTTCTAATTGGAATCCGACAACATCATCACTTGTTTGTATTTTCTGCTTCTGTACATCTTTTCTTTTCTCTTGATTTTGTTTCTGCTTTCCAACCATAGTTGACTCTTCACCATGTTTGCATTTTGAACACACAACACGTTTCTCATAAATAGGATATTCACCTAAACTTGGAACTTCTCAAACGATTATATTCTCTTACACAATTAACATCAGCACTAACCTTGTTCTCATCCAAATCATTTAAATACGAACCAGACAACGTTCTAACTCGAGATAATGCAACATATACCATTCCCTCTTTAAACACAGTTCTTCCTACATTTATCAAAGCATTATCTACACTTAAATCTTGAAATTTATGAATAGTTATTGCATATGCTAAACAGAAGGGAAACTGTTTTCTACGAACATACAAGTCTTTTACAAGCAAAAAACGTACAGCACAACACGCAATCTGTCTTACCTCTGTAATCTGATCAAATTTAACTTTCAAGAATTCAATTCCATTTCTATTTTGATATTTCACAAAATCAACAACTTTCCCACTTGCTCCATTCAGTAAACCTTCTTCTACATTCAGATTACGCCTCAAAATTACCCGACAGTTTAAACATACATCTATATTTTTTTCTTAACCAGCAATTTTTGATTCAGACTTTTTAAAAAGAATCCAATTTAGCCTGTAGTTTTTCTGAAAGAAGAATTGTTATTCCTTGATGCTCGATTTTATGAATAGCTTCAATGTGAACTATTTCTTCATTTTCCAATTTCATAAGCTCTCTATTAAATGTATAACACTCTTCCACTGTAGGCATTAAGTAAACTATAGACTTTTTTTCTTTCATTTTCTTGTACATTACTTCTGCTGGTGTGTTTTCATTTGTAAACAAGTTCTTTAGTAGACGACTTTGAAAAGCTTCTTTACCATGTTTGCTTAGAACATCAATTCTTACATCTTTTAGAATATTTCCATAATCTTCATCTCTTGCTTGTCGCATATTCTGAGTGAGTTCTTTATATTCAAAATTTAACCACAGATTCACATTTTCAATACTTCCCAGAGATTTCTTTGTGTCTTCATGTAGAAGAGTTTTAAACACTGGTTCTCCTTTTACAGGTGTCAGTTGTAGCAGATCTCCAAATACAATTAAATGTTTTCCTCCAAAGAGAACATCATAATCTGTTTTTAATACCTGTTGCAATCTTAAGTGTACAAAAGCAAGCAAATGTTTGAGACCATGCTCACCTCATCAATAATTAATAATTTCATTTTCTTCAGCTCTCTTGACACTTCATGAGAAGCTTCTCCAGACAACTTCTGAAATTGTAATTTACTATCATGCTCAACTGGTAACATGAGTAATCTATGCAAAGTAACCCTGGGCGACAAATTCCGTTCCGATCCTGGAACTGCGAAATATCTGCATGTCGAAACTTTCGCGATCCGCGGCAGAACGGAAATATGGAGGGAAGGATTCATTCTGGCACGATGCTCCTGTCACAAAAATTAAACCTCACCAGGAAGCACTTACAGATATAAATAAAGCAGGTGCCCGAGTTGAAGCTCAAATTCAGTAACGCATTAATCAGCACAAAACATTTGTCAGCACGGTCGAGGCTAGGCAGGTGTGCTTTTCTCCCCATATCTACTGTCAACAATTTGCTGTAATCCTTGATGGAGCTCTGTGTATCCATGAGTTTCTCGAGCGCAATCCCCATGTAGTTCCTGACACCAGGAGGGTCTGTCTCCTCATCTCATGCACTGATCGGTTTCTGGCCCTTTATAAACAAGAGGCATGTGAACTGCATAGAAGCCCCGCCCGTTTGGCCCCAGCCCACACACCAGCGGTGTGCAATGTCTTCCCGCCCTTTCCCCAGTATGATGGACAGCTCACTCGAGGGACCCCGGCGCCCGTCGGCGCGGTGGCAACGTTACAGACACACATGGTCACTGTAGACAACTCTTCTGGCCCTTTATGCAGCTGTAGTGTAGGAAAAGCACTATACATTTATTCAACGAGGTAGCACTTACTGATTAGCCAGCAGAAAGTACTCCAGTTGAGTAGAGGTATTGTACAAAACGGTGGCATCTTCTTGGGTAAATAATAAATATGCAGGGCAGTATTCATTCTGGCACGATGCTCCTGTCACAAAAATTAAACCTCAACAGGAAGCACTTACAGATATAAATAAAGCAGGTGCCCGAGTTGAAGCTTAAATTCAGTAACGCATTAATCAGCACAAAACATTCGTCAGCACGGTCCAGGCTAGGCAGGTGTGCTTTTCTCCCCATATCTACAGCCAACAATTTGCTGTAATCCTTGATGGAGCTCTGTGCATCCATGAGTTTCTCGAGCGCAATCCCCGTGTAGTTCCTGACACCAGGAGGGTCTGTCTCCTCATCTGCTGCTCTGATCGGTCTCTGGCCCTTTATAAACAAGAGGCATGTGAACTGCATGGAAGCCCCGCCTGTTTGGCCCTGGCCCACACACCAGCGGTGTACTACATCTTCCCGCCCTTTCCCCACTATGATGGACAGCTCACTCGAGGGACCCCGGCGCCCATCGGCGCGGTGGCAATGTTACAGACACACATGGTCACTGTAGACAACTCTTCTGGCCCTTTACGCAGCTGCAGTGTAGGAAAAGCACTATACATTTACCCAACGATGTAGCACTTACTGATTAGCCAGCAGAAAGTACTCCAGTTGAGCAGAGGTATTGCACAAAACGGTGGCATCTTCTTGGGTGAATATGCAGGTCAGTATTCATTCTGGCACGATGCTTCTTTCACAAAAATTAAACCTCAACAGGAAGCACTTACAGATATAAATAAAGCAGGTGCCCGAGTTAAAGCTCAAATTCAGTAACGCATTAAAATCAGCCCCAAATCTCCACGAGCACGCAAAATTTTGCGTGTTTGCGGAGATTCTTTGCTGTTTCGCAATTTTTTGCGAAAGGCAATTTCGCAAATTCCGCCCACCCTTAATGCAAAGTAACTCCTTTAACATTGTGTGCAGCTAATCCAGTTGAAGCTGTTACCACAGAACATAAATGTGAACCAGTAATTTTTTTAAGACAACTGGTCAAAACTTTAATTTAAAAACTTTTACCTGTCCCAGCTTGACCACTGATGTACATCAGAAGAGGTTTAAAAGATGAACACACACATTCTTGTTTTTCATGCAACAAGCCATGTTTTATCTGTTCTCTCAGTTGTACATATATTTCTTTCTGTTCAACATTAAGTTGTTCTTCTAACTTTTCCAATGTAAAATTCTCCTCGTGTGCTTGTTGCATTGCAATTTCGACTTCATGCATAGCAATCACTGCTTCATTTTCCAGTATTGGTTGTCCAAGAGGATCTTGACTACATTGACCACTACTTTGACTATCTTGAGAACTTTCATTAGCTATTTCAGCTGCAATAGTCTTTTCCTGTTCAACTTCATCATTCAACATTTTTAAATATGTAGGGAAAATTGTACATGCAATGCTATCTTTACATGCATTAAAAGAATCTTCATAGCAGTCAAAGTCTCCAAGTAATTCACTTTCGCTACGCCATGGTTTAAAGAGTTGGAGATGTGCTAAATAGTCAAATTCTCACTCATCTGGAGTTTCACAACTGAGTTTCTTGTGGTTTATAAGATTACCCTTTGCATGTTTTACTAAACAACCATGACATCCAACTACTGCATACTTTCCTTCTTTTAAATTCTGTTTAACATTTCTTTTGAAACTGTAATGTTGAAGTACTTCTTACAGACATAGCTGTTCCAGATGTCGACTCCTTTTCGAATAGTATGTGTCCAACATATTAGTTTTAAGAATTTCTGTACTGTCTGATTCATTTGCTGCTAAGTATTTAATTTCTTCTAATGATTTCAACACTCTATTCCGTGAGCAGGCAAGACCTAAACTTACCCAAATGATTCCTCTAGACTTTGAATATAAACTTGAAGAGCACAAGCGGTCTGAACATTCATAGGATCCAATTTCTCGGTGGGAAAGCATTTTCAAAGTAAAGCTGTACAATTTTTTGCTAACGCGTTTCTCTTGGGCAATTTGTTCCCACATTTGTTTCATCTCTGGTTTTCCTGATTTTGTTATGTACGATGTAACATAACGGGCAACAGCAATTGAGTTATCTGCAACATACTGGATGTCCATGTTCGCATACCACATTTCTAAAATGACTGGATTGTAGTCATTGATATACTTTGACACTTCTGTTCTTTTTAAGTTGTCGGTATTCTTTTGAGATTTTCGAGTTATTGTGTGCCTTACAGAAGAAAAAAAAGAATTTGCTCTTAATTTACAAATGACTGGACGTGGAAAACCAAACCGACATTTGGTGTAAAATTTTCCTTTAGATTTGTATTTTCCTCTGCAGTACTTTCCACAACGGTGACTTTGGAAACGTAAAACTTGCTGTCTCAAGCTTCTATCTCCTTCTTCTCTCGAATATCACATGTCACACACTATTCGATGAAAGACAATAATGTTTCATCAGAATCAGTTCCAAATTTAGGTGCATCCTTGACCCATAGTAGCATATGTATATGAGGTGCACCTCTTGCTTGGAACACCTTTCTCCAAAAGAAATCGGTAACTTCTCCAAGAGGTGGATTCTTTTTATTGCAGATAAAAGACATCATAGCTTGAAACCTATGATTAAAATATCTGCACACATTTACAGGATCCAATGAACACAGGAGTCTTTATTTCAACATTTTTAGTATTGGAATTCACTTCTCTTAGAAACTCAAGCAAATCTTCCCATGCATACTCTGCACAGCTAAGGGTGACAAACCATGCTGGGGTACCTAAGTTCTGTAACATACACTTGAGTTCTCCATGACGTCGATACCAATATTCATTTGTTCCACGTTGACATACCATCAAATTGATTAACTGTGCTTCTAAATTTTCATCTGTTTTTTCAACTTTCTACTCAAATTCTTTCGCAGAAAGAAGTGATTGATGAACTCCAGTTTTAGGTATGTGGTTCACTGCATACAACAGAGAAGATAAATCACTTTCAAACAAAAGGTGAAATATGTATGGAATGCAATGTTGAAATCTAGGATCTTCAGAAAGTACAGGACAGTCCTCATATCATCCACCTTCTCCAGAAGGAAACAGCTGTGGAAAACAACGAGCTTCCAAGCTCTTCTCCCATACACTCATTGGAGTTCCCTGTGCTTTTTTCATTTGAAATAACTAAATGCTGCTTCCTATTACTTCTTTAGAATGCAAAGGACATATTGTGTAATGTTCAAAAATCTCTTGAGTCCTTGACTTGTCCACTTTCTCTATTTGACCACTTGAAATTTCACATTCATCTTCTAAACTTATTATCTGTTCATCCACATTTACAGTTTTGTAATAAATATTGTTCTCTATAAGATATAAGGTAGCTTTTTCAACTTTATTAACATCCACAAATTCTTGCCATATTTTCCGACTTTTTGTTGGTACACCATTAACTAGAATGACTACTGCCTCATTTTCCTCTTTCTCTTCAGCAATAGTTTCAATATTTTTCTTAAAATCTAAAGGTAAGTACACCACTCTTCCTTTCAGCACTCTTTGCAAGTCTGTTGGTGGCAGTTTACCTGTTTTAAGCTCCATCCAAATTCTAGTTTGAAAAGGATGAACAGATTGAATTAGAACTGACTCATATGTATTCAATTCTGCCAGTTCCTCCGGAATTGCTACTAATTCTTAGTTATTATGTACTGCTCTAGCAGGTATTTTGTTCTCTTCTAATTTGTTGTAACAATATTTACATATACATTCATTTCATTTCAAACAGGCTTTATTCGACATTTGTCATAAAAGCACAATGTCCACAACAAATGTTAAAATAATTCGTACCCTTTTCATTAAAAAGCTTTAAAAGAAATTTCACATAAAAAGGCTTCACAAGTTTAAAATGCGAGTAAAAAAAATAAATAAAAAAAATAAAGATTGTTCATAATAAATTTGATACAATTTAAAATAGTTAAAAAGATCGACCACTAATCATTTTCCTCCTTATTGCCCAAAACCAACCAAGAAACTTTGCCACTGACATATATACAAAAGGAGTGGTATAAGTACAAATAATTCTAGTTGCTAACACACCACTCCTGGTACCAAGTAGTTTGCACATGGGTTTCAACCAAACCCTGCATGGAACAGAGTATACCGGGCACTCAAACAGAATGTGGGCAACTGATTTCAAAGATGCCGGGCAACTAGGACAAGTAGCCATACCACCTTGAGACCATCTTGATGTAAATGCTCTGATAGGCAAACTTCCAGTCCTGAGTTGGAAATAGAGCTTTCTATCAAGTGGCTTGGTTATATCGTCCCAGTAAGCTTCAAGGCCAATTTCATCTTTTAGGTCTAAAAACCTCCCTGTAAGTGAAAATGGGGCACTTGTCCTGAAAATCTGAGATACTACCATCTCCCAATATTTGTCCTTAATAATTTTCTTAGAGGGAAAGCTAGCATTAAGAGGATCCTCACATAGTCTCTCCATACCCAGTTCACCAAGTGTGCCCCTGATGCCAATTAGCCATTTAACTGTGTGATAGGTATCATGTTTTATAATATCCATGATACCTGTGGCGTATGTTCTTAATTCGGGGGTTGACCACAAGTGCCTCCAATATAACACCGGGCGCAATTTCGCAATATGATTAATTGGCTTAATTCCTAGGTCATAAAAAAGAGGGCACATAGGGGTACTCTGGGGTAGATTGATAAGATTACGTAAGAACTTTTTCTCCGATGCAGACATTTTTATTAAGTTCTCAAAGCCCCAGATCTCGGCACCATAAAGGGCGGAACTAACCACCTTTGCATCATAAACTCGAATTACTGGAGTAATTGGCTTAGTATATGATTTCGAAAACTCGGAACATAGGGCGCTAGTCAATTGGGTATGTTTAAGTGTTGCCAACTCTATCTGTTGATTCCAGTGTAAGTCATGCTGAACATTTACACCCAGATAGCTAAAAGCCCTCACTTGGTCAAGCGGTGATTTGTTCAAAAAGAGTTTACCCTTGGGGGGCATGGCTAGCAGCATGGCCGAGTAGGACGTGAGCTCCTTCGGCTCCGGCTACCGACAAAGATCCGACTAGCATAACGGCAGCCTGAATCCTCAAAAGCGACTCGTAGTTGCTCGAGGTGACATTGGCATCCGCCCGGTGAGGCTCCGGCGCCCGATCGGGGCAAGAACGACCCGCTCCTGTGGCAGAATCCGGTAGAGAATAAGGACGGACGCGCGGCCCAAGATGGCGCCGGCATATCGCTCCTGAGAGCAGCGCTGCAGCCGTGGACCTGGTGAGTTTCCTCCAGAAGACGCAGGAGGAGGGGAGACGGCGCGATCAGTGGCGGCAACCGATGCAGGCGGTGGGGGCGGACTGCGGCCCCAGCAGGACCCGAGAGGAACAGTGAGAGATCACCCTGGACACCGGGAAGGGGCTGGAGTGAGTGCCGATGAGGGAAACCGGAGAGCCCGGACTGGTGAGTGCGGCGAGCCCCGGGGATCCGCAAGAGGCTTGGAGCGCGACGAGTGGCCCCCGCTGAGTGGAGCGGTCCCGGAGGAGTCTGTTCGAGGGTGAGTCGGAGGACCGGGGCTGCAAGGAGAGGGTGATCCGGCCAGTGGATGCGGTGGTGATGGAGGAGACGAGACGGCAAAACACTTGGGGAGGTGTAGCACTGCTGGGGAGCGGTGAGTCTGAGCACTCCATCTCAAGGGAGCCCCTGTTCTTTGCGCCGTTGCCCCCCCTCCCTCCACCGAGGGCGCTGTACCGGGGGCTCGGGGCCGGTGAATAGTGGCGTGGAAGGTGAGAGAGACGGCCTCAGGGGGCAGGAGCCAGCGCGAGGGACGTCGCGGGAGGGGAAGAGTACGGCGAGGACGGGGACAGCGATCTCCATTATTGGCATGCCGTTGGCAGTGGAAACGGACGGCTGACGGTGCTACGGCACGGTGGGGGCACAAGAACGCTCCAGGCAGCTCAAGGGAGTGAAAGTCGCGGTGCCGCCAAAAATGGGCAAGAAAAACCTGGACTCTAGGCCCCCTAAACAGGGAACATTGGACAGATACGCAATGGGCCCCCCGATGGGAGAGCCGGAACAAAGTGGGGCGACATCAGCTATGGCCCTATTAATGAACGCTACACAGTCGTCCCGGGAGGCCCTGGAACACAAGATTGGGGAGGTTGGGTCGGAGGTGACGCTCCTACGACAGGACTTTCGCAATTTAGCCGAACGAGTCACGACTACTGAGAACAGGATCGGGAACGCAGAAGACATGGTGCAGGTATTGAAGAATGACTTAGGGGAGCTCAAAGCCTCGCATAAGCAACTCCTGTGGAAAGTAGACGATGCCGAAAATAGGGCGAGACGCAATAACCTCCGCTTGGTAGGCTTTAGAGAAGGAATTGAGGGACCGAACATGGCGGAGTTTCTCCACTCCTGGCTACTCCGCACATTTCCGAAGGATAAGTTCTCTTCTTGCTTCGTAATTGAACGGGCGCACAGAGCACTGATGGCGAAACCGCTGGTGGGGACGCGACCGAGGCCAGTCATTGCACGATTTCTGAACTTCCTGGACCACGACACGATACTGAGAGAAGCTCGGAAACTTGGGGTCATCCTCCATGAGAATGCCCACATCATGATATTTCCGGACTATAGTCAGGAGGTGCAAAAGCAGCGACGCTCCTTTGACTCAGTTAAGGCCAAGTTGAGAGCACTTCACATACAGTACATGCTGTTATTCCCGGCAAAACTGAAAGTGATCTACAGAGAAAAGTCCTTGTGTTTTCTCTCCTCGGAAGAGGCCTGGCAGTGGCTGGAAGAGCGCCCGCCTGTAGGCCGGCAGCTGACGGGGGCCCCGGGACCCCCGGAGAGAGACCACCCAGGGGGCGGCGCCGGAGGATCACAGAGGTTACAAGGTGTGAGGCGTGGCCGGAGCGGTAGAGACATGGCGGCGGCCCTGTACGGGACCACGGGACCTCGGAGAAGGAGGCGGGAAAGTACATCCTCCCTGGCATCGGGTCGGACGGCGGGCTCACGCTACCGTTGCCTGGCAGAGAAGGCGCGTTCGGAGGGGGAAGATGAACCGGGGGGTACGGCCTCGGAGGGGGATGACCTGGAGGAAAGATCGATGCACCCCCTGGTGGCCGCCATAAAAGACTTGGAGCAGGGACAAACGCAGGGCATGGAGAACTCAAGGGGGGTGCTGCAGGACTCTAACTCCTGGGGCAGAGACACAAAGGCCAGCCAGTCGTGGACACTGTAGCTGAGAGCACGCAAGTTGTTGTCAACCCCCCCTTTTTTTGTTGTGTTTTTCTCCCCTCCTTGTTTGTTCTTAGCACGGTTACTTTAACGGTGGTGGGAGTGTTTTCTATTGGGGTATTATTGGTTCAGTTTTCGGGTGGGTTTTTTGGCCCTGGCACGAAACTCCTGCAGAGGGGTGAAGCGGGTAAGCTTGTGACGAGGTCACTAGTGGGTGGGCGACAGACCTCCTTAACCTGCACAGCTGTATTTCTGTCACTCGGATGGCGATGGGGCTGGACGGGAGGGGGGGTGGGGTGGGGGGGATCTCTGGGGTCCACTAGTTGGGAGGACAGAGAAGACTGGGGGAGCTCAGAGGGTGGTAGGGAGGGGGGGGTTTGAGGTTTGGTTTTATGTTTTTAGGCATGTCGCACATGGAATGATCACTACTACCTATGGACACTACACAAGGGACTTCCCCTGACATGAAGTGACCCAGTATGATGTCTTCTGAACTGAGGGAGGGCCCCGAGGGAGGGGTAAGCGATGGTAGGCCGATTAAAATCCTCACCTGGAATGTAAACGGTCTAGGTGCGAAGATAAAGAGGGGATTGGTCATGGCATTAGTTAAGCGGCATAGTAATGTTACAGGAAACGCACCTGCAGGGGACACAGTGTGGGTTCTTGGCTAGAGGGGCGTACAAGGTGCTAGCGAATGCAAGGTTTACGTCAGGTTCCAGAGGCGTGGCCATCCTAGTGCGGAAATCCCCCCCTTTCATAGTGACAAACACATGGACAGATCCTCAAGGTACATATGTCGAAGTGACGGGGACGTGGAGGCGTCGGAAGATGACAGTGGTGTCGGTCTATGCACCCCCTAGGCTACAGGCGAGAACACTTGCAAGGGTGACGGATATTATCCTGAATACGCCGGACACACAGCATGTAGTGGGGGGATTTTAATGATGTAATACACCCCGATAGGGACAGGTCGGGGGAGCGACTGGCCCCCCCCGGGATATTCCCATCTGGCACACTTTACTGACACGGTAGGGCTCACGGATGCTTGGAGATGGCTTCAGCCAGAGGCCAGGGAGTACTCCTACTTTTCGGGGGCGCACAAGGTGCACTCCAGACTGGATTACGTCTTTCTACCCCGCCATGTGCTGGAGGTGACGAGCCGGGCTGACTTTCTAGCGCGAGGCATCTCGGACCATTCACCGTTGATGGTGACGCTGGGAATGGGACGAGGGGCACAGGCCGGGAAGTGGAGATTGGCGGCTTGGGACTTACAAAACAAGGAGTTATTGCAGGGCTTCAGGGCGGATGTGAAAGTATATTTGACGGATAATCTGGGCTCGGTGTTCTCAAGGGTGACGATCTGGGAGGCCATGAAGGCAGTTCTTCCGGATAAAATACAAAACAGGATAGCTGGGGACAGAAGAAGGCAGCGGGAAGACACTATGGTCCTTGAGAGGCGTGTTTTAGAACTGGAACAGCACTATGTCAGGGAAGGGGGGGAACCCGCGCTCCGACGGATGCTAGAAGCACAGCAGCGAATCAGCGATATCGGGACCTGACGAGTAATGAGGCCAAGACCCAGGCACTAGCTACCCTACATCGACTATACGATGTAGGGGATAAATCCGGGAAACTGTTGGCGTGGCTGAGCCGAAGAGAACAGGAGGCGAGGTGGGTAGAAATGGTGATGGGGGCAGATGGCCGGCCCTGTAGAACCGACGCCCGGATAGCACAGACCATTGCAGACTATTATGAAGCATTCTATGAGGCCCAAGACCTAGGTACGATAGCAGAAATCAGCCAATATCTAGAGGAGGTTGAGACTCCCAGGCTAGAGGAGGTAGACCAGGAAAGTCTAGAGACAGAGATCACAGTGACTGAGGTACGTGAGGCAATAGCCAAGCTACGCCTGGGAAAGTCCCCCGGCCCTAACAGGTTCCCTGCAGAATTCTTTAAAAAAACTGCAGACCTCCTCACCACACATGTATTGGCACTATTCAACGGGGCGCTGGAGGAAGGGATGCTTCCGTTAGATCTCCGTATGGCCACGATAGTCCCTATCTATAAGCAGGGCAAACCGCCGGAGGAGTGCTCGTCATACCGCCCTATATCGCTTTTGAATGTAGAGGTGAAACTTCTGGCGACGATACTATCCCTCCGACTGCGTAGGGTGGTCCCAGGCCTAATTCATTTGGACCAGACCGGTTTCCTGCAAGACACAACTTGCGGAGGACACACAACTGGCTGATGGAGGTGTGCGAATGAGGAGAACCCCATGTGTTTCTCTCCCTAGACGCGGAAAAGGCGTTTGACGCAGTGCATTGGCCCTTTTTAGATAGCATGTTGCTGAAGTTTGGGTTTTGCCCGAAGTTTAGGCAATGGATTACGCTTCTATACGCGGACCCGCGAGCGAGGGTCAAGGTCAATGGTATGTTCTCAGAGGAATTCCCGATATGACGGGGGACCCGCCAGGACTGTCCCCTGTCCCCGCTACTATTTGCCCTTACCGTAGAGGTGCTGGCATGTGAAGTGCGGCAAGATAGGCAGATCGCGGGATTTAAAATTCGCCGCGGACGGAGGAGTGAGGAGAAAATCTCGCTGTATGCGGATGACATCCTACTGTATGTTACCTCCCCTGAAACCTCGGTGCCGCGCCTCTTCGCACGGCTGGACCGGTATGGGTCACGCTCAGGCTACACTATAAATTGGCATAAATCGGTATTATACAATCCCGGAGAGGGAGACCTGGGCTCGGCTATACCCGAGGCGTTACGGGTGACCACGGAAGGGTTTCTCTACCTAGGAATTTACATAACAAAAAATAGGGCTGTCTCCTATAAAGAAAACATCCAGAGGGTTCTGCTGAACTTTAAGGAGGAGGCATGCAGATGGAAGACACTCCCACTCACTCTGCTGGGGCGAGCGGTGATGTATAAAATGATCACGCTACCGCGGCTCCTCTATGCGCTACAAAATGAATACTTTTCCCTCCCGCGTCAGGTCTTCCAGGAAATAAATGAGGGCCTTAGAGAGCTGCTTTGGCTGGGGAAACAGCCTAGCATAGCGCTGGAGACCCTCCAGAGAAACCAATACAATGGAGGGATTTCCCTCCCCAACGTGGAGGCATACTACTGGGCGGAACATCTAGCGCCCATCAACGACTGGTTAAATGCACCGGCGGATCACCCTACGTATAGTTTGGAGAGGGGGAAGCTAGACAGCCGATCCTGCCTGCACTATATCTATGGAGGGAAGGGGAGGGCAGCACTTCTGTCGGCAACAAGAGTGACAGTGGAAAGCTGGGATAGGGCGACGAGACGCATCGGGTGGTGGCACAAACCATCGCGACAAACCCCACTCTGGAAGTGTGCGTGGCTAAAGGAGCTGCATAAGCTGAAAGGCTTCCGACGGTGGGAGGATATAGGCATTTTGGTGCTGGGAGACCTCCAGCGCCGGGGGGCCCTGAAGCCCTTCCAGGACCTGGAGGCAGAGTTCGGCCTGCATTCCACTCAGTTCCTCAAATACACGCAAATACAGCACGCATGGCAGGCAGAGGAGACGCTAGCAGACCCCCTGCCGGAATATGCCCCACTGGAAGGCCGCCTGCTACAGGAGCAAGTGCAGGCCAAGCTGGTTTCCTTGACATACAAAACCCTAATTAATAACATTCCGGACGGACTGGTGAATTTGCGGATGGTTTGGGAGGTGAACGTGGAGGAGATGGACACACTCGATTGGGAAACTGCCCTGATGCACCCTAGGGAGGTGGCGATCAAATCTCGACTCAGACTTATCCAACTCAAGATACTCCACAGAGTCTACTATGATAGACTCCGCCTACACCGGATGGGTCGGGCCATCGACCCTAGTTGCTTACGGTGTGGCCATACCGAGGGCAACTTCTACCACACCATTTGGGAATGTGAGGTTCTCCAAAGGTACTGGGCCAGTATAATGACAGAACTTGGGGACATACTTGAAGAGCCACTGCCCATGGACGCCAAAGTAGTTCTACTGGGGATAGCGAACGCTATAGATTTGAACCGACCCCACCTCATCTTCCTGACACTAGCATTAATGGTAGCCAAGAGGGATGTGGCACGGGAATGGGGAGCCCCGCACCCCCCCAAGCTTGCTGACTGGAGGAGGGGGATGGACATCTATATGGCGGCTGAAAGAGTGACATACGCAGCGAGAGGCTGCCCGAAGACATTTTCCAGAGTATGGGGGAAGTGGAGACGCTATTATGGCATGGATGGGGGGCTTTGAAGGGGGAGGGGGGATACTTGGTTACTCTCATGGTATGTGGAAGGGTGTTGGAGGCGGCTTAGGCACAGGATGGATGGTGATTTCCTCTCTATTATGGCATTGTTAGGCAATGAGGGGCGCTGGGGATGGGGGGAGGAGGGTGGTGATTGGGTAGATTGTGTTGGACGATTCATTCTGACATGCTTGTTATGTTTCGGTGTTGAAAATGCAAATAAAAATATATAAAAAAAAAAAAGAGTTTACCCTTGAAGGATTTGTGCGGATTAAAGGACATAAATTTTGATTTTAGCATGTTTACCTCAAGGCCTCGTACTATGCAGAATTCTTCAAAAACACCTAGCGCTCTCTGTAACCCACTAAGGGTCTTGGAAACAATAAGGGTGTCATCTGCAAACATTAAAATCGGTACTTTAACATCAGCTAAAATTGGGGCGTCTACATTAGCTTCAATCAGTAACTTTGCTATGTCGTTAATGTACAATGAGAACAGGGTGGGTGCCAGGACACATCCCTGGCGTACCCCTCTCTCAACTGGAAATTGGCTGGTAACATTTCCGGGAGAGCCCCACCTTATTTGTGCATAGTTATGCTCATGAAGTCTCATGTCCAAAGTTAAAAGGGCACAAGGCATGCCTAAGTCGTTCAAAACCAGCCACAAAGAAGTGCGAGGAACAAGATCAAAAGCTGCCCTTAAATCAATAAAGGCAGCATAAAGACTCCCTTTTTCCAGCTGAACTGTCTTCCAATATAACATAGAAAAATGTAAAACTTGATCGATGGTGCTGATGCAAGCCCTAAATCCTGCTTGAAGGTGTGATAAAATGTTCTGCTCTCGCTCCCAAATCTGGATTTTATTTAAAATCATTCTACCTAGAATCTTTTGCATGTAGTCGATTAGACTAATCGGGCGGTAATTACCGGGGAGCGTTCTATCCCTCTTTTTATAAACTGGAATGACTTCTGCACCATTCCACGAGGCCGGAATGGGCACTCCTTTTGCCACTGCGTTCGCTAGTAACAATATGTATATGCCCCAAGTTGTTTTATCATGCAAAAAAGTGTCTGCTGGGACACCATCAATACCAGGTGCCCTACCAGCAACCACGGATTCCAAAGCCAGGTTTACATCCCCTATAGTAAATACCTCGTCAATAAAAAAAGAACAAATAGGTTTATCTCTTGTACATGCTACCAGACTTTTTGCATATTGGGGCTTGAAGTAATTCACCCAGTCATCCTGCGCAACCCAGTTGTGGGATTCTTCTGGTTTGCCACCACATCCCCACTTGATTATGCCCCAAAAACGTTTTGTGTCCTTGGGGGCACTAGCTTCTTTAAGCTCTAACCACCTTTTTTCATCCCATGCACGCTTTGCATTGTACATTGACTTTTTTTAGTCCGCCCGAGCACTACGGACATCGTTACTAGTTCCTGTTCTTATAGCCTGTCCCAAAGCAAAACGGGCTTGTCTGCATTCCTTGCTGTACCAGCGTGGTAAATTGTTAGGTAAATTCTAGCTTTGCTTTAGTGGTCTGACAAAGAGTATATTTAATTGTTCAAAGAACATTTCATGGGCCTTGGTAAAAGACACTAGATCTGAGCTACTACTATGGATAATACTCATCATATGAATTGCATGAACTAACTTGCTAGAAATAAGATCGACTTTCCCCTGGTTATCCACCATTTGTACCCACTTCAAGTGGCGCATGTCATTTGTGGGGACCACATTTGGAGAAGACAATTAGTTGCGCATTTTCTCAGGTGTGGTCGAAACCCAGCAAGACAGGGACATGCATAAATGGTTGTGATCACTCTCCAATCGGTCAATAACCGACATATCCTCTAGATAGATCCATAAACTTAGGCCCACCAGGATATAATCTATTCTACTTTGACCCCAGCTACTCTTATAAGTATTAGCCCCCAGCCTATGGTGAGTGGTCCTACCATTAGCTGCCCTAAGACCCTTATTTAAACAGAATGAATTAATCTGGATGGCCACTTCAGTCCATCTTTTGATTGGCCTTAGTTCCAATTTTGGGATACCCCATTGAGCATCTTCTTCCATAGTATGGACCAAATCATAGCTTAACAAAGGTTCAAATGTTGCATTAAAGTCACCAGCAACGATGATGTGTGATTTCTTAGAATATCTTTCCATTAGATCTTCAAGAGCGGTTATTATCTCTGATTTCCCACCCCCTGTGCTCCTAGCATATATATTATAAATTTCCACAGGTTTAGACTGCCCTTGTTTAAGACTGACAATCTGGATGTCCCTATGATTTGATGGAAGTAGATTAGCGCTAAATTCCAGGTTCTGCTTTATCCAAATTGTCAGACCCCCCGATGGTCGCCCTTTTAAGCCCCTTACTGCCGGGATATAAAAATGTAAATACCCAACAAGGAATTCGGGATCAAGAAGCCATGTTTCCTGGAATATGCAGATACTATGCAGATTAATAAAGGTGGTCCATTCCAGGATCAAGATTTTTTATTTTAATCCTGCAATATTCCAAGACAAAATAGAACCTGGATTCAGTAGAGTTTCAGGGGAATTGAGAGGCTTAGTCTTATTAGGTTCGTTTGGGCAATTTTATTGCCCAAATGATGGTGGACCTTCCGATGTACCTAGGATTGCTGGAATACTCGTGATACCTAGAACGGGGTTACCCTGCGAAGGATTAGTTAGATCCCCAGACCCCCATAGTCAATCATTAAGTTCGAGCCCCGAACTATCTTTATCTTTTTTGGTCGTCCATCTAGTCTTACTGTCATGCCAATATCGGGGAAGAGTGGATCTAAGTTGAATAGCCGAGTAGTCTGGGGAACAACTTCTGAACTCCATGGAGACTAGATTTTCTGCCATGGTTGCCTGTTTAAAGGTCAACTCAATGCAATCAGTCGACTCCCCATAATGGGTAAGCCTACGCGCCCTGGTAATATCTTCTCTGATCACAGAGCAACAGCCCCTGGTATGCCTGATCCAATGAATAGCCTTGTTTGTTAAGGAATCTATTGTTTCTACATTTTTTCCCACACCCAGCCTGGGAACATGCACCATATAGACTTTAGGTACACTAGGCGTCTTTGGAATGCTCGGGTAATCTCCCATAGAATCGGTGGCAGTTATGTTGAAATCTTGTTTAGATAAGGGGAAAGGTTACTATTATTATGCATATCATTTGTTTGTTGTCGACCACTCCATTTCTTAGGAAATAGATTTCTAGGTCCATCAGGTTTTTGGTTTACACTGTAAACATTCCCCACCCCCTTTTTCCGTTTAACCACTTCGTTATACTGTGCGACAGTTTTAGGCTGTCCCCCAGTTCCACAAGTGCCATCCGTAAGGGAAAGCGCTAGCTCTTTGGTCGGGGCTTTAGGTAAGACACTTGGATATTTATTGGCTAAGCAGGATGGGCAGTGATCTTTGTCTAATAGACTACTACTCACTATGGCAGAAAGATTGTCAATCTTGATTTTCATGCATTCAACTGCCTCGAGCAATAATTGAACCGTGGATATCAGATCAATCCGACCATAAGCATTAGGTGCGTGAGGATCAGGAACATGGCAAGGTATAATCACTTTAGCAACTAAAAGGGTGTCAGACCCACATGAACCAGCTAGATGGGGGTCGCGGCCTGCCACATGATCATCACTTACTGAGTTTGCCAGGGCTGAAAATCTATTTCTACATGTTATAATGGGATAGGAATTGACCACAGGGGGGGAAATACAACTTGCCTCCTTGTTGGTATTCGGAGATACAACCCCCCCCTCGATGTTAATTCGATCTTGGACTTTGCTGGAATAATCATTTTTGCTCTTAGTTACAAACATTTCAGGGACCACAAGGCCCTGTGTTTTGCCAGACTTTTGTACTATAGCTGGATTTTTGCACCCTTTTTCTACTAGTTTTTTTTAAACCGGGTTATCTATAAGTAGGTCACCACATTCCTCAATAAGGTCATCTATGCGATTCATAACACAGTTGTTCCCCATACGTGGGACAATCTTCCTTGATTTTCTGGCTTTTTTAACCTTGGCCAACGCATTTGCATTCACATCCCTCAGTAATCTTCCTTTTACCCATGATGTGTATGTCAATTTTTTTTTAAAAGCAACTGGTCTTTTCCGGTCTATCAGGAACAATGTCATAATTACAGTACCTTTTAAATCATACGGTAAAGGGGGATGGCCCAGCCCAGCCTCATCCGGTCACAGACGGGCAACGACGGGCCCGCCATTGGCCCGGGCTTTGCCCGGGCGCCGCCCAAAGGCGTCCCGCGCAGCGGTGATTTTCGGCGCTTTTGTAGCGCGAGGGCAGCAGGAGCACTTCCCCCAAGGGAGCAAGGAGTTCTGGGACAGGTAGTCCCCCCAGTGGCAGCAACAGAGATCAGCGCGTCCCGCGCAGCGGTGATTTTCGGTGCTTTTGTAGCGCGAGGGCAGGAGGAGCACCTCCCTCCAGGGAGCAAGGAGTTCTGGGACAGGTAGTCCCCCAGTAGCAGCCACAGAGATCAGCGCGTCCCACGCAGCGGTGATTTTCGGCACTTTTATAGCGCGAGGGCAGCAGGAGCACCTCCCTCCAGGGAGCAAGGAGTTCTGGGACAGGTAGTCCCCCAGTAGCAGCAACAGAGATCAGCGCGTCCTGCGCAGCGGTGATTTTCGGCGCTTTTGTAGCACGAGGGCAGCAGGAGCACCTCCCTCCAGGGAGCAAGGAGTTCTGGGACAGGTAGTCCCCCAGTAGCAGCAACAGAGATCAGCGCGTCCCGCGCAGCGGTGATTTTCGGTGCTTTTATAGTGCGAGGGCAGCAGGAGCACCTCCTTCCAGGGAGCAAGGAGTTCTGGGACAGGTAGTCTCCAAGTAGCAGCAACAGAGACCAGCGCGTCCCACGCAGCGGTGATTTTTGGCGCTTTTATAGCGTGAGGGCAGCTGGAGCACCTCCCTCCAGGGAGCAAGGAGTTCTGGGACAGGTAGTCCTCCAGTAGCAGCAACAGAGATCAGCGCGTCCCGCGCAGCGGTGATTTTCGGTGCTTTTATAGCACGAGGGCAGCAGGAGCACCTCCCTCCAGGGAGCAAGGAGTTCTGGGACAGGTAGTCCCCCAGTAGCAGCATCAGAGATCAGCGCGTCCCGCGCAACGGTGATTTTCGGCGCTTTTATAGCGCGAGGGCAGCAGGAGCACCTCCCTCCAGGGAGCAAGGAGTTCTGGGACGGGTAGTCCCCCAGTAGCAGCAACAGAGATCAGTGCGTTTACATTTACGTTGATTACTAACTATCTCAAATCGACCTTCCACCAACAAGTAAGTTGCAAATTCTTCCCACTTACTCTTATTCTCCTTTTCACTTTTCAAATACAAATCAACATTCCTAGTTTGACTTTTATAAAGAGTATGTCGACAACAAACGCAAACATAGTTTGGTATTTCAGAGCACACTGCATTAAACCTTCCAGTTTATTCTTCAAACTGATCAGTGCTAATCACTTTCCCATCTCCTTCAACATCTGTAATTGTCAAACTTTCACTTTCTATTGACTGCTCTTCTGAACCAAAATATCGCATTTCAATATCATCACACTTTTTTTGAACATCTAATAAAGAACCATATAAAAGAGCTGTATTCAGTTCACTTAAACATAATGCAGGACTTTTTACATAGTACAGTTTCCTTACAAACTTCCGCATTTCTGAATGGTGTACTGCTAACATCCTCAATTGATGAAAAATACTTTTACACACTTTTCTTGAAAGACATGCCAAAGAACGCCCATGTTTCTCAGTATATTTTCTTACATTACATGGATCTAGTCCTTGCAACAACTTAATCTTCTGTTTAATACTTTTCTGTGTATGTTCTCGTAGCAAATTTCGCATTATATCAATAGATTCCTGTTGAATACTATAAATACTGCTACAACCCCACTTATACACAGGAGCTTGTGCACGTTTCCCTTGCACTTCTTCAACTATTAACTCTTCTGCACTTTTACCAACCAATTCCTCTTTTAGAAGGGGACAACCATCCTGAACTTCGTAGCAATGACCTCCAGTATCAACTGCAAATGGTAAACTATTTTCCTGGAAGTAACTTTCCTCGTTAAAAAAAGGCTCACTACTAGAAGTATGTTTCCAATGTCCACTAAAGATTTGCAAAAGTTGATTCTGTTCACAAGTCTTTTTCTTCTACTTTTCTCTTTCAACACTTTGATTACTTTATCTAATACTTTGATCCTCTTCAAAATCACAATGAGTAACTTCTATTTTAAAGTAAAAGCAGTATCCACTATACTTTCGATACGCTGCTTCTGTTTGAATTACAGAAGACACACAATTGATGGACGGAATGCAAAACAAATAAAAACATTCACCCCCAGTCAAGAGATCTGGGTTAAATCCATCATTCTTTTGCTCACCATGCCACCCCAGTTTAGACCTGGCCATACGCAAATCAATCTTGACACTGTGCCTCATGGGAACAGCCCAGCCCGAACTGCCAAGCCAGGTCCTCCCTGGACCGGAAACAAGCATCCTAGGACCAGTTTCGGGGTTTCACCCCTCTTCAGCCAGGATAGCTTGATTCCAGTGGCACAGTGAGCCCAGGACCCACGTCTGGGTATACCTGGCGCACTTAGGGTGAGAAAGCAAAAGACACACAATTGATGGACGGAATGCAAAACAAATCAAAACATTCACCCCCAGTCAAGCGATCTGGGTTAAATCCATCATTCTTTTGCTCACCATGCCACCCCAGTTTAGACCTGGCCATACGCAAATCAGTCTTGACACTGAACCTCATGGGAACAGTCTAGCCCGAACTTCCAAGCCAGGTCCTCTCTGGACCGGAAACAAGCATCCTAGGATCGGTTTCGGGGTTTCACCCCTCTTCAGCCAGGATAGCTTGATTCCCGTTTGAATTACAGCACTTTCTTTTTATATTTGCAGCATGTTCTCATTAAATTCTGAATCACTCTAGTTCAAAAAAGTCTCTGACGAATTTCTTGAAAATATTTTTGTCTCCGGGTAACAGATACTGGCTCTTTATCATGTTTTCTTTACCTTGTATTTGAAATTGAAGTCTCCTTCTCCTTACTTGAAAAATTCTTCTGTTTCCTTTGTGTGATGTTATTTTCATGAAATGTTCGTGAAAAAATTTTCAGAAATTGTCTAGTGTTTTTACCAGAAGAAACTGTTTGTGTAGTGCTCTCATTTTTTTGTAATTGAAAATCTTTTCTTTTCTGCAAATATAAATGCTTCTTTTCTTGTCTTTTTTTTCAGTTCTTCTAGGCATTTTCACATTTTTATCCAAACGAAATAATTTTCTTAAAAAAAAAAAATAGATTAAATTATGTTTTACATCAGTTCAATATATTACAATTATAAAATACAATTACATAAATTCTACTGACGACTTCCAGAGGCAGTGCTGAAACGTGATGGAGCACGGCAGGGGAGCAGTAAGATGACGGGTAGTGCCATAGAACATAAAGCAAGTATTTATTTAATTATTTACATACACATTTACAATTTACATGTAACTGCCCTACCTCGTACTTTTCACCTCTCCACCGTACCCCACCACCCCTCTCACTCCCTCTGCAACCCACCACAGACAACATTATAGATAACATTTTAAAAAATTGTAATCTTTAAACTTAGGATGATATCAACCAAACGGCACACAGAAAAATTGCCATTATTAGCCTAACAATTTTATTTACAACTTCACAAACATAACACTGCACCCAAAGCTTTAATTGGAGGGGAGGGAGTCTGAGCACCTGCAGTTTATTTTTGGGGGCCTTGAAACGGATCTCTATGGGGCTCTATTTTCGGGTCTCGCAAAGGTAGTCCGTTTTTTTTTTTAATTGGACTGTAGTGAGACCATGCACATTGCTCACTACTAAAAAGTGGAGACATCATGCCAGGTGAGTCACGTTGTAGGAGAAAAGAAATCATTTAAAGAGAGCCATTTGCTCTCACAATTTCCCTACTCTTTTTGCAGTGCAGGAGCAACATCATCGTGGTGTGATTAGCAGAGAGACCACCAGGCGCACAATGCCCATTGCCCCGGACTCCCTGAGACAGCTTCCCAATAGCACACACAGAGCCGCACCCGAGTACTTCATAGGTCTTCAAAAGACGATGTGCTTGTAAATGATGCTCTGTTTTCTTCCACCCCTTTTTAGAGCCCCTACAACCCCACTCTGCCTATTGCTGAAAGAACTAGCCTCCCCCGAAATTTCGCTCTGGTTGCGCCTTTGGAGACGACCACACGCAGCCAACTCCAACACAACCCTGCTCTCACCATTCACAGGGTGTTGTTGTAGTGCTACGAAAACACACACTTTGCCTGGCTCACTTAGGGGTATATTATCAAGAACGGCATTGAAATTATCCCCACTTTAGCGGCAGGAAACTGCCGCTAAAGCGGCGATAATGAGCTTGATAATATGCCCTTGTGAATTCCCATAGAAGCCCAGCTTCACACCACAACCTGGCCGGCTATGGGAATTGACAAGGGCATATTATCAAGCCCATTATCGCCGCTTTAGCTGCAGTTTCCTGCCGCTAATGCGGTAATAATTTTAACGCGGTTCTTGATAATATGCCCATTATCTTTCTAAATTAACGTCTTACACTGAAAAGCTGCTTTACATTTCTTTCCCTACATCAACCTTTGTTTAAAACACCACCAGAAAAGGGTGGTGAACTATGGTCCACAAAGAGCAACTCAAAGCTTTCTTGTTCTGTATCAGAAAATTCATCTGCCTCTCAATGATTATCGCCAGCCATTTCGGCCCCTGAAGAGGCTGGGCGGATGAGTATAATACGCAGTATTTAGGATCGGTGGCGGAGAGTGCACGAAAAAAAGGTCAGATAGTTGAATAAAGGGTGACTGGATGAATGGCCAGATGGATGAATGGATAGCTAGATGGATGGATGCATGGATATATGGATGAATGGAAGGATAAATGGATGCATGGACCAGTACTTAGGATACACGGTGGGCTGATAGATGCGTAGGATTGGTTCTGGGACAGATGTATGTATGAATATATGGGCGTATAACTGGATGGATGGCACAGTGCTTACCATAGGCGAGTGGGCTGATAGATACTTAGAATAACTGCAGGGACAGATGTATGTATGTATGTATATAGGAATGTCTGAATGAATTGAAAGATGGCTGGATGGCGCAGTGCTTAGGATGAATGGATGCAGGGCTTTAAGTAGGCTGGCTCTGAGCACCGGCAGTTATTTTCAGAAAAACTCGAAACGGGTCTCTATCGGGCTCTATTTTTGGCCCTTGCAAAGTTAGTCAAGTTTTCTTTTTTTTTTTTATTGGACTGCAGTCAGAGCATGCACATTGATGTGCGCATGCTCATTTTGCTCACTACTGAGAAGTGGAGACATCATTTTCTTAAGCACACAATGCTAGTTACCTTCATGTAGACCACGCCCCTACTTGGATATCCCACACCCCTTTAACAGGATGCCCCGCCCCTTTTAGAGCACCCCAAGTGTTTTCCCCACTTAAAGCCCTCACTGCACCATAGTAACAAAGAAATGGTCCAAGCTTCCATTTAAATGTACAATGGCACCAAGTTTCATAATTTGCCATCAACGCTGGCAGCTTTCTATCACAGTGCAAGAGTGTTTATCTGCATGAAAATTTGTTATCCACAGATATGTTGTGTGATTTGCGTAGCTGTCTGCTGGAGCACTCATCACCAAAAGGTATTAAAACATGCACATTTTCGAGAAAAACGTATACCATACCATAAACCGCTTCATAAATGGGCCCAGTGCCACAACACCACCCTCATCCCCATTCTTGCTTAACCTTACGAAATCAAAGAAAGACCCCCAGCAAACCTGGTAAAGCCACTATAGCAATACAGGGACTTATTTTGAACAAGTCTCTGCCGGAACACCCATCAACAAAAGGTATTAAAACATGCACATTTCCTGATAAAACTTATACCATGCCATAGAGCGCTTTATAAATTTACCCAGTGCACTATATCACCTTTTTTAGCTACACATATGCACGTTACGAATGTCCGTGTTATAATCAGCAACATACCCACCTCTCCCACCTCCACCCCTTCCCTCGCTTAACCTTACGAAATCAAAACAACAAGCCACAGCACTTCCGTTAGCGCCACTATAGCCACACATAGCCTTAATTTCAACAGGTGTCTGCCGGAACGCTCATCAGCAAAAGGTATTGAAACCTGCAATTTTCCAAGTAAAACATACACCATACCATAAGGCGGTTTATAAATAGTCCCAGTACCACTACACCACCTCCACACCCGCCCTTGCTTAACTTTACGCAATAAAACAAAGAGCCCCAGCAAACCTGGAAGCGCCACTATAGCCATACACCGGCTTAATTTCAAAAGATATCTCCCGAAACACTCATCAGCAGAACGTATTAAAACATGCAAATTTGCAGGTAAAGCATATACCATGCTATAGGGCGCTTTATAAATGGTCCCAGTGGTACTACATCACATTTAGTAGCTAGACATCTGCACATTACTAAATTCTGTGTTTTAATCACCAACATACCCACCTCCCCCACCCCCGCCATTGCTTAACCGTACGAAATCGAAGAGAAATCGCCACCATTCCTAGTAGCGCCACTATACCCACACTCTGGCTTAAATTTTAAAGGTGTCTTCCGTAACGCTTATCATCCAAAAGTATTCAAACATGCAAATTGGCAGGTAAAACATAAACCATCCCATAGCACGGTTTATAAATGGACCCAGTGGCACTACACCACCTTTACTAGCTATACATCTGTATGTTAATAAAGCCGTTTAAACACTCTGTAGAGTGTATAGCAGAGGATGGGGAGGGTAAAAGTTGTAATTCCCAAACTTTTGATATACCGTCCCTTTACTGTATGTATATTAAGGACATTAAATTGAATAAAAAAATTGACGAGTGCCTCAAAAGAGATAGTGAAACTGAGCACCGGTAAAACCCGGACCACTTAAACACCTATGTATATTCAGCACAGGAACACAGCCTGACAATTACTATCACTTGTACTTTACTAATGTCAAGAAAGTCATACAGAAAACATACCGAATATTTTCATTTCTGTTTTATCTCTCACACATTTATAAAACATCTCTTCTAAAGAAACACTCCCCAACCACTTCTATTTCATTAGAACAGACAATAATTGATACGTTTACTACCATATATTTTAGTATATCTACCTTTTTATTATTCACTAGTCACAAACTACTAAAACTATTAACTATACCCAAATGCAAACCAGAAACCATGTTCATATTATATCTCAACCTATATTCAAATGATTCAAACTATGCGTACATATAAAAGGAAAGTATCACTTTTACTATCTCCATCTCCTCTCCATGTAAACTCTAAACACTTTAGACGGCCTCACAGTACAACAACCTACCTAGACTTATATTCAAATCCACCTCTCACTGTCAAAAATGACAACCTGTCCACATAACATTTCTGGGTTAGGTTTTATAGCTTTTAACTTAATAACACATACATATCCTACCCCCTCCTTCCCCACTACTTCCACAAATAGTATAATTTGCAAACGTGAGACATTTAGTTTATCTCGCCTGAATACATTAACAAACCCAAATTAACGCTGTACCTCATTTTCAAAACCATACAGTCCTTTAAAGATGAAAAACTACATTTCTTCTTTGTGAAAAATTCCTAAACATATATAAAGTACTTATATAACAAATGGTCAAACTTTATGCATATTTTTTAACCAATATGAAACACCACACTTTACTAACAGGATATTATTTTGAAAAAAAAAATACTTTCAAACTTAAAAATATCACCTCATATACTTAATCACTACTACAGAACACATAACACACCTTGTTCATTTCTACCTCAACTTTGTGTTTGGTATGCAGATTTCAAATGTCACACATGCATGCAATTCTTTCTTTCTCACACAGTACATGTAATGCACCGCTTTCATCAAGAATGAAACCAGTAATGGCACAATTTCTCTATCGCTCCACATATAAGTACATGTAAACAACAAATCAGAATACTTCATTCCTTCATTGACATTCCAAAACTTATCTCCATTGGTTATTTTTTTATTTTGCATCTGAAAAGCTACTTAATATTCTGCGCCACACACAGGTCAGAAGTTCAACCTACTTTATCAGCACACTTTCTGGAACATTCTACGACACTTGCAGGTTAAAAATTCATGATTTTTTTAAACGTAACCTTTTCTTTCTCAGCATATTCTCAAACATTTAACACCACCTGCGGGTTAAAAGTTCACCATTGATTTAAGTTAAAAATGTACCTTCCAAATGCAAGTAGCACATCTGGTTGAGCTTTGCACATTTCATCCTATCATATGTACTCCAGGTTTAGACTGCTCTTTATTAACCAATGACAAACATGCTTTTTCATGCAACTAATATGCACCCTAGTTTTTAGTACCCAATGCTTCTTATCTTGCAATCAATTATCGTTTTCTGTGTAGTTTCCACTTTACAAATACTGTATTGATTTACCTTTGCACTCCTTGTGTAACACCACCTAAGCACCATATACAAATTACTGTGTTCCAAACAAAACTTCCTCCTACTACGTATAAAATATTACTAACACTACTTAGACAGGTGTGGCACAGCGGCCAGGGCACATGACTTCACACCATAAGACACACAGTTTAAGCTCACGCATTCATCCCCGACTCCCGCACAAGCTCACCTAAGCAGCATCAGACTCTACGCAATACCTCACTTAATTTCCGTACCCAGCATTTTCAGACCGGTAGCTCTGAGTAGTTTGCTTCGCACCGCCTCTATAGCACACCCTAAACACCCCCACAAAGGTTACAGTGCTCCTACCATCCTCTTTCCTACTTTTTTTGCCCTGTTTACCCCTTACTCGCTTTGACAGAATTACAAAATGGCGGCCAACACTTCCTAGTTGCAACCACTCGCAGCGCTCCCAACCAATAAGCAGTAAGCTCGTGCTCGTAACGCCTCAGTCAATCAGATGGCAGAATTCCCAAATTTCGATAGCTATAAATTTCAATTTTTCTCATAAACTACTGAACGGATTTACACCAAATACACAAAAGCGTGCTTTCTAGACCAAGACCCTTCTCCCTGCCAAATTTGGGGTAATTCCGTTCACCCGTTCGACCTGTAGCCTTGTCGAAAGTTTACTAAGGTAATTAACATGAAGAAAACACATTTTGGGACCCCCTTTTTTCTCGGCCCCCTCGATGAATCACCCCCAAGCTTCCCACACAGAAGCTGATATGAACAAAGAATTAGTTTGGAAAATTTCATGAAGATTCATCAAACGACGCCAAAGTTATAAGCAAAACAAAAAATGCTCTTCCTATGGAAACTTGGTCCCAACTACCGCCAGCAGGTAATATATATATATATATATATATATATATATATATATATATATATATATATATATATACATATATGCCAAAGTATATTGAAGAATGAGTGGGTGTATAAGGGTCTGAATGGATGATTTGGTAGGTGCGTGACTGACTGTATAAATGAGTGATTAAACATGTCTTACTGAATGCATGGGATAGTGACTAAACTGTGTGAATGTCTGTATCAGTCTCTAAGTTGGTGTGTTAGCAGCTGCATGAGCAGCTGCATGGGTTGGTGAGTAGCTACATGAGTGTCTATATGGGTTATTGATTGGTTGTCTGAGTATCTGTATGGGTGCCTGAGTGTCTGTGTGGGTGGGTGGGGGGTGTGTGACTGTGCATAGATATGTGAGTGAGTGATTCAATGGCTGTATCGGTTCATGACTGCATGTGTGAAGGGCTGTGTGGGTGGGTGAGTGTATGTATGGGTGTGTTGGTGAGTGAATAGCTGTCTCAGTGTTACATGTGTGAGTAACTACATATGTGAAAGGCAGTATATGTGAGTGTTGGAGTATATAAATGACTATATGTGAGAGTGAGTGATTGTGAGAGTGGCTGCATGGATGAGTGTGCTTGTATCAGTGATTGTATAAGAGTGTAAGTATGTGTTAGTATCTGTATGAATAAGTGAGGTGGTGTGTGTAACTGTATAGGTGAGTAAATGGGAGTGTGATTGATTCTTTGCATGACTGACTAGGTGTTTGAATAACTGTATTGATGAGTGGCAGTGTGTGAGTATCTGTATAGGTGTATGAGTGCATATGATAGTGCTATAATGATGAGTGACTGCAGGTATGAGTGACTGTATGGATGAATGAGTGGACGTGTGTGTAGACCTAGGAATCAGTGAGTGAGTATGTAGTAACTGGTATTGGTGTGTCTATGGTCTTGAAAATGGTAGTCTGTATTTTAGAGTAGTTGTATCAAAGGTTATATTAGGGTATGAGGAGGTGCATTAGATTATCACGTGAATTATGTCATCAGTGATGTCATTCGAGATGTCATCAGTGATGTCACTGACCATGTCATGAATGATGTAATATGTGATGTCATCAGCAGTGCATTGCGGGGGCACGAGTTATAGTTAGCTCAACTTACTATAACGGTCAAATTTCTTTGGTTTTGTACCAGTAAAATGTCCAACTAACTGTAACGTCCCTGAAACCTGTGTTTTTTTCAGTGAATTTCTAAGATTTTTTAAATGCTTATTTCTAACTATAACGTCCCTGAAACCTATGGTTTTCTCAGTGAATTTCAAGGGTTTTTTAAATGCTAATTTCTAACTGTAATGTCCCTGAAACCTATTTATTTTCAGTAAATTTCTAAGGATTTTTCAATGCTAATTTCTTACTATGCCTTCAGAGGTAGGACATGTGAAGAAAGAGGAAGAAAAGCAAAAAGGCAATAGAAGTCCAGAAAGATGAAGAAAATGCAGAAAGGAGTAAGAGATATGCAGAAAGAACCAACAGAGGTACAGAAAGAGGCCTTGTTTCGAAGTCATCCCGTGCCCCCAACTTTTTGCTGACTGGTACTGGTGGTAACTGACTCTGACTAACCAGCCCCGGAGCCAGTGCTATGCTGAAGGACACTTAGAATACAGTGAAAACATCTATATAAACTAGGATACACTATCTGTTGGGGTATCCCTGTGATTGGCATGACCTCCCCTGTAAGGCCCTAGTACATAGTAGGGCAGGTGGATTAAAACTACCTCTAACTCAGAGGTGCAGAAAGAGGCAAGAGAGGTGCATAAACAGGCAGGAAAGGTGTAGAAACAGGGAACAGGGGTGCAGAAAGAGGCAAGTTAGGAGCAGAAAGAAGTAAGAGCAGTGCAGAAAGAACCAACAGAGGTGCAAAAAGAGAGGAGAGGGGGCAGAAAAAGGTAGGGGAGTGCACAAAGAGGCAAGGGTGTTACAGAAAGAGGGAGGAGGGGTGCAGCAAGAAGGAAGAGAAGTGCAGTAAGAGGCAAGAGAATTGCTGAAAGAAGCCACAGAGGTGTTGAAAGAAGTAAGAGAAGTGCAGAAAAATGCAAGAGCAGTACAGAAAGAGGCAAGAGAGGTACAGAAACAGGCCACAAAGGTGCAGAAACAGGGAACAAGGGTGAAGAAAGAGGCAAGAGATCTGTAGAAAAAAAGAGGTGCTGAAAGAGGCAAGAGGGGTGCAGAAAGAAGGAGGAGAAGTGCAGAAAGAGGCAAGAGAATTGCTGAAAGAAGCAACAGAGTGTGTAGAAAGAAGCAAGAGAAGTGCAGAAAGAGGCAAGTGAGGTGCAGAAAAAAACTAAAGAAGTGCAGAAAGAAACAACTGAGGTGCTGAAAGAGGAAACAGAGGTGCAGAAGGAGGCACAAGGGGTGCGGAAAGAAGGAAGAGAAGTGCAGTAAGAAGCAGCAGAGGTGCTGAAAGAGGCACGAGGGATGCAGAAAGAAGGAAGAGAAGTGCAAAAAGAGGAAAGAGAATTAATGAAAGAAGCAACAGAGGTTTAGAAAGATGCAAAAAGAACTGTTGATGGACAGAATGCAGAACAATGTCATACATTCACCCCAGTACAGAGAACTGGGCCTAAATCCATAGTTTTTTTGCTCACAATGTCATTCCAGTTTGGACCCAGCCATATGCAAATCAGTCTTGACCCTGTGCCCCATGGGAACAGTCCAGCCCGAACTGCCAGGCCAGGTCCTCCCTGAACTGGATACAAGCATCCTAGGACCGGTTTCAGGGTTTCACCCCTCTTCAGCCAGGATAGCTTGATTCCAGTGGCACGGAGAGCACGGGACTCACGTCTGAGCATACCCGTCCCACTCGGGGTGACAAATGCAAAAAGAACTGTTGATGGACAGAATGCAGAACAATGTCATACATTCACCCCAGTACAGAGATCTGGGCCTAAATCCATCGTTTTTTTGCTCACCATGCCATTCCAGTTTGGACTGGGGTGAATGTATGACATTGTTCTGCATTCTGTCCATCAACTGTGGTTTTTGCAGAGGTTTAGAAAGAAGCAAGAGAAGTGCAGAAAGAGGCTAGTGAGTTGCAGAAAGAAGCAAGAGCAGTGCGGAAAGAACCAACAGAGGTGCAAAAAGAGGCATAAGGGGTGAAGAAAGAGGTAGGAGAGGTGCACAAAGAGGCAAGAGTGGTCCAGAAAGAGGCAGGAGGAGTGCAAAAAGAAGGAAGAAAAGTGCTGAAAGAGGCAAAAGAATTTCTGTAAAAAACAACAGAGGTGTAGACTGAAGCGAGAGAAGTGCAGAAAGATGCAAGTGAGGTGCAGAAAAAAGCAAGAGCAGTGCAGAAAGAACCAACTGAGGTGCAAAAAGAGGCATGAGGGGTTCACAAAGAGGTAGGAGAGGTGCACAAAGAGGCAAGAGAGGTCACGAAAGAGGCAGGAGGAGTGCAAAAAGAAGGAAGAAGAGTGCAGAAAGAGGCAAGAGAATTGCTGAAAGAAGCAACAGAGGTATAGAAAGAAGCAAGAGAAGTGCAGAAAGAGACAAGTGAGTTGCAGAAAGAAGCAAGAGCAGTGCAGAAAGAACCAACAGAGGTGTAAAAAGAGGCATAAGGGGTGCAGAAAGAAGTAGGAGAGGTGCACAAAGACGCAAGAGAGGTACAGAAAGAGGCAGGAGGGGTGCAAAAAGATGGAAGAAAAGTGCAGAAAAAGGCAAGAAAATTGCTGAAAAATACAACAGAGGTGTAGAAAGAAGCAAGAGAAGTGCAGAAAGATGCAAGTGAGGTGCAGAAAAAAGCAAGAGCAGTGCAGAAAGAACCAACAAAGTTGCTGAAAGGGTGCAGAAAGAACAAGAGAACTGCAGAAAGAGGTAACAGAGGTACAGAAAGAGGCAAGAGATGTGCAGAAACAGGCAGGGAAGGTGCAGAAAGAGGGAAAATGGGTGCAGAAAGAGGCAAGAGAGGTGCAGAAAGAGGCAAGAGAGGTGCAGAAAGAGAAAAGAGAGGTGCAGAAAGGGGCAAGAGATGTACAGAAAAAAGCAACAGAGGTGCTAAAAGATGCAAGTGAGATGCAGAAAGAGGCATGAGATCTGCAGAAATAAGGAAGAGAGGTGCTGAAAGAGGTAAGAGTGTTGCAGAAAGAAGAGAGAGCAGTGCAAAAAGAACCAAGAGAAGAGCAGAAAAAAGCAACAGTGGTGCAAAAGAAGGCACAAAGGGAGCAGAAAGAAGGAAGAGAAATGCAGAAAGAAACAACAGAGGTTCTGAAAGAGGCACGAAGGGTGCAGTATGAGGCAAGAGAAGTGCAGAAAGAAGCAACAGAATTACAGAAAGAGGCAATAGTGCTGCAGAAAGAGGGAAGAGAGGTGTGGAAAGAGGCAAGAGAGTTGCACAAATAGGGAAGAGGGGTGCAGAAAGAGGCAGGAGGGGTGCAGAAATAAGCAGCAGAGGTGGCAAAAGAGGCAAGAGAGGTGCAGAAAGAGGCAACATGGGTGCAGAAAGAAGCAACAGAGGTGCTGAAAGAGGCAGGAGGGGTGTTGAAATAAGGAAGCGAAATGCAGAAAGTAGCAACAGAGGTGCTGAAAGAGGCACGAAGGGTGCAGAAAGAGGCAAGAGAAGTGTAGAAATAAGCAACAGAGGTACAGAAAGAGGCAATAGTGGTGCAGAAAGAGGAAAGAGAGGTGTAGAAAGAGGCAAGAAAGTTGCACAAATAGGGAAGAGGGGTGCAGAAAGGGGCAGGAGGGGTGCAGAAAGAATTAACAGCAGTGCCGAAAGAGGCCAGAGAGGTGCAGAAAGAGGCAAGAGAGGTGCAGAAACAAGAGACAAGATGGAGGCCGCGGTGTCGGCCGAGTGAGCTGGCTAAACGACTCCTTCTGGGCTAACTCTCTCCCTTCCGTTTCGGACCGAAATAATGTAGCGAGGAAGAAAAGCTACTGTTTGGGACATTTGTTATGATCTGGTGCTCGTGGTTCTGGCTTTGGGGGTTGCCTTTGCCTTCGAGATTGGCGTGTGCGAGGGCTTCCTTTCCCACAACGATTCCCGCTCCGCTTACCTGCTCGATAATACCGATGCCGCCAAAAGCGTGCACCAGAGGCACCAAGACTTGCGGGCCGCTTGCAGGCTCTGGAAGTCCCGGGAAGCCTACTCCGAACGGAAATGGAGTGGCCTCAGATGCTGGGGGGCGCCGGTCTGCTATGGGGACATTGACTGGATTACCAGGAGCGGGGGATCAAACCAGCTAAAGGTGGTGCTTCCATCCGTGGATGACAGACGGTCCCTACACTATTCAAAGCGTGTGGGAAGAACAAGATAATGCAAGATCCGGTGGCAGGAAAAAAGGTATCCCTCAAAACCAGAATGCTTCTGACTACACCTGAGCCAGACCTTACGCCTCAGGGGGATGTAACTCAAGGTATTGAATTATCTCCTTCCGAAATAGCAGTGAAAAAACTGAGTGGGGAGGGTGCGGGCCGAGTGAGTGAGTGTGAATTTGAGGTTGAAGATTGTTAAGCCGGTGGCACTGTGCAGGTTGACAATCAAGAAGCCCTGATTACCGCTGATAGTCTTCCGGAGGCAGTGGACGGAATAGTAGTTAAACAGCAAGGAAGATGCATTATGGGATCTGGAGTTCTGACAGGCACTTGTCAGGAAAAAGCGGAAGGGGATCAGAATATTCCCAACAAGGGGGTTGACAGTTTGGAAGCTGATCTGCAGGTACCTCAAGAAGAGGGTTTAACCTCAGGATTTGTAAAAGAGGTGGACTCAGGGGATACATTCTACTTTATGTCAGACCATTCCAACTCCTCAGGGGATGATAGTCTCGGTAAAAACTGGGCTGAGGAAGAGAGTGATGGTAGTAGCCTGCGATGGGAAGATAAGACTCCGCACGTTTCAGGAATGGTTCGCAAACAGAAAGATCAAGCTATTTTGTCAGAGAAGATTTTAGACTCAGCTGGTTCAATGATATGGGACTACTCTTTTTTGCCTAAACTGGATGGGAAGGAAGCATTGGATGGAGGAGCACCCTTAGAAACTATAAGAGTAAACCCAAGCGAACCTGTACAAATCACTCTCTCTACTATATAACAGAGCATTATGGCTCATTGTGAGGAGACCCTGTTGGAGAGTTCTCGTACTCAAGGTACGTGCTGCAAATTGCAAAACTCCATACGCAGGGTCGCAAAGACTTGCTCTGATTTGACAGTTAGAATTGGTGAAGTGGAAGCCAGAATCTCCATGCTTGAAGATGAGTTGGCCGCACAAAAAACTTTGATTGAGTCTATGAAAACCCTGAAAGAGGACACACTTTGGAAATTGACCGACCTTGAGAATTGCTCAAGGAGGAATAATTTGTGGATTCTGGGCATTCCTGAGGGCAAGGAGGGTGCGGACGGTGTGCAGTTTGTGAGTGAACTTTTTGAGGAGGCATTCCCAGAACTCAAGCAATGGGACTGGAAAATTGAGCTGCAAAGGGCCCATCGATTTCCTTTCAATCAACGCAAAAAAGGGGGGCAAGTTGATAATAGGCCATGGGCTATTCTAATGTGTCTTAATAATTTTCTGGCCCGAAAGGCCTTATATGACTTGTCTAGACCAGATCGGAAAAGGATGGGAAAGTGATGTGACTTCTTTGTGAGACCTGATTTTTGTCAGGTGATAGTTGAGAAAAGGTGGCAACTGCGCCAATTAATTCCCCTGTTTCAGGCAAAGGGAGCCCGTTTTTTTTTTACTTAATCCTGCTAAATAGAAGGTGGTGTCTCAAGGGTAAACACATTTTTTTCTGGCTGAAGCCCAAGCAAAAGAATGTATGTTATCAATGTAGGTGATAGAAGGATATGGGAATTGAAGGCGTCAGTATTCCTTTTTCCATTGTGGGGGTTTTAGGATGTCCAATCTATGTTTATTTGGACCCTGAGGCGGCTTTCCTTCTTTTTTTTTTTTTTGCTCAGCTTCTAAGCCTCTTTTTGCTTTAACTTCATGTTTTACTGCATATTTAGTTAGCCTTGAGGAAGGGGTGGTGGCCAAGCTCTTCATCACCAGGCACCGATGGTCCTTATGCCTCATGTGGTGGGTGGGTGGCTCCAGGGTGGAGGGTTGGGGTAAGGGTGGGGGGGCACAGGGGCTAGGGTTGCTGGGGGTGCACAATTGTTGGTCTATATGTATTGTCATGGCATTTGTCTCAACGTAAAAATGAAAGCATATAACAGTGTTTCTGGTAAAGTTTATTTGAACTGTTTGTATTATTTTGCGAGTCTTGGTAAAGAGTTTGCATCTCATAAGGATGATGGATAGAAAGGGCAAAATTTGTACCTGCTCCTTAAATATTTGCGGTCTTAATGACAGAATAAAAAAGGCTTATTGGCCAAGCACATACAATACATGCAGATAGATGTCTTATGTCTGCAAGAAACCCACATACCCTGGAGTAAACAGGGCTGGTTGAAGGACTTGGGCCTTGACTTATTGGCAAGTACTCGTCAAGGCACTACAACATGAGGGGTTGCTATCTTTTCAAAGCGTGGAGCTATAATATGTAAATGCACCAAGGAGGATAAACTGGGTCGATGGGTGAATCTAGAAGCTGTAATCAATGGAACTCAGTTCTCAATCTGCTCATTGTACGGGTCGAATCTGGATGACCCATAAGTCTTGAATGACTTAAGTATAGAATTGGCTTTATGGCTGTATCCGCTAATCCTTTGCGGTGATTTTAATATCTATTTGAATAGTAGTTTTAATCTTCTTATTAATCCCCCGTATCAGGGAAGAAAGGTTAGGACCTTCAAGGTTTTACAGGGACTAGTCAGGGAACATGGACTGGCGGATGTCTGGCATGGGGATCAGGATTCACCTTCTATTCGGCTCCCCATAACAAATTAGTCCGTCTGGACTTTTTTTTTATGTCACATCAAACTGCTGAGAAAGTCAGTATCGAGCTCCACCCTAGGATAATTTCAGACCACAATCCGTTAGTAGTGGAATTTCTGTTAAGTGGCTTTCCAAGACCCCAGAGGACATGGACTTTCGAAAGGAAACTGCTACTTGATCAGGCATATTGTGTGCATATGGCTAAATGGATTACGGAATTCTTTCATCTAAATAGAGGCACCGCCCCTTAAATTATAGTGTGAGACGCGTTTAAAGCGGCTGTACGGGGTGAGACCCTTAGCTTTTCTATACATCGACAGAGGATAGTACAGGAAAAGATCAGAGGGTGGGTTGAACAGCTCAGGTTGGCAGAGGTTGAGCTCATGAGGAAAATAGGGGAGGCTCAGAAAACAGATGAGTGTCAACAGCTTATTGCGGTTCCGAAAGCTAGAATACATCAACATGCCATTAAATATGTGCAGCAAAGGGCTGATATATATGAACTCGGGGAAAATACGGGTAGGGTTTTGGCTAAGTGTACACAACAGAGGGGAGTGTTGAATAGAATCTGTAGGATCAAAGATCAATTTGATCAGATCCAGGATTCTCCGGCAGAAGTTTTCCAGAACTTTTACCGGCAACTATATACTGCGGACGTTGATGTGACCGAGGAATCTTTAAAGGAATTTTTCAATAATTTTCGCCGTCACAGGTAATTAAGTGCATCACGATCACTTTAACTTTCAGCGCCCGCGCGGCCAATGCTTTTCGCGCGCGCTTTGCTTACATGCACGATAGCTTATTGCACTAATGTGTCATGCTCCGGCGCCCTGTACCCCTGCTCACCAGGATGCATTATACTCTCTAAGGCTGGAGTCGAATTGAAGGTACGTCTTACTGATTAGCTTGTGATAACCTTTTTTCTATCTTTCCAATTTTGCCTTGGGCACTTCAGGGCTTTTACATCTCTGATCCATTTGCCAGCACGGGCGTTTTCTTGTTTTCTGTCACAAACAGCTGGCTTTACACGGAATCTACGGGGTTTTGTATTTTATGTTGTCACTCTACTGTGCGTCGTCATTTAAAAACACTAGTCATGTTGTTCTAAAGCAAAGGCCTCCGTAATTGGGTGAGTGGCCCACATGTGGTATGAGCTCATGGGTGTGTCTGTGGACGTGTGATTGAGTGTGAAATTCTAGGGGAGTTATTTACAAACATTTTGTGCAACCGCTCGCTTGGTACAAGGTGACTCCAAGCATTGTGTTGAGTTAGTTCCAGTTAAAAGGTTCACGGTGCAGGTCAAAATTGTGCGATGGCATTTGCGTCTACCTTACTTGATTTTCACAGAAAATGATTTAAATTCAGAATGCACAATTTGCCCCTCCCCCTCCAAAAATACTGTACTTTGCTGAAGTGTGGGGCACTGCCCCACAACGACTGCCCCCCCCCCCGATTTAAGTAAATATTTGCACATCTTGTTTCCCAAAGCTAAAATGAGATCAGATTATTCACATTCTGATGCTGGTTGTGTAACCTTAGTCGCATGATCTTTAAAATATGAGATTTTTTGTTGCTAACTGTAGCAGATACCTTTTACCATGTGTGAATGAACTGTGATATTCCATTGCAATCAAAGGAGCGCACACTAAAGCAATGTTGATAATGTTCTGAACTTGATAACATTATTTTCACAAATGCTTCCCGTGTGAGCATCATTTTCATGCTGCTCAGTGAGGAATGTTGTGCCTCTAAAAATGTGAGAATGAAGAAAATAATCTATGCATCCACAGATGTGAATGGCACATATAGATTCCAAATTTTTTTATTATTTGGTGTTTGTGCAAAATTTTGAGGAACCTAGACTTAAGATTCAAAATGCTAAGGGTGGAAAGAAAGGGGAGGTGGAGCAAGTGAAAATATTCTAAGAACAGATTCCAGACTATATTCTTGTCTGAGGAGTCGGGGTTTCAAAAAATTTGGGATATTTTCTGTAATACATCTCCATGCGGATGGCCAAGCACAAAAGCAGGAGTTTTGGGGGTTGAAGAAGCAACCACCATATCACTGGTATCTTGTTTAATACAACACTCAACGGTACTGGACAATCAACCTCAGGCATTTTGTTCGGTATTAATAGGGGCACATCGATTTTTATAGGCACCCATGTGTAGTAATTTGGAGGTGATTGTTGCCAAAAAAAACATATTTTTAATTTGTTTCTTCATCAGACCAGCAGCCAATGAAGATTGGTCAATGCTGTGAGATGTGATCAATCCGGCTCAATCCAAACATGAGTTGAGTAGCCAATTTTTAGTCTTTGATGTTGTTTGATGCCTTGGCTGGGAGCTCTTTGTAATCCAAGGGGAGAGGCCATGGAAGCTCCAATCATGTTCTGGTGGAGCAAGTGCAGAAAATGGACTATGCCATGCATGCATTGGAGATAATAGCAAATTGTGGAGCATATTATCAAGCCCGGCGTTACAATTATCGCCGCACCAGAACATGGGCTTCTATTGGAATTCTCCAGGGCATATTATCAAGCCCATTATCGCCGCTTTAACGGCAGTTTTCTGCGGCTAAAGTGGCGATAATTGTAACGCCGTTTCTTGATAATATGCCCCTGTGCGGTGTAATTTCTTGTGGGGTGAAAGACTATTCAGGTTTACTGATGACTCCTACGTTCCTCACCTTACTCAAAGGACTTGTAGGCGTTTCAAAAGGGGACGTCCAGTTGAAAGGTAACACCAAGATGTCTGTCGTTGCAGACAGCATAATCTCTGCTTTTGTAAATTTCCACTTATCCATCTATTGATGTACTTGAGAATAGAGGTGGGCGAAAGTTGTGTAATTTCTTTTTGCAAAATTATTTGAAACTTTGGAAACATTAATGAAAATTGCATAAAAATTATGGAAAATGCAAATTTGGCATTTAGCTCTATATTTTAGTGAGGAATGCATCCTCGTGTTCCTTTCGAACAAAGATGCATTTGTGCTAAAAAAAATAACACAATAAACACAAGTGCAATGCACAACAGATGCCCAGAATCTGTTTGCTCATGCTGTTCCTTTGTTCTCGCAATATGATTTTTTGCCAAACGGGCTGAAATTTCATGATGTGTTGTAATGGAATATTTTCAATAATTGTGTGTAAAAAGTGTCACTAGACATGCCCGAAATTACTTTAGATAATGCAAGTGTAACACAATTCCACCATGACCTGCCTGAGAAAGGCCACCTTTAAGAGTATTGTGATTGCCCCATTTATTAGGAATTCTAATGTAGCATTATTTGGACACATCTCACCTTCCTGTTTCCTTTATCTTCTTATGCTAGTATATACTCTCTTTTGGTACTGTTTTGGAAGTGATAATGTGTTGACTCCACTGCTGATGTAGTCAATTTTCAATCATCTGGTTTACCACTGGTGGAATGCTAAAGTAAGTTGTTGTTAATTCCAACAATGTTAATTAACTCAAGTAGTTTAGATTTCACATTGCCAGAAATCTCTAAAGTGTGTTCATAATCTATGCCTTAATTCTTTGGGTGTCATGTACAAAGTTATTATGTTGTCATAATCCTGCTAATAGCAAAACAAACGGGTTTGTGAAGACAAATCACGTGCTGTGATTGGTTCAAAATCACAATAGTAGGGGGCATGAATGGGGCATACCCTTCTAATTGAAATTTGCAATGAGATGTATCAATGATTAGTGACCACAATTCGCCCTAAGTGGGATGGGTATTCCCAGACGTGGGACCCGTGCTCACTACGCCACTGGAGTCAAGCTATCCTGGCTGATGACGGCTGATAGCCAGAAACCGGTCCTAGGATGCTTGATTCCGGTCCAGGGAAGACATGGCTTGGCAGTTCGGGCTGGACTGTTCCCATGAGGCACAGGGTCAAGACTGATTTGCATATGGCCGTGTCTAAACTGGGGTGGTGTAGTGGGCAAAAGAACGATGGATTTAACCCAGATCTCTTGACTGGGGGAGAATGTATGCATTGTCAGCATTCCGTCCATCATTTGTTTGTTGTAACGCTTTTCGCCCTAAGTGGGATGGGTATTCCCAGACGTGGGACCCGTGCTCACTACGCCACTGGAGTCAAGCTATCCTGGCTGATGACGGCTGATAGCCAGAAACCGGTCCTAGGATGCTTGATTCCGGTCCAGGGAAGACATGGCTTGGCAGTTCGGGCTGGACTGTTCCCATGAGGCACAGGGTCAAGACTGATTTGCATATGGCCATGTCTAAACTGGGGTGGTGTAGTGGGCAAAAGAACGATGGATTTAACCCAGATCTCTTGACTGGGGGAGAATGTATGCATTGTCAGCATTCCGTCCATCATTTGTTTGTTGTAACGCTTTTCGCCCTAAGTGGGATGGGTATTCCCAGATGTGGGACCCGTGCTCACTACGCCACTGGAGTCAAGCTATCCTGGCTGATGACGGCTGATAGCCAGAAACCGGTCCTAGGATGCTTGATTCCGGTCCAGGGAAGACATGGCTTGGCAGTTCGGGCTGGACTGTTCCCATGAGGCACAGGGTCAAGACTGATTTGCATATGGCCATGTCTAAAGTGGGGTGGTGTAGTGGGTAAAAGAACGATGGATTTAACCCAGATCTCTTGACTGGGGGAGAATGTATGCATTGTCAGCATTCCGTCCATCATTTGTTTGTTGTAACACAATTGTAGTCACAAACCATTGAGAACTTACCAACACCTCAAAGGAGAAGGTAATTCAGTCACAAAGGAGAAACTTTCCTTTTAAAAACTGTATAATACATCTTGGAGGTAGCATGCGGTGATTTAGGGGACCACCGCCGGCAAACCACCTGATGATTTCCCAAATGAGAAACCATGCTTTTTTAAACCGCGCCTGCTCCTGTAAGGAGCAAGGGCTGCTATAAAGCAGGGAAGATGGTCTGCTGCCACTTGGAGGCCACCATCCCGGAGGTCTTACCTAATCACAATGGGTTGAAAATAGCAATATTCTGAAATAATTTTAGGCTTGTCATTCTGTACCCCCTTGCAAAAGGACATATGAGGCATATGCAATGTGACCCAATGACAAATAGGTTACCCTGCAAACTTACAAGCAGGCGAACAATTTACACCCACTGAAACCTGACTGTTTGTTCTTCTGGCCCTTACTTAGCAATTACTCTTCTGGGTTTGTCATACAACATTATACTTGTGTAGCTACTGTGTGCAAATACAGGCAATGTTAGATGTCCAGACACTAGTTGTTACTTGCTCATAAACATCCTAGTGTATGGAAATTAATTTGTCCCAAGCATAAAGTGTAAAGCTGAGTCAATGATGTGTTTTTCTATTCCCTACAAAACTAGATGCTTTATGTCAATCTTCAACTGATCTAGAAAACTAAGGGGCCGACATAGTAAACACTTTGCATCTACAAAAACCTTCAATTCACAAAATCATAGTTTGTGGAAGCAAAAGTGTTATGTGCAATGAAACGAAAATATTTTACAAGTCAGAAAAGCCTTTTGGCTCGCAAAATGACTTCTGCAATCCATTAGGAATGAGAACAAGCATTGGCATAGCCAATATGTCTTGCCTTTGGGACCTTGTAAGTGTTTAGCCATGCAACACTTGATGTTGTTGCACCAAGGATATTGTGCTGGGTAAGTAAACACTTATAAGGTCCCAAAGGCGAGACCTATTGGCTATGCCAATGCTTGTATTAATTATGCAAATGTTAGGGGAAAACTTACTCCAGAGAGATGCTGCCCTCAATGTCGGCACTGCCTCAGCAGGGGAGTCCAAATTTGGAAGAGAGGACAGGGTAAACCTGGATAGAGTAAAGAGAAAAAAGGCATCAGAAGGTGGAATAGAAAGTTGGTGCAGCGCAAGGAAAAGTGGAAAAAAGTCAGGAAGCATGAAGCACCCTAGAGGAGAAGAACTAACGCCGGGGAAGCAGAAGATAGGCAAGGTGGAGTTACAGAGAGAGTACCAAATAGGTGGGGATGAAACACATCAGAGAGGGTGAAGGAGATAGGGAACTGGAAGTTAGGCAGTGGAAGCCATCCAAATGGGGGAAAAGTGCAGAGCAGAGCTGTTCACAGGAAAGTGTAGGAGAGAGAAGTCTAGGAGGTGGACATTAGGGACTCGAGCTGTCATTATGACAGGTTCCCTCAGTTGCACGAGGAGTCAGGAGGACAGTTGTTGCCCATACACAGTCTGAGGGCAGGCAGCGCACGGCAAACAGCCATAGGGTATTTGATGGGCGGCAGGAAAATGTATTGTTTGAGTGTCACATTGCTTGATCTGAGAGACAATTCCTAGAAATAATGAAAGGCTGAAAGAAAATCCCTAACGAGGTAAAAAGATAGTAAAGAGGAGACCACACAATTGTTTTAGCTTCGGAAGAAGAGGGAGGAGAGGTTAAATAGATGAATTAGACTTCAAATGCTCCAAGTGAAGAACTGAGAGCAAGTAGAAAGAAAAGAAGGAGGGAAACAAGAAAGAAAGCGCTGATGAAAATCCATTAGCCCATGTAATTACTTACCTTTGTTTCTTATCTGTGTTCTCCAGAGGGCTACGGCAGTTCTTAATGCCTCGAGAAAATCATTGAGCAACACCAGTCATTGAGAGAGCTGCAAAAAGAAGAAAGCCGTGATTTTTAAAAAAAGTCGAGAGAATTCAACTAACAAAGAATACCTTTTCCTTGCAAGAAATCGGACTAAGTATAGCCCGAGGTTGTCTTCTCTCCACTCATAATTTAATAGTTTACCAATAGATGAATGCATATTCAACTTGCTTTAGAACAATATATGAAAAAGCACAATAAGAGTGAGAACCTCAAGAGCCTGTGTTATAGAGTAGACCCAAATAGACAGACTTATTCAGAAAACAGTTCACAAGATTATGCTATTTCAAAACTAGCACATTCAATGGTAAATGCTTGAGTATACCCAAATGTACCAGTAACTTTATCAATATTGAAAGGCCCACAATATGGCATGTCTTTTTAAACATTGAGTTCAGTCTATTGGCCACATTTTAACTAGAGATCTTCAAATTGCATATCAGGCTCTAAACCCATGGAATGATTACTTATGCTGATCTGCAAGGGCCATTTTGTGAAGGATCGGGCTGGACTCTCAGAGTTGCTGATTGAAGTTTTGGGCAGAGAAATTAAGCAAGGGGAAATTCCTCTAGCTTTATTTGATAGGTTAAAGGACATGGGAGATAAACGGCATGAGTCAGAAGTTCGGGTTTATAGATGAACCTTCAAATAGATGTACCTTCTGCCTAGCCAATCTAAATGCAAGTGACAGTTTAAATCAGAAACAAAAGTAACAGTTGGGCCAAATGACTCAAGAATTATCTCAAATATTTAGTGAAGAGCTTGGAAACAGCAATTCATTTTGGCTTTTTATGTTGACAGAACTTCAGAAAAAAGTCTGACAACATCTGTATAGGATCCCTGAAGCACATCAACAGGCAAATAAAAAAGAGGTTGAGATAATGTTTATGAAGAGAGTTTTCAAACTGTCTTCCAGTAGATGGAAATCCCCTGCATTACTAATACCTAAAGCAGATAAAACCATTAGATTTTGCATCAACTTCTGAAAGTCAATCTAACCTCCCAATACTGTATATTCCTGAAGACTAAAATTAGTGAGATGTCTGTCAAATATCTAATTTCTATAAATCTTACTAAGCAATATTGGCAGATACCACTTACTCCTGCAGATAAGGAGAAAACTGACTTCCCTATAACCACTAGTTCTATATCCATTCACTGTACTACCATTTAGGCTACAGAGTAGAACAGCTTTTTTCAGCACTTGACAAATCATTCATTGCAAACCAATCTGGGCTATCCAGCAGCCTATTTAGATGACACCTTCATCTACAGCTCTAATTGGACAGACTCTCTTATACAACATGAAAGTTGAACTCTCCTTCATAGCTGGGCTATATATGAATTCAAAGAAAAGTGTGTTAATAGCCAAATAGGTAAAGTACTTAGAATATGTCCTCAAAAAGGGAAAGTTAGACCACACCTAGCAAAGTAGAAGCAATTCAACAATTTCTTTTTCCTCAGACCTAGGAGCCTTTTTATGTCTGGCTGGGTATTATTGCAGATTTTCCAAATCTTTCACACATATCCGGATCCTTGACTGATCTGGAAAGAATGAATAAGAATGTAACGCAATGTAAGACAATTACAACAGTCTTTCATAGATCCTCTTAGAACTTTACAAAAACTGAAGCACTATGTATGCACTAAACTACTGTTACGATAGCCTATTTTTCCAACCACTTTCACTTACAAACTAATGGTTCAGAAACAAGCATAAGTTCATTACTATCGCAACCGGATGAACAGGAAAGAGGTCATCCAGTCCTATGTGTTCATTGATATACTTCCAACCCTCAAATGTGGTGTAGAGACTCCTAGATATTATTTAGATGGAAGGCCCTTATTTTATATACTGATTATGCTTTACTAACATGGTTAGCTTAAAAGAAAGTTAATAATTCTTGAATATTAACTATTAGTTTACAACCTCAGTTAAAAAAAGATAGGAAGCGTAGTTTCTTGCGAGTTAACAATAACACAACCCTTCTGTCTCCTGATGAACTTCATAGATATATGACATAATGGATAGAGTGCATTTCAGTGAAGGTAGCTTTAGAATGATGAGTTAGCAGTTACACACAGATGAAAAAAGACATGTGATACTAAACTCCGTGTGTGGTATAGTCATTTTTGGGTACCTCGGCTGGGAAGACGCTACAAATGGCAATGAGATAGGGGGTAAGAAACCTGAAGATTGACAGTGCTCTCTCAGAGAGTTTGCCCTGGTCCAGCTGTTCATGCATGCCATGTGTGCCGTTGTCGAAATACAGAATCAAAGTTTAATGCATGTGAAGTCAAAGCGTAATTCATGCCACTGTGAAGCAGCTCTATGACCTCAGTGGCGGGCACAGAGACCCAAGAACAATCACTGCGGTTGTACTTTCTGAGCTGTCCAATACCTGTACTGGAACACCATCAAAGCAGCCAGGTGGCAACTTAGAACAATGCCAAAGGTCTCAGAGAAAGTGAAGTGCTCCAATGGAGACCAAGAGAGAGATCACCTTCCACAGACTGGTCATGATGTCCCAGAGGACAGCACATCACAGGGTCTCAGAGTTGGTACAGATGATCCAGGTCATAACAGACGGCAGACAGTGTTGAAGAGAACTCAGCCACTCCCACAAATGGTCACAATGCTGCCGCTTTCTTGATATTACCATCATCATTTGATACTTCCAAAAAGCATTACCCCTGCACGGTGCCCACTCCCGAATGACATGCAACTTTCTTACCTATGTACATCTAATAATCAGCCAACACATGTTTTTGGTTTTGTGGTCGTTATTGGCCGCAGTTTTTATTATCATTACTGAATCATCATATCTTCTCTTACACTCTCCAGGTCATCGCTTTACGACCCTAGCCATAAATCACTATAGCAACATGTTACTTCTTGTTGCTTATATTAATCACTTGCTTGTCACAAATCATTGGTACACAAAAAGATAGTCACAAAGGAAATTATTCACATTGTATCGACAACCAACATATGGTGAAATGAAAGAAAATATGACAAAACCTAAAAATATATCATACAATAAAGGTTACTGATTTAATCAATTTGAAAGACATTCGTCAATAGATCAAAGATTCATAAAAACTGTATTTGACATGCCACAAATTTTAGAAAATATAGCTGTAAATGACGTGGGGAGACAAGTAGTGAAAGATAGGATAAGTGCAAGCGGTTGTGCAGTGGAAAGGTGGTGTATGTATAAGCATCAACATACAATGATAAGGACCTATCCAGCCAGATTTCTGGCACAAACAATAAATGCAAAATCATAAACAGGACGATGCAGTTAATAATTCACTGTCATCAAGTTTGATATGAACAGAGGGAAAAAGTCGACGTTTCGACCCCTATGCGAGCCATCAAACTGTGCTTCTTGGGAACAGGGCCTTCATCAGAACAGTGGGGTTGGTTGGGGGTTTTTGCACCTAAAGACCATGATAAGCGATTATGGGGGTGTGTCTAGAGAAGAGAACCAATAAGTGTATTCTGAAAAATTATTTACCAGCATCAGCAGGATCCCTTCCTGCTGGAAATAGTATGTGGGCCTCCTACAAGATATAGGAGACAGAAACGGAAAGTAATCGCTAGAATCATGAATACCAATGGTCGATGTGAGTATTACAATGGGGCAAGAGTAAAGGTCAAGTACTCACGAGAGGTTATGTAGATTTGACTGCCTTAGGTCCAGAGATCTCTATAAGGCATTGTTATTACGTCGATAAGGTGGCACTGGGTTCATGAATGACCTGTGCCAGGGAGCGTGGGGGGGAAGGAGAAAGAACATTTACATTAAAACTTGATTAAGGGACGCGCATGAATTCAAAACAGTGGTTGGACTAATGAATAAGGAGTAGAAAGGCTACAAAGGGGTTGAATGAAGGTTGGACATGGGAGTTAAAAGATTCCATCCTTCACTAAATAGGGCAAATCTAATTTCTTTCCACTTGTGGGGTACCAAAATTGTTCTGTTGGTTTCCATGCCCTTTGCATGTGGGGGGTGGCCTCTCCCCAGAGTTAGGCCCAACTCACTACCTTGTTAGTGTCTTTTGTGCCCTGCCATGTGGCAGGGTCTGGGCTGCAAGCTCCGTCTCCGTTTGCTTCCCCCCTTTTGTCAGGCCTACTCACCCTGCCGTAAGGCTTCCCAAAGTGAGTGGCCTTCCTCATGCACACTGCCCTGCTGGTCTGTCTCCATAACCAACCATTTTACCCCTTCCTATCTGGCAGTCTGTCTGGGAGGCTTCCGTCTTCCTGCAGCGCCCCCCCTGCGGTGTCCGTTTTATAAAGTTTTTTTTAATATGCAACCTGCCAAAGCCAACGCGCCCCACAGGTTGTCCCAGAATACCTGCATTCCGTCCTCTGATAGGTGAACCCCATCATGCCAGTACAGCTCTGGGCAGCCCGGGTTGATGAGGCCATGTCTGATGCTCTCTAGGCTGTTTATCTTGTGAAACCTGCTTACCTCTATGTTCAGCTTTCTCCTTGAGTTTTCCACTGCCTTATGTGACTCAGCCCCTGCCAAACCAGCCTGCTGATAAATTCGGACCATATGATGGATGTGCCACCGGAGCACAGTGCCACCTCTGTTAAATCTGCCTGGATGTCGTGGATGAGCTCTTTCCTCCCCAGCTGCGCTGGAGTGGTCCCCCCGAGGTGTATAATCAAAACATCTGGATGACATGCCGCATCTGTTAGTAGCTCCTTGAATGCTGCTGCGAGTTAGTTCCATCTCATACCCGGGGACCCCGCCATCAGATGCATGTGTTGACCTGCCTTCCCTTCTGTCATTGACCTCCGTGCTGCAACCATGATCGCATCCTGGAAACAAAGGAGTGGCCCACCACCCATACCAGTCACGGGCACTTTCCTGCTGAGGCAATAATCACAGTGTCAGATGGCCGTGAGTTCCTGGGATGGAGCCCCCGCACACCCCCCACTTCCCTGTTGCCTAGACCTCCTACAACAGCTAGGGTCTCACGTAGGTCATGTATGCTTTGGACTGCCACCTGCCGATCTCCTTGACCCTGCTTCTGCCATCATGTGTTTTGCAGCTGAGGTAGCGGCCCCAATCCTAAATGATGCGTGCCAAAGGCAGCCAACGGTGTCCCGCTCTACTCAAGGCTTGGCACCTCACCGCTGTGAACTAGAATTTACTTTTAAAAAACATTTCTATGCTTGAAATGTGGACCTTCCCCTGCTGGTCGCCAGGCCATGTAGGTTAAGAGGCAGCAGACTGTGCAATATCTGTGGTCCTTTATACACTGCAGCTGTACCACGGATCCTTTGCCGGCCTGATCGGTTTTGGTTTTGGACCATCGCAGCAGCAGCTCCACCTCTGCCCTGTCTAAAGACATCGCCCTGCTGAGCCTGACTTTGCTGGGGCCACGAGTTCCCTGAGTCTAAATGGCCCAAACGATTACGGTTGCAAAGGCTACCTTGGACAGAATTAACTCAAATGTGTCCCTTGTTACTTCGTCGAGTGTGTCCATGACCCTGGCCAACCTCATGAAGTCTATGGGTCTCCGGGAGTCTGCTTTCTTCCCCTCTGACTGCTTCCACCCCTTCATCGCTGTCCTAATGTAAGGAGAGGAGGTGGGATCTTGCCCCGTGGTGATCTTGGAGAAGTGTGCTACTGCTGACAGGTCGGCTTGTGCCCAGGACCTCGACTTTTTTTTCCGTGAATGCCCACTGTATGAACTGCTCAAATGCCCACACTGTCCTGCCTGTTTCTACTAGTGACTGGATTCCGCCTAGTTGCATCACTATTCCTGCGTATTTCTTGTAGCATTTGGCAGCGTTAGGGTGAGGGCCTGGCTCACTATTCCTGATAAGTCAGTCCCGCCAGAGCCCTTAAATCCTCTGGGAAGGGGGTCATGTACCTCTCCACCCCTGGTGCCAGCTCCCTGAATCTGCTCATCTGTGCTCGTGATAGGGAGTCTGCCACTTCATTCTCCACCCCCGGTATGTGACGGGCTTTCAGGTCTATGTTCCCCACCAACTGTAATTTAACCAATTGAAGCATTAATCTCATTGTGTCAGGGCACCTGACTGCACCCCTGTTGATTGCCTGTACTACCCCTTTGTTGTCTGACCAAAGCGTCAGCTTTATATTGCTCAGTTTACACTTCCACTTTTTTAATTTCACGTTCATCCGCTGATACACCTTTCACGGTACAGCCCCTCTACCCCTTAGATTATTTTGCACACCCTGCCCCTTCTTTGGACACTGCCCCGTGTGTTCTTTCCCTCGGTTTTTACTGAGTTTGCATTACGGTTCCGGGCTCAGTCAGTCATACATGACCCTGGCTACCCCTAACCTTGCCGCGCCCTTTTATGCATCGGCCCGAGGTGTTTCCACCTCTTCACCCCCGCATGACTAGAATACTTTGGGGCTACGCCTCCCTTAGGTTCCATTTATCTTATGTTTGCACTACGTCCTCCCGGCTGTTTTCCGGCTCGGTGCATAGTTCCGTGTAACCCTTGTCATTTATTACCGCGACCATCAACCATGGCCGCACCCTTCCTTTATCCACTAAGGTGTCGCTTCTACAGCACCCGTTATTTTGCATGATCCGTGCACCTAGGGGCTCTGTACCTCTGAGCTACCTTGTATCTTGTTCCCGCACTACGTCCACCCAGTATCCATTCGGTGGCCCCTTTCCCCCTCACTTCCCATGTCTTACCGGTCATTTTATCCTCCCCTATCTTGACCCCAGCCGGCCGCCTCCTTGACTTGTAAACCTTGACCATGGTTACCAGTTATGTGGCCCTGGCTTGCTTTGTTTTTTTCACATTGCCTCTTTTGTTTTCTTTCTTTCTTATGTCTCCATTAGGTTCTACGCTTGGGACACGAATAAGACGTGCCTCACCATTTTAGCAGGGATTATAGGGTGTTTCCCTCCCTGAATCCCTGGTTTCCTTTTCTTAAGATCCTGATGAAGCGCTAAAGGATCCATTAGGGACCACGGGTAGCGCGAAACATGTGGACCACCCACGACTTACCTTCTCTCTCACCTTAAATCTTCACACACGGGTTGAGAGCAGCGGGATTACAAGTAACCCTTTTTTCCCCTACTCATTTCAGCGTTTTTGACGCACTATACCCCGTTACATTTTACCCAGACCCTAAGGACTCATGAATAAAATTATTGGGGTACCGAAGGGTCTTTTTTAGCTTCACCACCTCTCACTTCCTCCCCACACACCCGCACACACAAATGCGGCTACTCCGTTAAAAGGTCTCCGACAGAGCGCCCTCTTTTGAGGGCCCGTGAGGGACTGCAGCGCCACCCCCACGAGGAGCTTTGCCCTATGATGATGCTTTGCACCCGCCAGGGTGTGTGAGGGCACTTCTAGCACCCACCGAGGAGTACCTGGTCTTCACCTCACCTACACTTTAGAACCTATTCTTTAGACTTCTTTCTCTCCCATGTAGCAGATCATACTGGGACTGCTACTTTCTACCTTAGGAACTGATACCCAACTGTGTTTGTGTGTACTATTGGAGCTTCGGTACAGGACCTTCTTACATTTGCTCCTTGTCCCTCCCTCTTCAGTGTGATTACACTTCCAGACCGCCAGGGCCACTGCAATGGGAAATAGTATCATAAAACGTGATGTTACTGGTGATGCCCTGTTTATGCCAGCTGTCTGGCTATTGCCCAGCACACGACTTGTCACCCAGGATTGCGCCAAAGCCTGTGCTACCAGCCACGTCCGTGAACAAGGCAATCTGCCTTGCTGTCACCCAGCCCTCTTTCCATATCAAGACCTTATTAAAGTCCACTAAGAATACATCCCACATGAGCAGGTCATTATTGACACCCGCCCCCAGCCTGACAGGGTGATGTTTGTGTGCGTCTGTTAGTTATGTTAGGCGCCTGGCAAAGACCTTGCCAGCGGGGATGACTCTGGCTACAAAGTTGAGTTTGCCAATCAGCTACTGTAGCTCCCTGAGGGTGGCCTTCTCCCTGTAAAAAATAATTTGATATCCTCCCTGAACTCCTTAACCTTAATGTCGGGCAGTTGAGACGTTCCAGCGACTGAGTCTAGCTTGATCCTCAAAAATGTGAGTTTGGTTGTGGGTCCTACTGTCTTTTCGGCTGCTAGAGGTACCCGCATCTCCCTCGCGAACTATTGAAATGCGACCTACAAATAGGAAGTCATCGAGGTACTCTAGCTTGCCCCCAGCGGGCTGCCGGTCATGGAGGGCCCACTCCAGTAATGTGCTAAATTGCTCAAAGTATGCACAACCCATTGGCCTTGCTTTGTCAAAATAGGTGGATCCTTCCCATTGGAAACCCAATAAATGGAAGCTGCCTGGGTGTACCGGGAGGAGGTGAAATGCTGCTTCTATGTCAGCTTTTGCCATTAGGGCTCCCCGGCCTGCTGGACTCACTAGGTCAATGGTGTCATCCACCGTTGCATACCTCACTGAACATGCCTCGGCACTGATCCCATCGTTAACCGACGTGCCCTCTGGGAAGGAGAGTTGGTAGATGAGTCTGAACTGACCTGCCTAATTCTCAGGCACCACCCCCAGGGGGGAGACCACCAAGCTGTCGAGACCCTCCCCAATGATTTTTTTTCTCTATTTTTTGGAGCACAACACCAGGGTGTTGGAGTGCTGATGTGAGGTCTTTTACATTGCCTTTGGGTGGGGGAAACTCAAACGGTATAACAAAGCCTTCTTCAAACTCCTTCTCTAGCAGGACAGCACCTGTCTTCCTGTGATATTTGCTGGCTAGCTTCCCTCAGCTGGTGTGTATTAATGGGGGACTCGGCTAACCGGTAACAAGTCACTGTTTTTGGACCCCCCACACACCGTGTGTCTGTACTAGTGTTTCTTCTTCTTCTCTTTCTTGTCACCTCACTGTTCTTTCCTGCATCCGCACCCTGCTGCAGGGTGTCCGCCCCCACAGCTGAAGCTAATGTGGTGAAATTTGCACGCAGCCCCATATGTACATTCTTTGGCTTAAAATTTCCAACAGATAGCCACCAGCCCACTGGTGGGTGATGGTTTCCAGTTATTATATGTTCTGGGTTTCAGTTTTGACCTGCTCTTCCCTTTATAAAATGAACCCCGAAAGGGCTGCTCGTTCTTCCCCTTCGAAGCTCTAACCTCTTTAGCTACCATCATTTTGTGTATGAACCCGGAAACATCTTCCTTATTTCATTCCATTTCTAGCTGTGTCTGCATCTTTAGCCTAAAGTCCTTATCATACTCTAGCCATGCCTCCCCTGGGAATTGCCTATGCTCCCCGTGAATATTGGCTTCATACAGCCAGAGGTCAGCTGCACTGTGTAGGAATTGTTTTACGAAAATGCAGGCCATGATTCTGAAAGCATCTAACCAGGTGTCAAAATTCCTTTCTTTCCTCTCCTTTCTCCTTTCCCTCCTATCCTCCTCTTTTTTATCACACAACACCGGGTCCAGCCTGTCTAATTGTATCTCTAACAATGAGAAAATATATATAAATTCCTCCTTCCATGTTCTTTCTTTTACCACTAAGGGGAAAAGTCTTGCCAGCCGGTAGCCCATTGACGCGGGGCCCGGTGATGGCCAGGTGTATGTTTCTGGGGGTTGACCTGCTCCCGCTGACTCACTTGTCCTGCCTGCACTGCCTGCATTGGCCCATGCCGCTATGACGGACCCCATTCCCTGACCTCTCTCCTGTGTAGCCTGGCTGCCTGAATTCCCAGTACCCGCAGGCCCTGTCTGTTTGCCCTGCATTCGCTCTTGAAACGCGCAGTCTGGGTCCAGTAGGTGCCATGGCAACTCCGATATCCCCCCTTGTGGGTGGGTGCCCGCTGTGCCCTGACCCTGCATGCCTAAGCCATTTAACAATAATGGTGTAAATGATTTCAAGCATTCGTGGACTATCGCGCTGATATGCTCACCACTTGTTGATGTGCTGCTGGTTACTCCGCTAGGTCCCGCCGCCACCGGGATGGCTACAGATGGCAGGTCGGCCCTCCTGTATCCTTTCTTTGCTGTTCTCGTTGCAACCCTCTGTCTCTTGGCTGCTGGCCGGCCGCTGTCTTCGGGCGTCCCCTCACTCGATTGCTTACTTGTTCGGCTTGCCTCCTGGTCCAGGTGTGAATGTAGCCAGCTTGTGCCGTGCACCTCAGAGGCCACCCTTATTTGCTGTAATAAGTCTCCCAAATCTCTGGGTTGCTCGCCACCTTTCTGGTTCTCCATCCTGTGTAGTTTGTGTGTTGTTTGTTCTCTTCTTTTCCACTTTTTTTTGTAGCGGGGTGCTGATGCCCTTCTTGTGCACCAACAACCCCAACAACTCTGCCTCCTGAAGTTGTGTCCGTTTTGACATTCACTGTCCCGAGTCAAAGTTCTTGGCTATGGACTTCGGGATGACCTTGTTCCTGAGGTTAATGCTTGTTTCATCTGACGTGAAATTCCGCTTGCTATTCCCTCGAGAGTGCTCTCCTGCCCTTTGCTTAGTTCTTTCAGTAGCTCCTGCGATGTACTTGTAAAATGTGCTGGGCCGATGCTCGGTCTCGCACCCGGTGACCTTGATCGCTGTACTCCGTATTTTTAGCTTGGCCCCGCCCTTCACCTCTCACCTCCTCAGCCACTCTACCCGGGGGGGCGTGGTGTGGTCTGTCCGTCTGTTGGTGAAGCAGGACGGAGGCTGCAGCTGATTAGGGTCCTACACCGTCCCTCAAAAGATGCTGCATATGGAAGAGAGAAACCCACCGGTGCAAGAGAAGCCTCCGGTGTTATGAAGCTTATGAAGCACACAGCAGTCAGCACGTCCCTCTGCTGCTGCTCAGGCCCTCTGACCGCTCCAGGGGAGGGGCAGCCTCAGCTTCGGCAATGCCTCGCGGGGCCGAAGCTGCACACTTCCTCGCTGCAGAGATGGAGAGGGAGCAGCTCTCAGCTCTCTTCCCTGCACTGGTGTGATGCAATGGCGTCAGTCCTCCTGGGCGGGTAACATGCAGCTTAACCAGCCGCGCCTGCTCCGCACTTCCCAGCTAAGCCGTCGGTTGCTCCTGACACTTCTTCCCGGTCGGATCTACGTGGATGCTGGGGGCAAGTTTCCACGTTGAGACGGACCTTTAGATGAGCGCTTCCGTCACTGGGTCCCAGCGACACCACTTCAAACCGCCTGGCTTGGTGCAGCTCCTTTGGTAAGTCCTGTCGCGACACTCAAAAAGACGGCCTCTCCCCCCAAAAAAACAGCATTCTGTTCCCCCAGCTCTACAATGGTAGTGATGAGCAATACTGTGGGGGGAACGGTGCCTTGCAACCCCTTGTGCTCCCACCGCTGCACGGGCAGCTTCCCCCCCATTGGTGGGTTTTGAAATCGCCTGTCCCCCCATTGGCCTGGTATCCCAGCACCTTTTTGGCGCATCCCTTGGCGCAAAAAAGGAGGGGGTTGGATCGCCCTTTTCTTCTCTGTGTGCTTTGTAGTGGCCCAAACCAGATTTTTCCGGGGCAACGGCAGCTGTTATAGCGCCGACCCTCGAGGCCCCCTTTTAGGGGGGTGCCTCTGCAAAAACATTGGCGACCAACGGACTACATGGCTACAGACATTTAAAGATTTTATTGATGCACTTGAAGAGACTGATAACAAAAAGATTATCAAATACATCAAAAATCTTGCTGGTGATGGCGTAAAGGAAGTAATTGAAAAAATGCCACAAACTGACGAAGAAATCACATACCGTTAGATTAAAGAAACCTTGGATCTCAAGTTCATTCCAATGACAAATTTTTACTATGAAAGATATATTTTCAGTGAAGAACAACAGAAAGTTGTCGAAACCATCAATACATTTGTAAAAAGACTTGACACACTCGTCAAACAATGAAAGTTCAATTAATTTAATGATGAAGAAGCCATACGTCTTAGGGTCATTGATGGATGCTTGTCAGATTCATTCAGAGGCCGAGTGAAACTTTGAGTCTGGAATGAGTGTTGATGGCTGCTAGAGATGAAGAGCATGCGATCGACAAGCAGCTGACATGAAGGCTGGAGGTGCCCAGAAAGAATCAGTCATAAGTGTGAAAAGCAAGTCAAAGCAAAAGGCTGAAGGACACAAGGTGATATCTACACGTAAAAATAAGTTATGTTTTAGATATGGATTTTTATTCCCACACAATGTCAAATGTCCTGCAATTGGACAAATATGTAAGGGCTGTGGGCAGGAGAGGCATTTTGTGACAGTGTGCAAAGCAAAGGGAAAAACAAGTTTGAATAAAGCAAACACAAAATGGCTGCGGAAACGTTCCAGAAGGCCTAGCAGAGATGTCAGGTATGACAAATCGACTCTGAATGAAGTTGATTGTCATCTAATCATCGTCAAACAGTTCATCCATATCAGAAGAAAGTGAAAGTGAAGAAGATGGTGGTGCCATGTCGATGTTTACTTCAGAAAAGTGTGTGCATGTCGGACTGCCACATGTGAAGAAAAATGTCAGTCGAAGAAAAGTCGACATGCCAAAACACCAAAGTCATTCAAACATTGTCTGAAAATTACATTAAAAGTAAATGGTTGTTCAATACCTTTCATCATTGACAGCGGTGGATCGATAAACACTATGGGCCCGATTCACAGAACTAATCTGAGACAAAATCCTAAACTTACTACTTTTGGTATTCACAGAATGCACTTACTACTTTTGGTTAAACTTACAACTTTTGGTTAAATTTACTACTTTTGGTTAAACTCACTACTTTTGGTATTCACAGAAGTCACTTAGTAGTAGTAAACTAACTTTACTACTACTGAATGCCTTCTGTGACTACCAAAAGTTTAACCAAAAGTAGTAAGTTTAACCAAAAGTAATAAGTGCATTCTATGAATACCAAAAGTAGTAAGTTTAGGATTTTTTCTCAGGTTAGTTCTGTGAATCGGGCCCTATGACTGGTGTGAAATATAATGAATAGCATACCTTACCGCAACGTATACTGTTGAAAATCAAAATGTACATTGGCTGCAACAACACCCTTAAAAAGTCAACATTAATTTGTAGCAATGATGAAACCCAAAAAATCGAAGGTGCAAGCACCAATCCATGTACTTCAAGGGACATCGTCAAGTGTCTGTCTACTCCGCTTCAGCACAGCTGCTGACACGGAACTGATTTCGATGAACTAAAACATAAATGCCCACCATGATATAATAAGACAGTTCCCTTCATAGTTTTATGGTTTGGGAAAGCTTAAGGTTATGAAAGTAAAGTTGCATATTAATGAGGACATCCAGGCTGATGATCAGAGACATAGGCAAAATTATTTTTATTTACAAGATGCTGTTGAAAAAGAACCTGAATTATTATTTAAGCATGGAACTCGATAAAAACTGCAGGTACATTGCAATCTTTTCCACGCATGCTGGTTTATTTCGATACAAAAGTCTAAACTTTGGTGTGTCATCAGCTGCAGAACTTCTTCAAGACTTCATTTGAAGTAGCATACATTGTCATGAATACGTTCAATTATAGTGATGACATACTGGTTTTTGGAGCTGCTCAAAAAGAGTACGATAAGGCTCTCGCAAAAGTATGTTGTTTACTGGCTGATGCAAGTTTGACTTTGAATACAGTTAAATGTGAGTTCCATAAGACAAAGTTAAAATTCTTTGACTCTATCTTTTCTGATGGGGCCATGACACTGATCCTGCTAAAGCACAGCACAGTCAACTGCTGATCTCACACAAGATGCTTGAATGGTGTATTCATTTCTTGGCACGGCCAGCTACTATTCTAGATATATGTGAGACTTTGCTAATCTAAGTGCTCCATTGAGAGAGTTCAGTGGTATTGTGAATGTGAGAACAGTTTTAAGAAAATAAAACAAGCCATTGAGAATGCTACTGAAATGGCTTATTTCAATCTAAAACTTTATGCAGAGGTTGTTGTTGATGCTGGCCCAGGTGGGTTAGGTGCTATCATTGCACAGCACAGTGGACACCCGAATGCTCAAAGTCATGTTGTGCTGTATGCATGTAGAAGTTTGTCCCAACCAGAACGTACTTACTCACAACCTGAAAGAGACATTTTAGCCATGGTGTGGGTGTGTGAACACTTCCATGTATTCCTGTATGGAAACCCTTTTATGCTGGTAACTGATCATCAAGCTTTACTAACAATATTTGGCAATCCAAAGACCAAGGATGTTGGAGACTGAGGCTGCAAGAGTACAGTTATAACATTGTGCATCATCCAGAAAAGTATTAGAACCCTGCTGACTACTTTTCCAGAGTTCCCATTCATGGTCATGGCACTCTATCCAAGTAAGATGAAGCTTATATCAACTTCATTGTAAAATCAAATGCACTAACTGCCCCTTCCTTAGCCCAGATTATCACTGCCACCAACCACTATAGTGACTTGCTAAAGTTAAAACATATAATTACACGTCAGTCATGGAGCCAGCACACTCAACCTCTCACCAGTGATGGAAAATATCAAAAATATAGAAATGTCAAAGAGAAACTGACAATAACTCAAGAGGGAGTTATATTGCAGTGGTCGGCAATTTTGATTCAAGAGAGTTTGCAGCAGAAAATATTGAAGTGGCCCACGAAGGACATAGGGGAATCGTTGCCACAAAAAGAGCATATCACTACCAGCAGTGGGCAGACATATGGGGGTGGGTGCAGAGGACTCCCAGCAGTGCCCAGACATATGAGGGGTGGGTGCAGACGACTCCCAGCAGTGGACAGACATATGAGGGGTGGGTGCATATCACTACCAGCAGTGGACAAACATATGAGGGGTGGGTGCAGAGGACTCCCAGTAGTGCCCAGTCATATGAGGGGTGGGTGCATATCACTACCAGCAGTGAACAGACATATGAGGGGTGGGTGCATATCGCTACCAGCAGTGTCCAGACATATGAGGGGTGGGTGCATATCACTACCAGCAGTGGACAGAGATATTGGGGTGGGTGCAGAGGACTCCCAGCAGTGCCCAGACATATGAGGGGTGGGTGCAGAAGACTCACAGCAGTGGACAGACATATGAGGGGTGGGTGCAGAGGACTCCCAGCAGTGCCCAGACATATGAGGGGTAGGTGCAGAGGACTACCAGCAGTGGACAGACATATGAGGGGTGGGTGCATATCACTACCAGCAGTGGACAGACATATGAGGGGTGGGTGCAGAGGACCCCCAGCAGTGCCCAGACATATGAGGGGTGGGTGCATATCACTACCAGCAGTGGACAGACATATGAGGGGTGGGTGCAGAGGACTCCCAGCAGTGCCCAGACATATGAGGGGTGGGTGCATATCACTCCCAGCAGTGCCCAGACATATGAGAGGTGGGTGCATATCACTACCAGCAGTGTCCAGACATATGAGGGGTGGTTGCATATCACTACCAGCAGTGGACAGACATATGGGGGTGGGTGCAGAGGACTCCCAGCAGTGGACAGACATATGAGGGGTGGGTGCACATCACTACCAGCAGTGGACAGACATATGAGGGGTGGGTGCATATCACTACGAGCAGTGGACAGACGTATGAGAGGTGGGTGCAGAGGACTCCCAGCAGTGCCCAGACATATGAGGGGTGGGTGCATATCACTACGAGCAGTGGACAGACATATGAGGGGTGGGTGCATATCACTACCAGCAGTGTCCAAACATATGAGGGGTGGGTGCATATCACTACCAGCAGTGGACAGACATATGGGGGTGGGTGCAGAGGACTCCCAGCAGTGCCCAGACATATGAGGGGTGGGTGCAGAGGACTCCCAGCAGTGGACATACATATGAGGGGTGAGTGCATATCACTACCAGCAGTGGACAGACATATGAGGGGTGGGTGCAGAGGACTCCCAGCAGTGCCCAGATACATGAGGGGTGGGTGCATATCACTACCAGCAGTGGACAGACATATGAGGGGTGGGTGCATAACACTACCAGCAGTGTCCAGACATATGAGGGGTGGGTGCAGAGGACTCCCAGCAGTGGACAGACATATGAGGGGTTGGTGCAGAGGACTCCCAACAGTGCCCAGACATATGAGGTGTGGGTGCATATCACTACCAGCAGTGGAAAGACATATGAGGGGTGGGTGCAGAGGACTCCCAGCAGTGTCCAGACATATGAGGGGTGGGTGCAGAGGACTCCCAGCAGTGCCCAGACATATGAGGGGTGGGTGCAGAGGACTCCCAGCAGTGCCCAGACATATGAGGGGTGGGTGCATATTACTACCAGCAGTGCCCAGACATATGAGGGGTGGGTGCAGAGGACTCCCAGCAGTGCCCAGACATATGAGTGGTGGGTGCAGAGGACTCCCAGCAGTGCCCAGACATATGAGGGGTGGGTGCAGAGGCCTCCCAGCAGTGCCTAGACATATGAGGGGTGGGTGCCTATCACTCCCAGCAGTGTCCAGACATATGAGGGGTGGGTGCAGAGGACTCCCAGCAGTGGACAGACATATGAAGGGGTTGGTGCAGAGGACTCCCAGCAGTGCCCAGACATATGAGGTGTGGGTGCATATCACTACCAGCAGTGGAAAGACATATGAGGGGTGGGTGCAGAGGACTCCCAGCAGTGTCCAGACATATGAGGGGTGGGTGCAGAGGACTCCCAGCAGTGCCCAAACATATGAGGGGTGGGTGCAGAGGACTCCCAGCAGTGCCCAGACATATGAGGGGTGGTTGCATATCACTACCAGCAGTGCCCAGACATATGAGGGGTGGGTGCAGAGGACTCCCAGCAGTGCCCAGACATATGAGGGGTGGGTGCAGAGGACTCCCAGCAGTGCCCAGACATATGAGGGGTGGGTGCAGAGGACTCCCAGCAGTGCCCAGACATATGAGGGGTGGGTGCAGAGGCCTCCCAGCAGTGCCCAGACATATGAGGGGTGGGTGCCTATCACTCCCAGCAGTGCCCAGACACATGAGGGGTGGGTGCAGAGGACTCCCAGCAGTGGACAGACATATGAGTGGTGGGTGCCTATCACTCCCAGCAGTGCCCAGACACTATAGACCGAATTCCAAGATGAAGGCGGATATATAGGAAGACATCCAACGGGGTCTGTTGCAGACCCTGAAAGACATGTTCGTGAGACCGAAAGCGTCCATTATGGAAGAGGTCCCCCCAAGTGTTAATACTGGTGTGCTTTTTAAAACGATGAAAGATTGTTTCTTGAAGCAGGGGTATACTCGGGTGGTAACTGAGAGGCAGCAAAGGGGGATAAAGTAGGGCAACAATTAACATGCGTCCTATGCGCTGCCAGGCCCTTGCCGTGCATGTGATTGTGGTCGGATCCCTGTCTCTGGGCGTAATTGGGTCATGCACCACTCCCTCTAATGGGGTAGGATGTGCGAGCCAGTGTTCAGCTGCTACTTGCGGCATATATCTTGGCTGCTTCACCCAAAACCATGCAAAGTGAGCTTGCGCGCTGAGGTAATAGAGTTCGAAATTTGGTATTCTGAGCCCACCCTGCGCATATGGTCTTACAAGTATCTTCCATTGCAGTCTCGGCTGTTTCCCTCCCCACACAAGACGTGTCAATTCTGATCTTAATATCTTGAAAAAATAAAACCCTGGATAATACGGGATGTTTAAAAACAAATACAGCAGTTGGGGAAGTATTATCATTTTAATTAGGGAGGCCCACCCCGCCATGGAGAGGGGTAGTGTTATCCAGCGATTAACATTTTTCCGATATATGAGACATAACAGTCCCATAGTTTAAGCGCATAAGTTCCTCCTTATCTTTTGTGACCCGAATGCCCAGATACCTCAGCTCATCCTCGCACCACTCCAAGGGGTAATCCAGCGGAAAGCGTGTCGTCGCCGCTGTCAACGGGAAAATGCAAGACTTCCCCCAATTAATTTGAATTCCCGATAGAACCCCGAATGTTATAAATTCTCTCAGTACCAGGTTCAGGTTTTGTTGCGGGTCTCGTATATATAGCGTGATATCGTCTGCGTATAATGATATGAGAACCTGCCGCATATTACACTGCAAAGCCTTGTCGTTGTGATGCTGTCGCAGCTTTGCCACCAGGGGCTCTACTGCCAGAGCAAACAGTAATGCCTCTGGTAATTTGGAAGGCCGGGGATGTGTGTCCGTTAATGTGCACTTTAGCTACTGGCGAGTGGTATAATAGTTTAATCCAGGATAAGAAAAGGGGCGGGAAGCCCATCCGTAGCATCACCCCAAAAATATAATCCCATTCAATGGAATCAAATGCCTTAGTGGCATCTAAAAACACTGCAGCCAACGGCAAGTCTGGTGACACGTTATTTAAGATGGCAAAGAGCGTTCTCAGATTATGCGAGGTGGCTCTCCTGGGCACGAAGCCCGACTGATCTGGGAGAATCAAGTTCTCCATGAGCAGACTTAGGAGTGTAGCGAGGAGTTTAGCCAGAATTTTAGCATCACAGTTGAGGAGAGAAAGCGGCCTGTAGGAGTTACACTGCCGGGGCGGCTTCCCAGGTTTCAAAAGAGAGACAATAACAGCCTCCCTCATAGATGCAGGCAAACTGTCCACCTCGAGGGATTCCTCATACACCTCTCGCAATATGGGGGCCATTAGATCTATGTACACAGAAGGCTATTGAAAATTTTTCATTGCCTTAAGGGTGGAGAGGATTCTGGGTCAGAGTAACACCTCCCTATATAATCAATTACACAAATAGTTTTACTCCAACTGGCCATCCAGTGGTCGGTATCAAAGCACGTTAGTGGAATGATGTGAAGTGTCTGGTGAGGGAGAATTTTAACTCCACCAATAGGTGAGCAAGGAAGCAATTCCTTTTGATTTAGTTACCCTCACACACCCTAGTGGTGTCATGCTTCATCATCGGGTCACCCCGACGCCTAAAAGTCGGGGTGGGCTCAACCACAATGTTGGGAGCTCTTTGAAGATATTATAGACCAGGGGGGGGGCTAGAAAATAAAAAACCTCAGGCAGATCCCCAGTATCCCTTTATTATTGGGTCTGTCTGGGTTAATAAAATTACTAAAAATGGGGTCTTAATAGGAGTATTATGGTCCTAGGACCCTAGTGCCAACATGTTTCAGTCCGAGTGCGGCCGTAAAGGTCCAGGACTTTCTTCAGGGCAAAAGTGGCCTCCCTGGATAATAGAAAGGAAATTCCCTATTCTATTTTTCTGGGGCAAGGGCAGAGTAGCTGCTCCTTGTATGATCGGCTGATTGATTAATCCGTCATGCGTGATATTCCATCTGTAAGAAAAAACATGGACAACAAAACAAACAACTTGTGTTTTTAGACTTTTCTCATGGCTTTTCCAAAGTGATGTGTCCCATAAACGTGCTAAGGACAAAGAACAACACCAACAATTGCCGAGTGATTCTATGACATAGTGGTGTGTCCAAACATGTGCCACTCATAACTGTATCCGTACACAATTAATCAACGTGACAGATGTATTGTGCAGTGGTGATTTTGCTCGCATCCTAACTGTTTCTGCATGCAAGTTAGTGAATACTATCAATGTACCAAACTCTCCAAGATCCCGCTATCATACAGCACTCATACCATATCTATGTATCGACATAGTAAAGTGAACCATGCGTGACTATTAAAATCATTATTGTACTCGTGCATCATTGTTTTCCAAAGCACAAACATGCATACGTTCTTAACGGAACTTCGGATGAGTTCTTTATCTCAGGGGATCGTAGGGCTAATGGGGGTAGCTCTATAGTCAAACCCTGTCAGCGGGGTCCCCCGAACGTAAAGAAAATGAGAGGAGGAATATTGGAAGTGGCAGCATGAAAACAAGGTGATCATGGATGTGCTGGTTGTCGTCTCGGTAGAGATGAAATATGCCCGTACCTTGGGTCGGTAGAAAAGCTCTCCCCACTTACTTCGTCAAGAGTCCTGCCCCGCCACTCACCCTATTCGGTCCCGATCTCTGGCGTTTCGCTCCGTTGTATCGTGGGTCGGGTAACTTGTACTTCCGTGTTCGTAATGCTCTCTCGGGATTAGTTCTAACTGACCCATCAGTGGTGATGAAAAACACGTGATCCCAATGGTTCAGAGATCCATGGGAAATGTGGTTTTCACATCCAATATGCCGCGATAAGGAAAAACTATTTTAAGCACTAAACTAATTTAAATCAATTCTATGTTGAAGGGAGCCTTAATGCTGGTGCTTACTCAAATATTAATAGTCCCAACTAGGACGGATTACTGGGGTACAGAAGGAACTCGTTATGTGTACTTCCGTGTTCTTGTCGCTCTCACGGGATTGGTTCTTACTGACCCGTCAGTGGTGACGAAAACACGTGATCCCAATGGTTCAGAGATCCATCAGAAAAGTGGTTTTCACATCCAATATGCCGCGATAAGGAAAAACTGTTTGAAGCACAAAATAAATTTAAATCAATTTCATGTTAAAGGGAGCCTTAATGCTGGTGCTGTCTTAAATATTTATGGTCCCAACTAGGACGGATTACTGGAGTACAGAAGGAACTTGTTATGTGTCAAAAACAAATGTCACAGCATTGGTGGCACGCGTTGTTGGTTAGCCTGGTAGGGATCCTGAGCTGCCTATGGTGTGTAAATATTCAGGAGACACTACAATGAATCTTTGTGCCTGTAAGCTGCATGCCATATAGGATTTACTAGGCGGGACTTTTGAATTATTGATGTTGTTTAAATGTAGCCGGGCCCCAATTACAGTTGTTTGTATAAATGCTGTTGTGGGGAAGGTCATGCCCAGACTTAGTGATCAAATTTTGTTTCTAAGGTTCTTTTTACGTGTCATGATGGTAAATAGTCAATTTACGGGTATTTGAAATAGAATACTGACGTGTGACAGACCCTTTTACCTATTTAGTTGGTTCCAGGGTATGCCATCGTTAAGGCCTTTCTCATGGGTCTTTAGACGATACACCCATCGTTGCTCTCGCTCTAGGAGTTTTTTCTGCTGATTGCCCGTATTCTTAATCTTTTCTAATACGGTCCAACTGATCTCTGTGTCTTTGTGGTTCTTATCGTGATAATGTGCTGTAAGTCTAGTGGCTGTCACTGCTCTACGTATAGTACTTCTATGTTCGCTGCTGCGAACTTTCACTTTGCGGCTGGTCTTCCCGATGTACATCATGTCACATGGACATTTAATCATATAAATCACTGACTCAGAATTGCAATTAGTGTGTGATCTTTGTTCCCACGGTGATTGCAAGCCTAGTTCCAATGTTTTTGTAGGTTCTGTAAAAGGACATGCCACGCATGATCCGCATGGATAATGTCCCGTTTAAGAAAAATTCGAGTCTGAGAGATGCCCTGGTACACACCAACACTTTTACACCGAGACCCAATAATCAGATTACACTTTGGGGAATGCCGTCAGTCACGGGACATTATCCATGCGGATCATGCGTGGCATGTCCTTTTACAGAACCTACAAAAACATTGGAACTAGGCTTGCAATCACCGTGGGAACAAAGATCACACACTAATTGCAATTCTGAGTCAGTGATTTATATGATTAAATGTCCATGTGACATGATGTACATCGGGATGACCAGCCGCAAAGTGAAAGTTCGCATCAGCGAACATAGAAGTACCATACGTAGAGCAGTGACAGCCACTAGACTTACAGCACATTATCACGATAAGAACCACAAAGACACAGAGATCAGATGGACCGTATTAGAAAAGATTAAGAATACGGGCAATCAGCAGAAAAAACTCCTAGAGCTAGAGCAACGATGGGTGTATCGTCTAAAGACCCATGAGAAAGGCCTTAACGATGGCATACCCTGGAACCAACTAAATAGGTAAAAGGGTCTGTCACACGTCAGTATTCTATTTCAAATACCCGTAAATTGACTATTTACCATCATGACACGTAAAAAGAACCTTAGAAACAAAATTTGATCACTAAGTCTGGGCATGACCTTCCCCACAACAGAGTTTATACAAACAACTGTAATTGGGGCACGGCTAAATTTAAACAACATCAATAATTCAAAAGTCCTGCCTAGTAAATCCTATATGGCATGCAGCTTACAGGCACAAAGATTCATTGTAGTGTCTCCTGAATATTTACACACCATAGGCAGCTCAGAATCCCTACCAGGCTAACCAACAACGCGCGCCACCAATGCTGTGACATTTGTTTTTGACACATAACAAGTTCCTTCTGTACTCCAGTAATCCGTCCTAGTTGGGACATAAATATTTAAGACAGCACCAGCATTAAGGCTCCCTTTAACATGAAATTGATTTAAATTTATTTTGTGCTTCAAACAGTTTTTCCTTATCGTGGCATATTGGATGTGAAAACCACTTTTCCGATGGATCTCTGACCATTGGGATCACGTGTTTTCGTCACCACTGACGGGTCAGTAAGAACCAATCCCGTGAGAGCGACAAGAATACGGAAGTACACATAACGAGTTCCTTCTGTACCCCAGTAATCCGTCCTAGTGGGGACTATTAATATTTGAGTAAGCACCAGCATTAAGGCTCCCTTCAACATGGAATTGATTTAAATTAGTTTAGTGCTTAAAATAGTTTATCCTTATCGCGGCATATTGGATGTGAAAACCACATTTCCCATGGATCTCTGAACCATTGGGATCACGTGTTTTTCGTCACCACTGACGGCTGAGTTAGAACCAATCCCGAGAGAGCATTACGAACACGTAAGTACAAGTTACCCGACCCACGATACAATGGCGCGAAACGCCGGAGATCGGGACCGAATAGGTTGAGTGGCGGGGCAAGACTCTTGACGAAGTAAGTAGGGAGAGCTTTTCTACCGACCCAAGGTACGGGCATATTTCATCTCTACCGAGATGACAACCAGCACATCCATGATCACCTTGTTTTCATGCTGCCACTTCCAATATTCCTCCTCTCATTTTCTTTACGCTCGGAGGACCCCGCTGACAGGGTTTGACTATAGAGCTACCCCCCTTAGCACTACGATCCCCTGAGATACAGAACTCATCCGAAGTTCGGGTAAGAACGTATGCATGTTTGTGCTTTGGAAAACAATGATGCACGAGTACAATAATGATTTTAATAGTCACGCATGGTTCACATTACTATTTCGATACATAGATATGGTATGAGTGTTGTATGAGAGCGGGATCTTGGAGAGTTTGGTACATTGATAGTATTCACTAACTTGCATGCAGAAACAGTTAGGATGCGAGCAAAATCGCCACCGCACAATACATCTGTCACGTTGAATAATTGTGTAGAGATACAGTTATGAGTGGCACATGTTTGGACACACCACTATGTCATAGAATAACTCTGCAATTGTTGGTGTTGTTCTTTGTCCTTAGCACGTTTATGGGACACATCACTTTGGAAAAGCCATAAGAAAAGTCTACAAATACAAGTTGTTTGTTTTGTTGTCCATGTTTTTTCTTACAGATGGAATACCACGCATGACGGATTAATCAATCAGTTGATCATACAAGGAGCAGCTACTCTGCCCTTGCCCCAGAAAAATAGAATAGAGAATTTCCTTTCTATTATCCAGGGAGGCCACTTTTGCCCTGAAGAAAGTCCTGGACCTTGACGGCCGCACTCGGACTGAAACATGTTGGCACTAGGGTCCTAGGACCATAATACTCCTATTAAGACCCCATTTTTAGTAATTTTATTAACCCAGACAGACCCAATAATAAAGGGATACTGGGGATCTGCCTGAGGTTTTTTATTTTCTAGCCCCCCCTGGTCTATAATATCTTCAAAGAGCTCCCAACATTGTGGTTGAGCCCACCCCGACTTTTAGGCGTCGGGGTGACCCGATGATGAAGCATGACACCACTAGGGTGTGTGAGGGTACCTAAATCAAAAGGAATTGCTTCCTTGCTCACCTATTGGTGGAGTTAAAATTCTCCCTCACCAGACACTTCACATCATTCCACTAACGTGCATTGATACCGACCACAGGATGGCCAGTTGGAGTAAAACTATTTGTGTAATAGGCCATTAGATCTATACATGTTTTGTAGAATTCTATCGGGAGACCATCCGAACCCGCGGCTTTCCCTGATTGCATGCTCATGATAGTGTCCTTGACCTGATCAAGCTCAAATGGTGCACATAAAAAATCCCATTGCCTAACGCTCAGCCAGCCAAATAACTCTCCAGCTCCAAGCTGTCCCTGCCTTGGGTGGTGTATAGTTGCTGATAATGCTGCGTGAATGCCTCCCGAATGCGGTCAGTGTCACAATAAGCCATACCATCTGTGTCCTCCAATTCCATAACGTAGCCAGAATAGCAAGACTTCCTGACCGTCTGTGCCAAAGCCTCACCAGGTCTATCACCCTCCCCGTAACAGCGCGCCACCCAGTATTTACCCCGGAACCGAGTCTCCCTCTGTGCCATGTCCATATATTCCGTGAGTGTCTCCCGAAACTTGAGTTAGGCATCGCTTCTCGGGTCTGAGACTAATTGCGCTTCCAATGACCGAAGCTTCACCTCCAATCTATTCAGTGTATGGGTTATGTCCTCCAACACCCCGGCCCCTTTTGCTAAACAGAAACCTCGGAGGGTAGCATTGAATGCCTCCCAAATAGTCTCCACACTATCCGCTGAGCCTTTGTTACGAACAAAAAAATCCTTTATCTCGTCTCGCAGCTCAGTCTGGAAAACTGTGTCTAGCAAGATGGAAGCGTGCATGCGCCAAGCCCCGCGAGGGACGTAAAATGCCGAGGAGGCCAACATGAGCTTAACAGGGATGTGATCCGAGTAAGTTCGAGCCAAATGTTGCACTTGTACTATCGCTGGACTCACACCTCTGGATACCAACCAATAGTCTAGCCGCGCCCATGACGCGGCCTGTGTCGTGTAATTCGTCCCCTCCCTGGCATGCGGATGGGTGTGCCACCAAGCATCGATTAGGTGATAGGCATCTATGGTGTCCTGAATAACTGCACGCGCCTTAGTGTAATGGTGAGGCGCAGAATGAGATCTATCCCGACTAGGATCATACACTACATCAAAGTCCCCTCCCCAGATTATGTGACTGGAACCTATGTCAAATATCTTAGCCCATAGTGAAGTGAAAAAGTCGGGTGCATCCACATTTGGACCATAACAACATGCGAGTGTGACCGAGACCGAACCCAATCTCCCCCACGCCAGACAGTATCGCCCCTGGATTGCCGTCCCTCTTGCATACGTTGAATAGGAGGAGAAAATCCTATACTCCGCCCATCTAAGCGCAAAGTTGCTCGGGCGCTGGGGAGCGAGGTATGTTTCCTGCAACATGCAAATATGCTAATATTTGTCTTTCCTTCCTAGGGTCCCCCATGCTTCTGATATTCCATGTGATGACATTTAACGTTCCAATGTCACTATCCGTCATATTTCGAGACATTCTCTCTGAACCGGTGCAACACCCTCCAAATAGTCATCCATGCTCTGTTCCCTATAATACTTCGATCTCTGAAATTGTATAGCATTCTCACATTCCAATACAGCAAGTAACATCTCCACGTCCTCTAAGTAGGAATCTTGTGTAAAGATTGTCAAACGAATAACCCAACATAACCAGACCCTACCCTCCCCCACTCACTGAAACAACCCCAACCTGCCAGAAGTAGTCACCCGCCCGCCCCACCCTAAGCCCCACGCATACAAAAACAGCACTAACGCCCCCACATACACCCTGCAATGTACATTCCCCGGGGTACACCCGCAGGGGGACGTTGCTAGATGGCGGCACAGGTACCTCTTCCTCACAGAGAAATCGCCCAGTTCACACCGGAGATGAAATTTGTCCAGGTAGGTTGTTGGGACAAGACCCAAACCCTTATCCAAGACTGATAGTTCATCTGTGGTGAGAATGATGTCTGTAAGATTCACCACTAATCCCTCATGTTGCTCGTGCTTGGCCGTTGGTCCCTGGTGTTGCTCCTCGTGTTCATTGAGCTCTTGTCTTCTTCCCATTGGATTCTTTTGTTTCCCCTCCTTCCATGTCTGCCTCTTCTTCCGCCCTGACCTAAAAAATGTTGATTAAAGTCAGGCTAGTAGTATGGGCCTGTTGGAAAATGAGGGGGGCCTTGGTACTGAACTGGACCGAAAGGGCCAGGCCAAGGATATATCTGTTGATGCCCGTATCTTTGGTTATAATTGCCCCTTCGTGGTCTTCTTGCCCTCCCTCGCCAACTTTTGTTTGATCCGTCGCTTGAGCAATCTTCGTATTCAGAGTCAGAAGACGCTGTCTGTTCACTACGTGTTGATCCTGAGTCAGAAGGTACCTGGATTTGTAATCATCTCTGATATAAGGGTACACCTTCTCATGGCTCAATTTCTTCAGGTCTTTCTGTAGTTTGTTGATTTTATTTTGCATCAGATAATCTTTGTGCTCGTTCACTTCTTTATTAACTTCTTCAAGTTTCTTTTTGTATACAGTTAACTTAATCTCTGTCAGTAGTGAATCCTCGCTGATTTTGATCTTTACCAATAATGCCTCTGACAGGCACTTGGCTGTGTTAATAATCAAAATGAGCCAATCGCGTGAGCACCTCCAGGCGATTAGAGACCATTCTTTTTTGAATTGTGGGTCGTCAAGAAAAATCCTCGGTGCATTTGTCACTAATAATCCTGTGGGTGCTACATTACCACGGAGATATTCAGTCATAATTGCCCCGTGTAGAAGTATTTTCATTTGGCATCGTTTAAGTTCCTTAAGTTCATCCCAGTTTTGAGCTTGGGTAAGTGTGCACTTAAAGACAGTATTTCCTTTCTAGATGTCACACTTACAGCGAAAGACGGTACACTTGAGAGTTCACTGTATACAAAACCTATAGATAGGAACAGCCTATTAAGATTTGACAGTGCCCATCCACGGTCCTTAAGAGAGAATTTCCCAGTGGGTCAGTTCCTGAGGATACGTAGAAACTGCTCCAGTATTCAGACGTATAGAAAAGAGGCAGCCGTACTCACAAACAAACTCAAACAGAAAATGTACCCTGTCAAGATCATAGAACGAGCGAATAAAAGAGCACGCAATACTCCACGTGAGGCTCTTTTAGAGACACATAGGAAAGAACAACCGGACCAACTAATATGTGTCACTACATACAACTCGTCGTCTAATGACTTAAAAAAGATAATAAATAAAAAATGGCCCATATTAACATCTAACAGATTATCTTTTGAAAAACCAATGTTCTCGTTTAAGAAAAATTCGAGTCTGAGAGATGCCCTGGTACACACCAACACTTTTACACCGAGACCCAATAATCAGATTACACTTTGGGGAATGCCGTCAGTCACGGGACATTATCCATGCGGATCATGCGTGGCATGTCCTTTTACAGAACCTACAAAAACAGTGGAACTAGGCTTGCAATCACCGTGGGAACAAAGATCACACACTAATTGCAATTCTGAGTCAGTGATTTATATGATTAAATGTCCATGTGACATGATGTACATCAGGATGACCATCCGCAAAGTGAAAGTTCGCATCAGCGAACATAGAAGTACCATACGTAGAGCAGTGACAGCCACTAGACTTACAGCACATTATCACGATAAGAACCACAAAGACACAGAGATCAGATGGACCGTATTAGAAAAGATTAAGAATACGGGCAATCAGCAGAAAAAACTCCTAGAGCTAGAGCAACGATGGGTGTATCGTCTAAAGTCCCATGAGAAAGGCCTTAACGATGGCATACCCTGGAACCAACTAAATAGGTAAAAGGGTCTGTCACACGTCAGTATTCTATTTCAAATACCCGTAAATTGACTATTTACCATCATGACACGTAAAAAGAACCTTAGAAACAAAATTTGATCACTAAGTCTGGGCATGACCTTCCCCACAACAGAGTTTATACAAACAACTGTAATTGGGGCACGGCTAAATTTAAACAACATCAATAATTCAAAAGTCCTGCCTACTAAATCCTATATGGCATGCAGCTTACAGGCACAAAGATTCATTGTAGTGTCTTCTGAATATTTACACACCATAGGCAGCTCAGAATCCCTACCAGGCTAACCAACAACGCGCGCCACCAATGCTGTGACATTTGTTTTTGACACATAACAAGTTCCTTCTGTACTCCAGTAATCCGTCCTAGTTGGGACCATAAATATTTAAGACAGCACCAGCATTAAGGCTCCCTTTAACATGAAATTGATTTAAATTTATTTTGTGCTTCAAACAGTTTTTCCTTATCGTGGCATATTGGATGTGAAAACCACTTTTCCGATGGATCTCTGACCATTGGGATCACGTGTTTTCGTCACCACTGACGGGTCAGTAAGAACCAATCCCGTGAGAGCAACAAGAACACGGAAGTACACATAACGAGTTCCTTCTGTACCCCAGTAATCCGTCCTAGTGGGGACTATTAATATTTGAGTAAGCACCAGCATTAAGGCTCCCTTCAACATGGAATTGATTTAAATTAGTTTAGTGCTTAAAATAGTTTATCCTTATCGCGGCATATTGGATGTGAAAACCACATTTCCCATGGATCTCTGAACCATTGGGATCACGTGTTTTTCGTCACCACTGACGGCTGAGTTAGAACCAATCCCGAGAGAGCATTACGAACACGGAAGTACAAGTTACCCGACCCACGATAAAATGGCGCGAAACGCCGGAGATCGGGACCGAATAGGTTGAGTGGCGGGGCAGGACTCTTGACGAAGTAAGTAGGGAGATCTTTTCTACCGACCCAAGTTACGGGCATATTTCATCTCTACCGAGATGACAACCAGCACATCCATGATCACCTTGTTTTCATGCTGCCACTTCCAATATTCCTCCTCTCATTTTCTTTACGTTCGGAGGACCCCGCTGACAGGGTTTGACTATAGAGCTACCCCCCTTAGCACTACGATCCCCTGAGATACAGAACTCATCCGAAGTTCGGGTAAGAACGTATGCATGTTTGTGCTTTGGAAAACAATGATGCACGAGTACAATAATGATTTTAATAGTCACGCATGGTTCACATTACTATTTCGATACATAGATATGGTATGAGTGTTGTATGAGAGCGGGATCTTGGAGAGTTTGGTACATTGATAGTATTCACTAACTTGCATGCAGAAACAGTTAGGATGCGAGCAAAATCGCCACCGCACAATACATCTGTCACGTTGAATAATTGTGTAGAGATACAGTTATGAGTGGCACATGTTTGGACACACCACTATAACATAGAATAACTCTGCAATTGTTGGTGTTGTTCTTTGTCCTTAGCACGTTTATGGGACACATCACTTTGGAAAAGCCATGAGAAAAGTCTACAAATACAAGTTGTTTGTTTTGTTGTCCATGTTTTTTCTTACAGATGGAATACCACGCATGACGGATTAATCAATCAGTTGATCATACAAGGAGCAGCTACTCTGCCCTTGCCCCAGAAAAATAGAATAGAGAATTTCCTTTCTATTATCCAGGGAGGCCACTTTTGCCCTGAAGAAAATCCTGGACCTTTACGGCCGCACTCGGACTGAAACATGTTGGCACTAGGGTTCTAGGACCATAATACTCCTATTAAGACCCCATTTTTAGTAATTTTATTAACCCAGACAGACCCAATAATAAAGGGATACTGGGGATCTGCCTGAGGTTTTTTATTTTCTAGCCCCCCCTGGTCTATAATATCTTCAAAGAGCTCCCAACATTGTGGTTGAGCCCACCCCGACTTTTAGGCGTCGGGGTGACCCGATGATGAAGCATGACACCACTAGGGTGTGTGAGGGTACCTAAATCAAAAGGAATTGCTTCCTTGCTCACCTATTGGTGGAGTTAAAATTCTCCCTCACCAGACACTTCACATCATTCCACTAACGTGCATTGATACCGACCACAGGATGGCCAGTTGGAGTAAAACTATTTGTGTAATAGGCCATTAGATCTATACATGTTTTGTAGAATTCTATCGGGAGACCATCCGAACCCGCGGCTTTCCCTGATTGCATGCTCATGATAGTGTCCTTGACCTGATCAAGCTCAAATGGTGCACATAAAAAATCCCATTGCCTAACGCTCAGCCAGCCAAATAACTCTCCAGCTCCAAGCTGTCCCTGCCTTGGGTGGTGTATAGTTGCTGATAATGCTGCGTGAATGCCTCCCGAATGCGGTCAGTGTCACAATAAGCCATACCATCTGTGTCCTCCAATTCCATAACGTAGCCAGAATAGCAAGACTTCCTGACCGTCTGTGCCAAAGCCTCACCAGGTCTATCACCCTCCCCGTAACAGCGCGCCACCCAGTATTTACCCCGGAACCGAGTCTCCCTCTGTGCCATGTCCATATATTCTGTGAGTGTCTCCCGAAACTTGAGTTAGGCATCGCTTCTCGGGTCTGAGACTAATTGCGCTTCCAATGACCGAAGCTTCACCTCCAATCTATTCAGTGTATGGGTTATGTCCTCCAACACCCCGGCCCCTTTTGCTAAACAGAAACCTCGGAGCGTAGCATTGAATGCCTCCCAAATAGTCTCCACACTATCCGCTGAGCCTTTGTTACGAACAAAAAAATCCTTTATCTCGTCTCGCAGCTCAGTCTGGAAAACTGTGTCTAGCAAGATGGAAGCGTGCATTCGCCAAGCCCCGCGAGGGACGTAAAATGCCAAGGAGGCCAACGTGAGCTTAACAGGGATGTGATCCGAGTAAGTTCGAGCCAAATGTTGCACTTGTACTATCGCTGGACTCACACCTCTGGATACCAACCAATAGTCTAGCCGCGCCCATGACGCGACCTGTGTCGTGTAATTCGTCCCCTCCCTGGCATGCGGATGGGTGTGCCACCAAGCATCGATTAGGTGATAGGCATCTATGGTGTCCTGAATAACTGCACGCGCCTTAGTGTAATGGTGAGGCGCAGAATGAGATCTATCCCGACTAGGATCATACACTACATCAAAGTCCCCTCCCCAGATTATGTGACTGGAACCTATGTCAAATATCTTAGCCCATAGTGAAGTGAAAAAGTCGGGTGCATCCACATTCGGACCATAACAACATGCGAGTGTGACCGAGACCGAACCCAATCTCCCCCACGCCAGACAGTATCACCCCTGGATTGCTGTCCCTCTTGCATACGTTGAATAGGAGGAGAAAATCCTATACTCCGCCCATCTAAGCGCAAAGTTGCTCGGGCGCTGGGGAGCGAGGTACGTTTCCTGCAACATGCAAATATGCTAATATTTGTCTTTCCTTCCTAGGGTCCCCCATGCTTCTGATATTCCATGTGATGACATTTAACGTTCCAAGGTCACTATCCGTCATATTTCGAGACATTCTCTCTCAACCGGTGCAACACCCTCCAAATAGTCATCCATGCTCTGTTCCCTATAATACTTCGATCTCTGAAATTGTATAGCATGCTCACATTCCAATACAGCAAGTAATATCTCCACGTCCTCTAAGTAGGAATCTTGTGTAAAGATTGTCAAACGAATAACCCAACATAACCAGACCCTACCCTCCCCCACTCACTGAAACAACCCCAACCTGCCAGAAGTAGTCACCCACCCGCCCCACCCTAAGCCACACGCATACAAAAACAGCACTAACGCCCCCACATACACCCTGCAATGTACATTCCCCGGGGTACACCCGCAGGGGGACGTTGCTAGATGGCGGCACAGGTACCTCTTCCTCACAGAGCCCATCACTTGCCACCATTCAGTGCTCGTACAGGTGGAGGGTGCCCGGTGCATCTTTGATATTGCTAAAAAAAAAAAGGTCCCTGCCTGGATAACAGAAAAAGATTCATATCTCTGCTTGTGAATCCACTCCCTTTTGTAACTTACGTATCTCACTCTGCATGGAGCACAAGTATGTCCTGGGGGCCGATGCTCCCATTAGGCCTCTCCCACCGGGTGGTGAAGATTGCCGCGGCACCTCCCCCCTTCCCTCCGTTCGACTCCCACGCTTGAGTCTCCTGAGGAAGTCCTTCACCTGCTGCGGCTTAGTAAAAAAATGTTGTTTACCTTGGTGAGTTACTCAGAGCCGTGCAGGATAGAGTTGCGCATAGTCTATTTGTGCCTTCCGCAGCTTACCCTTCACCTCCACTATTTGTGCCGCTCCTCTTGAACCATCGGTGTAAAATCCGGGTAGATGGTAAACGTATTCCCTTCAAAAGCCAGAGTCTGTTTATTTCTGGCTACTCTCAGGGCTACATCTCTGTCTCTATAGTTCAATAGTCACGCTATGATGGGCCTCGGTACGCTGCCGGGTGGGGGGCGAGGCCCCAGGGATCGGTGAGCATGTTCTACAATAAACTGATTGGAAAAGGACTCGGCTCCAATTGCAGATAACGGCATTTTCTCTACATACTCCTCCATTTTCCCTGTGTTGGTGGACTCGGGAATACCCATTACGCGAATATTGTTGTGCCTACTGCGCGCTTCCAAGTCCTCATTTTTTGCGGCGATAAGCTTGAGAAGCTTATCCATGTGGGCCAGCTGCGTCGTGTGGCTTGACGTCGTGTCCTCTGCGTCGGAGATCCACCGCTCCACTTCCTTTAAGCGGTCATCATGCCCTTCCAATTTATGTGCTATGGCGTCCATACGGGTCGACATTCTGTCCACCTTATCGACAATGGTGGCGAAGCCCTGCCGCACCTCTTGCAGTATACTCTGCACATCCGAATTAGGTGGTGCTGCCCCCCCCAGGGCCTCAGTCCCCTTGTCGATGTCACGCTAATCCGGCAAAGCTCAAGGAGTTTTCTTTGCCGCTTCAAAATTCAGCTTAGGCTGCCTGGTGTCCGATTTGCCCATGATTGTATGGAACGGCTGCGATGGAACGCACCACCAAGCTCCCAGAGCACACCGTCCTCCGTTTGCTGGGTCCGGCAGTGCTCCCCACCGCACCCCACGCTCACACCACCCAGCGCCATGGGGACTGATCCGGCACGACCACGGGGCCTCCTCCTCCTCCCTCCTGCAACGCCAGGCATGCCAGCGCTGGGCTCCTTATTCTCCTCGCTCTTCACGCCGCTCCAGGGATAGAATTGTGCCTCCAGAAGCTCCTTCCCCCCGAGCCTCGCGGTCAGGTTCTGCTACTCCTGTATATGCCCAGGCACTAGTGAGGCCGTAGGGACATCCACGACCCCCCTCACTACTAGATAGTCCTGGTCGCGCATGGCACCGTAGGCAAGCGCGCCAGCAGACAGACAGAAGTCACCAGCCCAGCCGACCTCGGGGCGCCCCTTGCCGTATATGGGGGGGAACACCAAAATTCAGCACAAGTGCGGAGTGCGCGCCGCGTTGCAGTGTTGGAAATGTAGTCCCCTCTCCCCTGCTGTGGCAGGACCACTGGTGGTCTACAGAATCGGTGGCGGGGTGCAGCGGGCAACAAATTGCAAGTGAAGGGTGTAGTGGGCAGCCCAATTGCTGTACCTGCCCGGCGGGGCCCCCCTGCTCGTCCTACACAGCGGGGGCCGCTGCACGAGATCAGGCTGATGAACCGCGCTGCCTCCCAGAGGCAATTGCTGCCTCTGTCCGCTTCCGCGCGGGTCTCCACTGAGGCTCGGTCCGTCCTCTGGGGCCCCACACTCGCGTGAGTAATGCCACAATATCCCCAGTCGATGCGGCATGGAGGAGCAGACAGCACACGTCCGGGCTCCGATCTCTGTCCACCTCCCGGCAGACCTCTGGGCCCCGTCTTCTCTCGGCGCCACAAGCAGCCTCTCAGTGCGCCTCCCTGCCCTCACCGCGGCGCGGGTCGATGCCTCCCCCGCCGATGCCGCAGCCAGTAGAGATACTCACCCCCAGGTAGGCCACCGCTCACTGCGCTGCGTGATGTTCTCCTGGGCGCTGGCAGATCCGCACCTCCGGGCCTGGGCTCCACGTGTACGACCGCGGCCTCGCGTTACTGGCGAGGCCGCTCTGGGGCACCGTGCCGCTCAGTCCGCCCGCACGGTCAGATGTTTGTGAGGTCCGTGCAGGGGCAGATTCCACCCCACAGCTCCGTGAGTCTGCAGATGTCCTAGACGCGCCAAAATCCCACGTTCCTAGGCAGGCAGAGATCAAATTGAGCAGGATGATTGACAAATTAATTCACCGGGCTGCCAGAGCCTCACATTTGTGCGGCCATCTTGTGTGTGCACCCTCTAGCGCCCCCCTCGAATTCTACGACCCTTTTTGTGCAGAGGGATTAAAAAACTTTCGGACCAAGATGGTGGTGTCTGCCCCTGAGAGTAGCAAAAATTAAACAGTGGAGCTAGGTAGGTGGCCCACAAAAGTGGCTCCTTTTTAATTACCGTCATGGGGATTTCATCAAGCCCATTGTTCCTGAAGATCTCATTTTTTTTATAGATCTTACCACGTCACTTATTTAGTGTACATAGTTAAATACAGGGGTTTTGAACAAGTCGGGTGCAGCGGGAACAGAGCTGGTAGAATTAAAATTTGCAGCGTAGAGTTCTACCAGATAGAGTTTCCATTCCTCTTCTATAATAGGAATGAGGAGGGATTTCACTCTTGTGCCACAGCAGTCAGCGATTATTTCCCAGTACCTTTTAGAGTTATTTTTTAAAGTCGCCTCTTAAAACTGCACCTATACGCCATCTTCCTTTATTTGTTTTAAGGAATGCTTTTTTCTCTGTCTTTTCCTCTTTAGTAAGTTACGTTGTTCGAGAGAAAAATTCAGGAACTGGGCCATCACTAATTTATTTATTTCCCTGTTTATGGTAAGCATTGGATTAAAATGTGATCTCCGTTTAGCTGAGACATGCGATGATTTGCATGATGTAGCCAAAGAACCTACGTTATGGGAAAAGGCTTTGAGTAAATCATATTGAGGAGAGTCACTCTCTGCCATTGCTAAGTGCTGCTGATCTCTTATCAGAGCTGTCAAGTTCGCTTTTAATTTAGCGGTCGCTTGAGTATTCCAATGAATTCTACCATTTGTTGCGTTGAACCCTACTGTGCTGCCTTTAAAGTTCCAGGGACCTACCTTAGCACAAGTATGTTCAAATTTGGTGCAAATCAACATATGGTCGCTAAAATCATTTCCCAAAACTTCCATACTAATAAGTTTATTAAAAAATCTGCAGAAACAATTAGAAACAATTAGGAACAATTTGTGGCCTTCGCAGGTCACAAGTCACTGAAATTCACACTGCCATGTTGGGCCCCGCAGGACTCGTCATTGAGCCCTACCCTCTTTAACATTTATGTGGTCCCACTGGCTAGACTAATTAGATCTCTGGGCTTCGCTGCCATATCTTACGCGGACAACACCCAGATAGTGGTCTTAGTGACAGGCTCCCCTGATGAAACTGCTGCCCAGTTCCATACATGTGTCAGCCAGGTTGGGGCTTGGATGACCTCAAATTGTTTGAAGTTAAATATCAGTAAGACTGAAGTCTTGTACTATACTATACTCCGGGGAAGGTTTCTAAGTGGGCGAGCCCACGAGGTAATTCATGCAGCAGGCGTGGGGCTTGGGCTGCTGACACGATTCATATGTTTTTTGCGTGTCCTAATCTTGCTAAATACCTACAGGATATCAAATTTTTCTTGAATCAGATCATTGTCACGCCAATATCAATAACACCTGATTTAATCATTCTGGGGATAGAAGGGAATCAGGGCAGTAAAATACCCTGAGATTAGATTGGTATTCATTGCAATGGACATTGTAAGATTATGCTTTACCTCCCAGTGGATTAGCCCTGACCCTCCCACATTCATAAACTGGTGGGCTAGGTTGCTAGTCAAATACAATATGGAATTGGCTGTATGTAGGTTTAAAGGGTGTAGGAGACAAGAAATGGGGAGAAAAATATGGGCTCCAATTACTGACTGGATAGGGTAAATTAGACCGGAATATTGTCTCTGCATTTTACCCAGGCTTCCCCTGTTCAATGCTAATCCGATTTTCTTTGTTGTAAGATGCTCTTTTATTGTTTTTTCTCCTCTCTTTATCACTGCTCTCGCTTACCTGCTGCTTTAGCTTTTCTTTCTCTTCTTTCCCCTTTTTCTTCTTTAGGGTTATGTATTGTGACTTGTCGATCTATGTTCAGCTGTTAACCCTTTTTTCAAAATTGTTTTGGTTATTCTGTTTTTTGAAACATTTGTCAAGTCATTTCAGAATGTGAATGTATTATTTGATGCCACATTTGCCATGTCTAATTGACAATGATATAATATTTTTTTTTTAAAGTCAAATAAATAAAGAAATAAAATAAAAAAAGATTGAAGTCTTACTTTTTGGCAAAAACAATTTCTGGACCCCTGCGTTGTGGCCGCCAGAGTTTGGTCCGCTCCCCTGTCCTAAAGATAAGGTTAAGAACTTGGGGGAGACCTTCGATTCTAGGCTCTCCTTTGAAGGGCATGGCAACCCGGTCACCTCAGCCTCCTTCTACACCTTAAAATTTTTAAGAAGGATTCTGGCTTACTTCCCAGCGTAATTGAAGAAGTTAGTGGTTTCAGCCCTAGTATTACCTAGAGCGGACTACTGCAACGGGCTTTTCATGAATCTGCGTAAACGCTGCCTTAATAGGTTGCAGTTGGTGAAAAATGCCGCTGCGCGGCTTTTGTTAAACCTTCCAAATTATCATTCAGTCTCCTCGGTACTCAAAAAACTGCACTGGTTGCCGGTGATAAGCAGAATTGAATTCAAGGCGCTTTGCATTGCTTTCAATGTTCTTCGCTCAGCACAATCTTATGACCTGGTAACACCCAGGTTTAAAAAGACTGCTTGGGGGGGGGAGCTTCCTAGTCGGTACAGCCCGACTTTGGAATTCAATGCCAATACATATCAAGAAAGAAAATCAACTGCCAGCTTTTAGGAGGGCTCTGAAGACATTCCTGTTTAACCTCTGAACTGTGTCCTAGCTGCTCCTCTCTCGACTTATGCTGAGTTAGCGCCATGATACCAAGGGTGAATGTTTCGCGCTCTTACAAATTTCCTTTTCATTTAATTTAATTTCAGATAATCTATAATAGATCTCCCAGATGGCTCCTTATGAGTGTAATTTGCTGGAATATCATTTTCTAACATCTCATTAACAATTATAAGGTCTGAGCTTCTCAGACCTTCGAGTAATGTGGCTCCTCTTTTGTCTGTCCTGCTTTTATTCGGAAATTGGGCAGTGGGAATGTTTAGGGCTTCATTTTTCACGATATTTGAAAATACCCTTATGCTATGAGAAGGGACTTTAGAATTCAAATCTCCAACTAACATTAGGAACCTGCAATCGTCACTTTCCAAGGTAGAGGAGATAAAAACAAATAGATCTTTTAGTAGGTAAGAGCAGGATGCATCAGGAGGTAAATATGCATTTACTATCATCAAGGAATTTGAATGATCCTAGGCATCCTTGAGATCTAGCTTAATCGCCTGAATTAAGTTGGAGGCATGAAAAAATTCTTTATATAACCAACTAAGACTTGTACTTAGCATAATAGCAATACCTCCTTTAGCATGTCCTCTATTCACAGGGAGCGCAGGCCTGGTCAGCACTTTATAATCTTCAGTGGACCAGTTCTTTGTGATCCAAGTCTCTTGTAGACATATTATATCAGCACTCTGTTCTTTTAAAAATAAGAGTTTTTTTTTATTAGCGCTTAAGCCGGCTGCGTTCCAAGATATCACATTAATATTCTTGCTAGGAAGAATTTCCACATTTTAAGCCTAAGGATCTATTTGTATTAAGAGTGCCTGCTACCCAACTCCATTTCTTATCTTCCTCAGCTGCAGAAAGTACATACTGGGTCTTTTTCTCTGTGAGAAGCAAGACCCTCCTACCTTTTTTACCAAGGGAAACCTGTAATATACTCTCTCTCTCCGAAAAGGGTATGCCCCTTGCGATGAATTCTGGATAAGTGCTAGATTGCTGATTTTGGACCACTTTTTTTAAGGTTAGCTCCTCTGCAGGTATAAGAACGTCAATACCACAGCAACGTAATTTATCACTGTATGACATTATCAGATGGGAGATAGCTTTGGATGCAAACGTTACTCTTGCTCCCTTCAGGGTTATTATATTTTTGAACCTGAACCAGAGCTAGGTCATTACTTCGGATCATTTGAAGGCCAGGAATTTCAGCAAAGCAACCCAACAGGAAGGGTCTGTTCATAAATTGTTCATGGTCAAAAATAAACAAAAAATCCAAAGTGTATGGGGCAAAAAGTGAGTGAGTGACTTGACAGGTTACCTCAGCCATATTTTCAGTAGCATTATAAATAACATTATTGCCTAAGGAGGAAGCAAAAAATGAAGTATTAGGGTTCAACTTATTCTGAACAGTTGGGGTAACGCGTATATCTAATACAAATGCTTCTTGGCAGGATTGAATTGGAGCACTTGGGTTCAAAAAAGGAGAACAAGGTCCCAATAGATTTAATACTGCTTGCTTCCTTCTTCAAAACATTGGAGTCGGAAACTGGTGATATATTGTGGATTAGGTTAAGGTCGAAGCGTAGCCATTTTGCTCTTTTTTTGTTTTATCCTTGAACGTTTTTACCTTTTTTCCTTCTTCTTCTTCTTACAAACGCTGTTACTTTTATTCTGGGTGTAATTTTCCTTAATAGGTGAGCAACCAGCTTTTAGTGCTTCCACTATAGGATGCTCAGGAGATTTTACACCTGTTTTTAGGAAAATAGGGAAAACTTTTTGACTTGAATTTTCCTTTTTAGCTTGCATGCGGACGTAGAATCAGCCGCTGAAGCTAAAGTCTCAGGATCGAAAAGCTGCTGTAGAACGGAAGAGTGTAATTTGTCGAGTATATCTTCATTTTCTTTACCGTTCAGTTTGATTTTATTTTTCCTACTAGAAAAAGGCTTACCAGCCTGAACGCCAAAGACCTGACCTTTAGTGTGGGGAAGAGAGCCTGTTTGAGTAGAATAGTGCTGATGGTGGTTGTCCTCCAAGAGTACAGGAGGAGGGGACCCCTTCCCTGGATTAGGCTTACAGGAAAAAAAGTAGGCCGGCTTTACAAGGCAATAGTTTTTGCTCAGAGGCTATAAACTTAGTCAGGACCAAAGGAGAATCCAGAATAAAATTGGAATTACTTACTGATTTCTCCATTAAAGCTAAGATTGAAGACAGCACTCTTTCCAGGCAAAGTAATGATTCCGACATCAGCATTTTTGACTGAATTATTAATTAAGGGGTGAAATTTGGGGGATAGATCAGGAGTAGACGAGCCCTGCGAGTCTAATATGCTTGCTCTGCTGGGTTTACTACTAAACAGCTGCATTTTAACGGTACGATGATGGGAGGGATCACGAGAATTGCAGGAAAATGAAGTAGCAGGAATATGAATCCTGGACGACTCTAGATTAGGTGCATGAGACATCTCAGAAGACTTTTTATATTAATTTTGAGGTCAGGGAGCATAAAATCTTCCATTATGGGTTCACCAACTTTTGTCATTAGATTGGATACCCCTTCGAGTTGGGACATTCGGTTAGCAAGGGAGTGGATGGTTAAATTTCCAGCAAAGAGTCAGCCACCCTAAATTCCAAATGTTGGGTATCCCTGGGCCAAGTTCCTCTAGTTTTGGGAGACAGTTTTATAGATATTGCTGGCAATGTTTTTCCAGGTACTACTTTAGCCTCTCCGAGGGCTTCTCAAGTAGACTACGGCATCCCTGCTGAATTTAAGCTTGTTTCTTTTTTTGGAAAAAAGGAAGGGACGGTATTAAAACTTTTCAAGATGTTTAATTGAAGTGAGTTGTTCCTTAAGGGATTAACTTTAGTTTTTTGCACGCTCTTGTGTATAACAATCTACCAGAGCGCAATTTTTTTGCGGTCATGTCTTAGTCCTTATGCAGGAACCCTTAGCCCGCTGGCCAGCACTACCAGAGAGGTACAGCTCCGATGCCCCGATGCGCCGCTCATGCAACACCGAGCACCGAGCTTCCATGCTCCGACATACAGTTCCACTCGCAGACACACAAGCTCAAGCAGCTCCAGAAGCTTCTGAAGAATTAGTGCTGGAAATCATAAGCTATGGGCAGTAGGACAGCAAAGATAGAACTAAAGTGGGTCCATGCCAGTGGCAGTATGGGAATACAGCTTGGCAAAGCTGAGCAAATAATGAATAGCGATGATTATAATAGTGTTTATAATAAGGCGGTGGAGGCTAGAGCAGGATTGAGGGCTTGGACGGGGCTCACAAGGCACACAAGGCTGTGTCGCAGGCTGCCTCTACAAGACTCCAAGTCTCTAAGGGCACACCTGCTGTGGCAGCCCGCCCGCCCACTAAAGGGCAGCTGCGCTTGTCACCAATAATCACTGCGAGGACTGTGAACACCCTCTGTAGTAGACTTTCCAGCAAAGTCCTTCCCTCTTTAGGCAAGGCGGCTAAGGTGGTTGTGGTTTTGGTTCTGCAGAGTTTAGCGGGGTTAGGCAGAGTCTTGGTGGCGAGGTCTTTTAGGACTTGGAGCCGTGGGGCAGGGCAAGATAGAGCCGAGCCACGGGGAGAGGGGGGAAGGTCGGCAAGTTCTGCAGGTTTCCTAGCTTGCGCCCGCCCGACAGCCTCTCTTCGCCTCTTCACCCCTCCGCCTCTCACCTCTCATCTCTCAGCTTCTGCGCCGTTCGCCCGCTCACCTCGCTCTGCAGATCTTGCGGTGCTGCTGCCACTGCCGCCTGCCTGCACTCTCTCGAAAATCACAGAACCACGCACTTGCAGTTTTGTCGACGATGGATTCCCGCTGTTGACAGTTATTAACGGGAACCACGGGCCGCAGCCACAAACCAGCCAAGAATACCAGCTGCAACAGTCTATGGCTATCTGAAGAACCGCAGCCGCAACAATCCGAGAAACCAGCCTCCTCCCGCTCCTTTCGCTCAGTCCGTGTGCAGTCCGGAACTCTCTCACTGTGCAGACATACAATGTGTGAAGTAGTTAACTGTGTGTTGCATAACCAGTAAATAAGATTCATCGACCACAAAGCTTTAGGGGTGTATGTCACTGACCATTTCCCCTCTGTCCCACAGGTGACCAACAACTGACTGCAGAGGACGAAAACATCAACCTGCAGGGCCAGTCTCCACCCCGGAACATGGACTCTTGGATGAGGACTCTCTGGATTTTGAGGACGCGGAGCTCGAAGCCGGCCCATCTGGTGTGCCAGGGCGCAACAGGTCCCAGGACCCCACTGTCCCCCCACCACCTCAGCTGCACCAACAACAACTACACTTACCCCTGCTGGAACGACTTGTGTGGCCTACACCACCACCACCACCACCACTGCTGCCTGCAACACTCTCCCTACCACAGAGGATGACCACCCCACCCCACCAACTGAGGAGGGCAGGGAGAGGAGGCGGGTGCCTAGAGTGGTGAGGCAACAGGTCTGTGCCAGCAGGGCAGGTGGAAGGGCAGGTGGTAGTGAAAGCCAACAGGACCCTGGGATCGAAGCCCTGGACAACATCAACAGAGTCCTTGGGGCTTATGAACGGGCCCAGGGAAGAACGGGACAGGCTGAGGAAGATTCATGTGAGCTCCGCCTGCTGCTGAGGTCCATAGACACCCGCATGGGCCAAATTGTGGACCTGTTGGGCCATCTAGTGGCGGTTCTGAGGGACAGGCCTGTGGCACAACCAACACCTCCACCTCCCTCCGTTGTCCTTCAGGATGACAGTTCCACATTCTCCCCTGCAGGCACAGAGAGGGGGGACTCCTCAGACCCCACTGGCCCCGCAGCAGAGGCCCCCCCTGCAAAACGATCAAGGGGCCCTCCGAAGAAATCTGAGAGAGGAACCCATGGCAAAGCACCTGCCAAATGCCAGTCACGGAGCCAGCCATGATGGCAACCCTCTTCACCATTGCATTGACTTTGTTGACTGTCCTTCCCACACTGCCTTGTTAATGGCATCCGTCTGTTGGACTGGGTCACCACATCAATGTGGTGACTACTCGATTGTCTCTTCTACCATCACAACTCATTGCTTCACTATTCACATTTTCGTAAATATTCACTCCCCTGTAACATGTACCCATTGTAAATAAACACTCACATGTCATTGTGTCTACTCTGTGTTTATTACTGGCTGTGCAGTCTTCACCATGATTACAATGTACCTGGAGTACGGATTGTTCGTAGGCAAGGAGAGGCTGAAGGGACCTAGGAAAACACAACAGAACAATATTCACTAGTCAGCCATCACACAACACTTGTCATCAGGGTACTCCAATCTGCACACATTACAATGAGCAACAGTACCGACCTGAACATCCTGTACCTGTGCCAAACTACCCTGTCCCAGGAACATTGGCACACAGCCCTGAGTCAACAACAGGCTCACATACACCTTTCCACCAACAACGACTTCAGCAGACAATGGCTCCGTTGTACATGGCCACTCACCTTCAAGTGAAGTAGCAGTTGATGAGCTGTTGATGCAGGTTGACACCTTCTTCCTCTCCAGTATCCTTGTCACTGGATATGGGTTGATTAGCAGGCGGGGGCTTTGGCTGCTCATCGGCATCCAGGAGCAGGGGGATCTCCTTGCGCAAGGCCAGGTTGTGGAGCATGCAGCATGCAACTACAATCTGACACACCTTTTCGGGCAAGTACATCAGTGCACCTCCGGTCTTGTCCAGGCAGCGGAAATGTGGCTTCAGGAGACCGAGAGTACGCTCCACCACACGACGTGTCCTCCCATGGGCATCATTGTAGTGGACTTCAGCCGGGGTCCTGGGATTCCGCAGTGGGCTCAGCAACAAAGGACGGTTGGGATATGCAGAATCACCTAGGTGGGAGATACACAGAGCAACTTTGTAATGTAACTGTGGCAGAGGACAGCATGTCACACACACAGCATGCTACCTGACTCTTCGTACTCACCCACAATCCATACATGCTTTGGAAGCAAATTATGCATCAGCTGTGGCACAATGCTGTTACGCATGATGTACGAGTTATGAGCCGAGCCAGGGAATTTGGCACAGACGTGTGAGATGATCATATCTGTCGTGCACACCACTTGCACATTGATGGAATGGAAATGCTACCTGTTCCTGTAGATGTGCTCACATGCCTGTGGTGGAACCAGGCAAAAATGTGTGCAGTCAATGGCACCTACAACATTGGGGATGTGCCCAAGTGCATTAAACTCTCCCTTCACAGCCACCAATTCATGCCTCCTGGGGAAATGTATCTGTCCTTGTAGATCATCATAGCAGACAGGACATCACGTAGCACCATGCTGAACATAGGGTTGCGACATCCCACCTGCGCTGGACACCGTGTACTGGAATGATCCAGAAGCAAAAAAATGCAGGACTGCCAAGACATTAGACATTGGTGTGAAAGCACTCTGCTATGTCCTGCGAGGCTGCAGGTGGGGCTCCAACATAGCACATGTGTCTTGCAGCGTGAGTCAATCCAGACGGAATTTCCGTATGACCTCCTCATCCTCCATGTTTGCCAGCACTGTGTAGGGACGATGCACATTTGGCCTCCTCCTAGGTGAGATGAAAGGGGACACATGTCAATGCAATCCACCAGGAGATCTGTCCGACATCTTATATTATGACTGACACAACGCCAACAATGACTGTCACCACATTTAAGCTCACAACCCAACTTACATGTAGGGACACCTTCATCTACACCATCCGTACACCTGTCCACTTTTCACACAGCTAGCACCTCCCAAACAATATCTGACTATGTGAATGCCCAAAGAGATACATCCACGTCTTGCATGTGCAGCCCAGAGGGTAGTTGCAACAGCATATGTGTGAAACAGCAACACTACTGTCTCATACCTAGCTGCTGTACCTGCCATACCTTCTTGCATAAGTCGAACCGGGCACACATCAACAACACAATGAGCCAATTCTGTGCGTAAACAACAAGTCTGCGCATGAGGCCCGAAAAGTAGACAGTCAAATGTGTACATTGTGTAGTCAGACATTCATCACTGTGAGTTGCTCTGTCCTTTCACACATTAACATGTGTACCCATTGGAGAGTCCATCACAACACTGTTCTGTGTACATGCCCAGCAATATCACAAGCAACATGTGAGGGAGTGCATGCCAATGTTTAAAATCATATACACAAACATGGCATGTGTAGTCAGCAGTGGGGTAATTGTTACATTGGCATTGTGTGCACAATCATGTGCCATTAATCATGTGGCCACTGTGCACTGTTGAGAACTGCCTATTGGCCATAGACATAGCATGATGTGTCCATAGGTGCCGTCAAAGTGCTCCACCAGCCAAATCACAGTCATTCTTAGCAATGTATGGCACCCATATCACGCTAGCGACCGCCTGGCCCCAGCGGTGTGTCACTGCCAATGCCAAAGCCACACTCGTGATAGTGATAGGCATATACCCATGGTCAAATGGCGGTTGGCATGCTCCAATAAACAAACAGTTCGAACGAGAGAGTTCAAGGGAAAACTTTAAAGACCACTAAGGATTATATCCCCAATCAACTATTAACAAACACAAGAATCCTAGGGTCTACGTACTACCTCTAAGTTACAACTTAAACCTAGTAATTAACCTAATTGGTAAAAACTGTCGAGCAGAATGTTCCTAAGGGCAGATCCCTTTTAGGACGTAATCCCTCACTCACCAATGGTGACATGCTTCATCATAGGGACTCTCCTCCCAAAGGAAAACCTAGTTCCTTTGGGGTCTACAACCCCCTCTCTGAGAGGGAGGAGCTCAGGGATGTTTTATTTCTAGTTTTGAGGACTAACTAAGTCCACATATGATGAGCAAAGGGGTATTTGAAAAAGCACTCACCTGACGCCGTGGACATCACCGGACACCTCCTGCTGCATTCTTCCTGGGGTGGTCACGCTGTTGGTCTCCCCCGCCGCCACCGCTACCGCTGGCCGCTGTGGGGGGAGACTACAGCTCCCAGAGTTCCCGGTGCCACTTCCTGGATCCACCGAGCAGCGCGCCCGGAGGCGCTTAAATTGCTGAGGCTCCCTCGGTGGAGCGGGGGTATTTGAAAAAGCACTCACCTGACGCCGTGGACATCACCGGACACCTCCTGCTGCATTCTTCCTGGGGCGGTCACGCTGTTGGTCTCCCCCGCCGCCACCGCTACCGCTGGCCGCTGTGGGGGGAGACTACAGCTCCCAGAGTTCCCAGTGCCACTTCCTGGATCCACCGAGCAGCGCGCCCGGAGGCGCTTAAATTGCTGAGGCTCCCTCGGTGGAGCGGTGGTATTTGAAAAAGCACTCACCTGACACCGTGGACATCACCGGACACCTCCTGCTGCATTCTTCCTGGGGCGGTCACGCTGTTGGTCTCCCCCGCCGCCACCGCTACCGCTGGCCGCTGTGGGGGGAGACTACAGCTCCCAGAGTTCCCGGTGCCACTTCCTGGATCCACCGAGCAGCGCGCCCGGAGGCGCTTAAATTGCTGAGGCTCCCTCGGTGGAGCGGGGGTATTTGAAAAAGCACTCACCTGACGCCGTGGACATCACCGGACACCTCCTGCTGCATTCTTCCTGGGGCGGTCACGCTGTTGGTCTCCCCCGCCGCCACCGCTACCGCTGGCCGCTGTGGGGGGAGACTACAGCTCCCAGAGTTCCCGGTGCCACTTCCTGGATCCACCGAGCAGCGCGCCCGGAGGCGCTTAAATTGCTGAGGCTCCCTCCGCGTCGCGGGACGCGCGCGGGACGCGCGCGGGCGGCGCCGGGCGAAGCCCGGGCCAAGGGCGGACCCGTTTGAGCCCGTTAGAGACCGAGTAAGGCCGGGCCGGGCCCTCTCCCGTTGAACTACATCTAAAGGTCTGTTATTTCCCGATTATTATTTTTGGTCTTCCGACTTAAAGGGCCAACCTCCCTATGTACTGAACCTGTATTACAATAACAAGTGTTCAGAGTGTTTGGTGGACAGTTGCGGGTGTTTGTAAGGAGTTATATAATCTGTCATTGAAGAATGACCACCGCACCTGTAACTGGTCGAAAGTCCCTTGTCGGCACATTAGACCAATTTTTGGTAAGAGTCTCTTCTATTTTGGACAAGGAGATTGATGTTACCGAGAAACGATTGTCGTTGGGTTCTCTCACCAACAAACGCTCCTTGTTGGGTTATTTGTCACAAATACGTTCCCCTGTTCGTAATGTGGTACAGGAAACCGACATTAATGATGCTAGCCTTGTGCTGGATGTCTCTGGAAATACTTCCCTTTGCCATGTTACACCAGCGCATTGCATCCCAGAATCTGACGGAGCCAACCTTAATACCAGATCTAAAAAGGGGCCTCCAAACTTAACCCGCACTAGCGGTGTTTCTGAGAGTGTAAAGACCCGGTCTGCTATGAACTTAAAGCTTAAAACACCCGTATCGAACAATAATGAATGCCTGAAATCTCTGAAATCCAAGAGAAAGCGTAGAGAACCGCCAAACGTCGGACATACAGCAAAATCCAGAAGAATCACCCCTGGGGTTATACCTGAGAACATCCCTGTTCCCGAAGAAGTAACTCTAGCTGGTGGGAAGGAGAGCTCCCGAATGCCGTCTTCTTCGGCCCCACCTAAGGACTTGCAAAATTTGGAAGAAGACTTTTGGGGGAAACTGGAGTCAATCTTTTACAAAACTTGCCAGCCAATCTATGAAAGGCTGGATAGTATCGAAAATAGATTGACTTGTTTAGAGTTGATGTACTCATCCACGCAGTCTCGGCAAAAAAATTTCATCAATTGCCAGGGGTGCGATAAATCATCTGTGAAGCCTCCCAATAAAAATGCCCCAACTGTTGATACGGTACTCATTTCCAACCCAACTACTGCTAAAACCAACCCGCCAGTGTTGGGTAAGGTAACCCGGAATATAACCCATACACCAATTGTAGGTAATCAAGCAAGAGGGGGGAATACACTAGCGACAGCCAATAACAGCCAAGCGACAAATGAACCAGAAAGGGAAATACCTAGGCTCTTAGAAATAAGGAAATTACCAAGCATACACCTCCCTCCCGAGTCAAGTCCCTATGTGATAATACTGGCAGGAGTCAAACCCCTGGGTCTAGACGTTAGGGAGGATTATAGGGAACTGGAAAATAAGTGTGTGTATTGGCTAAATTCCAACCGTCCCTTACCACAGAATGTATTAACAGAAATCCTCTTTGTGCGCCGAGTCAACTGGGTGGGCCCAAAAAAGAAAAATATAGAAGGAGATTGTATAATAATTAACTTTAGAGATTCAAGGGCAGTAGAGCACATTTGCCATTGGCCGAATTCCAACTCTTGTACTCCTATTCTCTCTCTGCCCTTGTCCTTCTTCTATGGCAATTGCCTACAGCCCAACATAGAGGCCTTTGGGCATAGAGGTATTGATATGTGGCCCAGAAAGTACAGATGCCCCAACGCGCAGTCCGAGGAAATTAGGTCTTCCGGTTTGGAAGACTGCGATTGACGACCAAACTCCCTCTGTATGAGGAAATACCCAAGTAATGCGGTTATAACCCTTGCAGAAAAACAGGTAGCTTTCACCGCCTCAATTGAGGATGATTATGCTGGTAATAAAATCACAAATAATACAAAATTGGATCAGTGCCAGTTGGGGGGAAATCACTGGTCTTTAATTGGGACCGGGTTAATATCCCCACTGAGTTTTGCTACAGTATCAGCTGCTGCAACTGGCAAAACTGAGTTTGGTACTACAACTAGTGTGAGTACTTATAGTACCAATAACCTGACCCCTCTAGCAAGGGAAAATCCAAGCCCATTACAATGGAACCCAAGACCTTACAAGGGAGGACTGTTAGAAAGAGACCAACTGACAATAATGTCTTGGAATATAGCAGGCTTAGGCCAAAAAATAACAGACCCTGATTGGCTGGTTTTTATATCTAAATTTGATATATGTCTCTTCCAAGAGACTTGGTTGACAGATCCCCTGTTATGCAGAGGATTTCTTAACTACTATATCCCAGCCTTAAAAAATGCAAGAGGCCGCCCATCTGGCGGGTTAACTATATGGATAAAACAAGATCTAGGATGTCGAGTCACCCAAAGACCCAATATCAGTGACGATATTTTATCTGTAAAGATTGTTTCAAAGGATGGGATAAACCTTGAAATCTTTAATGTCTACGCTCGAGGTTTGCCGGGGGGAAAAAAGTCCCCAGTAGTACAATTACTGGAAGAAATAATCGACTCTCTGCCCTCGAATTACTTACCCATAATAGCAGGCGACTTTAATGCCTCATTTGAGCCCCTGGACCATGATATATCCCTGCTTGCCGCTGAAGAAGACGCAAGCTGGGGAATTCCACCCCTTGAGATTGCACCAGTAAAAAGGTGGACAGGGGCAGCAATCCAGTTAAGTGGATTATGCTTAGGGAACCAACTGAGAGCAGTAAATGGAAGAAGCCTGTCAGACAAATGTGGTTTAAATACTTTTGACAATGGTCGTAGGGCAAGTAGAATCGATTACATATTGATTCACATTAAACTCTGGCCATATTTTATAGATATGGAGGTAGTCAACCGATCAGAGAGTGACCATCACCCACTAGTCTCTACATTTAACTCGTCCTTACTTGGCCTAATATTAAAGCCACAAGATATACACGAGTCAGAGTACCATCTGTCAAACGACATGCGCTACCTAAAATGGGATCGGATTGCCGATGACTCGAGGACTCTACTAGCAATCAAAGGAGAAGTCATCTCCGCACTAGAAGAATCGGGCTCATTGGTAGAGGGTTAAGACCCTCATCAAAAAATAGTGGGAATACACGCAAGGCTTTTTGCGGGCCTGCGAAAATATTTCCTCAAACCCGCCCCTAACAGAAATCTTAAGACCCAAAAAAAGGAGGGCTGGTACAATAACAAGTGTAGGAAAGCCCGGGACGAATTAGGTAGAGCACTCAAACAGAAAGATCCAATACTCGTAAGATCTGCCAGGTCATACTATGGGAAGTGTCTCAAAGAGGCAAAGGTAAACTGGGAAAATGAAATATGGAAGGACCTCCTTGAAGCTTCAAGGAACAAGAACAGTAAAGTCTTCTGGGACACATACAAATGGGACAGGGGTGGCACAGCAGAGCGTCCCCAAAATAATGTGGCACAGAACGCTTGGATAGATTATTTCAAGCCTCAGTATGCCGCGCCCCCTCAAAACTCTCTTATCGAGACCTTTCCCAATGTACCTTACAAAAAGGCTATATTTTCAATAAAGGATGTGGATAGAGCCCTAGAAGGAGTGGTTAGGGGAAAGGCCCCTGGAAGAGATGGAATCCCTGCAGATATGTTTATCGACGACAGAAGTCTCTGGTCCAGTTATATCATGCGACTAGCCAACGCAATTGCCCAGGGAGCGGATATCCCGCCCTCGTGGAAGGGTGCTGAAATCGTCCCTGTATTTAAAAAAGGGGACAAATCAACCCCAAGCAACTATAGACCAATCTGCTTAATTGATTCGGTCCAAAAGATCATAGGCCGCATGTTTCTCCACATAACACAATCTTGGATGAATGATCATAACATCTTAAGCCCAATGCAGGCAGGGTTCCGCTCCCGGATAAGTACAATTGACCAAGTCTTCCGATTTGTTAATCTATATTGGAAGACGGTGGTCTTGGGGAACGGTGCCCTTTATGCGGTCTTTGTGGACCTAAAAGCAGCATTCGATTTGGTCCCAAGAAGCAAGCTTTGGCAGGTCCTGAAGGAACTAGGAATTGCACCCGAACTTCTCACTGTGATCATCCGCTTGCATGAGGGAAATGTTGCCAGGGTGCGGTGGGGGGGTGCGGGAGAGGTGACCGAGGACTTCCCGGTTGGCAGAGGAGTGAGGCAGGGGTGCGTCTTGGCGCCGACCCTGTTCTCGCTTTTTGTCAACGGGGTGGCCGGTCGGCTCTCGCAGACCCCCACCGATGCGCCGGCTCTGGCAGGAGTGCGCATCCCTATCCTCATGTTTGCGGATGACACGCTGATTATTTCTAAGACCCCTAGCGGCCTGCAAAAGGCAGTCAGGTGTTTTGAAGAATTCTGCACAGAAAGGGGTCTGGAAGTAAACACGGGGAAGACGAAGTTCATGTCATTCAATGGATCAAAATCCTTTAAAGGGAAAATATACATGAACAAGTCACCCCTGGAGGAAGTCACCTCATTCATATATCTGGGGATATCACTAAAAAAAGATATGCGGTGGGGAAACCAATTAGACCGTGCCGTGCTACAACATAAGCAAAAAACGGGGGCCTTGTTGACTAGATTCAAAACCTCACTCACTAAGCCAATCTCCCCAGCCTTAGAAATCTACGGAACCAAGGTCCTGGGCTCGTGCCTCTACGGGGCCGAGCTCTGGGGCTTTAATAATTTGAATAGTTTGAAGGCTCTAGAAAACGCATTTTTGCGTAAAGTCACAAACCTTCCTCTCAGTACACCATTGCGACCCTTATTATTGGATTTGGGTAAAAAACCTTTGGAATATTTGGCGAAGCTACGCCCAATATTGTATTGGCGCCGTCTCTGGTGTACTGATGAACTAATTCATTATAGGAGTGGCTTTGCAGATATTATAGAATCTGACAGGTCCCAAAAAATATCATGGCTGCTTGGGATAAAATCTCTTTTGGGCAGCATAGGCCTGACCGAACTTTGGAAAAACCCCGCAAACACTGTTTTCCCATCTAAAGAAAACCTGAAAAAGATGTATTGGGAATGGGTTTACAAGTTGGAAACCACCCAAGGCCTTTCTACACATCTAACATCCCGCTTTCTTGATCTAAAAGCTCATTACCAGTTAGAGAAATACTGGGACATTATTGAAAAAACTTCTGACCGCAAGTTATACTTTCAGTTGCGTGTGGGAACTCACTTCCAGATGGGGGAGGCAAGGTACTAATAATGATAAATGTGTCAGATGTGTTGAAGTATGTGAGAACATCGGACATGTATTATTCTTTTGTCCAATGTATGTGGTACCCCGGAAAAAATGGCTACAACCTATTTGTAAGCTTTTGGGTATCAGAAGATATGCTATTGCCCTTTGCATTCTGTGCACAGATCCTGCTCCCCCAATATGTATAGCAGTGGCTAAGTTTCTGGGGTGGGCCTGGAGTATAAGAACAAAAGCTCTGAGGTAAATCGCCAATTTTCCCCCCGTGAAATAGCATTGTAAATATCTCTTGCAGTAATTACCTCACGTATACAGCTAAAGTACCGGGCCAATAAAGTTATGTTTAGCAGCCGCCTGTACATTATAAGTTGAAATGGGCTGGCCTCATTTTCACGTCTTGCTATTATTTATCTCTTTTTTTTAAAAAAGTAACCAAGCTTGACGGCTATTTACATATTTAATTGCAATTTTAATATTTTAGATAATTTATATGTATTTATATGTAATGTTTGTGAATGTGCTTTTATGACTTAATTGCCGAATAAAGCTAATTGAATTGAATTGAATTGATGAGCAAAGGTGTATGAGCAAGGATGCAGCGCAAATAATGAAAAATGGTGAGTATGTGAAAAGAAGTGATCGTTAAAACTGGCTAGGAGGCATCAAAGCCAAACTTTAATCAAAAGATGCCTACTGTCAGGATTAAAAAGCAGTGCACCTGCGGTATGGATTTAAAACCGCTATGGTGTGAGTTTTAGGTGGTCAACATGTTTCAGCCCTAGAAGACCCAAGGTGGATTGGGCTTTCGTCAGGACCTTACAAAGAAACGCTACTGCAAGTGAAGGAAGTGAAAAAACAAAACCAAAAAAGGATATAGGGCCAGAGCAATATCATAGGCCTCTATCAGAACCTGCAGATACCTGAAATGGAAAGAAAGTAGCACATGTCAGGTGAGCTTAATACATGTCTTAACAATATGAAATGTGTGCTAAAAGAGATCTGTATGAACATTAGTCCCAAAGGAAAAAGATACCTTACCCGCAAAGGCTGGGTACAGGATCTCACCTCTACCTGGCAACCGCTCAGGAAGGCAGCACCGCTCTACAAAATTTTTTTTATTTGGTTTGTGGAGTGCAAAGAAAGAGTAAACAAAATCTCAAAAACGATCGTATAGTAGTCAAAAGCTATTCATATCGATCATCTAAAAATAACCAATAGTGTAAAGAGCTGTAGAATCATGAAAATAAAAGAGGGGTTAACCCATAAAGGTCACATTATATATGCTGTAAGTATGCTATAAGGACTCCAAGATCACTAATCACGCAGCCCTCTGCCAAACATGACAAGCAGAAGGAGCAAGAACCCTCCAATGACTATGTGGATAGTAGTAAGCAGACATAACTACATAACATAAAGCAAGATCCCCAAACCAGCGTGGTTTACAGGACCCAAGGAAAAGAGACACCAAAATGCTCACAAACGCTCACCTATCCGTCGGTATCGCTAGACCTGGAGAGCTTGCTGCCGGAGGTGAGTGCTGGTCAAAGACCACGCTCTTAAATACCCCTTGCCGTGACTTCTTGATCGAGGTCAGGTGGCGCTAACAGTACTCCGTTGCGCATGCTCAGCGATGGTGGAAATAATGCGCATGCGCGGAGTACAAATGCTACATGCTAGCATCGCGCATGCGTCTTATAGGCCGCACTGAAACTGGTGTGCACATGCGCATATCTAATACGCCTAAAGGATGACAGGCGCCATAAACAAATGTCAGCCCCGAGTCATTCTAAAATAAAACCTGTGATGAAAGACTCGTCACTACGGGTGCCCACGAGGTACAGATTAGTGCTTAAAGACGCTATTCAGACACCTAGTATACGCACATGAAAATACGGACCCATTAGGTCAAGCCGTTGTATCATGCTAGCTCACTGATGTGAATGTTAATGCGCTCTACACACAGTTGAAACGTAGAGTTAATCGTATGCGCACATGAATATATGGACTCTATGGTCAAGCCGTTGTATAATGCTAACTCAATGATGTGAATATTAATGCGCTCTGCACACAGTGGAAACATAGAGTAAATCATATGTGCTGAAGCAAAGTGAAAGTGCTATAGATTACACGTATAAATAGAATGCGCTATAAGTAAAGCATGAAACCTGTGGTGAAACACGGCCTATAATCACAAAAATGTTGGCCCCGAGCGGGACTAAGGTACATAGCTGTATTAAAGCTAAATAACCTACAAACAGAATGCATCATGATGATAGAGTGGCATCCATACATAGTTAGATACAGAGATGATGTACTATAGAGACACCCAGGGAATATCATCATTCAAACCAGACTGGTCAGTGTCCAATTTATAGACCCACCGTTGTTCCTTCTTGAACAGAAAAGAGGAAATATCTGTCAAGTGTGTGGGAATAAAAGGACGTTCTAACACAGTCCATTTCAGATCTTGGGGACTGTGGCCAGCCGTCACAAAGTGTTGAGTCAGTTTTGTAGAGACTTTCTTACAGTGGATAGTACTCTTGTGTTCCAGTATGCGTGTCTTCACTTTACGTGTCGTCATCCCAACGTACCGGAGTGAACAGGGACACGTAATGAGATAGATTAAATTATTGCTGTTGCAATTTGTATGACCAGTCAAAATCCATGGTCTCAACGTGCCAATGTCAACTTCGGTAGTATATGCGGTAAGTGCACACGCAGCACAACTTCCACATTATTTTTCTTATGTGCGTTCTCACAATGGGTAAGGACGCCCGGGGGAAAACAATGAGCACCATTCAACATCAGGCCCAGATAGGTCTGTAGAGAGAAGAAACAAGAAAACTTAAAAAAATAGGTGAGGATTGTGGGGAGAAAACCCTAACTATTTTTTTTATTGAGGAACAGTTAACAATAAAAGCTGGTATAACTTCAGGTAATCAGACAAAGTATGAGCTTGTCGTCTGTCCACTCAGAGTAATACATTAAGGTATTTGAGATTAATAGCTCAGATTATCAAACACTATAAGGAAAGATATGGCAAAATGGGTCAATTTAACGTGTGTAGCTTTGTAGGGGGTGATATGTTCAGTGGAGCAAGCGCGGGCCGTATTGCTTCTAATGCATGACATTTCTTGACTGACAAAAGGAATTTATGACTGTAACCCAGAGACATTGATTGGAGATATTCGTCAAGAACCTTTTATGATGCAGTTCACCAAGTGTTCCTCGTTATTTAATTTTTATTTTTGTTATATGAAATATTACTGTTTAATTTATTGTGATCCGACATTATGAATGATATAATGGTGTTAGCATTCCAGTTCTTCTAGAATAACTATTCTAAAGTACTAAGAAGGTGTTGCTGGGGTAAGCTACACTGCTTAAGCCTGAAATCCTTAAGAATGCCCTACTGGGGGAAGGTCACCCTGCGGTCCTATAGCACAGAGAACGGACTGACAGAAGTTCAAAATTTGAGGTTTCCATACAACTGAGAAAGGACCTCTGGGGAAAGGCTCCATTGCTGGGGTCCTATCCCACTACTAATAAGCAACTGCTAGTGGAAGCCTATCTGCTGAGGACACATCGAAAGGCAAAATGCATCTGACTAAAGCTCACATTCCTGATATCCTACAGCAGTGAGAAGTCTTCATTGGTGCAGACATTCTGCTGTGGCACAACTGAGGGACACGCTGATCTGAAGTGCCCTGGGGTGTTGCAGTGCAGGGATGCATCAACAGCAGGTCGGGAGCAGAGCCATTATTGTGATGCAACCAGGGGGCTCTCTGGCTTAGAATCCTCCACTGTATTCAAGCACCTTCAAGCACTCACAGGCCTAAAAGGCAGGGCCCACTTCCCTCAGCGCAGAACACGCAGGCGCACACAGATGCAGGCTAAGCCTAGGTAAAGGATGAGCCATCTCCGCTCATCAGATGCTGGGTGTTGTCTCTTGGCCAGGTCTTTTTTGCAGCGTTGCCCTCCCTGCTTTTGATCCCCTTCAAACCAGCCATTGGACGGAGAAGACCACAAAGTCTCTGGTACAAGATATAAACTAAACAACAAAAAGCGGGGGCATTGATTGGCGTCCAAGGAGTATGGCAGCACTCAGGTGAGCTCTCCGGTGTGCTCAAGAGACTCCGCGATTTTCGGCAGTGCTCCTTGCTGTTGGAGACGAGCGCGGACACATGTAGACTCTGGGCGAGTTTTGACATCATTGGCGACCTCACAGGTGATGTTTAAAAGGATTTATTTATGGCAGTAAGTTTTTTCGCGGCTCTGTTTTACCGCTGCCGCCATTTAGTTTTTGCGATCGCGCGTTTCCTCGTTAAGGTGCTGCAACGAAGCTTTGGCTCAAATAACTGCTCATATTCATCCTAAATATGCCCAGGACTGAAGGTTAGATGCTGTTCACGCTGAGGATGGGACTTTTAACAATGTGTCCCATTACTTAACTTCTGCTGAGGTATCTACATTGTACTGTGAAGGGCAGCCATTTTGTGATTACTTCAGACTCTCTAGAACGTCTCTTCAGAAATGCTGCCACAATAACACCACAACTACAATATATGCTTACCTGAGCCCCTAGTGTATCCAGGACTGGAACATTCTTGTTTTTCACCCTGGAGCTTTATTGTGTAGCGCTGCATTTCACTCGCTGAATTCTGCTTGCGCATCTTTATCGTAATGCGCAACACAACCACTATGTATTCACTACTACACTCCCATAGTGCGCAGCTTTAATTTATCCGCATTCCCATTTTTGAAAGAGGTTTCAGCTTGTTTCAACACTAGTGCTGCTTAAATGAACTTTCATGCTTAAACATTGCAGCTTTATTTGTGTGATGTTGAATTAACTCTCTTGCTCATGGAAGTGCTTCCTTTTTCATAACTTTTGTTTCATAGTATGCCACCTTTCGTACATTCATCTCAAAAGGTGGTGTTCTGAGCGTGATTTATGGGCAGAATAAAAGTGTTGCACTCCTTACCTTTTAAACCTAAGCACATATTTGTAAAGAATTCAAAGATCTTCTCCGAGTTCTCCAGACGAGAGGACTCCCTCGCATCTTCTTCTCAGAGTTCAGAGATGGAAATGGATGCCTCTTCTGCAACCCTAGTGAAATCCAATACCAAACGGCTAAAAAAAGACCCTCTCTCGCCACCTAAACTACTTCACCAGTATCTATGGAACTACTACTGGAGGAAATTAGAGCTCTTCGACCCTTTATGGAAGAAACCAACACCAAATTGCAACTTTTAACGGATAACTGGTCTCAACTTGAAACAAGGGTCGCTTCAGTGGAACAAAGTGTCTCTTCCTGAAAAGAAACTTGTGTCAATGTTTCTCAACTCCACTCACAGGTCTCTTCGCTTCAAAGGCAGGTGAAAGACCTTGAGAACCGCAACAGACGGAACAATCTTTGTATATATGGCCTGGAGGAGGGACTTAAGGGATCAGATTCTCTCACTTTTTTCAAGTCATTCCTTCCTAAATTACTACACATGCCAGAAGCAACGGTGCTCAACATTCAACTGGGTCGAGTTTCAGCTCATGCTTCAGCTTCACAAAGACCAAGAGGAGTCATCTTATACTTTCTAGAGTACACAGATTTATTGAAGGTGTTATCAGCGGTCAAATCTTCTCCAAGAATCACATGGTCAGGCTCATCTTTGTTTTTTGCACAGGATTATGCCAAGGCCACTGCTAACCGACGTAAGGCTTTTCTAAACATGAGAGCTGATCTACGTTCAATAGGAGCCCGATATGGCCTTTTCCACCCCTGCCTCTTCAAAGTTACTTACAATAACAGAACAATAACGTACGAAGATCCTCTGTGTTTGCAAAGCTTCATAAACTCTTGCAAGACAACAGATATGGATTCTTCAGGTACTTCTTCTTCATTCAACACTTGAGACTGTATTTCCTTCTAACTGGGTTTCTCCTGGCTTTGTTCTCTGTTTACAATGTTTGATATTTCATGAGTTGATTTATCTAGTTTTTCTCGTATTTATTATTACATTTATTGGTATTTCTATGCTAACTTTTTTTTGCAAATATGTTCATTGTTATCTTTGATTATTCCCGTTGACATCCGCTCCAGTAACCTTTCCTACCTCTTTGTGTTTCTCGTCTCCACAGATTTAATACCCTTGGTTCGTGGCATCTTCCTGGTTCTCCGTTTGGCTAGCCCTGGTTGTGTCGCCTATTCCATGTGGTTTCACCCCCCTCCTTGTGTTTTCCTGACCGTGTTTCCCTGATCTTTCTTTTTGTAGGTATGTTCTCTTCTTGTACTCCTATTCTATTTCTATCCCTATTTACTGTCCTTTTCTCCTTCCTTAATACTCTTCTTATTTTCTTTCTGGGTGTCGTTCTCTTCCTTCTTTCCTATGGTCTCTTTCAATTTGTTATCTTCTCTGGTTTTCACATCCTTCTTTACTGTGACACTGATTCAATTATTACTTCTCTCTTCTTTTTATCTCACATCTTTCATTCTTTTTGCATTGAATTGGGTTTTTATGTCATATTTATAGATCAATTTGTTTCTATTAACGTATGTCATTAAAATGTATTACTTGGAACGTTAGGGGTCTGAATTCCCCCATTAAGAGGCAAAGAGTCTTTCCCCACCTAGCTAAATTGGATGCTGATATTGTATTCCTGCAAGAAACTCACCTTTCGGATATTGAATCATTAAAACTAAAAAAAGGTTGGGTAGGTGATGTTTTCTCCTCCCCAGGTGATGGTAAGCACAATGGAGTAATGATATTATGTCATAAATCCCTCTCGCTCTCACTTTTGTCTCAAGAATCAGATACTAATGGTAGATGGTTGAATGCTGAGTTGTCTCTAAAGGGTGTTCCAGTCTCTCTTTTAAACGTTTATGCCCCTACATGCGGTGATCCCTCCTTTTGGCCCACGTTGGCCAAACAAATCACTCACTGTATAGAAGATAACTTTATCCTAGCGGGTAATTGTAATCAGATTTTGGATCCATTCATTGATAGGAACTCTAAAGACACCTACGTTCCTAATAAACCCCACAAGTCTTTTGTTCACACTACCACACAGCACAAACTCCTTGACGCCTGGCTTCTATGTAATCCGACCACTAGAGAATTTACTTTTTACTCTCCATCCCATCAATCTCAATCAAGGATTGATTACATATTTGTTTCTGTTGAATGGTCTAGTGTGTGTCACATATTAAAGGTGTGTATATGGACCATAAAGTGGTTGGTGCCTTGACGCGTCTTTCCAGCTCACGAGCTGTGAGTCACTGGTTCAGTTTTTGACCTTTCAATTAAGCATTTCATTTTTATGAAATCTCTTGTTAATTAAATTGTATATATTGAACCATGACTCACCCTCATGCCAAAACCAACCAGTATGTGTTTATATGTGATGACTATATAGTCGTGCAGTAATAATTGTCTTTCTGTCTTTTTCTGCCAGGCTGTACATTGTCTCTTGTCATGAATGTTGTAATATGCTGTTCCTGCAGCTACTGGTGTGAAGGGTCTTGGGTGTGTGTCAAGTATGAAATGTGTGTGAATGGCCAATAAAGCGATTGGTGCTTTGTAGCAGCTCCACAACTTACAAGTGTTGAGTCATTGGTTCGTTGTTCTGACTGTTCAATTATTAACAGTTCATTTAATCTTTGTGAAATCTCTTGTTAATAAAATATACATTTTGAACCTTTCACTCACCCTCGTGCCAAATCCAACCAGTATATGTATGTACTTGAAACAAGATGGTTGTGCAGTAATATTTGCCTTTTCTGTCTTTCTCTGCCAAGGTGTACATTGTCTCTAGGGAAAATCTACCAAATTTAGATATTTACATAAACTAAACACCCAGGGGACTATAGGGTTAGGTGTCTCTTGTGGATCCCAACAAGTTTTCTTACCCACAACGACCTGAAAGCCTCAAAATGTGACTAAAGCCACACATTTTCCTTGAGCTGTTCTATATTCTTCCAGAATCAAAAAGAAACCACAACTTTCCTACCACCCAGTGTTCCCACAGGTCTCCTAATAGAAATGTTACCTCACTTTGTGTGGCTGGGCCAAGTGTCCGCAACAGGGACGGGCCAAAAACGTATTGTGGAGACATAAAAATTATCTATCAAAAAACAAACTGTTTTTCACACTTCTGTGTGTGAAAACTGTGGGCTCACTGGGCTGGAACACATTCCCTACCATCCAGCATTCCCCCAGGTCTCCCAATACAAATGGTACATCACTTGTGTGGGTGGACAAAGTGCCCTGGTAGGGTCCAAAATATATTGTGAAGGCATCAACATTCTTACCCAGAATCACCTGCATAGCTTAGATTTAGTTTTAAAAATCAATTTTCCATATATTTCCATGTGCGAAAGCTGTTGGACCACTGGGCCCACACAAAATTCCTACCACCCAGCGTTCCCTCAGGTCTCCTAATTAAAATGCTACCTCATTTGTGTGGGTGGGCCAAGTGCCTGTGACAAGGAAGGGCCTAAAACCCATTGTGGAGGCATCAAAATTATTGATCCCAAAACAACCTGGTTTTGCAGGGGGGCACCTGAAGTTTTGGTACTGGGCTCGGCGGCCATTGAGGGAAACCAGCCAAACCCAGACAATTCTGAAAACTAGACATCTGGGGGAGTCCGGAGAGGTGAGGCTTGTGAGGATCCCCCAAGGTTTTTTAACAGAATCCACTGCAAACCTAAAATCTGGCTAAACAAATCATATTTTCCTTACATTTGTGTGTGGGACAGCTGTGGGATCACCAATCTGACACAAATTTGCTACCACCCAGCGTTTCTCCAGTTATCCCAATAAAAATACTACCTCACTTGTGCGAGTGGACCAAGTGCCTGCGACAGGAAAGGACCAAAAATGTTTTGTGGAGACATCAAAATGATCAGAAAGTGACCTGATTTTGAAAGGAAATCACCTGTGGTTTTAGTCCTGGGCTCAGCGGCCATCTAGGGAAACCTACCAAACCCAGAAAAGTTTAAAAACTAGACACCCAGGGAGTCAAGGGAGGTGAGACTTGTGAAGATCCCCCAGTGTTTTCTTACTCAGAATCCCCTTCAAACCTCAAATTTAGCTAAAAAATCACATTTTCCTCACATTTCTGTGTGAGAAATTAGTGGGATCACCACGCTGACACAAATTTCCTACCACCCAGCGTTCACCCAGGTCTCCCAATAAAATTGCTACCTCACTTTTGTGGGTGGGCCAAGTGCCCATGACAGGAAAGAGCCCAAAACATATTGTGGAGACATCAAAATTATCCATCACAAAATGATCTGGTTTTGCAAGGGAGTAACCTGCGTTTTTGGTCTGGGGCTCAGCAGCCATCTAGGGAAACCTACGAAACCCAATCATTTCTGGCTCAGGGTACCTCGGGTTCTTGGTGAACCTACAATCCCTATACGTCCCACAACCAGAGAGTTCCAGTGTACGCAACAGTATATTGCTTTAAAAAAATTCTCCTATAGTTAAAAGACGTTATAGGTGAAAACTTAGGCATCTTGAAGGATCTACACAAATGCTTGCTAAATTCAGAACTTTGTCTACTTTTCAGAAATGTATAGATTTTCTGGATCCATTAGTGTTTTTATACCCATTTCTACCACTAACTAGAAGGGGGTCAAAAGCACAAAAAGAAAACAAAGAGGCTGTGTCCCAGTAAAATGCCAAAACTGTGTAGAAAAATTTGATTTTCTGACAAAAGTCTGCTTGTTCCTGAAAGCTGGGAAGAAGGTAATTTTAGCACTGCAAACTCTTCATTGATACAATTTGCAGGGAAAACACTAGACGCTTTCTTCTGCAGCTCTTTTTCTCAATTTTCCCCCAATATTTTTTAGCTGTATTTCGGCTAACTACTCAGTCCACACCAGGGGAATTCACAAATCCTGGGTACCATTATAATCTTCAGGATGTTGGGGAAAATGATGACAATTTTGCGTGGATACCTTATGTGGGCAAAGAGTTATGGGGGGCCTAGGAGCAAACTACCACAAATAGCCTAAAAAAGGCTTATCACGGAGGGAAGGCATAGCAGCGAAGGTGTTAAATCACTCTGCCTCATTTACATATCTGTTCAGATCATGGGCCTGCAATATTTCACCAGATTCATCTGCAACTATGTCCTCTATCACCCCATTCTTGAAACTGTTTCCATCACGATCACATTTTCAAACACTAATCACTGATAATATCATTAAATGATTTGAAAAAATGTGTCGAAGAATGAGTACGATTCTTGTTGTGCTCTAATGTGTTAACCCTGCAATTATGATGTGGATAGGCTCTAGAGGACATCTTCTGTCACGTTTTAAAGGAACGTGAGGAATATAAAATGGTAAGGGCATAGAAAGATGTTTTGTATTTTTTATGAGGTAGTTAATTCTTCTTAATTTTTGTGGTTTCAACCTCCTTGCAGTTTATGGTGGAAATAGGTGCAAGACTGACTGTTTCTGGAAAGCGATACAATTAAAAAAATTATACAAAATTCTGAATTCAGCAAGAGGTCATTTGCATAGATCCCTCAAGGTTTTCCTAAATTGATTAACTATTGTAAAAAAATAATGAAAATGTGTAGAAAAAACCAGCCATTTGTGAAGTTTTCATCTGTAACTTCTTGTCAAGATGGTGAAAAGCAATACAGCATTATGTTTGATAGACCCTACTGGTCGTGGCGATATATAGGGGTTGTAGGTTCCCCAAAATACATAATACCCAGATCCAATCACTGAGATGTACATTAAAATGATTTCTCATTGTGTACTGACTATACAGCAAAATATAAAGAATGAAAAATGGGTATGAAGGAAACCTATTTATTTCTGAAATGTACACAAGAGTCAGAGTTTAGGAACAGCGGGATTTATAGGCCTCTGAATTTGGAGTTACCCAAAATGTGATGTGATTCAGAGAGCATTTCCAAAATGTCTTATTTCTTGCACACTGGCTTACATTCGGATGCCACAAGTTCTGAGAAATCCAATTGGCAATAACAAATCTTCTACTACTGCTCATCAGCCACCCAGGGAAACCTATGATATCCAGACATTTCTGAAAACTAGACACCAGGGGGTGTACAGAGTGGTGTGACTTGTGTGGCTCTCACGAGGTTCTCTTACTCAGAAGCACTTGCAAACCTTAAACGTTGCCTAAAAACACACATTTGCCCTCACATTTCAGTGAGAGAAAGTTCTGCAATCAGTAGGGAGCTACACATTTCCTGCCAACCAGCATTCCCACACATCTCCACATAATACATTGTACCTCACTTGTGTGGGTGGGCATAGCACCTGTGACAGTAAAGCGCCCAAAATAACCATGTAATTGGGGTAGCAGCAGTATTTGGATTCAGGTTCGGCCACCATCCAGGGAAACCTACCAAACCCAAACATTTCTGAAAACGAGACACACGGGGGTGTCAAGTGTGGAATATCTCGGGTGGAACCCACAAAGTTTTTCTTACACCCAATGCACTGCAAACCTCAACCTTTGCCTAAAGTTGACTCTTTACCTTGCATTTCTGTGAAGTAAACCTTCTGGATCAACAAGGAACTACAAATTTCCTATGATTCTGCATTCCCCTACTTGTCCCAAAAAATAAACGCTACCCCACTTGTGTGACTGGGCCTAATGACCGCTACAAGAACAAATCAAACTAGAATTAATGGGAGACAACATATATGCACAATTTTAGGGAAACTTTGAATTTTGAAGGGCATTTTGGGTTACAAAATCAAGGATAGGACCAGTCATACAAGTGATGTAACTTTTTTATAAGGAGAAGTCTGGGAGTGGTGAGTGGCTTGAAATTTAAGGATCCACACAGATTCCACAACCTTCCTTCAGACATATGAGAGGGGAATGCATGAGGTCAGGCTAAGTTTGAGGTTTGCAGAACATTATGGGGGATCCACATGAGGACTCACCACCCTGAAGTACTCGAGTGCCTAATTAAAAAAATATCTAGGGTTGGTAGGTTTTCCGACAATGTACATGCTGGCAATGAAAGTCAGAAAATACAAATATTATTGGGCAGCCATCCACTACTCTAGTACACACATATACTGTTTGGATTTCATGAAATATATTAAAATACAGAAATCACTGTTAATAAGATAATTGTCATTTCAGATTTCTTAACCGATGGCTCATAGCTCTTGAGAAATGAAAGCCATGTCCAGGTAACAACCACTTTACAGGCCATTCATGTGACATTCATGCGTCACAAGCAGTTTGTCATTCCCATTGGGAGCTGAGATACCAGTATACCCACACACCACCAGTCAACCACCACTACACACACACTCCCATGCAATCGCCACTATACACACACCACCTGTCAATCCCCACTACAAACACATTGCCACTCAACCACAACTAAACACACACCCCCTGCCAACTGCCACTACACACAGACCACCAGTCAACTATCACTACACACACACACCACCAGTCAATGACCACTACACACACACTTTCAGTGAACTGCTACTGCACACACCACCAGTCAAGAACCACTACACACTCCACCAGTCAACCCCCATTATGAACACACTGCCAGTAAGCTGCCACTAAACTCACAACGCCTGTCAAGCACCACCACACACACACAATCAGTCACCAAAACATACTACCAGTCAACCACTGCTACACAAACCACTACTCAAGAGTGACTACACACAGACTGTCCGTCAACCACCACCACACACACACCGCCAGCCAACAGCCACTTCACACAGACTGCCGGTGTACCACCGCTACACACACAACACCATTTACCACACCACATGTCAACCACCACTACACACACATTACCAGTCAAGAGCCATTCCACACGCATCACCAATCAACCTCAGCTACATAAACCACCAGTCAATTGCAATTAGACACACACTGGCAGTTTACCACCACTACACAGACACAGATCAGCAGTCAACCACTACTACATACACCACCAGCCAGTCACCAGTACACACATACACACACACACACACACACAAACACACTGCCAGACAACCTCCACTCAAACATTACCATGAAGCTCTATGCCACTTTCATTTCTAAAACAGTCCCGAAATGAACAGATTACACAAACAAAGCTAATACAGAAATAAATATTAAACATTCAACTAAGGACAACATATTATTTTCATTTGTTTCCCCAAATTTGATATAACCCGCCTAATGGTAGAAGATAAAAAAAACAGCTGTCTGTGTGCTGCTAATCATATCAAACAATTGGTTATCTGGTGTCAAAACAGAAAATATATAGCAATAGAGGCCATATTATCAGTATCATGGTTGCTCCCAACACTTCAGTTGCATACGATACAGTTGGTCACAATCAGGGTGATATCAACGCTGTCACATTATCCCCAAAATTCTGCATCTACTGCAGAAGCAAATACTTATCTCTACTCATGGTTCCTGGAAAAATAACAGTTGCCGTCAAGGGACTTGTAGACCAACATAAAGAAAGTAATGGCTTCCTTAGCATTCCCATCAAAAACGTTAAACCCCAGAACTGTATGGAGATTTGTGGGAGTCAATCAGGTAGCGGTAGCTGAGGTCTTAAGTGTGGCACTGTTGTCGCTCAAAAACGTTTCTGCATACCAATTGGTGTGCTCAACAATAGCATCCATAAACACATCCTGAATAAAGAGCTGGAAGAAACTGATACGCAATATGTTGTCTGTATTAACTCTACATCCTACAACATCACTAAATGCAGGCAAAATTGGCTGTACCGTGAAGGGGCAGCACAGAATTCAGCACTTTCATTGGGAAGCCTTCCAGGCCCTGGCTCCAATCCAGCTTGCTCATAATGTACAGCAGGCATTTCAATGTCCTCCCTAAATGAGTAACTTCATATGCGCTAATAGTGGATTCATCATCAGATAATTAGTCTAATGGCCTGATTACGACTTTGGCAGTATTGAAGCAGGGTCACCTCGCTGCCATCCCGCTCCCATACTGCCAAAGCTGTGTGAAGACCTTGTGCTAGGTTATGAGTTTTTTTCATGTCTGGAGGGCGCTTCTTTGGTGGCCCCACAGCAGTGCCTATGAAAAAGGCACGGCAATGGGAGCGCAAAAGACAGTTCCTGCTTGGCATGGACTCTGCAGTCCATGCGGTGCAGGAACTGGGGTGCATGCAGACAGGGGGGCACACATGTGACTCCTACACTCACCCCCATACACAGGGGAACACGATTCAATAAGGATTGAAAATGTCTCTGTGTATTCTTTGTATATTTCCCTGAGCAAATGAGAGCTCAAGTGTATGAGCGAAAGGTTCTAGATCAGTTACCACAGTTCCTGAGGGAAGAGGGTTGTCATGTTCAGCTGTTGCCAGAACTGTGTGCTCCTTGTCTCAGTTCTGGGGGGCTTATGGTGGCACTGTGAGCTAGCTAGTCTATGGGACAACATGTCCTGTGGAGGTGCACAGAATCAGTCTGGCACCATCTCAACGTTTAGGTCGTCCACAAATGCGCAGTTCCTACTGATTAGTGGAAAATACATGACATGGCGCCGCCAACGTTGGTTGGGTTCTTACTGTGTATGGATCAAGTGATAAGTTTAATCGTGCCTTCTGAGAGACCACTACACACCTTTTAATCAGAGACATCCATGGTGGTAGGGAGTGTCCTCCTGAGCAGAGTAGGTATATACAATGTATTGGCTGTTGGTAGTTAAAGCTTGAAAGGATCTAATTGGTGATATCCTACTCTGTACTTCATTTTCGCATACATGGCACAAAACATCGCTGAAAGCTGCCAATATGCAGTTACTCAGAAACTACTATAAAACGGTTCACACTAGATGGTGCGGATATTACCTTTGTGGTTGAGTCACAGGGAGCACATAGAACAGAGGTGTTTTATTCTTGGGTTACATTCCCAGCTGCAGATGCTATAACACAAGTATTTCACACATACACTGAGGGTGAAATACCAGATGAATGCACTACATATGAGGCAATAGAAGTTCCTCGAACTTACCAAGAACATATCATTTGGTTTAAAGGCGCCCTCCCACACACTATAGAAAATGTAAGACTGGGCCCATCGAGCATTGAGGGGGTAATATGGTTACTCCTAGTCAGCTACACACCGCATCCGGTATCAATAATTTGTCCACTGCTCAGATGCAGGGATTATACAATAATTTAGTAACAATATACAGATGCCTTACACATGATGCAAACATTTACACTTACTCCTGCATGGACTGTTCAAGCTGCACCACCCTAATTGTTTACACCGGGCATTCACCCACAAACACTGAATGCATTAATGGGTAAGGTTCCCACCAAGAGGGCAGAAATCACATTTTGGTTTTCACAAAAAAACAAATCAGCTTGAAGGAGTATTTCTCCATACAGGCCCACAGGAAAAACATAGAACATTGACAACTTGTCTGCCATTGGGGATGGCTCCCACTGTGGAGGACTGTGCAACTTGGGGTACAGTCTTTGGTACAGTATGTGCCAGAATACATGGTACCCCTTCTCTGGCTGTTCTGCCTGAAGTGCTGAAATAGATCCAGAATGATTATGCAGCAGCACCCGCCCTGGACCAGGGGATGAAACTTTTGGACAACTTTAGCGCAGTACCCGGTTTAATAGTGAGCAAAATTAAAGGGGAAGCTGCAGCGTTAGCTATACACCAATGCCTGAGGAATTTGACTCCTGTACAGCAGGAGCGCAAATTATCTAAAATTATCAAAGAAACCTATGCTACTCATAGAAGAGATAATTTGAGAGAAATTTGAGAGCCAGACCTAGAAAGCCACAGTTAAAGAGTAACTCTGAAAAGGATAACTCTAAGCAAGCAGTTTAGGGGGCCTTATGGTGGCACTGTGAGCAATCTGGTCTATGGGGCAACATATCCGCGGTCATGCACGGAATCAGTCTGGCATCATCCCAAAGTTTATGTCATCCACAAATGTGCAGTTCCTACTGATTAATGGAAACTACTCGACAGTCTCACCCTAACACTGCAGCAACAGAGAAGTAGCTGCCATTTTGAACATCAGCCATAAAAGCAACCGATGCAAGAGAGATGCTGGCCGAGTCACCAGGCCTTACGGTCAGAGCTGACAGCCTAGGGTAGTAGCAAACACAATGCTCCAGAGGCAGGTAACATCGTGTTGCAGCCCCTGACCATTTGGGATTCACATGTGGCTGGCCTGAACACATGCCAGCAAAGAGGGGATGGGACGTGGTCGCTCCCTGCTTGCAGTCATCTCCTTGGCTTCACCAGAGTACCGGAAGGGGAGCCCTGCTACAGAACGCCACTTGGAGATACCGACAACATCCCAGGTGAGTGAAAGTGTGCAGGACCTCCATCTTGACAGCCCAACCGGCTTGGAGAGAGACTTTGAGAAGGAAGCCGGTCAAAGAGACTGGTGCGGCGGCACCCCTATCAGCTTTGGCAACCCTAGAAGTGTAGAGAAAAGCCAACACTATGAAGAAGCTTCTCATAACCTTGGAAGCATGTGCTGCTTAAGATGTGATCAGCTGGGCCCCTAGTTGGTGGTGGAAAACTGGGATGGTCCCCCTGATGCACCATCAATGATAAGATTATATTGCAACCCCTGCGGTAGGGCGCTACCCCAACACCCTTCTAGATACATCATAAGGCCCCGGGTGAATGTAAGGGTGTGGGGGCAGAATGACTATATGAGGAGGTGGAGGGCCTAGTACAGCGGCCCAAAACAGTAACTCCTATTGGGAGCATCAGTGACATCCCTCACCACTTGTAAGAAGGAAAAGAGGATCCTGTCCCCCGCGGGGAAGAGGATCAGCACTCCCACGGTTGCAAGCTCCTTGACCAGACCAGCTCTAGGAACACGAACTGGCAGGAGGAGTGAGACCAGTCCATATCCTGCTCCTGAGTGCTGCTTCTCACCCTGGCAAACAGCTAGCTCTCTTCCTCTCACCAGAGGGATTGACAATAGGACATTAACACTAGAGTCAAAGGGAAGCAGCACAAAGAGAGCTTCATGGTCAAAATGTGGAACAAAATATGAGAAGAAGCTCATAAACCTGATGACCCCTCCACACACAGCTCAGCTCCCATAACCACCCTGACAATGCAAGACTACATGGATCACTTTTTGGCAGAGATTTGCTCAGATATCTGACTGTTATGCTCAGACTTTAATCTTTATCTACAGGAGCTGAAAATTAAGGGGCAGATTTACAAGCCCCTTGCGCCACTTTTCCGTCACATTTAACATGGGAAAAGTGATGCAAAAGTGGCTCAAGGGACTTGTACATAATCCCCTAAGTCTTTATGTTGGGACAACGAGTAGATGATCTAGAGTGCAGAGTTGTTTCAAGGACGGAGGACGAGGAAATGCTGTGGCAAAGAATCCAAATGCTAGAGGAACAAAATGTGGGCTTACAAATCAAAAAGGAAGCCCTCCAAAATATGTAGCAGACTAAATACCATACTCTTCAGAGGGGTCCCTAAGAGAGCAGAGGGATTAGGCATCCTGACCTTTATCAATGATCTACTTAAGGGACGTAGAGATAATTCAGACCTACCATAGCCCACACTGGCCCACAGAGTCCTGACTATCTTCAACTGAACTGATGCTGCTCCTGATATCAACAAGAGTGTACTATGTTGAGGATAAGGAAAATGTAATGCGCACAGCCAGAGGAAAAGCAAATCTGGTATATTGGAGCAACATCATCCATTTGTTTCAAGACCTTACGGCCTCTATCCTCTGCTGACACAAAGGGTACTACAGTCAATTACAGCATTCCTTAACAGTAAATAGGTTAAATGCCAATGGGGCCACCCTTTCTGCATAATGTTTTCATGGGCTAGAAAACACTACTGCATCAGATCCCTGATGGAGGCCAGAACCCTACAGGGCCTATTCCAAGACAAGGATAAGGAGCTGAACCAGTATGTACAGCCCCTGAAAGAGCTGAGCCTGCACTCTGAATGGCAGATGGTGCGCAGGAGTACAAGGCAGCGATGAGACATCATAAGAACCACCTCCTCAAGCTGAAATGAGAAACCTCTCTCACGACACAGGTGGAAACTCCAGTGGAAAGACTGAACCAACAATCCAATGCTCCTCCAAAAGGGGCCAGAGCCAGGAATTTAATAGTAATGGCCAAACAGATACATAGATAAATACCAACCTACATTTTACCATCCCTCCAGTACAGTCTCTGATGACTGGCTACTCAACCAATATAATATTCATATCCCAATGCCACATCTCCGAGGGTCGCACTTCAAGTGGGTATTCACCACCATACTCACACCCCACGTGGACATCACTTGTTGGACTGTCCCTCTTGGCCTATCAATGTTTTCTGTTGTTATTATTAATATCTTCTTCCCTCCCCCCTCCTGGTTACATGTCAGGTCTATTATCGGGCTCCACCAGGGAATACTGATCACAGCAACACACCTGATGCACCAGTGGCCAGTCCCACACATACCAGGTATATGTCACCCCCAGTTAGACACCACCCATCCTAACACTAACTTAATTAATGGTAGGGGGCTTAACTTGCCCAATGGGCAACACCAAGGAAATGCAACTCCTCGAAAAAGATTAAGAAATGCATAAGACACCCAATATAACTCCATCAATATTGGGTTCTGCCACTTCCAAGACAGCTGGCATTGTAATCCTGTGCAAATCTCATATAGGTCAGACACCCCCTTCAATCACTAGGGACTCAAACAATACTACAATAGTTTTACCCAATTATGCTACTAATCAAATAATCCCCCAATAGAGCACAAGACTCTTACCTGGGAACGCTCCTAGCAAACTAGCTTAAGAACGCAATTGAACACATAATAGTGGGTGAGCCTTTAAATTGCAATGGGAACCTGAACAAGATAAGCAAACCAACATTTACCATGACAATGGTGCGATGTCTGCCCTTCTCGCCCTTCTAAAAAAAAAAAGCTCAGAATTAGGACTATTGGAAGCCTGGAAACACCTACACCCAGAAAAGAAAGACTACTTCATTTTCTTACATGTCTATTTAAACTATTCCTGCATCAATGATGTCTTTGTTACACAATCGCTACTCCCCATTCTTGAGTCTGTGACCATGTCCAATATCTCAATATTTACCATAGCCCACCTGGCCCTCACCTGGAGAGATGGATTTTCCCCCGGAACGGGCCCACCATGTTGGTGCTTTAACCCCCAACTCCTGAGAGACCCAGTAAACAAGACAAACCATTTGCACAGCTATAACAGAATATTGCACAAATAATACAAATCAGGTATGGAATGCCTTCAAAGCCACTATAAGAGGTGCATTAATCTCCTTAGAAATAGACAAAGTGAGGGTAGCATGACTCATAGAACACACACTTACATCAGAGATCAAAACAATTGAACGTATTGATAAAAAAGAATCCTTCTAAAACCACCCAAACCAAGCTGGCTATTCTCCGGGGCCATCTAAAGGCACATAGGATCAACCATAAAGTGGGATCCCTCTTAGCATGGTAGATTAGACTTTACAGGGCTCAGACACTCATCCCACAAATCAATACCCAAGATGGCAATGGGACAAATGGTGAAGTGGAAAAAAGAGCCGCCTTCCACGCTTTCTGTCGGACCCTCTATGAACAATGCCCTGAAAAGCAAGAGAATATACACGCTTACTGGTCTCCCATTGGCCCATACCCCAGGGAAAAACTCAAGGTCTCTATAGATGCATCAGAAATTAGACACATGATTAAACTGCTCCGGAAGTGTAAATCCCCAGGCCCACATAGTCTTACACCTGAAATCTATAAACTGTTTCTTCCTGACTTGCTGGACCATTTCATCCCTCTGTTTAGCTCTTTTACACATAGTAGCAGCCTCACACTCGCAATGTGCAAAGCAGAAATAATACTAATCCCAAAACCATAAAAAAACCTCTAGCTCTGCACGCCATACCACCCTATCACCCTCCTGAATACAGATGTAAAACTATACGCATTTATTTTAGTAACGAGCCTAGACTCCCTCCTCCCAGGACTAATCGACCTGGACCCAGTAGGATGAATTCATTACAGACAAAGAGTAGGCAATATAAGACGGCTTGTCCACTTAGTCCAAAAAGTACATAAAAGAGACATACCAGTTCTGCTGATCTCCTTAGACACCAAACATGTGCTTAATCAAGTCCCTTTAGTCTTCCTGGAGACAGTCCGTGTGAAAATCCAGTACGGATCCCAGATGAGGGATAAAATCAAGGTGGCGTACACTACCCCTATGGTGGTCATTAGGGTTAACGGGCAATGCACTGCCCCGATTAAGCAAGCCAGGAGAAGAGGCAGGGCTTCCCAATTTCCCCTCCCCTTTACAGGGAAGTTGAGCCTCTGGCTATGAATCTCAGACAAATTCACACAATTACAGGAATAACATTCATGGCAAGAGCGCACAAACTTACCTTGTTTGTGGATACTATACTTCTCACCCTCACTAACTCACCCAACTCCTTGCCAACACTGTTATTTGCCCTAAACCAATTTGAGATGGTTTCCAGTTTCAAAATGGACAAAGAGAAAATGTATCTGCTTAACCTTACTCTCAGCTCACAAGAAATACCCTTCTTGAGAACGCAAGCAATATTCCAATGGGCCACATCAATAATACGTTACTTAGAGCTCCATATGAGCGCCCAGATGGATGAATGGTCACTGCAGAACTGGGCCCCCTGTCGAAAAGCTATACTGGATGATCTGCGGTGATGGAGGCCTTCATACTTGTTGTAGCTGGGGAGGATCAACCTCCTTAAAATGATCATCCTCACTAGACTATTATACCTCTTTTAATCCCTGCCCACACCCATCTTTATGACAGATATCACCAAACTACAAGCATGTGTTCGTGCATGTGTGGAATGGGAAACAACTTCACATATCGAATAAGCTCCTCATACTGCCCAGGTATATAGAGTGTATAGGCATGCCCGAACTTCCTAGAATAATACTGGATGTCCCATCTGTGATTTGTCTCTGAATGGGTACTGAGGGAGAGTCAGAGACATTGGTTCCACATGGATTGAGCAGTCGCCTGCTGTTCATTATGGGACCTTGCCTGGTTTCCCTGTCATACAGCCCCAAAAAGCACCTATGTAGTTACGCCCTATGAAGCTACACAAAATGCAAGTCTGCAAATCTCCAAACTGCAAGTCGGATTTGCAACCAAGGATATCAAAAGCTTTGCACTACAATAAGAAAGGATATTAAGTTCGCAAATGGTGCTAAGAAATAAAATAGTTTGCATTATAAAACTAAATGGATTCAGCACCAAATGGCAGATAAGCAGAAAAAACAGCTGATCTGCCCCCAAGGGGGCCCAAAGTGAAGGCAAGAAATTGACACCACAGACCCTTACCACAGGGGCAGCTTCCCACACATACTGGAATTTATTCCCTGATTTTCTGCCTCCTCGGGGGGGCAGATCAGCATAAAGAATGACTGCGATGCCCCGAGGGGATGGAAATCAAAGGAAAACATACTCCTTTCAGGGGAACAACCCTTGCCCAAGGTGCCACTTCTGCCTATGCATATTTAAACACATCCTTGGTGGGTATCACCCCATTGAGTGCAGATAGACCTTCAAAATGGCCGATTTGCCACCGGGGGCAGAAAACAAAGAAAATATGTGGGGCCTTTAGGGGGAGCGACCCTTGGCACTCCGCTCACATAGAGATAAACAAATCCCTGGTGTCTAGTGGTTTTCCCTTCCCTGCCATGCCTGCGGCAGATCAGCCTAAAAATTAGCCAATCTGCCCCCTACAGGGTGCAAAACAAAGGAAATATCTGGGCCATTTTTCATGAGCGACCCTTGCCCTTACATTAAAAAAAAATCCTCAGGTTTAGCGACCCTTGCCCTTACATTAAAAAAAATTCCTCAGGTCTAGTGCTTTTCCACCCTTACTGAGGGCAGTTTCACCTAGAAAGTTAAAGATCCACTCCTGGGGGGACAGAAAACAGAGAAACTAGGTGGGCACTTTAGGTGGTGGTGGCATACATAAAGAGAAATCCCTGGTGTCTAGTGCTTTTCCACACCCCCGGGGGGAGGGTCAGATCAGCCTAAAAAAGAGCTGTGCTGTTCCCTTGGACCAGAAAATGAATGAAATAACTGGCCATTTTTGGGGGAGCTATCCTTACCCAAGTGCCGACTCTCACCACATATATAGTAAAATAAAATCCATGGTGTCTAATGGTTTTCTGACCCCGGGGCAGATTGGCCTAAAACATGGCCCCCTCATGGAGGGTGGAAAACAAAGAAAATGTGTGGGCCTTTTAAGTGTAGCAACATTTTCTCATGCACCCACTCCCCCCACGTACATATAGCAAAATCCTTGGTGGTTAGTAGTTCTCACCCCCCCTCCAACTACCAGGAGCAGATTGGTCTAAAAAAAATGGGCAATCTGCCCCGGTGGTGGCTGGAAGCAAAGGATATGTTTGCCCACTTTGGGGGAAGTGGCCCTTGCCCAAGGGGTTTTTTCTTTTTTCCCCAGCAACACAACTCTCCCACTGCCCTAATGGGTACATTCCTGCTACACAATCGCGGTCCCAGTCGTGATTCCGCAGCAGGAATGTGCACAAGGGAGATACCAGGGAAAGAAGAAATGCTTTCCTTTCACCTGGTGTGCCTCTTGCCACCCGATCCCACCCCCAGTGAGAGGACACCCCACAAGCACGTCCTCCTCGTAGACAGGCTGAATAAAATAGCTTTCAGCGCATCCCCAAGCAGTAATCAGGACTGTGTTATGTTATGTAATATTGATTTGCATAGCACTCTAATCACCCAAGGGGGTATCCAGGCACTTGGGCAGGTGTGTACGTTTGTGGTCCCCAAGTGCTTTTGCAAAAAGCTAGGTCTTCAACTTTTTGCAGAACTCAAGAAGTGAGGAGGAGTTTCTGGTGTGTTGAGGGAGGTGGTTCCATGCCTTGGGTTTAATGTAAGAGAATGAGCAACATTCCAGTTTTGCTTTTGTGGATGGGGGTATGTGTGCACGTGAGGCAGAGCATAGTGTCTATCAGGTTGGTGAAAGTATATGCGGCTATTCAGGTATTCCGGTCCTGTGTTGTGTAGGGCTTTGTATGTGTTTCTGAGAAGTTTGGATTGCCTGCACTTGGAATGGGGAGCCAGTGAAGCCTCCTGAGGTGCCATGTGATGTGGGTGTGGCATGGGAAGTCAACTATGAGTCCTGCTGTAGTGTTCTGGATGGTTTGGAGTCTATGTGGGAGTTGTTTGGAGATTTCGGCAAAGAGAGTGTTCCCATAGTCCAGCCTGATGGTGATAAGGGCTTTCGTGATGGGCCATCTGGTGTTTTGAGTCAACCATTTAAAGATGTTTCGCAGCATGCATAGGATGTGGAAGCAGGAGGTGCAAACTGCATTGACTTGAGCCATCATGTTGAGCTTGTTGCCTAGGATTATCCCTAGATTTCTTGCAAGGTCTGTGGGCCTGGGTATTGGTCCTGGCTCCAAAAGCCACCAGGTGGAGTCCCATGCAGAGGCCCTTTTGCCGAAGAACAGTAATTTTGTGCTGTCAGAGTTCAGCTGCAGGCAGTTGGTTTGCATCCATTTTACTACCATGGGCATGCAATTGGTGAAGTTGGTTCTGGTGGTGGTTGTTTTGTCTGTCAGGGAGAGGATGAGTTGGGTGTCATCTGTGTAGGGGATGATGGTGATGACTAGAGATTGGACGATGTTGGCGAGCAGTGTAATGTATATATTGAAAAGGGTGGGGCTGAGGGACAATTCCTGTGGGATATTGCATAGCAATTACTTGCTCTATGATGTGAAGAGTGACAGCCTAACCCTTTGGGTTCTTCCCGTGAGGAAGGAATCGATATATTTGAGAGTGGATCCTTGTATGCCAATCTTATGGAGTCTTCTGATGAGGGCGTTATGGGAGACAGTGTTGAAGGATGCAGAGAGGCTCAGCAGGATGAGGGCCTTTGTTTCTTCTCAGTCCAGGATGATTCAAATGTCATTGGTGAGTGCTGTTTCAGTGCTGTGGTTCTTTCTGAATCCTGGGTGTTATCTAGAAGATGATGAAGTTCGAGGTGGGCTGTGAGTTGCGTGTTGATGGCTTTCTCAATCACTTTGGATGTATAGGGAAGCATGGAGAGGGATCGGAAATTGCTCAGTTGATTCAGGTCAGCTGTGACTTTTTGGGTTGGGCATTGTTATCTGCAAGTTTCCATTCATACAGGAAAGTGGCATGCCCTACTTATAGCAACACACCAAGTTTTTCTGCATTGGGGCAGAGCACAATCGCCAACGATGAAGGACTGGCTTTGTGACCTTATTTATTGTAACAACCCGAGTGATGTATATACAACACTGTTACCCATAGCCTTGCACCCGTGTGACTTCTGGCAACCACTCAGGGATTATTTACAGACTCATCCAATAAGCGAGGTATCAGGGGGAAGTATATAAAGCACAATGAGACATATTGAACTGGTGTGGCTGCTACAGACAATAGCCAAAGACCTGATACACAGGTACAACGAACATCGAAATGAAATTCAAGGAACCATTGACAATGTCAAGACTACTGAGATTGAAAAACTGTACTGTGATTACTATTGTACAATTGATCAAAAATGCTCCTTTGTTAGAAGTTGTTAAGTTTGCGGAATCAGAGTGAAGTATAATCCGACATAATGTACTATGATCAAATTACTCAGCCTACTTTTGTACGCTCTCTGAAAAGTTTGTTATATGTAAAAATGCAATAAAATTAATTTCGAAAAAAAAAAGTTACAAAAAAACAAACAGGAAAGTGGAGGACATGATAGAGGTGTTGATGTTATGGGTGGTGCTAATTGATGATGTTCCCAGGTTGTAGATGTGGGGGCAGGGGTCCATTGGGGCCCCTGATTGAATGATCTGCATGATTGCCACTTTGTAATTTCTGGTAAGGGTTACCCATTTGGTCAGGTGGCCATTACGGTTGGTGGTGGGCTGATTAAAAAGTTCTCTGGGGTTGGGTTGGTGTGCGAAGTGGATGGAGAAATTTGCGATTTTGCTGTGGTAGAAGGTGGAAGGTGGATAGGTTGTTGCACAGTTGTTGGGAGGAAGTTATGTTGGCGGCAGTGGCTGAGGGCGAGGTGAATCATTAACAATCAAGAATATCTCCTTGCAGCTTTTTGTTGGTGTCACTTATTTGCCAGAGATGGCATCTGAGTGCAGCCTTGTGGATAGTTCTTTTGTTGGTGTCTTGGCTGACTCTCCATTTAACTTTCTAGCTGTTTACATGTTGTTTGGTATCTCGGAGGTCTTCTGTGTACCAGCTGGCCTGCTTGTATGATCTACTATGCCTGTTGGGTTTGATGGGTGTGGGGAAATCCACACAGATCCTGATCCAGTTGTTGAAGTTGTTGTTGTCCTTGCTGAGGTTATGTGTGGGGCTAGGTTGATCTGTGCTGAGAATGCACAGCCAGAATGCTTCTGTGATCTTGTCCAGCTGCTGCTTGGAAAGCTGAATCTGGTAGGTGTGTCCATTCGAAAGTGGATGATGGAGTGGTCAGTCCATATGAGCAGTGTGGTAGAGTTGTGTTTGATGTTATCGCTTATGGTGAATATGAGGTTCAGTGTGTGTTGGTTCTGGGACGAGCTGGGTGAGTCCGATGTTGCCCAAGCTTCCACGGAGTGCTGTGGATTAGGGGTTGTTTCGGTTTTCCAGGTGAAAGCTGAGGTCACTGAGGAGAATGTAGGTTCTAGAGTTGATGGTGAGCGATGCGACGAAGTTGGTAATGAGGTTGGTAAAGGTGGCTCGTGGTCCAGGTGGTCAGTAGCCAAGGATTCAGTTCAGGGTGAAGTTTTCTGAGATTGACAGCGTGAAGTACAAGTTTTCGATGAATTCTGTGGTGTTCTATGTGGATGTTGTGCATTTGATAGATTCCTTGTAGATGATAGCAAGTCCTCCTCCTGGTGCACTTATGTCATGATCACCACTGTGGTGTTCAGGTGGCAGCTGTAAGACTTCCTTGAACATCTCTTGTGAGGGTACGTGGGGGGCTCTTGGTGGAAGTGCCAGCTCTTGCCCAAGAGTAGGTACTAGGACGTGCTGGACGCATACTTAGCACCTAAGAGGTGATGCTGAGGACATGTCCAGTATGTCCTTAGCGCCCAAAGGGTTAACAAGTCTGTGACAAACCTGCAGTAACTCAGGTCGGTACCTGATGTACCTCTCAAGTCAGATCCGATTGTTAGAAGTCTTGACAAAGCTGTAGAACTATAAACCAATACTAGAGGTTCCTCTTGAGTCCAATACAACTGCTTCGAATGTTCTTTAGGAAGCTGAGGGGTGTGGCTTCAATATAAATATTTACATATACACTTTTGAAATAAAGTTCCAAAGCTGCTTTATGATTGTGAACCAATATTGCAACTTCCAATAAATGCCTTTATTACTTTGGAACACTTGTGATGACAACCTACTAGATATAGGTACTAGCAGTCACTGGTAAATGTAAGTGCTTTACACCTACTTAATACCAAACAGGTTTTTGACTGGAATTATACAAATGTGGCACCTAATTGAAGCTTCTTATTAAAAGGTCTACCTATGACTGAATTGTGGTTATTCATTGCTGTATTTTGTATACTGTGGTGGAAAGTGGCAAAATGCCAATGACAGTTGAGTGAAACAATAGATGGAGAAATTTGATGAAAGGCAATTGTATTCATATTTATGTATGTGTTTTTTCACTTTGCTTTTTTCTTAAGGAAAGCAAGACAATCACAAAGATTTCAAGAACATTTTGGTATTTATTTAAGTAAATGGTGACACCCCACTATATAATGGTATTAGCTGTCACTGGTGACGAGTGCCTTCAAATGCCAAATATTGGGGAACTATTTTTAGGTGGGTATATACATCCAATTAATGCAATAGTCTGACCTAATTTTTTCTGTGTGCTGCAGTAGGTGGGAGCATAATTTGTGTGACAATTAAGCAGTCCAGTGGATAAAGAGGGTTAACTAAATGGGCCACTATATGCATGTGGTTGTATGACAAAATATCACCAACAAAAATATTTTCAATAAATATACCACCAAAAAATGTCAAGGACACAAATATTGAGGACAAAAATATAGAGCACTATACAATCATAAAATATGTAAGCACATTGAATTTTAACTACTTTTCACTTCATTCACTTTAAAAATATATTACTTTAAAAATATTGCAATAAAAATATAAAGTTAGAAAAAAATACATAAAAATGCATACCTTACAAACATAAAATAAGATTATAGATATTAAAATAAACACAAAACAATAATAAACAGATTATTTAAAAAAATACAATTAGGTGCCGATTCCGATCCGTTAAAACAAATTACCGTACGACTCGTATCCATATTTTTTTACGTACGAATCGTACAAGTCCCGTACAAACGGCGAAGTACGATTCGTACGTGAAAAATACATACGAATTGCTTCGGGAAAAGTCTATGAGACGTCCCCGGACAGTTTTACATCCGTATCGCCCATCCGAAAACCCAAGATCTGTACGGAGCGAAATTTGTACGACCCCTACCCTGAGTACACTTGTGCTCGGGGTACGAGTCGTAGGCCCCCCCAGCCTCCCACCCCTCCCGCGTACGTCTGCACCGTACCCCCCACCCCCCGTATGTACGGACCGTACCCCCCACCTCTCGTATGTACAGACTGTAACCCCTCCCCCCTGTATGTACGGACCGTATCCCCCCACCCGCGCATGTCCGCACCGTACCTCAGCCATACCCCCCACCCGCATATGTCCGCACCATATCCCAGGTGTACCCCCCACCCGCGTATGTCCACACTGTACCCCAGGTGTACCCCCCCACCCGCGTATCTCTGCACTGTACCCCAGGCGTACCCCAATCCTCGCGTATGTACGGTCCGTCTGGGGTATGGTGCGGACATACGCGGGTAGGGGGGATAAAATGTGCAAACGGGGGGTATGGGGGGTACAGTCCGTACATATGCAATGTTGGGGTACGCACCGTACATGATGACACGTACGAAGTGGGTGATGGCGTGTACGTTGTGTAGCGGGCCCCCTTTTCGTCGTGCATCACAGCGTACTTGGCTTTTCCGGCACTTTTTGGCTCCCGTAAAAATATAGCCGTGCTGTAGGTACGAATCGTACTTGCTGGTCCGTAAAATGCTGCCTGACTCCGTGCGGACGTGGCGTACGCGCTGTCCAGGATCAGAATTATATGTATTTTTTAGCCGTACGGTGTTTTTTACGATTTGTACGGAAATTATATTTCTGTACGAATCGTACTTGCTGGTTTGTAAGGTGGAATTCCTGGGTACGAGTCGTACGGAGAAAATGCTCCGTACGACCATTCGTACCCGGGTTTTACAGGATCGGAATCGGCACCTTAGTGTTTAAACATAGATAATAGAGCAAAATGGACAGTAATTAGCTATCATTACAAACTCTAGAAACAAAATTAAACCAATGTAAAATTACTACAAGTAATGAATAATACAAAAACATAATTTACATAAAAACAATACAAAACATAATTTACATTAAACAAACATTGACAATTACCCCAAAAATATTTTCCAAAAATTTGAAAATCAGATAAAAAATAGATTGGATTTCTCTGATTCACTACACCCACTCCAACTTGACCAACAGGAGGTAAAGAGTTGGACTATCAAGGGGTCAAATTTACTATTCCAACTCCAACGTAAGCTACAGTAGGGATAGTGCTGTACTTTGAAGGGGTGAGATTTATTAGTCCCACTCCAAAGCAAGCAACAGTAGAGAAAGTGTTGGGTTTTGGAGGGGTCAAAATCACTATTCCAACTCAGAGCTTAATTTGAGCCATTGGTTTTCAGATGGGGCCCACCGGAACTCATTTATTGGGGACCAGCACTTATTTTTTCATAGCAGACTTGAATTAAGAACAAAGATGGAAAAACAGTCACAAAGGGAAAAAGCATAGATGAAAAGAACCTGCAAGAGTGATAAAAAGGAACAGGGAGTGTCTGGTGGTGGATTAAAGAGGCATGGGGTGGAATCAAGATTTGGCAACATTAGTATTTAACAACCCCGACATTCAATTGAGCCGACCACAGGCTCAATTGAATGTCTATAAGATTATAGATATTAAAATAATCACAAAACAATAATAAACAGATTATTTAAAAAAATACAATTAGGTGCCGATTCCGATCCGTTAAAACAAATTACCGTACGACTCGTATCCATATTTTTTTACGTACGAATCGTACAAGTCCTGTACAAACGGCGAAGTACGATTCGTACGTGAAAAATACATACGAATTGCTTCGGGAAAAGTCTATGAGACGTCCCCGGACAGTTTTACATCCGTATCGCCCATCCGAAAACCCAAGATCCGTACGGAGCGAAATTTGTACGACCCCTACCCTGAGTACACTTGTGCTCGGGGTACGAGTCGTAGGCCCCCCCAGCCTCCCACCCCTCCCGCGTACGTCTGCACCGTACCCCCCACCCCCTGTATGTAGAGACCGTACCCCCCACCTCTCGTATGTACAGACTGTAACCCCTCCCCCCTGTATGTACGGACCGTATCCCCCCACCCGCGTATGTCCGCACCGTACCTCAGCCATACCCCCCACCCGCATATGTCCGCACCATATCCCAGGTGTACCCCCCACCCGCGTATGTCCACACTGTACCCCAGGTGTACCCCCCCACCCGCGTATCTCCGCACTGTACCCCAGGCGTACCCCAATCCTCGCGTATGTACGGTCCGTCTGGGGTATGGTGCGGACATACGCGGGTAGGGGGGATAAAATGTGCAAACGGGGGGTATGGGGGTACAGTCCGTACATATGCAATGTTGGGGTACGCACCGTACATGATGACACGTACGAAGTGGGTGATGGCGTGTACGTTGTGTAGCAGGCCCCCTTTTCGTCGTGCATCACAGCGTACTTGGCTTTTCCGGCACTTTTTGGCTCCCGTAAAAATATAGCCGTGCTGTAGGTACGAATCGTACTTGCTGGTCCGTAAAATGCTGCCTGACTCCGTGCGGACGTGGCGTACGCGCTGTCCAGGATCAGAATTATATGTATTTTTTAGCCGTACGGTGTTTTTTACGATTTGTACGGAAATGATATTTCTGTACGAATCGTACTTGCTGGTTTGTAAGGTGGAATTCCTGGGTACGAGTCGTACGGAGAAAATGCTCCGTACGACCATTCGTACCCGGGTTTTACAGGATCGGAATCGGCACCTTAGTGTTTAAACATAGATAATAGAGCAAAATGGACAGTAATTAGCTATCATTACAAACTCTAGAAACAAAATTAAACCAATGTAAAATTACTACAAGTAATGAATAATACAAAAACATAATTTACATAAAAACAATACGAAACATAATTTACATTAAACAAACATTGACAATTACCCCAAAAATATTTTCAAAAAATTTGAAAATCAGATAAAAAATAGATTGGATTACTCTGATTCACTACACCCACTCCAACTTGACCAACAGGAGGTAAAGAGTTGGACTATCAAGGGGTCAAATTTACTATTCCAACTCCAACGTAAGCTACAGTAGGGATAGTGCTGTACTTTGAAGGGGTGAGATTTATTAGTCCCACTCCAAAGCAAGCAACAGTAGAGAAAGTGTTGGGTTTTGGAGGGTTCAAAATCACTATTCCAACTCAGAGCTTAATTTGAGCCATTGGTTTTCAGATGGGGCCCACCGGAACTCATTTATTGGGGACCAGCACTTATTTTTCCATAGCAGACTTGAATTAAGAACAAAGATGGAAAAACAGTCACAAAGGGAAAAAGCATAGATGAAAAGAACCTGCAAGAGTGATAAAAAGGAACAGGGAGTGTCTGGTGGTGGATTAAAGAGGCATGGGGGGGAATCAAGATTTGGCAACATTAGTATTTAACAACCCCGACATTCAATTGAGCCGACCACAGGCTCCTGAAAAACCTTCGGCCTGGACTTATGTGTTTTGTTTACAATTAAAGCACTGTTAACACTGCAACCTGAAAAACAGTAGAGAAAGTTGTGGAATTTGGAGAAGTCAGATTTACTGTTCTCACTCCCATTTAAGCATCAGGAAAGAAAGTGCTGGACTTTGGAGCAGTCAGATTTACTTTTCCCACTGCAACCTGAGCAACACTAGGGAAAGTGTTGAATTTTGGAGTGGTCAGAACAACTATTCCAACTCCAGCATAAGCAACATTGGGGAAACTGTAAAACTCAGATTTGATTTTCACTACCCATCAACAAAAATACAAATAAAATACATAAATATAAAATATATATACATAAATACTTTATTTTAATTAGAGCTATATTATTTATATAAATTATAAAAAATTAATACATGAAATTAACATATACAATTATTATTACATTTCATTAGAAAATTATATCAATTTCAAAATTTTGAAAATTGATTTTAAAACACTTCCCACTGTATTACTCAAAATTACAACAACAACAAAAATGAAGTAAATGAATAGCATAAATAATAACAATATATTTTATTTAAAAATAATACGATGTCGTGAAAATGTTGGGTATTGAAGTCGCTGCTCCATCCTATGTGCCCCGAGCTCCTGTCTTACCTATTTACAAGAACCATGGCAGCAAATCTGGTAGAAACTTCATTATCCGTCCTGATCTGGAACGTCAATGGGTTGGGGGATAAAAGAAAAACGGGGAAATGGGTTACAGTATCTTAAAAGACAAGCCCCTGATTTGGTTCTGTTGCAGGAAATGCATGTGGTGGGAAATAAGTGCAAGGCCCTAACACGATGGGGGTATAAACTCCTCGTTCACGCTGGATATACCTCAGGATCTAGGGGTACAGGTATCCTGGTCAAAAAAAGCCTTGCACTCACTCCAACACGTACATGGGCAGATCCCCAAGGAAGTATAGACTACTTGCTGACACACCTGGCAAACATTGGCAACTTTCGAAACCCGCTTTGCCTACCACAGGGCATCTCGGACCATTCACCGGTGTGGGTAGAGCTCACATACTACGACAAGCGACAGCGTAACACAATAGTTCTTAACCCCTGGCTGCTTAAAACTCCGGATATAAAAGAGAGTTTACTCACTCACACCGAAAATTATTTTAAAGAGAACCGGTGGCTCAGTGGACCCAGCACAGATAATATGGGAGTCCTTCAAGGCGGTGCTGAAGGTGCAGGCACTGGCGCTTAAAGTAGGGTACATTAAAAAACAACAGCAATTACTACATCTTGACAGTGAACTCCAGCTGCTTGAGGTGGACCATACCCGGTCACCTAGCGAAGCCACCACACACCAACTAACCATTAAACAACTAGAGTATAGAACCCAGGCCGGAGAACAGATGCGGGCCCGATTGCTTCACACATGGCACAAGCTTTATGAAGTGGGAGATGGGAGATGGAGCCAGAAAAATGCTGGCATGGTTGGAAAAATGAGAACAAGGAGAGCGCTGGGTACCTAGACTGACCCTTAGAGATACACAGCAAATGTCAGATCCGCAAGAGATTGCTGAGGCATTTGCAGATCACCTGTAGAAGTTCTACACCTCCACGGATGAATATACGGCGGAGGACTCCAGCCAATTGCTAGGGGACATGCATATGCCTACCCTGTCTGATGCAGACAGGGAAATACTGGAGGATGATCTCACGGACGATGAAGTCCGAGGGGCAATAAATAATATACAATCAGGGAATTCAATGGGACACAATGGGGTCCCGATTGAATTGCTCAAAACAGTGGCCTCACATGTTGCGCCCCATTTACGTGAAATGTATAATGAAAGCTATGGAGTCCTGCCGGAAGACTAGCGTTTGGCTTCTATTGTAGTTATTCGTATGCTGTGGAAACCCGCTGATTGTTGTGGCTCTTATCGACTGATTTCTTTAATCAACATGGAAGCAAAGATTCTTGCAAAGCTCCTGGCCTCTCGCCTGATCTCCATAATCCCATCATTGGTCCATCCAGACCAATCTGGCTTTGTGCCAGGTAGGAACACAGCACTGAACATCCACCGCCTTCATAATGTCCTGGGTCATAAACAATTCATAGAGGAAGATGCAGTGGGGTTATCCCTAAATGCCACAATGGCATTTGACTCTATAGAATGGCCATATCTCTTTGAAGTGCTTTGGCGTCTAGGGTTTGGCCCACAATCTATGGGCTGGGTTAAGCTGCTATACAAGGATTTACAGGGCCAGGTTAGGGTTAACAACCATGTGTCCCAGACGTTTACACTAGGAAGGGGTACCAGACAGGGCTGCCCCCTGTCCCCCCTGATTTTCTCCTTAATGTTGGAACCGTTGGCATCATGGGTGAGGGGCGACCCACTTCTCAGAGGGCTGAAATGGGCAGAGGGACATGAAGACAGAATATCTCTATACGCTGATGATATCCTGCTATATCTAGCGTCCCCTCATAAATCTGTGCACAGAATCTTAAATATCTTCATGAATTTCTCCAAATACTCCGGCTATTCAATTAACTGGTCCAAGTCGGTAATTTTTGCTATTCAGGGACCGATTCCAAAACTCCCTCCAGGTTGCGAGGTGGAGATAGCACTTGAGGGATTCCGCTACCTAGGAATCTTTATAACCCCAGATCCTCAGCTCTTCTACGACAAAAATGTGGCTGTCCCGCTGGAGAGACTGCGCAATGACGTTAGGCACTGAAGATCCCTGCCCCTTTCTTTGCTGGGTCGGGCAGCCCTATTTAAGATGCTGGCTCTCCCTTGCTTTCTATACATCCTCCAAAACTGTCCCTACAAGGTCCCCGACTCCAACTTCAGGAACTTAGAAAGTGAGGTTAGAACGTTACTGTGGGATGGGGGAGTGCCTCGTATAGCGTTACATACATTGACTAAGGGGTGGTATGATGGAGGGATTGCACTTCCAGATATACAACTCTACTACTGGGGGTCACAGTTAGTAGTAGTGAATCACTGGATATATCGCTCCCCGATAGACCCTGCATACTTGTTACTTGTTAGACAGATATCAGATGGGAAGGCAGGGGTGCCTAGGGGCTTCTATACGAAAGTCCAGAAAGGGGGTACCTGGGCCCGACGGCCCATATGGTGGAAATATGGCACCAAGGTAATAGACGTCTTGGCTGGTCAAACGTACTGACCCAGGCCACACCATTATGGTCCACTCAAAAACTCGGACTTTTATGTAACCAACCTGGTTTTGATAAATGGTACATTATTGGAATCTCCACAATAGGCAATCTAGTGAAAAATGGTAAAATCCTCACATTTAAGGAGTTAAGGGAGAAGTATGAACTACCTCAGGGGGTGACCTCCCGCTACTTGCAGATCCACCATGCCCTCAAAGCAGCACCCCCAGACATAGGAAACCTACCGGAATCGTCCCCCTTGGAGGATCGGTTGCTTTCTGAACCTATCCTAAACAAAGCCATATCACTAACGTATCGGAAACTATGTAATAATTTGCCAGATCCAAGTTCATGCTCTTCGAGAAAGATGGCAAGCTGATATAGGGCACATTGAAGATGACGATTGGCAAAGAGCGCTGATATCCCCAAGGGAGGCAGCCATCCCTCTTTGTCTTTGTCTGATTCAACCAAAAATCTTGCATAGAACTTATCTCACTGGGGTAACACTAGCAAAAATGGGGAGTAGACAGGATGCAATATGTCTCCGTGGATGTCACCAAGAGCCAACCTTTTATCACACAATATGGGACTGTCCACTTGTACGTCCTATATGGGAAAAGGCAACAAAACACATACAGGAAGCACTGGGTAAAAAGATTAACCTCACACCACCACTGGGGCTCCTAAATATATGGGAGGTGACTGACCCTACAGAAGTGGAGCAACAAATGGCTACTCTAGGTTATACATTAGTGAAACGTGCAATAGTATTGAAGTGGGAGGTGGCAGAGGGACCTTAGACACAGAATTGGGCAAAGGAATTAGGCAAAAGTATGATTGCAGAAAAGGAGGTGTTTAAATCTAGAGGATGTCCTAAGAACTGTGATATAAAATGGAGCAAATGGAACACACATCGGGGGGGACTTGTGTATCTCTCCTACTAAAGAGGTGGAGATGACAAAGCATGGTGGGTATACTCCTGACACAAGTGACTGAATCACTATTAATCGCTATGTATTCATGTATCTGATGCAACAAGACTGAATTGTATGAAACAGAATGTGTGTGATTACCAGAATTTTTTTAACTAATAAAAATATCTTTAAAAAATACTAATACGATAACATTAATTATACAAAGACTCTTAAACATTGTATAATAAATATCTAAATTATTAAATGCAATTAAATAATGAACACCCATCAATTAAAAAATAATACAAATATTTTACATTATCTATAAAAATAGATGCTAATTATTAAAGCTCATAAACAATTATAATCTCATAAAAAATTAAACTAAAAATCTTCCCACCCTAGACCCGTACAAATCCAAGAACCTGCCAAAAATGTTATATTAAATAAAATAATCTTAAATGTATCACAAAAGTAAAAAACAAAACCACACTCATAACAATGACACATACATGAAAATACTAAAAATATATTGTGAGAAAGTCATTCTTTTTGCCTTCATCACCCCAATTGTTTGACTGATACTGGGGGTTTCAGACTCTGATTGTGTCCTGGGCTCTGCTAGCCATACCCAGAGCCAGAGCTCTGTTTAAAGGTTACATGGTAATTGGGTGTAATTACAATTGGCATGACAACCTACATGTAAGCCTCTAGAATATGGTAGGGCATGTAGGTCTTGGGGCCAAGTAGATTTACTGCACTTAAGTATGCACTACTATAGTGCCTGCTGTCATTTTAAAAGCTAGCCCTGGTTTGCAGTCTGGTTTTAAACTTAAATTAGAATGCAAATACATATTTGGACTTAAAGGTACTTCAAAAGTCTCAAACTACCTCATTTTTCCATGTAAGTCACCGAAAAGGTCTTCCCTAGGTGCCCCAGGGGTAGGGGTGTGCCTTGCAATTATAAGCAGGGGCATTATAAAATATTTTTATATGCCCTGGTGAGGGAAAAACTGTTAATTTAGTTTCTCCCCATTGTAGCACAATGGCTCCATTGGTTAACGCTGGAATACTTTATTAAAGTATAACTATTGAAAGAAAGGAGCTGAAAATATCATTTAAAGTATCAAAATGAAAGAATAAATCCAACAACTTGTCACTGTCAGATTTATTGTAACTCTCACGTGAAATAAGTTATAGAACTTGCTTTTCTGATGAGCCAAAATCAAGCATTCGGGCAGCTCTTCTCTGATTGGCCAGCCTCTGTCGGGCTAAAACAATAGAGATTAAGGATTTTCCTTTGGGAGGAGTACTGCAAGCTGCAGAGCTGAAGGCAGGACGGGGGCCAAACTGGTCTTCAAAGGGAGAATACAGGCTCACCTCCACATTCTGCACCTTCAGCCAGGCAGTAGCCCCTGTAATTTGATTAGCAGAGTATCTCCTGGTCCATCGGCGCAGTAAGAGTCCGCAAATTATTTTTACATTCACTGCTTATGTGTGGCTAAGTAGCTAAGACTGTCTCTAAAAGCTCTGATACGGACAATACTATTAACTATTGAAGTCTGGAAAAGCTGCTGGCTCTGAGCGGTCCTGTTTGTTCGGGGGGAGTGACTTGCCCAAGAAAGCTTATCGACTTTTGTGTTTCGAAATCCATCTGTATACTGTGCATTGTTTCATTTGTTTAAAATGGGGAAAAGGAATGCACAGGGCTTATCTAAAACAAGTCGGGTAGCAGACCCTAGGCAGACCTTGTTAAACTGTCTGACCGGGGCCATGGGGGCCATAGAAAAACAAATCAGTTCAGTGGAGGAAGTCATCAACACAGAGAAATTAAGTACAGAGGGGGTATTTTTTGCTGAATCGTCAGAAGTAGGCCCGGTTATATGCTTACCCACTCCTCCACTCCCCCACACAAGCCCAACAAGAAGAGAAGTTAAAACAAATGGTTGCATACTAGATATATCTGACCATATCTTGGGTAGTGATCAGGAGAGCGCATTGCAGCCACCAGGAAAACGTTCAAGAAAAGTAAAATCTTCTTCTGCTTCCACCATAGATCTTGTTTCTGAGGCGTCAATCCCTAGACACAAAGGTAAGACTCAATCCAAAGCTAAACAAAAGACTAAGGGAACCCTGGCAGTGGTTAGTGGAAATTGCCTTAAAAACGATTTAAGAATCTGTGAAACTTACATTAGAGTACCTAGATAAGTTTATTAGAGATTTTATGTCCACTATTTCCACCAAATTGGATGTCCTGGTGTTATCCTTGGTAAGGCGGGTGGAGTCCTCTGACGATATGAGTTTGTCTAATAGATCAGCTGTCTCGGGGGGAAATCATCTATGAGGGTTTATGCAGGTAATAGAATCCCAAGTCACAACACTGCACATCCTGATGCCTCGCCTAAACCCCATATGCCTGCTCCCCCTCCTCTGCCTAACCCCCAGAGTTCCGGCGCAACAAATTTCAACCAAAAACACCCGTTAACTGAAAGACTAGCTCTCGGTACACAATCCTTGGTAGCCGTAGATAAGGGAAATCTGGGAGCGCATTTCAAATGGGTTAATCAGACAATCTCTCACAAAGCTACTACATTGGACCTTCCCCCGGCGGTTACGCCATATACTGTGATTTTAGCCAATGTACCGACATTGCCTCCTAAGGTAGAATAATTCTGGGTTTCATTGAGAAATAAAAGCCTTGGTTGGCTAGGCACACCGATAGGTTTTTCTGAGAAGTTGTTTGCAGAATTTAAGAAGGTGAGAAGGATAAGTTGGGTAGGGCGCGGGCAAAAAATGTTAAGTGGTGACTGTGTGGTATTATCATTTGCCGATCCTCGGTTCGTGCAAATGATTTTGTCTAGGGGTGGCGATCAGGCCATTTCACAAGTTGGTATAAACATTCTTCCCCTGGGCTATTTCTATCAACCAGTATATGATCACTACCTAGCAGCTCATACTGTCCCTCACCTAGTAAACCAGAAACAATATTATAATGTCCAGGTCCATAATAGATTAGAAAGCTCTCCACAACTTAGACGAGGTAGATTGACTGCATACATATAACTCTGGGAAGCAGGTCTCTCCACCTATTCTTTTCAGCATAATCTTGAAAGGACCCCGGTACCTCAGCAGGATAAAATCATTGAGGACTTAAATAGGTCTAGCAGGGGACAGATCCAAGGTTATAATGAGGGTGTCGTGGAGAGAGTTGGAAACCTGATCCTCAGTCCCACTACCACCGATACATTTAATACACCATCGAACATGCAGTCCCCACAGTCTACTCCTCCGATAGTTAAAGTTGGTGTGCCTGTAATGACAAAGAGGGATGATAGGAGGAATTGTTGCCAGATTTGCTTTTGAAATGTGGCCGGGCTGAAAACAAAGGTGATTGACCATACCTGGAATGATTTTGTGAAAGAGTACAATGTACTTGCTGTTCAGGAGACCTGGACCCAGGATCCCATACATATAAATGGTTATAGATCCTTTCATACACCAGCTATCCCATCACCTCACGGGAGAGCTAAGGGGGGTCTATGCATTTATGTGTCGAACCTTTTGAATTTGGAAAAAACTGTCCTAATCGGCAGTGACATCAACTATCAGGTCTTGTCGATTTAAATAACCAGGTCACTATGTCTGTTGGTGGTTAACTTTTACAATAATATCCCATTCAATAGGTTTGAAGAAGTAGTGAGATCTATTATCATCATTGTACATAATACCCAGGCAGCATCCCTCAGAGAGGTGTGCATTATATGGGGAGGGGACTTTAACTGCAATATTTGTGAGTATGCAGAAAGTGGGTGCTGTGGTATTTCATGTGACAAGGATCACCCCTTCCAGCATTTCGTACATTACAAATACGGGGACATCTTAAATGAAATCATGTTTGATGTAGACCTGGGATTTGCAAATATGTAATGCTCTAACCCTGTGCCTTTCAGCCCTACCTATAACGGGCAGGGAAAATCTTCAACAATAGATTTTATTTTGATGTCTTGCAGGTATGCTACTAGAGTTGAGGATTTTTATACCCACGAAATATCAGTAAGCAACTATTTCTCTTTGAGCATATCCATATGGTCTAATAGAAATACAACTGACCAAACATCTTCAACTATTGGGAATCTTACTGTATCTAGGCAAAATGGATATGCCCTAAAATGGGATAAATTGAATCCTGATACATTTACAGGGAAGGTCATTACAAATTGTAAAGAGACGGTTAAGGTGTGTTTAGCTGAAAGTACACCGCATAAAGACATCATTGATTGGTTCCTGATAATTACAAAGTGCATTAAGCAGGACTTATTCAGGAAACTTAGCAATAACAATACACCTAAGCCAGGTTGGTTTGATGCAACATGTTCTAAGGCCCATGCCAAGCTTATAAAAGCATTACACATAGAGCCTAGAGTTGTGGAGGACGTTAGGTTCGCGCGCAGAGAGTATAATGCAGCATTAAAATCAAGAAAAACATGAAGCTTGGCGGGATTTATATATAGCATCAAAGCTAAAGGACTCCTCTGCTTTTCAGAAGGCTGTCAATGCGCCCTTTTTGATGGAGAAAGATAGGGCTACGATTGAGATAGCCATTAGCGAGGCAGAGTAGCTGGAGCATTTTGAAAAATTATATAGTAACTCCTTTCCTACACCAGAGGTAGAGACGGTGATTGAAGAGACCTTGGTCACTAGACAATGCACTGAGAGTAATAATATGAGATTCGAGCTGAGCAAAGTCATTTCAGCTATCGAATTAAGCCTGGGAGGAAAGGCACCCAGAACGGATGGCATCCCTGCTGATGTTTTTAAACATAATATTTTATTGTGGGGTCCTCTTTTAACTCAAGTTTTAAACGCGTGCAGTGCAACTGGCCTTTTACCCTCCTGGTATGAATCAATCTTGGTTCCCATTTTTAGAAAAGGGGACAGGTCGGACCCAGCCTTTTACAGGCCGATATCCTTTCTAGATTCAACAATTAAGATTATTGGCAGAGTCTTACTATTAAGGTTACAAGACTGGGCGGAAGACCATTAGTTTCTTAGTGATTTACAGTTTGGCTTCCGCAAGGGCATGGGTACAATCGATCAGGGTTCAAATTTGAATATGATGATTGGCAAATACACCAAGGCAAAAAGGGGAAGGTTGTATTTAACATTTGTAGATTTCACTGCAGCGTTTGATTACGTAATCCATAAGGAACTCTGGAGAATTTTAACGAACTTGGGGGTGGAAAGTTCCATAGCTTTATTTCTAAGACAATTATATGCGGGGGCAAAAGCTAGGATCCGCTACGGGGTTGGAGGGGAATGCACTAAGCAGTTTAGGGTGAGGAAGGGCGTGAGACAAGGATTCATCCTGGCACCCTTCCTGTTTATATTATATATAAACGATTTGGGAAGTACCCTGGAGAAAGAGTGTCATGACCTTCCACAAGTTGGTAAGAGACCCATACCCGCATTAATGTACGCTGATGACGCAGTCCTCATGTCACGCACCACAGTAGGCATGCAGAGGTTATTCAGCTGTTTTTCTAATTATATGGCCAAACAAGGGTTAAAAGTTAACATTTCCAAAACTTTTGTGATGAAATGTGGGGCAAGTAATACGAATTTTAGACCCATCTCAATAGGAAAGAAACATATTGAATGTTGTAATACCTTCTCATATTTGGGAATACTTTTAGATAAGAGGTGGACTTGGACCCAGACAATCAGGACCAGGAGACTACTGTTCTCCAAAGCGGTAGCTGCACTTTTAAACTTCAGTAGGAAGTTTGGAAAAAGGGCCCCAGAGGTCCTATTACAGATTTGCAAGGCTAAATGCATTTCCATAGCCATTTATGGGGCAGGTATCTGGGGCTACGAGAATGTTATCTCATTCATTAAAATGTATCGAGAATAGGTTTTAAGTTTTTTATTGATTGTCCCCAATAGTACTTCCACTTTTATTTGCCACACTGAATTAGGCATGGATCACATTGTGGATATATGTAGAATCCAACCGGTACTCTTGTGGCATAGGATCTGGACCTCAGAATCGCTGGAGCTTAACAGACAGATACTTAGGGACTGCGGTAAATTGGATGGGGCTCTGAACATTAGATGGCTAGAGTACATTAAACATTTTGTCTGTAACCTCGGCCACCCTGAATATTTCCTGGAGCCCCTTAGCCTACAAGATGTCAACAGGCAAGAACTCAAAATTAGCTCTTTAAACTTTCCGGAAAATAAGAGAAGACAGATGGAATTGGAATTTGTTTCGGTATGAGCACACCAGCTATTAGTCCCAACTGACAGACTTCAGCCTTATTTAGGCATGTTTACAAGAGACTATGATAGATTTTTGTTGACCCGTTTGAGATTGGGTATTTTTCACAGACTTGTTACTTTTACCACTCAGAATGATTGGTCAAAGGAGCTGTGTAAATGTCCATGTGACGATGTGTCTATCCAATCGACTATACATGTTCTGTTCTTTTGCAAATTTTATTCTTGTAATAGGAAAAGGTGGATTTTGCCAATTTTAAAAAATAGCGGTTTAAGACAATGCCGCCCGCTTTCCTGTTTATACAAACACTAGGAGAAGAACAGCTGATTATTTCAGTTTTAATATTTTTAAAGTATGTTTTAAAATGCAGAAATTCAATCATGGTGTAATCAAAACATCCTAAACTTTACTGGATCTGGACTGTACTGATATTATATGAATTGTACAAACTAATGTATGTATATATTGTGCCATACATTTTTTATTGTGCTTTTATGATTATTACACTTAATCGAATAAAGCTGATTGAATTGAATCGATTAGCGGAGTGGCTGGAAGGGGTATGTTAGGGAAACTTAGCCACACCAGTGGGTTGGCTTGGCCAGATCTAACCCTCCATGAGAGAGTTTTTCCAATTTGGATTTTGGAAGAATAGTGCTTTCTAGGACAAGGATATGCCACACTTTGGAGGAAGTGTTCATACTTCTGGCTGCCACACTGTACCTCATTAGTCAAAGGATCCCCCCTGCTTGTGGCCAAGGAACAATGAATAAATATGGGAGAGCTGCACAGCAACTCAGATCTCTGCCTGAAACTACAAGGAGAAGAAGGACTGCCCTGCTGGAAAACTGGCCTGCACCCCAAAGGCTTGCACTCTGAATGACTGCACCTGCTGCACACTTGGAACTACAGCCCTGAGAACTTTGCCTTACTTTAAGAAGTGAAGGAGTAGACTCCCTGAAATTAACAGGTTAAAACCGGCACCGAGGAGACTTTTAAGGAGGTGGCCAAGTGTATGCTGGGAAACGTACTCCCAACATCCCAAGGACCATCTCAGAGCTTATAGACGCTTGGATTTATATTATGGACACTTTGGAATCCCACAAAGACCTTCTGGAATGAGGTGTAGAAGTTTGGAGAAGATCAGAGATTGTTTGTCAAAAAGCTCCATAAGGTGACCGACCCATCAACGAGAGTCAAACCACCTACTTTGAGCTGCGACCCGGCCTGGATCTCAGGCTCATCCCGCTGAAACCTCTGGTGCTCAAGACTTCCAGGATTTCACTGAGGCCTCATGCTGAGCCAAGCTGCCGTTGTCGACTCGAAACTCAGCCAGACAAGGAGACTTGCTCGTCCTCAAGAGAAAAAGCTCCAGAAAAACAACTAAGAGCGAAAATAAAATTTTTGACTGAGGCCTCCCGCGTAGTGTTTCCAACTAGGGATCCATTACGGTCGGCCTCAAACTTTGACTTTATCCCTGTGAAGATCGACCAGATGTTCCAAGTTGGCGCTTTTGATTTTAGGGCACTAGAAAGTGTTTATTCTTAAAAATAAATATCTTTGGTTCCCTATATTGGATTTTTCCATTTTGGTGTTGTTTTAAAGATAAGAATGTTTCCTATTTTTATAAATTGGTGTTGGAATGTTATTGTGTGTTTTGTCCTACTTATTTAATGTACTGCTATTTTTAAATACTTTACACGCCTCTCTCCTAAGTTAAGCCTCCCTACTCATCGCCAGCTACCAGTGATTGAGCAGGGAAATAATTTATTGAGACCTTGACTGGACTTATTGTGATTATGGCCTGATTACTAGTAGTAAGTCCCTACTTATCCCTGCTAATAATTTAAAGAAGAGGAAGATGATGAAAGTCCAGAGGTGGTGGGGTTGATCTCAGGCTTCCCGAGGGAATAGTTCCTTTGTATGTAGAGGGAGATGACATTGACAAATGGGTGACTGCATTTGAACGGGCCCTTAAGATGAGAAGGGTCCACTCTAAATATTGGGGCTCACTCCTTTGGAAGTTGATCTAAGTAGCAGGGAGGGATAGGCTCCTGACCCTTGTAGGGGATGAGGCGGACTCCTACCCACATATGAAGAAAAGTCTGGTTACGAAATTTGGTCTGTCTCCAGAGTAGTACAGGGTGAAGTTCAAGGACACCCAGAAAATAAAGACACAGTACTCGGTGGACTTTGTAGATATCTCAGCGAAGTCACTAGAGGGCTGGATTCGAGGTAACCAGGTGAGTTCTTATGAGGAGATGTACGGCTTAATTCTTGAGGAGCACATCCTGACTCATTGTGTACAAGAGAAGTTGAGCCAGTATCTAGTGGACTCTAAGCTGCCTGGTCCCAGAGAGCTGGGGGAGACAGCTGATGAGTAGGTGAGAACCCAGGTTTCCAATCAAAACAAGACAGGTGATCAGAGGAATGGAGGACAGGTCCCTCCCAGGGGTAAGCCCAGGGTAAAGATGATAAAAAAAAACAAAGGAGTCCTCACAAGACCCACAAAATCCTGTGCTGGGTGGAGGGAGGCCGAGTCAATCCACTTTCAAGGAGTGGAGGTATCAGGTTAAGTACGTTGACCCTGTAAAGGCAGAAAAGCTCCTTGACCTTTTGAAGGCAGGGAAGTGTTATGACTGTCATCAGTCAGGACATGAGAGAGGAGATTCTGTCTGCACAAAGAAACCCCTCCACCTTTGGGCAGTCCCAGGGGTGTGGGGGTGAAGAGTGTCCCAGAGATGGTGAAGGGGTTTACAGAGGCAACCTTAGTGTCCTTAGGTGGGATGTAAATTGCAACCCAGGCCATCTTGCCTCCCAGCATGAAGAAGTACAGGCACAGGCCAAACATCAATGGAACTGAGGTTGAGGCTCTAAGAGGTATAGGAGGCAGTTTGATTATGGTCACAGAGAAACTGGTTTCTCACGAGCAGACTACACCTGGTGTGTATCACCAGATAACTTTTGCAGACAGCAGAACCAAACTCCATCCCATGGCATTAGTGAATTTGGAATGGGGAGGTGTGACAGTCCCTAAGAAGGTAGTTGTGTCTCCTGCACATACTAGGAAATGGTCTTGAAGTGTCTGACTAGTCAGATGTGGAGAGAATGGTCCATGCAAGGATGCCAGATCTCCCTAAGTGAGTATGTGCTGTGACTAGATCACAGACTGCACAGAAGGGAAATGCTGGACACTCAGACGCTGGAACAATAGGTCAAGCATTCAATGACAAAAGAAAGGACACAGGGTCTGGGAAGCCAGCCCAAAGAACTCTGGAATTCAAGAGGAATTTAATCCTGAGGGGGAGGATCTGACCTCTGATGTAGGGATTCTACCCCTGCAAGATCTGTCTGACTTGGCAGAATTGCAAGGAGCTGGTGGACCCTCCAGAGAGGAGTTGTGTCAGAGACAGAGAGAGTGTCCTACTATTGGGGGCCTGAGGCAGACTGCCTCCCGTCAAGAGAAGGGTGATGTCAGTAGCTTTCACAAAGTCTACTGGGAGGATGGAGTTCTCTACATCAAGGCTAGAAATTGGAAATAAGGGGCTGCCAGGAGTTTGGTGGTCCCCCAGACGTACAGAGAATTTCTCCGTACTGTAAGCCATGATTTCCCTTGGCAGGTAATTTCGGTCAGAGTAAGACGTGTAAAAGTTTGGATAACCATTTCTAAGCCTGGTCGGAGTTTGCGGAGTTTCGCATCGCTGAACTCCGCGAAGTGACCAAAAAACTCCTCTGTGCTACGCGGGATGCAGCAAGCGGCGGAGTGGGCTTGGACATGCCTATTCGCGTTGATTTTCAGTGCAGGGTGTTTGTCCTGTGTTGGAAAATCAATGCGAATGGCACCATGCACAGCGTAAGAGGGCGCTGCTTCTTTTCTGCTGCTCAAGTAGATTTTCTACTCGAGCTGCAACTTTCTCAATGTGAACAGAAGGTTTCTCAAAGCAAGGGGTCGTGACCAACAGCGACCACCCACATTGAGAAACCTAACAACCCGTGGTGAGAAATCTCTGGGAGGTTGATTTTTCTTGCTTGAGTTTGCCACCTTGATGTTGGGGAGCGTTAGCGAGGAAAAATCTCACGGAGAGGTCAATTTTCACCTGCATGTCAATTGGTTGAAACCCCACCAAGACAGGGCAGACATGACCATGCTGATAGTCAGGAGGAGAAGAGGAGACTGAGCCATTTCCAGACCTCCTTTCCAACAATATGCAAGATGGGAAAGTGGAGGGTGTGGTCCTATCTCCCCAGTTGACAGTCCAGCAGCACAGAGGTGCTGGAGCAGTTTGGTGGATGTTTTTTACTTACACTTTCCACAACCCTGTGTTTTAATACCACATAGATTAATTGGCAAGTCAATCATGCCTAGTTTAAAAAATCAGCAATTTCTTAAATTTAACAGGGCATACAAGACTTGTCTCTAGAGTCCACACAAGGGCCTCGACTTGCACTATGGCAGAATGTATGTTAGTGCTTTTCTTCCGGTGCAGTGCCCCATTTCTCTTGGGAAGTTGCATAACATAAACAGGTATTCACATCTGGGGTGGACCATGGATGGGAGAAGGCAAGAAACTACAAGGGAATGGAGATTATATCAAGCTGTTTGAGTTAAGGGGAAAGGAAGGAAAAAAAGAAACTATGACAGGGAGAGGAATGGGAAGTATTTCATTACTTTGTTTTTCATGTAGTGCTTCATTTTTCAGCCATGTCTAACTGCTACAAATCATAAGTGTTATTAATATTTGATTTAATGCTATACAATTGCCTGACCTTGGAAGGATGAATGTTTAAGCTGGACTGACCAAAATATTTGAGCCCTGCAACTTTCAGAGATGTCTGCAGTGAGCATTATCTGACGCGTGGCTCATTATGAATTTTCCAGTATCATGTTGCACTATTTCTGCACATATTACCATTACCATGGGTGGGTGGTGATTACTTGGTGCAATATTACTTAATTACTTCAAGTTTCCATTTGGAATGAGCCATAATATGTAAAAAGTCAGAATTGTGCACTTAGTTCTCCATGGTTCACCATTTTCTAAGCAGTTTTCTCATCCCATTTCAATGAGTGTTTACTGGTCAAAATACAAATGGGCAAAACTACTTGATGTGCGAGTTTATCCACACAAATCATTTTCCCACCCTCTGTCTCTTGCCTTTGTTGTATGCCCAATAGTGAATGTTTGCTTATTATTGACTATTTATACAGAACATCACCTTAGCTATGAGTGAGGGTCAAGCAACCATGGACAGTGAGTCTTATTTTATTTTGAGGGCTAGTGCAGGCACAGAAAGGTATGTCACCAACCATCAGACAGCTTTTCCATGTCCGGAGAAGTCCCAGTTCTGACCTAAGCGGCCTGACAAACTTCTGAGTCATCCATTTGGGACGTGCTGTAGCATCTTCTGTACATACAGCCATAGGCACTTTAGGCAACAGCAATATAGTGCCTAGGGTTTCACTGGAAAAAGGCTCACACCTGACCATCTCCCATGTATGTATGTATGTATAGAGTACTTATAAAGCGCGGCTGCCGCCCGACGGGTATCCTGGCGCTGAGATTACCACTAACAGACACTGTGAGTAACTGAAAGACTAATCAGGAACTAAAAGTTAATTTCTTGGAAAGAGTCTGGTTTTCAAATTTTTCCTAAAACTCAACAAGTTGTCACTTTGTCTAATCTCAATAGGCAATAAATTCCACAGTCTGGAAGCTACCAGACTAAATGATCTGCCTCCTAGACGGGCCTTGTTGAAATGTGGAGTACACATCAGATTAGCTGAGGAAGAGCGCAGATTCCTAGCAGGGGAGTACCATCGAAATTTTCTCTGCAGCGGCTTAGGTCCCATTTTATGTGCTGCCCTATGAACAATACAGAGTGCCTTGAACTGGACTCTCTGTGCCATAGGTAGCCAGAGAAGATCCTTTAAGGCAAGTGACGCAGAGGCTCTATATTGTCTATGTAATGCAAGCTTAGCTGGATCCTTTGTAACTTTTTTAGCAAGGAGTCAGGGGCTCCCAGTAGGAGCGCGTTACAATAATCGAGTCTGCTCATAATAATAGTCCTTATCACTTGTGGTCAGGCTGACATTGGCAGAAAAGGGAGGATTTTTCGCAGGGCTCGGCCCATCTCATCACATGATGGAGGAGTGCGTGAGAATGAATGCCAGTGAGTTATACTGAGTGTAGTTGTGAGTGGAAATAAGTGAGATATAGTGAGTGAGAACAAGTGTGAGTGAGTGACACTGAGTGAGTGGGTGAAAGTGAGTGTGCGGGATTGTGAGAGAGAATGAGTATGAATGAGAGAATGTATGTGAGCATGAGCTAACAAGATTAGGTATACGTGAGTGCGTTGCACTGCTGCTGGTCCTGGTGTCCTGAGGTAGTTCTTGACTTAAGTCATCACAATGGCAAAATGCTGTTGTTGACATATTGGAGATAATTTTTAGCCTCTAGAACATGAGTGGCAAAATCAAAATTGATGAGTACTGGAGGTAAATATTTGCATACAGATACCTAAAGCCAAGTGCTGGCACTGGGACTCTAGAGGTAATTCTTGGTAAAGGGGGCACCTGTGGCAAAATAGTGGTACTTGCACATAAGGTTTTTTCTTGGTTTATGAGATACTTAATGCTTAAATACGTAGGTGAGAGGTAGCAGTGCTGAACTAATGAGAGGTTAGGTGATATGAGCGAAGCAGAAAAGGTATTAAAAGAATGCTAAAGCTGAGATCAAACTTGGAAAGACGGGATTGAGAAATGTGAAAGAGAAAATGACCAGTAACAAGTTCTATTGGTTGTTAGATTAGGCCCATAGAATGCGTATGTAGTTTTTATGTTTTAGTTAGCATTTGCTGCGCCATTTTCGTCTCAGGCTCCATTTTGGGCTATTGGAAACTGATCTTGTTCATTTCTGAGAATTGCCCTCTGCTAAGTTTTGTTTCTGAAATGTTAAGTTCTGTTTCAGTAATGAGTAAACACTAAACAGTTCATGTCAGCGCATAGCTTTCTCAGTAGATAGAGGCCCTTTCCCACTTGTCTGGTGGCGGGCCCAGGGTGAAATGACCTTGGACTGTGTTACGTTGTGTAAGATATGAGAACAGAAACCTTTTTTTAATGTATTTCACTGTTCAGTTGCATCTGCCTGGAAAATTCCACTGTGGGCGTGCCTTTGCTCGGGTATGAAAAGTACACAATGTATCTCTATGCTGGTTGATTTCCGTTCCCTCTGTAGCACTCCTAGCAACTGTACAGATGGGGCCCCACTCTGAGTGTATATGAGTAAACAGTTATTGGTTTGTATTCTACACTGTCCTACCGACTCTCCACTTGGTACGGAAGGCTGAGAGGAGGTCAGTGGTGACCCGCGCGGCCATTTCAGTTCACTTCCCTCAATTGGTGCCCGAACAGGGACTCCTTAGGGTTGTTGACCCATCCCCTTTCCGCAGATGGAGAGGAGGACGAGGACATAATCAGGTCGGATGGATGGCTCGGGGATCCCTGCACGAAGAGTTTCTGTTACTGGCAGCTGCAGCCTTTGTCTCACAAGAGGGTGCCTCGCCCAGCGGTTATGCCGACTGGAGTCCTGAATGGTGAAACCCGTGATCTGACTGTTTGGTTTGAAGAGTCAGCAGTGGAGAACTGGTTTGTTGGTACTTCTAATATCAGCTGAGTCTGTCTTGGTTGTATGCGGATATGGTACCAGTGTGGTTTGAGTTTGTCATGGTCTAAGGACTGTTTTGATTAAAAGTGTTTGCAAATACTTTACCAGGTACAAATAATGATTTTGTTCTTTCTTTGCAATGCCTGGTCTTAGCAAAATGTGGAGTTTCTGTTGTTGTTGTTATTCTGCAGATTCCCGGTTGAAAGAAGCTCAGCATGCACCTATTGAAGGTAGCCATAATTTTGATTTGTATGTGAAACATGGTCTTGGCCCTATTATGTTTAGCAGATTATGGCACAAATATACAAGGGACAATGCCGAATTGCAGTGGCCTTTGACAGGCTCCTCTGATGAACTGAAGATTGGATTTTTACAGGAACAGTTGTTTAAGAGAAGGAGTAGACAGTCGATGTTTGACTCCCTTTGGACTTGGCAGAAGGAGGCCAAACAAAAGTGGTTAAAAATGGAGAAAGATGCACGGAAAGGGTAGGTGCAGACTCTTACACAGAAAGCTGTAGCACATGATAGAGAAAAACAGGAGACAGGAATAGAATGCGATGATAGGAGATTCCGGGTGCATATTGACACGTCTTATTTTGCCAAAGAGGAAGATGATACTTTTGCAGAGGTGTTGTTAGATATTAAACTCCACCTCCTTATGCACCGCAGAAGATATATCCTGTTGTTCCTTTACAGCTGCAGCAGCCTGTCTCGTCCGCTCCAGTTGCCCCCATATCTACAGTTGTTATACCCACAGCTCCGGTTACTGTGCCCCCTATTCCTTCTCTCCTTTCACCATCTTTGACGACGGTGGCCACTATTACATCCACTGTTCGGACTCCTGTGCCCTCTGTTCTTTCTTCTCCTTTGCAATCATTGACTAAAGTACTACCTACTACTCCTATTGCTCCTCTTCCTGCAGTTATTCATCCTTCGTTGGTTTTGGATGTTGGTACACCTGTACGTGGTTTTGAAGACAGGGATTTGGTGAGATTTAGGGAATGAGTAGGCCCTTTGATACGATCTGGAGTAGGGGAGGATGCGAAGAAGTTAATAGCGAGTCAGGCACTGCGGTGGGCGCATAATGCAGTTTATAGGGTTGAGGATATTTGGCGAGTTGTACGTGATTTTGAATAAGGGTGGGCGTAGTTCGCGAAGTAGCACTTCGCGAAGCTACGCAAAGTGAAGTTCGCACTACGCGAGCTACGCGTAGCACTTCGCGAACTGCGTAGTAACATGTTCGCACTGTGCAAGATGTTGTTTTCAATGATTGCACAGTGCGGACAAGCAACCGGCACTGTGCAATCATTGAAAATGGCATCTTGCACAGTGCGAGCTGTAGTTTTCTGCTGCTCGAGTAGATTTTTACTCGAGTGGCAGCTTTCTCAACGCGAACTGGTAGTTTCTCATCGCGAGCGGTCGCGAGCATACGCGACCCCTCGCAATGAGAAACCTCGCGTTGGGAATCTCGCCGGGAGGTTTATTTTCCATGCTCGCGATCGCCAACTTGATGTTGCTGATCGCGAACAAGGAAAAAGTCTCGCCGGGATGTCATTTTGCTTGCTCGCGGTCGCCAACTTGACGTTGAGGACCGCGAGCAAGCAAAAAATGACCGCAGCACTATGCAAAACTACGCTACGCGTGTTCGCACTGTGCTACGTGCAGTTCGCGTAGTGCGAAGTAGCGCGAACTTCGCAAACTACGCGAGCGTAGCGTAGTGCTTCGCCCAGGCCTAATTTTGAACCTTTTTTACAACAGCATGCCCTTCAACATATGTGTGGTACATTGATTGACCTTTGGCATACACATATTGAATCGGAGGCTCCCTAAATATTATTTGATATTAGAGACCACATTTATGTTACTGATTTAGCGCCAGAACAGGTGTTTGCTAATATATCTACCATAGTCTCTTATAGAGGTCAATTGTATGATGAGAGTCCTTCTCAAATAACTCAGTTCCACCCAATTTATCATCCAGAAATACCTGCGTTGATGGATCAGCGCGGTGCGATCACTAGACCGGCCGTGGCTGCCTGCTTCCAGGGCCGGACTGGGAACTGAAAGCAGCCCTGGCAAATTTTGCCAGACCAGCCCCAGCCTGGTGCGTTGCGAGCGAGCGCAGCGACCAAGCCCGTCTGCTAGTAGGGGAGTTTGGGGGGTTCTCCCCCCAAGAAAATTTTGAAAAAAGACAGACCAAAATGGTGAATTTTACAGCATATTTTTCATTACATATTCAATTGTATTAACTTTCAAAGCACAGTAAATAGTAGATGATGACCTTAAAGAGCATCAGGTTACCCAGCCAGTCATATGTATCCATAGACATTCTTTCAGAGAGCACCAAAAATAGACACAAGTAGTGAATCAGAGAGAACAAAGTAAAAGTGAGACCAGCCCCCACATGGTGTGTAGCGAGCAAGCGCAGTGAGCAACCACTACTAGGGGGAGTTTGGGGGGTTGTCCCCCCTAGAAAAATTTGGAGACAGAAAGGCCAAAACAGAGCATTTTTCAACACATTTTTCATTACATATTAGATTTATTAACTTTTATAGCATACTAAATGATTACCTTATGCAATGTCATTCACACCCTGCCAGGGTGTTAATGGTGACCCTGCACTGCACTCCACCATCACTAGCACCAATCAGGCCTGAGGCGGGCCCGTTTTCTTGGCATTAGAGCCCATGGTTCTGTCCCTAAACCTCTGGAAGGAGTGCTGCAATGAACAATCCCTCGAGCACAAGCATGGTGTCTTCTCTGTCAGGTGCTTGAGAGAGAAAGCTGACCCTATGTCCTCCGGTGTTTGCCTCACTGTCACCGACGAGACGCGAGCCTCTGATGGTGTAAGAGCCATCAGGCTGCTGTTAGTGACAACAGGACATCGTTCAAAATTATTTTCATAATGCTTGAGTTGAAGGGGAGCACGCTGTAAGTGTCCCGACCTGTAATAGCATTCGCCACTCCTTCATTCTCCCAGCAGGGGCTTCAATTTGCACCGCTTACCTAGGCCCAGATGCTGGTGCTATAGTTTACAGCTTATTTCACATTATTAACTGAATCACTGTGTTCCCATAATTGTCTTTTATGGTGGACACGTCAAATGTATCTAGAAATATTTGGCAGTGAGGCAGAGAGGATTGTGGTCACTCTCCAGTCTCTCCTTGCTACATATGTCCCTAAGAAGTGTCCAAAGTCTCAGATCTAATAGATTATGTGTGACTACAGTGAAACAGTTTGTTATAGGATTTGGCCCCTGTCCTGTCAGATATGGACCTACCATTGACTTTTCCAAGCCCCAGCTCAAATCAGAGAGCCTTATGCTGTAAGGCAGCCTCTGTCCATTTGTTTATAGGTGGTTGTTCTAGACATGCAATACCCCACATCTTGCCCTCCTCTCTGGCTAATTTGACATCCTCTGTGTCTAGGGTCTCAAAGGTTGTATTAAAGTCCCTGCTATTATCAGATAGGAATGACAATGGATTTTTCCCGATGGTCTTCAAGGCATATGAGGGTTTTAGTCGCTAAACCCCCGACTCCTCTAGCATAGACATTATAAATATCAATAATAGTGGTATTCTCAAACTCTAGATAAATGGCCATGATATCGGGACTGTCGATGTGAAAATCTTACAATTTACAAACTGTGCCAGGCCTAATCCACATTGAAAAATCCCTCCTGAAGGTCGACCAGCATGGCCGCGTGATGCAGGAGTTGAAAAGTTTAAATGGCCATGTTTAAAAAGTGATTCCCGGTACCAAGTTTCCTGGAACAAACAAATATCATACACATCAATGAAACTGATCCAGTCCGGGAGTGCGACTTTGATCCAAGACCAACCCCGTTCCGAGAAATTATAGACATCATGGGTTTAGTCTAAATGCTGCTGAAGGAAGAAGAGAGGATTAAAGAGGCCCAACAGTCTGCAATGTCAGATAGACCCAGAAAGTCACCTGAAACCTGTTGTCATGTGAGACGCTCAAAACATTTTAAGAAGGAGAGTCACCATGCTTCACACAAACAGGGGAATAAGAGGGCCAGTCGAGAGGAGAGACTGGTGGTTGTCAGTCTATATCCTCTATAGGATATCCATCTCATACATGAGACGGGGGCACATAAATCAACTTGATGTCTGTGTTCAGGGCGTCTATATTTAAAATGAATTTTGGTGTCACATAAGTGAGAGGTTCGAACATCAAAGGCCACTAGATTGCCAACTAAGTCCCTCTTCCCAAGGGTTAGCTCAATGCTATCGTACATAGTACCACTTTATGACTGCCTTTTAGCCCTCAAAATATCCTCCTCTATAAGTGAGCAAAAACACCTCACTTTGCGGATCCAGTGAATGATTGTATTAATTAATGCATCCTCACCTTCTTTATACATGGGATGCACGAGTTTGGGGACATTCGTAAAAAATATGGAGAAACTGGCATTAGGGGCTGAAAGTCCTGCACTGGCAAATGAGATGTTGCGTTGGAGCTGGGGGGGGTGCCTTCCCAGTTTGGGCTCCCCATAAGGCTGCTTGTTGTGAATGCTGGAAGGCTGAGAGGAGCTAGAGAGTCGAACAAACACACTCTCATTTATGTGTTCTAATCCCCCGTCCCTCAAAATATTTCCCAAAGGGTAGTCATGTGGGTGGAAATGTGAGAAACTGTGAAGTTCCTAATCTCGTTGGGTTTAGTATACAGCGCGAGAGCTGGCTGTTCGAAGGGTGTTTAGTGCATGTGTTTTTATCAGTGAGAGAGACTCTCAAATAGTCGATTAAGTGTGATAGAAAGACGTGACACCACTAGTTCAGCTATCTGCGAGTTACTGTGGACAGCCCATCAATGGAATCTTCAGAGGTCGCTGTGACCTGCACATTAAAAAAAGGTCTGAAGGCAACACCCCAACTAATGAAAAGAAGGACAGGAAAGCTGGGGTGAGAGCTGGCTTCTCATGTTGGTTGAGAAATTCTGGTAAAGCTCCTCAGCAGCCAAACTCAGTCATCAACAACAAAGTAATATTGTCATAAGGCACTTCAAAATAATCCGATGTGGTGTTCTCACTCTCCAAGTCATAGGCCAGCACAGACAGTGTCAGCACAAGTCAGGGGACGAGGTGCTGGAACAGTCATTGGGAGAAGAGGCATGGAAGACAAACAATCTTGGTACAAGTTGTAAGTCTGTGAAGGCAACCATTCATCATAAATCCCCAACATTCTGCAGAAGCATGAAAATACACCACCTAGGTACAAAAATTGTACATGTTGCAACAAGTCACTTCAAGAGGCACCTCTTAGAATTGGCATGGACATGTCATGGGTTTTCTACTGACTCGCCGGGGACACTTGCTTAGCTTCGCATACAAGATCGCCATCGTCTACATGCTGGTCTTCTACAGGCATGGTGCTACCACTGTAAATGGCGATAGAGCAGTCAGCCGAAGCTGGGCTTCCGGTCAGACTCCGTGTATGACATGGTTACCTCTACCTGCTGGAAGACCCCATGAAGAGTCCGCCACCCCATTCATCTGCTTCCTGTCTCTGCGCTAACCGAGCATGGAAAAGAGAAAGGGGCAGATGAGAAGGCTTCTGCTGTCGGGCAGATTGGGAAACTCCTGCTGTTTTTGCCAGAAGTCGATAAAGACCATAAAACTACACACAAAGCATATAAAGTACAAATAAAGCAAAAGCATAAAATAGGAATGACATCAAATCAGATCAATCCTGATGCAAATTGCATAGCAGCACATTCGAAGCATAACTCAAAGTGGTGATGTATATATGCACTTGGGGGACCAAAAAAACCCAGGTAGAAGAGTCTATTATGTTAACAGGAATATTTGGTACCACCTTGGCATCCATGAATGTATTCATATCGTAGAGGTAATCCTCCAACTTGTGATCATAAAGATACAGAAGTCACATTACCATTAGGTTTTTTTTGTCATTATTTTTCATTAAGCAACTGCACCCTGGTAGCAGAATTCCTGATTAATGAGTGTCATTTACTTTGCCTTTTTCTTAAAATCCTGCTTAGAATTTTTCCCATAATTTTCACAGCAGCACTTGGCGTTCATGCAATGTTCCCCATGTTACTTTACAAACTGCAAGGAAAACTAATGGATCGGATATTGCACATGACTTGTGCAGCCAAGGGGCATAGCAAGGGTACAGTATTCATGTGGATCTTCACCCAGGCCTATAGTGAGTATAGGATTTTTTTGTGTGAAAATCATGATTATTTTGTATGCTTGAGGTCGCTTATTGAGTAATTGGTAGCAGAGACCCGGCATTTTATGAGTGTAATACTGTGCCTAACCTTTAAAAATCTCTGAGACCTAATGCAAGGCATGCGTCGTCTAAAGTCTGTATTATTTGACAAAACTAAGAAATACAATCACAGATGTCTCCCATATATTCAATTTGTTTCTGGAACTTTGGACCCCTTCACTTATATTATTACAAATTAAGCACTGGAAACATGCAATGAACATGTATTCTTTGTGCATCTTTTCTTGTGTATGCATTTTTATCCTAATTCTATGTGCATTGTCTCCAAATATCTGAAAATTCAGTAGTGGTGGGAATTAATTACATTGTACTGAAAACTGTTGAAGGTAGCTTCACACTATGATTAATACATTTATGTCCAAAAAAAGGTACGTCATATGGCCAGTTTCACAAAAGTCATAAAAAAATTAAAAGATCTGCTCTTCAACACATACCTTTGGAGTAAATTTTAGCATTTTTGGCATTCTCGAAGAATTCCATCTGAAGGTTTCTTGGAAAACTAAAATTACTGACTCCTCCCCCATGTAGAATTGTAAGAGGTAGGAGTGTAAAGTGAGGAGAAATTTGCATTTTCACATTTCATCACATTTCGAATTTTTTTGGTTATTTCCCCAAAGCCAAAATAGGTTTTCTCATAAAGAAGAAACATTTTTTTCCGCACCACAACTTTGGGGATGTTTCATCCCCATTTTCATTTTGGAAACGCACTAATGCCTGACCATTTTGTGAACACATCCAAAGATGGCAAACCATGGGTGATTTAATCTGTCAATTTAGGCACACAACAATCTTCACAAATTGGACCATATGTGTGCTTACGAAACACACTATAGCTACTTCGATAATTGTTGCTATTTCTCTAAAGGGTAAGTGTATACCACTAGGAAAGAAAATAGAAATTCAAATTAAAGCGCAAGTCTTAAGTTTATACAAACAGAAAATGGTGGATTTTCTGTGATGAGGTACATCTGGAAGTCTGATGCGGCTCACGTGCCCCACAGAAGCCGTGCCCTCTTTCGTGTGGACTGTGAAACTAAGGCTTTGAGTGCTCAATATTCTTTTCTTAATTTAAGGGCTAGACACTCTCACCTGATAACTGCCCACTATGGGCGTTCTCTCATTACTTATATAACTGCAGGCACCAGATTACCCGTAAATATTATTTTAGACGATAAAGGCCAATAAATGAACAGTTATCAGCAGAACAACTTTATCCACCATAAAAGAACATGCCTGGGCCTTGCACGGTCCCAGGGCTATCTCCAAAATTATGGCATGAAACAACCTGCCTACTTTCTGCCTTTTGCGTGCTCAGTGAACTTTGACTAACTGCGCACCTTTCTAAAATGTTGTTAGGTAATATAAAGGTACACAAACCAGTGTGTTTTCATTTTTAATTCTTTTGAAAAGCAGTGAAAATTACACTTACTTAAACATCTGGAGGCCAGGCCTCAGGCCTACACAGACTATTGCTATGCTGCCTGCCGCTTGTTTCTCCAGTGCGTGTGACTCCCTAACTGACTAAGAGGGCGGGTGCGCGCTGTGTTCTCTGCTGCAGGATGGTGAACTTGGAAAGGGGGCGCAGATGATTGGTCTGACTTGCGCATCATGCCCTAAACTCTCTCTCTCATTGGCAATGACAGTGAGAGTTTAGGGTGCGATGCGCGAGTCGGACCAATCATTGGTGCTTCCGGATGGCTTCTGGTGTTGCATACACTGTCGCAAGAAGGCGGTTGGCGATTACGCGCATGGCACACACTAAATACAGAGTTCAGAATGCACTACATGGACTGTCACCGTGACATTCTGATTTTGTTACTGTGGGCCGATTTTGCGAAAAATAAAATTGGCCCCCAGTAACAAAACCGGCCCCCTGTGACAAAACCGGGCCCCATTCCTTCCAGCCTACCGGGTGATTGACCGGTGCCCGGTATCACCAGTCCGGCCCTGCCCGCTTCCAGGAGCAATGGGTTTATCCTCCATGGAAAAGGAGTGAGGTTTTAGCCCTTACGATTACTCTGTCCGATCCTAGGAAAAATCCTACAGCTAATTATAAGAAATTAACAGAAGCTGCTTCTTCTACTGTAATGACTCTTGCTGATATTGAAATGTTTTTAGGTCTACTTGTTCCGGTCAATAATTGGTGGCAGGTGCTTACTCAAGATCATGTCGCCAATTTGGCGGTACATGGAATGTGATTAAGGGATGGGATCAAGAAAGGAAGCCAGGGGTTAAACCCCGTGCTGAGATACTCGCCTTGCCTGGTCGTATTATTACATACATGCATACACTTATTCCACCTAAGAAAGTAAGCTGGGATAGATTGATGACCTGTCAACAGAAAGATGAGAGTGTATCTGATTTTTTTACTAGGTTTGAAGATACATTTTTAGATTATAGTGGGCAGGATATGTCCATGGAAGGAGGAGTTTGTTTGTTTGTTGATAGGTTTGTCAATAATCTTCTTCCTGAAATAATGACTCATTTGCAGGCGTCTGAAAGTACTTGGTCTACGTCTTCTCCCTCTGTTATTTTGAACATGGCTCAATATTATGAGCATCGAGATCAGGAGGAAAAGGATTAAACAAACAAAAAACATAAGGATTTAAAGACAAATGTGTTGTTGCAGCAGGCATTTCGGGGTAATACCAGAGGATCGGGAGGTTCTTCTCGACAAATCCTAGTTGCCTAGCAGCCTAGTAGCAGCCTTCAATGACACCCTTGGGACATAATCAGTGTGCGTATTGGAAGGAGGAAGGACATTGGCGTAGCCAGTCCTCTGTGCTTTTACAGAAGGTTTCGTCCCCTGGAGGATGCGGTTTTGGTGGTAGAGGCCATGGGACCGACAGAAATAAGAATGCTGTGGGTCCTGTGGGCCGTTCTTATAATAATTATTTTGATGACCCTAGAGACGGATAGTATTATCATGATGATTGTGATTTCAATGATGTGACAGGTATGTCTTACAGTTACGACAGCCATAGATAGGGTGAGGGACCAGTTCAGATACCTGTAGATCATCATGGTTCTTATGTCACAGCGGATTTGCAAGGCTCGACTAAGGAATTTCTGGTGGACACAGGTGCGACAAAAAGTTCTATTTCTCGACATATGGGCAGCCCTATCTGGCCAAAATAATGTTTCGGTAGGTTTTCCCGATGCACCAGTTGTCAGCCCCATTTCAAGACTCCTTGCACTTACTGTTGGACCTTTCACTGTGGAGTCTCCATTCTTGTTAACATCTAATTGTGGTGAGAATTTAGTGGGTTTGGACTTGTTGAAAAAGTTACATGCTACTATTTATTGTTCTCCTGATGGTGTCTGTAGGACTGGGGGTTACCAGGCCCTCTGGGGGTAACGTGGCGCGAGCAGGTAGGCACCCAAAGGCGTACGTATAAAGTGACCATACAGCACACACATCCACTGAGACAGGAAACGCATGCAATGACTGACACCACACCAGTAGGTTGCATGAAAACCAATTAGCTTTATCTAGATCAACGTCAGGTTCTCAAAACATTTCATTAGGAATAAATCTGGCATTTCATTAGAATGTCAAACATGGCATTGAACCAAAGCGCTGCACCTGGCGATTCCTGCGAGCATCAAACACAGCATTTATGCAAAGCGCTGCGCATGGCTATTCAGTCGAGCATTACACATGGCATTTCATTATAGCGCTAAACATTGCATTTCATTCCAGCGCTAAACTGGGAATTTCCTTAGAGCATTAAACCTTGCAATTCATTACAGCGTTAAACTGGGCATTCCCTTAGAGCATTAAACCTTGCAATTCATTACAGTGCTAAACTGGCAAGGAATCAGGGCCCTATAGCCATGTCAGGTCATCACAGCAGTAGCTGTAGCATTGCACCAGAGCAGTAAATCAGAGTGTTAAATTGGAGCGCTAACTATGTAATTCATCAAAGCGCTTCTCAGAGCTAACTAGGGCAGTGGATCCAGGCGCTAAACATAGTATTGGCTCAGAGCATTTCGTAGGGGCCGGAAACCTGGCGATTCCTTCAAGTGTCCCTCCTGGCCGTGGAGACAGTTATTTAGAGTTACGGCGGCCTGAGGCCCTCAGTATGGTGGGGGGTTAACCAGTCTTTCCTTATGCCCAAAATACGCCTGGGGACAGGCTCACCCATAGCCCCTCACAGGGCAGGGGATTCTACGGCCGCCGGCCGGTGCGGGGCCCCGTTCCGGGCAGTAGGGGGCCCATGGACTCCCCCCGGGGGAGGGGAGAGCTCTGGGCCTCTCTCGGGCCTCCCGCCCTCCTCCCCTGGGAGTTACCTTATTTTTCGGCTTCCAGTGGGCCCTTGCGGTGGTTCTCCGGCCGGGCGGGGGCTCGCAATCCTGGGAGCCCCACCCGCCGGCCACCTCGGCCTCCTGGTGATGTCCGGGTCGAGGGCCTCCCCAGCAACGAGGGACCAGCGAGATTGTTGGGGGTTGAGGCCCACCCGCGGCCGCCGTTGGCAGCGCGGCCTGCGGGGGCGCGGCCTCTATCTTCCCAGGAGTCGGCCCCCGTCACGTGACGCTAGGTGTCGGCTTCCCGGCCTTCCCGGCCTACCAAGCCCTTCCTCGAATTCCGGCATCCCTCTCCTCACTGAGGGCCGCGTCGCACAGGCTGCAACGGCAGCGGAGGGGCCCCGGTCTTCCCCGCGGGCTCCGGGGATAGCGGGGCGGTCTGCATGGCACACGGCCGCGGCGGTGAGTGCTTTCCAGGTACCCCACGCAGGGGTGAGGGAACTTAAGGGACGGCCTGCAGCTTGGGGGGCAATTCGCTTGGTGCCCAGCGCCCCCTTACTCCCACAGGAGAGCGCCTCAGGGCAGGCAGGCTGAAAGGGGCAGGCCACACGCCGGTGGTGCTTGGGTAAAGGGTGGGGGGATCCCAGGTGGGGCCAGGGAGCGCAGGGGTGTCACAGCGCTATTGCCTGGCTGATCCCCCAGCAGTTCTGTAGTGAGTTTAAAAGATCTTCTTCGGCGCTTGTTGATTCCTGCGCCCTTGGGGGTTAGTTTCCTGAGGGGGGGGGGGGGGGGTAGGTTGAGTTGGTGACTGAAGAGAGTTCTTGGTCAGACTTGGTAGGTTGTCCCTGGGTTCCCCTCCTGCTGGGCCAGATCAGTGGGATAGTTCAGGATCCCTCACTCAACTTAAAAGGCAGCACCTAAGCCCTGTCACTTCCAGTGGTATAGGTCCCTGACTAGGCCCTACCGCCTAAAACTCCTGCGTAGGTTCCCCCAGGTCTGCGTCGCCCCAACTGACTGAAAAGTTACCCTCCTTTCCTTAAGTATCCCTAGGTCAGGTGACCACTCTCTAAGGCGGCAAAAGTAAACCCCACCCTTATTCTAGAAGGTTCCAGCAGGTTCCAGGAGCTTCCCCACTCTAGCTATAGGAGAAAATGGCGGGCTGGTGTCGCAACAATGTTGTAGGGTCCCAGCCAGCTCCTGGCAGCTAGGGTGCTACTAAAAAGACCACTCCGCAGTAGCAGGGGCCTGTGGCAGCCATATTGGGGGAAGAGAGCACCTGCACCTTAGCATTGATTAGCAATGGAAAGGCGCTCGGAGACCTAAGGCCAACAAAAAAGAGAGTGGAAAAAATGAGGCAAGGGCAAAAACTCAGGGAAAGACCACCCTAAGGCTGACAGGTCTAACACGCGTCCCCCCCAGCCGAAAGAGGTGAGAGCTACCCAACCTCTAGGGAGTTCTCGTCACTAAGGCGGAAAAACCGGGAGAGACCGTCTGCATTGGCGTGGTCAACTCCGGGCCGATGTTGCACCCGAAAGTCCATCCCCTGTTGGGAAATGGACCACCTTAGCAACTTGGGATTTTCGCCTCTCATCTGCATGAGCCAGTGAAGGGGTCGGTGGTCCGTCTGAATCAGGAAGTGAGAGCCAAAGAGGTATGGCCTCAACTTCTTCAGGGCCCAGACCACCGCGAAGGCTTCTCGCTCGATGGTGCTCCATTGCTGTTCCCGAGGGAGGAGTCTTCTAGAGTTGAAGGCCACAGGTTGGTCTTGGCCGTCATCGTTGAGTTGCGTGAGCACAGCACCTATGCCGTGCTCAGAGGCATCCGTCTGCACAATGAATTCTTTTGTAAAGTCAGGTGTTGCAAGCATCGGAGCGGTGCACCTCACGTGCTTCAAGGTCTCGAATGCCTCTTGGCAAGCGGCCGTCCAGATTACTTTTCGTGGCTGCTTCTTGGACGTCAATTCCGTCAAGGGGGCTACGATGGTACCATACCCCTTGACAAACCAGCGGTAATATCCAGTGAGGCCGAGGAAAGCTCGGACCTCAGTTTGGGTCTTGGGGGGCTCCCAGGCCATGATGGTTTCAATTTTGGCCTGGAGGGGTTGCACCTTACCCCCGCCCACCAGGTGTCCCAGGTAAGCGACAGATCCCTGTCCAATCTGGCACTTGCTATCCTTGATAGTTAGACCAGCACGTTGCAGAGCCTGCAGCACCTCCTGGAGATGCTGCAGATGGTCCTCCCGGGTGCTACTGAAGACAGCTATGTCATCCAGATATGCCGCCGAGAAGGACTCCAGGCCAGACAGCACCTGGTTCACCAACCGCTGGAAAGTGGCCGGAGCATTCTTGAGCCCAAAGGGCATCACTCTAAATTGGAAGTGGCCCTCGGGGGTGGAGAACGCTGTTTTCTCCCTTGCTCCATCGGCCATGGCAATTTGCCAGTACCCTGACATCAAGTCGATGGTGCTGAGGTACCGGGCTGCTCCCAGCCGGTCCACCAGCTCGTCTGCCCGTGGGATCGGGTGAGCGTCTGTCTTCGTGACAGAGTTCTGTCAAGGTTACCAAGTCACTCTTACCTTCAGGATACTTGTTCTTACCTGAAAGGTGCTTGGTGGGTTTTGCAGAGACGCAATGGACCAACCTCCCTGAACTCCTAAAATACAACCAGCTATATCTATTGAAAACGCTATGGCCATACAGTAGAAACATGGGGAGGAGGGCCGGATTCGGACGCTAATGGATCCTGTTGTCGACCTGCGAGGCAACAAGAAGTTTTTTGACTAATACGAACGTAAGACTTCCCAAGTCTAATACTCTCTACTTTTAATTTGAGAATAATGTAGTGTAAACGTCCTACCTGCGATTCTACAGGTGTATTCCTAGCGTCCTGTTGTCGTCGTCAAATGGAGTTGTTTTGCAGGAGTGAAGTCCAGGTGAAAATTCGTGTTAAGATGTTGTGTTTTTTCATCAAACCTTCTTTTCCTTTTAAAAGAAATAATCACATATTAACAATTTTAATTCTATATTCAAAAAGGGGTTCACTGTACTCCTATTCTTTTTCTAAACTCTAATCAGGTTTTCACTTACTCCACATATGTACTTTTCCGCATTCTCCATCTTTTTTGACGTAGGTTCTTAGTTTAAAGATAACACATTTGCATCAGAGAATAACATAATTATATCTACTACTCAGCGTATAATCTAAAATTCAAGATTGCCAAAGTAAAGTTCTTCTGAAATATTCAAAGGTAGGTCCAAAAATTGTTCTTATTATTCAAGTTGTTAAATGCTCCTTTCTTGCGTAGGGCGCCTTGTTGAATAACAGAATTAAAAGTCACTTAGCTTTCTCTGTTTCATTTCAGATACCGAGGATCCGTAGTCTACGAATGCCAGGAAGTCCAGAAGTCTGAAGGAAATAAGGTGAGTTGCTGCGATGTCAAGAGTGCTGCTGCGATGCTGCCACGATGCGAACGTGACCGTACTCAGAAGGCCAAGCACCTTCTAGAGGCTCGGGTGTGGCTTTTATAGGCCTGCCACACCTGAACCGCTCCAAACGTTGGTTGACGTCGCTCGCTTTCATACGCGAGGCGACGCCCTTCCATCAAAGATTCCTTCGTTACAGCGCATTCAGCACGTGGCATAATGCGAAGTGTCTTGTGCATATGAGAAGACAAAATACATTAGAAATCAAAAAGGCTACAACGAATTACTTTCAAGGCATTTACCAATGAATCAAAATATGAAAACATACATAAATAAACACATAAACATGTCGCAATCACCTAAGCACTTTGATGACAATAACAGTACCCTAGGGAGTGCAGGATGCACGGGATAGGGGTGGGCTTTTCACATGGGAGCATAAACGACATTAGATCCATAACCACTACGGATCTGTCGTTGTTCTTGCTTGGTTAACTGCGAAAGCGTGACAGTACCCCCCTCTCACAAGCCCCCCCAAAACTTGTGGTACAGGTTTGGGCTTATCAGGATGGCGTAAATGAAAGGCTCTAACTAATCGTGGAGCATTTTGTAAGTTAGCAAGGGGTTCCCATGATCGTTCTTCAGGGCCATATCCTTTCCAGTCCACCAGACCCCTAAAACATTTTGAATCAAGAACTGCTTTGACTTCAAACTCTGGTGTGCCATCTACTTCAATAGCTGAAGGGGGCTTAGTGATTTGAGTATGAGTATGAAATGGTTTTACTAAAGATACATGAAACACTGAGTGAAAATGATATTTAAGTGGAAGCGTCAAACGTACACACACTGGATTGATTACTTTTTCAATAGCAAAGGGTCCTATAAAGCGTGGGCTAAATTTCTTACAACCCTTCAAACGCAAATTCTTGGTTGATAACCACACCTTATCCCCCACTGTATATGACGGTGGAGCAGTTCGATGTTTATCAGTACTTAGTACTTTTTGTGCTTCCTTTGCTTGTGCTAAATGTTATTGCGCTTGTTGTTGAACAGATACTATAGTTTGTAAATACTCATCCACAGTCGGATTTGTTATAAGAGTATTTTCATGTTGAATGATCATTTTAGGATGAAATCCATAAGTGCAAACAAAAGGAGACATGCCACTTGATGAATGATCCATGTTATTGTATACAAGTTCCATAGCCCATAAAATATCTGACCATTCACTATCACAAGTGGCCAACATACAACGTAAATATTGCTCAATAGTTTGATTTGTTCTTTCTGTCAAGCCATCAGTTTGTGGATGGTAACTGGAAGAGGTGCGTACTTCCAAATGTACTACTTTCCCTAAATGTTGCCAAAAATGGGAAATAAACTGGGCGCCCCTATCTGAAAGTACTACAGAGGGAATACCATGTAATCTAATTATTTCCTTTGCAAATACCTGAGCCATTTCAAAAGCAGTTGATAATTTACATAGAGGAATGAAATGAGCTTTTTCGAGTGAAATGGTCAACAACAGTCATGATAGTAGTAAACCCAGAGTGTGTACATGGTAACTCTACAATAAAATCTAGAGATACTGTGTGCCATGGTTGTGGGGGTAATGGTAAAGGTTGTAAAAATCCCCTTGGGGTATGATGCATGGGTTTATTTTGAATACAAGTTACACAGGTGTCTACATAATTTTTGATGTCATTAAACATAGAAGGCCACCAAAACTGTCTCTTAATTAAATGATACATCTTAGTTATACCTGGGTGAGCAGCAAAAAGCGTATCATGATGGATTTGCATGATTCGATTTTGCAACTGAGATGTTGGTACAAAGATCTGGGGCCCGATTCACAGAACTAACTTAAGACAAAATCCTAAACTTACTACCATTTTGGTATTCACAGAAGGCACTTACTCATTTTGGTATTCACAGAAGGCACTTACTGATTTCGGTATTCACAGAAGTTAGGAGTCCTAACTTTAGGACTCCTAAATGCCTTCTGTGAATACCGAAAGTCTTAAAATTAGGATTTTTCTCAGTTTAGTAGTAGTATAGTTAGGACTCCTAACTTTAGGACTCCTAAATGCCTTCTGTGAATACCGAAAGTCTTAAAATTAGGATTTTTCTCAATTTAGTAGTCCTAAATTTACTTAGGACTACTAAATTGAGAAAAATCCTAAAAGCTTTTGGAGAATGGCTCTTACTTGCTTTACATGTTCTTCTGTGGTTTTCGAATAAATTAAAATATCCTCAATGTATACCACACAACATATGTCCAAAAATTCTCTTAATACTTCATTTATAAAAAACTGAAATGCAGCTGGAGCATTGCAGAGTCCGAAGGGCATGACTTGATATTCGTATAAACCAAATTTGGTACAGAAGGCAGTCTTCCATTCATCGCCCTCACGAACTCAGGAACTCTTACCAGATGATATGCTCCACGTAAATCCAGTTTTGTATAAATGGTAGCGTCTTTAATTTGGTCCAATAATGTTGGTATCAATGGCAATGGGTATCGATTTTTAATAGTCACGTTATTTAATGCGCGATAGTCAATACAGGTGCGCAATTCACCTCCTTTCTTCGGAAGGAAAAAAAGACGCGACGAAACCGGTGACTTAGAGTGTCTGATAAAACCATTGGCAAGGTATTCATCTAGATAATTTCGTAGATGGTTATTCTCGGATTCGGTTAGGCCATAAATTCGACTACAAGGCAATGTAGCACCAGGAGTTAAATCTATGCGACAGTCAAAGTTTCTATGTGGGGGTAAAGTATTTGCCCTTTTTTTGTCAAAAACATCTAAAAGATCTTCATATTCTTGAGGCACTCCCTCAAGTAACAAAATATTGTTTGATTCTATTGGGAAATCATAACCTTGGACCAAATGTTCCTTTTCTTGATGTTGAAAACAATAGGATACACAATGTTCAGATTTAAACAAAATGGTTTTTTGTACCCAATCAATATGTGGATTATGTAACACCAACCAGGGAATTCCTAGTATTAAACGAAACTGTGGAGCATCAATAATGTCAAATGTAATTTTTTCACTATGTTTAGTGGAACAAGTCATAAGAAGATTTTCAGTGTGATGTCTAATAGGTCCTGATGTTAATTCCTTTCCGTCAACTGCTCGAACTCTTTCTGGGGTATCCTTAAGTACCTTCTGTATACCCAAGTCATTCATCAATTGAGCATCAATAAAATTTCCTGTTGCGCCTGAATCAATTAATGCATCTATTGACCATGCTCTATCTTTATTACTTAAAGATTGCAACAGTACTCAAATACTAATATGACATTGTGAAGTGGTTGGTGTAATGGAGGCCAAGGTAGATTGCTTACTCGAAAAACTGACCTCTTCGTTAGTCGAGCTTGTTAGTTTTCCGATACTTGAGAAACTGCTAAATCTGAAACCTTATTTTTGGATTTTATAGGTTTGGTAGGACAATCTCTCACAAAATGTCCTGCTTTTCCGCAATACAAACATTGATTTAATTTTCTGCGTTTCTCTTTTTCTTCTTTGGTCAAGGGCCCCCTGAGGGTTCCTATCTGCATAGGTTCTCCTGAATCAGTCTTGTTAAATGTTTCAGTTTTAGTGAATACCCTATCCTTAAATTGAAAGATCTTATGATCTGTCCTTCCTTTTTCACCTCGTCTTTCAGAGAGGCGATGGTTCAGTTTCACTACTAGGTCTATGAAGTCCCCGCAATCTGTGGGAGGATCTAAAATCTGGGTGACAATATCTTTTAAATCGTCTTTCAGACCTTTATAAAACAAAGAAACTCTTTTTTCTTCTGGCCATTCTGTCTCAATTACTAGTCTATTGAATACTGAAATATAATGTAAAAGATCAGAAGAACCTTGTTTTAATTGCAATAATTCATGATCTGCCGATTGCACAAAAACATGTTTAGCAAACAATTTTTTCATTGATTCCTTAAATCGTCTAAGATCATAGAGAATGGGGTCGTTTTGATCTACTATGGGTACTGACCATAATGCTGCATCCCCAGCTAAATATGACAAAATAAAAGCTACTTTAGGGGAATCATCTGGAAATGCCGCCGGTTTAGCGATGAAATGCAAATTACATTGATTCAGAAAAATTGTGAACTTGTTGCTATCCCCATTGAATCTTTCCGGGGGCGCTAAAGGAACCGATACCGGAGTTATTACTTGAATTTGTGTCGGTAACACATCTGTACCAGCACTATGTGATTTATGCGTCTGAGGTTGAAAGCTGGATGGTTTTAAAATAGGTTTATTTGCAGATGGAAAACTCCAAGGTTGGGCTTGGGTTCTGCTTATTCCTATATTAGCCTGTAAAACCGAAATATCTTTTCGTAATTCAGCGTTTTCATTCTTAATATCTGTTAGGAGAGTTGCGTGGGCTTGGCCTTCTGTCAAGGTTACCAAGTCACTCTTACCTTCAGGATACTTGTTCTTACCTGAAAGGTGCTTGGTGGGTTTTGCAGAGACGCTATGGACCAACCTCCCTGAACTCCTAAAATACAACCAGCTATATCTATTGAAAACGCTATGGCCATACAGTAGAAGCTTGGGGAGGAGGGCCGGATTCGGACGCTAATGGATCCTGTTGTCGACCTGCGAGGCAACAAGAAGTATTTTGAGTAATACGAACGTAAGACTTCCCAAGTCTAATACTCTCTACTTTTAATTTGAGAATAATGTAGTGTAAACTTCCTACCTGCGATTCTACAGGTGTATTCCTAGCGTCCTGTTGTCGTCGTCAAATGGAGTGAAGTCCAGGTGAAAATTCGTGTTAAGATGTTGTGTTTTTTCATCAAACCTTCTTTTCCTTTTAAAAGAAATAATCACATATTAACAATTTTAATTCTATATTCAAAAAGGGGTTCACTGTACTCCTATTCTTTTTCTAAACTCTAATCAGGTTTTCACTTACTCCACATAAGTACTTTTCCGCATTCTCCATCTTTTTTGACGTAGGTTCTTAGTCTAAAGATAACACATTTGCATCAGAGAATAACATAATTATATCTACTACTCAGCGTATAATCTAAAATTCAAGATTGCCAAAGTAAAGTTCTTCAGAAATATTCAAAAGTAGGTCCAAAAATTGTTCTTATTATTCAAATTGTTAAATGCTCCTTTCTTGCGTAGGGCGCCTTGTTGAATAACAGAATTAAAAGTCACTTAGCTTTCTCTGTTTCATTTCAGATACCGAGGATCCGTAGTCTACGAATGCCAGGAAGTCCAGAAGTCTGAAGGAAATCAGGTGAGTTGCTGCGATGTCAAGAGCGCTGCTGCGATGCTGCCGCGATGCGATCGCGACCGTACTCACAAGGCCAAGCACCTTCTAGAGGCTCGGGTGTGGCTTTTATAGGCCTTCCACACCCGAACCACACCCAAACGTTGGTTGACGTCGCTCGCGTTCATACGCGAGGCGACGCCCTTCCATCAAAGATTCCTTCGTTACAGCGCATTCAGCGCGGGGCATAATGCAAAGTGTCTTGTGCATGTCAGAAGACAAAATACATTAGAAATCAAAAAGGCTAAAACGAATTACTTTAAAGGCATTTACCAATGAATCAAAATATGAAAACATACATAAATAAACACATAAACATGTCGCAATCACCTAAGCACTTTGATGACAATAACAGTACCCTAGGGAGTGCAGGATGCACGGGATAGGGGTGGGCTTTTCACATGGGAGCATAAACGACTTTAGATCCATAACCACTACAGATCTGTTGTTGTTCATGCTTGGTTAACTGAGAAACCGTGACAAGTTCAATACCCTGTAGTCCACACAGAACCGATTTCTGGTGTGGTGCCCGGTGTGGCCGCTTTCGGCACCAACACTACCGGACTAGCCCACGGGCTGCTGGAAGGTTCGATCACCCCCAGCTCCATCATTTTCGCCACCTCACTCTGGATGCTGTTCTTCACTCTGTCCGATAGCCCATAAGACTTGTTCTTTACCGGTGGGCTGTCCCCTGTGTCCACATCATGGGTACACAGATGAGTGATTCCATGCGTGAGGGAAAACAACGAGGCATGCTGCCCCAACACCTGTCGGCAGTCTCTCTGTTGCTCTGGGGTCAAAGATGGGGAGAAGATCACGCCCTCCACCGATCCATCCTTCTCCTGGGCCGCCAGAAGGTCATGAAGAGTCTCACTCTCTTCCTCCTCGCTCCCATCCGTCACCATGAGGAGAGCAAGCTCAGATCGCTCATGTTGTGGCTTCAGGCGGTTGACGTGGCTGCGGAATGCCAGCGTGTAGCTGACGACATCGCGGGGAAGCTTCTTCGAAGTCTTCTCCCACCCCTCCTTCACTAGGCTAAGGGGCCCCCTAACGGGGTGGCCATAGAGCAGCTCAAAAGGGCTGAACCCGACTCCCTTCTGCGGCACCTCACGGTATGAAAACAGCAGGCAAGGGAGGAGGACTTCCCACTTCCACCTCAAGTCCTCTGGTAGGCTCCGGATCATCCCTTTTAGGGTTTTGTTAAAGCGCTCTACGAGACCGTTAGTCTGGGGGTGGTAAGGAGTGGAGAACCGATAGGTCACCCCACACTCCTTCCACATGGCCTGCATGTAGGCCGACATGAAATTCGTGCCCCTGTCTGACACCACGACCTTGGGGAGTCCCACTCGGGTAAAAATCCCCAACAGGGCCCGCGCCACCACCGGTGCAGTGATGGTCCTCAGAGGAATAGCCTCCGGGTACCGAGTGGCGTGGTCCACTAATACCAGAATTAACCGGTGTCCCGCAGAGGTCAGAGGGTCCAACGGCCCAACAATGTCGATTCCGACCCACTCAAAAGGGGTCCCGACCACCGGGAGCGGTTCCAAAGGGACCTTCAACTTCGTCCCTGTCTTGCCACTTTCCTGTCAAGTCTTACAGGTCTTACAGTAGGTGTGAGAGGCAACTCTCCTCCTGAGCCAATAAAAATGTGGGACCAACCGTGCAAAGGTTTTGTCTTGACCCAGGTGTCCGGCTAAGGGTATTTCATGCGCCAATTCCAATAGGAAGGCCCGGTAGCATTGGGGGACCACTAAGGCCCTCGAAGATCCATGCACCGGACCCTTAGGCTCACTGTAAAGGAGGCCATCCTCCCAATACACGTGATAGCTGCCAGTCTCCTGATTGGTCGCTTGGGCTTCGGCCTGCCGCCGCATGCCATCAAGCGTGGGTCACTCCTTCTGCGCCCGACAAAATTCCTCCCGGGTAGGCCCTCCTGCCACATGCCAGTTGGCAAGGGTCGGCAAGTCCCCCAAGGGAATGACATCCACCTCCGCGGACTCCGGGGGTACCTCCCCAGGCTCCCCATCCATCACACGGGGCGTGTCCTCCACCACATTCTCCTCTCCAAGATCGGCGTTGGGTTGGGCCATTATCCCAGGCTCCAACCCAGGTTGAGTCCCATGCCGGGCAGCCATGGACCTCGTGACTACGCAAGTCCATCCTGGTAACCCCAGCATCTCAGTGTGGGCTTTTAACTCCACTTCTTTTCAGACGGTGTGCTCTAGATCATTCCCTAGTAAACACTCCACAGGCAAGGCAGGGCTCACCGCAACTCTCAACGGGCCTTTGACTCCTCCCCACTCAAAGGGAACTTGAGCCACTGGATAGTGACTCACACTGCCGTCAGCCAACACGGCCGGATGGAACTCATCAGGGATCACCTGCTCAGGGGACACCAGCTGCCTCACCTCGGTGGTCATGCTGGCACCTGTGTCCCTCAGAGCCTCCACCTCCTCCCTGTTAACCTTCACCCTCTGCTGGTACTTAGCAGTGTTAGGGGGTAGGGACGCCACTGGGACCATCTCTCTATCCCCGAGTGAAACCAGGGTCAGGCCTGTCCACTCCCCTCCCCTATCTAGGGGCAGCTCCACGCCAAGCACTACACTAGCCACCCCGGGGCTCTTCCCGCCCGTGGGGGCTGGGGGTCTCTTGCGACACTTAGGATCGCCCTTGTAGTGTCCAATCTCCCCACATTCATAGCACCGTACAATCCTTGGCTGCAGACTCTTGTCAGGGTAAGTGGGCTTTGGGGAACTGGACTGAGGTGGGGTCCGTACTCCTTTCCCAAACTGTCTAGTTTGTGGGCCTCGTGAGAACTCCACCTTTTTATCTCCCCCCTCTTTCTTCTGGGGGAAACCCTGTCCGCCTTTCGGGCCATCTCCCCCGGGGCCCTTGTGAGACACCCGGGTGCTAACCCAAATGTCCGCCTCCTCCGCAAGCTCACGGGGATCGGTCAGCTTGCGGTCCACCAGATGTTGGCGCAGCTCCGGAAAACACTTATCCAAGAGGTGCTCTCTCAAAAATAAATTGTACAAGCCCTCATAATCCTGTACATCGCTGCCACGCACCCAACCATCTAGAGCCTTACGGGCATAATCAAAAAAATCCACACAATTTTGCGTGGACAGCTTATGGCTACCACGGAACTTCTGACGATACCTTTCAGGGTTGAGGCCAAACTTCTTAAACAGCGCCTCTTTCATGGGGGCATACTTGACTTGGTCCGCCTTTGCTAGGTACAAAAGGGTGTCCCTGACATTGGGAGGTATGTAACGATACAGGCCACCCCCCCAGTTGCTTTCAGGCACCCCATGGGCTGTCAAGGCCACCTCATACGCCTCCAGCCACTTGGCGATGTCAACCCCCACAGTGTAACTCGCAATCACATCCTTGGGTAGATAAAATTTAGGCTCCTGTTGAGCCTTTGGTACGCTGCCACCATTAGCATTCCCTGGCGCATTCAACTGTAGTGCTCGCAGCTCCAACTCTTTAAAATGAAGCTCGTGCGCCAGCTTCTTCTCCTCCATCGCAAATCTTCTACTCTCCCTTTCTCTTTCCATTTCGTGGTCCAGCTTGGCAAACTCCCACTTCAACTGCCTCTCCTCCCTCCTGTCCTCATACTCTTCTGGCGACGCACTCCTCCCAGACCCTACACTACTGCTTGCCCCGGAATGTCTCCCTGGCTGCAAGTTTTCAGAAACATCCACCTGCAGTAGGTCTAGCTCCTCCTGCGCGCTCGCCTCCTGAGGTGCACCCTGCCCCTCCTGTTCCCCATCCCCTCTCCCCTCTGGGTGGGCCTCTACCAATGCCCTCAAGGCTGCACGGAGTTCCGGTCCTTTGGCTCTCCTCACCCAAGGCACCCCCATCTCCTGCCCGAATTCTCTCAGCTGCCTTACTGTATACCCTTCAAGGTTGGCTAACTGGAACTCCATTGTGACAGGTGGGGACCCATATATCAAGGGAAAAAAAATACTAAGATGTAGGTAACAGTACTGGGCTAACCAGGACTCCGCACACTCAGTTTAGACAGTGGGGGTCAATTGATGCAGAAATCACATACACAATAGGCGTCCAATTGCGGCGCCCTCCGTCTCACTGGAGGGTGCTGTATAGTCACAGGTCCTTCCACCGCTGCCACCAATGTAGGACCGGGGGTCACCAGGCCCTCTGGGGGTAACGTGGCGCGAGCAGGTAGGCACCCAAAGGCTTACGTGTAAAGTGACCATACAGCACACACATCCACTGTGACAGGAAACGCACGCAATGACTGACACCACACCAGTAGGTTGCATGAAAACCAATTAGCTTTATCTAGATCAACGTCAGGTTCTCAAAACATTTCATTAGGAATAAATCTGGCATTTCATTAAAACGTCAAACATGGCATTGAACCAAAGCGCTGCACCTGGCGATTCCTGCGAGCGTCACACACAGCATTTATGCAAAGCGCTGCGCATGGCTATTCAGTCGAGCATTACACATGGCATTTCATTATAGCACTAAACATGGCATTTCATTCCAGCGCTAAACTGGGCATTTCCTTAGAGCATTAAACCTTGCAATTCATTACAGCGTTAAACTGGGCATTCCCTTAGAGCATTAAACCTTGCAATTCATTACAGTGCTAAACTGGCAAGGAATCAGGGCCCTATAGCCATGTCAGGTCATCACAGCAGTAGCTGTAGCATTGCACCAGAGCAGTAAATCAGAGTGTTAAATTGGAGCGCTAACTATGTAATTCATCAAAGCGCTTCTCAGAGCTAGCTAGGGCAGTGGAACCAGGCGCTAAACATAGTATTGGCTCAGAGCATTTCGTAGGGGCCAGAAACTTGGCGATTCCTTCAAGTGTCCCTCCTGGCCGTGGAGACAGTTATTTAGAGTTACGGCGGCCTGAGGCCCTCAGTATGGTGGGGGGTTAACCAGTCTTTCCTTATGCCCAAAATACGCCTGGGGACAGGCTCACCCGTAGCACCCTCACAGGGCAGAGGATTCTACGGCCGCCGGCCAGTGCGGGGCCCCGTTCCGGGCAGTAGGGGGCCCATGGACTCCCCCCGGGGGAGGGGTGAGCTCCGGGCCTCTCTCGGGCCTCCCGCCCTCCTCCCCTGGGAGTTACCTTATTTTTCGGCTTCCAGTGGGCCCTTGTGGTGGTTCTCCGGCCGGGCGGGGGCTCGCGATCCTGGGAGCCCCACCCGCCGGCCACCTCGGCCTCCTGGTGATGTCCGGGTCGAGGGCCTCCCCAGCAACGAGGGACCAGCGAGGTTGTTGGGGGTTGAGGCCCACCCGCGGCCGCCGTTGGAGGCGCGGCCTGCGGGGGCGCGGCCTCTACCTTCCCAGGAGTCGGCCCCCGTCACGTGACGCTAGGTGTCGGCTTCCCGGCCTTCCCGGCCTACCAAGGCCTTCCTCGAATTCCGGCATCCCTCTCCTCACTGAGGGCCGCGTCGCACGGGCTGCAACGGCAGCGGAGGGGCCCCGGTCTTCCCCGCGGGCTCCGGGGATAGCGGGGCGGTCTGCATGGCACACGGCCGCGGCGGTGAGTGCTTTCCAGGTACCCCGCGCAGGGGTGGGGGAACTTAAGGGACGGCCTGCAGCTTGGGGGGCAATTCGCTTGGTGCCCAGCGCCCCCTTACTCCCACAGGAGAGCGCCTCAGGGCAGGCAGGCTGAAAGGGGCAGGCCACACGCCGGTGGTGCTTGGGTAAAGGGTGGGGGGATCCCAGGTGGGGCCAGGGAGCGCAGGGGTGTCACAGCGCTATTACCTGGCTGATCCCCCAGCAGTTCTGTAGTGAGTTTAAAAGATCTTCTTCGGCGCTTGTTGATTCCTGCGCCCTTGGGGGTTAGTTTCCTGAGGGGGGGGTAGGTTGAGTTGGTGACTGAAGAGAGTTCTTGGTCAGACTTGGTAGGTTGTCCCTGGGTTCCCCTCCCGCTGGGCCAGATCAGTGGGCTAGTTCAGGATCCCTCACTCAACTTAAAAGGCAGCACCTAAGCCCTGTCACTTCCAGTGGTATAGGTCCCTGACTAGGCCCTACCTAAAAAGACCACTCCTCAGTAGCAGGGGCCTGTGGCAGCCATATTGGGGGAAGAGAGCACCTGCACCTTAGCACTGATTAGCAATGGAAAGGCTCTCGGAGACCTAAGGCCAACGAAAAAGAGAGTGGAAAAAATGAGGCAAGGGCAAAAACTCAGGCAAAGACCACCCTAAGGCTGACAGGTCTAACACGCGTCCCCCCCAGCCGAAAGAGGTGAGAGCTACCCAACCTCTAGGGAGTTCTCGTCACTAAGGCGGAAAAACTGGGAGAGACCGTCTGCATTGGCGTGGTCAACTCCGGGCCGATGTTGCACCCGAAAGTCCATCCCCTGTTGGGAAATGGACCACCTTAGCAACTTGGGATTTTCGCCTCTCATCTGCATGAGCCAGCGAAGGGATCGGTGGTCCGTCTGAATCAGGAAGTGAGAGCCAAAGAGGTATGGCCTCAACTTCTTCAGGGCCCAGACCACCGCGAAGGCTTCTCGCTCGATGGTGCTCCATTGCTGTTCCCGAGGGAGGAGTCTTCTAGAGTTGAAGGCCACAGGTTGGTCTTGGCCGTCATCGTTGAGTTGCGTGAGCACAGCACCTAAGCCGTGCTCAGAGGCGTCCGTCTGCACAATGAATTCTTTTGTAAAGTCAGGTGTTGCAAGCACCGGAGCTGGGCACCTCACGTGCTTCAAGGTCTCGAATGCCTCTTGGCAAGCAGCCGTCCAGATTACTTTTCGTGGCTGCTTCTTGGACGTCAATTCCGTCAAGGGGGCTACGATGGTACCATACCCCTTGACAAACCAGCGGTAATATCCAGTGAGGCCGAGGAAAGCTCGGACCTCAGTTTGGGTCTTGGGGGGCTCCCAGGCCATGATGGTTTCAATTTTGGCCTGGAGGGGTTGCACCTTACCCCCGCCCACCAGGTGTCCCAGGTAAGCGACAGATCCCTGTCCAATCTGGCACTTGCTATCCTTGATAGTTAGACCAGCACGTTGCAGAGCCTGCAGCACCTCCTGGAGATGCTGCAGATGGTCCTCCCGGGTGCTACTGAAGACAGCTATGTCATCCAGATATGCCGCCGAGAAGGACTCCAGGCCAGACAGCACCTGGTTCACCAACCGCTGGAAAGTGGCCGGAGCATTCTTGAGCCCAAAGGGCATCACTCTAAATTGGAAGTGGCCCTCGGGGGTGGAGAACGCTGTTTTCTCCCTTGCTCCATCGGCCATGGCAATTTGCCAGTACCCTGACATCAAGTCGATGGTGCTGAGGTACCGGGCTGCTCCCAGCCGGTCCACCAGCTCGTCTACCCGTGGGATCGGGTGAGCGTCTGTCTTCGTGACAGAGTTCTGTCAAGGTTACCAAGTCACTCTTACCTTCAGGATACTTGTTCTTACCTGAAAGGTGTTTGGTGGGTTTTGCAGAGACGCAATGGACCAACCTCCCTGAACTCCTAAAATACAACCAGCTATATCTATTGAAAACGCTATGGCCATACAGTAGAAACATGGGGAGGAGGGCCGGATTCGGACGCTAATGGATCCTGTTGTCGACCTGCGAGGCAACAAGAAGTTTTTTGAGTAATACGAACGTAAGACTTCCCAAGTCTAATACTCTCTACTTTTAATTTGAGAATAATGTAGTGTAAACGTCCTACCTGCGATTCTACAGGTGTATTCCTAGCGTCCTGTTGTCGTCGTCAAATGGAGTTGTTTTGCAGGAGTGAAGTCCAGGTGAAAATTTGTGTTAAGATGTTGTGTTTTTTCATCAAACCTTCTTTTCCTTTTAAAAGAAATAATCACATATTAACAATTTTAATTCTATATTCAAAAAGGGGTTCACTGTACTCCTATTCTTTTTCTAAACTCTAATCAGGTTTTCACTTACTCCACATAAGTACTTTTCCGCATTCTCCATCTTTTTTGACGTAGGTTCTTAGTTTAAAGATAACACATTTGCATCAGAGAATAATATAATTATATCTACTACTCAGCGTATAATCTAAAATTCAAGATTGCCAAAGTAAAGTTCTTCTGAAATATTCAAAGGTAGGTCCAAAAATTGTTCTTATTATTCAAGTTGTTAAATGCTCCTTTCTTGCGTAGGGCGCCTTGTTGAATAACAGAATTAAAAGTCACTTAGCTTTCTCTGTTTCATTTCAGATACCGAGGATCCGTAGTCTACGAATGCCAGGAAGTCCAGAAGTCTGAAGGAAATCAGGTGAGTTGCTGCGATGTCAAGAGTGCTGCTGCGATGCTGCCGCGATGCGAACGTGACCGTACTCAGAAGGCCAAGCACCTTCTAGAGGCTCGGGTGTGGCTTTTATAGGCCTGCCACACCTGAACCGCTCCAAACGTTGGTTGACGTCGCTCGCGTTCATACGCGAGGCGACGCCCTTCCATCAAAGATTCCTTCGTTACAGCGCATTCAGCACGGGGCATAATGCGAAGCGTCTTGTGCATATGAGAAGACAAAATACATTAGAAATCAAAAAGGCTACAACGAATTACTTTCAAGGCATTTACCAATGAATCAAAATATGAAAACATACATAAATAAACACATAAACATGTCGCAATCACCTAAGCACTTTGATGACAATAACAGTACCCTAGGGAGTGCAGGATGCACGGGATAGGGGTGGGCTTTTCACATGGGAGCATAAACGACATTAGATCCATAACCACTACGGATCTGTCGTTGTTCTTGCTTGGTTAACTGCGAAAGCGTGACAGTACCCCCCTCTCACAAGCCCCCCCAAAACTTGTGGTACAGGTTTGGGCTTATCAGGATGGCGTAAATGAAAGGCTCTAACTAATCGTGGAGCATTTTGTAAGTTAGCAAGGGGTTCCCATGATCGTTCTTCAGGGCCATATCCTTTCCAGTCCACCAGACCCCTAAAACGTTTTGAATCAAGAACTGCTTTGACTTCAAACTCTGGTGTGCCATCTACTTCAATAGCTGAAGGGGGCTTAGTGATTCGAGTATGAGTATGAAATGGTTTTACTAAAGATACATGAAACACTGGGTGAAAATGATATTTAAGTGGAAGCGTCAAACGTACACACACTGGATTGATTACTTTTTCAATAGCAAAGGGTCCTATAAAGCGTGGGCTAAATTTCTTACAACCCTTCAAACGCAAATTCTTGGTTGATAACCACACCTTATCCCTCACTGTATATGACGGTGGAGCAGTTCGATGTTTATCAGTACTTAGTACTTTTTGTGCTTCCTTTGCTTGTGCTAAATGTTATTGCGCTTGTTGTTGAACAGATACTATAGTTTGTAAATACTCATCCACAGTCGGATTTGTTATAAGAGTATTTTCATGTTGAATGATCATTTTAGGATGAAATCCATAAGTGCAAACAAAAGGAGACATGCCACTTGATGAATGATCCATGTTATTGTATACAAGTTCCATAGCCCATAAAATATCTGACCATTCACTATCACAAGTGGCCAACATACAACGTAAATATTGCTCAATAGTTTGATTTGTTCTTTCTGTCAAGCCATCAGTTTGTGGATGATAACTGGAAGAGGTGCGTACTTCCAAATGTACTACTTTCCCTAAATGTTGCCAAAAATGGGAAATAAACTGGGCGCCCCTATCTGAAAGTACTACAGAGGGAATACCATGTAATCTAATTATTTCCTTTGCAAATACCTGAGCCATTTCAAAAGCAGTTGGTAATTTACATAGAGGAATGAAATGAGCTTTTTCGAGTGAAATGGTCAACAACAGTCATGATAGTAGTAAACCCAGAGTGTGTACATGGTAACTCTACAATAACATCTAGAGATACTGTGTGCCATGGTTGTGGGGGTAATGGTAAAGGTTGTAAAAATCCCCTTGGGGTATGATGCATGGGTTTATTTTGAATACAAGTTACACAGGTGTCTACATAATTTTTGATGTCATTAAACATAGAAGGCCACCAAAACTGTCTCTTAATTAAATGATACATCTTAGTTATACCTGGGTGAGCAGCCAAAAGCGTATCATGATGGATTTGCATGATTCGATTTTGCAACTGAGATGTTGGTACAAAGATCTGGGGCCCGATTCACAGAACTAACTTAAGACAAAATCCTAAACTTACTACCCTTTTGGTATTCACAGAAGGCACTTACTCATTTTGGTATTCACAGAAGGCACTTACTCATTTCGGTATTCACAGAAGTTAGGAGTCCTAACTTTAGGACTCCTAAATGCCTTCTGTGAATACCAAAAGTCTTAAAATTAGGATTTTTCTCAGTTTAGTAGTAGTATAGTTAGAACTCCTAACTTTAGGACTCCTAAATGCCTTCTGTGAATACCGAAAGTCTTAAAATTAGGATTTTTCTCAATTTAGTAGTCCTAAGTTTACTTAGGACTACTAAATTGAGAAAAATCCTAAAAGCTTTTGGAGAATGGCTCTTACTTGCTTTACATGTTCTTCTGTGGTTTTCGAATAAATTAAAATATCCTCAATGTATACCACACAACATATGTCCAAAAATTCTCTTAATACTTCATTTATAAAAAACTGAAATGCAGCTGGAGCATTGCAGAGTCCGAAGGGCATGACTTGATATTCGTATAAACCAAATTTGGTACAGAAGGCAGTCTTCCATTCATCGCCCTCACGAACTCACGAACTCTTACCAGATGATATGCTCCACGTAAATCCAGTTTTGTATAAATGGTAGCGTCTTTAATTTGGTCCAATAATGTTGGTATCAATGGCAATGGGTATCGATTTTTAATAGTCACGTTATTTAATGCGCAATAGTCAATACACGTGCGCAATTCACCTCCTTTCTTCGGAAGGAAAAAAAGAGGCGAGGAAACCGGTGACTTAGAGTGTCTGATAAAACCATTGGCAAGGTATTCATCTAGATAATTTCGTAGATGGTTATTCTCGGATTCGGTTAGGCCATAAATTCGACTACAAGGCAATGTAGCACCAGGAGTTAAATCTATGCGACAGTCAAAGTTTCTATGTGGGGGTAAAGTATTTGCCCTTTTTTTGTCAAAAACATCTAAAAGATCTTCATATTCTTGAGGCACTCCCTCAAGTAACAAAATATTTTTTGATTCTATTGGGAAATCATAACCTTGGACCAAATGTTCCTTTTCTTGATGTTGAAAACAATAGGATACACAATGTTCAGATTTAAACAAAATGGTTTTTTGTACCCAATCAATATGTGGATTATGTAACACCAACCAGGGAATTCCTAGTATTAAACGAAACTGTGGAGCATCAATAATGTCAAATGTAATTTTTTCACTATGTTTAGTGGAACAAGTCATAAGAAGATTTTCAGTGTGATGTCTAATAGGTCCTGATGTTAATTCCTTTCCGTCAACTGCTTGAACTCTTTCTGGGGTATCCTTAAGTACCTTCTGTATACCCAAGTCAATCATCAATTGAGCATCAATAAAATTTCCTGTTGCGCCTGAATCAATTAATGCATCTATTGACCATGCTCTATCTTTATTACTTAAAGATTGCAACAGTACTCGAATACTAATATGACATTGTGAAGTGGTTGGTGTAATGGAGGCCAAGGTAGATTGCTTACTCGAAAAACTGACCTCTTCGTTAGTCGAGCTAGTTAGTTTTCCGATACTTGAGAAACTGCTAAATCTGAAACCTTATTTTTGGATTTTATAGGTTTGGTAGGACAATCTCTCACAAAATGTCCTGCTTTTCCGCAATACAAACATTGATTTAATTTTCTGCGTTTCTCTTTTTCTTCTTTGGTCAAGGGTCCCCTGAGGGTTCCTATCTGCATAGGTTCTCCGGAATCAGTCTTGTTAAATGTTTCAGTTTTAGTGAATACCCTATCCTTAAATTGAAAGATCTTATGATCTGTCCTTCCTTTTTCACCTCGTCTTTCAGAGAGGCAATGGTTCAGTTTCACTACTAGGTCTATGAAGTCCCCGCAATCTGTGGGAGGATCTAAAATCTGGGTGACAATATCTTTTAAATCGTCTTTCAGACCTTTATAAAACAAAGAAACTCTTTTTTCTTCTGGCCATTCTGCCTCAATTACTAGTCTATTGAATACTGAAATATAATGTAAAAGATCAGAAGAACCTTGTTTTAATTGCAATAATTCATGATCTGCTGATTGCACAAAAACATGTTTAGCAAACAATTTTTTCATTGATTCCTTAAATCGTCTAAGATCATAGAGAATGGGGTCGTTTTGATCTACTATGGGTACTGACCATAATGCTGCATCCCCAGCTAAATATGACAAAATAAAAGCTACTTTAGAGGAATCATCTGGAAATGCCGCCGGTTTAGCGATGAAATGCAAATTACATTGATTCAGAAAAATTGTGAACTTGCTGCTATCCCCATTGAATCTTTCCGGGGGCGCTAAAGGAACCGATACCGGAGTTATTACTTGAATTTGTGTCGGTAACACATCTGTACCAGCACTATGTGATTTATGCGTCTGAGGTTGAAAGCTGGATGGTTTTAAAATAGGTTTATTTGCAGATGGAAAACTCCAAGGTTGGGCTTGGGTTCTGCTTATTCCTATATTAGCCTGTAAAACCGAAATATCTTTTCGTAATTCAGCGTTTTCATTCTTAATATCTGTTAGGAGAGTTGCGTGGGCTTGGCCTTCTGTCAAGGTTACCAAGTCACTCTTACCTTCAGGATACTTGTTCTTACCTGAAAGGTGCTTGGTGGGTTTTGCAGAGACGCTATGGACCAACCTCCCTGAACTCCTAAAATACAACCAGCTATATCTATTGAAAACGCTATGGCCATACAGTAGAAGCTTGGGGAGGAGGGCCGGATTCGGACGCTAATGGATCCTGTTGTCGACCTGCGAGGCAACAAGAAGTATTTTGAGTAATACGAACGTAAGACTTCCCAAGTCTAATACTCTCTACTTTTAATTTGAGAATAATGTAGTGTAAACGTCCTACCTGTGATTCTACAGGTGTATTCCTAGCGTCCTGTTGTCGTCGTCAAATGGAGTGAAGTCCAGGTGAAAATTTGTGTTAAGATGTTGTGTTTTTTCATCAAACCTTCTTTTCCTTTTAAAAGAAATAATCACATATTAACAATTTTAATTCTATATTCAAAAAGGGGTTCACTGTACTCCTATTCTTTTTCTAAACTCTAATCAGGTTTTCACTTATTCCACATAAGTACTTTTCCGCATTCTCCATCTTTTTTGACGTAGGTTCTTAGTCTAAAGATAACACATTTGCATCAGAGAATAACATAAATATATCTACTACTCAGCGTATAATCTAAAATTCAAGATTGCCAAAGTAAAGTTCTTCTGAAATATTCAAAAGTAGGTCCAAAAATTGTTCTTATTATTCAAATTGTTAAATGCTCCTTTCTTGCGTAGGGCGCCTTGTTGAATAACAGAATTAAAAGTCACTTAGCTTTCTCTGTTTCATTTCAGATACCGAAGATCCGTAGTCTACGAATGCCAGGAAGTCCAGAAGTCTGAAGGAAATCAGGTGAGTTGCTGCGATGTCAAGAGCGCTGCTGCGATGCTGCCGCGATGCGATCGTGACCGTACTCAGAAGGCCAAGCACCTTCTAGAGGCTCGGGTGTGGCTTTTATAGGCCTTCCACACCCGAACCACACCCAAACGTTGGTTGACGTCGCTCGCGTTCATACGCGAGGCGACGCCCTTCCATCAACGATTCCTTCGTTACAGCGCATTCAGTGCGGGGCATAATGCAAAGTGTCTTGTGCATGTTAGAAGACAAAATACATTAGAAATCAAAAAGGCTAAAACGAATTACTTTAAAGGCATTTACCAATGAATCAAAATATGAAAACATACATAAATAAACACATAAACATGTCGCAATCACCTAAGCACTTTGATGACAATAAGAGTACCCTAGGGAGTGCAGGATGCACGGGATAGGGATGGGCTTTTCACTTGGGAGCATAAACGACTTTAGATCCATAACCACTACGGATCTGTTGTTATTCATGCTTGGTTAACTGAGAAACCGTGACAAGTTCAATACCCTGTAGTCCACACAGAACCGAAGTTCTGGTGTGGTGCCCGGTGTTGTCGTCGTCAAATGGAGTTGTTTTGCAGGAGTGAAGTCCAGGTGAAAATTTGTGTTAAGATGTTGTGTTTTTTCATCAAACCTTCTTTTCCTTTTAAAAGAAATAATCACATATTAACAATTTTAATTCTATATTCAAAAAGGGGTTCACTGTACTCCTATTCTTTTTCTAAACTCTAATCAGGTTTTCACTTATTCCACATAAGTACTTTTCCGCATTCTCCATCTTTTTTGACGTAGGTTCTTAGTCTAAAGATAACACATTTGCATCAGAGAATAACATAATGATATCTACTACTCAGCGTATAATCTAAAATTCAAGATTGCCAAAGTAAAGTTCTTCTGAAATATTCAAAAGTAGGTCCAAAAATTGTTCTTATTATTCAAATTGTTAAATGCTCCTTTCTTGCGTAGGGCGCCTTGTTGAATAACAGAATTAAAAGTCACTTAGCTTTCTCTGTTTCATTTCAGATACCGAGGATCCGTAGTCTACGAATGCCAGGAAGTCCAGAAGTCTGAAGGAAATCAGGTGAGTTGCTGCGATGTCAAGAGCGCTGCTGCGATGCTGCCGCGATGCGATCGTGACCGTACTCAGAAGGCCAAGCACCTTCTAGAGGCTCGGGTGTGGCTTTTATAGGCCTTCCACACCCGAACCACACCCAAACGTTGGTTGACGTCGCTCGCGTTCATACGCGAGGCGACGCCCTTCCATCAAAGATTCCTTCGTTACAGCGCATTCAGTGCGGGGCATAATGCAAAGTGTCTTGTGCATGTCAGAAGACAAAATACATTAGAAATCAAAAAGGCTAAAACGAATTACTTTAAAGGCATTTACCAATGAATCAAAATATGAAAACATACATAAATAAACACATAAACATGTCGCAATCACCTAAGCACTTTGATGACAATAACAGTACCCTAGGGAGTGCAGGATGCACGGGATAGGGGTGGGCTTTTCACATGGGAGCATAAACGACTTTAGATCCATAACCACTACGGATCTGTTGTTATTCATGCTTGGTTAACTGAGAAACCGTGACAAGTTCAATACCCTGTAGTCCACACAGAACCGAAGTTCTGGTGTGGTGCCCGGTGTGGCCGCTTTCGGCACCAACACTACCGGACTAGCCCACGGGCTGCTGGAAGGTTCGATCACCCCCAGCTCCAGCATTTTCGCCACCTCACTCTGGATGCTGTTCTTCACTCTGTCTGATAGCCCATAAGACTTGTTCTTTACCGGTGGGCTGTCCCCTGTGTCCACATCATGGGTACACAGATGAGTGATTCCATGCGTGAGGGAAAACAACGAGGCATGCTGCCCCAACACCTGTCGGCAGTCTCTCTGTTGCTCTGGGGTCAAAGATGGGGAGAGGATCACGCCCTCCACCGATCCATCCTTCTCCTGGGCCGCCAGAAGGTCATGAAGAGTCTCACTCTCTTCCTCCTCGCTCCCATCCGTCACCATGAGGAGAGCAAGCTCAGATCGCTCATGTTGTGGCTTCAGGCGGTTGACGTGGCTGCGGAATGCCAGCGTGTAGCTGACGACATCGCGGGGAAGCTTCTTCGAAGTCTTCTCCCACCCCTCCTTCACTAGGCTAAGGGGCCCCCTAACGGGGTGGCCATAGAGCAGCTCAAAAGGGCTGAACACGACTCCCTTCTGCGGCACCTCACGGTATGAAAACAGCAGGCAAGGGAGGAGGACTTCCCACTTCCACCTCAAGTCCTCTGGTAGGCTCCGGATCATCCCTTTTAGGGTTTTGTTAAAGCGCTCTACGAGACCGTTAGTCTGGGGGTGGTAAGGAGTGGAGAACCGATAGGTCACCCCACACTCCTTCCACATGGCCTGCATGTAGGCCGACATGAAATTCGTGCCCCTGTCTGACACCACGACCTTGGGGAGTCCCACTCGGGTAAAAATCCCCAACAGGGCCCGCGCCACCACCGGTGCAGTGATGGTCCTCAGAGGAATAGCCTCCGGGTACCGAGTGGCGTGGTCCACTAATACCAGAATTAACCGGTGTCCCGCAGAGGTCGGAGGGTCCAACGGCCCAACAATGTCGATTCCGACCCGCTCAAAAGGGGTCCCGACCACCGGGAGCGGTTCCAAAGGGACCTTCAACTTCGTCCCTGTCTTGCCACTTGCCTGTCAAGTCTTACAGGTCTTACAGTAGGTGTCAGAGGCAACTCTCATCCTGAGCCAATAAAAATGTGGGACCAACCGTGCAAAGGTTTTGTCTTGACCCAGGTGTCCGGCTAAGGGTATTTCATGCGCCAATTCCAATAGGAAGGCCCGGTAGCATTGGGGGACCACTAAGGCCCTCGAAGATCCATGCACCGGACCCTTAGGCTCACTGTAAAGGAGGCCATCCTCCCAATACACGTGATAGCTGCCAGTCTCCTGATTGGTCGCTTGGGCTTCGGCCTGCCGCCGCATGCCATCAAGCGTGGGTCACTCCTTCTGCGCCCGACAAAATTCCTCCCGGGTAGGCCCTCCTTCCACATGCCAGTTGGCAAGGGTCGGCAAGTCCCCCAAGGGAATGACATCCACCTCCGCGGACTCCGGGGGTACCTCCCCAGGCTCCCCATCCATCACACGGGGCGTGTCCTCCACCACATTCTCCTCTCCAAGATCGGCGTTGGGTTGGGCCATTATCCGAGGCTCCAACCCAGGTTGAGTCCCATGCCGGGCAGCCATGGACCTCGTGACTACGCAAGTCCATCCTGGTAACCCCAGCATCTCAGTGTGGGCTTTTAACTCCACTTCTTTTCAGACGGTGTGCTCTAGATCATTCCCTAGTAAACACTCCACAGGCAAGGCAGGGCTCACCGCAACTCTCAACGGGCCTTTGACTCCTCCCCACTCAAAGGGAACTTGAGCCACTGGATAGTGACTCACACTGCCGTCAGCCAACACGGCCGGATGGAACTCATCAGGGATCACCTGCTCAGGGGACACCAGCTGCCTCACCTCGGTGGTCATGCTGGCACCCGTGTCCCTCAGAGCCTCCACCTCCTCCCTGTTAACCTTCACCCTCTGCTGGTACTTAGCAGTGTTAGGGGGTAGGGACGCCACTGGGACCATCTCTCTATCCCCGAGTGAAACCAGGGTCAGGCCTGTCCACTCCCCTCCCCTATCCAGGGGCAGCTCCACCCCAAGCGCTACACTAGCCACCCCGGGCCGGGGCTCTTCCCGCCCGTGGGGGCTGGGGGTCTCTTGCGACACTTAGGATCGCCCTTGTAGTGTCCAATCTCCCCACATTCATAGCACCGTACAATCCTTGGCTGCAGACTCTTGTCAGGGTAAGTGGGCTTTGGGGAACTGGACTGAGGTGGGGTCCGTACTCCTTTCCCAAACTGTCTAGTTTGTGGGCCTCGTGAGAACTCCACCTTTTTATCTCCCCCCTCTTTCTTCTGGGGGAAACCCTGTCCGCCTTTCGGGCCATCTCCCCCGGGGCCCTTGTGAGACACCCGGGTGCTAACCCAAATGTCCGCCTCCTCCGCAAGCTCACGGGGATCGGTCAGCTTGCGGTCCACCAGATGTTGGCGCAGCTCCGGAAAACACTTATCCAAGAGGTGCTCTCTCAAAAATAAATTGTACAAGCCCTCATAATCCTGTACATCGCTGCCACGCACCCAACCATCTAGAGCCTTACGGGCATAATCAAAAAAATCCACACAATTTTGCGTGGACAGCTTATGGCTACCACGGAACTTCTGACGATACCTTTCAGGGTTGAGGCCAAACTTCTTAAACAGCGCCTCTTTCATGGGGGCATACTTGACTTGGTCCACCTTTGCTAGGTACAAAAGGGTGTCCCGGACATTGGGAGGAATGTAACGATACAGGCCACCCCCCCAGTTGCTTTCAGGCACCCCATGGGCTGTCAATGCCACCTCATACGCCTCCAGCCACTTGGCGATGTCAACCCCCACAGTGTAACTCGCAATCACATCCTTGGGTAGATAAAATTTAGGCTCCTGTTGAGCCTTTGGTACGCTGCCACCATTAGCATTCCCTGGCGCATTCAACTGTAGTGCTCGCAGCTCCAACTCTTTAAAATGAAGCTCGTGCGCCAGCTTCTTCTCCTCCATCGCAAATCTTCTACTCTCCCTTTCTCTTTCCATTTTGTGGTCCAGCTTGGCAAACTCCCACTTCAACTGCCTCTCCTCCCTCCTGTCCTCATACTCTTCTGGCGACGCACTCCTCCCAGACCCTACACTACTGCTTGCCCCGGAATGTCTCCCTGGCTGCAAGTTTTCAGAAACATCCACCTGCAGTAGGTCTAGCTCCTCCTGCGCGCTCGCCTCCTGAGGTGCACCCTGCCCCTCCTGTTCCCCATCCCCTCTCCCCTCTGGGTGGGCCTCTACCAATGCCAAAACCAAAGGAAATGATGGACGGAGTGTTGAACATTGCAAGCACTCACCCCCAGTCAACTGATCTGGGTTTAATCCATCACCGTTCTTTAGCCCACTATGCCACCCCAGTTCAGACATGGCCATATGCAAATCAGTCTGACCCTGTGCCTCATGGAAACAGTCCAGCCCAAACTGCCAAGCCATGTCTTCCCTGGACCGGAAACAAGCTTCCCAGGACCGGTTTCTGGCATTTCAGCCGTCTTCAGCCAGGCTTGCTTGAATCCAGTGGCAAAGTGAGCAAGGGACTCACGTCTGAGCATACCCTGCCAACTTATGGCGAACAAAGCAAAAACCAAAGGAAATGATGGACGGAGTGTTGAACATTGCAAGCACTCACCCCCAGTCAACTGATCTGGGTTTAATCCATCACCGTTCTTTAGCCCACTCTGCCACCCCAGTTCAGACATGGCCATATGCAAATCAGTCTGACCCTGTGCCTCATGGGAACAGTCCAGCCCGAACTGCCAAGCCATGTCTTCCCTGGACCGGAAACAAGCTTCCCAGGACCGGTTTCTGGCATTTCAGCCGTCTTCAGCCAGGCTTGCTTGAATCCAGTGGCAAAGTGAGCAAGGGACTCACGTCTGAGCATACCCTGCCAACATATGGCGAACAAAGCAAAAACCAAAGGAAATGATGGACGGAGTGTTGAACATTGCAAGCACTCACCCCCAGTCAACTGATCTGGGTTTAATCCATCACCGTTCTTTAGCCCACTCTGCCACCCCAGTTCAGACATGGCCATATGCAAATCAGTCTGACCCTGTGCCTCATGGGAACAGTCCAGACCGAACTGCCAAGCCATGTCTTCCCTGGACCGGAAACAAGCTTCCCAGGACCGGTTTCTGGCATTTCAGCCGTCTTCAGCCAGGTTTGCTTGAATCCAGTGGCAAAGTGAGCAAGGGACTCACGTCTGAGCATACCCTGCCAACTTATTGCGAACAAAGCTGGCGATTCCTGCGAGCGTCACACACAGCATTTATGCAAAGCGCTGCGCATGGCTATTCAGTCGAGCATTACACATGGCATTTCATTATAGCACTAAACATGGCATTTCATTCCAGCGCTAAACTGGGCATTTCCTTAGAGCATTAAACCTTGCAATTCATTACAGCGTTAAACTGGGCATTCCCTTAGAGCATTAAACCTTGCAATTCATTACAGTGCTAAACTGGCAAGGAATCAGGGCCCTATAGCCATGTCAGGTCATCACAGCAGTAGCTGTAGCATTGCACCAGAGCAGTAAATCAGAGTGTTAAATTGGAGCGCTAACTATGTAATTCATCAAAGCGCTTCTCAGAGCTAGCTAGGGCAGTGGAACCAGGCGCTAAACATAGTATTGGCTCAGAGCATTTCGTAGGGGCCAGAAACCTGGCGATTCCTTCAAGTGTCCCTCCTGGCCGTTAGAGTTACGGCGGCCTGAGGCCCTCAGTATGGTGGGGGGTTAACCAGTCTTTCCTTATGCCCAAAATACACCTGGGGACCGGCTTATCCATAGCCCCTCACAGGGCAGGGGATTCTACGGCCGCCGGCCGGTGCGGAGCCCCGTTCCGGGCAGTAGGGGGCCCAGCAGACTTTACGATGGACTCCCTCCGGGGGAGGGGCGAGCTCCGGGCCTCTCTCGGGCCTCCCGCCCTCCTCCCCTGGGGGTTACCTTATTCTTCGGCCTCCAGTGGGCCATTGCGGTGGTTCTCCGGCCAGGCGGGGGCTTGCGATCCTGGGAGCCCCACCCGCCTCGACCTCCCGGCGATGTCCGGGTTGAAGGCCTCCCCAGCAACGAGGGACCAGCGAGGTTGTTGGGGGTTGAGGCGCACCCGCGGCCGCCGTTTGCAGCGTGGCCTGGGGGGGCGCGGCCTCTACCTTCCCAGGAGTCGGCGGGGGCGGCGTTGAGCAGTCCGCCCCGTCACGTGACGCTAGGTGTCGGCTTCCCGGCCTACCAAGGCCTTCCTCGAATTCCGGCGGCCCTCTCCTCACTGAGGGCCGCGTCGCACGGGCTGCAACGGCAGCGGAGGGGCCCCGGTCTTCCCCGCGGGCTCCGGGGATAGCGGAACGGTCTGCACGGCACGCGGCCGTGGCGGTGAGTGCTTTCCAGGTACCCCGCGCAGGGGTGGGGGAACTTAAGAGACAGCCTGCAGCTTGGGGGGCAATTCGCTTGGTGCCCAGCGCCCCCTTACTCCCACAGGAGAGCGCCTCAGCTCAGGGCAGACAGGCTGAAAGGGGCAGGCCCCACACCGGTGGTGCTTGGGTAAAGGGTGGGGTGATCCCAGGTGGGGCCAGGGAGTGCAGGGGTGTCACAGCACTATCACCTGGTTGATCCCCCAGCAGTTCTGTAGTGAGTTTAAAAGATCTTCTTCGGCGCTTGTTGATTCCTGGGGGTTAGTTTCCTGAGGGGGGTGGGGGTAGGTTGAGTTGGTGACTGAAGAGAGTTCTTGGTCAGACTTGGTAGGTTGTCCCTGGGTTCCCCTCCCACTGGGCCAGATCAGTGGGCTAGTTCAGGATCCCTCACTCAACTTAAAAGGCAGCACCTAAGCCCTGTCACTTCCAGTGCTATAGGTCCCTGACTAGGCCCTACCGCCTAAAACTCCTGCGTAGGTTCCCCCAGGTCTGCGTCGCCCCAACTGACTGAAAAGGTTCCCTCCTTTCCTTAAGTATCCCTAGGTCAGGTGACCACTCTCTAAGGTGGCAAAAGTAAACCCCACCCTTATTCTAGAAGGTTCCAGCAGGTTCCAGGAGCTTCCCCACTCTAGCTATAGGAGAAAAAGGCGGGCTGGTGTCGCAACAATGTTGTAGGGTCCCAGCCAGCTCCTGGCAGCTAGGGTGCTACTAAAAAGACCACTCCGCAGTAGCAGGGGCCTGTGGCAGCCATATTGGGGGAAGAGAGCACCTGCACCTTAGCATTGATTAGCAATGGAAAGGCGCCCGGAGACCTAAGGCCAATGAAAAAGAGGGTGGAAAAAATGAGGCAAGGGCAAAAACTCAGGGAAAGACCACCCTAGGGCTGACAGGTCTAACAGTGTCTATATTACTATGGGTCCGGATGTGAGTAATGGACAGTGTTTGTCTCAGGATGCACCCCTTCCAGATGAATTTGCTCAGGTAACACTCACACTATGGGCCACAGGTGATACAGACGTGGGTCTGTTGCATATACCACCAGTTTCTTTACAGGATAAAGATATTGCTATTCTGCGCCGCATGCCCCAGTATAAAATATCGCAGGCCGGGAAATTAGCCCTTCTTCAGATTATTCAGGAATTGATACAAAAGGAAGTAGTTGAAGAAACGCCTGCCAACATTTGTAATAGTTCTAGACTTCCGGTCCTTAAAAGGACACCCTAGGGTTCTTCTGATGCTATTGATGATGTGTATCATTTTGTGATTGATTTGCAAGAGGTTAATAAAATAGGGGTTCCGCAATTTTTGGTGGTTCCTGATATCACTACGTTTTTAAGAATGATTCCATTTACTGCTAAGTTCTTTTCTGTTATTGATTTGAAAAATGCATTTTTTAGTATTGCTATACATCCAGATAGTAGGTATATGTTTGGATTTACATTGGCCGGCAGAAGTTTTCGATTCTGTCGCGCTCCTCAAGGCTATACAGAGAGTCCTAGTATTTATAATCAGGCATTAAAAAGCCTGTTGGATTTACTCTCGTTTTCCCCGGGTAATGTATTGGTGCAGTATTTCAATGATCTATTAATTGCTTTTGATACAGAACAAGGTTGCAAGGACAGTACAGTGAAATTGTTGTTGCATTTGGCACACCATGTACATAAAGTCTCTCTTTTGAAATGTCAGTATTGTCGACAGGAGGTTACCTATTTAGGTCACCTGCTGTCGAAGGAGGGTAGGAGGTTGACCCCTGAGCACATCAGTACCATTATTAAAATGCCCATTCCACAAACTCAAAGAGATGTACGTTCTTTAATAGGTATTACTTCCTACTGTCGCCTGTGGATTCCAAAATATTCTTTACTAATTAAACCTTTGCTTGCATTAACAATGAAAGCAAGGCATGAGCCCTTGCCTTGGATGCCAGAATGTCAGCAATCTTTTGAGCAATTAAAAACTTTGCTTTGCTCGGCTCCAGTGTTTGAGACACCTAACTATAGGAAGCTGTTTGTGCTTTATGTTCATGAGATGGCTGGTTGCTTACTTTCTGTCTTAACACAGAAATTTGGGGATAAACAGAGAACTTGTGCTTGTTTTTCTGCTGTGCTTTACGCTGTTGCTAGGGCCGTTCCGAGCTGTCTGAGAGCGGTCGCGGCTGTGGCCACTTTAATCAGGCAATCGGCTGGACTTGTACTTGACACAGACCTCACAGTTATGGTACCCCATGCTGTGGATGAACTTTTGAATAAGACAAAGACACAGCACCTCACAAATGCACATCTTACTGGTTAAGAATTGACATTGTTTGCTAAGCATATTACAATCAAAATATGTGCCACTCTGAACCCAGCCACGTTACTACCCCTCCCTTCCGAGAATGATGCAGTTGACAAACATGACTGTATTTCCTGAACAGAAGAAGAGAAAAAGGACGGGTAGACCTGACTGATGTTCCCCTATCTGACCCCCATAGGTGAACTATATGTCAATGGCTGTTGCTTCAAATTACCAGATGGCACCACCACTGCAGCTTATTCTATCACTACATTGTGTACGGTGGTAGAGACATCATGGACCCCCTATCAGTCGGCTCAAGCCGCTGAGCTTGCTGCCCTTATACGAGCTTTTGTACACAGTTTCCTCTGTAGCACTCCTAGCGACTGTACAGATGGGGCTCCACTCCAAGTGTATATGAATAAACAGTTATTGGTTTGTATTCTCCGCTGTATGACCGACTCTTCATTTGGTACAGAAGGTTGAGAGGAGGTCAGTGGTGACCTGGGTGGCCCTTTTCGGGTCACTTCCTTCATGGTGCATTGCAAATGAAAGAACCATTATTGCTCGTTGTCATCTTTGATATGTTCATATTCCTATGACTGCACCCTGGGATAGCAGTATGTCACCAATAATTCCTTTTGGAGCTTCTATAGCCCCATTTTGTAAATCAATAACACCAAGTATGTATTATGTGCCCTGCTGTTACTCTGAATGCAGAAAATGTTGATCTCTTTGAACCTATCTCTGTCACTGAAAATCCTCCTGATAGTTTGGAAGTAACTTGCAAGGGTAAGGTGCTTAAAAGTGGCAGGTGGTAGAGTGATTGGATATGGGCCCCCCATCGCAGTACCTTGTAGGGAAGCCCCCTAAGGTTTTGGTATACCACTGTCTTAAGTTAAGTCTGACAGCTCTGTGCCCTGCTATCAGATGGTGAGCAAAGGTTCATTTAGGATGTGTTTGTGACTTACTCTTACTAAGATTGTAGTCCCTGCTTGGACAGGGTACATACCTCTACCAATCAGGAACCCAATATCTGACACAGGTGATCAGCAGGGAGGATAGGCCCTGTGTTTGTGCAGTGCCATAGAGTAACTCAGTGTATACTATCCATTTGCATCCAAGACCATTTCAAATTTTTTTAATTCACCCTAATTGGCTTTTTTGATTTTTCCTCAAAATCATGAATCTACCTACTGATTCTACCGCTGGAATCATGGAATTTGAGATGGCCAACTTGGAAACCTACACAGGAGAATGATAGATTGGGGGAGCCTTAGAATGTCTCTTCTGAAAAACCACCTGCAGTGGCTGATGATGAAATCCCTGAAATTAAGCTACCTGTGAGAGCAGGAAGCAGTGTCTCCTCCCTGATATGCGCCAGCACCTAGTTGAGAGTGAGCTGACTGACCCAAGGGAGTTTGCTGAGGAGGATGATTTCTGGGCTAGCCCCTGAGTGTCCAAAAGGTTTTCCGGGGTGACCCCCATAAAGGTGGTCAGGGTTTCCAACAGTAGAAAGAGGGGGAAGAAAAACTTAAAAACAAGGAGTTCTCAATAGGACCCCAAAATAATTCCCAAGGGAGTAGTGGTAGGGTAGGCTGATCCTAAAAAGAAGGGGTTCTTTGATCACAAGACATGGAGATTTGTAACCCAATGTACATAGTACTACAAATATGGGCAGAACAAGGGTGGCTCTAAATGTCCTCAGAGGGCACAGCCCCTCCCACTGGTGGGAAGACACCAAAGTTGGTGAGTGTATTGTTCGGGGAAGGGGTAGTGCCAGTTAGTTTTGGGGGCACAGTAAAGTGACCCTAATTTCCCTGAGGGATAAAGAAATGGTGCCTAAAGCCTGCATGCCTTCAAATACTTCAAAGTATAGGCAGAGGGTCACCATTAATAGGCAATGGGTGGAGGCTCTGTGAGACACAGGAGCCCACATGGCAACGGTCAAGTGTCAGCTGGTGCCTGCAGAACAGGTCCTACAGAACACATTCCCCCAAGTTGTAGTCGCTGACCTCAGCCCATGCAGCAGGTGAGCCTCTGGGGATCAAATAATCCACTGGGAGAACAATCTCCCGTAAAGCCAGTCTAAGGTTCCTGTTGAGGGAAGCCCATGTGCTTGTAGGTCCCAGTAGAAAGGTCACTGGACCTTCCTACTGGGTTTGGCTCAAGTCATACCCTAGGCAGAACATTTAGAGCAAAACAAGTCCTTTACTAGGCTTGTCTCCTACTTCTATTGGCCCTGAATGAAGAAAGCCTCAGATGCATTGTGCAGGGCCTATCTCACCTGCCAGGCCAGTGGGTAATCAGGGAAAAAGTATAAAACTATCCTGATCCCATTACCAGTCATTGGCACCCCCCTTTGAAAGGGTGAGCATCAACATCATTGGACCCTTGGACCCCAAGACAGCCCTATCAATTAATCAATCAGGATATTTAAAGTGCGGCTGCTTCACCCATGAGGGTCTTGAGGCACTGTGGGATCATGCTGCGGGATCATGCTGCCTGTTACTATTAGTTGAACAACCAGGTCTTGAGGTCCTTCCTGAACTGCTGGAGTGAAGGTGGGGCTCTGTGGTGCAGGGGGAGGGTGTTCCAGGTCTTAAAATCCAGATGGGAGAAGGAGCGGCCTCGCTGTTTGCTCAGCAGATGCATTGGGTAGCTGCTAGGGAGAGGGATCTGGAACGGAGTTAGCTGATGGGTTGGAGGAAATTCACTCATTTGTTGAGGTAGGCTGGTCCTTCATTGTGTAGTGCCTTGTAAGCATCAGCTTAAACTGACTGGCATCTTTTCATGACTGGTAGCCAGTGGAGTTTCCTGAGATGGGGTGTTATGTGCATCTCTCTGGGGAGGTAGAGGATGATTCTGGCTGCTGTGATGGCTTGTGTTGGGTGGGAGTAATCTGAAGACTTTCCTGAGTATACGGAGGGTGAGGAAGCAAGCGAACAAGACATCGCTCACCTGCTTCTTCCTGGAAAGCTGGCTGTTGAGGATGATGCCGAGGCTGCGGGTGTGTTTGGTGGGTTTGGGGGTTTGGCTTTGCTCAAATGGTCACCATTTGTTGTTCCAGAGGGTGTCCTTGCCTTTCCCGAAGATGAAAACTGCTGTCTTGTCTGTGTTGAGTTTGAGACAGTTGCTGTTCATCCATACAGCCACATCTTTCATGCAAATTTGAAACTTGTCTTTGATGGTCGTTGGGTCATTTGTGGTAAATTTAAATTACCTAGACTTAATTTATGCGGTAAAATTAAATAAGAATAACTCAATAAAAATAAGAGGCAGAATCCGTGGTATTTGAGGTTATAAAAGGGAATTTATTCCTTACAAAGGAATGATGGTTCGAACCAGGCAATCGAGTTCCGTCACCACGAAGGTTCAGGAAGGGATCAGCAATACATTATTGACAGGTTATCATATTTATAGGAAAATGCATTACAGTAAAGACATATGCAGAAGGCGTTACAGTTGAGAAGAGAGATAAGAATACACATACGTAATGAAAAAGGCGTTACAATAGGCGTGCATAAAGGCGTATACTAGAAACGTCATTATGATGATGACACAAGTGGGTGGATCCATAAAAAAATCCTGCAAAGTCAGCAGAAATACATGGCAGAGATGCGCGCGCAGCCGCATGACGTGTGATTGACGTGTAACTAGAGGGTGAAGGGAACTTGACATTTAGCCCTACATGAGGAGACAGAAGTCTGGGATGTCAGGACAACCTAGTCCCAAATCATATCTGATATCTTGTGTTTAAGGAACTATATTATCTGGAAGGAAAGGTCTTTCCGGACAGAGCCTATTCTAATACTGACTGCTAGTGTGTGTACAAGCGTCTAAGTGTCTACATGAGATGCGAGGGGGCATGGGCCTACCATGGTAACGAAAGTCATGAATTACTTGCACGGAGACAGTAAGGCCGGGCCCTTTGCTCTGCAGCTGGAGGGATGTTTACCTAAGTTACTAGACAGGAATGCATTTCTCGAGGAGCGGAGCAGATAACTTGAAGGCTGAATACAGTTTTGGCAGGCAACAGGCCGGGCTAGGCACCGTTAGCCGCGCAGGAAGTAAGACAAAGTTCATGGATACAGATGCAGGTCCAGGCTGGAGCATTCAGAGGCAGAGGCAGGAAAAAGCTCGATGGCAGAATTCAGGGCCTACCTTGCCAGAGCTGGAAAACGTGAAAAGTATACCATATAAAGACGGTGGCAAGGCATACTTAGGAACGGAATATCTGACCCATTCATGGCAGATCTGAAAGAGGACATATTAACGTTGGACACAATTGTATTTGCGTCTTCATAGCTTGAAGTGGAGGGAACATACATGTACTTGTAGCATGTACATGGAGCCGTTGGGGTCTAGATAGGGGACACAATTGACCATAAAAATTCATATTTCCTCATTCCCTCCTTGTCCCCTACGAACCCTTCATGAAATATCGATCTTCAGGAATCCATCAATCTGTTCATGTAACATCATTTGCTCTTCTTTCTTCTTCCGGGATCTTGAATGAAAACTTGAACGTGGAATACACGATGTGGCACACAGGCCGCAAATCGCTGGTCCACATTGTAGACACAGGCAACAACTGAATACTATGAGAAGGCCAATACCTAGGAAGGATAGGACTTTCCATCCCCAGGCTGACAACACGCTCCAGACCCAACCGGACCATGTCCAGGTGCCTGGATTCTGATGTATCTGGTTTGCAATCTTGTGAAGACGAGTTATGGCTTTATATACAGATGGCGCGTTTTCTGGGATGAAAACACAGCAACTTGATCCGATGACCCTACAGGCTCCACCCCTATCGGCTAGGATGACGTCAAGGACAAGACGATTTTGGAGAACAACAATCCGCATCGCAGACTGCTCCTCTGTTAAGTTGCCTAGGGCAGAGGTAGTTTCATTCACTACTGCTTCAAGGGTTCTGGTTAATCTACGTATCAGTTTACTATTTGAGACAACACCTATGTAAGGAAAGAGACCTTTATTGAAGTCTGTATATTGTTCCCATGCTGTTTCAGTGTAGTCAACAATCGGGATATCTCTCTGGGGTCTATGGTGTACTAGATTGGTATTTCTATGATAATCAGGAGGGGCTAGGAAAACAGGTGGCAGAAGGAATGCAATGTAACAGGTACCATCCCAATCTAGAGGTAGGCGTATATATGCGGTATGACCATATATGAAGTAGGAATGACGGGAAGCTCTAAATGTAGACTTGCCTTTATCACTGAATTCGATCACAGTAGTACATTTACTATGACCCAGTTGTACTGAACCATTCTTTCTTACACATAATTCACCTTTGACTGGTAATACTGACATGGCAGGCAAGACTAGTGCAGCTTCAGATTCAACATTCAGAATCATGAGATTAAGTGTAAAATTACCTAATCCATATACTTCATTTTCTAGGTCAGTTCCTGTTCTTTTGGGAAGTCCCTCCTTGTTAGGATAACAGGCTTTAAGCAAAACTAAGTTCAGGTTTCCCCATACCCAGTTGCTCTGGTAAACTACAGTGTTTGAATCTAAAGAGTTAATCAAACTAAACCATGCTCCACAGGAACCATTGTGTGTGAACGGGTACGGAAAGAGAGGCAGAACTCCTTTGTATTTCTGATAGGGAGGAAGTCGGCCACATATCCAACAATTTGTAGCATTGCTGGTCTGATGGGAATGATGTAACATACTAATGAATGTGTTGTTGCGCAGCGCAAATCTATAGGACAACTCATGTGGAGGTAGTTCACTAAAAGAATGTTCGGCAGTAACATTGTAAGCAGAATGAGCACGCTTGAAAATAGGATAGTACATGTGCAACAGTATACTTGCAGCAATAATAAAAAGACTTAGGAAAAACATAATCAACAATGTCACTATACAGTGACTATGAAGTGATTTACAGTATGCATGTTTCTTGAGCTGTTTCTGTCTATTTCTCTCTCTAATTCGGTCTAGAGGATACATGTCAGAGACTTAATTCAACCGATTCACCTTGGAGAGGACTTAAACAATCGAATTGTCTGACTTGCTAGACCTTAGTTTCAGTTTATAGTTTTGAGATTCGGTCTTTTCAACCAGGGGGAGTTTTGAATCAGTCTGTGAAAGGGGGCAGGGCTGAGAGTTCAAATCAGATGGTAGTCCATGAAATTTCTTGATATGGCTCGAGTGTAACCAACCCTTGCGACCCTCGACCTTCACTGCTGTCCTCGTGGTTAGAAGTACCAGCTTTGGTGTTTGCCAGCGAGGCTCCAACGGGCTCCTCCTGTCGAAGTTTCTGATGAAAACAAAGTTTCCAGGAACCACTTCATGGGGCTTCACCTCGGTGTTGTCGGGAAAGGCTGCAGCTACCTGTGAACGGCAAGATTGTAGTGCAGACATCAAGGAAGCAAGGTAATCTGTCAGCATATTACAATCAACATCAGTGATTTTACGAGGTATAGGCATCCCCCACATATTTGGTGGCCTACCGAAGACCACCTCGTACGGGGATAGCCCTGTGCCAGAATGTGCTACCATTCTCATGTAAAAGAGTGCAACCGGTAAGGCTACTATCCAGTCGACACCTTTCTCTCTACATATTTTAGAAAGTCGTATCTTCAGGGTCTGATTATGACGTTCCACGAGACCTGCTGCCTCGGGATGTCGGACACAGTGGAATTTCCATTGATAGCCTAACAAGAGTGAAATGTGTTTCATTAGCTCGGATGAGAACGGCTGGCCATTATCTGAGTACACGATACGGGGCAAACCATACCGTGGGAAGAATTCACGAACTAATTGTTTGGCAGTAGTCGGGGCAGTGTAATCTGAGACGGGATATGCCTCTGTCCAACGGGAAAGAGCGCATACAACTACGAGGACATATTTGAATCCTCAACATCGTTCCATCTGGATATAATCCATCTGGAGGACTTCAAAAGGATGATCGGGAGGTTGAAATCCACCCTGCTCTACAGGTACGCCTTTACCTGGATTGAACTGACAACAAATCATACAAGTTCGGACTTTCTGTTTGGCTGCAGCTCGTAAGTGTTTGTTGAACCAAATGTGTTGAATACTGTCTAACATAGCTTTTTCTCCTAGATGTGCTGGACTATGTATTGTGTTAATGATAACTTGAACCATTGAGTCGGGGAGAAACCATATAGATTTTCCCTTCGTCATCCATCCCTGATCTGTTTGGATCCCTCCTAATTCAGTCCATTTCTTTATTTCCTCTGGTGTAGCATGTGTCTGTATGTCAATTACATCAAGGGCGGGATCCCTAACTGTCATGCAGTGTGTCGATGTCGGAACTATTGTCTTTGTCAAGTCAGTTGCATGAGTCCTATTCTGTGCTGTTTGCTTAGCTGTTCGGTCTGCTAGGTCGTTACCCTGGGAAATAATATCGGTGACTTTTGTATGGGCTTTGCACTTCATGATAGATATTGAAGTAGGCAGATGTATTGCATCTAACAGAGCTTGAATGAGGGGACCGTGTTGAATGTTGGCACCGTGAGAAGTCAAATAACCCCTCTCTCGCCAAAGGACTCCGAAGTCGTGTACAACTCCGAATGCATAACGTGAATCTGTGTATATGTTAACTTTTCTATTCTTGGCTTGAATACAGGCTTGTGTCAGAGCAATAAGCTCTGCTGCTTGAGCTGATAATGTGTCAATACAATTTGTTTCAATGACTTCGGTGTCTGTCGTGACTGCATAAGCGGCCACTAACTCTCCTGTACTTGTTCTCATACATGAACCATCCACATAAAGTGTCAGGTCTGGGTCTGGTAATAGGACATCTGTCAAGTCTTGTCTGGGTTTCGTCGTAATAGTAATGACTTCAATACAATCATGTGCCAGTGGGTCTGTTCCATTTAATGGCAAAAGTGTGGCAGGATTTAATGTACTACAACGTCTGATTTCTATGTGTGGCTGAAACAATGTTAGTTCGTAACCTGTCAGTCGTGCTATAGTCAAGTGTTGTGTTTGTGTCCGGTTCAAGAGAACCTCTACTGCGTGTGGTACTTGTACTGTCAATTGATGTCCTAATACTATGGAATCGCTTTGTCTGATCGCTAGAGCTGTTGCTGCGACTGATTTCAGGCACGCAGGAAAAGCTTGAGCTACGGGATCTAATGTGCTAGAAAAGTAAGCACATGGCTTGTGTGATCCTGCTTGTTCCTGAGTGAGTACTGACAAAGCAGTACCTTCACGTTCTGTAACAAAGAGTGTAAAAGGTTTACTGTAACATGGTGTCGCTAAAACAGGTGCTTGGCATAAAGCTTTCTTTAAGTCTTCAAATGCTTGTGTATGTTCTGAAGTCCAAGGGAGGACAGTCGGTCGCTGCCTCCTGGGTTGTCAACTGAATAAGTGGTTTTGCTAAAAATGCATATTGGGGGATCCACTGCCTACAGTACGAAGTGAGGCCTATGAAGGCCCGTACCTCCTTTTGTGTCTTGGGTGGTGGCATGTTTACAATTAACTGGATGCGATCAGGTGTGAGCTGTCTCCCCCATTTGGACAGCAAGTGCCCTAGGTATACAACTTGCTGGGCACAGAATTGCAGCTTCGAAGGGGACACCTTGTGCCCCTTGTCGGCCAGAAAATGTAAAACCGTCAGTGATGCTTTTTCACATTCGGGTTCGCTTCGGGCGGTGATCAGCAGATCATCGACATACTGAAGCAGTGCAGTGTTAACTGGCATGTGGATACTGTCAAGTTGTCTTTTCAGTGCTTGGCTGTAGATGCTAGGACTTTCTGTAAATCCTTGAGGTGCGCGTGCGAATTTAAAACTTCGTCCATTTAAACTAAATCCGAACAAATATTGGCTTTCCGGATCGATTGGGACGCTAAAGAAGGCATTCTTGAGGTCAATTACAGTAAAGAACGTTGCCTCTGAATCAATAGCTGTCAGTAATGAAGAGATATCTGGGACCACGGGATATTGTGGTACAATGCATTTATTCAATTCGCGCAGATCAATAACTAATCGATATACTGGGGGTGCTTTTGGATCAGTTCGTTTAAGAATCGGAATGATCGGAGAATTACATACATTGGAGTCGGTTTCTACAACCACTCCTTGTGCAATGAGCTCGTCAATGATTTGCAGTAAAGCCACTACAGCATCTGGAGGTAACTTGTATTGTCGCATTCGTGGTAATACCACTCCTGCTTTGAGTGTGACTCGATATGGTGTAATGTGCATACAACCTACATCAGTGGGGCCTTTTGCCCATAAATGTGCAGGTAGATTCTGTAACCGGTGATCCATGTCTCTTGACACGTAGTGACCTTTAAAGTCACGCAAAAATAGTCGTACTCCGTCCGGAGAACAACATATTATAGCTCCTAGAGCTTTCAATGTTTTTATACCTAACAAGTTTTCTGGGCATGATTTTGTAAGTAATAGATCTGTAGTCCGTGTCAATGGACCAACTGTAAATGCAAGCGGTTGCGATACTTCGTTAATAGTAGGCTTTCCTGAAAAACCAAGGGAAATATTTTGTGAGCCTGAGAGGGGTGCCCCTGGGACTTCGTCGTGACTTATAGTTGTTCTGCTTGCCCCTGTATCAAGTAGAAATTTTCCGTCTTTCCCTAATACTTGACTCTGTACATAAGGACCCTCTTGATCTACAGGAACCTCAATAAGGGGTAAGCCAACTTCCCTCTCTAGGCTATTTCATGTGTAGCGCTGATAATCTGGATAGTCATTTTGTGCATACTGGTACATCTGTTGTGTCGTGTTTTGTGTTGCGGCAATAGGCTGTGGCTGTGGTTGTGGTACCACTACGGTCTGTTGTGGAACCGGCATAGGCTGTACATGTTGAGGTGCTTGTTGTTGGATCTGATCCTGTCTAGGCGGACGTGGTCTCTCCTTGGTTTTACCCGTAGAGATATTATGTTTCAGAACTGCACAGTCGTTTATATAATGACCTGGCTGTTTACAATAGTTGCATGTCCCTTTAACGGGAACCGCTGAATTACTGGACTGTGTCGTACCCTTTTTATGACCGTCAGCTGGAACTGACTGAGCGGCGAGCATTTTCATTTTCGTGTCTTTCATACGTCTTTGTTCGTGTTCTTGTTCTTCTCTAATTCTATTCTGGTGATACTGTAACATTTGTAACATTTGTGAAGGAGTGTTAGCTTGCCAAGTGCTCTCAACTTTCAATACTCTATTTTTGACCTGTGGCAGGGAATTCTCGACTAGTTTTGTTACAAAAAGATGTGGGTATGACTCGCTACTTGCTTTCAGGCCGCTATTAATACCAAAACATTTTTCAAATCGGGAATAAAAATCACTAGTGTCTTCATCGGGTTTCTGTTTACAAGCTGAGATTGCTCCCCAGTCTTCCTTTTTCGTAGTTAATAAACGTGGCAATACTTGTACTAATAATCCTGGTAATGCTTTAGTTTTGTCCCCAAGCCCTACGCCTGCAGTTCGGGCATTTTCTTCGTTTTCTAATACGGTCCAATCAATCTTTTGGTCTCCCACTTCCCATTCTTTTTCTTTGAGTTTCTCATAAATACCGGCAGGCAATAATACTTTCAATATTTTCATAATATCAGGATAGGTATAATCACCCATGAGTAACATGTCCTTTAGTTCACGGTGAAAACCTGCTGGATCTTTGTCATGGCTGGGCACTAATTTTTTCATTTCCAATAGTTCTATTTTAGTTATGGGCGTGTACACAAACACGCGTCTAAACGTATTATCATCATTTCTAACTGGGTGTACTTCGCGTAAGGGATTCTGTCTGTCTATGTAGTACGTTTTTCTCTCCATGGAAGGAGCTGGATCATGTTCTGGACACAAAAAGGCACTATATCTATGTCGGTATTCTAGAATTACTTTAATTAGATCGGTACCTAGACCTCTCCATTTATTCAGGAGTAGTTCTATCAGTATATCAGGTAGGGGACCAGGATCGGAGTGTTGGCCTTTATATAATATAAGGAGATGTTGTATCATGTATATACTAGCTAAACGCTGTTCATCTGGGGTGAGATTCAGAAACGTGTGTGCTAGCGCATCATCACTGTATTTTTCAGAGCTGTCAGCCCATTGTACTGCTGACCTGGCTAATTCTTGTTCATCCATAGAATCGAGCACATGGTACCCCCTTCGTTCTCGAAGTAGTTTATCAGTAGCCTGGAATAAGTGTTCAGGGGTCCTTGGATTTGAGATAGCTGTTTGAAAAATTCTGTTACATTCTGGACGTATCGGACGCATTGTTTTATTAAAAGATCTTCCTTTTCCTACATAAGCTATCGTTTGTCTAGCTGGTAATTCTAATTGTCCTGTGTTCATTTCTGACTGTTCCTCCTCCTCTTCCTCTGATTCAGTTTTATCTGCTTCTAATCTTCTTTCATGTATTCGTTCTACTTCTTTTCTGATCTTTCGGCACATGACTTCTATATACTTCTGTTTATCATGTTTTCCGTGTGCTATATTCTGACCCCATCTGGTAAGTACTTGCATTTCCTCCGGATCTACCTCAGGCCTATCTCTGTTTCTGATCAAGCAGTTTATAAAAAAGCGTAACAATAATTTTTGCATGTCTACTTTCTGGTATTCCATGGCCTCGCCAATACTTTCAGGACCTTGCCCTGTTTGGACAAAGCGATATATTTTGTCTAGATGTTCAACCATTCCTGGTAATGTCATTAAATAGTTTGCAACTCGTCGCAAACGTACTGAAGATAACAACATTCTGTCGTGTTTACCTGGCACTGGATCATATCTACAATCTGTAAGAGGCTCATTTAATATATTGTCATTAGCTCTTTGGGGTGTACGTTGATGTGCTAAATCCCTATAAGTCAATCTAGTTGCTGGCGGTGGCGTGGAAAAACCTCCTGTCGCACCTCCTGAGGTGCCAAGTCCAAAAGGATTTGTTGGGTGTAGGGTAGAGAGTGTGGGTGCAGGAAGGACTGTAGAAACAGATGGAATGCTTAGAACGTGAGGAGGGGTTTGTTGCTGCGGAGGTGGGTGCAGCTGATCTTGGGGTTGAGCGTCGTTAACAGGTGGTGTGCGTTGCTGCGCACCATTAGCATATTCGGGGGCTGCATCATCTAAATAGGAAGAAAGGAAAATGTCCTTTGCGGTCTTGGGATGTACTTTAATCGGGAGTAATGGAGGTGGTAGATCTTTTGGTACCTCCAAGGTGGCTTTAGGCAAACCCTCGGCCAGAAGAGGATACATACCATTCATAAGAGTGTTTCGTTGTCTGTCTACTTGTTCTGTTTTTACTCGGATACCTTCGTCAATTAATATGTTTTCTCGGGCTCTTTCTGAATCTTCCCTACTTTTCTCTTCTTTTCTGAGCGCTTTCTCTGTGCGCCTATGCGATTCTTTACGCCATAGTTCAATGGCATCTTTCTGTGACTGTCTAGCTTTCTTTTTCCATAATACTTCTTCTACTCTCATGATGCAATCTGCATCCCATGTTCCAGTAGCGGGCCATCTCTGACTCTCTGCTAAATCCTTGGTGTAGTCCACCCATAGATCAAGATATAATACGGCATCTAGGCCATGTTTGTGGTACATAAAGTACCCTGGAGTGTCCCTAGGTGGAATGGGAACAGCTTCCTCTAGTATCCCTTTTCTAGTTTTTATCTGTCTTAATTTTGAAAATAACGGCATCTTGAACCTTGCTACTTAATTCTTACTCGGTCTTGAACACAATAATTACAATAAACACAATAATGAAGATCGAACAATCACTCATACCACGACATTTAAAACATATCACAAACTTTTTAGAAACGAACAATAATAATTAGAATAAAACTAGTTAACTGCATAATACTAAATATACTGTATGTACTGCTAAACAGTACAGATACACTGCTAAAACAGTGCAGACCAGGTCTGTGTACCCAAACCCGTCTTGACCGGCACAAACTAATGTGCACGTCTAGATGCGTCCCCAGCAACGGTACTCACCGGGAAGCACGGAACGGAAGGCCTCGGAAGTCTGGACTGGACTAGACCAAACTGGACTGGACTCGACTCGTGACTTAGATACTTCGGAACTTCGGAATCTGGTGGGCCTCTGTATACCTCGGATCTTGCTCTCTCAGCTAGGCTCTGGTCGGGATTCTCCGCACTCCTCACCGCCTCGTCTGGGTGTTGATCGCAGCCTCAGTCGCCCCCGTTGGCCTGAGGGAGATACAGGAAATCCTGCGGGTACGCGTAATTGTCCGTCCGGCTGTGGCAGGAGACCGGGTCTGCAACGCACCTCCGGCGCGTGGGGTGTGAGAGGTGTCCCTGTTCGGGCGCCAATTATGTGGTAAATTTAAATTACCTAGACTTAATTTATGCGGTAAAATTAAATAAGAATAACTCAATAAAAATAAGAGGCAGAATCCGTGGTATTTGAGGTTATAAAAGGGAATTTATTCCTTACAAAGGAATGATGGTTCGAACCAGGCAATCGAGTTCCGTCACCACGAAGGTTCAGGAAGGGATCAGCAATACATTATTGACAGGTTATCATATTTATAGGAAAATGCATTACAGTAAAGACATATGCAGAAGGCGTTACAGTTGAGAAGAGAGATAAGAATACACATACGTAATGAAAAAGGCGTTACAATAGGCGTGCATAAAGGCGTATACTAGAAACGTCATTATGATGATGACACAAGTGGGTGGATCCATAAAAGAATCCTGCAAAGTCAGCAGAAATACATGGCAGAGATGCGCGCGCAGCCGCATGACGTGTGATTGACGTGTAACTAGAGGGTGAAGGGAACTTGACATTTAGCCCTACATGAGGAGACAGAAGTCTGGGATGTCAGGACAACCTAGTCCCAAATCATATCTGATATCTTGTGTTTAAGGAACTATATTATCTGGAAGGAAAGGTCTTTCCGGACAGAGCCTATTCTAATACTGACTGCTAGTGCGTGTACAAGCGTCTAAGTGTCTACATGAGATGCGAGGGGGCATGGGCCTACCATGGTAACGAAAGTCATGAATTACTTGCACGGAGACAGTAAGGCCGGGCCCTTTGCTCTGCAGCTGGAGGGATGTTTACCTAAGTTACTAGACAGGAATGCATTTCTCGAGGAGCGGAGCAGATAACTTGAAGGCTGAATACAGTTTTGGCAGGCAACAGGCCGGGCTAGGCACCGTTAGCCGCGCAGGAAGTAAGACAAAGTTCATGGATACAGATGCAGGTCCAGGCTGGAGCATTCAGAGGCAGAGGCAGGAAAAAGCTCGATGGCAGAATTCAGGGCCTACCTTGCCAGAGCTGGAAAACGTGAAAAGTATACCATATAAAGACGGTGGCAAGGCATACTTAGGAACGGAATATCTGACCCATTCATGGCAGATCTGAAAGAGGACATATTAACGTTGGACACAATTGTATTTGCGTCTTCATAGCTTGAAGTGGAGGGAACATACATGTACTTGTAGCATGTACATGGAGCCGTTGGGGTCTAGATAGGGGACACAATTGACCATAAAAATTCATATTTCCTCACATTAGTCAGGGAGAGGATGAGCTGGGTGTCATCTGTATAGGAGATGATGTTGAGTACATGGCTCCTGACAACGTTGGCCAGGGGTATCATGTATACATTGAAGAGGGTCGGGCTGAGGGATGATGTTCATAGGGAATGAGGAGCAGTGGGGGAGGATGATCTTCTGTGTTCTTCCTGATAGGTAGGATGCGATCCACTTTAGGGCTGTTCTTTGGATTCCAATCTGGTGGAGTCTGCTGATCAGTGTGTGGTGGGATACGGTGTTGAAGGCTGCTGAGAGGTCGAGTAGGATGAGGACGGCAGATTCTTCGCAGTATGATGTCATCAGTGGCTTCAACTAGAGCTGTCTTTGTGCTGTGATTTGCTCTGAAGCCTGGTTGGCAGGGGTCCAGAAGGTTATTATTCTCCAGATGTCTAGTTAGCTGGGTGTTGATAGCTTTCTCAATGACCTTGGCTGGAAAGAGGAGCAGGAAGATGGGTAGTAGTTCTTAAGTGCTGCTGGGTCCGCGGATGGTTTCTTCAGCAATGGCTTCACGTCTGCATAATTCCATTTCTGGGGGAAGTGGGCTATGGTGTTTGTGGAGTTGAGGACCTAGGTGAGTTCTTTGCTGATGAGTTGATTGCAGAGTTTAAAGGTGTGTTGGGGCAGGGGTCTGCTGGGGCTCCAGTGTGGATGGATCTCATGATGGACTCAGTATCCTTCTCTGTGAGGGTGTTCCAACAGGTGATCTGGTGTGGATGGGCATTGGTTGGCTTGAAGAGGTTGATGTTGTCCATGGCACGGGGTTGGGATGTGAAGTCTTTCCAGATGGTTTTGATTTTCTTGTAGAAATGTATGCAAGGGTGTTGCAGAGGGTTTGCGAGGGTGTGGTGATGTTTTCGGTAGCTGAGGGAAATAGGTTTGTGCTGGTCTTGGTGGACCATGCCACCTGCTACCAAGAGGCCATCCCTCTGAGGTCAGTGACAACACTTGTGGTGGTTAGAACTCTGATGGGGATCTTTACCCATGTTGGGTTCTCCAAGGATGTAGTGTAGTGTGGGTTAACCACGCCCTATGTACAACGCTAAGTTAGCATAACCTCGATGGCTGTCAGAAAGCCAGCTTGCTGCTTCTTCTGCTTTTGCACGCGACACTGTTGTTACATGTTATTCATTCGAGAACTGCTGACTCGACTATGCTTCACATGGGAACCGTCGGTTGTTTAACATCCTTAACAGTGAGCTGTGACCTTGGTCTGTACACCGTGTAAGGAACGAGTCTGGGTCACTAGATGGGGCAGGTTGTTGTGTTCAGGATGATCGTACCACTTCTTAGCCATAACATACATACAGCTGCCAATACCTGAAAGACGAGCCCTTTAATATTACAGAGCAGCATGTTTTCTGTTACATTCGAAACGAAGAGCTGTTGCAGGAGAGAGCCTAGCTGATCCTGTGATGTGATTCCACTAAGCTGATCTATAAGGTATGGGGTCCCCCATGCAAGCCTAAGAGACCTTCTATTAGTCTAATAATACCTTATTAGTTGCTAGAGAAAGGAGGGTGGTTGCTTTCCACTGTCATTATTATTATGATTGCTCCTTTCATTTTCTATGGTATTGTAACAATGCTGATGGTGCTGATCCTAACCATTTGTCTGCTTGTGTTAGCCAAAGTACTGCATCTTAGGACGCGAGGTTTATAAAATAAACTCTTTAAACTTTACCGTGTCTTTGTTATTCTGTTGTGGACTGATATATAGCTACCAATGGGTACTTCGGATTCCCACCACTCCTGAGAGTATCTAAGTCGCTTGTTCTGGGTTGTCTATACATTGGGACCGCCGAGCTAAATCTCGGATAATGAATGTGACACTAAGCTAGTCGGATAGGGGTTCTTAGTTCTGAGGGGAGTTTCTGGTTCACCACAATTCTCTGAGGTCCTGGTTTCCTGCGCATAGTTCTGTGCATAAGAAGAATCCCTGCAACATGGCGCACCTAACGTTTGGTCTTTTGATCTGAAACGCCTTAGTAGTGCTTTTATTAGTCCACAACGCCCTCACTCTGGTTTCCGGACATCGGGAGTGACGGCTTAACCTACCTAGGTTTCGACTAAAGGTTCTTTCAAGCTTGATAATTAAAAAGGTTTTCTTTTTCTGAACCCCAGTGCTACAGTATAGCTTTTCGTTGTTCTTGAAAGTGTCCCGATGGCGGTCAATGTTGCCGCGCATAGTCGGGTTCCCCTGATCGCACATCTGAGCGTCTATGGGGTCCCGGATGATGGCTTCGCTGTTATTTTAGTAGTAGGCGCTGATGCGGTGTTCCCGTATGAGTTATTTTACTCTTGGGTGACGTTTGACAAAGTGGATGCAAACGACAATTTGTTCCACGAATATACTCACACCGCGATGCCTGCAGCCTATGCCCCTTATCGGACACTTGAAATTCCCCTTACTGCCTGGCAGCATACTATTTGGTTTAATGGCGCCCTTCCCCATGCGGTAGCGCCGGCGAGAATGGGCCCGTTGTCAATTGCAGGGGCCACATGGCCGGTGCTGGCCGGTTATACACCCCATCCTCGCTACATGACTGTGGCGGTGGCGGAGTTACGAGTGCTACACACTGTCCTGATTACGGTCCATAGGGCGTTAGTGCAGTACGTGTCTCGCAATGTACAGGTGGGGGCTCCTGCGGTTGCGAGCCACACGACTGACCATCATGCGACGGTCATCAGTCCAGTTATGGTTAATTCGGTTGTCGGCAAGCGCCCCCAAAATAGGGATGAATTCCCTTACTGGCTTGCTGAAAAATTTGATCAATTTGAAGCCGTGTTTCCCAATACTTCGCCTGTGGATAAACACAGGATCCTCACTATAACATTGCCTAAGGACCTAGTCCCGGATATTGTCGACTGTGACAATTGGGGCAAGGTCTTTGCTGCGACCTATGCGAAGTGCTACGGCACTCCATCTATGTCTGTACTGCCCTCGGTCATCAAGAAGGTCCAAGACAATCATGGTGCCGAGGCAGCAATTGAGTTGGGATTGAGGCTTGTCGATAGCTTCGATGTGGTGTGTTCCATGGTTATGGGCAACCTCAAAGGAGATGCCATGCCATTCCAAGTGTGCAATATGTTGGCACTTGTGGATCCAGGCGACAGGCCAAAGGAATTCGCTAAAATTATAGAGAAAGCCTACAGAATGGTGGGTGGTAGTGCCTTGGGTGTGAAACCCGCCGTGATAATTCCGACTGCAGTGCAGCAGCCTAAAGTGAGTTCGTCTACCAAGGACGAAAAGCCTAACTTTCCAAAACAAAGTTGGCGAGCTAAGAAACAGGGGAAGCAGCAGGAGAAACGGAGGTCTCGTTCTGCGTCGCCGGTGCAGATACAAAGTGAACGCACTTATGATTTGCGCAATCGTTCTAATATTAAGTCGCCTGATAGATTTCAGGTTCCTGAACAACGCTCTCCTCGTTCTTCACAGGAAACATCGGCTTATCAATCCGGTGGCGGAGATCGTGGGAAGGGAAAGGGTGCTCAAGGTCGTGAGCAACCCCGTCAGACTGACGGTAAAGGCAAACAGGATGAGTCTGCACGTCAAAGACCCCCGTTTCAAAAGAAGAAAGTTGCTGCTCTGACTGCGAGATATGCCTCAGATGGTACGGACACAGCTTCTGAACCAGACATGGGCGCTAACGCTGCTAGACAGAGCGACGGAAGTTACAGTAGTGCGACAAGCGCTGCGTCCGTTTCTGGCGGCGACAGCAACTGATACATTTGTAAGTGTTGAAACTGCTGATACTCGCGTGGCTCCCCCTGAACGGATGTTTAAAATTAACCTTTTAATTGAGGGTGACATACAACGTAAAATTAAAGTGGTATTTTGGGATAATCTAACCTCCTCCTATGATATCCTTTTGGCGGAGGCAGATTGGCCCCTGGCTTTCGTGTTAGAGGGTCCTAGAGGGGAGGTGGTAATCTTCCCGTCATTTGGGCACAAAGTGCCACTGGAACATTCTAATAGGTTAGCCGGGGAGTGGGCGCAGGTGCTCGCGCCTGCGTTGTACCGTACTCAGGTAGGCTGGGACAGATTTTCTCCCAACCATACGATTCCGTTGCGGTCGGAACCCCAGCCACAACCCCAATATCCCATGCGTCGCGAAGCTCGGTCTCATGTCGCGTCTATCCTTGAGCAATTGGAATATCAGGGAGTAATTGAAACATGTGTGTCACCCATGAATAATCCTTTATTCACTGTGACGAAGCCTGACGGATCGTACCGCCTAGTTTTGGATTACCGGCACTTAAATTCGCACTGCCGGACATGTGCGGTACAGAATACACACAGTTCGGCTCTCGTCGATAGTCTCGTGAGAAAACGTTTTAAAACTACTCTTGACATCTCCAATGGCTTTTATAGCCACAACCTGTCTCCTCATAGCTATGAGTGGACGGCGTTTACCTCGGGTGGCAAACAAAAGAGGTTCAAAAGGCTCCCGATGGGCTATAAAAACAGCCCCGGGGTCTTTGCTGCTCGTGTGGTCTCACTTTTGGAGATGATTGACCCGGAAGCATATTCGTATGTAGATGATATCTACCTGACGGACGACGAGTTGCTTCCACACCTTGCTCGTGTGGATAACATAATAACTATGTTTGCTGACTATGGTTACAAGTTCAACTTTGCCAAGTCCCACATTGCCGAGTTCACAGTGTTGTTCTTGGGGCACAAACTCAATCATGAGGGTCGAGGCTTCGCTCCGCAGTTCCTTGAGAAATGCGCACGCCTCAGTACTCCTACGACACTGAAGAAATCACAATCTTTGCTGGGTTTTCTGAATTTCGGTCGTACCTACATTCCTAATTATGCCCAGCGTATCAAGTCGCTGTATGCCTTGGTACAACCTACTTTTACCAAATCTTGCTGGCTGCCTGAGCATTCGGCTGCATTGCAATCTTTGCAGTCTGATCTTCTTGCTTCAAAGTTTTTACAAACTCGTGATAACCACACTAACCTCGTCATTAGAATCGTGCCGGGTGCAGTGGGTTTCACCTACTTGACGTTCAATGAGGGCGACACCGTCCCCATTGCATACAAATCTCATCTGTACACTTCGGCTGAGCTGCGCTTCTCCGCTGTCGAGAAAGTACTGACAGCAGTTCAGATGGCAATCCTGAAAGAGCGAGCGCTATCACAGGGAAAGCACATGCTGGTGGTAACACCGTACCCTGCCCTTGAGGCGGTTACTAAAGCCAGTGTACCTAATTCTAAGGCTTTGCATCCAAGGTGGATACAATGGGCAACCTCCTTGACTTCGCCTGACGTCACATATATCTTTGACGCGGCATTACATACACAGTTCTTGGAGTATGAATTTGTTCATCCGGCTCCTCTGACTTTGCACCCGCTCGAGGAGTACCATTGTGTCATTTACACTGATGGGTCTGCGCAACCCGCAACTGGATCAAAGCACGCCTATTCAGCGGCCTGCGCAATTGTAGTAGGTACTTTCGTGAACGGTGAGTTCCAGTCTGATGTCGTGCATACGCAGTCATTGGGTGATTGTACCGCGCAGTTGGCAGAGCTGAAAGCTCTGGTGCTTGCACTGGAGTTTGCTGATCCTCTTTCTTTTAAGTGTCGCGCATGGATTATCCTTCCGGTTTCCCTTCTTTACTTGTGTGCAACCCGTCTTTCACTGCCTGGATTGTCCATTCCAGTGGGCTCTGGATTTGTGCAATTCAACCACGGTGTCACCTTTACCGGATTTTGGTCAACTGATGGGCCCCTTAACGGCTCATGAGTATGAATGTTCTGGTGTTGGGTTTATGGCCTTGGGTGCGGCACATGGAGTCCTTGGAAATTGGGCCATTGAAGAGGCTGCGATTGACTTTCTGGGACGCAGTTATATCGAGGAACCTTCCTGTTGTCCCTGAGTGGTGCTTGACGCTCCTATTGTGAGTGAACACGTGTGTTCCTTTCCGCTGTTAAACTGGATGGCAGATACTTTTGCGGAACGCTACAATGATTTGATTTCCTCTTGGAGGCTGTTGCAACTTATTGTGCCTATACTTTTATGGATTGACTTTTTATCTTAATCGACCCTTGATGTATCCATCGATGTCGTTTTTTCCCATTTTTTAATGGTTTTATTTTTCCACCTGACGACATCTTTTTCTGTTTTCGAATTTTTTTCTTTTTCGAACTTTACACTTACCTTATATGGACTTATAGTTCATGCCCTTGGTTCCGTTCTTTCTAACTTGAACTCTGCGTTCTTGATAAGTGCGCCCCTAGTGGTTAGTAGTCGGATCAAAGGGGGATGTAGTGTGGGTTAACCACGCCCTATGTACAACGCTAAGTTAGCATAACCTCGATGGCTGTTAGAAAGCCAGCTTGCTGCTTCTGCTGCTTTTGCACGCGACACTGTTGTTACATGTTATTCATTCGAGAACTGCTGACTCGACTATGCTTCACATGGGAACCGTCTGTTGTTTAACATCCTTAACAGCGAGCTGTGACCTTGGTCTGTACACCGTGTAAGGAACGAGTCTGGGTCACTAGACAGGGCAGGTTGTTGTGTTCAGGTTGATCGTACCACTTCTTAGCCATAACATACATACAGCTGCCAATACCTGAAAGACGAGCCCTTTAATATTACAGAGCAGCATGTTTTCTGTTACATTCGAAACGAAGAGCTGTTGCAGGAGAGAACCTAGCTGATCCTGTGATGTGATTCCACTAAGCTGATCTATAAGGTATGGGGTCCCCCATGCAAGCCTAAGAGACCTTCTATTAGTCTAATAATACCTTATTAGTTGCTAGAGAAAGGAGGGTGGTTGCTTTCCACTGTCATTATTATTATGATTGCTCCTTTAATTTTCCATGGTATTGTAACAATGCTGATGGTGCTGATCCTAACCATTTGTCTGCTTGTGTTAGCCAAAGTACTGCATCTTAGGACGCGAGGTTTATAAAATAAACTCTTTAAACTTTACCGTGTCTTTGTTATTCTGTTGTGGACTGATATATAGCTACCAACGGGTACTTCGGATTCCCACCACTCCTGAGAGTATCTAAGTCGCTTGTTCTGGGTTGTCTATACATTGGGACCGCCGAGCTAAACGTCGGATAACGAATGTGACACTAAGCTAGTCGGATAGGGGTTCTCAGTTCTGAGGGGAGTTTCTGGTACACCACAATTCTCTGAGGTCCTGGTTTCCTGCGCATAGTTCTGTGCATAAGCAGAATCCCTGCAACAGTAGTGTCTGGCAGAGGCACTAACTTCATGTGTGCATATATGAAGTCCATTTGCGATGAGTGTGGTGTGACTTACAAGTTCACCACACCCTATCACCCCCCAAAAAATGATCTTGTGGAGAGATTCAATAAGACTTTGAAGGGCATGATTGTGGGTCTGCCTGAGCCAATGAGATGTAGGTGGGACATTCCCTTGCCATGCCTTCTCCTCACCTACAGGCAGGTGTCACAGAAGGGAGTAGGCTTCAGCCCCTTTTGTCTCCTCTATGGCCACCGTACTAGGGGACCTCTGAGCCTTGCCAAAGACGGGTGGGAGTAGGTACCCAGGACCCCTCCCCCAGGATGTGGTCAGCTACATACTGGCCCTCTGCAACCAGATGCACCGCTTCTGGAAAAGTAATCGCGAGGCCAGCCATTAATTATGAAACTCTGGTAGGACCAGAAGGCCACTCTGGTGGAGTTTCAGCCTGGCCAGAAACTGTGGGTCATGGAGCCAATGGAGCCCAGGACTGGCCCATACAAAGTCAAGGAGCAGAAGGGCAATGCCACCTACCTTGTGGACTTCCAGGCTCCTAGGAACTCCCTAAGGGAGGTCCATGTGACTTCAGCCTCACTTTGAGAGGTCCGAAGTGAGCATGTTCCTTGTGACAGATTAGAAGAAAGGAAGGGGAAAGTGAATGTCTCCCTGACCTTCTTCCTTCACAGGAACATGATGAGTCAGTGGAGAGTCTCAACCTTTCTTGCACCCTGACCCTAGAACAGCAAGATGACTGTTATCAGTTGCTAGGACAGTTTGCTTCACTGTTCTCACTCACCCCAGGACTGACACATCTGTATGTCCATGATGTTCACACTGGAGACATTCCACCTGTAAAGAACAAAGTGTACAAGTTGTCTGACAGGTTGAGAGTCAGCATCCAGGAGGAAGTCACCAAGATGTTGGCATTGGGGTGATTGAGCCCTCTAATAGTCGCTGGTCCACCCCCTTGGTGTCAGTACCAAAGGCTGCCCCACCGGGCGCCATCCCTGAAGTCCGATTCTGCGTGTACTACCGAGGACTCAACTCAGTCACCAGGACTTATGCACACCCCATTTCCCCGAGCTGATGAGCTCATTGACAAGCTTGGCACTGCCAAGTTCCTCAGTATCTTTGATTAGACACCAGGGTACTGGCAGATCTCTCTGACTGAGGGGGCCAACGAGAGGTCAACATTTGACTTGAATGTGCCCCTGCTACCTTCCAAAGGTTAGTAAACAGGGTCCTGGCTGCGAAGGAGGCTTTCTGTGCTGACTACCTAGACAACATTTCTGTCTAAAGTTCCAGCTGGGAGGAACATATTCATCTCCTTCACAAGGTTCTTCAGGCCCTGTAACAGGCAGGCCTGACCATCCACGCCAGTAAGTGCCAGAGTGGGAAAGGTTCCATGGTGTATTTCAGACATATGGTAGGTGGAGGCAAGGTGCAACCCCTAGAGACCAAGATTGAAACCATAATTGATGGGCAACCCCCTAAAACCCAAACTGAAGTGAGAGCCTTACTAGGCTTTACAGGCCACCACAGAAAATGTGTTAAGTGCTATGGCACCATTGTTGCCCCCTTAACTTAGATGACTTCTAAGAAGCAGCCCAGATTGGTGATCTGGACAGAGGATTGTCAGAAAGCATCTGATTCACCCAAGGGAGCCATGTGTATAGCACCTATGATAAGGTGACCTGATTTCTTCAAGCAATTAATCGTGAAAACAGATGCTTCAGAGCATGGCATAGGGACAGTCTCAGCACAGCTGAATGAGAGTTGCATAAACCAACCGGTACAATTATGAAAAATAATGGGGTGACCCTGTATCCCTCAGAACCTGGGTATTTCTATTATATGGCTACAATGGTTCTGTCTGGGAAATACAATTGCTTTGGGATGTTCACAATATAAATAAATTACATGTAACATGTATCCATGATTTAGGAAGAGAAAAGAACAACACCCAAGCGAAAGTTTCAATCATTATTTTAAGAAGTAACAAATAAATTGGGCTACAATGGTACAATTGAAAGAATTGTGAAAGAGGGGTGACATGTAGAAGTAAATACAGACAATACACTTAGTACACTTAGTATAACAAATAAAGGAATAGTTGGGAAAGTGCAATTTTGGTAAAGTCCATATGATTGATCGCATACGCCTCCTGTTCATATGTGAATAGGCTTTTGGACTGAGACGTTGCGTAGACTCTTAGTATGCGTCAACGTTTCGACCCTATGTAAGGCGCAAAAAAAATTTTAAGCGTCGCGGCGGGACTTCTTCGGGACGGAGGAGTGTATGTAGCCCTGCGCAAGAGTCATTAATCACTGCGCGTGTATTATGCTTCTTTTTCCAAAAAACGGGGTCGATTTATGTTTGACCTCACAAGAGACACGAGTCAAAGAGGTTTGGCAAAAGTCCAAGTAGTTAATTCTTTCAGTCAGTCGGGTGATTTACACGATCTGCTGAAAATGACATCTCTCCAGCTTTCAGTGCGAAACCAACCGGTAGCCTTCATTAGTAGGAACAGAGGTGGAGTGTGATTGGAAGAGATGATTTTTCTGAGGTCTGGGCACTGAAGAAGTTGAGACCATACCGGTTTGGTATGCATACCATGGGTCAGACAGACCACAGGCACCTCAGATGGCTCATGAATAAGAGTGGTGAAAATCCCAAAATGTTGAGGTGGTCCATCTACCTACAGGGAATGGGCTTTATGGTGGAGCCCCACCCGGGGATAGACCACACCAATGCTGATGGTCTCTCCAGGTTCTTGCAGCTTAGAGAAGAGAACTCCCAAGGGGTTGGGTAACTCTCCCCACTTTCAGCTGGGGACACACATGTTAAACCTGACAGTCAAAGGGTGATCTTCCTCCAACTTTTCGCTTACCTCCCTCTTTAGGCATTAGGACTCTGTGAACTACACGACTGCTAACCGGTGCTAAAGTGTGTGTGATCTCTCCCCTAAACATAGTAACATTGGCTCATCCTTAATTGGCATATTTAATTTACTTATAAGTCCCTAGTAAAGTGTACTACATGTGCCCTGGCCTGTAATTTAAATGCTACTAGTGGGCCTACAGCACTCATTGTGCCACTCACTTAAGTAGCCATGCTCAGGCCTGCCATTGCAGAGCCTATATGTACACTTTACACTTCCATTTCAACCTGGTGAGATAACCCCCTTGCCAGGCTCAAACCTTCCCTTTTTATACATATAAGTCACCCCTAAGGTAGGCCCTGGATAATGCAAAGGGCAGGTGCAATGTATTGAAAAGGCAGGACATGTACTTTTAGGGTTTACATATCCTGGTAGTGTAAAACTCTCAAATGTGTTCCCCACTACTGCTAGGCCTACCTCTTCCATTGGATATCATTGGAGGCCTTATTAGATCTTTTAAGTGTAATTTCTAATTGGGAAGACATAAAACCCCCAAGCCTGATGTCTCTGTATTCACAACTTATGGTGAAGTCGGATTTTAAATTGCAATTCTGAAAATGCCACATTTAGAAAGCTGGCATTTTCTTACTTTAGCCACAGAGACTCTGTTTAGTCTGGGTTGGGTGACAGCTGGGCTTTGTGCATTCCCTCTAGAGAGCCACACACAAAGGGAGATTAGGTGTGACTTGATGGGCCATCCTGTAAGATGGGATGGAGGAGCTGGGCACAGCCTCATAGTTACACCTGAAAATGGTGTGTCCTGTTCACACACAAAGGACTGCATATCCCCTGTAGAAAGTCTGGAGTCAGTGCACGAATGGAGGACCTCTGTGCACTTCAAAGCCTTCTTTAAAAAGTCTCCCCCACTTCAAAGGCACAACTGGGTAAAAGTACTGGTCCTCTGACACCATAACTTGAGTACTGTTCTGGACTTGTGAAGACTCTTCCAGGAAGAAGGGATGCTGTGCTGCTGGAGGACTGCCACTCTGCTGGACAGCTGCTTTGCTGGACTCCTGCCTTGCTGTCCCACCCTGCTGTCATCTATTCCCCTGCCTGGGTGAGAGGGACTGGACCTTCATCACTTGGACTCAGAATGACTCCAAGCGCTTGCTGACTTGCCTCCTGATCTGAAGTCTCAGGGACCTAAAAGACTTCCATGTCTTCTGCTGCTGTACCTGGACTCCGCCATCTGGGAGTATGCTCTGCCAAGTGGTGCCACCTCAGTCCTGAACCCTTTGAAGTGAGGCCAAGGTGCTGCTTCAATGAAATCCATGCATTCTCTCCAGAAGCGGCACATCAGCACCGTTGCATGGGTTGGAACTCGGGCATCACATCTGTTCCCTGACCAGAACCGGCGCATTGCTTCCGTTGTGATGAACAATGATGATGCTTCGGCTTCGAAACCAGCACTGTGCGACGCTCAGCCTGGCTCGAGTTCTATGCATCTCCGACAAAGACGCTGAGAACTCCGCATCACAGCCTCTTAGCTCTTCAGAGCTGATGCATCACTGCTGTTGCGTGGACCTGGACCAGCCCATCACCGTCATTGCGAAGCTTGATGCCTATGAATCACTTTGTCTGCACCCCGCATCTTCGCTGACACAGCCTGGATCAAGGTACTTTTGTTCAGTGGACCAACTGGGCCCCTGTATCCAGACCAAGATCCACCACGATCGGCCTGAACTTTTGACCATGCCCCTGTTTAGTGTGACCAGATAGCTCAAATACACGCTTATTGCTTCTAAGTGCTATTTTACAGTTCATTCTATAAAAATGTTTTATCTTATTTTAAACCGATTTGATTTTGTCATTTTGATCTTGTTTTATTTGTAACATTAAGCTCTATTGTTCTAACCAGGTGTAGAGTCTATTGTGGTGTTTTCATTGTGCTACTGGTTGAAGAGTTGAACAAATACTTTACACATTGCCTCTTAAGTTAAGCCTAAATGCTCTGTGCCAAGCTACAGAGAGTGGTCACTGGTTTGTTTAGGGTGTGCTTGTGACTTATCCTGACTAGGATTGTGGTTCCTGCTTGAACATGCTGCATACCTCTGCTGACTAGAAACCCAATTTCTAACACAAGTGAACACATTTAGTGAATAACAAAAGCGTTAATAAATATCTGTTCATTAGGGAATGTCTAAGATAGCTCACCAGTATCATCAAAAGTTACTTTTGAGGGCTTCTAAGCTCTTAATGCACTCAATATATGTGTATAAGTTCTTTAATATATAATTCCCTTCCCAGGGAATATCATAAAGCCTTCTGCTCACATCTTGGTATCTTGAAGGTATAAAGGCAATGCTTGTTTCAAAGGAGATACATTTTTGCCTACTTACTCAGTAATCCTTTATGAGAGTGAGGGTATCCCAGATGTAATTGGGCAACATTGGGCAAACCACTGTCTTTTGTGATTTTTAGATGGAAAATATGGTATAGGGATTTTTCGATCCTTAAAATGAAAATTCCTCTTCACTTAGAAAATATAGTTTAAACCATTTCAGTATGGTTTCTTTAGGTAAAAATTCTCTTACATCAGGAAAATTGATAGTTGTGTAACATTTTCTGCCACTTGGTTTCCTTAATACCTTCTGCTCGTGGTTTAAAAAATTCATAATAGTGATGTTGCCACCTTTATCAGATTGACTAATAAAAATGGACTTATACTGTGTCAACGGATGTAAACTTTAGGAAAATCTCTAGAAAATCAATTTCTGAAACACATCACCCTGATTCCAAGCACTAGATGCTGGTAACAAATCAAGAGAATAACTTAGGTCCAGTGTCTAACCCCACTCCAACTGAAATGTTCATAGATGTAGCAATGTCAATTTGAGGGACATTATCTTTGTTAATGCCTAGAAAATTATATATATATTTTTTTAAATCTTTTTATTAAAGTTTTCTGCGAACAATGCAGTATGTACAACAGCCCTTTCAACAACAAAGCTACATGGGAAGGAATGTACAGTTGTTCGGATTTGCAATGATATCGTACAGCATCAGTATAGTCACCTTGGTCATGCAAAAGCAGGTTTGACACATCACAGAATTGTTCAGTACACATCACGGGGGTTCTGTAGATGGGGGAAATTCCACACCATCTCCCATGTATATACCATATTTTAAAAAACAATGGTGGGAGTGAAGAGGTATCAAAAGCCATAGACTCAGCCTCCTCCATAAGTAATGAAAAAACACAAAGAGTCCGCTTCTTAAGCAAAAAAGAAGAAGAACCGTACTATCCTTGCTAGAAAATGACTAAACCCATGAGAGACCGTCGGTTTCTTGCATGGGAAAACAGCTAGTGTTTTTAAAATAAACCTCATCCACCCAAAAAAGTCCCTTGGCGGCATGCTTCATCATCGGGTTCTTCCTGCCCCGCTGCGGGACGGGGCGTGCTATGACCTACAACGACGCAGGAGGAGTTACCAGTGAAGTGATCGATATGTGTATGATGTGAGAGTGGAAGGGTCAGGAAATAAGTGAATTAAAAAATACCTGGTTATGGGAAAAAAACTAAACTTTAATACTTCCTCTAGCTGGTATTAATAAAAACGGGGATAGAGGCGGAAAAATGCTATTATGGACAATTTCCTCACAGGTCTTCATGTTTCGAAGCTATATCCCTTAACTTCTCTTCAGGACCAACTAAGATGACCCTTGCGCCACTCTAAATCTATTCTAAAAAATTAGTAGTGTAGTGAGCCTGATCAATCTCAATGGCTGTTATGCATCTGATTCGACATGCATACGTCCAAAGAAATAGCTATTTGGTATAATCCTTATAAATGATCTGGAAGGATAGTGGAACATAATTAATGCACATAGTATGTATTCTAATATACTGGACAACCACCCTTCACTATACTCGTGAAAGGTCCACGGTGGTTCTTCTTCTTTTTTGCATAAGAAGCAGACTCTTTGTGTTATACCATATTTTAACCATGAATCCCACACTTTATAGAACTTCATCAGACAACCTCTCACTTTATAGGTGACCTTGTGAGCCATCATATAACGGCCCATACCTGTTTTCCACTCCCGGAGAGTAAGTAGCTCTGGGGTGCCCCAATGTTTGACCACTTCGCCACTATCAGACCCAAGTTGCTGAAGAGAAGTTTGGCTCTGGGTATATCTACCTCTGTGGGTGTGCCTAACAGGGTGAATTTGGGGTCCATTTTGCAGGTTTGCTCAAATGCTGAGAAATATTTGAATATTACATAAAACTTGAGGGCCTCATTTATGAAAAGTGTTACATCCCTGCACTAAAACAGAAATGCAACACTTTCCAGTGTGCCCTCCTCGCAACACCATGGATGCACCATATTAACTGTACGGCGCTCCATGTTGCAAGGATTGATAGTTACGTCAGGAATGCTGACGTATTTGTCAGCGCAAAAATGGCGCATTGCTGGAGTGTGTCTGGAAACAGAAGCAACTCCAGGAATGTGTCACTTCACATGGGGCAGGCCCCATGTGAAAAGGCCTGCATCATCCCTTACTCCTGCTTTAAGCAGGCTTAAGGATTTGACGCAGTGAGGCTGTAGAAGTGTTGCAGTGAAATCTCATAGATTTCACTGCAACACTTCTATGAGCCATTTCTGCGCTGGAAAGCCCGCCCTGCATACATTATACCTGTTGCAGGTATAATGTAGCGCAAGGGTTTACAAAGTGACGCATCTGCCTAGATGCATCACTTGGTAAATATGGCGCAGTGTGGCACATTTTTTACGCCGCCGCAGCGTCACAAAAAGTGATGCAATGGCGGCGTAATGGCCTCATAAATAAGGCCCTGAAATTTTACTTCCACGATTGCCAACATTTCAGTAATTAGTTCTATTTTCTTAGTATCAATGCTAGTTCTTGTATTTTTTATTTTAATGGTCTGATAAACATTTGCAAATGTATTTGTAATTTCAGTTTTTAACTTGTTGTGTGGGGTCATATAATAATATGTAATTATGTGATACATGTACTTCACCACAAATTAGCCTGTCTATAACCCTCCATGACAAGTGATCCAGCCTAGGATTCACTAATTATTGCATCTGTTAGCATCTAATATTATGCTGATCGGAATTTAACAGCTGTATCAATTAATATCTGTTAGAAATGGGGGTCTCCAGTTGGCAAGGGCTTGCACCTTTGTCCAAGTAGGGACACTTCTTTCTAGTCAGGGTAAGGAAGTTACACTCCTAAAATAACCCCTGCTCACCCTTGGTAGCTTGGCATGAGCAGTCAGGCTTATCTCAGAGGCAGTGTGTAAAGCATTTGCACATAACCAACAGTAATACAGTGAAAATACTACAAAAGGACACCACACCAGCTTAGAAAAATATGCAACCGTTTATATATCCAAAACAAGACCAAAACAATAAGAATCCAACATACAGTACTTAAAAATATATACTTTGCAGAAATATCTCAAAAACACAGTTCTTGCGAGTCGGTAGCTTGCTACCTCGATGATGAAAACAACAGAGTCTAACAGTTTCAGACGACCACGTCGGTACGGGCCAGCGAAAGCATGGACAGACTCGTGAACAGTACCTTTCTCATTGCAGCTGACACGTAGGTGCAAGCCGGTCGTGGCAACCGTCGCGGTTGCATTGCAAAATGGAAGCGTTTGCAGGGTGTGGTGACGGTCGTCCAGATGACGTCGGTGAGACCAAGGGTTACGGTGCGAGGCGAGGCGGTGCTGCTGCAGATCGGCGCATATAAATTCTCCCTTCTTCCACGGACAGAGTAAATCCGCAGTCGCACGAACATACACTCATCATACGCTAGGGCCCATCACACTGAAATTCACACTATTACTCCATCCACACTAAATATAGGAGAGAAACCTAAACCAATCTGCATCTAAAACGAGGTCAATGCGACCATAAAGATTTTGTCCTGAGTCATGATTTTAAACATAGGAAATGCATTAGAAACTCAATAAATGACAAAGAAATAACCACCCGACACTGGAATTCAAACAAATGGTTGTTTATCTAGATTAGTTCGAATGAAAATCAATCAATAGCAAAATCATTATTCTCATAGTTACCTATTCTAGCTAAATGGGTCAGGACAGGTCTCTCAGTAAAGTCTCTCGAGCTGCCGTCCTCAGCATCAGCATCGATCCTCACGAACATAGGTTCAGGAAGAAGTGGCCTCAAAAATCTACAGACCCTCTCTAGCCTAGTAATATTTATAACAAAACTAGCGAAATAAAAGTAACAAACAAATTCTGAATGTCCGTTGAGCCGCTGAGCAGAGCGAGCAGGAAAGGATGCCGCTTGGTAACATTTAGAAAACCTCCGCTCAGAAAAAATCACAAAAATAAAAAACACGGAAGAAGGAAACTCGAGTTTGCAAGTGATACATTCATGAATGCTCTTCCTTGGTACCATAGCAGAGCCACCGCAGGTTTATCATAGTTCATTGTGGCTTTATTCTTTTCCAAGGGCAATTGGAAGCATGCCCGGAGCAGCTGTCCTCACGGAAACTTTTAAATCAGACAGAGGCTGTGGTCAGGTGACTTCCAACCATGTTCAGCAAGGCCTCTCGTCAAAATTCAATCACTCGAACGCAGGCTGTAAATAGCAGCCATCTTGGTTTAGGCCAAAACGGACCATCTTAATTAAAAGAAACACAAAACAACGTTACCACATCATAATGATTATGCAGTGTTAATCCCCACTAATACCCTTATGTGTATGTAATTACCTAGCCATCTGCAACACAAGGAAGTATTATAGCACGTTATTTTAAAAGCATAAACACGAAACAAATTGCACTTTAGCAACACTTATTTAATTAAATTGCACACCAACTTAGTTCACGTATTATTTAAGCAACATATATGCATTCCCACGTGTAATTTCTCTCATTAGTAATGTTGGTTAATCAAGACTTTTAACAAAACTAATAATTAGTGATTACAAATTAGTAATTTTAATCATAACATATAAACAAAACTGGAGCTTAAAACTCAATAACTTTTCAACAGAAAACTCTGCTCCAGCAATCCCCCCTTTGGTGATATATTATCACCACAAAAACCAACCCAAAAAAAAAAAAAAAAATGTAGTCCCAATTTTTAGGAGAAATTGAAAATGTCTTTTATGACACAACATTAAACACCAGACTCTCTCTCATCATCCCTCTTTGACTCCAAATAAACACTCTCCCTCAATTCTTCTAATTCTATTTCTTGTTGGTCTCTCCTTGACCTCTTCTGCTTCTTTTCAGTATTTCCTCTAATTATTCTCTTTTTCCCTCCCCTGTTTTTACAACACAAACACCCCAATCTTAATATCAATAAAGCAACAATTACGCATGTCAATGGAAATAATATTTTACCAATAATGGTACTACCTATTTTAGCAATAAAACTCTTAACAGCGACTATCTTATTAGCTATTTTAGTCCAGATACTTTCTGCTTCCAGTGGTACTAATTCTTCATGCAAATCAGTAATATTTTTGATATAGACCTTTAGATCTTTGCTTTCATCAGGAATGTAAGTGCAACAATGTTGAACTTTCAGCATTCCACAGACTCCACCCTCTTTGGCCAATAGAATATCGAGGGCAAGTCGATTTTGCATAGACATGGCACGTACGGCAATCATCTCCGTATTTACCAAAAGAAACCCACCAGCGGTACTTGTCGATAAGCGATCCACCACTGTTGACAGTTTCCGAATTCCATATGCATTTAAAGAAATTCCCACTGCTGGAATTAAAGCTCCAAAAATTTCACCCACAATTTCTGACCAAGTTTCTCTCTTAAAACGTGTTAGTAAATTAATATGTTGTACATCTTCTATCCTATCTATATGGAAAATCTTTGGAAAGACCAGGCCCACATAGCACGTGCCATACCAATGGTCAGGCAACTTGTAATAAGCCTTGTTCCCACAAACATAATACACTCCTGGGAAAACTGGATCTTCTCCACCTTTAAAACCCCATCCTGTTGCAATGAAGTATGTATCATGACACTCACTAGTCCCAACAAAATAATTATCATATTGGGATTTCTTTCTGGTAATGCATAGTTTACCCTTCTGTGGTGCATCTAAAGCTAAAGTTGGACTAGCCCCATTCCTCAATTCCTTTCCCATCTCAATATCCCAAATTGTCTCACTCACTATATATTTCCCTGCCTTTTCATGCATGCTCACTCTCCTTTCCTCTACCATGTCTAGGAAAGCCTTCTCTTCTTCTTTCAAACTGCAAGTTAAATTGTTTCTAAAAATGTAATCTAATGTTAATACTTCTTTCTCAATAAAAATCTCACCAAAAATGTTAACTTCTTTAGCTGGATTCAGCTTTATATTCATAGGCAATTGCCCAAAAATATTATCTTTGTTAGACATCTCATAATCTATTTTCCCTAACAAATAAAAAACACTACTTAGCACACTACATGAAATTCCATACGTAGCTGGTAAATGGTGATAAGTAACACCTTCTGAAACGGATGCAGGTAATTGCATACAAACGTAGCAATCCCTAACTTCCATTGTCTTTACGTATTCGTACAACAACTTTGAAAAAACATTACTAGAAAAATCATTAATTGACCTATCTTTATGTATGTAAATGTTACTAATTCTAGTTGGAACTACTTTTTGAGAACTCCTCTCTACTTTAGTCACATTCTCGGTATGTATTCCAAAAGTATCTATTGTAATTCTAAAAGTAACTAGTAAAGCTAGTACACCCCATAATAGCATTAATAATCCAATACAGCAGCAGCACATTCTACACCATCTTTTCAAGAAGGCACATCTACTTTGATTATTTTCTGTGTTAGCCATTTTACTACTTTGGCAGTGTCTTTTGACTTAGCCTCTCCTACTCCACTATTGAATTTCTAGAACACTAACAGCTAATTTCAGATTTTCTTCTTTTCACTTTTCTCCAAGTGACTCCTTCAGTTCACTCAATTTGGATTTTCATCACTTTTTACTTCTTCTTCAGCAACATCAAATTGTATTAGAGCTTCAACAACATCCTGAGCATCCGACTCTTCTCCAATGTCAGTCAAGATAACTTTCAGGATTCCAACAGTTTTCTCCTCAACCACTTCTCGTACGGTCCCCTCTGGATTTCCTTGACTTTCTGCCTCTTCACCTTCAGACAGTGCCACATACGTCCATTCCGGTGACCTATACTTCTGGTTAGGTTTTCTGATTCTCTTGATCTCCTCTGGTTCTTTTGAGACCTTTTGTTTTTCACCTTTTGCTTGATTCTGACTCGACACCTCGTTCACCTGTTCAGCTTTCGATGAATTTGCTCGTGTCAGTCTGTACCTTAGCCTCTTTATCCTGTTAGGCCAAAGATCTCCTCTTACAACCCTCTTTGGTCTCACCTCTTTATTATTTCTTTCTCCAATCCAAGTTCTCTTTCTCAGAACTCGACCCTCTGATTTCTCATTCTCACTCCCATCTGATTCTGTCTCATTTGCCTCTTGTTCTTCAACAATTTTCTTTCGCCCCACAGTTTTTTCCACTACTGATTGAGATTTCCCTATTTCTGTCCCTCCTCGGGTCTGCGACACGCAATCTTCTTGCTGTCTACTTGTCCCTTCACCTAGCTTATCGGGAATGTTCCCTACACCTCCTCGGGGGTCTTCCGCAATCTGTCCCTCTCTATCTTCTTCTGACCCTGCTTCTTCAGGTGTAATCTCAAGTGGATTTTCAACCTCTTCATCTGATTCAGGTGTAGTCTCTGTGGAATTGCTCTTTTCTCTTCTTTCTTCTCCACTACTTGTTGGAACTTCAGGCACTCTTACAGAATCTGATCTCTCCTCTGAGACTCTTAATGTTTCTCTTGAAGCCTCTCTTGGAAAGAAAAAAGAATCACCTGACTCTCTTTCTCCTTCACCCCTTTCAGGATTCTTTCTTCTTCTCACTGGTTCAGTCTCTGCATCATCACTGGAATCTGACTCTTCAAAATACTCTTTACCAGTCCCATCCTTTGGATTTGGAACTCTCAGAGTATGACTCGCATGCACCCAGTTTTTCACACCAGCACACTTTACTACAGTTGTTGTAGTCAGAATAACTTGTCTTGGCCTTCCCCACCTTGGAACCAAGCAATTTCTTCTTCTGTGTACTTTAATCCTCACCCAGTCTCCTGGACTCAGATCATGAGCTTGCTTCTTCTCAAGTGTGGTAGCGTCTTCTCCAACCTGGTGAAACACAGAATGAACTGCGTCAGCCAGGCCTTTACAGTAATCCAAAATCATGTCATCAGTTATTGTCATCAACTTGTTGACAGGCACAAATGCATGTCTCATCGCACGTCCCATTAATATTTCGTGCGGACTCAAACCTGTGGTTCTATCTGGAGTAGACCTAATAGTCATCAGCACTAGAGGCAAGACATCAGGCCATTTCATTCCAGTGGCTAAACACATCTTACCAATTCGGTTTTTTATTGTGCCATTCATCTGTTCAACGACGCCAGAAGCCTCTGGTCTGTATGCACAATGTAGCTTCTGCTGTATGCTCAATGCTTCACAAATTAAACCCATGAGCTCATTGTAGAAGTGTCCACCTCTGTCAGACTCAATTGTCAATGGGAACCCGTACCTAGGAATCAACTCTCTTAACAGTAACTTTGCCACTGTTATTCCATCATTCCTCCTAGTCGGATAGGCCTCCACTCATCTTGAAAACAAACAAACTACCACTAGAACATATCTCAATCTGTTCACTTGGGGCATTTCAATGAAATCTATTTGCATTCTGGTAAAAGGACCTCCTTCTCTGCCTATTGTTCCTAGACTCACCACTGTCTTTTTCCCAGTATTGAACTGCTGACAAATCAAACATCTCTGACAGATGCTCTCTGCAATTAACCTGAACTTTGCATTGTACCAGGTTTGTTTAAAAGACCTAATCATCGCATCCCTCCCCAGATGTCCCTGGCCATGATACATTCTTGCCATTGTCGACAACATGGAATTGGGCATGACTGGTCTACCATCTCTATAGATCCAAACATGATCTGTCTCTCTTGGAGCACAACCTGCCTTTATCCAATCTCTCATTTCCTCATCTCCTGCCTCATCCTGCAACTGTTTCACTTCATCCCACGTTTCTAGGACATTAGTAAACATCACAGAACAAAAAGACATCTCCCTTTCTCGTGCCCTATTAATCGAATGATTGTTCTTTGCACAATACTGTGCTATGTCATTGGCAAAACGATTACCAAGAGTAACAAAATCATCTCCTTGTCCATGAGCTGCACACTTCACAACTGCTAACTCTTTAGGCAGCTGTATCGCCTCAAGCAACTTCCCAATCACTTCAGCATTCTTTATTGGAGTCCCACTCGACGTCAAGAAACCTCTCTGTAGCCAAAGCTGGCCAAAATCATGAACGACTCCAAAACCGTACTGACTATCAGTCATCACAGTCACTCTCAGATTCTTCCCAATCTTGCAAGCTTTCGTCAATGCCACCAATTCAGCCACTTGAGCAGATCTTACTCCTTTCAAAGGCGAAGCTTCCATAACTTCTGAAACCTTGCACACTGCACATGCTGCACTCAGCACACCATCATCAGTTCTCAGACATGATCCATCCACAAACAGCACATGATCACTCTCAGGCAATGGCAAATCTCTTATGTCTGGTCGGGGTTTTGTGCAGTAATCAAGCACATCCAAACAATCATGATCAACATCATCTCCCACATTCACATTGTCAGCATCTGGTAACAACGTTGCTGGATTCACATTCACACATCTCTCAAGAGTCACATTCGATGCTCCCAGAATTATTTTCTCATATTTAGTCAGCCGACTATGTGACATGTACTGAGTCCTGCTTCTTGTCAAAAGAATTGCCACATCATGAGGTACAAATACTCTTACATGATATCCCATTATTATGCCCTCACTCTGTTCCAAGCTTCTGCATGTAGCTGCTACTGCTTTCAGACAACCTGGCAAACCCACAGCTACGGGGTCAAGTGTCAATGAAAAGTACGCAATCGGCCTTCTCAGTTGTCCATGTTTCTGAATTAACACTGAAAGTGCACATCCATTTCTCTCACTGCAGTACAACTCAAACTCTTTCTCATAGTCTGGCATTCCCAAAGCAGGGGCTTCACACATTCTGCTCTTTAATTCTTCAAATGCTGCCATTTGTTCTCCATCCAGTTCCAATGGGTCTCTCACCTCACTTTTAGTCAATTTAATCAGTGGCTTTGCTATTAAGCCTGGGCGAAGCACTACGCTACGCTCGCGTAGTTTGCGAAGTTCGCGCTACTTCGCACTACGCGAACTGCACGTAGCACAGTGCGAACACGCGTAGCGTAGTGTTGCGTAGTGCTGCGGTCATTTTTTGCTTGCTCGCGGTCCTCAATGTCAAGTTGGCGACCGCGAGCAAGCAAAATGACATCCTGGCGAGACTTTTTTCTTGTTCGCGATCAGCAACTTCAAGTTGGCGATCGCGAGCATGGAAAATAAACCTCCCGGCGAGGTTCCCAACGCGAGGAGGTCAGGTTTCTCATTGCGAGAGGTCGCGTATGCTCGCGACCGCTCGCGATGAGAAACTACCAGTTCGCGTTGAGAAAGCTGAAGCTCGAGTAAAAATCTACTCGAGCAGGAGAAAACTACAGCTCACACTGTGCAAGATGCCATTTTCAATGATTGCACAGTGCCGGTTGCTTGTCCGCACTGTGCAATCATTGAAAACGACATCTGGCACAGTGCGAACAAGGTACTACGCAGTTCGCGAAGTGCTACGCGTAGCTCGCGTAGTGCGAACTTCACTTTGCGTAGCTTCGCGAAGTGCTACTTCGCGAACTACGCCCAGGCCTATTTGCTATCAGGGAGAAATTACTTATCCACTGACGACAATAACCAACCATCCCCAAAAACATCCTCACTTCTCTCTGGGTCATTGGGGCTCTCATTCCTCTGATAATCTTGATCCTGTCATCGGTCACCTTTCTCAGACCCTTTTCAATATTGTGTCCAAGATAATGCACCTCTTTCTTGCAAAATTGCAATTTGGCTGGAGATACCTTTAATCCTCCATCTGCCAGATGATTCAGTAAAGCTATGGTATCTACTTCACAAGCTTCACGTGTCTTCGATGCCACAAGTAGGTCATCGATGTACTGCACTAGTACTGAGCTTTCAGGCATACTCAAACTCTCCAATGATTTCTTCAATAACTGATTGAATATCGAAGGACTCTCTGTATACCCCTGTGGGATACGACACCATGCTAAAATACGCTGTCCAAACCGAAATGCAAAAATCGGCTGGCTGTCATGATGAAATGGAATTGAAAAGAAAGCATGACACAAATCAATCACTGTATACCACTCAGCATCATGAGGAATCTGATACAAAATCACTGACGGATTTGGCACAATGGGACAACATGCCACCACAATTTTGTTAACTTTTCTCAAATTTTGTACAATCCTGAACTTTCCATTAGGTTTCTTCAGCCCCATTATCGGTGAATTACACGGGCTACTCAGTAACTCTCTCAAAACACCCTGTTGAATCATCTTGTCAATTATAGGAGTTATTCCCTCAATTATCTCTGGTGTCAATCTGTACTGAGGAATATTAGGATAAACAATCCCCTCTTTCACTGAAATCTTCACTGGATCTACATTATTCATCAATCCCACATCTTCTCCAGTAAAATCCCAAACTGCCGTTTTCACTGTGTGTCTCAACTCCTGAGGCAAATCATCTGGATTAAACACAGCATATGTACCAACAATCTCACTCTCCCTATTATCTAGAGTCATCCGGTACAAAACATCTTCATCTGGTGTCTCAAAAGCTATTCCATCCGGAGTACAAAAAATTGTGCAGTTCATCTTACACAATAGGTCCCTACCTAACAAGTTCACTGGACTAGTGTCACAGACTACAAACCTGTGCATGTCTGAGAATTTCCCTATTCTTACCCTTACTGGTTCAGTAAGACGAGTCTTAATCTGTGTATTGGCTACACCAACCACTTGGATTGCTTCGTCCGAGAGAGGAAGATTTCTAATATCTGCTGACCTGACAGTTGATCTCGTCGCTCCTGTGTCTACCAAAAAAGTAACACTCTCCCCATTTATTTTCCATCTACAAATGGTCCTGTCTGGTCTATTTCTAGAGTTGCACCAAGTATGCACTCTTCCTCCTCTCTTCGGCACCGTCAATAGTCCACTTCAGACTCACTCCCCTCATTCTTTAACCAGTACTGCTGTACCGGGTTTGAACATCTCGGTTTGTTTACCTGCTCATCATTGTAGAATCCTGAGTCCTGGTTATACTTTTGAGACCCTCTATTCTGCGGCAAGGGCGGTTTTGGCTCTTGACTCTGCTGTCTGACAACCTTCTGCTGTTGCTGCTGATGATTACACCCCTCGTTCTGCACCTGTTGATTTAAGGGTTTATTCTCATTACTCACTAATGGTGGATTGGTACACTCGGATCTCCAATGCCCCAATTGTCCACAGTTATGACAAGGGAACTTCTTCTTTGCCTCCTCTAGATTCCCCTTTCCTTTTCCTGCATATCTGGGTCTATTTCCTGGATTATTTGCCTGTTCCACCAACTGTGCTTCTTGTCTTTCTGCAACTTTCACTTGTGCCCACATTGCCTTCTCTTTCAGCTTTCTCTGTTTTGCCTCAATCTCATCACTGAAGTACTTTGCATGTCTCAAGATTTCATCAATCTTTTTACTCTGCCAATCAACTGTGTGCTCACGTATTCTTTCACTGATTTCAGGTCTCAGGCCATATACAAATCTGTATACAAAATGACTCAAATCCTTGTCACCCAGGTGTTCATCTCCACTGAACTGTTTAAAAGCCAGTATCAACCTTTCGTAAAAAGCATGAACTGATTATTTCACTTCCTGATGTGTTCGATCTATCTTAACCCAGTCTGTCTCTTTCGGGGGTACTTTATTTTTCAGGAACACAATTACCTGATCATATTTCTTCATAACCTCTGGATCTGGTGCTCCTGTTTTCGGGTCTCTTGGATACTCCTTAGCAGGCCAATCTACAACTATTTTACACTCTGCCCACAAGTCTGCTGGAACAATTATATCAAACAGACTATTCAGGTCAATCCACAGCACTTTTGACAATTTCACAAACCTGTCTACCTGCCTATACCACACGACGGGCTTTTCTCTCAGTCGAGGAAAATCATTCGTAAATGACAAAATATCCTGTCTAGTCCATGGGACATGTACATATCCTCCTCCAGGAATCTCTCTCATAGGATAAGTATCCACTGTTTTTTCTTTTTCTCTCATAGGAAAAGCTGAGTAAGTCCTGTCCACTGAATCTTCCCTTTTCTTGTACCATCTATCCTTCCATTTTTCCACATCACCCCATTTTCGCAATAAGGCAATTATTTCCTTAATCTGCCCTGTTCTACCAGCACCATTTAAATTTTCAATGTCTTTATCCGTGAAATCCATCCTGTAAGACTTCTGCAAAGCTTTCACCTTATCCATGTCAACTCCTTGTTCACTCGCTATTGCTCTTAACCTGTCATGTGTACTTTTAGCCCTCCAGGTGATACTTTTGCACATGAATAACAATTCTCCATCATGATGGTTTTTCAGTATATCTGTAGGAATTGTTCCTGCAATAAGCTCCTCCAATTCTATGCGCAACCTAGCTACATCAATTGCCTGTGAATCTTTATCCTTCTTTTGAAGAACTTTCAACCAATCATTCAAATCCAGAGCTGTTATTTCTGTAGACTTTTTCACTGCACCCACTTGTTCTGTCATCCTCTGTGGTTCCAAAATCATTCCTCCCAAACAACCAGCATTCAATCCTGAATTAGACTGCACATCTAATCCTCCACTACATGTATCATGTCTCGACTGTCTCAAAATATTTTCTCCCGTCCTCATTCCTGATTCCTCCAAAGAACAAGTACCAACCAAACCATTTCCAACATAAGGAACTGTCAAACTATTTTCACCCATTCTTTGTTTATCAAAAATAGGCACAACCGGACCTATGGTTACAGGCACTGTAACAGCTTCTAGATTTTTCGTCAGCTCTCTAATTTTCTCAGTCAGCTCAGATGTGGTTCTGGCTAATTCTCTTGTTTTCTCGTCACCGATTCGATTCTCTCTCTCTCGCTCTCTCTCTCTCCCCCTTTCCGTGAAAGAGCTACCACTTTTCAGATCAGGTGTCACAACCTCAGTTTTAACAATCCGCAAAGTATCTCTTATTGGAGTAGCAACTGGCGTACTCTCTTCTGGTTCTGGTCTATATGGAGGTGGTCTCTTGTAAATCATGTCATCCAAGACCTCATCCTCGTAATCATTAGCCCCATACCTTCTCACTTCTGCATCAGGCACCCTTTTTGTAGCCTTCCTCTCTTCCTTCTCATCAACTGTCCTCATAGGATACAATCCCTCTGACATACTAGCATCTCGCCATCTCCTCATTCGATCATGATGAGTTTCACGATCATATTTCCTCCCGAACATGTACCTATAATTGCCTCCACTCCTCTGCTTTTCTCGCTCATGCACCTCATCTTCCCATTCCACCAACGCCTCGAACTGTGTCGGCCTTGGTCTAGGCTCTAGACACATCATTTTTTCTCGTAAATTTCTCAACACGGCCAGATTAAATGAACCATGTTCCGGGAACGCTAAGACACCATCGTCCTTAGTGTACTTAGCCCAGTTATCTAATCAAAAACAGGTATGATACCCATATTTCGCAACCATGAAGGATGCAGGAGTTCTCGTTGGAGGTAGCAATTCACCTTCTCTAGTTATTATGTTTTTATCCTTGTCGAACCATCTTTTAATTTTACCGAACAAGGATTTCTTCTTCTTTTCCTCCGGTTGGTAATACATTTTAATGTTTGCTAATATTCTCTAGTCCCTTCTGCAACTGTACGATCTTTTGTCCAATAACAGCGCGACTCACACCAACGCACCAATCCTGGAGCGTCTACGTCACCCTGTACTCCTTCCAATCCCTGCGCGACTCACACCAACGCACCAATCCCAGCGCGAGCACTGTTCTGATCCACTACCCAATCAGAGCGCGGTCTGTATGACGTCAGTAGTTGCTGCAGTCACTTCTACTCTGTCTCCTGTCACTCGTCTACCCCTCCTTTACAAAGCCTTCTCAGTAGACTTCGTTCAGATTCCACAAAATCTATTAGTTACAACATATAAACATCTCCATTGTCTGCTTCGCTAACCACAGAATAGTAAAGAAAATCTTTCTCACAAGAATTCCGCTTCTCTCTAGAACAGCGCTTACCTCTGCTCCACTTCGGAATTATTACTTTCGTTGACACAGTAGCACATCCCTCTACTCTGCCCTTCTAACATGCATCCATTAACTGTTTCCTCTAGGACTGCTCCAAAGGGTCTTACAATAAACTAAATGCTCATACATTCACGCACTTTCACACTAGAAAATGTAGTACATCCACACAGAATCCTGCCTTTCCCGAGAACAGCGAACAATCTGTCCCACTACAGAATTATAACACGCGTTAACCAAGCAGCGCTTACCTCTGCCCAGTCCTTCAAACAAGCTCAGAGAATACCTATTACTTCTCCCGCGATAAGCTTTAACGGCGAACCTTACGGATCCCTGGGACTTAAGACCAGAGTTTCACAGATAACCTTCGCTACCATACGCACTCCTTTTATACCGAAAATATATCTCTAATAGTAACACACGACGATGTCACTGATTCCGAACCCAGACAATGTGACGCGCAACTTCAATTGTCACACGTTTTTCCTGCATACATACAGGTAATTCCAACAATCCCATCTTTCCCGAGAGCAGCACTCACTTCCCTCTGCCCTACTACGGAACCGTCACCAGCTCCCCACGTTCCAGAAGCCGTACACACTACATAAAACTCAATACGACGACTTCAACATACAGTATTAGTACATATACCAACATCAACCAATAAATCAATAAATCCAAAAGCCTATGTACAAGCAAGCTAGCAGATCAAGACAATAATCTAAAACCATCATACTGCTACCAGGAAACTGCTGCAGATCGGCGCATATAAATTCTCCCTACTTCCACGGACAGAGTAAATCCGCAGTCGCACGCACATACACTCATCATACGCTAGGGCTCACCACACTGAAATTCACACTATTACTCCATCCACACTAAATATAGGAGAGAAACCTAAACCAATCTGCATCTAAAACGAGGTCAATGCGACCATAAAGATTTTGTCCTGAGTCATGATTTTAAACATAGGGAATACATTAGAAACTCAATAAATGACAAAGAAATAACCACCCGACACTGGAATTCAAACAAATGGTTGTTTATCTAGATTAGTTCAAATGAAAATCAATCAATAGCAAAATCATTATTCTCATAGTTACCTATTCTAGCTAAATGGGTCAGGACAGGTCTCTCAGTAAAGTCTCTCGAGCTGCCGTCCTCAGCATCAGCATCGATACTCACGAACATAGGTTCAGGAAGAAGTGGCCTCAAAAATCTACACACCCTCTCTAGCCTAGTAATATTTATAACAAAACTAGCGAAATAAAAGTAACAAACAAATTCTGAATGTCCGTTGAGCCGCTGAGCAGAGCGAGCAGGAAAGGATGTCGCTTGGTAACATTTAGAAAACCTCCGCTCAGAAAAAATCACAAAAATAAAAAACACGGAAGAAGGAAACTCGAGTTTGCAAGTGATACATTCATGAATGCTCTTCCTTGGTACCATAGCAGAGCCACCGCAGGTTTCTCATAGTTCATTGTGGCTTTATTCTTTTCCAAGGGCAATTGGAAGCATGCCCGGAGCAGCTGTCCTCACGGAAACTTTTAAATCAGACAGAGGCTGTGGTCAGGTGACTTCCAACCATGCAAGGCCTCTCGTCAAAATTCAATCACTCGAACGCAGGCTGTAAATAGCAGCCATCTTGGTTTAGACCAAAACGGACCATCTTAATTAAAAGAAACACAAAACAACGTTACCACATCATAATGATTATACAGTGTTAATCCCCACTAATACCCTTATGTGTATGTAATTACCTAGCCATCTGCGACACAAGGAAGTATTATAGCACGTTATTTTAAAAGCATAAACACGAAACAAATTGCACTTTAGCAACACTTATTTAATTAAATTGCACACCAACTTAGTTCACGTATTATTTAAGCAACATATATGCATTCCCACGTGTAATTTCTCTCATTAGTAATGTTGGTTAATCAAGACTTTTAACAAAACTAATAATTAGTGATTACAAATTAGTATTTTTAATCATAACATATAAAGAAAACTGGAGCTTAAAACTCAATAAATTTTCAACAGAAAACTCTGCTCCAGCAGTGCCCCAGCAGGAGCTGGCGTCGGTCGGCCCAGACTGCTATTTGGAATGAGGCGGTGCATCATGAAACATACGAGCAGTACCCCCAGCCATGATGCGGTCACGGGTGTTGAAGTCAGCAGGCAGTGACGGCTTCGGTGAGACCAGGGGGGCAAAGTGAAGTGAGGGAGTGCCTAAAGGTCACGGTGCAAGCAGCAGCTCTGTAGCAGCTGCGTCAGTCGTTGTTGCCGGTGAGACCAGGGCTGCAGTGCGAGATGGGCCTGTGCCCTCTCCGATGCCGTCAGGACACGGAGCCAGCAACAGAGTCGGTGACGGAGTCGGTTGCTTTTCCCTTTTCTTTGGCAACTGAAACAGCGGTTCCAGAAGCGGTACCCAGAGGTTGGTGAAGTCTTTGCAGTCCCTGGGACTTCAGACTACATCAAGCCCTTGGAGATAATCAGGACAAGTAAAGAAAGTTCAGGCCAGTCCTTTCACTGCCCAAAGCAGAAGCAGCAACTGCAGGCCAACCCAACAAAGCAACAATAAAGCAAAGGGGCACTACTCCTCCTGGCAGCTTTTTCGGCTCTTCTTCTTGGCAGGTTCCTTGATTCCACTGAGTACTAACTTTCTGGGATCTGGGCCCCAATATTTATACTCAACATTCCTTTGTTCTCTCAGGCAGAACGTGTCTGTGCTTAGTCCAAACCAGTTTGGTCCTCTCTGGCCCAGCTTCCCAGCAGGAAGTGGAGACAGCATTGTCCAAGGCAGACAGGGCCTATTCAGGTGCAAGGGAAATCTTCTCCCTCCACTCTAAATGCAGACCAGGTCTAATCAGGTGCTAGTGAAAACTCCTTCCACTACTCTGTATGCAGACCAGGCCTATGCAGGTGTTTGTGAAAACTCCTCCCACTACTCTGAATGCAGCCCAGGTCTATTCAGCCCAGTCCTGACTCATTCAGGAAAGGCAGGACACACATCAACCCGCCCCCCCCATGGCTGTCTGAGAGAATGCACATCACCAGCCCCTGTCAATCCAAAGCCAGACAGTCAATCCACAAACCCAGCAGAGGCACACAGGGTGGCTAAGCAAGAAAATACCTACTTTCTAAAAGTGGTATTTTTAAACACAGAACATAAAAATCAGCTTTACAAAAAGATGCATTTTTACATTCTGAGTCCAAGCATACTAAACTCCATTTCCATATCCTGTCCCAATGGGAAGTTATGCTTATAAGATTTTATAAGTAAAACTCCCATTTCTATCCAATGGGACAGATAGCCTTTCCATAGTGAAACATGAAATGCACTGTAATTCACTACTAGGACATGCCAAACACACCAGTACATGTCCTACCTTTAACACACAAAGCACCCTGCCTACAGGGGCACCTTGGGCCTGCCCACCTTAGGGGTGACTTATATGTAAGAAAAGGGAAGATTAGGGCCTAGCAAGGGGGTGCACTTGTCAAGTCGATATGGTAGTTACAAACTGCGCGTAGACCCAGCAGTGGCAGTGACCATCCGTGCTGCAGGCCCACTAGTAGCATTTGATTCACAGACCCTGGCACACTCAGTACACTTTACTAGGGTCTTACCAGTAAATCAAATTTGCCAGTCATGGCAACACCAATCCATAATAACAATTTACAACAGGAGCACTTGTACTTTAACATTGAACAGCAGTGAGAAAGTGCGCAGAGACACGAAACCAGCAAAAACAGAGAAAAAAACGGGAGGTCAGAAAGCAAAGACAGGGGAAACATGCCAAAAGATGCCAAGTCCAACAATATCTATTTTGAGTTCACTCAGGCAAATGACAAATACATGTGGATTTAAATGCTTACTTCATCTAAATTCACGTCCCGGTATATTACGACCATTTTTCTCTAGGTAATTTTCAGCAAGTATGACTAGGAACTTCACGGGCCATTAGTTATGATGAAGTATGGTTTCTTTTTGCATCTAAACTGTTTTTGTAACTGCACCAAACTTGTTTTCATTTGTTGGTAACAAATTTTAGCGGGTGGACTATCACATACTTTCTGTTGAAGCTGTGCCTGGGTAGTGTACTTTAGGTATGTAGTGGAATATGGTCCCTCAATGATTAGTGGCTCATTGATGACTATTTCGTAGACTATCTGAAAGACGAAACAGATGTCTACTACCAGTCTAATGCTTGATCGCTAGACTCAAGTCAGACCCTCTGGGAAGTCTTTAAATCTGTCCATAAAAGAAGGGCCACAACCTGCTTCCAGAGAGCTGAAATGGAAAGTCTGATGTTAAAGTTTGACATGAAGCTTTGGTGCTGACTCTGGAGAAGAAATGCCTTGACTTCAGTGACAATGATACCTTGCACAACTTTGAGTGGGGAGACATCCATTACGACGCGGTCTTTACACCACGATATGTTTACAACGTGGCCATTACAATGCAAGTTGTTACAACGACTTGCACTGAATGGAGCTATACACGAAGGAATAGTATGATTTACAATTCCAACACCTTCCCTACTGTTCCGTAGGCTGGAGTTGGAATAGTAAATCATACTATTCCTAAGTCCAGCACCCTAGCGCAAGTCGTTGTAACAACTTGCGTTGTAATGACTGTGTTGTAAACGTATCACGGTGTAAAGACCGCGTTGTAACGTCATACATTCCTTTGAGTGTAAAAGGCTGTCTCTGAAACAGATTTCACTAGATGAACTTTGGCTAGAGCTATAGTATAAACCAAAGGAAATGATGGACGGAGTGTTGAACATTGCAAGCACTCACCCCCAGTCAACTGATCTGGGTTTAATCCATCACCGTTCTTTAGCCCACTCTGCCACCCCAGTTCAGACATGGCCATATGCAAATCAGTCTGACTCTGTGCCTCATGGGAACAGTCCAGCCCGAACTGCCAAGCCATGTCTTCCCTGGACCGGAGACAAGCTTCCTAGGACCGGTTTCTGGCATTTCAGCCGTCTTCAGCCAGGCTTGCTTGAATCCAGTGGCAAAGTGAGCAAGGGACTCACATCTGAGCATACCCTGCCAACTTATTGCGAACAAAGCAAAAACCAAAGGAAATGATGGACGGAGTTTTGAACATTGCAAGCACTCACCCCCAGTCAACAGTTGTTACAACGACTTGCACTGAATGGAGCTATACACGAAGGAATAGTATGATTTACTATTCCAACACCTTCCCTACTGTTCCGTAGGCTGGAGTTGGAATATACTATTCCTAAGTCCAGCACCCTAGCGCAAGTCGTTGTAACAACTTGCGTTGTAATGACTGTGTTGTAAACGTATCACGGTGTAAAGACCGCGTTGTAACGTCATACATTCCTTTGAGTGTAAAAGGCTGTCTCTGAAACAGATTTCACTAGATGAACTTTGGCTAGAGCTATAGTATCCCAGATATGTGTGCATAAATACACGGACAAAGTTGGGAAGCCCCTGCACTCATCGTAAAGAGGCATTTACACATGTCGGGGAGAGTGCATCTCCCAAGAGAAAACTGGTTACAGAACCTGGAGACATGAAGTCTCTTTGTGGTAGCTTTTATCAGGCTATATTCATGGAATAGGGATGGTGATCATCCTGGCCTTATGAGTCTCCTGCATGATCTGCATGTGCTCCCAACTGGGACCCTCTAACAGGTTAAGAGCAACTTGCTTGAGGCAGAAACCTTGAAGGAATAGTTGTAGAGGTCCTAAGTCAACTTCGAACAGGCAAGACTAGCACTGTCTAAAAACCTCTCCCTTGCATCTTGGAGATCTTGAGGGAATCGACCTGCTATCAGAAATTCTTGTGGTGATCTCCAGGCATGACTGTCAAGGCGAGTAGTGCATCTCATATAGGCCCATCTTGCTGATTTAAGCTGATGCTAAGGTTTCAGCCAGAGTACTGGCTAATCAGTCACTAAGAGTGATACAGCATCTCGTCCTCGAGGTCGACCCATAACACTTGGAAATCCCACAATCGATGGGTACCGGCCCCTAAAGGGGAGAAGCATCTTACGGTAAATGGAAAAAGCCTTCAATACAGGTCAGTTGAACTACTTATTCACCACCTTGCTGTTTTTAGGTCTCGCCTGGCGTTGCAGAGTGCATGTGCTGCACGCTCTGCGAGGGCTTTTTGAAATCAATACTTTTTCAGAAGTTGTGTCTCTGTTCCGCCTGTAATTTTCATTGGTGCGCGTCATTTGGCATCATGAATTATGCTGAACGTAGTGTGATGATTAAACCGGAGGCTTTTTAGTCCCTCCTGGTTGCCACCCTGTCCTCTTTTGGCCCCGCCCACTGGGACTGGATCTTTTACTGGCGGCGTGACACGGTGGGTTTTATAATGACTGTCTGCACTTTTTTCTTAGCATTATTTCCATGTGGGCTGTGCGTTTGCTATTGGGTGACGTTTACGTAATAAAGTTTTGTATTAGTTTGTGCTTCCTGTTAATTCATTTTAATTATTATTACTGTACACTTGGGGCTTGTGCCAATATGTTCGCACAAAAGTTAAGCACATGCACGCAGCATGGAGCTTGTGCCGCTAGCTGGCGCGGCTTGTTTTAAAGTTACATGGGCGATCCGCTTTCACACATGGTCCGCTTTCACTTTCGGGACCGCGATCACTATATTTGCTATTTTTCAATTACTCAGTAAGCACTAAATTTGTTATTTTTCATACGTTACATGCGCGGTCCGCTTTCACTTTCAGGACTGCGAGCACTATGTTTGTTATTTTTTTTACGTTTCACATCCCTCTTTGGCATTCTTCTAATGCTCCCTTCTTTACGGTTGTTCCACGGCCCACTTCCACCCAACTTCTTTCCCTCATTGCTTCTCAGCACCAACTGAAAATAACCCGAAAACCTGGGGTTTGAGGGGGAGGGTGAACCCAAACAGCCGATCCCTTGCTTGAGGTGAAAGCACGTGTCTGGCTAAATATTATTAAGCACTTTGTATTGTGGTATTGCTTTCACTCCTCTGCCGTAGATACACACACGTTTGCATGGGCGCGCTTTGTCCCAATGGTTAAATACAACGCAGAGTTTCTTGTGATCTTCTGGTAAGAAGGAAGATATCTTGTTGAAAATGTAATCTTCCCCGATCTTCATTTTCCCGTCTCTAAAAAAAAGTACCAGCAGTTCTTATCCGTTCCATTCCCTAGTTTTAAATACCCTCACTCCACCACACACTTCTTTGATTTTTGTAACTGTGCCACACAAGACACGGTCATCGTGATGTGTTTACTTCTCTCAGTCTATCTCATGGGCGGAAAGTGATTTCCAGGGGTCTCCACCTCTCTGGTTTTTGGAAGAAAGGTTTCTCCCATCTCCTCCCTTTTCCCCACTGTGTTGCGCTTGGCCCATCCCAGGCCTCCGCCCCTCGGTCCCCTCCCCCCTCCTTGGTTCGGACGGAGGGTTCATTCCCTCGACCCCTCTTGTTCCTCCTTGGAAGCGAGACCCTTTATAAATCCCGGCTCCTCCCCGGCACCTCTGGATGTGGTGCCAAACGCAGCATTAATCAAGTAACAATGAAAGCAAGTCCTAGATTTACTGCTGCAAGGAGAGTTGGTTACACGGTGTTCAAGCGGCATCTTGTTGGTGAGGTGTCAAAGAATTTGCTTTATTTTTGGTTGTTGTGGATGAGGAGACTACTTCCGACTGTAGATGCGGCTAGGTTGATGCTAAATATGTTGATTTACAGTTGTAAGGTAAATCGTTTGGTGGAAACGAGTAATGTGGTGGTAGTATGAGGAATGCAATGCATTCCTATACGACTCATTTTAAAGTGCAATCTTGCCTCATGATTAAGGTTGGTTGTTGTTTGACTCCAGAAAGTTTAATGGGAGTGTTTGTGTGGGGGGGGGGGTATTGTGCCAGGGTTGAGAAGAGCTCCTTGGATGCCTATAAGACATTGAACCAGTAAACCTTAATGTGGGGTTTAAAAAGTCCTTTTGATTCGCAACTCTAGAACTTGGTTGGCTGTAATTGAGTGGTTTTCATCTATCCTTCATTATGCATCATACTGCTCTCCACACTTTCCTTCATTCAAATAAAGCTAATCTCCTCCATGCGTTCTTCCTCCTCCCTACATGCTCTCCCCCGCACCTTTCTTCTGCCTCAATATATTCTACTCCTCACTATACTTCATTAACCCTCATGCTATTCTTCTAATCATCCTCCTTTACAAATATTAAAAACGGCTCCTCTCCTACTAACGCTATGCTTTAAACTGCTACACAGCTAACAAAAACAATTGTAACAACGTACACCCACAACATAACACAAACAAACACTAAATAATACAAAACTATAATACAATAACATTAGCAAAGCAAATGGCTTTAACTTGAACAAAGGCGAGACCTATTGCATTTCCAATGCTTGTTCTAACTATGCGAAGGTCATTTATACACAACCTAGGCCAGGGTATGGCTATGCGGGATCATCTCACACAATTTCATATTGGGAAGGGCACAGAAAAGTGTTTTACACTTTCCCCTTTCCTCTTGCGTTGTCAATAGAGACCCTAGTTGATTTGCTTCATAATGATGTCTCCTTCTGAGGCTTCCAGTGGGCCCTATTGTGAAATATCAGTGTTATTATATTTTAGCTGTCCTCAATGGTCCTGTCCTCTGGCAATGCAGGTACCTCGAGACTCCATGTGAACTGGACCAAATCAATCTTGTTTACAGTTTAGGGTGATGCCAAAGCCCGGCCTGTGCCTCACAACGAAGGGTGGAGTAGCTGGTGCTCTATCACAGAGCATTCATTACTGGAGGAAAACCACACTGCTGAGGTCTTACAGCCTCATGCATCAAGCAAAAATCCAGTCGGTAAAATACCGAATCGCTAATAACACCCGTTAGCGAATAAAAATAACCGATTTCCAATGCATGAACCCAAAATGTGAGCCAACAACGAATCGCAAAATAAATCCGGTAAAATACCGAATCGCAAATAACCAAAAAGCAAATCTACCGAATCGCTAAATACCGAATGAGCAGATACCGAAATCACTATTAGCTCCCGGAAAGTGCCAATGGCAAATAACGAATCGCACCCCAATGCAACAAAAGTCGCAAATACCGAAAATCCCAAAAATCGCTATTTTGCTTGAGCTAAATAAGGGGAATCGGAACCTGGAGGTAAAGTTAAAAAAAGTCATGTGAATAAAAAAAACACTTTCAACATGTGCAACTGATTGTGCCAATCACCAAACCCTTAAATGTGGCCCAGGAGACCCTGTTGGCTACCACAAAATGGCAGCCCTCTACGTGCTTGCAAGAAGGATGCATATCAATGCGGCAGGACAGCGCAGGAGAAGGGTCCAGGAGAGAGTTGTCAGACTGCGCATCACCTTGCTCGGGCAGAACGAGGACGAGGTGTACGAGAAGTATCGACTCAATCGTGCCATGATCATGCGCCTCATTGCAGACCTGGAACCATCACTGCAGCACCAGACACACCGGACCAATGCAATCCCTGCGCACGTCCAGGTCCTATGCAGTCTGCACCTACTGGCCTCAGGGAGTTTCCAGGGGGTAATTGCGGTAGCCGGAGGCGTATCGCAAAGCGCACTCTCACGCTTCTTCAAGAAATTCCTAGATGCCATGCTGACAATGCTACACACCCACATCAGCTTTCCCACAACCCCACATCAGTTGGACCGCAACAAACAGGCATTCTACCAGGTGGCACAATTCCCCCATGTAAGTGGATGCATCGACTGTACGCATATCCCCATATGTCCACCCGCAGCAAATGAGTACATATTCCGGAACCGCAAGTCCTACCACTCAATCAACGTGCAGGTTGTGTGCGATGCCAATCACATCATAACGGACCTAGTGGCACAATTCCCGGGGAGCACACACGACTCCTACATATTCCGCCACAGTGGAATCCACAGGCGCCTAATCAACGGAGAATTTGGAGTACAAATTACGCTTCCCCACACCAACACCACACATGTATGGACATCACCAATGCTAAGTCTTTGCTTCTATCTTCTAGGTGACAGTGCTTACGCCCTGCGTGAATATATACTCACCCCATACATCAATCCAGCAACCCCACAGGAACAACGCCACAACGCTGGACACATAAGCACTAGGAATGTCATAGAGAGGACACTTGGGATTCTGAAGAGTCGCTTTAGAATCCTACATAAGACTGGCGGCGCCTTGCTATACAAACCTGAAACCTGCTGCCGGATTATTGCTGTATGTGCAATGCTGCACAACATTGCGACCAGAAGGGGGATACCCATAGAGGTTGACAGGAATGACCACCACCGGGATGACCAACCACCCGCCCAACAACGACAGGCACACGTCCCTAACTCAGCAGAGGGCCACAGGAGGCGGACATACATCATGCAACATCATTTCTGAATCAGGTGAGAATGAAACATTACAAGTTTGTTTGGGGTGCAACTGTTTAATGCACAGTAGCACTGCGGTATGTGCAACAAAACAAGCAATGGAAATAATGCTCCACAGGAAAAAAGTAAAATCAAATGTGCGTTAAAGTCATGCCTGTGCAGACTCAGAAAGGGGAGGTCCATGGTTGCCCCACCATGGTCCGGCATGTCTGTGTATCTGTCTAGTGGCGCTTGCCACGTACCCCAAGCCTCCGCTCAGGTGTCTCCAATGCCTCACCACGGCCTGACCCCGTGGAGGCCCGTGAACTGCGGCGCCTGGTGCTGGCCTCTGGCAGTGACACGCTGCTGACACTGGAGGCAGCCTCACTGGCGTCATCCCCTCCCAAAGCAGCAGCACTGCATGTGCTGCCCTGTAGGTGTTCAACAGCAGTGGTCATCTGCCCTAGTGCCTTGGCAACATCCCCGCAGAAGTGCCCAAGGTCCACCTGCAAGGACACAGAGCGGCGTGCCAACACTGCGGTACTGTTGCTGTGACGTGTGATCGCCTTTGTAACGGCGGCGGAACGCACCAATTGCTGTCGGTGCCTCCTCTTCTCGCACTCATGGCCCTCCCTCATGGCACGGGTGAGCTCATGGATGTCTTCCCTGAGGTGAGCATTGCCCTCTGCCACCACAGTGGTCATGTCCCTAACCGCCGTGCTCATGTCCGTAACCGCCGCAGTCATGGCACGCATTTCTCTAGCAAGGCGCACGATATTGCAGCTAATGTTTGCCATGTGTCGTCCCTGCAGGCGCTGTACACGCAGCATCCTCTCCTCGATGGCAGAAGTGTGTGGGAGAACCAGGTCGCCTGAGGGGACAGAACTTGGCCGAGCCCTGCGCCGCTGTGTGAGTCTTGCGCGTCCAGGTGGTGCATCAGGTGGTGTGATGGTGCGCAGACTGTGTCCCAATTGTGTGGAGGGTGTTTCCATCACCTGCAAGGGCGCAACTTTGGGCCTGCGCCTCTGCGCTTTTGTGGCTGTTGTAGCTGCAGCGGGTGTGGCTGGTGCTGGTGGCGCTGGTGCTGGTGCCTGTGCTGGTGGTGCTGGTGGTGGTGGTGCTGGTGGGGTGGCAGGTGGAGGTGATGTGTGCGCATCCTGCGCTGTCTCCAGGTCGGAATCCACAGGTGTCTCGGATATTATCAGCCGCCCGCTGTCGTCCGAATCCCCAGGAGATGCATCTGTGTGTGAAACAGTGCATGGTTAGTGGGATAGTTACACCTACGTAGTGTTGTACACATACATGTCCCTCTGTGATCCACTAAATAAACAGTCTCTATCCATGTTCAACTGATGTGGTGAATGGTCATTGCTTTTACGCCTGTACATGCACACTGGGCTGACTAGACTACAACTCCCATGATGCACTAGTGTTAGGAGTAAAGCTGTGTGTGCCAAAGCTGCATACACACTCAGATCCTGCTGGGGGCATGGAAATGGATTTACGCTATGCTGGGTATGGGCACAGGCATGCATCTTACCTTGGGCACTTGTGGCTGCGCCGGACGTGTCCATCTGGGTCACTCCCACGACGGCTTCCCGCTCGATTGTTCCTTCCACCAGATCCTCCAGGGCAGTGTTTGCTTGGACCGTGGAAGGGCCGCCTCCGGTTCTGCTTGCCTCCCGGAGCCTCTCTGAAATCCTCTCCTTTGCACGCTTCCGCAGGTCGTACCACCTTTTCTTGAGGTCGTCGATGCTGCGGGGCGTCACACCTACAGCATTCACCCTCTCCCGGATGCGTAGCCAAATGCGGCGCTTCTCTTGCTCAGGCACCTTGAGGGACAGCTTACCAAAGAGGCGATCGTGCTTGCTGCTGACTCCCTCTATCAGGTGCTCCAGCTCCCTGTCGGAGAACTTGCGCTTGCGCTTGCGTGCAGCCTCAGCGCTGGATGGTGCTTCCTTCTCCATCAGGTATTTGTTTTGAGGATGGCTCAGTTGTTGTGGCTTCACTCTGCACAGGCAGTCTTCAGTCACAGCTCCTGTTTGCTCCTCTGTCGATGCTATGTGGGTGGGGCTGCAGTATTTCCTGGTTGGTGATGTCATCTGCACGTTCCCGGTGCGACGCGGTCAATTGCGATTTCGCTATTACCGAATTCGCTATTAGCTAATTCGGTATTTCCGAACTCGCTATTAGCTATTCGGAGTTTGCATGCCCCGCTATTGCTTAATCGGTAAAAATAGCGATTTTTAAGGAATCGCTAGAATTTACCGAATCTGTTGATGCATGCCCAAAAGCGATTCCTTAATAACGATTCCTTATTTCTCGCTATTAAGGAATCGCTTTTTGTTTGCTTGATGCATGTGCCCCTAAATGCACAAGAAGAAAATCTTGGAGGAATCTAGCCCTCGTTAAACACTCTAGCTTGGAGGCATGCCTACTGTAAGCGAACATCTCCTGAGATCCTTACCCACTTAGAAGGAGAGATCGTGCTCTAGGGACTCTTTATTACTTACAACGTTTCCAGAAGAAAATCACACTGACAGAATCCCCTAGTGGAAAAAAGGTTTTGCTGGATGAGGAAGAAGCATTCACTTCTTGGGTCTATGGGAGATAAATATTGCTTTCACTTTCTGCTGTGAAATGTCACAATTGTGCTACTGTACCCATGTTTCTGCTGCTTGTGTCACATTGGCCCAGGCTTGTGGATGTTTTAGCTGCCTCCTATCCTGTCAGAAAAGCCTGTGTAGACATGAAACTGTTGTTGCCTCCTGGGAAGGCTTATGAAGTCCTCTTTCTCAATCAGACTGCTCTAGCATGTAGAAGCACTATGAGGCTTCCTGACCTCACAATGATAGTGATAATGACAAGGATAGGACTTGGCTAGATTTTAGCTATGGTGGTACTGATGGTGAGCTTTCCACCAGAACTTGAGCCATTGGACTTCATTTGCGAACTGAGGGGCATATTATCAAGCACGGCGTTAAAATTATCACCACTTTAGCTGCAGAAAACTGCTGCTAAAGCGGCGATAATGGGCTTGATAATATGCCGCAGAGAATTCCAATAGAAGCCCATGTTGACCTCAGAACATGGACTTCTATGGGAATTCTCAAGGGCATATTATCAAGCCCATTATCGCTGCTTTAGCAGCAATTTTCTGCCGCTAAAGCGGCGATAATTTTAACGCCGTTTCTTGATAATATGCCCCTGAATTTGCTTGTTTACTGCACCTGCTGCACTTGGAGTCAGGTGTACTGGGGTTGTAGGTTTGCTACCCAAGCCTAACCTTCCTGACCATGATGGTTCAGCCTAGACTCTCAAACCAGCACATGTTCTAGTGAAGCTACGTGATTGGCGGTAGCCTAATGCCCATGGCTTAATTTGGTCTACCTGCTCTAATGGTAGCACTTGTGATCGATCCATCAATCAAGAGAGAGAGGACAGTGGAGAGTGTGTGTGTGTGTGTGTGCATGCGTGTGTGTGCGTGTGTGTGTGTGTCAGTGGCATAGTGTACCCTCTTAAACAACAGCTCTACTGTGAGGCAGATTTTAGGATTTTAGCTTTCTTGACTTTGGGAACTAGAATGTAAGGGCAGAAACACTCACAGATATAAAGGTTTGCTTAAGAACGGGGCTATGGGATGTGTGCAAAACGTCAGTATCTTTTCCTATTCACGTTTGGCTCGCCTATCCTTCAAGGCACGTCATTTCCGTTGGAATTTCACCCGGCTCAGCAATGAATTTAACGTAAATAAAGAAGCCGTGACATCATGACCATTACCACTTAGAAACTGTTTCATTGTAAAGCTCACATAATTCACCTACCATCAGTTTTGCTACAAGAAACGGAATGGAATAAAGTTATCTGTTGTTCCAAGGAGCGATTTTTTTCAGCTAGGAAAAGCTTTCTGCATTAACCAGTTTCCAGAGCTTAGACAAGAATATGAAAAAGGTTCTACTTCATATATCTATAGAGGCTGCATATACTTCCAGAAACGACACAAAGCCCAAATGATGTATTGCTGCAGAAAGTTTTATTATAGTCGGCAGAGTATTTCCTTCCAAAACGAACAAGCATTTGCAATGCAATAGGTCTCGCAATTGCGAGATATTGACCTATTGGCATTGTAAATGACAATACCATTTATTTATGTGTTTCAAAAACACCTGCTAAAATAACAGGAATTGTCATTCATAATACCAATAGGTCCAAGGGGCATATTAGCAAGACCGGTGATAAAATTATCGCCGTTTTAGCGGCAGGAAACTGCAGCTAAAACGGCGATAATGGGCTTGATAATATGTGTTATGGGATTCCAACAGAAGCCCAGGTTAGATGTCCTGCACATATAACCTGGGCTTCTATTGGAATTATCTGCGGCATTTTATCAAGCCCATTATCGCCGTTTTAGCGGCAGATTCCTGCCGCTAAAACGGCGATAATTGTATCGCCGGTCTTGCTAATATGCCCCCAAGTTTCTAAAATGCGAGACCTATTGCATTGCAAATTGCAGAGTGGTGGGGGCGAGCAACGTGTCGGGCTAGAGTGCTGTAAAAGTAATATGGTGGTGGGGTCAGCATTCAGCTGGATGGGAAGCAACATACAAGGGAGTGGGGGCGGAGAAGGTACGGACAACAGAAAGAGGGTGTGGGTCGGGGGACAGGGTGGAGGGCAGCAGCAAAGAGCTAGTGATCCATGTAGATCCAGAGGGGGAGAAGCACGTTGCCCTCAATGCGGGTTAATTAAATCCCAGTGTCACCAAACGTTTTTTTGTAAAAAGCGGTAGCATGCTTTCAGTATTGTGTGGTATGTTGTTAACTCTGTGTGCTTTAAATGTTGTTGTTCGTTTTATGATTATATAATAAAGACCGTCAACTTTATACAAGGGTTGCTTTATTTAAAAAAAAAAGTCGTTTGAGATCCCCTAGTTTGAAAGTTATACACCTTCTTGGGAATATGTACCCAAAAACACATTCCAATGTAAAAAGTAATAAGAATGCCAACCTGACTGCATCCCTAAAAGACAGCAAGAGTGATCTTAAATATCGGCACACAAGTTGAAAACCGTTCAGGATGTGCAGAGGGTTCAACGTTTACTCAAAAGGAGGGGGTGCTACGACGCATTACCAAAAGTATCTGAGCCAGTGCTTTAAATGGGCCGGTACTCACCGGTACTGAGTACCGGCACTTCTGAATTTTCTGGCCCTCAGTACCGGCACTTCTCATTTGCCAGGGAGAGTACCGGTACCCTAATAGAGCACCGCAGGCTCTCGTTGTTTATCTCCTCTAGAGCTGGTAAGCGCGCCAAGCCTCTGGCAGAGTCGCTGCTGGAGATTCCAGCAGCTTCCATGTGAATGGCCTGAGACGGCAGGGGTGTAAGAGGGCTTGCCGTGTGTCACGCTGTGATTAACAGCGCAGGGTCTAGACAGACCCTTCACTGTCAGTCAGGTGTTTATCTTTCCGTGGTCGATAATTGGCTTAAGTGACTATAACCCACATTAATCACCACCTAAAGCGCATAGACTTTATCAGTTCATTTCTGAGCACTATATGCTCAGCATACACAGAGGGACGGACGCCTGTCTTACAGTCTGAGCTATTAGCAGCAAAACTCAGGCTGCAGAGCCAGTACTTTGCATTACTTTATCTGGAACTAAACATGCAATGAAAGCAGTTTCCTTTAAGATCCTGGCAATTGTTTAAAATGTATTTAAACAACTGTCTGGCGATCCATCGGGTGTGAGGGCAGTTGCACGCAGTAATCGTTAAGAAGGGCAGCAACCAGGGAGGGAGCTGAAAGTGTGGGAGATCATGAAGATATTTGGAGCATATGATTTAAAGAAATATAAGGCGTGACAGGGAGGGGTGAGAGATGTAATGGTGTGATAAGTCATTTTTTAAACATACAGAACACCCGGCGCATAAGCCTCAGCCTGCTCCCCAATGCCTTTAGATCCACTTTGCAGCAGGTTTTGGAATCAAAGTGCGCAGGCTTTCATAACGAATTTAATAGGAGAAGCATGCCAGCTGCAGCCAAGGAACATTTCTGTAAAGTCATAAATCTGGTGTGCTGTTAATCACATTCACACTATTGTGTGAATTTGTACAAACACAGGTATGGAGGTAGCACATGAACTGCGGAAATGTAGAAAATCATGGGAGGTAAGGGGGCAGATTTATGTTGCCTGGCGCATCCCTGCAAATCAGCAAGGATGCGCCAGGAATGATGCGTCACGCAAGTTTACCCTTGCGCCACACATGATGCGCCGCATTTACAATGCGGCGCATCATGGCGCAGGAATAAACAGATGCGTGACGCATCCGATGGCGTAAGGTTGGCGCAGTGCCTCAGTTGCGTCGCAAGCGCGACGCAACTCCAGCACTGTTCCAACCTACCCTATCCCTAACATGGTGCGTCAAGCCTTACGCCTGCTTCAAGCAGGCGCAGGGTTTTGGCGCATCAGCGTTGGGAAAGTGACTCAGTCAAATCTTATAGATTTGACTGAGTCACTTTTCAGGGGCGTTCCTGCGACGGAACGCCCCCCCCTCTGTCGACACGCCCACGTGAAACCTGACGCAGGTTTTACGTGGCGCAGGGCTTTACATCGTGACGCATCTCCATAGATGCGTCACGATGTAAATATGGCGCAATGTGGCGCAGGGTTTACACCGCCGCTGCGTCACAAAAGTGACGCAACGGCGGCGTAAAAGTGGCGCATCTCCGATATAGATCTGCCCCAAGGAGTTTAAAATTGTTCTGTTCCCACCGAGACTTTTTGCGAGTGTTTGCTTATGTCTGTGCGCTTTTCGACTTGTGTGTGTGCCTGTTTTTCTGTGAGAGAAAAGGGAGAAAATCAGGACACTCAGTAGATTTTAGAGGGAATGCGTAGAATGTGTGTGTGTGTGTGCGCGTGTGTGCGCGCGCACGCTTAAGTGTATATAGTATTGTGCCAAACACCAACAAATAACAGTATGGCATTAAGAAGCAGCAAATATTACAAAACGAGGAACTGTTGACATGTCATCCTATTTGGGTTTCATTTTGTGTAATGAGTTAACCTGTTTCGTTTACATTAACACATTTCTCATGTGTTTTTCATAGTTGCTGCAGGGATATAGAAGTCATTATGTATCATTATATGTCGCCATAAGCCCCGCCCCTAGCCCCACCCACTCACCACGCCTCTAGCTCATATTAATGAGTACCTGCACTTATTTTTTTCCATTTAAAGCACTGATCTGAGCTATGTCACAAGTACAAGAGCAAAGTGTGGTAAAACCTTTCACATTTGAAACATAGACACATGCTGTGTTACTGCTAACGATTCCATTACTCAGACAGCATCTGCAGTCTCTCTAGAATCTTTCTATTGGAGCCTGGAGATTAGCTGGAGCACTGTGCTCTATGTTGAGGCGATAAGTGCAAAACTGGGTGCAACATGAGCGCACTGTTATACGATTTGGAAGAAACTGCAGAACCAAGTCTAGAGGCTCTGTGGACTAAAGTTCCTCTTACATGTTGCATACATGTCAACCTACGGATTTTTTTTAAACAAGGAAAGGGCACTACCACAATCAGTATCAAAAAGAATGCAGCAAAGAACAAAAACTCATATTGCACTGATAATGTTGCCTGATCAAGACATACAGCAAACTGATTTTGCCCCAGACTGGCATAGTTATCTTTACTTTCTTGTAACTACAGCGGAAGGAGGCCATTTTTTTGTCTCCTCCAGTGTGCGCCCTGGTGCAATTCACAAACATCATTAAAAGCGCTTAGAACTTTCATGGCGCATACTCCTGACGTCTTACCTTGGGGATGAGTTTTCTCCGCTGTCCCCGGTAAGAGCATCCATATAAGCAGGCTACAGCGCTCCTTTGCCATCACTGCTCAAGCGCTACATGTGCAATCCCTACCAGCCGGAACCAGCACACGGGGAGTCAGTCACAGAAAGCCATCTTCTCTTGGGCTTGTACCAGGCGCGCAACACCCATTGGTCTCAAAGGGCTTCAGCCCCCCACGTCGTGTGTGGCAGGCCGGGTTTGAGACAGCTTCCCGGGCACACACAGCCGCACCCGAGCACTTCACATGTCTTTAAAAGACCATTTGCATGTTAATGAGGCCTTGCTGTTGTTTCACCCCTTCTAAGAGGCCCTGCAGCTCCACTCTGCATATTGCTCACCCCTTCTAAGAGCCCCTGCTCTGGCGTAGCTAGGGGGGGGGGCGGTCCGCCCCAGGCGGCACTATTTTGAGGACGGCCGCCGCACGGCACGAGCCAGTTGCGGCGGCCTTTATAATTTATTTGGGGACACTCACTGACACTACTGTCAGTCAGTGTACCTAAATAAATTATAAAGGCCGCCGCAACTGGCCAGTGCCGCGCGGGCATCGTTTGAACTGAAGTGCAAGCGCTGTGCACCTGCTTGCCAAAATCGACCCTGCCCCGACGACCCTCGGAGTCTTGTGCGGTGCGCGTCACATTCAACAGCCAAATAAATAAATAACACGTAAGACTTGAAAACATTTTATACTTAAAGAACTTAGAACAATAAGCAAGCTGGTATAACATAAATGACCTCACTGCCGTTTATTCATTTGCACTGAACTCGCAGAGAGCGGGTTCAAGCTGTAGAAGAAACCTTGTTTCTACTGTGAAACCGAAGAGGGAGGAAAAGGTTTTACTTTCCGCTGTTCTGAAAACGAAACCGAAACTGAAGCACGGACGACTGTTTCCGACTGACGTCACAGGGACCGGTCTGTGTCAAGAGACAGGGGAGGAAAGAGGGTGAGAAAAACGCACCAGGAAGGTGGTTGTGTTTACGAGCAGTGGACGAGCAGATACCCTCGGCTGTTGCGCAGTTCTCTTTCGGAGCTGGCTGTGGGCGCCGCGTGGATGCAGGTATTTTTCAGCCTCACATTCCTGAATTAAGTGCACACATGAGCAGGATAGAGGTTTGAGGAAGCTCTGAATGGATATAGTGAGCGTTTTCTATTTCCCCTTTTAAAGCGTGGCAAGGGAAAATGCAAAAATAATCGGGCTATTCTCTTCATGGTATTGTGATCAATGTAAAAGCAAATAATGCTGCCTGCAGCGCAGGCACCACGGTCCACGACGTACCTCAGCGTATGTGGTGCGTTTGTCAGGCAGTTTTTACTGGGTTATGGCTGTAACTTGAGTAATCGTGGCCAAGTCTCTTGCCTCGTTTCTCAGCTGCCAAAAGCGGAATTCCTTTTAAAGCAGTGGGCTATTCAGCACAAAAGGGATTGAGATATAACACAAATCACCCTGACATGGCACGCGCACCCCTCTTCACGTTGAATCCCCTGGGAGCACGTGCATGAATGTTTTTGCCCAAATTCATTTTCTCTATGGGCACACGTCTTTCCCCTGTGCCGGTAAGCAGCATGCATGCCATGCCACCAATCTGCATGTTCCGATATGAAGACATCTGCTCTGACGTCAGTGTGTGCCCACCTTGACCTGTGCTCCTTCCTGTCCAGCACACGGGTAGGCACTCACTGACGCAGGCGCGCACTGACGTGTTCAATCCTCAACATGGAGCTTGATCTGTGTAGGAGCCTGCCAACAGGGTAGGGTGCAAGTCAACAGCACATGAACTTTACCACGGGACTAGTGTACAGACATGTGCCTAGAATAAAAGTATTTGGGGGAAACTATTTACTAAATATCCTCTGTTTCATGCGTGAGAGTCACTTTCAAGCCATTCTGTCTATTTCAGGGGGGATGAACACACAGATGATGAAAAAAAGTATTGAGGTGCGGCGCAGATTTCAGTAGCCAACACCGCATCCTTCTTTGTCCCATGCTATGTCCAGTTGTGCTTCCTCATCCCAATTGTCTCTCTGGCACAGTTGGGGAACATCAGATCTTGTTATCCTCTCAAACTCTTTTTCAAATAATTATTCTTATGAGGGCGTGTCGGCAACACAGAACGCCCCTATGAGAAGCTTGACACCCTCTCTGCTCCTCCTCTTACCTACTACCACAGGCCTCACTGCCCCAGAGCAGAAGCCTCCACTGTTCCTCTTTGGGGATGGCTGCCTATGGGGATGGTGAGCAGAGACTAAACAGACAGAACAACAGGGACATAAACAGTGCCACAACAGGTCAGAATGCTTCCAAAGAACTCAGTGCTCTCTCAGTGGAATTTACCTCTTCGGTAAAGCTTGCACAGAGAGTGAGGCAATGATATTATTTACTGGCACTGACTGAATGGTGCCAGAGGCAGGGCCATCCTTCGATGGAAACTCAAAGATTCTACAGATTAAGTTCTTTTTTTGTAAGAACATTTATTGGCATTTCGCTTGACAAGTCCATACAATAAAAGGGACAACAGCTACTCCAGAAACAGCAGAATAAAACCATGTCAGGCTTATATGGCGTCTCCCACTCCTCCCAACTTAGGACAGACTAACAAAGCAGCTGAGCTGCTATTAGATGGATAGTGAAGACTAAAGTAGACCTGAGTGTACCCACTTTGCTTAGCACTTGTGTTTTAGGAAGGCATCAGTGCTTTAAATGGGCAGGTACAGAGTACCGGAACTTTTTATTTTGAGACGGAGAGTACATGCACTTCTCAAGAGTTACGTAATACATTATATTGGAGAGTACCGGCACTTCTCAAGAGTGACGTAATACGTTTTATTGGAGAGTACCAGCACTTCTCAAGAGTCAAGTAGTACGTTTTATTGGAGAGTACCAGCACTTCTCAAGAGTCACATAGTACGTATAATTACAGAGTACCGGCACTTCTCAGAAACAAGCAGGTACTCTGGTAAAGGGTGCCTACTATTCAATTTTTCCATTTCTAGCTTTGGAAGGCTTAGGTAGGTAACATGCCTCAAGCTACTGTACATTTTTCAAGGACGAGCACAGGAAGTGATTTGTTTTTGCTCATTTCGTCCTAAGTAAGTTCTTTCACACCCAATTCCAGAGCTCAGCTTAGCAGTGGGCTGCCTGTGTAGGAGAAGTTGTAAGCTTCACCTATTAGCGGCGATACTACGTGTCTCTCGGACCTCTTTCAGGTGCTCGCCGTCCTTTTTCCCCAGCACCCCCCTAGGGGGCGGCAATTTGAAGGATAGCCCCGGGCGCCACAAGCTCTAGCTACGCCTCTGTCCACTCTGCCTATTGTTTACAGATTCAGCCCCCCCCCACCAGTGGTGGAGTGTTGTGCTTCGCAATTGGGGGCCCAGTATTCACGTGGGCCACCAGCTCTAACAAATATAAACCAGGTACAACTTAGTGAATATGAGCCGGAAGTCCCGTGCGACCTCCGCTCCTTTATTTAAGCTCTCTGGCCAGACCGCTACATCTCATCCCAAATCAGATTTTAACAAAACGTTCTCATAGCTCAACATGCAAATTCTGCAAGTCTCTGGTTCGGCCTGGGATTAGGCCGGAGATCATACCTCTGTGGTTTTACGCACTGGCTACCAGCTGGACTACTTGCCTCCCGGCAATCCGAGCTGGGATCATCTCCGGGCTCCCGACGAGCTGGAGCAGTGTCTCTTCCTGCTCCTTCTGTCAGGTGGGGGTGAAACTCTTCTTGGTAGGTGTCGCTACTTGCTTGTTGGTGGCCAGCCGGCACATCAACCTCCGGGGCTTGGACCCTTTTGAACCACGACACGTTCCGAGTGATGGTCTCTCCTCCCTTCTTTGCCGTCATAGCGGTTCCTCGGATTTTCGTTACAGTCCATAAACCTGGCTCGTACGCGGTGCGGAATTTGCCTCCGCTCCGGCGGTTTCTCACCAACACCGTGTGACCTTGCACGATTTCTCTGGGGAGGGCTCTACTCTTTCTGCTGGCTTTATCATTGGTTGCTGATCTGCGATCTTGCGTGCTTTCTGGGTCATAGGGTTCCGGTGCCCAGTTGTCAGCCATGGGCAGAGCGTCTCTCCGAGGTCCTGCCAGCATCAGCGACCATGGTGCCCTCTGTGTGGTGCAATGCGGGGTGCTACTGTATTCCCGTAGGAATTCCTGGAGTGCTGCTTCGGGATCTGTTTGGTAGGCCAGGGTGATGCAGAACACCTTGTTTATGGTTCTCATAAAGCGTTCTACTTCGCCGCTTGCTTGAGGCCATTGAGGAGTTATACGGTGGTGCTTTATCCCTAGCTGCGCCAAAAATTCCTTGAATTCTCCCCCTTGGAACGGGGGTCCATCATCTGTTTTAATGACCTGTCGTAATCCAAATAATGCAAACGCCTTCTCTAAGACTGGCTGCAGGTGATTAAACACTGTAGATGGGAGTATTTCTACGATAGGGTATTTGGTGTAGCTGTCAACGATGACGGCCGTTACTCTCCCATCTGGAAAACTTCCAAAGTCTAGGCTCACCCATGACCATGGGGACGGGGCTGGCTCTTCCGTTATTATTGGTGCCGGAGACTCCTGGCTACTGGTGAGCTGACATGATCGGCAGCTCCTGACGACCCTCTCGACTGCTTCCTCTAGCCCAGGGAACCACATTTTCTCTCTCATTCGGGATTTCATTCTGTTGGTCCCTTGATGGCCTCCGTGCGCCAGGATAGTTGTCTGTTCCTGAAGGTCTGCTGGCACTACAATTCTGGATCCCCTCAGGATTACTCCGTTGGCGGACTCGCTTAGTTCGTCTCAGACCCTCCAGAATTTACCTAGCCGGTTTCGATTGGTCTCGGTCCATCCGCTGACATTGTGTAGGAAGTGTTCCCACGACCCTTTCTTCAGGGCATCTACCACCCGCTGAAGGACTACATCGTTCTCCGTGTGTCTCTTGACTTCTTCGATGGTAAGAGCTTTGGGACATGCCCACTGGGAGATCATGTTTATGTAGTCTTCTATTTACTGCTCCTGATGGGAGTTACTGTCAGCAGGGCTTGAAGGGTGTCACGAGAGAAAATAGGCTGGGTTCTTTGATCCCGGTCTGTATACCAGATCTAGTTGGTAGTGCTGCAGTTGTATGGCCCAGCGTTCAATCCGGGGTGGCGGATGTAGCGAGGTGCCTTTGAATAGTGACAATAGTGGTTGGTGATCTGTCACAACATGAAATGGATGTCCGCTGAGGTACAGATTAAAATGATTACACGCCCACTTGATGGCGAGTGCTTCTCGTTCAATCTGTGAATATCTGGTTTCAGTAGGTGTAAGCGCCTTACTCACAAAGGCTAGTAGGACCCATTTCCCAGGCTCTGTCTCTTGGGTTAGCAGTGCACCGAGGCCGACGGGGCTAGCGTCGACTATCAGTTCAGTTGGTTTGGCGGTGTCAAAGTATGCCATGGTTGTCTTTTCTTGCAGCGCTGCCTTTACTTTGCGAAACGCGTCCTCTTCTTTCTGACCCCATGTCCACACGGCATCTGTCTTCGTCAGTGCCCGCAGGGGCTCGGAGATGGTGGCAAGGTCAGGAATTAATTGTCCGCAGTATGTTGCCATACCAAGGAAACTCCTTACTTCCAACGTCGTCTTAGGGGCCGGGGCACGTTGGAGTGCCTGAGACTTCTGGAGGTCTACCTTCACTCCTTCCTGGCTGAAAACATAGCCAAAGAAATCGATGGACTTCTTAAAGATCTGACACTTATCTTTGTGGAGGGTCTCTCCATACTCAGCCAGTCGCTGGAGAGTTGCTCGCAGGTGCCGATGATGTTCTTCAATTGTCGCCGAATGGATCAGAATGTCGTCACTGACATTTAGGACTTCCTGCAGTCCCGATAATATCTCCTTCACTGTGTTTTGAAAGATCTCTACCACTGAGGAGATGCCAAAATTTAATCGCTTGTACCGCCGGAGTCCTAGATGAGTCGAGAAGGTAGTGATGTACCTACTTTCTTTGGCTAGCCTCAGTTGGTGGTAGCCAGCGTTAAGATCCAACTTGGAGAACCATCGGGAACCATTTAGATACGCTAAAATGTAATCTACGGTGGGTGTGATATGCCTCTCCCTCTTGATGGCTTGGTTGGGCATGCGCATATCAATGCAGAGCCGGATTCTCCCTGGTTGCTTCGGCTTCTCCGCTATCACTATCGGTGATACCCACGGGGTTGGTCCTGTTACTTTTTCTATGACGCCTTGTCGCTCCAGCTCTTCTAGTTCTTGTTCTATGAGTGACCGGAGGTGGAATGGTATTCGTCGGTGCCGTAATGCTACGGGCGCCACTGCCTGTCAATGTGGAGTTTCACAGGCGGTCTTCTTATACTCCCGAGGCCTTTGAACAGCTGGGGGAATAGCTCCAGGATTTCTTCTGTCTGTAATGTTCTTACTGCGTTGGCAAATGTTACAAGACCTAGATCTTCCGCGGTGTGGCTCCCTACTAGTATGTTCGCCTCTCGGTCAACCACGTGGAACGTCGTGGTGATTTCATGATGTTTGGCTTTCACCTGGATCGTCATTTTGCCTTTCAGGGGCAGCGGCGTTTGGCTGCCATATGTGAAGATCCTTACTTGTGATGGTATTAGTGCTGGCCTTGGGTTCAGCTGCTTGTAATGTTGGCACCCCATGACGTTTACTGACGCTCCGGTGTCGATGAGCGCAGTCACGGGGGATCCAGCGATCTCAATAGTGCAGGTTGGCTGTGGTCGTTGTCTTCGCTTGAGGTCGCTGGCAAACGAGATCATGTGAGATTCTCCTTCTTCATCGGTTGACGATTCCTCGAGATACTGCCTGCGTTGCATTGCTGGCCTACTTCCTCTCACGGTTTCTGGTTCTTCTAATGTCAGGTGCCTGACTGCTTTTGACGGTGGTCTGCGGCCGGTGGCTCCTCTGTTCCTCACGCCTCCGCGGCACACGCTTGCGAAGTGGTTGGGGATATTACATTTTGAGCATACTTTGCCTCGTGCTGGGCATTCCTCCATCGGGTGTTCCACTCTTCCGCAGTATCCACACTGTGATCTATGCGCGCTTCTGGGCGGCCACCTGCCCCGGGCTCCTTTCTGTTGCATGCGTATCGTGTCCACTTTCTCCGTCTTTACTGTCACCGGCTGTTCTCCTGCTTGGATCAGGGCGGCGTCCTTGGCTGTCGCCCTGATGTCCGTTAATTCATGTGACTGTGCTAACACCAAGATGTTTTCCAACGTTATGCGCGGCTGCCGGAGTATGAGGGTCTGCAGGGTTTTGTTGCGGCACCCCTGGATAACTTGTGCCCGTACTTCATTGATTTGGTCATCTTCGGTGCACGTACTGGTTAATTCCCGCAGCCTTGCGTGGAACGCATCCATGGACTCTCCTTCTCTTTGGTGTGCCTGGCTGAGCTTAAAGCGTTCGTAATCGGGGTTTAGCTGAGGGTCAAAATGAGCATTCAGGGCCCTCACAACTGCTTCATAGTCTGTTGGAGGTCCTGTGTTAGGGAGGTGCGCAAATAATTTGCATATCTCGTCCCCTGCAAAGTGAAGTAGCAGGGAGCATTTCACAGCTCCATCAGTTTCTCTAGTGGTTATAAAGTAGTTGTCCAACCGGCCAATCCAGATGGTCCACCTGGGTGATGCAGTAGCCAGGTCAATCAGCCCACTGAACGGGGGCAGCGTGCTCATTTGAGAGTGTTGAGAAACTTGCAGGGCTGCTGGGTTCGCCGCCTGTGGAGCTGCCTGTTGAGACGAAGACGCTGCTGGGGTGGTCATGTTCCCGGCAGGGTGTGGAACTCCTGTGATAAACCCTTGTCTTTGTGACACTGTTATGCCCCTTTGCCGATGTTTCTCTGTGCTTCACACTTGTGCACCAATATGTATTTATGGGCCATTCAGTGGTGCAGGATGGTTGTGGGCTATGTAGTGGTGCTGGAGGAGCAGCCAGTAGTGCTAAGGAGACACTGCAGGGCAAACTGGCAGTTCAGTATGCAGGATTGTCTATATCTGGAGATTCTTTACCCCCCCAGGAGGGTCTCAGCGTAGGTGCTGGTTGCTGGACTCCTCGCGCTGACCCGTGCTGAAAAAGGGGCGGGGCTTTTGCGCCCGTGCGGCTTCTCACCTTGCCAGCTCCACCGGAGAGGACCGGGAGCAGCAGCGGGACAGGGCGCTGAACGCGTGCGATGGCTGCTTCACAGCAGATGCGCCTCCTCACCTCCAGGGCGCCGCGGTGCACGCACTCGACATAGCGCTCTCACAGGCAGCGCCGAGCGACTCCCGATGCAGGTACGCACCACCAGGCTGACGGGTCGGGAGCACGGATGGAGGCAGGGTGTTGCAGGCGGGTCTCATAGCGGGGACCCACGCTCGTCGCCAGTGTTGTAATTCGCAATTGGGGGCCCAGTATGCACGTCGGCCACCAGCTCTAACAAATATAAACCAGGTACAACTTAGTGAATACGAGCCGGAAGTCCCGTGCAACCTCCGCTCCTTTATTTAAGCTCTCTGGCCACGCCTGGCCAGAGAGTGATACAAAGTGTGGGGTTCCTTCCGGTGGGGGTCACCGGCCTGACAAACACTAGACGGCTACATTGGAGCTCGCCCTACAGCGACTTTGCACTTTCGGCTTCAGCCAACGACGAAAGAGATGCACTGAACGACAGGCACTTTACGAAATCAAATGCACATACACATGAAAGCGCACCTGAGCGACGCCAATCTCATTCAATAAACTGCAGTTTGGCTACTGGTGGGACGGGTTCCATATAACTGCAGGCAAACATATGCATGGCTCTGCGTTAACAGCCAATCGTGCTACGAGCTCACATGAAGCGGAAGGTGGAAGCATTCAAAGAGAGTAGTGCAGCGTTGCGGACAAAAATGCATAGACATGCCCGTCCGAAATGCAAACAAAACCAAGGCAGAAAGCATCAGCATCCAACGCCCATAGGAAATAAGTGGGGGTGTGGTGCCGCGAAGCTACGAAATTGAAAGCACTTGTAACCTGACTCAAAGCAGATGGCATGCTGCGCAAGCTACTGCCTTTGGAGCTGGAGAACACGGTTCGAGCCTCAGTGTGGGCTGCATTATTTAATTATTAAAAAATAAGCAGCCATCTAAGAGGGGGGTGGGGAGAGACAAACTTAAACAAGCATTGGCATAGCCAATAGGTCTCGCCTTTGGGACCTTATAAGTGTTTAGCCATGCAACAGTTGCATAACTAAATACTTAAAAGGTCCCAAAAGCGAGATTTATTGGCTATGCCAAGCGGCCCTGCGGCCACGAAAGAGAAAGTAATCGCGGTAAAGCGCGGCGCGCGCGCCCGCGGACATGCACTGTAGCTCTAGGCTGGCCTGGTAGCACTTTTTGGAGCCCTCTCAATAAGTCTCGCCAGACCAGCGCATGCGCTGGGTCAGGCAAGACCTAAAAATAATACATGTGGAGGGGGGAGACAGATACAATTAAAAAAAAACACAGTTGAGACAGACAAATGAAGCATCTGAAACCAAGTGAAACAAACAGTACAAGGAGGTGGCTCAACATATAACGCTGCTGACTTTGGAACAGGAAAACAGGGTTCGGGCGTCAGCGTGGGCTGCATCATTTAAGCTGATTTAATTATGAATAAATTAAACGTAAATAAATAAACAGCGTCCGGTAAGGGCAGGAAGCTGCCAGATGTGGAAATGCGAGCAGGAAAGAAAAAAAGTAGTCCCTAAATAAAAAGATAACAGCCAGCAGCGTAAGTTAACTGTAGTTGGTCGATGCTGCTTCCCCCAGAAACGGAAGAAAAAGGAAGTGTGTATCGGACCACCAGCCAACAATGAGCAAGATGAGAACAGCAATGCCAGATTCTACCAATGGCAAGCAACAAAGCAAAGAGAAATGCAATGGGTGGAGTTTCAGTAGTAATACTGATTACTTGATGCCTCGAATGCGCTGCCTATGCGAGTCCTAAAAATGACACAGCAACATAAGAGAAACAATAAAATCCTCATTAAGAAATTGTCCTCTGTGAAGGATCAAGGAATGGCGGCGTATTAGAGGTACAGCTCAGGACTAATTTCTCAAGAGTTATCAAAATAAATAGGAATGAATAGAAAAGAAAGAGCTCCTTGTCTGGATGGCACTCAGTCTCTCATCTTCTTTGACTCTGAAATTAATTTTAATACTCAGTCAAAACAGATACAGCTTTTAAAAGATTTTAATATGCCTTCTGCGCTTTATAAAAATTTGGGGGCATATTAGCAAGACCGGCAATAAAAGTATCGCCGTTTTAGCAGCTGGAAACTGGCGCTAAAATGGCGATAATGGGCTTGCTAATATGCATTATAGAATTCCAATAGAAGCCCAGGTAAGATGTGCAGTTTCCTGCCGCTGGAGCAACATCCAAGCCTTTAGTTTACCACAATCACCCAAGAAGCACCTACAACCAGGTATGGTAAAAAGAACATACTATACCCTATTTTTCACTTTATTTAAAGACACCTCTCAGCAATAGCCATCTAACTCTTCCCATTCTGCATAGAATGCAGCATTCTGACACTGCCTAGGCGGTCGCCATTACGGTGACGGAAACAACAACAATAAAGAAGTACATTTCAAAGAAAGTTTATTAAGTAGCCAAAAGACAGGTGAAGCAAATTTACATGTCTCGTTATTATTATTTTTATTTTTTTATTTATTCATATATCCATGAACAAGCATTAAATACAAGAAAACGACAAAAAGATACATTCCCAAACTGAAATATTTCCAGCAAAGACAAATCAGAGCCAATTTTTGATAAATTCCCACATTTGCGATCCAAGTCTTTTTTTACCCGGTCTTTTAAGCCTATACAGCGCAGTTTCTAGATGATATATAGCCAGTATCCTAGTTCTCCATTCGCCAAATGCAGGGGGAGCCGAATCGACCCATTTGGAAGTAATGCAGAGTCTCACAATAGACATACAGATAAATAGAAATCGATACACTGGCGCATCTGCCCCAACATTGCCATTGGGGGTTACTACCCAGAACGATACAGCTTCTGGAGTAAATTTAAGTTTTATGCCTAACGAAGCATTAAGAAAATGTTGGACCTCCGATAAAAAGTCCGACAACTGAGGGCATGCAAAAAACATGTGAACGGAGTCTACAGCATAGAGATCACATCTAGGACACTTATCCCCCCTTCCCGTCCTCCATTTAGCAATTTTTGAAGGGGTGTAGTATAAATTAAAAATAGACATATAAAATTGACTCCTCAGATTTCCCGCAAGTAGAACTGTGTTAGCCATTTCCAACAACTACTGCATATCTATTGTAACACCCACAAGTTTCCTTCTCCAATTTTCCTGTTGAGTCTCAAGATCATCCGGTTGAGCTGATATTAGACATCTATAGATCTGGCCTATTTTACACTTCGCAGTTATCAGAATAAGGAGATTGTTTCGCCCTTCCTGAAAAAGGCCTTTAGCCCGGGCATTATCCAAAAAACTAAATATCTGAAGATATTTAAAAAAATCGCCCCTCCCCAATTCAAATTTATTCTGAAGCTCTGCAAAAGACAATCGCTGTCCAGAATCATACAGATGCCCAATATCCCGAATCCCCGATTGCTCCCACCGCCGGGACACCGCATCTTGAAAAATACTGGGCAAAACCCCTATAGATTTAAAAGGAGTCAAAAAATAAATTTGGGGAATTTTATACATGGTGCATAACTTTTTCCAAATCAAAAAAGCAGCCTCCAAAACCTTAAATCTAGTCCTTTTATAGTAACTCGGCTCCCAAAACCTAACCAAAAGATGCCGAGTATTTTCTCCTAAAATCATCCTATAAATTGACGGTGTACAGACAGGGTCATACATTACTTCTTCCCCCGATATTAAAACCCCCAAGTACTGCAACAAAGAGGCCCAGTAATAGAATTTAAAATTGGGCACATCCCATCCACCGCATACTCTGGGTAAATTAAGCCACTTAATTGCCCTCCTAGTTCTCTTATATCCCCACATAAAACGTGAGCACATACTATCAGTCTTCTTAAATAAATCATTCGTAAATACCAGGGGTATGGCACGAAATAAGTAAAGAAATTTTGGAAGAATTAGCATTTTCAATACATTGGACCGCCCATATAGTGATAAATGTAATCTATTAATTCTTTGTAAAAGCATATTTGAGGAGCCCACGATCGGTTCCATATTTATCTCGGGAATTTTCCGTACATCTGGGGAGATACGAATACCCAAATAGACTGCCTCAGACACAATCTCCACCTGTTGCGGAAGACCCACCTCTGAATGAAGAATCTGAGTCTTACTCAAATTTAATTTATAGGGGGAGGAGCCAAGATGGCGACCGGGACGGCAGCGTAGACTCCCGGCTCCGTGAACCTCCGCATCCCCCACGGATATCCTGCATGAGATCCTCAGCCAGCGCTACGCGCTCGTATTTGTGAATGAGAGTGGCAACCGACCGTGTGACTCCGAAGTTTCTGGCGGCGGTACCGCCGGAGAAATGTGCCTTTGAAATTTGCGGCCCGTGCAGCCCTGGAGCCAGGACCTCGAGTGGACGCCTTGGCCGGGTGGCAGTTCAACAACAGCGGCCTGTGGTGACTGGGTGGAGTCGGACCACCGGAGCGGTGCACACCTCGGCCTACATTTCGCCGTGGTCGTTCCTACCGCTAGGCGTAGCGGACCGAGTGCATGCCCGGGGTGGCAATTCTGAGATTCTCCGGTGATTGCCCCTGCCTCTGACGGTGAGCTGGCCGGACGCCGCCCGTCACTCGCCCTGATTCTTGCGGGCTGCTCCCGGACTTTCGCGGGCGCTGGTCCGTGGTGGGGACGACTGTTGCCCGTGACCACACAACGGATAATTTTTGCCTGCCCCCGGAACCCTGTTTCCAGCGACGTGGACCTTGAGGCGCTTGTCCCTGGGTCCCGGTCCCAATACGGGTCGGGCCTACCCGGCGGCCATCTTGTTATGATGAAGCCTACCATCCTGTCCACCGGGTCACAGCAGGATTGGGAGTGTGTGACTTTTGGGAGTGTGGCGAAGCGATCGCAGAGAGCTGTGCTGGGGTGCGGCGACCTCCTCGAGGCTCTCGGTGCCCTACATTCCACCTTGGTTCATGGCATCGGGGTCTTGGGGAGTAAGCTCGATGGTGTGGCATCAGCGTCGGGACAGTTGCGGCCTGCCTGTCCTCAGGTACACAGGGACTTCCCACACTACACACAGGAGGACAATGTCGCGGCCACCCCTGAGATTAGTGAACAGCTGGAAACTCCGGACAGTATGCTTCCGTGTGATCGGTTGGCTGTGGGTCTGATCTGTTCCGGAGGTATTGGACTTGAGTGGGAGGTGGTGGCCTCGTCCCGTGCACGGCCTCCGGCGACCCAGGGAAAATTCAAGCAACAGTTGTCTACTTTGGCTGATTCCGCCTTCCTGGACCTTGTGTGCAGTGCAGATCCTGGGGCAACACTGGGAAAGACGTCCCTCCATGATGCGGACTGTGTTCGTACTCAGAGACTTCCACCCCACCTGTGTGCGTCGCTTCCCGGTCGTTTTTGGACACTCCTTTACCTTGTAACATTGGACATGGCGCTGGGTCAAGGGGTATGCATGGGCAGATTTGCAAAGAGTGGTCAAGGATAAGGCTGATCCTTCAGGGGTGGTCATCTAGTAGACGGGCGGGCTCAGGGGTTGCGTGCTCTCATGACATAGTTATTAGTATAATTGGTGCATAATGCTCCCCATCTTTCTTTGACATGGTCGATTTTGTGTTGCTTACTGTTTGCCTTGGGGAAAACTTACCGTGCGGGAGGGAGAAGCCGGGGGCATGTTTTGAAGGCCCTCCTCCAGTTTATTAATATTCTCTCTACCCCCCCCGTCTGGTGGGGTTCTTTTCTTACTCCCTTTTCTCTGTTCTTCTATATTTCGGGTCTGGTTCCAGGGCGACAGGCACACTGCTGGGGGGGGGGGCCGTACTCATCTGCAGAGGTGCAGGGTGGGGGGTTGGGGAAGGGGATTCTTTAGTCTTTACCCTTTTTTTCCATGGCCTCCTTTTTCTTCTTTGATTCTTCTTTGTTTTTCTTTTCTGGGATCAGCGTGGTACAACTCCTTTGTTGTGAATCACTGCTTTTCATGTGTGCCACAATTTCCGGGGTGTTTTCTGGGCTTTATGGCATAGGACTGCAGGCGCAACTGGTCATGATACTTCTCTACATCCTGCACTTCCTGTTTTGGCGCCATTGACTCGATAGATTGCCGTTTATTGTTTACGTTTGTTACTCTGCCTGCCATTTTTCGCTGCTGGGAAATTGCTCGGCACCTGATCCTTTTGTCTTTCCCTATTATAAAATGAAAGCCTTCTTAATCCTGGTGTCCTACTTGCGCCATTCACTGGCCGAGAATATATTAGCATGGAGATTCTGCTCCCCGAGGTACTGCCTGTGTCAACATTGGATCTCTGTTGTTTTGACTGCTTAGCGGCCGGCCCCGGGGGGTTGTAGGCCCATACTTGTTATTGGTTGAAATGCTAATAAAGGTTTTTCAAAAAAAAAAAAAAAAAAAAAAAAAATTAATTTATAGCCTGAGACAGACCAAATGCCTTAGTGTTTGCTACAATTCTAGTCAAAGCAGTTTTAATATCAGACAATATTACTGCCAGGTCATCTGCAAATGCCAATACCCTAGGGGCCACTATCGGGTAAGCCACCGGAGATATCAGAGAGTCTGTCTCTAGTTTGGAAATTAGAGGCTCTAAATACAGTGCGAATAAAAGAGGTGAGCAGGTGCAGCCCTGACGGGTCCCCCTGCCCACAACAAATTCATCAGACTCTCCACCTAGAATCCTAATAGTAACCAGGGCATTCCTATATATGGCCTGAATTGCTTCAATAAATGTAGTCGGTAGGCCCTTCCAGATTATTACTGCCCATAAGAAGTGCCATGACACCCTATCAAAGCCTTTTCGGCATCTAAAAGGGCCAAACCCATCTGGGATCTTGTTGCTTGAGCCCAGTCAAGTAATGCTATAACCCGCCTAACGTGGTCCGTTATGCTTCGCCCGCCAATAAAACCATGCTGTCTCACGGAAACTAAAGGGGTGATAACTTTCCCCAACCGGATAGCAAGAATTTTGGAAAAAACCTTGCTGTCAGCATTTATTAAAGAGATAGGGCGATAAGATGAAAGCTAGAGGGGGTCCTTTCCTTTTTTTTTAAATACTACAATCGTAGTCCTTGCCCACGAGTTTGGGGGTCTACCTTCAAAGCCCCCTGCATTATAGCAAGCAATTCCTTTTTAAGAACGTGTCGAAAAGTAATATAAAATTCCAGGGGAATTTGATCTGGGCCCATTGCTTTTCCACGGGAGAGAGACAGGAGTGCCAACTCAACTTCTTCCCAGGTAATTGAAGCACCAAGATAATCTTTTTTAGAATGTGGCAATACCGACCTTTCTATCCCTTCCAAGTAACTTGCAGCAGATAAAGTCTCTTCGTTGCTATAAAGTCCCTGATAGAATTCCCTAAATGCCTGTCTTATATTTGATGGAGGTTTCTGGAGTTTCCCACTCAAATCTTTAATTTCCCCAATCTTATTCTGGGACTCCCTCTGGCGTAATCTATTAGCTAGCACTTTTCCGGTTTGCTCCCCAAATTCGTAGCACTCTCTCTTGTGTATCTCAAATTTTAAAGCTACATCTTCTGCAAAATGTTGGTATATTAATGATCTTTTAGTAGCCAACCTTCCCTGACAATCCACTAAATATTGTTCATGTTTAATTTTGAATGTCAATTCTTTCTCTACCTCGACTAAAGCGGCTATATTACAATCCAATTCATCTTTGGGTTTTTTCCTTTTATATGCCGCAAAGCTTAATGTTTCCCCATGAATCCCAGCTTTGAATGCATCCCAAACCATAGGGAGAGTGGCAGATCCCTTATTGACACCAAAAAACATTTTAATCCATTCTTCAAAATGAATACAATATTCTTGATCCAAAAGAAGTTTCCTATCGAAGGTCCAATTAACAGAAACAGAGGAGTAGCTACCGGAAATTTCCAGAATAAGCGGATTGTGGTCCGATACAATCCTAGGTAGTATTTTCACATGAGCATCAGCCAATAATGAATAGGAAACCATAAAATAGTCTAGCCGTACCAACTTACTATGTGGTGACAAAAAAAACGTGTACCCGGGTTGATTAGGTCTTAATCTAGCCCAGGCATCACAGAGTCCCTGGTCCTGGATCAACCCCTGCAGTCCCTTAAAAACCCTGGGTTTTCGCCCCCTGTAAAGCTGACCCAAACCCTCATTGAGCTCGTTCCCCAAGTGTATGTTGAGATCTCCGCATACTATTAAGGGTTGTGTCCAAAGTGACAGTTCGTTGTTAATTGAATCCACCAGTTCAGCGTCGTCAAAATTGGAACCATAGAGACTACATATTGTGAGGCTCTCTCCTTTGATCTTCACCTCCACAATCACCCACCGCCCCCACGCATCCTCCTTTTTTCTTTTACATTCTGATAGCCCCTTCCTTGACAATATAGCCACCCCCCTAGTATTGGTTGTTTGCCTAGAGCAGCCCAATAGATCCATCCCCAGTATACCCAGCCAATCCTGGTGCTCCCATGAAATATGAGTCTCCTGCAAACAAACTGGATCCCACCCTTGTGACTTAATAAGCCCAGCTAACACCTTTCGTTTTCTCGGGTTATTGAGCCCCGCAATATTAAGAGTACAGACAACTAATTTCCTCATTAGCTAAGTCAATTAACCTAAAACCCGAGCAATTGGACTTAAGATGGCCCCTACTAATACTCGATTCCACCTAGACGCCAGGGCACCTAATAGATAGCCATCACAAGCACAATCTAAGGACCACAAGATAACACAATAGTGAAAAAAAACAGAATAGCTGTAGCCCAAGTTGCTGGATAATAGAGCCGCTAAACAGTAAGAAACACAAGAGTACACTTTTCATGGATATTTTATCCCCTTTTTGCCCCTCACCCCACACCCCCCCTTTACCATCACCCATAACACCACCGAACCCCACCCCAAAGCCCGCCCTCCCCCTCTACCCCCCCTTACCCAACCCAAGGAGCTTAGGGGCTGGGGCCCCCTTAGATGTAGAGTCGATCTCCCAACCCCCCCCCCCCTCGCCGTCACAGTGAAAGCCACAAATAAGGGGAGAAAACCCCCCAACAACTAAACAAGCAATCAAGCCAGACTAGGAGAAACCCACTGTAAATAATCATTGGCCTTAGCCTCAGAGAAAAAAAACTGTGTATGCACTTTGAAAATTACTTTTAACCTCGCAGGATTTTGCAAAAATATTTGTGCCCCCTTCGCCTGGAAGAGTGGAATCAGCAACCGCATTCTCCAGCGGGTTTCGACAGTGGCAGGGCAGAAATCCGGCCTTACAAAAAACTCGCAGCCCTTACCAGAGCCTTTCTTTTGAGGATGAGCCAGATCATACAAGGCCTCCCTTGCTAAAAAATTATTAAGAGATATGAGAATGGCCCGTGGTAGAGCCTCCTGCTGCCTCTTCCTCTTCCTTTGATTAAAAGGAAAACGGTGTGCCCTCAATACCTCCTTATACCAATCCCACCCCTCCAGGCCCGGGAAGGCCTCACTCAATAACTCGATAACAAATTTCCTTGCATCAGCACCCTCCTTGCCCTCTGGTACCCCTAAAATACAGAGGTTGTTACGTCTAGCCCTGTTTTCTAAGTCTATAAGTTTCCATTGAACATCCTCTCTCTGGGCGAGGAGAGTCGCTGTTACTTCCTTTTGAGAAACCAAGTCATCTTCTATAATTGAAATCCTTGTTTCAGCCTCTCCCACCCATGATGCCATTTCAGAACAGGATTTAGAGACCCTTCGTAGGGCGTTTTGCAGCCGCTTACAAGCACCCTGTGCGCGATTGCTTTCTGCCTGAGTTTACACCCTATGAGCCATTATTAGGTCGTAAATTGTACTAAGTGTAATATCCCCAGATTTTTGCTCATTCCCGGCATACACACAAGAATTAGGCTCAACCATATTTGCTACATTAGAAATGGTGATGTCTACACCCGGAGAATGCTGGTAATCCCAGGACAATGAGGCATCGGAACCCAAATGCTTGTTCGCACCAATAGTACACTTATTAAGTTTCGCCTGCCTTTCTCGTTAGCTGTAGTTAGGTGCTAGAATTTATCTTCTGCGCCTTTTCCTGCTGAGCTGCCCATGTGCCCGCTTGGGGGATGCACACGGTGCCTACACAACGGCACTCATCCACGCTGACGTAGGAGAAGCTGATGCTGGTGCCATCCTCACAGACCAGTTCTGCTGTCTTATTACTTTTCTTCAGCTCCTGGCAACAAGAACATTTATGCTCCATTGCTCTAGTCATGGAGGAGAATCTGTCCAGCAAAAGGAAAAGAAACAACTGGTTTTAAAAGAGTTACAGTAACAAATGTGCAAAATACATAGTTATAGATACTTTGATAATTCAATTATTTTAGCACAGAGGAGTAATATTTAGGGCACAGTGCATGAAACACGTGATTTTTCTTTCCACATAATAATGTGACGTGGGGAAGAATTTCCAGTAGGTGTATGAGACAAGAGATAAAGGAATGAGTGAAACTACAAGTAAGAAGGAGAAAACCTGATACAGCTGTGAGGGAGACACCATTCACAAGGGAGCTTAAGAAATCTAGAGACATCTCCATTGACGTGCATTAGGTAGGTGATGTGAATATTAGTAATACTTAATTGAAACATACAAATATTTTGATGAAGAATCAGTGATCAGTGATAATGGACTGACTGAAATGCCACTGAAGTGTCAAGCATTAGTGAAAAGGGAATGAGTGAGACTCCAGTGGAGTATCTGGGGTAAGAGGGAAGAGAATGAGTGTCTCATATCAGTGAGATGGAAATGAGTGGGACTCCAGTGAAGTGTGCCTGGGCTCAGAGAGAAGGAAATGTGTGGGACTCCATTGCAGGGCAGAGGTTAGTGCTATAGGGATGACTACGATACACCTAATAAGTGCAGAGCACTGAAATGTCTAAGGTTGTGGGGATAGCAGAACACTCAGGACATTATTTATGAGGCCTTGTGACACTTTTACGCCGCTGATGCGTAACTTTTTGTGATGCTGCAGAGGCGTAAATAATGCGCCACAATTGTGCCATATTTACAAAGCGACGCATCTAGGCAGATGTGCCACTTGTAAACCCCTGCTCTACATTATGTCTGCTTCAGGTATAATGTACGCAGGGTGGCCGTTCCCCCACAATAAAGGGTGGTAGAAGTAGCCAGGTGAAATCTATAAGATTTCACTGTGCCACTTCTAGGACTCTACTGCGTCAATATCTTATGCCTGCCTCACAGCAGGCATAAGACGCATGCCCTTTCACATGGGGCTTGCCTCATATAAAAGGACACATTGCTGGAGTTGCGTCTGTTTTCAGACACACCCCAGCAATGCGCCACTTTTCCGCCTACAGATACATTAGAAATACTGACATATCTGTAACTCCTTACGACATGGAGCTCTGTACATTAAATACAGTGCATTAATCCAGTCGCAAGGAGGGCGCAGTGAAAATATTTCCATTGCTGTTTTCACGCAGCAATGCAACAGTTTTCATAAAAAAGCCCCTCAATTTCCTGGCACGGGAACCAGTTTGGTGAAAAGCGATCATCCTACACTCTGCTAAGATCTAGTGCCTTGTACTGTATGTTGCAACCACTTACCCTGAGGAACTGCTGCAAATCCCCTTGCAAACAGACAGCTCAACGGTTGTGTTGCATGTGCCATGAGATAGGACCGTTGCCTTGGGTTGAGGCGTGCAAGACGACTGGGGCACTGTAAGAATGAGAAAGAAAAGTCAACATCTTTTACACAGGGTGAAATATTCCTTTGCTGGTTTGTGTATTCTGGATTGAAAGGGGGCAAATGTCTTGAACATAAATGTTCCTCAGAAGTAACTATGTATGAATATTACCAACACAGTGAAAAGAGAACCTTAGTCACCACCTATACCCACACTGTCTTTCACCGAGCCTGTATCTCAGGTAAAACCAGTGTGAAATGGTACCTCCTTCAGCATGAAATGCAGCACAACTGACAACTGCAGCACTGACGATGTTAAGCATGCTTCTAAGTAGTGTCAAATAATTGTACACAACACTGAAAAATATCAATTATTGCTCCTAGTAAACGATTCCAGCATAACGTTATTCCCAGCCCTAAAAAAACGTAGCCTAAAAGCTGTCACTCAGTTACTCCTTCATTCAATCGCTCTCGCAAATGAACGAACACTTGAAAAACCCTGAGGGGTCTACCTAAGCTTATAGAAACAACACGGTATGGCCTATCAAAAAACATCTGACAAATGACGCTCTATTACTATACAAAAAAAAGAAAATTAACCAGAAAATGTCATGAAGGGATAGCTCAAGCTTATAAGAGACATCCCTTGCAGCTCCTTGTTACAGCACAATTACTTACATTTTTACACATTTCGCAGCAACCATCGGATGTCTTCTGTCTGTATTCCTGGAATAAAATAAGATATGGAAATATTGAAAATCAGACACTGGTTAGACCGATCAATGTATCATATTCTCAAGAACCTCAACATAACCTCAACAATCTGATCGTGGCCATGCAGGAGGCTATGCCAGGGATCAAGAATTCCTACTCATAACCCCCACTTCTCTGCCTAGAAAAAAAGTTCGACGCACCATGTGAATTACAGACTGCCTGACTATGGGGACCACTTAGAAACTAGAAGACAGTCCGCCGGAATGCCAGGGCAGCGGTGGTCTACTGCAAGATCTTGACCTGCCTGGCAGGGGGGAGGGGGCTGTGTGGAGATGTCGGAAGACACCACGGATGCTCCTTTCACACCACTGCCAGTTTGGCCAGTTCCACCATCATTAAAGCACCGCTTGACAAACTGTTTTGTTTAGAGACAGCATATGAAGATCATTGCACATTTTTCCTGTTTGTGTCCCCCATGCCTTGTATGGTAGACACGGATAGGGAAAATCAGTACCGGTTGGCCTGGGCTGTCAGAAGTTTACACGGACCAAGCCAGTGGATGCTCCACCGGTGTAAACACAGATCTTTCCCTGTAAAGTGCTTAACATTTTATGTTACTCAGCGCGGTCTCACTGCAGTAAGAACTTACAAAAAGTGTGAGAGCGCTACATAAACCTCAAAGGCTAGAAAGGGCTTTAGCTTTACACACACCAGCAGAAAAGGAGGACCATAGCCTCATGGAAAGGGTTAATCAGCTAGTGTGAGACACTTTATGGGACAGCAGGATGGGAGCAGCTGAAAATAATAAACACTGTACACTTACTGAGTAATGGCTTATACAAAGTTACTACTTTTTCAGATATATTTTCCAAGATGTCAATTTAATATTCACAATTTCGATTTTAGAACACCTGTGAGCGAATCAAAGCTGTTCAGTGTTAACTGTTATTTCGGAAATGCAGAGACCCAGACTGACAGATACAGCCACTGAAGTGCTGCAAGGCAGAGATTCGGGCTTGTCAATGGAACCAAATGGTCTTTGATCCATAATATTAATGCTCAAAATCCCAAGCTTGGTAAAGATCACCGTCAGTTGATAGTAGAAGGTCCTCTTGCTACTTACATGCAATTTCTTCTGTAGGCAACAGACAGTACGAGCAGGCAACTATAACACACTGGAAGGTTATTCGCTGCCAGCTAAAGGCAAACTGCTTACTGTGCAATTCAGTAGCAAAGGATGACAAAGGACTAAACTAAGGGTGCTTGTACTGTATGAAACAGAACCAGTTAGTTGAGCTTTTTTTGCTTATTTTATGAAGCTCTGATATGCAAGAGAGGTGATTCCAACCAACAATGGTGCTAGCACCAAACCAAACTGATTGAAAGGGGATCCATCATTCGCTCTGCAATCTAACAGCACTTTTGATGGTTGATCCAACAATCCTAGATGTAGGAAGAGGCACCCAAAAGAAGGTGAGTCATTACAGCTTTCACCATAGAGTAACTACCAGAAGTCTGACACACTTCAAATTTTTTGACAACATATGCAGGGAGGATGATGTGGGAGGAGTTGTGAATACGAGACAAAAAGGGAAGTGTTGACAGGTGAGACAGATGTTCTAAGCGAAGAAAATAATAATATCCATTTGTGCCACAAATTGATTCAATGAAAGAGTACTTATTGAGGAGTTTGAAAGCCTTACATTTGGCCAGTCTGCGGGCTCTAGGGCAGGACACACCCTCTTCACAGAGGATACGACAAAATGATCATTGAATTTTTCACACTCGTATCGCATGCCGCAGTCATCACCGGATGGGTTCCATATCTCTCCAACCTGAAATAAAATAAAAAAATTAAAATGGGTGTGGGGGTTTCAAAGAAAACCTAGGCAAGGTCCTATTTTACAGATAATCACCATGGGTGTTGTTTGCACCGCACCATCATTGCACCTATAGGAAACAGAAGCTTGCAAAATAAAAGAAATATATTATTTTTGTGTATTTCAATAAAGTCATTTATAATAATGGAAATTTATAATTAACCCCCACATATTATCCTATATTCTGGCAAGAATATTAATTGTTATCCTATATTTGGTCAAATATATTTATTCTCAAAGAGATAAGATCGAAAATGGGCTACTGTGAAAGGCTGACTATCATAAACCTATCTGATGTCAAACTGATATATCCTACCTTCAAGCAATTCACTTAATCTGCTCTAAATCTTTCTGCGCCATGTGTCCTTACTGGCACCACAATTAAATAAGGGACTGGGTGCCTTTGGAGATATGTTACCCTTCATACTAGTCATATTTGTTTGCATAGTTATATCAGACACTGTTAAGAGTACTTGTTAAATGTAAATGTATAATCCCAGGGCACCTCCTCGTATCATGCGAGCATAGACAGAGGACTACCAAGATTTATGTTATTGGCTAAATAATTGAATCAGCTATTCTGAAAGTACCAGCTGCTCCTGAAATTGAGAATTAGGACTCAAATGTACAGCTTTTTTGACGCTTCATTCTTGTTGCTCCCTATTAAACCGTAAAGCTGCTTTTGCCAAAGTAAAGGCACTCCCTCTGACCAGTGATGATACATTTTCTGTGTCCTCTAATGGAAGGCCAGCTGTGAAGTGTTGCACACCGGGCTGGGGTATCGATTAATGTATCCAGTGATCTGTGAGCCCTACGGCAGGCACCCTCCTATGTCCATCATTTCATTACATTCATACTGGATAAGGGCGGTGGGTCAAAGGAACCGCATGCTGGAACTCTGAGTACTTGCAGGGCAAAGCTAGACCTGCCTCCAATAGGTAACAACATCTAAACCACTCAACATGGTGCTGCTGTGCCAGAATGACACGCAAGGCTCTAGGACAGGAGAGTGAAAGCATTTATCACAGCAGAGTTACCTCAAGGACTTTGGTTTCATTGTTCTGTGTCTTCATGACACACCGCGTCTGCACACACTTTCCACAGCACTCCTCTGGCGTCTTAGTATACTCATATCCCTGCATCACAGAGGGGTGAAAGAAAAGCGGTCACATGTGGGCACCTGAGATGTCTTTCATGATTTGTGGTATATGGCGCCATCTTGAGAGAGGCCACAAGTTCAGGAGACCACAGACACCACTAGAATCATTTAGGAATCTCTCTCATTTGAGATTGGAAATATTTCACAGGAGCTATACCCATAACGCTTGATTGTTGTGGTTCTGTTTCACTGCATGCATTCAACCTCTTCTGCTCTCCATGAGGCTACATACCCTTGGTTCTGAGTGCTGCACATTACAAATTAAAGAGAAACAGTATGGTGTTACCTACATGTCCGAATCCACTGAATGCAATGTGTTATCCATTGCGATTCTCAAGGGATGTGAGGATTCACGTCTGGTGAATCAAGCTCCCCTCCACACAAAACAGAGTAATGAAGAGGGTTTTAAACTACCTGTATCAGTGGGTAAAGTTTTCCCTGTAAAACTACAGTTAAAAGCGAGTTAAGGATGACCAATCTGTTAACAGTGGCTTCGCCATATAAACGAAAAACTCACAAACTTCTTGAGCTAGGTGCTATATTTCCATCATGGCACAACCCAACAGCACAAATTCAACCACACAATATTGTAAGCCTCTGAATATTAAGTGGTGGGGAAAGGGGGATATTTCAATATTTGCCCCTGGGCAAAGCGAGAGTTGATTCTTTGTAGCCCTTGTGCGAATGGGACAGGAGGCTATATCTCTCCTCAACGCGGGTCCCATGTAGTTCCCTACGTGACATTTCATTAGTGGTTGCATACTGTACCCTCTAGGGAGGTGCTGCTGCTTAGAGAATCACGTTAATCACTAGAAACATTTGGGACCCCCAATCATTTGAGATTGGAAATATGTCACAGTTCCCTATGAAATGTGAGTTGTTATACCAGTGCATTTTGTGTAATAGATCACCCAAACATGATATGGTTATAGATGTATCTCATGCCAGTGAAAATAAATGTGGCCACATAGCATGATATTTAGGACAACTGTAATGATAAAAGCATGTTTACATTAATACAGTCAAAATGTCAACCTCCATGTTATAGCAGTACAGCTTTAATGATTTCAGAAAACAATGCTTGTTGTCTCATACAGCATATTTTAGAATCAGTTGACAGAAGACAACAAATGAGGCCATACTCAAAAAACTTGGTTATTGTGCATCTATCTCACTGCATGCGTGTAACTACTCGTAGTCTGAACATGGCTATATACATGTTATTATATGTGCTGCACCTTAAAAACTGCATGGTATTAACTATGCATGTCGGTCGCCTTCCACTAAGTGCAATATGCAATTTAATACCATGGGCAAGGGAAGTGAGGGGCATTATGACCTACACCAGGCTTTGTCTCTCATGAATCAAGGCCCCCACACCACACTAAACAATTGTAATAAATGGCATAATATACTCCCTACAGCTGTATTTAAAGTATAATATAGTCAAAAGGGAGTTAAGGTTGATTAATATCAACAGTGGTTTTGCCATAAGACCTTAAAAATCATGAGATTCAGGCATTATGGCGCTACCCACATTGCATATCACAACCCTGCCATCCAGGGTGAACTGCCCAATAATGCAGACTTTAGAAGAGCAGGAACAGGGCGTGGTAGCGGGTGCAAGTAGCACGCTCCTCCATGGATCACACATTATTACACACCACAGATGAGCGGGTCCCTGCTACACACCCTTGCGCCCTGCTTCCAGGACATGAGGGGGAATACAAGGAGGTGACGCTAGGTGAAGATATTTCCCCTCTTGACCTTAGGGCAAGTTGAGGGTGGGATCTTTGCAAACCTCCTCCTTGCCCTTGTGCACGTGGGGGCAGATGGCGATTTCCTCCTCACACTGGGCAAGCCTCTGCTCGCACTTCGCCTGAGCTGGATATTGTAAAAGAGACTGGAATACGTTTTCCCATCCATTCACTCTTGGGCAAAGGTGAGGGTGATTGGGTTATATCACAAAAGAGGGGGGGACCGGGAGCGTAGTTAGAAAATAGGTCCAGTACCCGTGCTCCCTCAGAATAACTAGTATATTACGAGAGGGTAACTGTTCCTGAGGAATTATGGTTGTGTTTGTTCTCTCAAAGTGGTGTGGGGAATTTCTCCTTTTGTATATAGTGCCCTCACACACCCTTTCGGGTGTCTTGCTTCATCATAGGGCGTTGCTCCTCGTGGGGGTGGCGCTGCAGTCCCCCACGGGCCCCGCAAGAGGGCTCTTTGGCGGAGATCTTTTGATTGGAGACGCCGCAGTTGTGCATGGGTGTGTGTGGGCCTAATGGAAAACAAGTGGGTGGTGCGGTTTAAAAATTGCTGGGTAGAGTTTCAGACCTTTATTCACTGCCCTACCTGGCAAATGATTAAAAATGGTTATCCTGGAGCTACTCTTAATGAAAAAAATATTAAAAGAGGGCAGATCCTGGAAAGTAACTGCTGCTCTCAGGAATGTGAGTGGGGAGCCTACTGGTGAATGGTCAACATGTTTCGCGCTTACGAATGGGTCCTTAAGGGATCCCAGATGCGCTTCGTCAGGACCTATAAAAAATAATTAAATAGTGAGTGAAAGTGTTTGTGAGTGAAATAGAATGACAGGTTTCAGTGAAGTGTGATACTGTAGACCTGTTGAACCTCAATAGTAAGGTTAGTCCAGCGTCTTTGCGCTGAGAGGTTTACCTGTCTTTTCTGGAAACCTCAACCCAACCTGAATTGGTAGGGAAAAAAAGGGGGGGGGAGAGACAAACACAGGGACAGGGAAGAAAAATATGCAGAGACAAATAACATCAAGGTGAATACTGGTACATTTATCTCACGAATGTCAAACAAGCGACATAAGATAATAACACTGCACGCCATGCTTCTAAAGTAAACATAACATGCGTATCAGACGGTCGTGATGACTATGATCCCAAAATATCTTGAATCCGTTTCTGTGCAGTGAGAATATCATTGCATCCGTGTGTATTCACTTGGCCAGCTATTCGTGTGAGGCAGTGAAACTTGCCCCGTGAGAACTGTAGCTAGCTATATCGTGGCTGTTTAACGATAACGAGCAATATCTGTACCGTGGTGTGTTCGTGTGTATCAATAACACAACTAACGTTATCCGTGAAACTAAGGTGAGGATCAAGGATCGGCGACTAGATTAGTCATTAAGGCCTACCCTAAAGTTGTAGGGATAAGGGCCCCATCAGCGTAGTGGAGTTGGCACTAAGGAGAAACTGAAGGACGGGGAGACAGAGAGAGGTTTTTTGAGAATCTGGAAATAAATCAGACTCTAAAGTTGTGCGGCTCGGCTCACCTCTTTCGTAGGGAAATACTCACTCGTGCTCCTTCGCCCGGGACGTGGTAACCTACCCCCTCTCCATCTATCGCTGGAACGGATAGTCAAGGAGCGAACAATTACCGCTTATATCCGATCTTTCCGCTGCACTATTCTGATTGGGGACGTGTCGGTGGGCGCAGACAGATGACGTCACTACGTTGCGTGAATTGGTTACTACGGTAACAAGTAGGACGTTGTTACAGACGCGGTAGCGTCTTTCCGCTGCACTACTCTGATTGGGGACGTGTTGGTGGGCGCAGACCGAAGACGTCACTACATTGCATGACTTGGTTACTACGGTAACAAGTAGGACGTTGTTACAGACGCGGTAGCGTCTGGAAAACGATCGCCAGTCTAGTTGTTTCATGAATAATTGTCATGATAATTCTGGCAATAGATAAAAGTATGTATGATGTAATAAAAGGGATCGTTGTACAGAATGCAGTTTATGTTTGTTAAGGTGTGCCCTGCATGAAGGAGGCGTAGCTTCATTTTTCGGGGATCTGTTGCCAATATATCATGTTTAGGTCACCCCCCGCATTGATGAGGAAGTTGTTCGTATGTATAATGTTGTGTCAATAAAGTTACTTGAATGTAAAAACCATTGATCGTAACTAATGGGGATGTGGCGGTTTTTTTATTATGGGAAAACTCGTGACAGTAGCATCCCCTGAGTAGATTGAAGTTCTTAAAACCGATCTGGTTTTCCATTCACTAAAGATTGGTGCAAATATACCACACGTAATGTTGGATGAATGGGGGGTCTGTTTCTATGCCTGTAATCAGACTGGTACAGAGTGGCTACTGTTTTCGCTGATAAACATATCGAAGCTATTCTGATAGTATTGTTGAGGCAGAGCAAAATAACAATAGTCTGATCACGTAGTAAGGGTGGATATGTGGTTCTTATGTCAGCTCCACCCATGGAATTTCGTCGTTCAGACCTATTGTATCGCTTTTCAGTCTATGGACCCATCTTTGTTCTTGTCTGAACAGGGACTGTTTAGTCCAATGTGGATTGGAATCGATGACGGTCCATCTCAAACTGTTAGCGGCGTGCCCTTCCTCTGAAAAGTGTGTCAAAAGTTTAGTATTGGTTTTACCTCGTCTGATGGTGCTCTTATGTTCCCCTATGCGGACCTTAACTGCTCTAGTAGTCATTCCTACATATCTCTTGTTGCATGGGCATATAATGGTATAGACACAATTGGTAGTGTTGCAGTTGGTGTGTCTTAATTGGCGCCACGGTGTGTTGAGGCCCAGGTCGATTTCTTTGGAAACCGTGGTCTCTGCACAGCTCGAGCAGGAGCCGCAAGGGTAGTGGCCTACTACAGGTGGTAGAGACCAAAGTGTCGTTTGTTGTGTGGTTGGGGGTTTGGGCCTGGTGTGTACTAGGTGGTCTTTCAGATTCATTGTGCGTTTAAAAGCGAACAGGGGTGGTGGTCCTGGTTCAAATGAACCGGAATTTAGTATGGACCAATGTTTTCTGATTGCTCTTTGCACATTATTCGAGTTCGGGGTGAATGTAGTGACACAGGTCATTGTGTCTAGTACTGGTTTGTCTTTGGTTTCGAGCAGTGCAGCCCTAGTGCTGTTCTTTGCCCTCTTGTGTGCCTGACGAATGATGCCCTTCGGATAGTGCCGTTTCTCCAGATTGTCTCTGAGGAGATCTGACTGTGTTTCAAATTCTTTTATGGTGTCACAGTTTCTTCGGAGGCGTAGAAATTGGCCAACCGGTAGGTTGTTTCTAAGTGCTCTGGGGTGGTGACTATCATAGATAAGGAGATTATTCCTATCCGTGGGTTTTTTATAATTGGTGGTATGTAGACACCCATTGTCCAAGGAAATGAGAAGGTCCAGAAATGGAATGGATTGACGTGACCTGGTGCTGGTAAATTTCAAGTACGGATTCAGGGTGTTAACCCAGTTGCAGAATTCCGTACATTGGTCTTCGGTACCTTGCCAGAATACGATTACATCGTCTATATAACGACGCCATAGCAGAATGTGCTCTTTATATGGGTTGTTGTCTCCCAAAATGTGTCCCTCTTCAAAATGAGCCATGTAAAGGCAGGCCAGACTCGGCGCGAATGTGCTTCCCATGCTCGTGCCTTGTATCTGATGGTAGAGGTGGTTTTTAAAGGCAAAGAAGTTTTCTTTGAGAGCCAGGGAAGCACAGTCGCAAATGAAGGAGATCGGTGTCATGTAGGGCCATGGTGTGATTTTCCGGAGAGTGTCTTCTAGGACTTCCAATGTGGCATCCTGCGGGATATTCGTATACAGGGCTTCAACGTCCATGGTCACCAAAAAGTCTATACGGTTGGCGTCGGGGAATTGATCAATGAGATTTAGGACTTCTGTGGTGTCTCTCAGGTAAGTGGGCGTCTGACTCACCAAAGGGCGTAGGTAAAAATCACAAAATTTGCTCAGTGGCTCCAACACAGAGTTAATGCCAGAGACAATCGGTCTGCCGGGAGGGGGGGTGACCCCTTTGTGGATCTTGGGGAGAGTGTAAAAGTATGGGGTCCGTGGTTCATCTGTCGTTAGGAAGTTGGCTTCTTGTTGTGAAATCCAGCCTTCAATGGACGCCTCGTTGACCATACTCTTAATCCTCGTGGACAGACGTTGGGTGGGGTCTTCTGTAATCACTTCATAGTAGGTAGTGTTGTTCAGTTGTCGAGTGCATTCTCTGTCATAGGAATCTTGATCCTGGATGACGATGGCACCTCCCTTGTCTGCTGGTTTCAGTATTATCTCCCGATCATCTGTAATGGTACGTAGGATGTGTCTCTCCTCCTTTGACAAATTGTCGTATGGTTGCCTCCTGTCAAGAGTCCCTATGTCTTTCAAGACCGCTTGTTCGTAAGTAAGGACCTCGTGGGGTGTCATAGCCACGGTCGGAGTGAATTTTGACGGTTTTTTCAGACCCGTCTCCGTAGGAGGATTATCAGGTTTCCCTTGGAAGAAAGCCTTAAGTCTAACTTTGCGGAAGAACTGGTGAAGTTCTTGATGTAACTTGAAAGAGTCCTCTTTCGGTGTGGGAACAAATCCTAAACCCTTTTCAAGTAGCATGGTCTCTTCTTCTGTAAGTGGTCTGGAGGACAGGTTCACCACTAGGGTCTCTGGCCTCTCGCTTGGCTCCGTAGTGTCATCGGTTCCTGATCTTGCCACTGTACCTTCTTGTAGTTTCCTCTTCTTCTGCCTCTTCCTTTGCCCCTCCCTCTGTTGTGAAAAGGTGGGTTCTGGAATTGCTGGAATTGTGTAGGCAGAAGATGATGAGTTGGAGGTACGTGCCACATGGGTGGAGGGCCCATCCATTGTCCCGGATAGTTCGGTTGTTGGAACGATGGGTGTGTGAAATGAGGTGGTGGTGGAGGGTTCTGAAATAAGGGGGGGCGTCCTTGTTGATGAGCCCCTCTGGTGTACTGTGTGTACCGCTGTCCCTCATAACTAGAATCACTGCCAAATGACCCTGTCCTACTAGACCGGGTGCTGCTTCCTTCATCCGAGGACGTGTCATGATTCTGAAAAACATAATCTTCCTTTGTGTAAGGGTATACCTTTTCTTTATTGAACCGTTTTAGATCTTTTTGAAGTTTTGTGATTTTTTGTTGAGTCAGGAAGTCTTTATGTTCGTTCATTTCCTCGTTGATTTCCGCTAGTCTTGACTTGTACGAAGAAATAGAGATGCCTGTTTTTAAACCATTTTCTGCTATAGTGATCTGGATGAGGAGCTCATCTGAGAGACGTTTAGCCGTGTTGATAATTAGCACGAGCCAATCTCGTGTACATTTCCATGCTATTTGTTACCATTCCGTCCGGAATGTCAGGTCTTCTAAAAAAATTCTAGGGGGTAAGGTGACTAGGAGGCCGTTAGGTGCAACGTTTGCTCTCAGATATTCCGTCATCATTAATCCGTGTAGGGCTGTCTTGATCTGTAGTTTCCTAAGTGCCTGTAGAGATTTCCAGTCGTCTGCTTTGCTGCCTGTAGCAGCGCTGCCATCCTCTCCTAGTAGTGAGGGTGCCCGAAGTATCTCAGCTATTGTGTCATCATCAAAGCTGAGGCCAACGGTGTCCATAGTGAGTGTAAGTGCTCAGGACAGAACAATGGGCTGTCTAGAGTTTAGGAAAAGAGGAAATGAAGATAGATAGGTCCCGCGGCTGGCTGCCGTACGTTAATTATATCACAAAAGAGGGGGGGACCGGGAGCGTAGTTAGAAAATAGGTCCAGTACCCGTGCTCCCTCAGAATAACTAGTATATTACGAGAGGGTAACTGTTCCTGAGGAATTATGGTTGTGTTTGTTCTCTCAAAGTGGTGTGGGGAATTTCTCCTTTTGTATATAGTGCCCTCACACACCCTTTCGGGTGTCTTGCTTCATCATAGGGCGTTGCTCCTCGTGGGGGTGGCGCTGCAGTCCCCCACGGGCCCCGCAAGAGGGCTCTTTGGCGGAGATCTTTTGATTGGAGACGCCGCAGTTGTGCATGGGTGTGTGTGGGCCTAATGGAAAACAAGTGGGTGGTGCGGTTTAAAAATTGCTGGGTAGAGTTTCAGACCTTTATTCACTGCCCTACCTGGCAAATGATTAAAAATGGTTATCCTGGAGCTACTCTTAATGAAAAAAATATTAAAAGAGGGCAGATCCTGGAAAGTAACTGCTGCTCTCAGGAATGTGAGTGGGGAGCCTACTGGTGAATGGTCAACATGTTTCGCGCTTACGAATGGGTCCTTAAGGGATCCCAGATGCGCTTCGTCAGGACCTATAAAAAATAATTAAATAGTGAGTGAAAGTGTTTGTGAGTGAAATAGAATGACAGGTTTCAGTGAAGTGTGATACTGTAGACCTGTTGAACCTCAATAGTAAGGTTAGTCCAGCGTCTTTGCGCTGAGAGGTTTACCTGTCTTTTCTGGAAACCTCAACCCAACCTGAATTGGTAGGGAAAAAAAGGGGGGGGGGAGAGACAAACACAGGGACAGGGAAGAAAAATATGCAGAGACAAATAACATCAAGGTGAATACTGGTACATTTATCTCACGAATGTCAAACAAGCGACATAAGATAATAACACTGCACGCCATGCTTCTAAAGTAAACATAACATGCGTATCAGACGGTCGTGATGACTATGATCCCAAAATATCTTGAATCCGTTTCTGTGCAGTGAGAATATCATTGCATCCGTGTGTATTCACTTGGCCAGCTATTCGTGTGAGGCAGTGAAACTTGCCCCGTGAGAACTGTAGCTAGCTATATCGTGGCTGTTTAACGATAACGAGCAATATCTGTACCGTGGTGTGTTCGTGTGTATCAATAACACAACTAACGTTATCCGTGAAACTAAGGTGAGGATCAAGGATCGGCGACTAGATTAGTCATTAAGGCCTACCCTAAAGTTGTAGGGATAAGGGCCCCATCAGCGTAGTGGAGTTGGCACTAAGGAGAAACTGAAGGACGGGGAGACAGAGAGAGGTTTTTTGAGAATCTGGAAATAAATCAGACTCTAAAGTTGTGCGGCTCGGCTCACCTCTTTCGTAGGGAAATACTCACTCGTGCTCCTTCGCCCGGGACGTGGTAACCTACCCCCTCTCCATCTATCGCTGGAACGGATAGTCAAGGAGCGAACAATTACCGCTTATATCCGATCTTTCCGCTGCACTATTCTGATTGGGGACGTGTCGGTGGGCGCAGACAGATGACGTCACTACGTTGCGTGAATTGGTTACTACGGTAACAAGTAGGACGTTGTTACAGACGCGGTAGCGTCTTTCCGCTGCACTACTCTGATTGGGGACGTGTTGGTGGGCGCAGACCGAAGACGTCACTACATTGCATGACTTGGTTACTACGGTAACAAGTAGGACGTTGTTACAGACGCGGTAGCGTCTGGAAAACGATCGCCAGTCTAGTTGTTTCATGAATAATTGTCATGATAATTCTGGCAATAGATAAAAGTATGTATGATGTAATAAAAGGGATCGTTGTACAGAATGCAGTTTATGTTTGTTAAGGTGTGCCCTGCATGAAGGAGGCGTAGCTTCATTTTTCGGGGATCTGTTGCCAATATATCATGTTTAGGTCACCCCCCGCATTGATGAGGAAGTTGTTCGTATGTATAATGTTGTGTCAATAAAGTTACTTGAATGTAAAAACCATTGATCGTAACTAATGGGGATGTGGCGGTTTTTTTATTATGGGAAAACTCGTGACAGTAGCATCCCCTGAGTAGATTGAAGTTCTTAAAACCGATCTGGTTTTCCATTCACTAAAGATTGGTGCAAATATACCACACGTAATGTTGGATGAATGGGGGGTCTGTTTCTATGCCTGTAATCAGACTGGTACAGAGTGGCTACTGTTTTCGCTGATAAACATATCGAAGCTATTCTGATAGTATTGTTGAGGCAGAGCAAAATAACAATAGTCTGATCACGTAGTAAGGGTGGATATGTGGTTCTTATGTCAGCTCCACCCATGGAATTTCGTCGTTCAGACCTATTGTATCGCTTTTCAGTCTATGGACCCATCTTTGTTCTTGTCTGAACAGGGACTGTTTAGTCCAATGTGGATTGGAATCGATGACGGTCCATCTCAAACTGTTAGCGGCGTGCCCTTCCTCTGAAAAGTGTGTCAAAAGTTTAGTATTGGTTTTACCTCGTCTGATGGTGCTCTTATGTTCCCCTATGCGGACCTTAACTGCTCTAGTAGTCATTCCTACATATCTCTTGTTGCATGGGCATATAATGGTATAGACACAATTGGTAGTGTTGCAGTTGGTGTGTCTTAATTGGCGCCACGGTGTGTTGAGGCCCAGGTCGATTTCTTTGGAAACCGTGGTCTCTGCACAGCTCGAGCAGGAGCCGCAAGGGTAGTGGCCTACTACAGGTGGTAGAGACCAAAGTGTCGTTTGTTGTGTGGTTGGGGGTTTGGGCCTGGTGTGTACTAGGTGGTCTTTCAGATTCATTGTGCGTTTAAAAGCGAACAGGGGTGGTGGTCCTGGTTCAAATGAACCGGAATTTAGTATGGACCAATGTTTTCTGATTGCTCTTTGCACATTATTCGAGTTCGGGGTGAATGTAGTGACACAGGTCATTGTGTCTAGTACTGGTTTGTCTTTGGTTTCGAGCAGTGCAGCCCTAGTGCTGTTCTTTGCCCTCTTGTGTGCCTGACGAATGATGCCCTTCGGATAGTGCCGTTTCTCCAGATTGTCTCTGAGGAGATCTGACTGTGTTTCAAATTCTTTTATGGTGTCACAGTTTCTTCGGAGGCGTAGAAATTGGCCAACCGGTAGGTTGTTTCTAAGTGCTCTGGGGTGGTGACTATCATAGATAAGGAGATTATTCCTATCCGTGGGTTTTTTATAATTGGTGGTATGTAGACACCCATTGTCCAAGGAAATGAGAAGGTCCAGAAATGGAATGGATTGACGTGACCTGGTGCTGGTAAATTTCAAGTACGGATTCAGGGTGTTAACCCAGTTGCAGAATTCCGTACATTGGTCTTCGGTACCTTGCCAGAATACGATTACATCGTCTATATAACGACGCCATAGCAGAATGTGCTCTTTATATGGGTTGTTGTCTCCCAAAATGTGTCCCTCTTCAAAATGAGCCATGTAAAGGCAGGCCAGACTCGGCGCGAATGTGCTTCCCATGCTCGTGCCTTGTATCTGATGGTAGAGGTGGTTTTTAAAGGCAAAGAAGTTTTCTTTGAGAGCCAGGGAAGCACAGTCGCAAATGAAGGAGATCGGTGTCATGTAGGGCCATGGTGTGATTTTCCGGAGAGTGTCTTCTAGGACTTCCAATGTGGCATCCTGCGGGATATTCGTATACAGGGCTTCAACGTCCATGGTCACCAAAAAGTCTATACGGTTGGCGTCGGGGAATTGATCAATGAGATTTAGGACTTCTGTGGTGTCTCTCAGGTAAGTGGGCGTCTGACTCACCAAAGGGCGTAGGTAAAAATCACAAAATTTGCTCAGTGGCTCCAACACAGAGTTAATGCCAGAGACAATCGGTCTGCCGGGAGGGGGGGTGACCCCTTTGTGGATCTTGGGGAGAGTGTAAAAGTATGGGGTCCGTGGTTCATCTGTCGTTAGGAAGTTGGCTTCTTGTTGTGAAATCCAGCCTTCAATGGACGCCTCGTTGACCATACTCTTAATCCTCGTGGACAGACGTTGGGTGGGGTCTTCTGTAATCACTTCATAGTAGGTAGTGTTGTTCAGTTGTCGAGTGCATTCTCTGTCATAGGAATCTTGATCCTGGATGACGATGGCACCTCCCTTGTCTGCTGGTTTCAGTATTATCTCCCGATCATCTGTAATGGTACGTAGGATGTGTCTCTCCTCCTTTGACAAATTGTCGTATGGTTGCCTCCTGTCAAGAGTCCCTATGTCTTTCAAGACCGCTTGTTCGTAAGTAAGGACCTCGTGGGGTGTCATAGCCACGGTCGGAGTGAATTTTGACGGTTTTTTCAGACCCGTCTCCGTAGGAGGATTATCAGGTTTCCCTTGGAAGAAAGCCTTAAGTCTAACTTTGCGGAAGAACTGGTGAAGTTCTTGATGTAACTTGAAAGAGTCCACTTACAGAAGAAGAGACCATGCTACTTGAAAAGGGTTTAGGATTTGTTCCCACACCGAAAGAGGACTCTTTCAAGTTACATCAAGAACTTCACCAGTTCTTCCGCAAAGTTAGACTTAAGGCTTTCTTCCAAGGGAAACCTGATAATCCTCCTACGGAGACGGGTCTGAAAAAACCGTCAAAATTCACTCCGACCGTGGCTATGACACCCCACGAGGTCCTTACTTACGAACAAGCGGTCTTGAAAGACATAGGGACTCTTGACAGGAGGCAACCATACGACAATTTGTCAAAGGAGGAGAGACACATCCTACGTACCATTACAGATGATCGGGAGATAATACTGAAACCAGCAGACAAGGGAGGTGCCATCGTCATCCAGGATCAAGATTCCTATGACAGAGAATGCACTCGACAACTGAACAACACTACCTACTATGAAGTGATTACAGAAGACCCCACCCAACGTCTGTCCACGAGGATTAAGAGTATGGTCAACGAGGCGTCCATTGAAGGCTGGATTTCACAACAAGAAGCCAACTTCCTAACGACAGATGAACCACGGACCCCATACTTTTACACTCTCCCCAAGATCCACAAAGGGGTCACCCCCCCTCCCGGCAGACCGATTGTCTCTGGCATTAACTCTGTGTTGGAGCCACTGAGCAAATTTTGTGATTTTTACCTACGCCCTTTGGTGAGTCAGACGCCCACTTACCTGAGAGACACCACAGAAGTCCTAAATCTCATTGATCAATTCCCCGACGCCAACCGTATAGACTTTTTGGTGACCATGGACGTTGAAGCCCTGTATACGAATATCCCGCAGGATGCCACATTGGAAGTCCTAGAAGACACTCTCCGGAAAATCACACCATGGCCCTACATGACACCGATCTCCTTCATTTGCGACTGTGCTTCCCTGGCTCTCAAAGAAAACTTCTTTGCCTTTAAAAACCACCTCTACCATCAGATACAAGGCACGAGCATGGGAAGCACATTCGCGCCGAGTCTGGCCTGCCTTTACATGGCTCATTTTGAAGAGGGACACATTTTGGGAGACAACAACCCATATAAAGAGCACATTCTGCTATGGCGTCGTTATATAGACGATGTAATCGTATTCTGGCAAGGTACCGAAGACCAATGTACGGAATTCTGCAACTGGGTTAACACCCTGAATCCGTACTTGAAATTTACCAGCACCAGGTCACGTCAATCCATTCCATTTCTGGACCTTCTCATTTCCTTGGACAATGGGTGTCTACATACCACCAATTATAAAAAACCCACGGATAGGAATAATCTCCTTATCTATGATAGTCACCACCCCAGAGCACTTAGAAACAACCTACCGGTTGGCCAACTTCTACGCCTCCGAAGAAACTGTGACACCATAAAAGAATTTGAAACACAGTCAGATCTCCTCAGAGACAATCTGGAGAAACGGCACTATCCGAAGGGCATCATTCGTCAGGCACACAAGAGGGCAAAGAACAGCACTAGGGCTGCACTGCTCGAAACCAAAGACAAACCAGTACTAGACACAATGACCTGTGTCACTACATTCACCCCGAACTCGAATAATGTGCAAAGAGCAATCAGAAAACATTGGTCCATACTAAATTCCGGTTCATTTGAACCAGGACCACCACCCCTGTTCGCTTTTAAACGCACAATGAATCTGAAAGACCACCTAGTACACACCAGGCCCAAACCCCCAACCACACAACAAACGACACTTTGGTCTCTACCACCTGTAGTAGGCCACTACCCTTGCGGCTCCTGCTCGAGCTGTGCAGAGACCACGGTTTCCAAAGAAATCGACCTGGGCCTCAACACACCGTGGCGCCAATTAAGACACACCAACTGCAACACTACCAATTGTGTCTATACCATTATATGCCCATGCAACAAGAGATATGTAGGAATGACTACTAGAGCAGTTAAGGTCCGCATAGGGGAACATAAGAGCACCATCAGACGAGGTAAAACCAATACTAAACTTTTGACACACTTTTCAGAGGAAGGGCACGCCGCTAACAGTTTGAGATGGACCGTCATCGATTCCAATCCACATTGGACTAAACAGTCCCTGTTCAGACAAGAACAAAGATGGGTCCATAGACTGAAAAGCGATACAATAGGTCTGAACGACGAAATTCCATGGGTGGAGCTGACATAAGAACCACATATCCACCCTTACTACGTGATCAGACTATTGTTATTTTGCTCTGCCTCAACAATACTATCAGAATAGCTTCGATATGTTTATCAGCGAAAACAGTAGCCACTCTGTACCAGTCTGATTACAGGCATAGAAACAGACCCCCCATTCATCCAACATTACGTGTGGTATATTTGCACCAATCTTTAGTGAATGGAAAACCAGATCGGTTTTAAGAACTTCAATCTACTCAGGGGATGCTACTGTCACGAGTTTTCCCATAATAAAAAAACCGCCACATCCCCATTAGTTACGATCAATGGTTTTTACATTCAAGTAACTTTATTGACACAACATTATACATACGAACAACTTCCTCATCAATGCGGGGGGTGACCTAAACATGATATATTGGCAACAGATCCCCGAAAAATGAAGCTACGCCTCCTTCATGCAGGGCACACCTTAACAAACATAAACTGCATTCTGTACAACGATCCCTTTTATTACATCATACATACTTTTATCTATTGCCAGAATTATCATGACAATTATTCATGAAACAACTAGACTGGCGATCGTTTTCCAGACGCTACCGCGTCTGTAACAACGTCCTACTTGTTACCGTAGTAACCAAGTCATGCAATGTAGTGACGTCTTCGGTCTGCGCCCACCAACACGTCCCCAATCAGAGTAGTGCAGCGGAAAGACGCTACCGCGTCTGTAACAACGTCCTACTTGTTACCGTAGTAACCAATTCACGCAACGTAGTGACGTCATCTGTCTGCGCCCACCGACACGTCCCCAATCAGAATAGTGCAGCGGAAAGATCGGATATAAGCGGTAATTGTTCGCTCCTTGACTATCCGTTCCAGCGATAGATGGAGAGGGGGTAGGTTACCACGTCCCGGGCGAAGGAGCACGAGTGAGTATTTCCCTACGAAAGAGGTGAGCCGAGCCGCACAACTTTAGAGTCTGATTTATTTCCAGATTCTCAAAAAACCTCTCTCTGTCTCCCCGTCCTTCAGTTTCTCCTTAGTGCCAACTCCACTACGCTGATGGGGCCCTTATCCCTACAACTTTAGGGTAGGCCTTAATGACTAATCTAGTCGCCGATCCTTGATCCTCACCTTAGTTTCACGGATAACGTTAGTTGTGTTATTGATACACACGAACACACCACGGTACAGATATTGCTCGTTATCGTTAAACAGCCACGATATAGCTAGCTACAGTTCTCACGGGGCAAGTTTCACTGCCTCACACGAATAGCTGGCCAAGTGAATACACACGGATGCAATGATATTCTCACTGCACAGAAACGGATTCAAGATATTTTGGGATCATAGTCATCACGACCGTCTGATACGCATGTTATGTTTACTTTAGAAGCATGGCGTGCAGTGTTATTATCTTATGTCGCTTGTTTGACATTCGTGAGATAAATGTACCAGTATTCACCTTGATGTTATTTGTCTCTGCATATTTTTCTTCCCTGTCCCTGTGTTTGTCTCTCCCCCCCCCTTTTTTTCCCTACCAATTCAGGTTGGGTTGAGGTTTCCAGAAAAGACAGGTAAACCTCTCAGCGCAAAGACGCTGGACTAACCTTACTATTGAGGTTCAACAGGTCTACAGTATCACACTTCACTGAAACCTGTCATTCTATTTCACTCACAAACACTTTCACTCACTATTTAATTATTTTTTATAGGTCCTGACGAAGCGCATCTGGGATCCCTTAAGGACCCATTCGTAAGCGCGAAACATGTTGACCATTCACCAGTAGGCTCCCCACTCACATTCCTGAGAGCAGCAGTTACTTTCCAGGATCTGCCCTCTTTTAATATTTTTTTCATTAAGAGTAGCTCCAGGATAACCATTTTTAATCATTTGCCAGGTAGGGCAGTGAATAAAGGTCTGAAACTCTACCCAGCAATTTTTAAACCGCACCACCCACTTGTTTTCCATTAGGCCCACACACACCCATGCACAACTGCGGCGTCTCCAATCAAAAGATCTCCGCCAAAGAGCCCTCTTGCGGGGCCCGTGGGGGACTGCAGCGCCACCCCCACGAGGAGCAACGCCCTATGATGAAGCAAGACACCCGAAAGGGTGTGTGAGGGCACTATATACAAAAGGAGAAATTCCCCACACCACTTTGAGGGTGATTGGGTGTCATAGGGTGAGTCACCCTCACGCCAATGGGACTTTACAGTGCCACCCTGCACTTTGCGCCTACAAATAGAGGGGGCATTTCTCCTTTCAGCCCTGAAGCAAGTCCGAAGAGAAAATTACTCATGCTGCCCCTGGGCAAGGCAGATGGCTAAAATTAGCCCCTTCCTCATTTTCATTCCTCCCTTTCCCTCACTCCTAACGAAGTCTGGTTCAACCATTTGGGTTTGCACTGCAGAGAATGGAGGTTTTTGTCTCTACCCTGCATGTCGGGCAGGCTAGGGAATGATATTCATAAGTCGATAGGCCAACCTGCCATTTATCGATACTGTAGTGTTGCCTCTTTGGCCAGGTTTCTGTCTTTTTTCCTTATTTCTTCTCTTTCAGTGCATGTGAAGATTGAGAGGCAAATACTTGTGTGCGTTTAGTAAACATACACTCTGGGGTTGTGTTGTTCAAACATGTCCAGTTAGGTGTCGCCAAGCTTTTAAAAACATATACATACTTAGACATGCACACTCAACACTCACATGTTGTATTATTTCTCTTAAACAGCTAAATGGATGTTCACCAAACCAAGAAAAGGCATAACATTCCCAGAAAGCCACATACCATTAAAATGTAACTAGCACACAAAATCTTCTTATGGGAAATCTCATTTAATTAGCACCTGAACAGCCTTTCATTTGGAGACTCTCCTTATCACCCTTGAACTGCTTTTTCATACAGCATCAAGTCTGGCAAGTTCGTAGATGTTCTACAAAAAACCTTTTTCTTGAAGGTGGTGAACACTGGTCAAAGCGGTCTAAAGGTATTAAGAATATCTATTGTGTGTGGTGCCCCCTAATATACACGGATCCAGGTGTTTGATCTGGCTGTGTTCCCTTTTCTTGTTGTCCCTCTTAAAATAAACTTGTAGCTTAATAATTAGGACTTTTTACGTTACAACACATGCTTACTTTACAAGCATGTTAGAGAGTAGACAAAATAGAGGACGCTTTATAGCATGCCAAGGTGTCTTACTCTGTGAGGTATAGATTCTTACCTCTGAACAGTCTGTCAGGCAAACTATGTCCTGGCACCTCACAGTGAGTAACTGGGTGTCTGGATCCACCTGATCCGTGCACTCACATTCCTTACAGGCGCCCTTGATTTGTGGGATGTTGGATCCAGGCTAGAGGAAGTCAAAGATAAAACAGCTCCAGGTCATGCATTCAATATCATGCATGGTTGGGGGCGGAGTCAGTGAAGGCTGCCTGATCTATGTGGAGTAAAGTTGTGGAAAAGGCCAAACATTTACAGAGCAAGGGGTTTGAGCGATAAAGATGCAGATGAGGGGCTGTGAGTCTTAGGAAAAAGGGTCCACTTCAAAGCAGATGGGCCTAAGGTATTCCCTCTCTTGCTTGCTGTATACTGTGGACTCGATGCAGCAGGAAGTGGCCAGCAATAAGAGAGAGAGCAGGAACATTCACATAAAGATGGATGAAAGGTTAACTCAACATTCTGGTGGAAAGTACAGCTGAATTCCTCACAACAATTCAATCTGGCAGTACCTCTAAGAGTGCTGCAGGGGGCACACGGGGCTTTCTTTTCAGTTGTGTGTAAGCACACTCGGGCAAGAGTCTCACATGAGGGGAAAAGTAAGAACAATAGTTTACCTGGTACGTAACATTGTTGAAGACACAGACTTTTTCTGGCACTGGAGGAAGAAAAAAGAAGATGGAGGTAGGTCACTTTCTGTATAACTATGTAAGTAATCTCAACTGATGTTATATCTTCTGGTCTTCCCCAGAAACAACGAAACGTCAACCTTATATCTGCTTCAGTGCAATCTCTTCAGAGAGCTCTTCTATGCTATACATTGGCCTGCAGTCATGAGAATCTCGAGCAAGCTGTCTGACGCAAGTTCATATAGAAACTGGTCACAACGGGGAGTCTTCCTCTTTGCAGTCTCAAAGTTGCACCAGAGTTCTGAACTCTCATGGAGTGTTACTCTGACAAGATATCCCCTACTACCTGTGCAAGCATTCAGAAATGACCAGCAAAGTAAAGGCATAAGGCAAAGCGAGCAACAAATTCACGCAGAGCATAAGGAATATGCTACTTACCAGTATGCATCTGTTCTTGGCATGAAGAGCTGCAGAGTCACACACTTAGGATAGTAGATCACCATCTTGTGTAGGGCTCGGATGCTTGCAGGTTGTTGTTGTCTCCGTAAGAAGTCTTTGGTCATGAGATCGGTAACTCCTCCGTTGGACGACAGTGCGCTTGGGCATCAACTCCATCGTTAGATTGTTTTTCTCCATGATGAGAAATGATGGAGTTTGTAGAAGAGAGAGAGAAGTCCATGTGTGATGTCTAAGTAAGACAATGCTGGAACAGATACAGGTCCCGGGGAGGTGGGTGGGCGTGTGTGACTCTGCAACTCTACATGCCAAGAACAGATGCATACTGGTAAGTAGCATATTCCGTTCGGAGGCATATGAGCTGCAGATCACACACTTAGGATAGACTATATAGCAGTATCTCCCCTAGCGGTGGTCACCTGTATCGGTTACAGCAGTTTGAAATAAAGTTTTAAGGACAGCCTGACCCAAAGAAGCTTGTTGCTTTGCTTGTTCATCAACAAAATAGTGTTTGGTAAAGATGTGTGTTGTAGACCACGTGGCTGCCTTACAAATATCTTCTAAGGGAATGTTTCCTAAGAATGCCATGGAAGCCCCTATTTTGCGTGTGGAATGCGCTCTAGGGGGAACGGTTAGTGTGCGTTTAGCCATGTGGTAGCATATTTGGATATATTTAACTATCCACCCAGCTATCCCAGATTTTGAAATGGGTTGCCTTTATGTGGGGGAGAGAAAGCGACACACAAATGTTTTCTTTTGCGGAATGATTTGGATCTGTCAATGTAGTAAAGAAGGGCTCTTTTAACGTCTAGGGTATGAAGAGCTCTTTCAGCTACAGAGTCTGGATTTGGAAAGAATACTGGTAACTCTATTGATTGGTTAAGATGGAACGGAGATATGACTTTTGGAAGGAATTTCGGATTTGTTCTAAGAACCACTTTGTTACGGTGTAATTGTAAGAATGGTTCTTGTATGGTTAAGGCCTGGATCTCACTTACCCTTCTGAGGGATGTGATAGCGATAAGGAAAGCCACTTTCCATGTGAGGAACTGTAGTTCGCATTTATGCAGAGGTTCAAATGGGGGTCCCATGAGCCTTGTAAGAACAATGTAAAGATTCCACATTGGAGAGGGTGGTAATCTGGGAGGAATAATTCTTTTTAGTCCTTCCATGAAGGCTTTGATCGCAGGTACTCTAAAGAGTGACAAGTATTGTCTATTTTGTAAGTAGGCTGCTAATGCTGCTAGGTGGAGACGTAAGGATGAGTTTGCCAAATTACATCTTTGCAAGTGCAGTAAGTAGCAAATGATGTCCTGGATGGATGCATCCAGTGGGTTTATATGATTGTTAGTGCAGTAAATGGCAAATCTTTACCATTTTGCAGCGAAGCGGGCTCTAGTGGTAGGTCGTCTGGCCTCTCTCATAATTTTCATGCAGTCTGGTGGTAGGTTGAGATAACCGAATTCTAGGACTTCAGGAGCCAGATTGCCAGGTTCAGTTGACCTGGATCTGGGTGTCTGATTTCTCCATGGTTCTGGGTTAATAAGGACGGGGAGAGATGCAGTTTTTGGTGATGGCACTAGCGAGAGTTCCAGTAGGGTTGGGAACCACGGTTGGCGTGCCCATGTGGGAACTACTAAGATCAGTTTGAGAGACTGTTGCCTGAGCTTGCGTACCACTAATGGAATGAGTGGGAGAGGCGGAAAAGCGTACGCAAATCTGCCTGACCTGTTCATCCATATTGCATTGCCCTTTGACTCCGGGTGGGGAAACCTGGCGGCGAAGGTTGGGCTTTTTCCGTTTTCGTGTGTGGCGAACAGATCTATGTCTGGTTGGCCCCATTGTTGGAAAAAGGGTATTAGGACTTGGGGATGTAGGTCCCATTCGTGGATCTGTTGAGTCTGTCGACTTAACAGATCGGCAATCTGATTGTGAACCCCTAGAAGGTGTTTTGCAAGTAGGTATATTTCCTGGGGAATGGCCCATCTCCAAATGTTCTGTGTGAGCTGGGACAGCTGGAGAGAATGTGTGCCTCCTTGTTTCTGTATGTAATACATGGCTGTAATGTGTCTGTCTGGATGTATGTCGTTACAACGCACACTTTTACAATGCATGCACTTACAACGCATTTTTTACAACGCATAATCCATTACAACGCATGACTTTACAACGCATGACACTACAACGCATTTTTAAAAACTACCTTTACAACGCATTTCCATTACAACGCATACTACCTTTACAACGCATACCATTACAACGCATAATATTAAATTGCATTTAAGGTAAGTATTAGATAGTATAGGGGTAAAAGTTACTTTTCTAACTCCAGGGGGTGCAACAGTAGGGTAAGTGTTGGATAGTATAGGGGTAAAAATTACTATTCTAACTCCAGGGGGTGCAACAGTAGGGTAAGTGTTGGATAGTGTAGTGTAATATTATGCGTTGTAATGGTATGCGTTGTAATGGTAGTATGCGTTGTAATGGAATGCGTTGTAAAGGTAGTTTTTAAAAATGCGTTGTAGTGTCATGCGTTGTAATGTCATGCGTTGTAATGGATTATGCGTTGTAAAAAATGCGTTGTAAAGGTAGTGCGTTGTAAAAGTTGCGTTGTAAAGGTTGTTCCCCTGTCTGTCTGGATGAGGACAGTTTTGTTTTGGAAATGTAGTTGGAATGATTTTAGTGCTAGGAACACTGCTAGCAGTTCCAAGTAATTGATATGGAGCATTTTTTGTTGAGTGGTCCATTTGCCCTGAGTGGTGTGGCCGAGTAGATGGGCTCCCCATCCTGTGAGCGATACGTCCGTTGTCAGCACTATCTGTAGAAGAGGCTCTAGGAACGGCCGCCCTTTGGAGAGGTTTGTTATGTTCCACCATTTTGAGGTAGTGATGTGTGCGGCTGTCCACCAACACCAGAACCGTAAGTTGTCAGTGAGCCTGGTTCCACTGACGTGCTAGACATTCTTGCAAGGGGCGCATTTGAAGTCTGGCATAAGGCACAATGAAGATGCATGACGCCATCATGCCTATGACTTGCATGAACACTCTTGCTGGAAGAGAGTGTTGGATTTGGAATTTTGCGATAAGAGCTTGTAAATTGGCTATCCTGGGTGGATTGGGATATTGTAGTGTAGTGTGGTAGGTAGCACACACATCTCCACGTAGTGTAGATAGTCGCTCATGATCCTGAAGAAGTGCCAAGATCCTCCTGACACACGAGGCACGAAACATGTCGATCTATAGAGTAGAGCTTCATGATTAGACACTTTTTCTAGTACATCAGCCACTCTACACCTTTTTTAACCGGGTAGTTTACCTTCCGAATAAATTATTGACAAGGACTAACTGACCCTTTTTAACCTCACTACTTCACACATCTACACATTTCAGGCCCCCTTACCCCCATGCACCAACCGGCAGGAACAGAAGATCCCCGATAAAGAGCCCCGGTTCGGGTGTCCGTCAAGGATTGCAGCGCCGCCTTGACGAGGGGCAGAGCTCATATGATGAAGCATGACACCCAGCTTGCTGGGTGTGTGAGAGCTCTAGTTCAAACTAAGGGAATTCCCCAAGTTACCACTAGGCCGTTTTTGATGGCATTTTCTTTCTGAACCAACTCTTCTACGTACCAGAGGAACTTTGTACCCTTTTTTGTTCTTGATTACTGGGGCTTGTACACTGGACCTCATTAAAGAAGCCCATCTGCCTTGTCCCTCTCCTTGCATTACTGTACTAGCACGGGTTCTCACCCGTGGGACATTGATCTATAGGTTACCAGCGGATTTCAATTAATCCAGACTGGACCCTCTATCCTTTCTTCTGGTCCGACTTACTGACCACTTATCTTTATTCTCATGGATACTCAGGGGCTTAGCTTCGGCGACGATGCCATCTCAGATATACTTGAGAGAACACCGTCCCTCCTACTAAATGATGGCAATACGGCCTCTGGCTCACAATCTGACGATTGGAATGCTTTGATGCAACTAAAAAGAGAGTGGTTAAAAATAACTCTCCATGGTGCGCTGATGACAGAATATCTGCGTGCCAACATCGCACCCACTGGGCTCATCATTAACAACTTTCCTAGATTATTTCTAGACGATGCAACCTTCAAAAAGGAGTGGTCCCTGGTTGCGTGGAAATGCACCAGGGATTTACTAGTGCTGATCATTAATACAGCTAGACGCCTAGCTGATGCCCTCCTAGTCAGAATACAAATTGCTGAGGGAGCACTTAAAACCACTATCCAGATCTCAGCCTACAAGAGTAGACTTGCTGAGATCAATGCAGAGATTACCGACAACAAAGAATATCTGATGAAACAAAAAATAGCGAAACTTCAGAAAGATATCCTTAAATTTGACAAAGAGAAAGTGTTCCCTTATTTGAAGGCCGACTACACCTCGGTCAAGAATAGTTACTCATCTGATGAGAACTCCGATAGAAGAGACTCCTCTGACAGCAATTCCAGTACAGGGAGCTGGGGCAGTAATAACGCACGGAGAAATCAACACTCTAACTACCATTACAATGCCCAGACTTTCCAGGGCCCTCCCCTGTTTCCAGGCCATCCTCCACCACCACCATATTGGCAATATCCACCATTCCAACCAGGACCACCTCAGTTCTTCAATAATGGCCCCCCTTTTTTAGACAGAGGTTGGGGCAGAGGAAGAGGGCGCAACAGAAGAAACTCTCAAAAACGGGTACAATGGCAGGACCAACCAACAACAGGGATGGACACACGCAGCAAAACGGTGAACAAGAGAAACTAGTGGTGAACCTGTCATCACGCATTCTCACTGAATCAGATACCTCAATACTGCAAAAGGGGTTAGGGTTTGTCCCCACCCCGAAAGTAGACAAATTTAGAGACCTTTGTGAAGTGCAGAAATTGTTTCGCAAGATACGACTTCAGTCCTTCTTTCAGGACAAACCCACAAGCACAGAGGATGACTCTGGTTTGAGGAATCCCTCTACCTTTACCCCTCTCAATGCCATGGTCCCAGTGGAAGTGTTAACTTTTGAGAAGGCAGTATTAAAAGATCTAGCCTTAATACCTCTTCCTTCTCCCTTCCACAACCTTTCTAACATTGAAATACAGACTGCAAATGCACTTGCTGCAGATCAATCGATAACCATCAAACAAGCAGACAAGGGTGGGGCAACTGTAATACAATCCACAGTTGACTATGATACAGAATGTAGACGTCAACTCAACAATGACAGATACTACGCTCCAATCCAAATTGATCCAACACCACGCCTCGCGAGTTCCATCTCCACATTAGTACATGAGGCTGTTACTAATGGTTGGATCAGTCAACGCGAATCAGCTTTTCTGATTGCGAAAGAACCAAAAATACCGTATTTCTATACTTTACCCAAGATACACAAGGGTACAGTTCCGGTTCCTGGACGTCCCATTGTCTCTGGAATTGGCTCAATACTGGAACCCTTGTCTAAATTTGTTGACCATTTCTTGCAGCCCCTAGTCAGTAACACACCATCTTTCGTGAGGGACACGACTGACATCCTCAGAATCATCGAATCTATAGAGGACCCAGGAGATATTGATTTTTTGATTACCCTAGACGTAGAGGCTCTCTACACTAATATCCCCCAGAGGGAGACTCTGACAGTTGTAGAGGCGGCCCTCAGCTCCCTAGATTGGGACTCACCCACTCCAATCTCGTTCATCATGGAGTGTGCATCCCTGGCTTTGACTGAAAACTTCTTTGAGTTTAAAGGCCAACTATATCATCAAAGCCAGGGAACTTCGATGGGGAGTACTTTTGCTCCCAGCTTGGCCTGTCTATACATGGCGGCCTTTGAAACAAATGTCATCAACAACACTAACAATCCATATGTCCACCACCTGAAACTGTGGAAACGGTTTATCGATGACATTTTAATCTTTTGGCATGGTACCATTGACACATGTATGGCTTTTATAGGTTGGATCAATCAACAAAACATCTTTCTGAATTTCTCCCACACCATTTCAGAAACCAACGTTGCATTCCTTGACCTTAATATTAGACTATCTGAGGGGGAGCTCTCCACGAGTCTATATAGGAAACCCACCGATCGGAATAGTTTACTCTTATACCAGAGCCATCATCCTAAGGCTCTCAAAGATAATCTACCGTTCGGACAGTTCTTGCGTATCAGACGCAACTGTACATCCACCACTGACTACAAGAAAGAGTCTACCATTCTAGCTACTAATCTCATGACTAGAGGTTACCCTACCAGAGTGATCAAAGACTCTATGAAGAGAGCCAGAAATAACCCTAGGGAAGCACTATTAGAAGTCCACTCCAAACCACCAGCAGACTCGATCACCTGTGTCACCTCCTACACAGCTACCTCAGTTCCAACTAAGAGGGTCATTTTGAAACATTGGAACATCTTGAACACAGGAGACCTAAGGATATCCAAACCCAGATTTGCCTACACTAGAACTCGTAATCTACGAGACATTTTGATCAATACAAGACCCAGGAGCCCCACTGATAAGACACAAACCACTCTATGGGGTTTACCACCTGTTAAGGGACATTATCCCTGCGGCACTTGCACAGTCTGCAAGTACACAACACTAACCAAAGAAGTGACATTACGACCTAACTTTAAGTGGTGCATCCAGACACACACCAACTGCAACACTAGACAGTGTATCTATCTGATCACCTGTCCGTGTGGTCTACAATATATAGGGATGACCATGCGTCCAGTCAAAGTTCGCATTACCGAACATAGAAGCAACATCCGTTGTCAACGAGCCACCACGAGGATGTACAGACACTTCACAGAGACGCAACATTCCCCAGATTCTTTACATTGGATTGTACTGGAAGCACACCAACATATTTCAAAACAATCTTTATTTAGGATTGAACAGAGATGGGTACACAGATTAGCGAGCCACACTGAGGGTTTGAATGATGATATTCCATGGAGCTCCATCTCTTAATCATCCTGGTCACTAATTCCATCATGAAGTTGGCTCACAGGTTGGCATTACAATATTGGCACTGCCCTTTCTCTCCCCTCCCTCCCCCCCCCCCCAACCCCCCCCCCTTTGTTTTAATGCTAATACTTGCCCTACCATTGACGACATTGCGACATTGGGGTACCCCTCGCAGACTATTCCTCCTAGCCTGCGTTGTTTTTTAATCTGAGTACCGACCCTACAACTAACCTTAACCAAGTGTTTTTACGTGTTAATCTCTGACATAACTTACCCACCGTTAAGGCACAATTTACGATAATTGTACAACAACGTGTCCACACATGACTCTATCCACCTTGGTTGCCTAACAGTCGACACACATAGAATTATATTCTTCCCTATCCAACATGTCCGCCATGTTCCTTCTAGCCTACGTTGTTTTTTAATCTGAGTACTGACCCTACAACTAACCTTTAACAAGTGTTATCACCTTTTAATCTCTGACACAATTCACCCACTGTAAAGGCATACTTTACGATAATTGTACAACAACGTGCCCACACATGACTCTATCCATCTTGGTTGCCCCACATTCGGCACACAAAGAATAATATTCCTCCCTATCCAACATGTCCGCCATAGTTGTTGACGATACCATGTGACCTAACGTCTTGCGTGATCACCACGGTAACGCGTCACGCCCACATCACACCCCCGCTGACGTCAGGCAGCAGGAAACCACAGGTATATCTTTCCGGGTTTCCCACTCACACTCACCACCCCGGTTCCTGGCGGTTTGGGTAGGTGTACAGCATAGCGTGATTCTACGCGGGTGAGTAACCCTTGTACTCCGTACTCTTGACAATTTCCACTGCTCTCGTGAGCTGCTCTGGGCTCGCATGGTGAGCCTCTCCTCCGCTTGTACTCCGGCCGGACCCTCGGCTCCGATCAGACCGCCCAACATACTTCCCACCTTGCGGTTCTCTTCCGGTACCAAGGGATCGCGCCATACACGGTTGAGCGACCACTCGGCACCCTGTCAGTGCCACTGACCACCCTGTCACCTTTGTTTGATTTATTTATTTTTGAGTTTGACTGATTGCCTGTCTCTCCTGTGTCTTGTCCCCATCCCGCTTTCTTGACGCTGCCCATTCCCACAGGACCCAATCGGTGTCCTCTAGTCACCGCCAGGACTGTTGCTAGCAAATTCTAGCAGCCCATTAGGTGAGTCCGCAGCTACAATCCCTTGTCCATGAGTATTTTATTTGTTTTTGAACCTCAATATTTCTGTTGCATACTCTTCCTTTGCACTATACATTGGGTGTCAATATACACCAACTGGTAATATGATTAAGAAATTGTTATATGCTTATATTTACAAACCTTAACTCTGTGGTTTTCAACTTTGTGATTACCCTTGTTGTTAATTAGAAGAGAACTGTTCAGAGTGTCATCTGGAATATTATTATTATTTTTTCTCACCCGTGTCCGCAGGCAATGCACCTGAAGACGTGGTAGGTAGCACACACATCTCCACGTAGTGTAGATAGTCGCTCATGATCCTGAAGAAGTGCCAAGATCCTCCTGACACACGAGGCACGAAACATGTCGATCTATAGAGTAGAGCTTCATGATTAGACACTTTTTCTAGTACATCAGCCACTCTACACCTTTTTTAACCGGGTAGTTTACCTTCCGAATAAATTATTGACAAGGACTAACTGACCCTTTTTAACCTCACTACTTCACACATCTACACATTTCAGGCCCCCTTACCCCCATGCACCAACCGGCAGGAACAGAAGATCCCCGATAAAGAGCCCCGGTTCGGGTGCCCGTCAAGGATTGCAGCGCCGCCTTGACGAGGGGCAGAGCTCATATGATGAAGCATGACACCCAGCTTGCTGGGTGTGTGAGAGCTCTAGTTCAAACTAAGGGAATTCCCCAAGTTACCACTAGGCCGTTTTTGATGGCATTTTCTTTCTGAACCAACTCTTCTACGTACCAGAGGAACTTTGTACCCTTTTTTGTTCTGGATTGGGATATGCCAGGGCTGTGGAGGTGTTTATGGTGGCTCCTAGATACTGATGTATGTGAGCAGGTTGGAGGTGAGATTTGGGATAGTTTATTGTGAATCCTAAGTTGTGTAAGATTTGGATGGTTTGGTGAGTGTGTTGACTTGGCTTTTATTAGCCAGTCGTCTAGATACGGGAAGACATGAATTTGTTGCCATCTGAGATGTGCTGCTACTACTGCTAGACATTTTGTGAATAGTCTGGGTGCGGTTGTTACCCCGAATGGAAGGACTGTAAACTGGTAGTGTTGTCCGTCCACCACAAACCTTAAATACTTCCTGTGGGCAGGATGTATGGGAATGTGGGAGTAGGCGTCCTTGAGATCTAGTGTGGTAAGGAAATCGCCTTGTTGCAGTAGTGGGAGCACTTGTTGAAGAGTGATCATATGGAAATGATCTGAGTTGATATACAGATTTAGGGGTCTGAGGTCGAGTATTGGTCTTAGAGTACCGTCCCTTTTGGGGATTAGGAAGTAGAGTGAGTATACCTCTCTACCCTGATGTTCTAAGGGAACGGGTTCTATTATGTTCTTTTGAAGCAATGAGAGAACCTCTTGTTTGAGGAGTGTAAGATGGTCTGGTGACATGGAACGCTGTTTGGGTGGTATGTGGGGGGGGGGGTAGTTGTGAGTTCCAGGCAGTAACCATACTGGATAATTTGTGTGACCCACTTGTCTGTTGTGATGGAGTTCCAGACAGGTAGAAACAGTGTTAGTCTTCCCCTGACCGGAGTGGAATGGTCTGGGGGGAGTGGAGGAAAGTCACTGTTTTGTGGCAGGGGAGGTGCGAGTGTTGTTATTACCTCAACCTCGCACCTTGTTGTTGTTTCCTCTGTATCTGCCTCTAAAATATCCTCTACTGGGGGATGTATGTGTGGCGGTTTTGAATGTAGAGGAGGTGTCCGTTCCAAATTTTTGGAGGCTCCTCTATAGAAGGAGCGTCGAAAGGAGCCCCGTGGTTGGGGAGACTGTAGTGCTATTTCAAAAGGGAGGGAAGGATGGACAAATATTTAAACAGGTCCAGCATACAGGTCCATAAATAGAGCTCTAACAAAGAAGGTATGCAGTTCCTAATGCAGAGGTTATGTTGATGTAGAGTAGACTCTAGTGAGTATTAGAGTGTAAAAGGGGAGAAGAAACTTCTCCTAGTTGGAATAAGACCCTCACACACCCAGCCAGCTAGGTGTCATGCTTCATCATCGGGTCTGCTCCTTATCGGGGCGGCGCTGCAATCCCCGATCGGCACCCAATTAGGGGCCTTCCTGACGGAGATCTTTTTTCCAGAAGCCGATTGGTGAAGTGCAAGTGAGGGCCCTAAAATTGGTGTAGGTGATAGTGATGTGTGTATGAAAAAATCGAAAATAGGGGAGGTGGTCCACTCAGAAATATTTTAATGAACGTGGCCCCCACCCTAATTAAAAATAATACGACAAACCAACGCTATAACCAACTGCAAAGATGCTGGTTGATAGCGTCTGTCAGATGGTCGACATGTTTCTTGCCTTGTAGTCAATTTAGACGGCAATTCATCAGGACCAGAATAACTACCTACACTTAAGTGGTGGTGGTCTGTGGTAAAGTATACTATTGACCACCCTTACAGCACCCAAAGAAAGTGTGGACTCACATCGAATAAGAAAAATTATTCGTAAACATTGGAACATCTTGAACATAGGCACCCTTGATATACCCGTCCCTCGTTTTGCCTTCAAACGCACAAATAACATCAAAGATATCCTCATCCACACTAGGCCGAGAAAACCAGCTCCCATTCGCCAGAGTACCCTATGGGGTCTTCCCCCGGTTACAGGCCACTATCCTTGCGGGTCGTGCTCTGTCTGCCACCTTACGAAAGTGACAAAAACATTGGATTTTCCTAATGGGGTCACATGGACCTTAAATGCACACACCAACTGTAATTCCTCTAACTGCATCTACTTGCTGCGATGCAAATGCGATTTACTCTACATTGGCATGACCACGAGACAAGTGAAAACACGCATAATGGAACATAGAAGCAATTTTAGATGCATGAAGAATAACACCAAGATGACCACACATTTCAAAGACACACAACATTCACCAGAGTCTTTTGAATGGGGTGTATTAGAAACCCATCCCGGAATAACTAAACATGCTTTATTCCGCATTGAACAACGATGGGAGAAGTTTCTTCTCCCCTTTTACACTCTAATACTCACTAGAGTCTACTCTACATCAACATAACCTCTGCATTAGGAACTGCATACCTTCTTTGTTAGAGACTGTAGTGCTCCCATGGACTTAGCTGTCTCTGTGTCCTTTTTCATTTTTTCAAGGGCAGCGTCTACTGCTGGCCCAAAGAGCTGTTCCTGATTGAATGGCTGACTAAGTATAGTAGTTTGTACCTCTGGCTTAAAGCCTGAAGTGCGTAGCCATGCATGTCGTCGAAGGAGCACACTTGTGTTAATTGCTCTAGAGGCGGTGTCTGCGGAGTCAAGTGCACATTTAATTACTGCTTTCCCTCCTGAATGAGGTCATTTGCCTGGGTTTTATATTGGTGTGGCAGATGCTGTAAGAGAGTCTCTAATTGATCGTAGTGGGCCCTGTCATAGCGTGCTAGTAGGGCTTGGGTGTTGGCAATACGCCAGTGATTAGCGGCTTGTGCTGCTACTCTTTTGCCAGAAGCTTCCAATAGTTTTGATTCTTTGTCTGGGGGTGGTGTATCTCCTGTGGTTTGGGAGTTGGCGCGTTTCCGAGCATTGGAAATGACCAAAGAATCCAAGGGGAGTTGCCTTTTGTTATAATTAGGATCTTAAAGGGCAGGCCTATATTTCTTTTCGATCCGCGGGTTGAGAACCCTGGCACGAACGTGGTTTTTAAAGACTTTGGGGGCGTGTTTTATGACTCCTTTAATCATGGGCAGAATTTGTACAGACTTTTGAGACTGTTCGAAAGTGTCTAATAAGAAGTCTTCCTCTGGTGCGTCTGAGTGCATTGTGACGCCGTGGTATATTGCTGCTCTATTTAATAACTGGCCAAACCCCAGGTGATCATCAGGAGGTGATGGTTTTGAGGGATATGGCTGAGGGTCAGGCATGTCTGGTAAAGGGAATGCCCAATCATCCAGTGGTGAGGTGTCTGGATCCGTGAACGGATCATTAGGATCATCCCCACCCCCTAGGTCATCATCATCATCCTGTGGTGGTGGTGTATGTGATGGAGAGGGTATAGATAAGGGTGGTGTAGGCAGAGGGGGTGGGATAGGAGGCAGTATAGGAGAGGAAGGAGTTATAGGGGATGTTGAAGAGTCCTTCCTGTTTACAGGAACTGGGGCAGGTGGTGTGTCCAGTTTCCATTTTTTACATGGCACCGCGGTGACATGTCCAGTCATGGGGTTGATATAAATCTTTTTCTGCCTTGGGTCGATTGGATCTGGATGAAAAAGTTCTTGTTCTTCAGGAACAGTCTTTGGTACAGATTTTTTCAGTTCCGATTGAGGTTTTGGTTGATCGGTAGCTTGTTTGGCTTTCGGAGGCGTATGAGAGTCCTTAGCCGGTGGTTTCAGTACCGACGATGGTTTCGGTGCTGATGTGGGTTTCGGAGCCGAAGGTGTATCTGTAGGCTTGGGAACCTTCGGTGCCGGTGTGTCTATTTGCCTTGGTGTTTTCGGGGCCGAACGCTTTGAAGTCGATTTCGGTGCCGAGTGGTCATTTGTCTTCGGTGCCGAGGGTGCCGGTTGGACAATGACATGCGGTTTGCTCGGTCCCGAGCTACCGGAAGGCTTATGTTTCTTCGGAGCCGAGCCCGGAGGCGGGGCTTCGGAAGGAAGTTTTCGGTCTCGACATGGGCCAGCAGGCGAAGTCTTGACCAATGCCTTTGGTTTTGGTGGGGTTGGGGCAGGGGCAGTAGTACTCACACGTTGCCCAGGAGTGATGGGGTCGTCTGAGTCGTCTGCTTCGGAAATTATTTGTAGATCTTCGGAATCTTCTTCCGGGACATCGGGGCCTTCATCAAAGATGTCCTCTGGTTCCGGAGCTGTTCTCTGTGCCATGATGTGTCTTCGAGCCCTTCGATCTCGAATGCTCTTTTTGGATCGAAAGGATGCGCAGGCTGGACAGCTGGACTCGTTGTGTTCTGGAGATAGGCACAGGTTGCAGACTTTGTGGTGGTCACTATGCGGGAATTTTGCTCCACACTGGGGGGCATTTTTTGAAAGGCATCCTTTCCATGAACCGTAGGCCTCACGGCGTGGATAGGCCCAGCGGCCCGCTTCGATGTCCGGAATCGAGCCGATGTAATCGATGTCAAGAGTGAAGGTGCTTCGATATTTCGCGTGAAGTTTTGCGCTTCGAAAAGCTTGGAATTGATATTTCCAACCGGAGCGGAAAAGGTGCATCCGAACCCAATGGCGGAAAAAAACAATCTAACGATGGAGTTGATGCCCATGCGCACTGTCGTCCATGGGAGGAGTCACCTATCTCGTGCCCAAAGACTTCTTCCGAAGACAACAACAACCTGCAAGCCTCCGAGCCCAACACCAGATGGCGATCTACTATCCTCAGTGTGTGATCTGCAGCTCATATGCCTCGAACCTACCATTAGCTTTTTTTTTTTGTTATAAACTGAAAGCAAACTTGAGTTTTTATAACGTGCCTAGCCTTTTAAACTATCATGTCTCAAGGCCACTGTTACATTACACCCCGAGTAACCCACCAGTACATCTGCATTTGGGAAAGTAAGTGAAAGGAATGTGTCCCTTCCTCTCTTGCAAAGCACTCTTTTGTGACTAGGTTCTTGCGCTACTGCATGCATATGTTGAAAAGGAGCAGACTCAGGGATGGCATTTCATAGCAAAATAATGTAAAACCAGCCACGCCCTTCCCAAGAATTAATTTTAACGCTCAGTGTTAAAGTACTTTGACTTTCACAACAAACTATTTTCTGTTTAGATCACGTGCACCTCCCTGATCAAGAAGGCTCTCCAGTTTCTTCCCATAGGAACCTACATGCCAGCTCAATAATATCTAGGGGGCATATCAGCAACAACCGGCGATAATTATCGCTAAGCGCACTTAGCGCTAGGATAATCATTGCCGGCTAATGTGGATTTTTATCGCTGAGATAGCGTCCTATTAGTAACGCTCATCTCAAAAGTGATAAAAATCCTAGCGCTAACTGCCTAACGTGAGATTATCGATGGAAACCCAGCAATAATCTCACGAAATGTGGCGTTAGCTTGTTGATAGGGCCTCACAAACTTAGCCATGATATCCACCTTCCATAGGATATCATAGCTAAGTCAGTCCTGAAGCAGGTGTAAGGAAAGTAGCGATAACAGGGGTTAGCGCTACTTTTCTTGCCGCTATGCTTCATAGCGTGGGGCTTAATGATAGGAGAAATGTCGCTTAGCGACATTTCTCTTGTCATGTCAGGTCAGGAACGCCCACTTTGCATCTCATTAGAGATGCAAAGCTGGGCATTAAGAATACGTGCGCTAATGCAAGTTTTCCATCTTGGCGCAGCAGTCACTGGCTGAGAGGATGAACGACAGCGTGAAACCAATCTCGCATTTCTTCACATTTGGATTGCACAATATGAGGTTGCATTCTGTAAACACAAAGAAAAGTGCTTCGAAAACATTAATTACAGTCCTGGAATAATCAACATTGTATTGTAGCCAGAGACAGCCCTTCCAGCCGCAGGGGCAGTGGTGCAAGGTATCTGGAGTCGAGAGATTAGCAAAAGTGTTAACCATTACAGCCATGGCTTTCAGGCAGAACCACAAATAATAAAAAATATTTATTAAGATAATGGACACCATCACTAGACACACTTATATATATGTGTTAATCATCTATTATAAACGTGATCTTCACTATCAGTGATTGGTTATTGGACAATCTGTCAAGTCTAGATATGGCTTCCAGGTATATCAATTCTACTGATATGTAAAGCGAGCAGATATTTCTCCTGGCAATGGCTACACTAGACAAGGCTATCACCTGTTGCCACAAGTGGAAAGTGCACACTCTATGCAGAGACAGCAATTAGTGGGTTGCTTTGGCTTGGTACACCACTTGTAGGTGGGATGGGTTAGTATGGGTTTATCGTTTCAGTAGAACACGATTGTCATGGTCATTAAAATAATCGCAGAGTGGTAAGTAAAGGTTTGCCAGGTGAAAGTAGCACCAGTGAGTTACCTCCACAGTCAAGCACTGTGGCTAAATGGTACTACTTTGACATGATGTAACATGCCACCGTACCTTGGTTTTAACCCTACTATCATGATGTTAGCAGACAGGCCGTCCAATCCCTTTTATGAAGTCACTTAAGTTGGTCTTTTGGCAAGTAAGTCACCCTCTTTAGTATTTCTGCCACGTTTGCGTTAGGTATGGGAGAGGAGGGGAGTTTAGTGAAATGTTCATCCAATAGTCATGATATATGGGATGGGACAAAAGGAGCAGGCAGCTAAGTCATCTTAAATTGGGGGAATGAGAAATTGGTGGGAATGTAAAATCAATGTGCACATAGTCTGCTAAGCTGCCTCCCTCCTCACTAAGGGGTCAGGAAAGGAAGCACTTACTGCATGTCATTTCGGTGCAGCAGGGGTTATCTGGCACTGGGACCTCAACCAGCTCAAAGCCTTTCTTGTCACATGCTGGTGGAGTGGACTCTTGACACTTGATTTCCTCACACTGGACTGAAATGGTATTGATGTTGCAGGAGCATTTCTGGCAGTTGCTTGTCCATGACTCTCCCGGCTGGACCACAGGGTAAAAGAACAGGGGGTTAAAACAACCTTTGAGGCGATCGCACTCTGGAATATCATGGCACTCTGATACCAGCGACAAAGTGTCGAGGATCAAACTGCCAAACGGTAAGTGCATACTGGGAAGTATAAATGTACTATTGTTAACCCCACTTCTATGTATATCTTAGCGCTATATATATCGTGACGGTCTATATATGTGGAGTTAGGAAAAGAAAATCTATACATACTTATCTTTTGATATTTTTGTCCATGGTATTTTGTCCATTATATTAGGATGTCACAATATTTTGTATTTGATACTCAGAATATACAGTCGTTAACCAATTGCGACAGTACCTCCAGGCTAAGGAGCACTTTTAAAGGTATCTAAGATGGCAGAACTTCCCCACACAAGTCTCCTCCAACCCATCCCACCCCACTCATGAGAAATGTAACATTGACTATCCTTTACAAGCGATTGTACCTCGCTGCTGTGCAGAAAGGTCCCAGGTACAGCGCTTAACGTCAGATGGGCATTATCTCTGTATGGTAAGGTCTTGTATACCGTTATGAGTTACTTCACTGTGAACCCCTAACAGAACCCTGAACAAAGCCGTAATCAGTGATTCCCCTATACGTCATGCAGTTCTAATGAAAACTTACACCTCTGTATAGGCTTTTCTTTAAACTAGAAACTACCAGCAGCATTTCAACAGCAGACCTAACTTGGATATCGGCCTTCTGTGCACACTGGTTACACAATGTTATTCATACCATAACATGTTATTAGAGTGATAAATATTGGCTAGGGCACCCCACGACACTGACATAGGAGCGCACAGACACACATACAGACACACACCATGCCTGTCTCGAAAGAAGAGCTGAAACCAAAAAGCCGCTGCCCACCAGAGAATGTTATATATTTCGGATATGAGATGAAAGCCAGTGCTAGTAAATGTACAATGGTGGACTCGCCATTCTAGGTTTTCCGTCAGGTCCCACGCAGCCTGAATAAAGAAAGGACAGGCTTTTACTTGAAGTTAATAACACATTCCACATGAAGGTCTTTAGAATTATAGCTACGTTTTTCACAGCCAACTACTGTCTAACAAGGGGGGGCGCTAGGTGGTGCCAAACCAAGATGGCCGCGCTTTAGCAAGGCTCTCGCCCGACCGGGCACTTTTCCTATCCTTTAGAGCATCCTGACCATCCTATCCTGCCTCTTGATATCTCCGTTGGACGCCTGAACACTCGTGGAGTACAGCTGTACCAGCGGTGTCGCTGTAACCTGGCGACCGGCTGGGGAATCGGCGTGTGTTCGCCTGGGTGGAGTGACTGTTGGCGCTGTGGCCAGCAGAGGCGCGGCGTCGGCCCGCCAGGAAAGTCCGTGGCTTTCTGCGGCCTTTGTGCCGCGACGGAGACGTCGCCCCACGAGAAGAGCCGAGCACGAGAGGGAGCCGGGAAGTCGCGGAGTAGATGACAGCGCCTGCGGTGCCCTGGAGGTAGGAGTCTTCCCCGAGCTTGGGGGTGTGACAATGCGATCGGCTGCAGCCCGGGACTCGGGCGGCCGCGACTCAACACTGGATGCAGGAATCTGTGGGGGCCTGGATACTGCCACAATTTGCCCGCCACTGCTTTGGCCCCTTGAATGCGTTGCCTGGCTGTGAGTAGGCCCCCCTTCCGCTGAACTGACCTGCCCTGGAGGGGTGCTATTGTGCTTCCCGCGGTTCGCGTGGGGGAGGGGAGGAGCTCCCCGCGCGCTGCAGCCTATCCGGCCGGGATACGTGCACCGTCTGCCGACCCACCTGGGCTGAGGGCCGGCAAAGCCCGGAGTCAATATAGGCCGACTGCCCTGGGGGGTGAGTGGAGTCTCGGGGGAGCGCCTTCTCCCTTGGCTTGCGGTGGAGGCAGGCGAGCGAGGCCCGGCTGAACTTTTGGAAGCGGCCTCCCCCCTCCTGCCCTCTCGCCCTCCCCCTTCTGCGGCCCCCGGCCGAACAACGCGTCGTGGCTGCTGACGTGGCTGGCCCCGGACGCAGGGGCGCGCCGGGTCTGGAGTGCGGTCTGGACGCTTCCCGCCTCGGGATACTGGGACGGGGCCACCCGTCGGTCGGAAGGCGGGTACATACACTACCGGGGCCTGCGGGGGGAGTGGGCCCAGCTTGCTACGTGCCCCGATTTACGGCTTGGGATCGCCGCTGAGCTGGCGCGGGTTCGGCCGCCCTTGTGCTGAGGGGGCCGGACACGGCGAGGTCTGCCTGCTGCTCCCTCCTTTCACCCGCTCACTGTGCGAGGGCCACGAAACACCACCCCTCACGCTGCCCTTCGGAACCTGCATCACCGGACTGGTCTGCTCTCGCCCCTGGTTTGCGGGGCTCCCCCTGTCGTCCGAGCTGTCGGGGGGGCCTGGTCTCCGGAGTGGGCGGGCTGGGCCATGGGACGCAGCGATGCCAGGCAGTCTAAGCTGCCGTTCGAGGCCAAGAAGGCTCCCGTGACGGCGTCTGAGTCGGGGAGCGATCCGTCTGCCGCTAGTGCCCCGGACGATGAATGGAAGTCCCTATTGGTGAGCATGAAGAACAGCCTGTCGTCCATAGACTCCAAAATAGACACCATCAATACCCGATTGGACAGTGTGGTTGCTAAGCTGGAGCACCATGATACACGTATCAAGGAAACGGAGGAAAGGATCTCTACCCTTGAAGACGGAGCCACTTCTACCGATAGGCAGGTAACCCAAATGGACAGGCTCCTCAAAATCATAGCGGACAAGAATGAGGATTTAGAGGCAAGGTCCCGTCGCAATAACATCCGCGTTCTGGGCCTTGCGGAGTCCACCAACACAGGGAAAATGGAGGTCTTCATCGAGAACCTTGTCGTTGAACTGTTTGGGAAAGAATCCTTCTCCTCACACCTCATCGTGGAAAGGGCCCATAGATCTCTGGCTGCCCGACCTCCACCTGGTGCTCAGCCGCGGCCCGTCATTGCGCGCTTCCTTAACTACAGGGACCGAGACGCGGTGCTGAGACGCGCGCGAGAGATTGGCACGGTGGTGTATGGGAATGCCACACTATCCTTCTTCCCTGACTTCACTGCCTCGGTACAGGAGGCCAGGCGGAAATTCCCTGGGGTAAAAAAGAAACTACAGACCCTGGAGCTGCCCTACGCCATGCTCTACCCTGCGAAGTTAAAAATCTCTCATCAAGGTAGGCTGCATTTTTTCCAAACTCCACAGCAGGTGGAAGACTTCCTCAAGCATCATAAGAAAGACATAGGCGAAGCTGGGGCGGGAGGGAGGCGCTCTGGGGCGTCTTCGCCGATGGCACAGCAGGACTGCTGAATATACACGGCCTGACTAGAAGTATATATCCTGGTGAGGCATTTATAATGTTTAGGACTGATGTCTGAGGAACTGGTATATCTTACAATCTGTGCCCGGTCACCCGCCTCCGTCCCGCACTGAGATACCAGAAGCATATCTGGTTCCTAGTGGGTGTAAGTAGAGAGGCGGTGGGCAGGTTTGGTGCCCTTAGGCATAATCCCCCGATGGGCGAACCCCTATACACCCCATCCCTCAGTAGGGGGGGGGCACTAGTTATTTCCTTTTTGTTGTTAGAGTTGGTATTGGTTGGGGCGGGTGGGGTAGGGAGGGAGCTATGTACCCGGCTAGTAGGGGGTGCCGGTGTGGGAGGGTGCCAACTCCGACTTGTTTCAGTGGTCTTAGACTCATCAGTACTCTACACATTGAGCTGGGAGGGGGCGGCAATTGTTGGGGGGGTTTGTTCTCTTAGTGAAACTGTGTGCTACACGACTTTATATGCTATGACAATATGCCACGGATATTTATGTCTGTATGAATGGGAGATGTAGTTGACTCTCGGCCCACTGTGCAATTTCAACTTGTATCATGGAACGTACGAGGGCTGAATAACCCGAGGAAGAGGAGACAGGTCCTGGGGTATCTAGACAGGCAAGGTGTGTCTGTTGCTATATTACAGGAGACACACCTATTACCGAGTGGGTCCCCCTTATTTGCATCCCGTTGGGCGTCGTGTAGAGTGTTCTCATCCTATTTGAACTATGCTAGAGGTGTCACGATTTTGGTAAGATGGGGGTTGGGGTTTATACCCGCCGGGACCGAGGTGGACTCTGGTGGCAGGTACTGTTTGGTCTGTGGGACGTTGCACTCACACACAATACTTTTTGCTTGTTACTATGGCCCCAACGTGGACGATCCGGCCCCATTTCTTACGCTGTGGGGGAAGATTCAAACCCTGAGAATTGCTCATGTCATAATAGGGGGCGATTTCAACCCCGCGCTCCGGCCTGCGACGGACAGATCACACCCTCAGTCGTCACACTACACGCACACCCAACGCACAGTGTTAGGAGTAGTTGAGGAACACCACCTGGTCGACGCATGGAGGCACTCACACCCCTCGCTCAGACAGGGTACTCATTACTCAGCAGTGCACTCTACATGGGCACGCATAGATTACATATTTCTGTCAGCCGGTCTTTCCCCATGGGTGGCTCGGACACTGCATCTCGCCCGCACTTTCTCCGACCATTCTCCGGTCCTCCTTTCACTGCGCATACCTGTAGCGTTGTCCCCTTATTTGAGTTGGCGCCTAAACCCGGCGCATCTCACGGATTCGGCCTTCAGGACGGAACTGGAGCAAGATATTCAGCAGTTTTTCTAACGTAATGTAGATTCGGTGTCCAGTCTTTCCACGGTCTGGGAAGCATTCAAAGTCACTTTGAGAGGCTGGTGTATAGCTAAAGGGGGAGGGGTCCTTAGATCTTTGCACGGGGATCTGCGCAAACTGGAAACTGAGATGCGCCACTTGGAGGGCGAATTAACGCAGTGCCCGCGGGAGGCAGTAACTGCAGCGCAACTAAGAGAGAAAATGACTGAATATACTGAAGCGGCAGATAGGGAATGCAAGTTCCTAGGGAAACTGTTTGTTGCGCGGGTATACGGCGAAGGCGACAGACCCGGCAGAGCGTTAGCCTCAGCAGTCCGACCACTTAGGTATCGCAATTACGTAGCCTCCCTGCTAGACGAACAGGGAGTCCCGCAGCGTGACCTCCCGGATCAGCTTCGGATCCTCACTGACCACTACACCAGACTCTACACCTCACACAGGATGACACCGATCAATCTACATGAGTATCTCGATGACACGGCTATAGCCTGGCTGGGCCCTTCTCAGCAGAAATTCCTACACCACGAAATCGAATTAGACTAAATAAATGAAGCTATAATGTCCATGTCTTCGGGTAAAGCACCGGGTTCGGACGGGTTACCGATTGACTTTTACAAAGCTTTCAATCACGTCCTTGACCCGGTGCTGAAGCAAGTATACTACACCGCACTAGAGGAGGGTTCCCTGCGGACTACGATGCGCGAGGCCCTTATCACGTCATTGTTGAAACCGGGGAAGCCACCAGAGCAATGTGATTCGTATAGGCCTCTATCGTTACTGAATGCGGATACTAAAATACTTGCAAAGGTACTGGCCACGCGCCTTCATCTCCTGATGGAACGCCTGGTCCTCCCGGACCAGGCGGGGTTTGTCCCTAATCGTGCGACTGCACATAATCTGCGCAGCCTGCAGGCCGTGCTGCAGGATATCGACCCTCAGTGCGAGGCTGCCGCGGTTTTCCTAGATGCCACCAAGGCGTTTGATTCCCTGGAATGGGATTACCTTTTGGCGCTGCTGGAGCGGATGGGCATTCCCTTCAGTTTCTTGAACTGGATCTGGTTGTTATATTGCCGGCCAAAGGCTATGGTCTTGCTTAATGGTGCCCGCTCTGCCCCCTTTGTCATCCGCAGGGGAACCAGACAGGAGTGCCCCCTCTCTCCGGTGCTGTTCGCTATCGCGATTGAACCCTTGGCGGCCAAACTCAGGCAGCACCACAACCACCGCTCTCTTATATACCCTGAACGCCAGCTCCTTATTGCTCTTTACGCGGATGACATAACCCTTTATGTGCACAAGCCGCAAAAAAATCTAAACCCTTTACTGCGTGAAATAACCAAATTTGGAGCCATAGCTGGGATTCAGATAAACTGGGCGAAGTCGGCCTTATTCCCCTTGACTGACAAGACACTGCAGTTCCCTCTAGACTACCCCTTGGTGTGGGAGTCGGAGGAGATTAAATACCTGGGCATCAGAGTGACCAGAAACCGGGAGACCCTTCTCAGGGCTAATTATGGGACGGCACTTGACAACATTTCTGATAATGTCACTAAATGGATCCATCTCCCGCTGTCTATGGCAGGGCGTATTTCCCCGATCAAGATGGTGGTTCTCCCCAAATTGCTATACCTTTTTACCAACATACCATACAACCCAGGTTCCTACTTCTTCCGGGCTCTTAACTCCCAAATGTCGCGTCTAATCTGGGGTGGGAAACAGGCCAGACTCGGGATGCGGACCCTCATGTTGCCTTACCACCAGGGGGGGTTCAATGTGCCGAATTTTCGGCGCTACTACGACTGCGCCCAAGGGCACTTCGCGGTCTATTGGTTACACCCCCCACCCTTTATGGCGCACCTGGCAGTTGAAGATGGGTATATGAGACCTGAGCAACCTTCAGGTTATCTATATTCGGAGGTCCGGATCGGAGATAGGGACCCCACTACGGTTGACTGCACGGCACGGGCCTGGAAACGCATTGCGGAACATCTGGAGGTCAAATTCCTATACTCTCCTCGTATGCTCCTAGCTCATGACCCCAGACTGAGTGTTGCCTGAGAAGAACTCGGTCGCAAAATGCTCACTAGGCTCGCGATCCGCACGTGGGGTGACCTATATCACCAGGGGAGTTTCCGCACGGCGGCACACTTCTTTGGCGAGGATTCCCCGTCGGCGATGGATACTTTTCTTTACGTTCGGCTGCGGCAAAATATAAAGGCGGTCACGCCTAATTTCCCGGAGGAGCCAGCTGTATTGGCGCCTCTTCATGCTCTGCTGCAGGCAGACACTCCGAAACATGTAGTCTCCATGTTGTATGCCCATGCACAGGCGGCTCCGCCCCCCTCTCTCAGAGCACGCGCGGACTGGGACAGCGACCTGGGGGCCCAAATGTCGGACGAACAATGGGAGGAGAGTTGTTCTCATGCTACTGCAGTGACGGGTAATGCCCGACTTAGATTAGTTCATTTTAAATTTTTGCACCGCCTCTACTATACCCCTGCCAAACTGTGCCGGTTCGGACTGAGGGATGACGACCGCTGTGGGAGGTGCAGGGGATCAGGCGCTGAGTTCCTGCAACTGGCTTGGACGTGCCCAGCCGTTGCTACTTATTGGGAGGAGGTCTTCGCGGCCCTGTCCGAGATGATCGGGGTGGTCACCGCGCCTTGCCCTGCGCTTGCCCTTCTGGGCTGTTCGTATCCGGCGCTGAAGGCACATCGGAAATTCTTCACTTTGGGTCTTCTGCTGGCGAAACGACACGTGGCGTGCAGATGGGGACGGGGGCGAGCGCCTAAATTCAAGACTTGGCTGAGTACGATGTCCACTTGGCAGGAAAGACTTCATCAGTACGCTGACCTCTTGCCCCCCAATTCGCGGCCTAGGGATCTCTGGGGGCCCCTCGTCGCGTACCTCCTGCGGGCTCGGAATGAGGGCGATTCCGAGGACGGCGGGACTGGGAATGTAGAGAGAGCTAGCTCATCCACCATGCTTTGTCCTGATCCTCCCCTGTTGACTACGGCGGTAGATTGATTTCCTTGGCCCCCTTTCTCATTCTTTCCCTCCCCACGCATGGCATACGGGCATTCCCTGTACGCCCGGACTGGGTACCCGCTTTCTGGTAAGATTGCATTCCGTGCACCGGTTACACGGGTGGGAGGGGGTGTGAGGTAGAAGTTTCCCGGGACTACGGACACCATACAGCCTACCCTACCACAGCGCATGCTGTGTGGCATTGACGGATGTAGCACCAGTTCACGTTCACTAATTGCATCAACGATATCTCCTCCCAGGTCATTGGCTGCGTCAGTTAAGTGCAGAGCAACATCACACCGAGCTTGGACCATACCCAGCAATGGGACACTTTACACTATGGCCCTGCACTGGACAGTTCCTTACGCCACATACTAAGTATGGTGGATATGCACTGGGGGAGTACAGTTCTTCTTGGAGTTCAAGGTTGGTTACAACAAAATGAAAAGAAACCTCAGAGAGTCACTGGTCGAGTACCCCTTGCTGTTTTTACTGTCAATGTATGCATCCTTCAACAGCTGGTATATACTACTCCGCGGCCGGCCCATGTGGGTTGTAGGCAACATGCGGTGTTCTGGAATTGCTCCTGTTTAACAAGTGCTATACGTCTGTTGAACTGCATGTGGTTGCTGCCAGCCTGGTACCATGGTTGTAGGCAAGAAGCTGTGTACTATCTGCTACTGACCAATAAAGGTTTAAAAAAAAACAAAAAAAAACTACTGTCTAACAAGAACCACAGTTTATAGACGAAACCAAGTCAAGGGAAACCAGGTTGGAAATTCTGACTAACGAGCAACAAAAGAGCGAAAAGGGTGAGCAGTCCGTTCAACCAGTTCTTTTTAGGGGGGAATGGTTCTGCGGAAAGAACCTCAGGAGGATGCATGTAGGAAAGGATGAGATAGTTCTTGCGGGTGCATTCTGGATACCAAAGATCAGTGGATTTGTTCCTCGCAGCGTGGGTATGGCCTATGTTTTATTCCCTGAGGAGGCTACCCATTAACAGCACAACCATCACCAGTGGGAAGTTGCTGAGGCAGTTGGCAGAGACACTGACTGCAAAACTCGATTTTAGGAAGCACAGTTCTCTTAACATAAAACCCAACTCCTCCATCGTGCAGCAAGGAACCACTGCCATCATCATGCTTTACTTTATAATGTGCATTTGTCCTAACACAATAGAAATTTCTAGTGTTAATCTATTTAATTCTAAAAGAGCCCAAAGGCAGTGACAGAGCACAGCCATGGTCTGACACTATGACACAGAAGCAGGGACTGCATACTGTACTGCGTAAGCCAACACTGGCTTGACCACTCACTGCATCAAACATTTGGAGCTGGAGGAATTTTCTATATTTCTTAGCTATGTACTACAAAATGCAGTTTCCTGACATTTTGTTTACTCGTTCTCTCAGTTATCATAGAAGTAATCTATTCCTAATGCTGGGCATGTCTCAGCGCACCCAGACATGTAGTGGATGGGGTATCTCTGCCAATGCCCATGCATTCTTTAAATGTTCACATCAAAGGGTGTCATTGTAGGAAACTACTCAACCTGGTGCTTGGCCAAAAAAAGAGGGAAAGTGGAAGGCACAAGACCCTACCTTCTGAACTTTAGACAAGCATTGGTTCACTATTATATCTAGATTTTACATGATTAGTTGGCTGCTCATTGTCAGCAGAATGGTTTTGTAAGGCTTCAGGTGTGCAAAGCTGAATATTAGTAGGAGTGCAAGGCACACCTTGTCTCTGCTTGGGTTTTGGCAGCACTTACTTTTGCATTCGTACTGCAAGCAACAGCCTTTCTCGTCATAGACCTGTTTGGGTGCTAATCCACTGTCACATGTAATCTCCTTGACGGGTGGGCATTCAACATGCTGCAGGGTGATGTTCCCGCCAAGTTCGCAGGTTGCGTTAGTGCATTAGTGAATCCTCCTGAGGCGGAAAGCCGGGAGAGTTGATAGCGATATTTTAACGATTTTAAAAATATTGTGATACCGGGTATTTTAGAATTACCTGCTCTTGGGCACATAACGCTGCTATTTCAAGCACCCTCGCACAGCCGAATTATCGCTGTAGCGGGTGAGTGTTTGTTGTGTTTTTTTGCCGCCATTCCCCGACCCAGCAGACCCGCCCACTCGCGCTGGCCACGCCCCCTGCGCCGGGCTATTTAAACTTGTGCTGACTACAAGCGCTACCACTACAGAATCCTCCTGAGGCGGAAAGCCGGGAGAGTTGATAGCGATATTTTAACGATTTTAAAAATATTGTGATACCGGGTATTTTAGAATTACCTGCTCTTGGGCACATGACGCTGCTATTTCAAGCACCCTCGCACAGCCGAATTATCGCTGTAGCGGGAGAGTGTTTGTTGTGTTTTTTTGCCGCCATTCCCCGACCCAGCAGACCAGCCCACTCGCGCTTGCCACGCCCCTCCCAACACCTCTTCCACTTCCATAAAAGATGTGCATCTATCGGAAGCGCAGCGGATGAGCGCATCGGTGGCGACGATTGCGCACCGAAGGCGCTTAAGGCAAGCTTGTCTGTGCTCGTCCGTGCCAAGTCCAGGCCCAGGGCTACCCCCCTGGCTCTGACGAGCCATCCATCGCTCAAACTCCGACAGTACGGAAATACACTTCCGACCAACTTCGAAACCTTAGGTCTTCGGCAACTTGGCCACATTCCATACAATGTTTACGGTATACTAACCCTATGATAGGTCCTCATAAGTGCCCTACCTGCACTACTCCTACCTCCCTAGCCAACCCCTCCCTCCAAGTCTTAGCTGCACTTATCAATGCACGCTCTGTGCCGAAACATAAAATGGAAATCTCAGATTTTATCGAGTCACACAACCTAGACCTCCTGTTCATCACCGAGACTTGGGGTGACGACTCTTCAGGCCCGGATTTTAGAACAGCCACCCCTGAAAATTACTGTGTTTACAGACTAGATAGAATGAGAAAAAGGGGGAGGGCTAGCCATTATTTACCGGGATCACCTCAAAGTTAAATTCACTGATCTTAAACATAATGACTGTGAGGCCTTGTCTTTTTCCATCTGTCTCTCTGACAACCAATCATTTGTAGGCATTTTACTCTATCGCCCGCCGGGGTCCAGAGCTAAATTCCTCAACAATCTTAATAACCTAATAGAGGTCACAGCTGGAGCTCCTTACTTCACCATACTGGGAGATTTCAATTTCCATCTTGAGTCCAGCTGTGACCCTGATACCTCGACGCTAATTAACGATCTAGCAGCAGCCGACTTCCAGCAAATTGTCAACCAGTCTACCCATAAAGCTGGACATACTCTGGATGGTATATTCACTATTAAGCCACATATTGTGGTTGCAGACGTGATCCCTCTCATCTGGACGGATCACTCAGCAGTCTGCTTTTCCATCAAACTTAAATCCATTCCTCTTTCGACTGTTTCATCTTCTCTTATCTCCTTCAGAGATTGGAAAAATATCAACACTTCGTACCTTGCTTCTATGTTGTCTGACAGCCTCAGCACCACCGAACAGGATCCATTTTTAGCCTCTACTAACTATCTCAACAGTTTAAACACAGCATGTCACGCGTTAGCACTAGTAAAAACCTTCCATCGTAGCAGACAGCTCCCTTCGGCCCCTTGGTTCACAGAATCCCTTCGCCTTCAGAGACAATATTGCAGAAATTTGGAAAGACTCTGGCGCCGTTACTACAATCCCACGGACAAAGTCCTTTATAAAAGCACCCTTTCCAAATACAAGTATCTTATTGTCTCCGCAAAGAGCGACTACTACACCTCCCAAATCAATCAGGCAAAAAACTCTGCAAGACAATTGTTCCAGGTAGTCACTCAACTGTCTAATCCCCCCACTCCGCGCCCTGCTGTTTCTCAAGCCCTCCGTAACTCTGTTGCCGAGTTCTTTGAAGACAAGGTTATTTCTATTTTCTCAGCATTTACCCACTCTGCTCCCACTACTACCACCAATCAATGTCACCCTATTAATACTCCTATTTTTTCAAATTTTGAAGCAACCATTGAGGAACAAATCAGACGTTTAATTTCCAGCACAAAATCAGGATCACCCCTAGATCCGTGCCCCCCTGCCACTCTCAATATCATCCCAGATGCCATCTCCCCCGCACTGACTAACATCTGCAATGCTATGTTCAGCACGGGCTCCTACCCCCAGTGTGGAAGGAGGCTATCATTAAGCCACTACTAAAAAAAACCACGCTTGATCCCCTCCTCCCAGCCAGCTATCGACTCATTGCATGTCTCCCTTTCCCTGCAAAGATATTCGAGAAAACCATGAACATACAACTCTCCAAATTTATTGAAAATAACAACTCACTGGATGAAACCCAATTTGGGTTTAGACAGGGTCATGGAAACGAAACTGCCTTACTAAAAGCGGCAGATGAAATAAGGAAGACATTGGATAAAGGTGGAGCGGCAGTACTAATACTGCTGGATCTCTCCGCAGCCTTTGACACGGTCGATCATGTCACCTTGATCGACCGTGTCTCAGCATTAGGCATTCACGATAAGGCCAGAGAGCTTCTCGCCTCCTTCTTAATGGACCGTCCACAGACAGTAAGAATGGGCCATTTTTTCTCCCTTACCTTCACCCTTCCTTGCGGAGTGCCGCAGGGATCCTCGCTAAGTCCGACACTGTTTAATATTTATGTTGCGGACTTGGCGAGGGTGATAAAAACCTACGGTATTGCCCTCACGACCTACGCCGACGACACACAACTGGTGCTATCGGTGCACAACGATGGCGCAGCAGTTGCTGCCAACTTTCAAGAAGGAATGCTGGCAATCAGTTCCTGGATGTCATCAAACTGTCTCAAACTTAACTCTGATAAAACAGAGGTGATGACATTCGGGAAACTGGAACCTACTTGGTCCCCCATATGGTGGCCAACGAAGATGGGAGCTCCACCAGTACCTGTCACTAAGGTCCGCAATCTTGGAGTCACGTTTGACCACAAAATGACCTTCCATCATCATGTCAACTCTGTGGTCTCCTCATCCTTTTTCATCCTGAAAAGGATCAAAAAGCTGTTACCCTACCTTCCCACTTCAGCTGGCAAAACCTTAATTAGCATGTTGGTTTTCTCAAAAACAGACTACTGCAATGCCCTTTTTCTGAAAGCCCAGGAAAAAGTCCTTAACAGGCTGCAGTTAGTTCAGAACGCCTCAGCCAAAATCTTATTGGGCATCCCTAAGTTTTCTTCAATCTCCCCTTACATTCAACAACTGCACTGGCTACCTGTCAAGAGCCGCACAAAGTTTAAGGCACTGTGCATCGCCTATAAATCTATCAATAACCTAGGCCCACAGTTTCTTAAAGACGCCCTCTGCCCACTTGAAAACCCAAGAACGCTTCGTTCCTCCTCTGCCCATCTGTTCAAGGTTCCGCGAACCAAAAGAGCCAACTGGGATGACAGATGTTTTACGATTTCCACTGCTAAACTCTGGAACACTCTCCCCTTCACATCAAAACGGCTCCCACACTCCTCAGCTTTAGGAAGAAATTAAAAACCTGGCTTTTCTCACGGTAAATTTCTGCCACAGCATCATTCTGTAGATTGAGCGCCGAGACACCTCCGGGTATTTGCGCGCTATAAAAAACGCAAGAAACATAAACATAAACATTTGTTAATTTCCCATGTTTCACCAATCTGTAACAAAAAAGTGGTTTAAGTCTTTGAGGTAGAGACTCCCAAATATGTGTCATTCTTTTTTACCTAAGATTGAGTACTACTGTCATCACGTCATATCAATTGCCCGGACAACGATATCAGCATTTTTGATTTTACTTACTGGGTAGGGCATGGCAGTGTCTTCATCACACTGAAGTTTGATAAATACCTTTAACAAGGAGTCCCAGCATATAAAGGCACACATTTCAGAGAGGAAGCTCACATTATCTTCCCTTTACAGCTCCATCCATTCAGAATTGTGAGACCAGAATTTGTGAGATATTATTTTATTTACCTTGAGAGTAAATAAACAAGGAGATCTGACCGAATAATAAACCCAAAAAAGCTCACTTGCAGGAATTGGCTGCCTGGTATATCAATTTACCTCTCTGTAGGGTTCTACACTTTCACAGCCCTCGGAGACAGTGGCGTCCGGACGTTTGTGAGTGGTTGGCAGCGATCCTGAGGTTGAAGGTGTAGTGGTGGCGCCAGGGCTTTCCATTGTGCTTGGGGTGGTTGCTTCAGTTGTACCTTCTTGAGTAACTGGTGTCGCAGTAGTGATTGGCGAAGTGACTTGTGGCGGTGGGATACCAGTGGTTATGAAGGGACCCTTGGACCTCACAGGTGTGCAGTCGGCACCGCAAATGGCACAGTATAAGCAGCCTTCATTATCTGTTGTATTGTAGATGACGCCTCTTGAATGATACGAGAAGCACATTTTCTAGTGAATGATAAAGTGACAACATTAGAAAATAAACAAGCTAAATAGTTCTTCTTTTGATGGTAAGAGCTGTATCACCAACAGTAAGGAAACCCCTGCAATTTACAAACCCTCTCATTTACAATATCTGGCATTAGATTTTAATGTCTTTACCTTACCAATATGAGTTTTTACACCTGCTAATGTTAATCAGAATGCCCAATTTCCTTCCTGGAATCAAGGCCAATACTATTGACCTAAACATTTTTGCATTCACTACACTGGCCTAATCACTGTATCACAGCAAAAATATATATTTACTATTTTTAACTCCTGGTATACTTACTTATACTTTCACTTCAATGTAGTAAGTGATGGAGCGGGTAGTACAAAATGTTGTATACCTCCCCCATTCTGCATGAAAATACTAATTGAATAATCTATTAATTATAATATTATTAAATGAGTTTGCATGAATATTAAACAAACACTACTAATGTTCAAATTACACGTGGGATTGCATATTGCATGGCTAAATAACCTTTATGACTAAAATCTGTACGCATATTAACAGTAGTATATGTAATAAATAGAATACTGCATGATATATGTTGCTTTTGTAAAAATGTCTGTGTAATTTTGCCCGAGAGGAGGACCGAAAGGGTGAATATAAATGCTTTAAATGTTGCTATACGCTAGATAAATACAAACACATAGAGGGATTAGTAAGAGGTTAACATTAGATTTATTATTTCAATGCATTACTTACTCTTTTGTGTTTGTTTCGCTTAAGGTGGCGCTTGGGCCTAAATTCTAAAATGGCCGCCGATGTGACACGACGAAGTGGCCACTGACCCACGAGGCATGGAGTGAAGTGCGCAGAAGCGACAAAGTCTTCCAGACCTCGTCGTGAACCCTGATCTCTGTGTACTAAAACAAGGACACTGTGGTATTACGGCCAAGACGAAAGACAATAGACTTTCACAGAAAAACAGAACGGACCGACTTGTGACATCACCCCTTGAACTGTACCAAAATCCCCAAAAGACTCAATCGAACGATCTCAACCAACCAATTACGACCGTAGTAAAATAACAAAATGTATCTTCTTGCTTTGATTTTATTATAAGAATACACGGAAGAATATAGAGGGTCTCAATCGTTCTTTCCGATGACAACGACGACGACGGTGACGCTACGTGAACTCTACTACTTAGGGTGACTGCTGCGTTTTCCTGAAACCTAGATGGTCCGGATGCTGCCCAATTACCTGATGACTACGAACTTTTCCTAACTCCATGGGCACTGACAGATGCTTTCACGTCTCTGGTCTTTACCGATCTTTCGAGACTGTAGCGTGCTGAGCAAAGAACTTTGAACTTTGAGACAAATGACGACAGATTTGAATATGCAGACCCAATGATTTAGAGGACTTCAGATAGCCAGATTAGGTAAATATGATGCTCTGCGATTTACTTGAAATTTGATATAAACTTTCCAAACGCAAATTTAACTCTTCAAAGAAATTTTAGATAAACAGATATTGATTAACAAAAAATGAGTTTGTGGTTTATTAAGAAGGGTAAGATCTAAATCTTAAGATTTGTTTTAGATGGTTCTAGATCACCATCAACCAATCCAACTATTTGGTCCATTGACCACGTTGGAGGAGTGCCTTGATGTTTAGGATTAAGATCTGTATGTGGAAGGGATATTGATGTATATTTTGTAAATTAACTTTTCTTTCCCTATAGGTTATAAGGTGTTCCCCTCACATGTCGAGCGCTCGAACCGCTCATCCCTCCAACTGCATGCAGACCGGTGAATGGTTAGTGTGAGTGTTGGTGTTATGGGCCCCACCAATGACTGCATGTGTGAATGAGTTAGTGTGACATCGGGTCTGTGACGCAGGGAGGATACTGGTACGAGTTTGCTTTTCCCGTTACCAGGGTTTTTGCGCTCCATCAGTTTTCTGGTAGCAAGATGATGGTTATATTGTTTTGGTTTGGTGATTATTGCTAGTAAATTGCTTATTGATTATTGATTAGTATTGGTTTATGTATTAACACTCTATGTTGAGTTACGTTGAGTTCTATGTTGTTTGACGACTTCTGGGATGTAGGAAGTCGGAAGTTGTAACTGTTCCGTAGTAGAGCAGAGGTAAGCGTTGGTCTCGGGAAAGACGGAATTGTTGTTGCCCTGTAGGTACACAGGGAAAACGTGTGACGATTGGAGTTGCACGACGCATTGTCTGGGTTCGATTTGGGCACATCGTCGTGTGTTGCCATTAGGAAGATTTTCTGTATGAGAGAAATGTATGGTAGCAAAGGTCACCTGTGAAATGTTGGTCTTAGGTACCAGGAGTCCAAAAAGGAGCTCTGATTATGCTAATCACTGGAAAGGTAATAGGTGTTCCCTACGCTTGCTAGAAGGATAAAGTAGAGGGAAGTGCTAGTTCATTAACGTGTGTCATAATTCTGTAGTAGGACAGACTGTTCGCTGTTCCCGGGAAAGACAGAATTCTGTGTGAATGAACTACGTTTTCTGTGTGAAAGTGCGTGAATGAAATTGCATTCAGGTTAATTGTGAAACTCTAGTTTTATTTCTCAGGAGCATTACGTTTCCAACTAGGTGTCTTAATTCTGGAGAAACGGTTAGCTGATGCTTGCTAGAAGGGTGAAGTAGATGGATGTGCTACTTTATCAACGAAAGTAACGATTCCGTAGTAGGGCAGAGGTAAGCACTGCTCTCGGGAAAGATGGAATTCTCGTGAAAAAGGTCATCGACTATTCTTTGGTTAGCGAAACAGACAATGGTGGTGTTTTTATGTCGTTACTAACAGATTTGTAAGTCAGAAGAACGTAAGAAAAGCTTACCGATAAATTTTGGAAAGGAGGGGTCAGCAGGAGCAGGAGCTGCGACAGCGAGAGAAGCTGACGTCAGAAAAACCACGCTGGGATTGGCTAGTCAGTAAGAAACGTAGACGCCCCTGATTGGTGTGTTAGCGTATGCCGTGCTAGGAGTGGAGAATTACAGGGTGATGTAGGCGCTGCTGATTGGTGCGTTAGTGTGAGACGCGCTACGATTGGTTAAACAACAGAATAGTTGTAGGGAAAAACTAGCGATACACGGAAGTCGAAATGATGTATTACGATCCACCAGAGAAAGAGAAAAAGTCCTGGTTTGGAAAAATCAAGAGATTATTTAAAAAGGACAAACCGATTGTGACTAGAGAGGGACAGTTGATTCCTCCACCGAAATCGCCCGCATCCTTTATGGTTGCGAAATATGGATATCATACATGTATTTGGTTGGACAATTGGGCGAAGTATACAAAAGATGATGGAGATTTAGCATTTCCAGAGCATGGTTCATTTAATTTAGCGGTTTTGAGAAATTTGAGAGAGAGAATGATGAATCTAGAACCGAGACCTAGACCAACACAGTTTGAAGCATGACGGAATGGGAAGATGAGATGCATGGCATAGAAAGAGGAGTGGCGGAAGGTATAGGTACATGTTTGGTAGATCACATGGACAAGAAAATCATGATGACAGAATGAAGAGATGGCGAAGTGCAAATATGGCTGATGGTTTGTTTCCTGTGAGACATGTTGAAGACGCTAGTGGTAGAAAATGTACGGAAAAGAGACATAATAGAGAATCAGGAGGGTATGGAGTGAATGAATCGGAGGATGATGTTCTTGACAACATATTTTATAAAAATCCACCCCCGTATCAACCAGATTCTGAAATTTTGACACCAAGTGCCCCAATGAGAGAGACATTGCGAAGCATTAAGACTGAATCAGTACCCCAAGAGTTAGGGAAACTGAGGGGCATATTAACAAGCCAGGTGATAAAATTATCACCGCTTTAGCGGCAGAAAACTGCCGCTAAAACGGCGATAATGGGCTTGATAATATGCTCTATGGAATTCCAATTGAAGCCCATGTTAGACGTTCTTCACATTTAACATGGGTTTCAATTGGAATTTCATAGAGCATGTTATCAAGCCCATTATCGCCGCTTTAGCGCAGTTTTCTCGCCTGGCTTGTTAATATGCCCCATAATTCTTTCAGAGAAATAGAGAGAAAACAGGATAATAAGGTAAGTAGTGAAAATTCAGCAGAATTAGCAACAACCACCTTAGAATTAACCGAACAGATTAGGGAGTTGACTAAAAATTTAGAAGCCGTAACTGTTCCCGTAACCTTAGGTCCAGTAATGCCTATTTTTGATAAACAAAAAGATAATGAACATTGTTTAACGGTTCCTTATAACAGTAATAAACAGACAGAGAGGCCAAGGATAAATTCAGAGGAGAACCCATGGAGACAAACAGTAAGTACATCAGAACAGAGTACGCCTACAAATTTGACAGCAAATCCAGGTTTAGTTGAAAGACTGATAATGACTACAGATTCCATATCAGAAACCCCCAAGAGACTCAGAACGAAGCAATGAGGAGAAACCAGTAGGTCCTACTTCAGAAGAATTGAGTGAATGGTTAAGGAGTTTACAGAGAAAAGACAGAGAATCTCAAACTATAGATGTGGCCAAATTAAGGATGGGTTTGTAAGAATTAATAGTAGAGACTATCCCCACAGAAAAATGTTAATCCTATCAGGATGAAGAATTACTCTTTTTGTGCAAAAGTATAACTTGGAGAGCAAAGAATCTACATGAAAGACTAGAGGAAGTAGCAAATTAAATGGGTATAGACATTGAAAAGGTAAAGGCTTTACAAAAACCATATCGAGTAGACTTTACTGAGAAAGATATTGAAAATTTGAACACCACAGGACGGATAATCCAGATTAAAGACATAATCATTTTATTTAGAAAATGGGGAGAAGTGGATAAATGGAGAAGTAGGTGGTTTAGAAAACGAGATGATGCCTCAGAAAAAACGTTTGCAGCTTTCCCCATAAGAGAAATAGAATAGACTGTGACAGAATGCCCTATGAGAGAAATTCCAGGAGGAGGATATGTACATGTTTCGTGGACTAGGCAAGATATTTTGTCATTTACGAATGATTTCCCTCGACTACGCAAGAAGCCAGTTGAGTGGTATAGACAAGTGGACAGATTTGTAAAGTTATCAAAAGTTTTGTGAATTGATTTGAATAGCCTACCAGCAGACTTATAGACAGAGTGCAAGATTGTGATAGACTGGCCTACAAAAGAATACCCTAGAGATCCAAAGACAGGTGCCCCTGATCCGGAGGTGATGAAAAAGTTTGAACAAGTAATTACCTTTTTGAAAAACAAAGTACCTCCCAAAGAGAGTGATTGGGTAAAAATAGACCAAGCTCATCAAGAAACTAAGGAGTCAGTGCAAGCATATTACGAAAGGTTAATTCTTGCCTTTAAGCAGTTTAGTGGTGATGAAAATTTGAGTGAAAAAGATTTAAGTCATTTTGTATACAGATTTGTATATGGTCTACGTCCTGAAATTAGTGAAATGATTAAGCAGCATACAGTGGATTGGCAAAACAAGAAAATAGATGAAGTACTGAGACATGCAAAGTATTTTAGTGATGAAATTGAAGCCAAACAGCGTAAATTAAAAGAAAAAGCTATGTGGGCACAAGTAAAGGTAGCAGAAAAACAGGAAGCTCAGTTGATTGAACAAGCAAATAATGCAGGACCAAAACCAAAATTTAATGCTGGAAAAGGAAAGGGACAGTTTAATATTGAAGAAGCCAAAAAGAAATGGCCATGTCATAATTGCGAAAGAATAGGGCACCGGAAATCCGAGTGTAAATTTCCCCCGAATACTAATGGTGATAATGCATCATTGAATCCGCAGGTGCAGAAAGAGGTGAGTGGTCAACCGCAGCGACAGCAGCAGGTTGTTACCCAACAGAATCAGGTGCCAAAACCGCCTATTCCACAGAGCATAAATTCACAGAAATACAGTAATGAGACAGGATTCTACAACGAAGAACAGGTAACTAAGCTGCCGCGCGCTGGTGCTGTTTCACAGTATTGGCTACAACGCGATGAGAGTGAGTCAGAAGAAGGTTATTGACGGTGCCGAAGGGAGGAAGAAGAGTGCGTACTTGGCGCAACTCTAGAAGTAGACCAGACAGGCCCTTTTGTGGACCGAAAGGTAAATGATGAAAATATTACTTTTCTGGTAGATACTGGTGCTACTCGATCAACTGTTAGGTCAGCTGATGTTAAGAATCTTCCTCTCTCGGATGAAACAATCCAAGTGGTTGGAGTATCCAACAAACAGATCAAAAGGTATCTCACAGAACCAATAAAGGGAAATTTTCCAAAATGCACGGTTTTGCCGTGTGCGATTCAAGTCCTGTAAATTTATTAGGAAGAGACCTATTGTGCAAAATGAATTGCACTATATTTTGTACCCCTGATGGTATAGCATTTGAGACCCCTGATGAAGACGTATTGTATAAAATGACTATGGCTAATATGGAAACTGAGGTTACTGAAGCCTATGCTGTATTCAACCCTGATGAATTACCAAAAGAATTGAAACAGACAGTGAAAGCAGAAGTCTGGGATTTCACAGGAGAAGATGTAGGATTGATGAGGAACGTGGATCCTGTAAAAGTAACCGAGAAGGAAGGAATAAGTTACCCAAATGTTCCTCAATATAAATTGACACCTGAAATAATTGAAGGAGTTACCCCTATAATTGAGAAAATGATTAAACAAGGAATTTTGAGAGAAATAATGAGTAGTCCATGTAATTCACCAATTATGGGACTGAAAAAGCCTAATGGAAAGTTCAGGATAGTGCAGGATTTGAGAAAGATAAACAAAATTGTTGTGTCATGCTGTCCTATTGTACTAAATCCATCTGTGATTTTGTATCAAATTCCTCAAGATGCAGAATGGTACACAGTAATTGACTTATGTCACGCTTTCTTTTCCATCCCGTTGCACCATGATAGCCAGTAAAGTTTTGCGTTTCGTTTCGGCGAACGTATTTTGGCTTGGTGCCGAATCCCACAGGGGTATACAGAAAGCCCCTTGATAGTTAATCAGATATTGAAAAAGTCTTTGGAAGATTTAGAAATGCCTGAGAATTCAGTGCTGGTCCAGTATATCGATGACCTGCTTGTGGCATCGAAAACTCGAGAAGCCTGTGGAAAGGACACCATAGCATTACTAAATCATTTGGCAGATGGAGGACTTAAAGTGTCACCATCGAAATTGCAATTTTGTCAGAAAGAAGTGCAATATTTAGGTCACAAAATTGAAAAAGGATTGAGGAAAATAACAATAGACAGAATCAGAATAATAAAAGGAATGAGAGCCCCAATGACGCAAAGAGAAGTGAGAATGTTTCTTGGAATGGTTGGATATTGTCGACAGTGGATAAGTAACTTTTCCCTGATCGCAAAACCTTTGGTACGCCTGACAAGAAGTGATGTGAGAGATCCCATTGACTTAGATAGGGAAGAACTAGCAGCAATCAAGAAATTGAGAGACAGTTTGTGTGAAGCGCCAGCGTTAGGAATGCCTGACTATGAAAAGGAGTTTGAGTTGTACTGTAGTGAGAGGAATGGATGTGCACTTTCTGTATTGGAACAGAAACATGGAAAATTGAGTAGACCAATTGCATATTTTCAGCTATACTAGACCCTGTAGCTGTAGCCTTGCCAGGTTGTTAGAAAACAGTAGCTGCTACTTGCAAAAGTCTGGAACAGAGCGAGGGAATTGTGATGGGATATCCTGTGCGAGTGTTTGTACCTCATGATGTGGCAATCCTTTTAACAAGAAGTCGCACTCAGTTCATGACACATAGTCCGCTGACTAAGTATGAGAAAGTCATATTAGGTGCAACAAATGTGAGCCTTGTGAGATGCCTGAATGTGAATCCTTCCACGCTATTGCCTGATGCTGAGAATGTTGAAATCAGGGACGAAGTGGATCATGATTGTTTCGATGTATTGGATTTCTGTACCAAACCACGTCCTGATATAAAAGATGTACCTCTGTCTGAGAGTGATGTTTGTAGATGGGTCATGTTTGAGAACAGACAAAGGAAATCTGAGTGCAGCATATACAGTATGCACAGTTGCAGCAGTAATGGAAGCATCTTACCTGAAGGGAGTAAAATCAAGCCAGGTTGCTGAACTTGTTGCCTTGACTAGAGCCTGCAAGATCGGAAAGAATGTGAGAGTGACTGTGATAACTGATCGTTAGTATGGTTTTGGTGTGGTGCATGACTTAGGCTAGATATGGCTGCAGAGAGGATTTCTGACTTTAAGTGGAACTCCTATAAAGAATGCTGAAGTGGTTGGAAAGTTGCTTGAGGCGATACAGCTGCCAAAGCAATTGGCTGTTGTGAAGTGTGCTGCTCATGTGCAGACCGCTGATTATATCGCGGTCAGAAACAAATATGCCAATGATATGGCCCGATATTGTGCTCGAAATCAGAACTCAGTGAACAGGGAAGAGAGGGAAATAAATTATTTCCCCCTAATGTTTACTAACATTGTAGATACCTGGGAAGAAATGGGGCAATTGCAGGAAGAAGCAGGAGATGAGGAAATGAGACAGTGGGTAAAACAAGGAGGAAACAGATCCTGTGTGGGTTTATCGCGATGAAAGACCAGTCATGCCTGATAGCATGCTGTCTGCCATGGCACGGATGTATCATGGACAGGGACACATAGGGAAGGACGCGATGATTTGGTCCTTCAAGCAAACGTGGTACAATGCAAAATTTAGACTTGTAGCTGAGAGTTTTTGTCAAAGATGCCTTATATGTCAGCAGTTCAATCCAGGAAGGAAAACAGTGGTAAGCCTAGGAACGATAGGTCGAGAAGGAGGGCCTTTCACCAGAATGCAGATTGATTTAATTGAGATGCTGCCCTGTAATAGGTTGAGGTATGTTCTAGTAATGGTCGGCTTGTTTTCTAGATGGGTAGAAGCATATCCCACAAGAAGGAGTGATGGAATTACTGTAGCAAAACTGCTTTTGAGGGAAATCATCCCTAGATTTGGGTTCCCAGTTACAATTGAATCAGATAGAGGAAAGCATTTCCATAATGAGATCATGAAATTGATTTGTGAAGCATTGAATGTACAACAGAAACTACATTGTGCCTATCGCCCAGAGGCTTCTGGTGTGGTGGAACAAATGAATGGCACTATTAAAAACCGAGTGGGAAAAATGTGTTTAGCCACAGGTTGGAAATGGCCTGATGTCTTGCCTCTGGTACTCATGACTATTAGATCAAATCCAGATAGAACCACATTAAATAATCATGGGAAGAGCAATGCGCCATTTATTCATACCAGTCAACAAGCTGTTGCCTATATCTGATGACTTGGTGTTGGATTACTGTAAGGGCTTGCTGACGCAGTTCATTCTGTGTTTCATCAGGTTGGAGCAGATGCCACCACCCTTGAAAAGAAGCAAGCCCATGATCTGAACCCAGGAGACTGGGTGAGAATTAAAGTACACAGAAGAAGGAACTGTCTGGTCCCACGTTGGGGAAAACCACGACAAGTAATTTTGACTACAACAACAGCTGTGAAGTGTGCTGGAATCAAGAACTGTATTCATGCTAGTCACACACTGAGAATCCCAAATCCAGTGGATAACAAAGAAGGAGAATATTTTGAGGAATCAGAGACTAGTTCTGAATCGGATGCTGAAGAAACAAGAACAAGAGAAAATCCTGAAAGGGGGGAGTCGGAACCAAGTTTAATCGTTGCCCCAGAGAATATTCCCTTCAGACGAAGATTACAGATTTCTGATACCAGCTCAGACTCAGAGACAGAACACATACCGGTATGCTCCGGAAAGGAGAAAAGCAGTGAAGAGATAATCAAAGAAGTTATTGATAAGGAAATTCCTGATGAAAAACTGAGAGAAATTCCACCTGAAGTAACAAAAATAGATGAACAGGTGCCAGATACAAAAAGCGAGGGAAAGATTCTTGCGGAAGACTCCCAAGGAGTTGTAAGGAATTCCAACATCCAGTTAGAAGAAGGGACAGGTAGTCAGCAGGAAGATATTGTGCAAGAAACACGAGGAGGGACAGAAGTAGGAAAATTAAAAGAAGTGGTGGAAAGAGGAACAGCTGAAAGCAAAAAGCAAGTTGAAACAGAATCAGAGGAAAGTGATGAGGAAGTACCAGAAGGTCGAGTCCTGAGAAAAAAGCATGGAGAGCTGAAAAGAGTGATAAAGGAAATTAATCGAAAAGATCAGCAAGAGATGAAATCTGGCCTAACAAGATAAAGAGATTAAGATATCGACTGACACGAGTGAATTCACCAAGAGCAGGTGAATGAAGTATCAAGTCAGGAAAAATTGAAAAATTAGAAAATAACTACAGCAGACAAAAATAAAAGAACAAGAAAGCCCAACCAGAAGTATAAGTCGCCAGAATGGTGGTATGTGGCCTTGCCTGAAATAAAAGAAGAGGCGGATAGCCAAGAAAATCCAGAGGTGACTGTACCGGAAGTGGTTGAGGAAGATGAAGAATCGGAAATCCTGAGAGTTACCATGTCCGATATTGGAGAAGAGACGGATGTTCAGGAAGTTCTGTATCAAGATTATGAGAGAAAAGTGAAAGACGATCAAATGCCAAACTTAAGACGAAAGAGCTGCTAATGGAAAGAAAGTAGAATACAGGAAAATACATAACTGATAGAACCAAGTAGGTGCTTAGAGCCTTGGGTTAGACAAAACTAATTGTGAAGTAGAAGAGGCTAAGTCAAAAGACACTGATCATTTTGCAAAAAAGGAAAACACTGAAAGTAGAAAAGCTAAATGTGTATTTTTAAAGAGATGGTTTAAAATGTGTTGTTGTTGTACAGGATTACTAATGCTTCTATGGAATGTGTTAGCATTACTGATTTCATTTAAGGTTACGATAGACACAATAGAAGGACACGGTGAGAATAAAACTAATAAAGAGAAGGTTCAGAAAGTATATCCGACTAGAATAGATAGGAACTATCTACATAAAGACAGGTCTATAAATGATTTCTCTAACAATGTGTTTTCGAAACTTTTGTATGAATATGTAAAAGACAATGGATGTGAGGGATTGCTACATTTGTATGCAGTTACCTGCATCTGTATCAGAGGGAGTGACCTGCCATCACCTCCCTGTAACAGATGGAATAACATGTAGGGGTCGATTCCGATCCTGTATTTTTTTTTCCCGTCCGACCCGTGAAGTACGATCCGTACGCGAAAAAGTACATACGGATTGGCCCAATCCGTACGAATCGTACCTGGAAAATTAGTATGAGACGGACCTGGACACTTCTCCGTACAAATCGTAAAAATGAAGTCCGACCGTACTAGTACGATCCGGACCGGCATTACAATTTACGATTCGTACGGAAAACGGCCCGTACACGGAGAATGACTTTGGCCGCTATGAAGCGAAGTTTGTACACACCGTACCCCCAGCGCGAATGTACGGTGCGTACCCCCCGCGCATAGATATGCACCGTACCCCTAGTGCGAATGTACGGTGCGTACCCCCCGCGCGTAGGTATGCACCATACCCCCAATGCGAATGTACGGTGTGTACCCCCCGTGCGTAGGTACGCACCGTACCCCCAGTGCGAATGTACGGTGCGTTCCCCCCGCATAGGTACGCACGGTACCCCCAGCGCGTAGGTACACACCGTACCCCCTGTAGGTACACACCGTACCCCCATTGCGAATGTACGGTGCATACCCCCAATATCGCGTATGTACGGTGGATGTTGCGGGTACGCGATGTTGCGGGTACACACCGTACATACGCGATGGCGGTCTACAAACCCGCACCATACAGAAGCAATGGGGTGTACGCACCGTACATAGCAATGTCCGTGTACGTGCCGTACATACACTACGCATGGGGGTGTGTGGCCGTACGACTCGTACTCCTGTAGCGTACTGAAACACGGACACAGTAAAACAGCACAAGGAGGGCCTATTTGACTCGCACAACACCACAAAACACGTCTACACTGCAGAAAAAATGAAAAGGACTGACCTGGACACATCCAAACAGGCAAACAGGGGGGTAACCTCACAACCACCCCTTATAACACACCCACCAAAAATTCAAAATGAGCCCCACCCACAAATGGACCAATAAAAAAGGACCACACACAAACTATGAGCCTTTGCAACAGACTCACTACTGCTACAGAGCACACACAAACCACTGCACCCATCCACCTAAACATAGACACCTACACACACACCCCTTCACACATACCCCCTCTCCACATTCACACACACACACCATCACATTCAGACCCACACACCCACAACCATCCACACCCTCACCCCACACCATGCCCACCGACAAGAATCCAAAGTTCACAAGGGAGGAGCTGGACATCCTTGTCAACAAAGTCATCAGAGTCGAGCCAGAGCTGTTTGGAACATTAGTCAGACAGTCCAGCATAGCCGAAAAACACGCCTGTGGCAGAGGATCGTCGAGAGAGTGAATGCTGTCCCACCCATCAGAAGGACCAGGAATGAATGCCAAGCCAGATGGTACGATCTGCGGAGGGCAGTCAAGAGAAAAATGAATGAAGAGCATGCCCAGACCAACAACACTGGAGGTGGCACGCACCGCAGACCAGTACATTACATTACATTACCATCCCTGGGAGGAGAAGGTGATGGCCATGCTTCCGCCGGTGGGAGTACATGGACTCCAAGGACCTCCAGAGCCTGGTGAGTACACAAACCACTTATGTAACATGGGGGTAATGGCATCCACACCCCAACTACACCTAATGCACGCAACTACCCCCAAGCCCTCACCCGCCAGCACCACAGTCACAAACAACGCCAACAACATGGGCAACCCTCCCTGTGACACCAGGCGCAGACCAGCACCAGCCACAGGGAGGGAGGAGGAGGAGGATTCGTCCGACGGAGCGTCCCAAACATCGTCAAGGCCTGCATCTGAGGGTCCCCCGGAGGAAGGTTGGTCGTCCACGGAAAAGACCGTGAGAGGCAGCGGGCCATCCACATCTCCCAGGTCACCTGGCCAGCCACCTGGCCTTCATGTGCGACAGCATCAACCCATTGACTGACATCATCTGCCACATGGACATGCTGGTCACAGTCTGACCAATGATGCCAAACACTGTTGGCTTGACTCTGATGACTTCAATTGCTAAGGATCCCATCTCCCCCTGTGAACTTTGGATTCTATGGTCCCTGCATTTCCCCAATTTTCTGTGCAAAAATCCCGCCACAGAGCTCGAAATTAAATATTTAATACTTGAATTTTCATGTTGCAGTCATTTAGCATGAGTCCACAACCTACGTGTGGGGATATGTCAAAGTATGCCTGAGTGTGGAACTAACTCCAGCCATCCATACACTTGAATCTGAGTCCGGTCGAGGACACACATGGCTCACAATGTATCACAAAATACAGACATGGAGCCTAACACACACCCGTGATGGCCTCAAGCTGCTGAGGGGGGGCCTGCTATATTGCTCTGACAGACCAATTTGGTAGAGTTACATGATGGTGTAGAGGTCATGGGTCATGTTGATGTGCCCAGGGAGGGAGTACCAGGTCTGTTTTGCGAGGTGGGAGAACTATCTCCTACATGCAGAGGTTATGTGGTTGTGATGAATGGTGGCCAGGGCAAGGTGGGCTGCATGGAGTAGGGCCAACGGGGTGTTGGATGACAAACGTCCAAGGTGGGTTCGGGTCTGGGGTTGTGGACTGCCTCCTGAGTATGGTTGAGGAGTCTGAAGGTGATCCTGCAGCACACAGTGAGCCATTGTACCTCTCTCAGGTGGACGGTGATGTGGCTGGGGCGGGGGATGTTGCAGATGAGGTGTGCGGATACACCCTGGATGTGGATAAGTTCTCCTGCATGTTTGCTGTTGTCCTCTGAAGAGGCCGGTGCTGTATTTGAACCGGCTGGTGTCCTGGACCAGGGGGACGGTCTGTCTTGCCTTGGAGTTGATTTATCTGGGGGCCATCAGCAGCATGTGGAGGGTGTTGCAGCATGAGGTACAGATGTTGGTGAGTTGCATGTTAATTGTGAGCGATGGGTCCATGATGAACACCAGCTTGCCTGCGTGGCCACTGGGTGCTGGTGCGATGCACAGACCAGTGGGACGCAAGGGGTTGACCCAGATGTAAGGGGACAATCCTCAGATGATGACCTCAGTCCCGTCAAAGTCCAGCCTCAGATGGCTGATGTTCAGCCATTTATCAACGGATCTTATGCCTTCTTGAAGTTTGGATCTGGCAATGGCTGACTGTTTGGTGAGTTTGAGGAGCAGCTGGGTGTCAATGGCATACCAGATGATGATGAGGCTGTGTGTGCATGTGATGGTGGAGAGGGGGGTCATGGAGACATTGAAGATCATCACGCTGAGAGAAGAGCCCTGTGGCATGGGCCAAATGACCCCAGTTTACTACATGTTGCAAGGTGGAGGCAGACTCCCTGGCCCTTGCTGGTGAGCTACTTCCTGAGTGAATCCTGGGCCCTCCTCTGGATACCAGTGTTGGAGATGTGTTAGCTGACAGTGTGGTAGCACATGGTGTAGAACGGCATTGAGAGGTCAAGGATGGTGGCCTCACCATTGTTGAGCAGGGCAAAGTAGTCGTTGGTGTTGGCAATGATGACGGTTGCAGTGGTGTGATTACTGTGTAAAACTGTCTGGTGCCAGTTGGCTGAAGCTGGTTGCATGTAGGAAATTGGTCAGTTGCTAGTTGAGTGTCTTCCTGGTGACATTTGCTGGGTAGGGAAGTAGGCTGATGTACCAGGAGATCCTGCGGTACTGCCGTCCGTTGTTTAAGAAGGGCCTGGGGCTCTGCATGCCTCCTGCACCCATAGAATGTGGCTAACTCAAAGGAGACATTCATGACGCCCAGGACCTGGGCTTCAAGGATGGCGAATGATGTGGTTGAGATGTTGTGTGGGAAGGGGCGTGATGGAGAGCCAGAGTGGATGGTGCACATGATCCTGGTTGTGTACTTGATGCTGACGGGAGTCCATGACCTGAGGGGTGTTTGTCCAGCGGAAATTAGTGCTGTGTGACTCTGTGTGCCAAGGCTGTTGTACAGGGCTGTAAGGAAAATGATGTCTCTTTGTGTTGCAAGGTTTGCACAAGAGTCCGGCTCCGTCTGTAGGAGTCCAGTAGGTCTGCCTTGTCCCAGGTGCCTTAACTGCTGTTGTGCTTCACGGGAACGTCCGTCAATGTGGCAAGATTGATGGATCTGTTGCCGATCCAGTGTGTGAGTTTGCAGGGTGTGGCGATGGTGTTGTTTTGAGTGTCCCACACAGCTTGTCTGTGGCGACTTACATCCGGCATTTTTGAGGGATCGGTAGCGGGGTGAGTGGCACTGTGTTGCTTGTTGGAGACGTGGATTCAAATGTTGATGGACCAATGATGGATGGTGGTGTGTGTCCCCTCCAGCAAGAAGTTACTGGCACCCAGCCACATGTAGCCTGTGGAGGTGAGGGCCTGCATGCAGATGTACGTTGGTATGGCTTAGCGGAATTGTGGAAGTAGGCCTGCAGATCTGTAGATGAGTGTTACTCTGTGGGTTGCTAGGGAGTTGCTGCGAACCCGGACTTGTGACTCTGAGGGTGTACTTGTCAATAATTACCAATTCAGCCCCTGGGAGTGGTGTTGGCATCCCTGCGGGTGATCTTGGATCCGTCTGAGATGGCAATGAAGACGTCATGTGCTGAGGATGCTTTTGTCCAGGTTACTGTCATGAAGGTGATGTGTGGGGCTGTAGTGTTGAGGAGGTAACAGAGTCCAATGTCATGCTGGTGGATGGAGCGGGTGTGGAGTAGGAGGCACAGAACCTGGTTGGAATGATAGGGTCTGGTAGGCTGGGCAGCGCTGTGTAGGCAGTTGGAGTAGCACACTCAGCATGCAAAGGTGTTGTGTGTGGAGAGTGGCTGCAGCATGAGCCTGTTGTGTGATGTGGGTCATGCAAAGACTAGAGGGTCGTGCACTGTGCATGTTGCAGGCACAGACGGTCCGGCCTTTGGCACGGCGCTGGGGCTACAGTGGCACAGACCAAGCTGCTTGCTGCATTACAAATGGTTGGAGGGGGAAGGGCTGAGCATTTCTGAGGCGTGGGGTTTGCAGAATCAGGGCACTCGGAGTGGCGGGGCCACAGGTGAGGCAGCAGCAGGCGGAAGGGGTTAGGAATCATGCAAAAATCAACACACAAAGACAAGGAGGTCTGCAAGGCACAGTGCAACAGGTGTATGTCAAGGAAGGAGTGTCAGCTCACTCATGGGTCACTCCCAGAAAGTGTATGATCAATCACCATAAATGACAGCCACTGTGTCAGGCAACAAAATGCGGAGATGCGCAAAGGAGACACACCATCAGCAGGCATTCATGTCCCGTTGTAGGCAGCAACCTGCACAAATACATACACAACCAGGCACGTCATGCACAATAGAGATCATTAGCCATGAAGCACTGCATGCATGTTGCCAAAGTACACATACACTCATATGCTCAATCTTTGTCAATTCACCCATAGATGACGCATGCAAACTGGTAAGAGATCTGCAGTGACCGAGATGAGGCACTTTGGATTGTGCTGAACACCTTTATTCCACATACACACACAAAGGGATATGCCTCCATAGGTCAGTTGACAGAACATGTGGGACATACGCTGGACCCCCCTTCACAACACGGATGATGTAAATCCCAATGAACTGGCACACAAGGTAAGGGGATGAGCCAAACACATCCTGCTGCACACTGAGAGGCTGCAATTCCCCATAGAGCCTGTTGTTGTGATGTCCCACACTATGTCCACCCGTAGCATCTGCAATGTTTCTGAGCCAAGGTACACATACATTGAAGCCTTCCCCAGACGCCATATTCCACTACAGATGACTGTCAAGAAGGCTGACTATCATGTCATGGGAGTGATGCTACATGTCATATGCTCCATGGTGAGAAGACATGTATGCATGGTACCACAACATGCACAGAAGCAGTCACCACACATTCCCAACCTGTATCACCACAAAAAAGCCTTGCTGCAATACTTACCAAAACTGACATTTCCACATGTCCGTGCATGGAACGCTGATTCAGCCCACGTTGCAGACAACAAGTGGCAAATACCTGGGAATGACAGACACACAAGAAGTCACCAAAAATAGATTCTCAACGCACACATGGAAGTGTACAAAACAGCAACAATGTTGGACACATGTAAATTGTCAATCAAGTCTTTCTGCAAAACTGTGTTGCATGACATCATCACTCGAGTGACACATCAGAACACACATCCAAGTCATTGTGCATTCAGTTAGCTGGACACACACATTGCAACACATGCCACTCAACGCTACAAACTTGCACACTCATAGCCAGTGACTCACCATTATGAGAAGAAGTTGCATATGAGCTGACTCCGGATATCATCCCCCTCCTCCTCATCATCACTAGCCTCGTGACCAAGCCCTTGATCCTCCACGGGTGGAAGTTCCTGCTCATCCGGATCCAGGATGAGTGCCACTGCCTTCTCAACTGCCATGTTGTGCAGCATGCAGCACACAATGAAGATTTTGCAGACCTTCTCCGGGGCATAAGGGAGGGACCCGCCTGTCTTGTCCAGGCACCGGAATCAGCTCTTCAGGAGTCCAAACGTTCTCTCAATCACTCGCCTGGTCTGGCCGTGTGCATCATTGTACCGGTGATCTGCAGCTGTTCTTGGGTTGCGGAGAGGTGTCATCAGCCATGGCATGTTGGGATAGCCAGAGTACCCTACATGGAAACATCATGTAAATAAGTGAGTTACGAGATGCCATAAGAGACAAAGATACCGCAACACATAGGACAAAAATACTATACCCACCAACAAGACATGCTTGTTTGTTGTGCAGCCGCAGCATCATTTGCACCCTGCTACGCCTCATTATGCAGGCATCGTGTGCTGATCCTGGAAAAAGTGCACAGACATGGGAAATCAGCATGTTAGCAAGACACACCACAAGGGCATTTATCGAGTGGTAATGTTTGCGGTTGCGATATGCTTGTTCCTGTGCCTGTGGTGGTACAAAAGCCACATGTGTACCATCAATGGACCCAATTACATGGGGCATCTCACCCAGGGAATAGAAATCCCCCTTGACATTCCTCAACCCCTCTGGAGTCGGAAATTTTATGAATTCATCAAGGTGCTCCAACATGGCTGCTAGAACATCACGCAGGACACGGCTGAACATAGTCTGGGACATCCCACCCACATCAGCTATGGTCAATTGAAACGTACCTGTTGCAAAAAAATATAAGGCTGCCATCACCTTCATCTTGGGGGTCAGCGCAGTAGGATACCTGTGTTGCGGTTGGAGGTGTGGTGCCAGCCTGTTTGTCAGGTCCTCAATCAACTGTTGAGTGAATCTGTAACGGCGTATGCAGGCACGTTCCATCATGGCACCCAAGTCTGGCATTATTCTTGGGACAAGTGGTGCCCTGCAAAACATAGTTTTGAGGAATGAAGATTGAGAGTCGGCATACATCAATGTCAATGAACATAGCACATGCTACACTGCTAATACACATCAGCTAACTATGGAGTCGGGTGGGTGCAATACATCCAGGACACAGATGGCAGCTTGCTGGCACTCCTACAAAATGCATGATACACCTGTTGATTGTGAAGTCTACATGACATGCCCTGAAAAGATTTGGGGGCTAGTCTGAGTGAAGAGCCACAGATATCACCGGAGTGACACACAACAACATAGCTGCATTTGAAGGATGTCATCTCATCCAGACAGTTGACTGCAAGGCACACGCACAGGTCACATGGAATGTCAAATGTACATGTCAAAGAGTCCGATGAAGGGGTACACGTGACAACACAAAGACACAGCCATTGAGACAACAAACACATGTATGACAGCAAAAATATGATGTCCCATGCACACAGACCCTACAGCCTTGGTAATCCAAGTGTGGCATGGTGTGCGTAGATGTGTTACATGCCCATCTCCACACAGACCCCTGTTGGATGCACCAACAGCAGATGCCATTGACGGGACACTGACATGAAGCTCATGTGAAAACATGACACACAGCCGACATAGTCCCAAAGGGGCATGCAGATCTTGACAGGTCAGTTCATAAAGTGTCCCTGTCCCTGGCATCAGGAGACAGGTGCGGGTGTTGATGACTGTGCCACCCACTGCTGCTATGCATGACACAGTTGGACTACAGACACACATGTGGCACGTGTCAAGGTGATGTGTGGCACATCGTGCCCCATCACACATGACATGTGTCCACTGGTCAGAACACATCAATTGTGCTACGAGATGGAAGGACCTGTGCAAGATCGCTGGCTCACACACCTAGGGCCTGCACCAGAAAGTATGCAATGACAAGTACTCGATGGACATCCATGTGCGACTCGTAGCCCTCCATTCCTGGAATGTGTACGGCTGTATCACCATTGTAAGCGTGTGAAATGCATACCCGTATGTGTACGCCATGGTAGTAGACGTACTTGTACACATACGTGTACGCCATGGTAGTACACGTACGTGTAGGCACTGGTAGTACACGTACGTGTACGCAACAGTTGTACACGTACGTGTACTACCAGTGCCTCCACGTACGTGTACTACCATGGCGTACACGTACGTATACAAGTACGTGTACGCACTAGTTGTACTCGTATGTGTAGGCACTGGTAGTACACGTACGTGTACAACTGTTGCGTACACGTACGTGTACAACAGTTGCGTACACGTATGTGTACTACCAGTGCCTACACGTATGAGTACTACCAGTGCCTACACATACGAGTACAACTAGTGCGTACACGTACTTGTACACGTATGTGTACGCCATGGCAGTACACGTACGTGTAGGCACTGGTAGTACATGTACGTGTAGGCACTGGTAATACACGTATGTGTACTACCAGTGCCTACATGTACGTGTACTACCAGTGCCTACACGTACGAGTACAACTAGTGCGGACACGTACTTGTACACGTGCGTGTATGCCATGGTAGTACACATACGTGTAGGCACTGGTAGTACACGTACGTGTAGGCACTGGTAGTACACATACGTGTAGGCACTGGTAGTTCACGTACGTGTACGCAACAGTTGTACACGTACGTGTACTACCAGTGCCTACACGTATGTGTACTACCAGTACCTACACATATGAGTACAACTAGTGCATACACGTACTTGTACACGTACATGTACGCCATGGTAGTACACGTACATGTAGGCACTGGTAGTACATGTACTTGTAGGCACTGGTAGTACACGTACGTGTACGCAACAGTTGTACACGTACGTGAACTACCAGTGCCTACACGTACTTGTACTACCAGTGCCTACACGTACGAGTACAACTAGTGCATACACGTACTTGTACACGTATATGTACGCCATGGTAGTACACGTACATGTAGGCACTGGTAGTACATGTACTTGTAGGCACTGGTAGTACACGTACGTGTACGCAACAGTTGTACACGTACGTGTACTACCAGTGCCTACATGTACGTGTACTACCAGTGCCTACACATATGAGTACAACCAGTGCGTACACGTACGTGTACAAGTTCGTGTACGCACTAGTTGTATTTGTGCGTGTAGGCACTGGTAGTAAACGTATGTGTACAACTGTTGTGTACACGTACGTGTAAAACAGTTGCGTACACGTACGTATACTACCAGTACCTACACATACGAGTACAACTAGTGCGTACACGTACTTGTACACGTACGTGTACGCCCTGGTAGTACTCGTACGTGTAGGCACTGGTAGTAAACGTACGTGTAGGCACTGGTAGTACACGTATGTGTATGCAACAGTTGTACACGTACGTGTACTACCAGTGCCTACACGTACGAGTACAACTAGTGTGTACACGTAGTACACATACGTGTATGCCATGGTAGTACACATACGTGTAGGCACTGGTAGTACACATACGTGTACAACTGTTGCGTACACGTATGTGTACTACCAGTGCCTACACGTACGAGTACAACTAGTGTGTACACGTAGTACACATACGTGTACGCCATGGTAGTACACATACGTGTAGGCACTGGTAGTACACATACGTGTACAACTGTTGCGTACACGTATGTGTACTACCAGTGCCTACACATACATGTACTACCAGTGCCTACACGTACCTGTACACGTACATGTACGCCATGCCAGTGCCTACACGTATGAGTACAACTAGAGCGTACACGTACTTGTACACGCACGAATGTGTACTACCAGTGCCTACACGTACGTGTACGCCATGGTAGTACACGTACGTGTAGGCACTGGTAGTACAGGGACTACATGTATGTGTCAAACGCACTGTGCAACTGGTGCCATAGGGGTACGCGTGAAACGCACCGTACCTGTGTGTGGCTTTCAATTTTACATAGGGGACACATAAGGGACAGGTATTAGGCCCTAAATGCATGCAGGTTGCCATGGATACCGAGTTTTCTCTTCAAAATTTTCCAGCAGGTGTCCTGGAAAAGTCAGTTGGCCACTAAATACATTGTTGCAAAGTGGTTGTTAACTTGACATGATGCTCTAAATTTGAATGATGCTAATGCTGTCACTGGTGTAAAGGGATTGGAGTAAACGTAAGATGCGAATGATTCAGACCAATCACTATGTACTCCTCAAAATGAATGCCCCTCAGCAAGACAGATATAAGGCAGCCAGAAGCCATGAGAGGGCACTTGCCTGCACAACTTTCCTGTCGACAATATTGCTGCTGTCTGTGCTTCCCTGGACCATGTCTCGTGCTGTGGAGAGGGCCCAGTCATTCACCCTGGAGGAGAATGAGGCCCTGCTGGACGTCCTCCCCCCACAGTACAGCAGCCTGTATGGGAGACCAGGGGAGCAGGTGAGTTCTGAGTCCACTACCTTTGCCTATGCACCTGTTGTGTGACAGTCAATATTGTGTCCAGGTGGGACTGACATGCAATGTTGTTCAGAGTGTGTCCCGGGGGGGGGCATGCTTATGTCACTCATGCAGTGCATCATGTAGTTCCTGTGTGCACTCCTTGCTTGCATGGTTCTTACAGTGACTTTCACTGCATTGTGCATGAGACATTCAGCCTGGCTAATCCTTGGGGGCTTTTATTCATGTTGTTCTGAGGTGATTCAGTGGTCCCCCCGGTGTGACAGGTGACTGTACTCACACATATGTATGAGTTGGGTGCACCTGTGGTGAGAGTGTCCAAATGACATGTACGACCTCATGGACATTGACGTGTGTGAATGTTCCTTGTCATATAGGTGAGTGTCTATGTGAAGTGTTGCACCACAGCTGCATGTTGAAGGCTATTGATCTAACCATCTGATGTGATAAGTGAGCCGTGCTTTGTGTCTGACTTGCAGAGCTGGCACGACACCTGTGACTCCCCCCTGTAAAATGGCACATGTGCAGATTGAGGGTTGTATCCGCTGTAGTCAATGACAGGCCAGTGATCAGTGGCCGGGTGTGCCTGTCTAGTCTGCTGAGGGTGCGTCAGTGGAGTGGGACATGTGACTGCAAGGCACCTACTGCCCATCAGTCTGCTGTTGCATGTGCTGCACAGTGTGTGGCATGTTCATTGAGTGTTTTGCACCCCTCATCCCACCTGTAGACTTTCAATGCCATGTACTGCATTGGCGCTTGCACACAGGCCACTTGCATGTTGTGAATTAGGCTATTCCTGTCTACATCCAATGCCCTGTTCAACATTTCAAAGATGTTCTCATGTGTGTTTCTGGGACATGGAGCAGGTGTATTGATGTTGTGTCACTTTGTCATCCTGACAGGTAACTGCCTACGAGAAGGGGGTCATCTTGACCAACGTCGTCAGGGCCGTGAGGACTGCGGGGGGGCGTGATCGGCAGCTGGCCCAGGTCCGCAAGAGGTGGCAGGACATCCAGTGCTGGACCCGGCGGATCGTCCGGGTCCAGCTCAAGCTCTCTCCACCTCGCCGCCACGGCAGGCGCCGACACCTAACCCACCACATGAAACGTGTCCTGGCGGTGGTCTTCCCTGACCTCGATAGGCAGTTACAGGAGGAACTGCAGCAAGGAGGGGGTAGGTACATGGCTTTGTGTTGTGTTATGTTTTGCCAGCTTTAGGAAGTGCTATTTTGCATGAATACACACCCAGAGTTCATATGTGCAGTGCATTTTCTCTTTCAAAATGTCACCTGGGGATCTTTTTCATCCCTTCCTCTCCTTTACATGTGTCCCCTGGTGTGTGTGTAATCACATTTGCACATGGTCATCTAGGGTGCCAGTACATCTAAGTGCACATTGCTTTCTGCATCATGTGGGAGGGTGGTCTGTGACTTGTGTCGGTGCCTTGCCTGTGCCATGACCTGTTCACTATGTAGGGGGTCCATAGTTGTTGTCACAGATGCAGATTATCATCATAGGAGTGTGAGCTTTCAACTGGACACCCTTGCAGCATGCATGTGTAATGTTGTGGCCTCAGACATGATGTGCATGAGTGTGAGATATGCATAGTGCCATGACGGTTGTACATGGTGGAGTCATCTCAGTCCAGGACCATGGAGCAGTGTGCCCATTACAGTCCCCTGAGACACCCTGGCCTCCTAATCATGTGTGTCATCCAACACTGTGCACATTCTCTGTGTGTGCTGCATAGGTCTGCCTCTGTGGCATTGTTTCCTGCCCTAATTTTATTTGGTTAATGTGTGCTACATGTGTCCACTGGACAGGGATACAACATTTTGCTTGTGCATACTCACACTGGGCAGTGCCTGTGTGGCTATTCACAACAATCTGTGTTGTCAGCCCCACGAGGTGATGTGGTGTGAAAGAAGCAATTTGGCAAGCACAGTTGTTGTAACCCTGAATAAGAGGTGTCACTTCTTGATCTGTATAAATCACATAGACTCAGGTATTGGGGGAGGGGGGTGCGGGACAGGCATACATGTGCAACTCTGATTTTTCAGTGGCAGGTCTGACTTGTGTGGGAGAATTGCCTGTACTAAAATACACTGGGCAGTGCCCCTGTGATGCTGGCCAGTGCTCAATGTACCTGCTTTGCAGCCTGTGTCATTTTTTTGCCAACAAGAATCCTGCTCATACATTTTTGGCACTTGTGTGGTTCAGATGCAACGCAGTTTGGACTGTGTGTGCTGACATCTGTGTGTACATTCAGGCTTGCCATGAGGGTGTCCCCAAAGTACATCTGGCCCTTTTTACCAACCAATTTCAGGCCCATTAGCTTATGCATTGTCCTGGGTGTGGACATGGGTGCCACTCCAGATGACAGGCAGTAGGTCATATGTGTAGCCAACTGTGTAATCAGGTGACGGATGGCCTGGTGACAACTGACATGAAAGTTGTTACTCTTCAAGATTTTTACCTTGGCGCTCACAGCACTTGTCAACAGTTGTTCATGTTTCACATGTGGAAATTAGTTGATTTGTGTTAGGAACACTAATATGCCTGCATGCAATATGTCGCACATGGCAGTGCACACAAAACTACATTGACACTGTCATGGAATGAGCTGGCACATTTTCAATGAAGCCACTGTTATAAATAAATGCTGTCACAGATTCTCCATATACATGTGCCCACGGTGGTCTAGATTTTTTGAGACTCATTAGTTGTCGGTGATACAAAGTAACGAGTGTCAAGACGTCCAGACCTCCGTGGGCCCATGTATATGTACTTTCTGCAACACAATCTATTTCTAACAGTGGCTCCTCCGAAAAGGTGCCAGCTTCTTGAATGACAGTGTCAATGAACTTTTGTGTTCACTGCCTTGTGCAACATCTTGCATGCAGGCACATCAGTGTTCCTTTTGCAAAATGGCCAATTGGCACATCCCAAACATGTAGATTGGTGTCAGGACTGTCAGACCAAAAATAAGATGTAAGCCTTTTGTAAGGTCAAGGGTGCTGGAAACGAACGTTCATAAGAAGAGGCGCGGCTCCTTAAGCTTATTTAAGGATCGAGCTAAACCCAAGATTACCGCCAACACTGGACCGAAGGAGCTGCAGGTTAGCGCTCTAGCGTACCACAAAGATTATGAAGGTGCAGGTGTGGAGCAGTTGCCACTTCGCACTTCACCGAGAAGCTGAGGAGAGAAGGTCGTTGTTTGGCAAGCGTCGTGAAGTCAGTCAGGGATAAGACACTTCGTCGCGCAAATCAGTTTTTGAGCATTGTTTGTCCGTAGTGGAGTAAAGCAAAGTAAGACTGTTCCTGATATTAAATATTAAGATATTTTCCGGGAGTTGAAGTAGCCTACCTCGTCTTCGAGCATACTAGTAGCAGTTACCTACCGCAGTGTAAGGCAGCATAATTTGTGGAGAATCAACAGAGCAGTATCAACCGTATAAGGCATTTTCATGAGAACAACTCATACCGTGTAAATAAAGATTTCAGTCAGACGTAATTTCAGAACTCTTAGTGTGGAGAGTAGTGTACAGAATAGAAAGAAAGAAAAGGAAGCAAGAAAAGAATTAGAGAGCAATAGAAAGAAAGAGAAAGAAATAAGGAGTTCCAGACACACACTGAAAACAGAATAAAATCTTGTACAGAGAAATATTACTCACCAGAACAGAATCCAGTCGAGGCGCACAGACTCGAGTCTGTGGGTAAGGGCATCGAAGGAGATATAGAATAAAGATTAATTAATAGAGAGACAGAAGGAAAAGAAAACTAATATCGTTCCATTTAGTACAGCGCCACAGAAGAACAGAAAGAAAGAACCGAGATAAAAAGAGTGAAAGAAGAGAAGCATAGGTCACTATAGACAGGGTAGGTGTCTAGAGGAGGACTACACAATACACCAACATATGGATAGGCAGAAAGGATATATGTGATTTAAATGTTGTTTTCTCTTTTAGTAAAAACTCACCTATCCAGTCCTAAGAAGATAGAAAGGTGTGAAGAGTGAAGAACCAAGAGGACAATAGTGGCTGTCTCTTCTCTGTCCCATCCCCTTTCCCCCTCTGGAATTCCTTGGTGTGTTCGCTCAGGTTATTACGCGGAACACTGGGAAGGCTAGGGGAGGTACCGGGAACTTGCGACATTCTGCTCCCGTGCTGAGAGGAAGGAGTGCCAGCAGTACTTGATATTTGGTTGCAGTTGTGTGAGTCCCAAGGTACCAACATTTGTTTGTTTTTTGTGTTCCAAGGGACTTTCAGGTCTCTGAGTGTGATGACACCTTGAGTATTGAGGTGTGTTAGTTAACCTTGAGTGCACTACTCCTGTTTCCTTCAGGGTAAACAAGAGGTGGCATGACTTCATTGTATTGCTGTGCTCACCGGTTCGCAGACACTAGCTTCTCAGTGTATTGCTCATTCAAGTTGTGGCCTTTTGTGTATTTATTTATTTAGTTATTTAATGCATTTTTATATAGCGCGGACTTTACCCGAAGGTGTCAGAGCGCTTCACAATAGGAGCAGTAATGATACATAGGAGAAAAATTACAAGTGAGCATGTTACAAAATCAAACGTTACATTCCATGAGGCAATAGTGACATTTGTGCAAGTATCAGGAGCAAACAAAATACAAGAGGTAGCAAACGATACGTTACAAAAGGAAAAAGTGACGTGTGCAGGTTACAAGAGCATACAAAGTACACAGAGGTTAATAAATGGCAGACACTCAAAACACTAAATCAAAAGTTACGTTACATGAGGCAGTGGTGTCAAAGTGGTTCCTGGTGTCAAAGTGGCATGGTGGGTCTACCAAATGGGCAGTACAGGGCTTACATATGTGCGGAGTAATCCAGCTGTTACTCATGATGCATTGCCTGATATGCACTGCGACCTATTGTTCTTGTGCTCATGTGTCAGATGTATACAGGTGACTGATGCTTTCTTGTTTCTTCTCCTTGCCCACAGCATCATCATCCACACGCGAGGGAGACACCGGCATGGACCTTGAGGAGGGACCCAGCGACAGTGCCACCAGTGCTGTGGAGTCAGCAGGAGACAGTGGCACAGAGGGCGAGGGGAGTCAGTCGGAGGACCTGTCCGGAGGCGAGAGCATGTACGACAGCGACGGGTCCCAGGCTGACATCCTTGAGGAGGCGGAGGATGCTACAACATCTGGAAGCATCCCACCATCTGTACCCACTTCCTCCATTGCCATCTCCGCCCTCCCAGTGCTCCGGTCCCTTCTGTCCATGCAGGGTCCGACCGTGTCTCCTTCGGACCAGGCACCGCAGCCCCTGCCCCTGTCACCCCTGCTGCCCTCAGTGAAGAGTCTGTGGACACACTGCACCAGTTGCAGGTTGGTCAGGCATCGATGCTGCATGTCCTCCATGAACACACTAGACTGCTCACACAGTTGGTGTCGTTCGTGGAGGGCATGTCATCAACGATGAATGAGCAACGCAGGTTTCTGCAGTCCATGGCCTCTTCACTGACAGAAGCAGTGTCTCTCCTGCGGCGCTCCGTCCCCCCCTACCCCGGACCCATCCACACTGCCCTCTCCCATGCCTGTCCACAGCACACACAGACAGTCACAGGCACACACCACAACAGACAAATCCAGCACACCACCAACTAAGGCACAGCGCACACCTCCTGGCCCGCACACTCAGGGGGATGTAGTCACACCCACAGGGTCTGGGGGCAAACGGCAGACACGCAGCCACAGTCAGAGCCTGCAGTCCTCACAACCCACTTCATCCAAATCCACTCCCCTTAGCTCCCCTGGCAAAATGTCACCCAAAGAGACCTTCATGGCTACTCTGTCCCTCAGCCCCACTGTGACACCACCCTGCAAGCAGTTGAGGAAGTCTCCGGCCAGGGGAGTTGAGTCCCTCCCCATGTCCACCACCTCCCCCGAGAGTGCTGCACTCCATCCCTCGGACACCCCCCTCCGTTGGACCTGGTGTTCGTTCCGGTGGAGGGGTTCCTCTGGACACCCTGGCTGCAGTGTGCAGCGAGCTGCTCACCACCACCTTTGGCGCTGCCCCACCCCCTGTGGTGGATACATCCCACCCTGCACCCACCACACCTACCAACCCACTCCTGTCCCTGCAGTGCCTGGTACTCCCAGTGATGATGCCCCTCCCCGGTCGACAACCCTTGAGGTGACTTTGTGCAGGCAAGGTAGGGGTGGACAGACTGGCATACGTCCACCCTTGGGCTCGAACTATGGACTGGCCAGTGGCCTTTGTAAATAGTGTTTTATTACAAGTTCTTTATTTTGTGTGCTGAATAAAGCCTTTTCTTTTAGTTTCCACACTATTGCATTTCAGGAACTTGATGTTGGTGATGAGACCCATGAAGTTGGTGTTCTGGTAATGTGTTAGGGTTCTGAGAAATGTTTTAGTATGATGGTCATGAGGTGGACCATGGTATCTGTGTGCCATCTCAATGTCTGTGAAAATATTAATTGGTAGTGTTTGTTCCTTTGGATTGTGAGACATTGTTCCAGGAAGTGTTCCTTCCTCTGTGGCACCTGACATGTTCCCTGCAAACCGTTGCACAATTGTTGTGCTGACCTATGTCAACATATCCTTTGTTGGTGACGGATCCCTTCAACAATGGCCATGCATGCTCACCGATGTCTCCTGCTAACTCGTCTGTGCCATCTTTGCCAGTCACTGTACTTGTGTTTTGTGTATGTAGGAATGGCATCAGCGACCAATTGCCCCTTTTCAGCATGATGCATGTGTGTAATCACGGCCTAACACACAAATGGCACGTGTGATGCAGGGTATTTGGGCACCTGGCTCACAATTGTGGGCATTGTATCTAGTCGCAGTGAACCCTATTCCTTACATGAGAGACATCATCTGGGTGGCTGGACCAGCACCTGGACATTCCTATCACTCCTGTGATGTGCGTGACAGTGTGTGTTCCCCTTGGCTAACTTATTTTAGTATGCATTTCCATGACTATACAGTCTGTTGGCATTAAATCCGGGTGTGTAGAGTGGGGCATCCGCCATGGGTGGGTATACATGTGTTGTATGTCCTCACATTCACAAGTGGTGTGTCATGCTGTGTGTGAATGACATCCATCCTCCTGGGAGTGGGGCACTGCTGGGAGTCCTCTGCACCCACCCCTCATATGTCTGGGCACTGCTGGGAGTCCTCTGCACCCACCCCTCATTTGTCTGGGCACTGCTGGGAGTCCTCTGTACCCACCCTTCATATGTCTGGGCACTGCTGGGAGTCCTCTGCACCCACCCCTCATGTGTCTGGCACTGCTGGGAGTGCTCTGCACCCACCCCTCATATGTCTGGGCACTGCTGGGAGTCCTCTGCACCCACCCCTCATATGTCTGGGCACTGCTGGGAGTCCTCTGCACCCACCCCTCATATGTCTGGGCACTGCTGGGAGTCCTCTGCACCCACCCCTCATGTGTTTGTCCACTGCTTGGAGTCCTCTGCACCCACCCCTCACATGTCTGGGCACTGCTGGGAGGCCACTGCACCCACCCCACATATGTCTGGGCACTGATGGTAGTGATATGCACCCACCCCTCATATGTTTGGGCACTGCTGGGAGTCCTCTGCACCCACCCTCATATGTCTGGGCACTGCTGGGAGGCCAGTGCACCCACCCCTCATCTGTCTGGGCACCGATGGTAGTGATATGCACCCACCCCTCATATGTCTGGGCACTGATGGTAGTGATATGCACCCACCCCTCATATGTCTGGGCACTGATGGTAGTGATATGCTCCCACCCGTCATATGTCTGGGCACTGCTGGGAGTCCTCTGCACCCACCCCTCATTTGTCTGGGCACTGCTGTGAGTCCTCTGCACCCACCCCTCATATGTCTGGGCACTGCTGGGAGTCCTCTGCACCCACCCCTCATGTGTCTGGGCACTGCTGGGAGTCCTCTGCACCCACCCCTCATATGTCTGGGCACTGCTGGGAGGCCACTGCACCCACCCCTCATATGTCTGGGCACTGATGGTAGTGATATGCACCCACCCCTCATATGTCTGGGCACTGCTGGGAGGCCACTGCAGCCACCCCTCATCTGTCTGGGCACTGATGGTAGTGATATGCACCCACCCCTCATATGTCTGGGCACTGCTGGGAGGCCACTGCACCCACCCCTCATATGTCTGGGCACTGCTGGGAGTCCTCTGCACCCACCCCTCATGTGTCTGGGCACTGCTGGTAGTCCTCTGCACCCACCCCTCATATGTCTGGGCACTGCTGGGAGGCCGCTGCACCCACCCCTCATATGTCTGGGCACTGATGGTAGTGATATGCACCCACCCCTCATATGTCTGGGCACTGCTGGGAGGCCACTGCACCCACCCCTCATATGTCTGGGCACTGATGGTAGTGATATGCACCCACCCCTCATATGTCTGGGCACTGCTGGGAGTCCTCTGCACCCACCCCTCATTTGTCTGGGCACTGCTGGGAGTCCTCTGCACCCACCCCTCATGTGTCTGGGCACTGCTGGGAGGCCTCTGCACACACCCACGCACCCCCTTGGAGCTGTACACTGCTGGCCAGGACCTACACATAGAACAATTTGTAGGTAACATGTTGGGCCAGTCCTCTATGGCCACATTTCTTGCATGTGTACGCCTCGTATCCAACATTTCCTGCTCCCGTAATGGGACGTGTAGTACGGACTGTACCCAAGCATGTATGCGTGGGTACGTTCCATACCTGATTAATCATGTGGCCGTAGGGGTACGCACCGTACCCACGCATTCATGCGTGGCTACGGTCCGTACCTGAGTACTCATGGGGCTGTAGGGTTACGCACCGTACCCACGCATTCATGTGTGGGTACGGTCCGTACCTGAGGACTCATAAGGCCATAGGGGTACGCACCGTACCCACGCATTCATGCGTGGGTACGGTCCGTACCTGAGGACTCATGGGGCCGTAGGGGTGCGCACCGTACCCACGTATTCATGCGTGGGTATGGTCCGTACCTGAGTACTCATGGGGCCGTAGGGGTACGCATCGTACACACGCATTCATGCGTGGGTACGGTCCGTACCTGAGGACTCATGGGGTCATAGGGGTGCGCACGTACAGACGTATTCATGTGTGGGTATGGTCCATACCTGAGTACTCATGGGGCCGTAGGGGTACGCACCGTACCCACGCATTCATGCAAAGGTACGGTCCGTACCACTGTTGGCATGGTGCCGTAGGGGTACGTATAGTACGCACCGTACCCACGCATTCATGCGTGGGTACGGTCCGTACCTGAGGACTCATGGGGCCGTAGGGGTGCACACCGTACCCACGCATTCATGCATAGGTACGGTCCGTACCACTGTTGTCATGGTGCCGTAGGGTGCCGTAGGGGTACGTGTGGTACGCACTGTACCCACGCATGTTGTTCTCACCTTCTGCGGCGTGTGCGTCGGGTGCGGTGCACCAGGTTGTAGGCAAAGAGGACCGGCATGACACGTACGATGGGGTTCATGGCTGTACGTTGCGTACCGGGGCTTCGTGGCGTTGGGTTTTGCTTTCCCGTCAGTTTTTCGCTCCCGTAGTCACAGCGAGGTACGTAGTGACGTCGGTACGAATCGTACTTGCTGGGCCGAAAACACTGCTGAAATACGTGCGGACGTCGCGTACAAGCATTTCCGGATCGGAATCGTGGGTATTTTTTTGCTGCATGGTCTTTTGTACGATTCGTACAGAAAAAGGCTTTCTGTACGAATCGTACTTCCTAGGTTGTAGAATGAGTTTACCTGGTACGAGTCGTACGGAGAAAACGCTCTGTACGACTATTCGTACAGCCTTTTTCCATGATTGGAATCGGCCCCGTAGTGTAATAGCTAGTTTGTTTTACCAAATAGGGAAATTGGAATATTATTTTTCAGATGTAGATAACATATTTTCACAAGTACCTGCGATTAACAAATTAAATAAAGTAAAGCCTGCAAAGGTGTTAGGTGAATTTTTCTTAGAAACTAAGGAACTAACATTAGAATATATTTTTAGAAATAATTTGACTTGCAGTTTAAAGAAAGAAGAAAAGACGTTCTTGGATATGGTTGAAGAAAGGTGATTTAAAATGCAAAATAAAGCACGTGAGAGAAAAGAGGAAAAGACAGTCTGGGATGTTGAAATGGAAAACACAAGCTAGTCCAACTATAGCTTTAGATTGGCCCCAGAAAGGGAAGTTGTGTATTAGAAGGAATCAAACTGCATATGATAATTACTTTGTAGGTAACAGTGAGTGCCATGATACATACCGAATCATGGGTGGATGGGGATTTAAAGGAGGAGAGGATCCAGTTTTTCCTGGGTTATATTTTATCTGCGGGAACAAGGCATATTATCGGTTGCCAGATCATTGATATGGCACATGTTATGTAGGTCTGGTTTTTTCAAAGATATTTCACATGGGAAGAGGAGAAAATGGCTTATTTTAGTTTATTAGCTCGTAGAAAGAGAGAATCTTGGTCAGAAATTGTAGGAGACATCTTTGGAGCATTGATACCAGCAGTGGGAATATCTCTGAATGCACAGAAAATTAGAAAACTATCAACAGTAGTGGATCGCTTGTCAACAAGCACCGCTGGATGATTTTTATTAGTAAATACCGAAATGGTTGCCATGCGTGCCATGGTGATGCAAAATCGACTTGCCCTTGATATATTATTGGCAAAAGAGGCTGGAGTCTGTGGAATGCTGAAAGTTCAACATTGTTGTATTTACATTCCTGACGAAAGTAAAGATCTGAAAATCTACATTAAAAATATACCTGAATTGCATGAGGAAATTACACCACTGGAGGTTGAAAGTTTTTGGGAAAAGATAGGGAAGAAACTTTCTTCTATTAAGGATTTCTTATTAAACGTAAGATTAGGATGTCTGTGTCATAAAAGAAAGAAAATACAGAAAAAGTTAAAAAAAAAAATTTGAAAAGAAGGCAGAATAAGAGACAAGAGAGGGAATTTGAAGAAGTAGAATTAGAAGAGATGAAAGAAAGCGTGTATAAAACAGCCAGAAGAGAAGAAATTGGGGAAACAGAGATGTAAACTAATTAAAAAGAATTCATTTCACTTTCTTGACAAATCGATACAAAATGTAATGGTGTGGTGATAAAATCACCAAAGGGGGGATTGATGGAGCGGGTAGTACAAAATTTTGTATACCTCCCCCATTCGCAATGAAAACACTAATTGAATAATCTATTAATTATAATATTATTAAATGAGTTTGCATGAATATTAAACCAACACTACTAATGTTCAAATTACACGTGGGATTGCATATTGCATGGCTAAATAACCTTTATGACAAAAATCTGTACGCATATTAACAGTAGTATATGTAATAAATAGAATACTGCATGATATATGTTGCTTTTGTAATGTCTCTGTAATGTTGCTCGAGAGGAAGACCGAAAGGGTGAATATAAATGCTTTAAATGTAGCTATACGCTAGATAAATACAAGCACATGAGGGATTAGTAAGAGGTTAACATTAGATTTATTATTTCTATGCATGAATTACTCTTTTGTGTTTGTTTCGCTTAATTTGGCGTTTGGGCCTAAATTCTAAAATGGCCGCCGAGGTGACACGACGAAGTGGCGACTGACCCACGAGGCATGGAGTGAAGTGCGCAGAAGCGACAAAGTCTTCCAGACCTCGTCGTGAACCCTGATCTATGTGTACTAAAACAAGGACACTGTGGGATGACGGCCAAGACGAAAGACAATAGACTTTCACAGAAAACCAGAATGGACCGACTTGTGACATCACCCCTTGAACTGTACCAAAATCCCAAAAAGACTCAATCGAACGATCTCAACCAACCAATCACAACCGTAGTAAAATAACGAAATGTATCTTCTTGCTTTGATTTTATTATAAAAATACACGGAAGAATAGAGAGGGTCTCAATCGTTCTTTCCGATGACAACGACGGTGACGCTACGCAAACTCTACTACTTAGGCTGACTGCTGCGTTTTCCTGAATCCTAGATGGTCCGGATGCTGCCCAATTACCTCATGACTACGAATTTTTCCTAATTCCATGGGCACTGACAGATGCTTGCACGTCTCTGGTCTTTACCGATCTTTCGAGACTGTAGCGTGCTGAGCAAAGAACTTTGAACTTTTAGACGAATGACGACAGAATTGAATATGCAGACCCAATGATTTAGAGGACTTCAGATAGCCAGATTCGGTAAATATGATGCTCTGCGATTTACTTGAAATTTGATATAAACTTTCCAAACGCAAATTTAACTCTTCAAAGACATTTTTTAGGGGTGGGCGGAATTTGCGAAAGTGACTTTCGCAAATTATCGCGAAAATGTAAAAAATCTCCGCAAACAAGCGGAAATATCACGAAGATGCTGAAGTTTTTTTCCTGCCTGTTCGGGGTATTTTCTGCGTGGTCGCGGCTCGCCAACTTACCCATGCGGTTGCTCGCGGGCGCGGCCATCTTGTTTTCACATTTCTCGCGGTGCATGATCGCGAGAAGAAAGACGTGATCGCGCGACCAATGACACTACTGCAGGCACGAACTGTCGCGAGACAGCGCAAATGGCTACCAGCAATCCAACATCTCGTGGAGAACGCGACCGGATCGGGAAAACTTGTCGGCGAACGCGGGGATTTAGGTAAGGCGATCGCGCGCGCGCGAGAAGGTATTATTATACAGCGCGAGCAAGAAACAAATTATCGCTAAGCTGCGGAATGCGGAAATTTTGACATTGTCGCACTCTCCGCGTAACGCGAAAATGTCAAATTATCGCAATTTCCGCGAGCGGAACGGAAATTTAGCCCAGGCCTAGAAATTTTAGATAAACAGATATTGATTAACAAAAAATGAGTTTGTGGTTTATTAAGAAGGGTAAGATCTAAATTTTAAGATGTGTTTTAGCTGGTTCTAGATCACCATCAACCAATCCAACTATTTGGTCCATTGACCACGTGGGAGGAGTGCCTTCATGTTTAGGATTGAGATCTGTAGGTGGAAGGGATATTTATGTATATTTTGTAAATTAACTTTTCTTTCCCTATAGGTTATAAGGTGTTCCCCTCACATGTCGAGTGCTCGAACCGCTCATCCCTCCAACTGCGTGCAGACCAGTGAATGGTTAGTGTGAGTGTTGGTGTTATGGGCCCCACCAGTTACTGCATGTGTGAATGAGTTAGTGTGACATCGAGTCTGTGACGCAGGGAGGATACTGGTACAAGTTTGCTTTTCTCGTTACTATAGTTTATGCACTCCATCATAAGTCTATATAGTTGATGTAATGTCATGTGATATAAAGTGTGAACTATAGTGACCCTCTACTGGAGACAGGCACTCTTTTAAGCAAAACAGATCATGCCCCTAAAACATTAGGTTCCATTAGAGCATGGTTACTCATAGTACGGCCCGCGGGCCGCCAGCGGCCCGGCAAGCCTTCCTTGGCGGCCCGCGGACCTTTCAGACATCCTACCTGTGTTTAAAAAAAAAAAAAAAATAGTGTTAGCAAACACTGCTGGGTGCAGCAGCCCGGATTCTGAGACTCTGCTCTGTGGGGGCCGGGGGATTCCAGTGATTGTCAAAGTGGAGATGCAGGGGCCTAAGAGGTGAAATACAATGAAGCTTTATTAACATGTAAACGGTCTTTTAAAGACCTGTGAAGTACTCGGGTGTGGCTGTGTGTGCGCACTGGGAAGCTGCCTCAGTGTGGCTGTGTGTGCGCGCTGGGAAGCTGTCTCAGCCCGGGCTGAGGGCTGACACACACATGGCGTGAGATGACAGAGGGTGACAGAGGGAGGGAGAGGGAGACAGAGGGAGGGAGACAGAAGTTGACAGAGGGTGACAGAGAGAGGGAGGCAGAGAGGCGCAGTCTGGGGGAGACAGGGAGGGAGACAGAGGGAGAGGGAGGGAGGCAGAGGGAGGGAGAGAGGAAGGGAGACAGAGAGAGGAAGGCAGAGAGGGAGGCAGAGAGGGAGACAGAGGGAGGGAGACGGAGGGAGGGAGACGGAGGGTGACATAGAGAGGGAGATGGAGGGAGAGAGACAGAGGGAGAGACAGGGAGAGATAGAGGGAGGTAGACAGAGAGAGACGGAGGGAGAGAGACGGAGGGAGACAGAGGGAGGGAGAAGGAGGGAGGGAGGGAGAAGGAGGGAGGGAGAGGGAGGGAGAGAGACAGAGGGAGAGGGAGGTAGACGGAGGGAGAGAGACAGAGGCAGAGGGAGGGAGACGGAGGGAGAGAGACAGAGGGAGAGGAAGGGAGACAGGGAGGGAGACAGAGGGTGACAGATGGAGGGAGAGAGACAGAAGGAGAGAGACAGAGGGAGAGGGAGAGAGACAGAGGGAGAGGGAGAGAGACAGAGGGAGGGAGACAGAGGGAGGGAGAGAGACAGGGAGAGATAGAGGGAGGGAGACAGAGAGAGAGAGAGATGGAGAGAGACAGAGGGAGGGAGACAGACGGAGGGAGACAGAGACAGGGAGGGAGACAGAGACAGGGAAGGAGACAGAGACAGGGAGGGAGACGGAGACAGGGAGGGAGACAGAGACAGGGAGGGAGGGAGAGAGAGGGAGACAGAGGGAGAGAGACAGAGGGAGAGGGAGGCAGGGAGAGAGACAGAGGGAGGGAGAGAGACAGAGGGAGGGAGAGAGACAGAGGGAGGGAGAGGGAGGGAGGGAGACTGAGGGAGGGAGACTGAGGGAGGGAGACAGAGGGAGGGAGACAGAGGGAGGGAGACAGAGAGGGAGACAGAGGGAGGAGGGCGACAGAGGGAGAGAGAGAGAGACAGGGGGAGAGAGAGAGAGAGAGAGGGAGGGAGAGGGAGGGGGAAAGAGGGAGGGGGAGAGAGGGAGGGAGGGGGGAAGGAGGGGGAGGGGTGGGAGAGGGGAGGCAGGGGGAGAGAGAGAGATGTGTTTATGCCGGGTCTGGTGGCTCAGTGGACGAAGGCGTCTGCTGCAGGGAACTGTGTTCAACCTCATGGTCACAATTTTTTTTTGCCTTAGCCCTGCCCCTCCCCCTCTGACCCTGCCCTCCACCGGTGCGGCCCTTGGCCACAAACCACACTGTAAATTTGGCCCCCGAGAGAGAGTTTGTGAGTACCCATGCATTAGAGCATTGTAGCCCCCAATGCATGTCATGTAGGTTTTGCCTCTGCTGCTCATTTAACTCCTTTGACTGAACTGATGGTAGTCTTCAACAATATGACGTTAAATAGTTTGGGGGCGCACTCCTGGTTCCTTCAGCTATTCGTGTTTATATGACCTGACACTCTCTACTTAATGGTGCTGTAACGCTGCATGTGCTAGTCTTCAACAATAGGCACATTTTGACACGCACCCTTCTCCCAAATCTTATGAGTCTACCAGAGATCACATATGTAAGGCCAATTGACCCCTTATGGAACTGCTGTTTCTTCATCATGCTGACATTTTATAAGCTGAGATGACTTTGCCCTTGATTGCTTTTTTTACTGATGGCTGTAAAGTTTTCAAATCTGTTGGATTTGCATCTTAAGAGAATGGTTAGAGGCCATCAGTGGAGAGACTCTGGTGGCAAGTTATGTTTTCCCATCCCCTTCTTATCTTCACTTCTTTTGGATCAATGGCTCACAATCATTTGAGATCACCCTTCAAAATGAGAGCCCAGTTTAGAATCAGGTGGTAATGGGAAATCTGGTCAATTCCAGAAGAAGTTCTAAACTCAGAGAAGCGTTCACAATATAATTTTTTACCACCTAATGGTTTGTATGGTTTTGCAAAATTCCAAAAGAGGATTCTCTTGATCAAGCGTGTTTATCACTTCTTTCAGAAATTAGAGGATAGCCCACCAATGTAAATAAGGCACTACATGCAGAGAGGAGTGCTGAATCCTAGGTTGTGAGTCAGAAGTTGGGGTGTGCAAATTTTTTATTACATTAGCAAAGTCTTGCATAAATCCTGATCATTGAGCTATACTTAGTTCGCAAAATTTCACACTTCTATGTCTGCACAGTAGGATTGTTATTCTGCAGAAACATACACCTTTTTCCTTGGAAGTGCTGGTTGGCACTGAAAATGGTGGTGCCATTTTGTCACGAATTTACAGTAAAACCATTTTTCTTCCCAACTTTCAAACTGGAATGGATATTGGAAATCGTTTAAATGTGTTTTCACAAATTTATAGGGTACTATTTTCATGTTAACTCCCACTTGCATACAGCTTTGCAATCTACATTTAGTAATTGCAGAATTTGTGAAAAATACATGCAGATTAGTGGAGTAAATCTTTGGGTCTTTAAACATCACTAGCAATAAGACATGTTACATCTTCTTTTTCAGATAAATACTTCCACTAAACCACATTTTAGGATAAGATATCCTTTTAAGAACAGGCACTACACTGATTTATCTTTCAAAATGGTTAATCAATTCCTATCTCAAAACTTCACAGACTTTTTTGTTTGAAAAGGCATATCCCACTATAATTGCTACTGTAAACTTTCATCGTCCAATCAGGATCCATCATTGTTAGTGCAATTTAATGCGGTGACTCTCCTTGAAACAAAAAACCTAATATTGATTAAATGCACAAATAATATAGGAATTGCTGCCTTAAAATACAATTGCTAAGCATGTGTTCTTATTTTTGTTATCTCATTAACATGAAGGAATCTTCACTCACCAGGAGGAATCAGATTCTCGCCAACTTTGCAGTGGCAGGTAGTTGTAACAGAAGTAGTTGTTAACGTGGACGTTTCTGTGGTGGGGGTTGGAGAGGAAGGTGTGCGAATAGAGGTGGTAGGTGTTGCTGTAGATTCCGGAGATGTGACAGGAGATTTTGTGGTGGTCTCTGCTGTACTTGTCTCTGTAGCTGTGGAAAGAGTAGTAGTTGATTCTGTAACAATTGATGTTGTTTCCTCTGTTGATGGCATTGTGCTACTGGTGGTAGTTGTGGGTGTTGTGCCAATGGGCGTTGATGGTGCTCATGTAGTACCAGTTGTTGCTGTGGCTGTTTCTGTGACAGCTGATGTTGGTGGGGCAGTTGTTGCTGTGGTTGTGGTCACGGCTGTTGTTGCACAGTGTGTGGTATCACAGCATAGAACTCTCATCTTATAGTTATAACACTTCTTCACATCCTCCTCTCTGGTCAGCATTATTACACAACAGCCCGGTTGTTACATTACACTTTACAATTTGTCCAATTTCAGCAATGTCCTTTTCGGGAAAGTTTACAGCCCGACACTCAATATCACTTATTTTCTCTGATTGTGCACAAATAGTTTTTCCGGATGCTATTATATTTTCAAACTTTTCACTGTCACCATCATCAGGTTCTGAGGATGGCTCCTTATCATCATATCAATCAGACCATTTACAAAGTGGTTCACAAGCAGTTACCGATGGGGAAGTAGTTTCTGTGACATCAGCTGATGAAGGTGTAGTGGTAGATACAGTGGTGGTTTCAGACGTTGTAGATCCTGAAGTGGTTGTCCCTGTAACAATTGTGGTACCAATGGTTGTGCTAGGTTCTGTACCAGGTGTCAATGAGGACCCTGTGATACCAGTGGTCGTGGTTGGCTTCGTAGTAGGTGTTAATGGTGTCCCCGTAGTGCTAGAGGTTGTGGGAGGTTCTGTACCAGGTGTAGATTCTGTCCATGTACTACCAGTGGTCGTAGATGTTTCTATTTCAGGTGTTGATGGTGTCTTTTTAGTGCCAGGGGTCGTGGTTGGTTCTGTGCCAGGTGTTGATGGTGTCTCTGTAGTGCAAGTGGCTGTCTCTGTACCAGGTGTTGTGTTCCAGTGGTGCCAGTGGGTGTGGTTGGTTCTGTGCCAGATGTTGATGGTGTCCCTGTAGTGGCACTGGTTGTAGTTGGTTCTCTGCCTGGTGTTGGAGTCCCTGTGGTACTAATGGTCGTGGTTGATTCAGTGCCAGGTGTAGATGGTGTTCCTGTGGTACCAGTGGTTGTGGTTGGTTCTGTGCCAGATGTTGATAGTGTCCCTGGAGTGCCAGTGGTTGTAGTTGGTTCTGTGCCTGGTGTCGATGGTGTCCCTGTAGTGCCAGTGGTCGTGGTTGATTCTGTACCTGGTGTTGATGGTGTTCCTGTGGTACCAGTGGTTGTGGTTGGTTCTGTGCCAGGTGTCGATGGTATTCCTGTTGTACCAGTACTTGTGGTTGGTTCAGTGCCTGGTGTCAATGGTGTTCCTGTGGTACCAGTGGTTGTTTCAGTGGCAGGTGTCGATGGTGTTCCTGTTGTACCAGTGGTTGTAGTGGGTTCTGTGCCTGAAGTTGATGGAGCCCCTGTAGTACCAATGGCTGTGGTAGATTCAGTCCCCGGTGTTAATGGTGTTCCTGTGGTATCAGTGGTTGTGGTTGGTTCTGTGCCAGGTGTTGATGGTGTTCCTGTTGTTCCAGTGGTTGTAGTGGGTTCTGTGCCTGAAGTTGGCGGAGACCCTGTAGTACCAATGGTTGTGGTTGATTCAGTCCCCGGTGTTGATGGTGTTCCTGTGGTACCAGTGGTTGTGGTTGGTTCTGTGCCAGGTGTCGATGGTGTTCCTGTTGTACCAGTGCTTGTAGTGGGTTCTGTGCCCGAAGATGATGGTGCCCCTGTAGTACCAATGGTCGTGGCGGACTCTGTCCACGGTGTTGATGGTGCTCCAGTGGTACCAGTGGTTGTGGTTGGTTCTGTGACAGATGTTGTTGGTGTCTCTGTTTTACCAGTGGTTGTAGTGTATCCTGTGCCAGGTGTTGATGGTGTCTCTGTAGTGCCAGTGGTCGTAGTTGGTTCTGTGCCAGGTGTCAATGATGTGCCAGTGGTACCAGTGGTCTTGGTTGACTCTGTGCCCGGGATCAATGGTGTCCCTGTTGTACCAGTGGTTGTAGTGGGTTCTGTGCCTGGTGTTGGAGACCCTGTGGTACCAATAGTTGTAGTTGGTTCAGTGCCTGGTGTTGATGGTGTTCCTGTGGTACCAGTGGGTGTGGTTTGTTCTGTGCCAGGTGTTGATGGTGTTCCCGTAGTACCAGTTATTGTAGTGTGTTCTGTGCCAGGTGTTGATGGTGTCTCTGTAGTGCCAGTGGTCGTGGTTGATTCTGTGCCAGGTGTTGATGATGTTCCAGTGGTACCAGTGGTCGTGGTTGGCTCTGTGCCCGGGATCAATGGTGTCCCTGTTGTACCAGTGGTTGTAGTGGGTTCTGTGCCTGGTGTTGGAGTCCCTGTGGGACCAATGGTCGTGGTTGATTCAGTGCCAGGTGTGGATGGTGTTCCTGTGGTACCAGTGGTTGTGGTTGGTTCTGTGCCAGAAGTTGATGATGTCCCTGGAGTGCCAGTGGTTGTAGTTGGTTCTGTGCCTCGTGTCGATGGTGTCCCTCTAGTGCCAGTGGTCGTGGTTGTTTCTGTACCTGGGGTTGATGGTGTTCCTATAGAGCCAATGGTCGTGGTTGTTTCTGTGCCAGGTGTTGGTGGTACTCCTGTTGTGCCAGTAGTTGTAGTTGGTTCTGTCCCTGGTGTTGATGGTGCACCTGTTGTACCCATGGTGGTTGTTGGTTAAATGCCAGGTGTTGGTGGTGTTCCTGTCATACCAGTGGTCGTAGTTGGTTCAGTGCCAGGTGTTGATGGTGACCCTGTCATACCAGTGGTTGTAGTTGGTTCAGAGCCAGGTGTTGATGGTCTCCCTGTCACACCAGTGGTTGTTGTTGGTAGTTTTTCTATTGTTGTTGGTGTCCCTGTAGTGCCAACGCTTGTAGTTGGTTCAATGCCAGGTGTTGATGGTGTTTCTGTTGTACCTCTAGTTGTTGTGTGTTCTGTGACAGGTGTTGATGGTGTCTCTTTATTACCAGTGGTTGTTGTTGGTACAGTGCCAGGTGTTGAGGGTGTCCCAGTTGTGCCGGTGGTAGTTTCTGTAACAGCTGATGTTGATGGGGCAGTTGTTTCTGTGGTTGGCCTCCCTGTTGTGGTTACTGCTTTTGTGGCACAGTGAGTGGTGTCACAGCATAGCACTCTCATCTTATAGTTATAACACTTTCTCACATACCCCTCTTCGGTCTGGTCAGCATTATTACACACCAGCCCAGTTGTTACATCACACTTTACATTTTGCCCAAGTGCAGCAATGTCTTTTTCGGGAAAGTTTACAGCCCTACACTCTATATTGCTTATTTTCTCTGATTTTGTACAAACTGTCTTTCCTGATGCTATTATATTTTCAAATGTTTCACTGTCACCATCATCAGGATCTGAGGAAGGTTCCTTCTCATCAAACCAATCAGACCATTTGCAAATTGGTTCACAGACAGTTGCTGATGGAGATGTAATTTCTGACACAGTGGTTGCAGAGGGAGTAGTGGTTGATTCTGTGATTGTGGTAGTTTCTGAAGTTGTAGATGGAGGTGTGGTTGTTTCAGTAACAATTGAGGTTGTACTAGTAGTGGTTGTAGTCTGTTCTGTGCCTGTAGGTGTTGATGGGGCCCCTGTAGTTCCTGTGGTTGTGGTTGGTTCTGTGGCAGAAGTGGTCGTTGATGAAGGTGCAGAACCACAAGGCACATAGGAACAACATAAAAAGCTGACCTGGTAATTGCAGCACTTGGGTGCGGGCGTCTGATCTTTGTTATTGCACTTAAGTCCAGTGTGAGGGGTTCATTCAACTACCTGACCAACTTCTTCCAAAGAAGAATCTGGAAAATCTGCAGCTCGACAGCGGACTTCTTTTGGCGTTTTACAAACCTTCTCCCCCTTTTCTTCCATTAACTCTAATGTCTCATAGTCTCCATCATCAGGTCCTGACCGTGGGTAACTATGATCAAGCCATTCAGTCCAGCTGCACACCTCATGGACACAGGTGGTAGGAGTGGGTGGTACTGTGATGGGCAGAGAAAAGGACAAACAATATTACCTATTATTTTACTCATTGAGAAAAAGAATCACATGTTCTCCTTTATGCCAGTACTTTACATGGCACTGTACAAATAATTGAGAAAAATGGTTGAATCCAACCCTCTGCATGAGTAAGTCAATTGGCATAAAATACTGATAATTAAAAATCTTAATGAAAAGTTCAAGTTGGAATACATTGTAGTGTTGTTTATCCCACTTGCTGCAAGATTCAAGAGCAGCTCCAGTACGAAAGTAACAACATTGCCTCAACTATTCGCAATTTTCCTCAAGTTCTATAGAATAAAAAGCTATCCATCTCCCTCCCACATTTAATAGTTGGTGTCTCTGCAGTGACCCACAAAAATTGAGTCGGGTAGCTCCAGTAGGCACTATGATTCTGGTACTGATGGTGCCTGCTCATAGGAAGTCACACAGCCTTTGCTACCGAATGACTGCCCTCTGATAAGAAGGGGGAATCTTGAAACCAAACAGCGCCTGCAATGCTAAAGTAAGCAAGAGAATGGCATCTTAAGGTTTTCTGGTGCCAAAGCAGGAAATTACTCAGAAATAACAGTCTCTGTGCCAAACCACTGCCCTGAACAACACCTCCATAGGGCCATCCAGCTCTATTACTGGTCCTACCCACTGATCCCACCAATGACTAAAGGAAATCTAAATACCCTGACCAGAGGAGCAAGTTTATCAGAGAGAACACAAACAACCTACCGCTGGTGTGAGAGGAAGTGGCCGTGCCAGTGGTGAAGGTGAAGTGTGGTGGGTGCTGCGGTTGAGCATTCTGTAATATGACGGTTGATTGTGCCATTGGCTGCACAGGTTGCTACAAAGCAGTCGCCCAGGTTATCTCCTGTTCGGTAGATTTCTTCACCATACTTGTACTTCTTGCCATCGTAAATACAAAAACAGGCTGAAAAACCAAGCATGTAGTCAGAGAATATTCACGCTTCAAGGAAGTCCAGAGCTGTAGCAAAAAAAACTGTACTGCGCATGCGACCCCTGACATCTTACCTATAAGGTCGTAGTCGAATTTCATTTCATTGCCAATGCACGTGCTAGTTGGAGAGAAGGTAGACATGAGTTACAAGCCTCAGAAACGTTCATGCTATGTTACTTTTCGAGCAAAAAATGTAATTTTGTTGCTAGCAGCCACACACGCAAACGTATACAAATATGAACCAAGCAAGAAAACATGCAGAGGTATTATTTTCACTCCATCTCAGAATTCAAGCATAGGTCCCAGAGACCCAGCGAGAGGGCTATCACCAGGCAGGAAAACCAAAAATGATGATGATTACCCACGAGGAAGTAAAAGAAGCCATCAACTACTTATCCAGGAAGTCACATACAATATCATTACCCTGTCACTCATCTTACCTTACCAAGACATGCAGTTCTCCACACTGGGGATCTTGGACCCAGGTCTGTAGAGGTTGCCATGATTGTCATAGCAACCACAGTTAGCAGTGCAGGCCATGTTCTGCTCGTTGAAGTAGGGTCGGTCCTCTGGGCAGCTGGGTTAGCAACCTAAAGATTTTCAGTAGACAACAGATGAAAAGAATGAAAAAACAAAAAACAAGGGAACGGTGAGAAAGAAAACACATAGCTTTCTATGCTTGCCTATTTCCTGTCAAAGCTTTTCGAAACCCACAGAGTCGAGCTGGCAGGGAGGATGGCCTTGATACTGCAATGTTGTCTCATATTTGAAAGGCTGTTATAGGAAGAATTGCTATTTTAGCTATCTTTTTTGCACTTTGGCTTACAAACATCCCTGACGGTATAAATCAGAGTTGAACTGGCATCTGGACAAATGAGAAATTTCTAGACAATGTGGTACCTCAAAGGAGAGTTGTGAAAGGTGAGGAATGTGCCAAGGCAACTAGCTGTAGCTGTCATGGTGAAACTCCAAATAACTTTCCCTTATGAACCACAGTATTAAGACTTTAGAATGGTTGAAGAGAACGAATCTTGTGGCAGACATATGTAAGGAAAAAAGCTCTACCTGCCCACAAATTTTCCCTGTCAATATGTTGGGCCTCCACACTCCCAAGTCTCTATTCTGGAGTCCGACCAAGGCAGGGCTGTTTGCTCTGAACCCCAGCACGAGCCTAGTTTCGCAAGACAATTTACAAACTTCTCTCCTTTGCATCCTGACTACATCTCTACTGTCCAGTTTGGACTGTTTCAAATGATCATAGCTCCTGAAAACAGAAGAATATGGACAAAGTCCTGTTTGTTTCTCCCATACCTTCCAAGCCGGGCAACTCATAAAGGCATTTTCCACCTGGGTTGGCGCAAGTCTTCATGCATGGGGCGCCGCACTGTTTGTAGTGCCACTCACAGTCCCCATATGGGTTGTAGAAGTCGCAGAACAGAGCTGCAGAGAGAAAGGCAATGGAGCACCTCTTGTCTTTTATGTATTTTGCTATTTCAAAAATGTGTTTTGAGCTGTATATGGCAAGATACATGCAACTTGATGCCGTTGCAAGGGCACAGACTAGCAAAGGCCTGACAGGTACAATGTACATGAGGGAGCAGGGTGAATGTTTTAGCAAGTTAGGCATCCATAGTTCACCTGATTCTGTCTTACAGTATCTCCTTGCATTAGCAGATCCCATCGGAACACCTTCCTTCGTACATTCTCCATTGCTATATGCAAATGTGACCCAATTCATGTCTGGTTACTGGGTGTTAAGCTACCTGGTTAACACTAGTTGTTGCTAAGACTTAGATCCTTGGCTGGAGATCTCCAGAAGTGCCTAGCTGGCGTTTGCCTGGAAGCAAACTTTAAAGACTTCACCACAAATACTCAAAATGAATTTATAACCTGAGTATTTTAGTAACATAGGGGATGAGGCAGAGTTTTCCAAATAGGGTGCTCGCGATATAGTTCCCTGTCTGTCAAACTGATGGCCCCCACCCTTTTTAGGCCGTAGGATGTGATGTCCTTTTTTTATCCTTACTTGCCAGGTAAAACCGGGCAGGGAAGGACAGAAAAAAACAAACCCCACATTGAAAGAAAAAGGCCGGGAATGTAGGTTATTAATTTTTGTGTTTTTCAGTAACAAACACTTGAAAAAATGTTGTTAAAGTTTTGTAGACGGCTGTAAAAACCAACAGCAGCTGTCGACCAAACCTTTTGTACCTTAACAGCAACTGCCATAATAGCGGTTCCTTTCAAGGTACAGGGATCACCAGTGGACCAGTGGTTAGCTCTAAATGTGGCGGGCGGCAGTCCATCAGGGTGGCAAACGTAAAGTCCTCCATCACCCTGAAGGACAGAGTCTAGATCAGGCTCATAGTCATATTACTTATCACTTAGCTAGATCACTCTTCTATAACAGCTACGTGTTGGAATGAAGAATATTTTTAGAAACATAATAAAGTGATAACAAAACTATTACATTGAATTCTCAAAAAGTTAAACTTTCCATTATCATTAAATGAACAGAGTTAAATAAGTTTTACAACAATTTGTTTAAAACAATCTGGGTTCCAGCCACCTTGTCTCAAACTCACCCTAAACCATAATCTATTCCAAATCCTAATTTAATTATTAACCTAATCTTTATGTTAAACCTAATCTGTCCCTTAACCTAACCACTGCTGTACGCTCCACCCACATTAACTCAAGCCCTGTCCTTTATTGTAGCTACTAACTATTTTTACCCTCAGATGCTTTTACCTATACCATATTAATTTTTAACTGTTACTTGACAAATTTGCTTCTTTTCATTCTTATTTTTGTAAGTGGTCCAAAACTAAAATGCACTGTAACTACTTTTCTTCGAAGTGGTTCCCTCATGATCGCATTTTTACATACATTTCATACTGTCAAAATCCCTAATGTCCATCAAATCACTATGTTGAAAAAAGAGCCGACAGTAAGGAAATAAACCCTCCAAAACACAGCACCAGGGAAGACTTGGAAATGAAATATATGGGAGCACGTTACCCTGCTGGAGCGGGTAATACAAACATTTTGTATACCCTCCCCATTTTGCATGTTTACTAATCAGATTAATTAATTAATTATAATTGAACTAATTAATTGATATGGAAGCTACTAATCAATCTTATTTATGATTGAAATACACGTGGGATTGCTTTGCATGATTTTATTAAATCGTAAACTAAATTATGTACGCACACTAATGAAAGACAATTGGAATATTGCATGATATATGTTGCTTTTGTGATGTATTTGTGATTTGTGCTTTATTTTGTAAGTATAAAACCGCTTGAGTGTTGCTTATTGCTAGATAAATACACACACATATGGGTATTAGTGAGGGAATAACATTTATTTAGTCATTTCTATGTATTAATTACGTTTTGTGTTTCTTTTACTTAAGTTGACCATTTGGGCCTGCCACAAAATGGCTGCCTCTGGTACCTAACTTGTCCGTCGACGCCTTATGAGGTTTGGGTGAAGTGCGCCTGCGCTGACGCCAGCTACAGTGGCCTCGTCATGACCCTAACCAGACTGTACCCATCAAGGTCATTGTTAGACCTGGCACCTTGGCGTGAGTTTCCCTTCCACTTTTTGATGGTGTGCCTCGATTGTTTTGCTGGTGTTGTCCGCTCAGGGCACTGCGCCACATCTAATCCGTGCCGCAGTGCAAGTGCTCCCTAGGTAAAGTGTACCTGTAATTGATGTTCATGATTGGTTTATTGGATTCACTGTCAGTCCCCAGTAAAGTGCACCAGGGGTGCCAGGGCTTGTGAATGCCAATGCTGCTGGTGGGCTTGCAGCGCTGGTTGCGCCACCCACAGAAAGCGGCCTTGTAAAATGTGTCTAGGGTCTGCCACCGCAGACCCTGTGCGCGGTCTGGGACCGCCGCGCTGACTACGCAAGTGCCCCCACTTGCCAGTCCCTAAACCTTCCCTTACCTACATATTAGCCACCCCTCTGGTAGGCCCAAGGGCAGGGTGCATTGTAGACATAAGGTAGGACATGCCCTGATGTGTGTGGCATGTCTTAGTAGTGAATTACAGCCATTTTCGTTTTTCACTATTGAAGGCTACCTGCTCTCCATAGGCCAGAATGGGCTGCTGGAGTCACTACACGCTGTGACCCCAGTGGACTCAGAGAGCATGGTAGAATGTCAAGTTTAGTATGCCTGAACTCAGAATAATAAAATACTTCTTGTAGTCAAGTTTATTTTAATATCCTGGGTTTGTAAATACTACTTTTAGAAAGTTAGTATTTACTGACTTGGCCATTTCAGTCCGCCTCTGCTGTGTGTGTGTGTTCTGCCTAGCAACAGTAAGGAGCAGGGTTGGGGAATCCCCAGAGACAGGTTGGCTGCCAGGTGGTGGGTAGAGAGGTGACACCAGGATGGGTGGGAGGAGTACACCTTGACTCTTGAATAGACCTGTGCTCTGCCACCACAAAGCCGGCGCCGCCCCCTGTGGAGCGGCTGATGTCTCTGCCCTGCTGCTGAAAGGAAAGAGCAGAGTCACCATAACAAAGTGCTCCAGAACTGGACTGAGCCAGGCCCAGGCCCCCTGGCGCTAAAGAACAAAAGAATCATGGTATAAAAGTAGGAGCCTGGCTCCTAAGAAATCAGAATCCTGTTGTACCACAAAGAACCTCTGCCCGACTAGAAGGAGAAGAAGACGCTGGAGGAGCTGGCCTGCTGCTTGCCTTGCTGAGAAAGGAGAGGAAGAGACTACTGAAAAGACTTTGCTACTTTGTGCTTTAAACATTCTCCAAGGGCTTGGTCTGAGCTTGCCCCCTGAACTGAACCCCAGGACCAGTGGGTTCTCTGTGCTTTTGCTCGTCCTCCGATTCGAGCCGTGTGTGCATCCCGCTGGAAAGAGACTGCGCCCCTCATCGCCCCCCCTAGGGCCGTGACACTCAGGAGCTTGCCTGCCTCAACCCCGTGAAAGCCTCGCTCCGTCCGGAGCCGCTCTCTGTCCCCGGGCTAGGTTGCCTGCACCCCTGTCACCGCCTGCCACTGGAGCGCGCTGAACGCGCCATCACCCCTCCCGCCGGAAACCGTCCGACGCCTGTGATCTACGCCGGGTCATCCAGCTGCACTGACCGTGCCCTGTGACCCCGCTTCGCTATCCCCGGACATCTCAGGCCGCGCCGCCCCCGCTGTGGAGACCCCCCCTGCACCGCCGTGCTGAGGGTCGCTGGCCGCGCCTGCCTACCAGCCCACACCCGCTGATCGAGGACCCAAGACCACTTCCCAAGCTGAGAGTCGCACCGACCTGTGCCGACTCTCCACATCACGAAAGAAGTTCCAGTATCGGGCTCGGGGCCCGCAACGCCTTATTTCCCCGTTCGCAGGAGCCGATCTCTGTAAGTACTGGAACCACAAGTAACATTTGCAAGAGACTACAAAGTATCCATTTGAAACTACGAACAAAGAACATTTGCCTGCTGTACAACCTGGTGGCATAGCGAAAACGTTATTGGTCTTGTGATAAGTCTGCTGAGATATATATACCTATTTTTACATAAAGAAGCGTATTTTTCTACATATCCAAGTCTGGTGTCCGTTTCTGGGGGGATTGATGTATTTACTGTGTGTGTGATTGTAAGTGCTTAACCAACAACGCCTGAGGAATCGCCTTGGCTGCTCACGCCACGCACCTAGAGGGTGAGCAAGGGTCATTCACAAGGGGTTATCCTGCGCCCTGACGTAGAGGAGAGGGTTCCTGCTTGACACAAGGGCAACCTTGTGCCAACCAGAGACCCCCAAGTCTAACATTGTTGGCAGCGGTGGGATTTCGGATTTGCATTTATAATTTGCATACAGTGAATTATTAATCACCAGATAGTGAGAGCAGACCAAGTAACGCAGCCACAGGTTTTCATTTTTGAACTGTGTTGAGACATCTGCCATTATTGCAACCATGCCTGGCTCACTCTCCGCTGGAAGAGCGCTCTCTGTGATTTCTGGAATGGATGAGGTGGATTGGGAGGGACTGGAAGGCTACACGATAGAGCAATTGAAAGGCTACAGTGTAAAATTCAGAGTTCCCCATGCTGGATTCAAGAGGAGGGTCCAGTACACCAAGGCGTTGAGAGCCTGGAAGGAGTCAAGAGACCCACAGAATGCGGGGGACATCGTTCCACCCGACAACCTTGAGGCGCCCAGCAGAGTCCGGTCGCCAGAGGAGCTGGCAGACAGGGCAGCAGACAGGGCGCATGCAATGGAGATGGCAAAGTTGGCAGGACAAATGGAAATGGAAAAGCAGAAGTTGGCCCTGGAGGCACAACAACGCCAAATGGATCATGATATAAGATTGAAGGAGTTGGAGCTGAAGGCGAAAAGTTTGGACACCGCTCCTTCTGGTGGCAGCACTCCACCAGTGCAGGTAGAGTCCAAGGTGTACATCCCCAAAGATGTAGTGAAGGAGTATTTTAGAAAGGATGACATAGGGCAGTGGTTTAGAGCCTATGAGGTGGCCATGTCTTCACACCGGGTCCCTGAGAAAGACTGGGGAGCGGGGTTGTGGGGAAGGTTCCTTGCTGAAGGGCGTGACACACTGTTAGATTTACCCCTAGATCTCCAAGCCTCATACCCCCATATGAAGGAAGCTTTAATGACCAGGTATGGGTTAACTCCTGAGCTATATCGACAGAGGTTCAGGGAGACTAAGAAGATCCCTGAGAGTACGTATGTGGAGTATGTAACTTTTTTCTGCAGAGCACTGGATGGTTGGGTGAAGTGTAGCAAAGTGAATGATTATCAAGGGCTGCTTGATTTAATTGCATGGGAGCACTTGTCCAGTCAATGTTTTCCTGAGCTACGCCAGCACCTGATTGATAGCAAGCTGTCCAACCCGAGGAAGCTTGCTGAGGAGGCGGACCGCTGGCTCAGCACCAGGGTCCACAAGGGTCAAGTGGGAGACTCCGCCAAAGGTGGGCAGGGTCCCCAGCAGAAGAGTGGGGGGGACAGGGGTAAACAGAAAGGGTTCCAAAAAGGCCCCCAAAGTAATCCCCAAGGGAACCAGCAGAAGGGTTCTCAGCCTCCCCCACCCCCGCAGCAGAACGGGGCCTGACAGGTAGGCCTGTTCCAAAGGGGCCCTTCAATTGTTACAGGTGTGGTGACCCGGGTCACATTGCCTCTGATCCTAGGTGTCGCCTGTTTGGTAAGACAGCACCCACTGGTGCTCCACCCCGGCAAGTAGCTAATATTAATTTTGGGGAGGAGGTAGCAGTGCAGGAGGGTGGGGGTCCCGGGCAGATGACCCTAGTCTCGCTAGGAGACAGTGAGATGGTCCCTGAAACCTACTTACCCTCTAACACTAAGAAATATGGGCAAGTAGTGACCATCAATGGAAAGAAGGTTGAGGCTCTTAGAGATACAGGAGCCAGCGTGACCTCGGTGAGGCAACACCTGGTGTCTCAAGAGCAGATTGTACCCAATGCCTACTGTAGGGTTGTCAACGCTGACAACATAGAGAGTCGTTGTCCAATGGCTCAAGTTCCCTTTGAGTGGGGGGAGGTCTCTGGTACTCTACAAGTCGCTGTGAGAACTGACATGCCGGTAGACTGTCTGCTAGGGAACGACCTGGAGAGCTCCCCTTGGGAAAAGGTGGAGAAGACCACGCATCTGAGGATGGTGGGTCTGCCCGACTGGGCGTGCGTGACCACCCGGTCCATGGCAGCCAGTAGGGGTGTTGAGAGGGTCCTGGAGCCTGAGGGAGAGGTCCAGGAACCGGCCTTAGGGAGAAGGCGCAGGAGGCGCGGGAAACCGGCCCCCGAAGTTCCCACGGCCCAGGAGGAAGTAGACCCTGAGGGGGATGCTCTGGAGCCTACCGGGGAACAGATTGCCGAACTGGGAGACCTGCCTGAGCTGACCCATTGGCAGCAAGAAGGAGGTCCCTCCAGGGAGGAATTCTGCAGGGAGCAGAAAGAATGCCCTTCTCTCGTGGGTATGCGGCAGCAGGCTGCAGACCAGGCCAATGGTGTTCAGGCCAAAACACACTACGTGTACTGGGAGAGTGACCTCCTGTATTCCGAGCCTAAGGCTGCTGAACCTGGGTCAGCCCGTGTGCTGGTGGTACCCCAGAAGTTCAGAACCTTCCTACTGGGGCTGGCTCATGATGTGCCTTTAGCAGGACATTTGGGGATGGACAAGACCTATGACAGGCTTGTCACCCACTTTTACTGGCCCCAAATGCACAAGAATTCAGATTCCTACTGCCGAACCTGTCAGACTTGCCAGGCAAGTGGTAAGAGCGGAGGGAAGCACAAGGCTCCTCTGCAGCCCTTCCCCGTGGTCGGTACGCCATTCCAGCGAGTGGGTATTGATATTGTGGGGCCTCTGGACCCCAAGACAGCCCTGGGCAACAGGTTCATCCTGGTCTTGGTGGACCATGCCACCCGGTACCCTGAAGCCATCCCTCTGAGGACAGTGACGGCCCCGTGGTGGGACGGGCACTGATGGGAATTTTCTCCCGAGTGGGATTCCCTCTAGAGGTGGTGAGCGACAGGGGGACCAATTTCATATCCACATATATGAAATCCCTGTGGAAGGAGTGTGGGGTAACTTACAAGTTCACCACTCCTTACCACCCCCAAGGAAATGGGTTGGTTGAGAGATTCAACCGAACCCTCAAAGGCATGATCATGGGCCTAGACGGTCCAATGAGGCGTAAGTGGGACGTCCTCTTGCCATGCCTGCTCTTCGCTTACCGAGAGGTGCCACAGAAGTCTCTAGGGTTCAGCCCCTTTGAGCTTCTGTATGGTCACCCGGTAAGAGGACCTCTGAGTTTGGTAAAGGAAGGCTGGGAGCAATCTCCCAGGAAACCTCCCCAGAATGTATACAGTTACATGCTGGCCTTCCGAAACCAGACTAGGCGTTTCAGGCAACTTGCTGAGGCAAATCTGGAAGCCAGCCAGGAGGAGATGAAGCGGTGGTACGACCGGAATGCCACTCTGGTAGAGCTTCAACCTGGACAAAAGGTGTGGGTCTTGGCCCCAGTGGAGCCTTGTGCACTTCAGGATAAGTGGACAGGTCCATTTGAGGTTGTGGAGCGCAAAAGTCCTATCACCTACTTGGTGGACATGCAGTCCCCCAGGAACCCTTTGAGGGTCCTACATGTTAACCGCCTTAAGCCCCACTTAGAGAGGACCGAAGTGGGCATGCTGCTGGCCACTAATGATGGAATGGAAGAGGAGACCGAGCCTCTTCCTGACCTCTTAGTAGCCTCTGAGAAAGATGGGTCAGTGGATGGAGTTCACCTCTCACCCACCCTGACGCCCGAACAACAGGAAGATTGCCGCCACTTGCTGGGGCAGTTTCCCGATAGGTTCTCCCTGGTTCCTGGTGTCACAGATTGGTGCGTCCATGATGTGGACACAGGAGACAGCTTACCTGTGAAGCACAAGGCTTACAGGGTAACTGACAGGGTCAGAGCTTGCATCAAGGAGGAGGTCTCCAAAATGCTTGCGCTAGGGGTGGTTGAGTCCTCCAGCAGTCCTTGGTCCAGCCCCGTGGTCTTGGTCCCCAAAGCTGCTGCGCCGGGAGCCACACCTGAACTCCGGTTCTGTGTGGACTACAGAGGACTCAATTCAGTAACTAAGACTGACGCGCACCCCATCCCCAGAGCTGATGAGCTCATTGATCGGCTGGGGGCTGCCCGGTTCCTCAGCACGTTTGATTTAACGTCTGGGTACTGGCAGATCGCCTTGACCGATGGGGCCAAAGAGAGGTCAGCATTCTCTACACCAGATGGGCACTTCCAGTTCCGAGTCATGCCATTTGGAATGAAGAATGCCCCTGCCACCTTTCAGAGGTTGGTCAACCAGGTACTGGTTGGGCTGGATGCGTTCAGTGCCGCCTACCTGGATGACATCGCAGTGTTCAGTGCCACCTGGCCCGAACACCTGCGCCACCTCTGGGAAGTGTTGATGGCTCTGCGCCGAGCAGGCCTCACGATCAAGGCAAGCAAGTGCCAGATCGGGCAGGGTTCCGTGGTGTACTTGGGACACCAAGTGGGGAGTGGCAAGGTGGCACCCTTGCAACCCAAAATTGAGACCATCCTGGCTTGGGAACCCCCCAAGACGCAGACCGCAGTGAGCGCCTTCCTGGGGCTCACTGGGTACTACAGGAGGTTTGTCAAGGGCTATGGAACGATCGTTGCCCCCTTGACAGAGCTGACTTCCAAGAAGCAGCCCCGGAACGTGATCTGGACTGACACCTGTCAGAAAGCTTTCGACACCCTGAAGACTGCCATGTGCACGGCGCCCGTGCTTTTGGCCCCTGACTTCTCCAAGGAATTCCTAGTGCAGACAGACGCTTCAGAGCATGGTGTAGGGGCTGTTCTCTCACAGATGACTGAGGAGGGCTGGGACCAACCCGTAGCCTTCATCAGTAGGAGGTTACTTCCACGGGAAAGTAGGTGGAGTGCAATTGAGCGAGAAGCATTTGCTGTGGTCTGGGCGCTGAAGAAGCTAAGACCCTACTTGTTTGGGTCTCACTTCCGGGTTCAGACGGACCACAGGCCCCTCAGATGGTTGATGCAAATGAGGGGTGAGAACCCGAAGCTGTTGAGGTGGTCCATCTCCCTACAGGGTATGGACTTTACGGTGGAACATCGTCCTGGTACAGATCACGCCAACGCTGACGGTCTGTCCAGGTATTTCCGCCTTAGTGACGAGGAACCCCCTGGGCAAGGGTAGTTCTCCCCACATTTCAGCTGGAGGGGACACGTTTTAGACCTGGCACCTTGGCGTGAGTTTCCCTTCCACTTTTTGATGGTGTGCCTTGATTGTTTTGCTGGTGTTGTCCGCTCAGGGCACTGCGCCACGGCTAATCCGTGCCGCAGTGCAAGTGCTCCCTAGGTAAAGTGTACCTGTAATTGATGTTCATGATTGGTTTATTGGATTCACTGTCAGTCCCCAGTAAAGTGCACCAGGGGTGCCAGGGCTTGTGAATGCCAATGCTGCTGGTGGGCTTGCAGCGCTGGTTGCGCCACCCACAGAAAGCGGCCTTGTAAAATGTGTCTAGGGTCTGCCACCGCAGACCCTGTGCGCGGTCTGGGACCGTCGCGCTGACTACGCAAGTGCCCCCACTTGCCAGTCCCTAAACCTTCCCTTACCTACATATTAGCCACCCCTCTGGTAGGCCCAAGGGCAGGGTGCATTGTAGGCATAAGGTAGGACATGCCCTGATGTGTGTGGCATGTCTTAGTAGTGAATTACAGCCATTTTCGTTTTTCACTATTGAAGGCTACCTGCTCTCCATAGGCCAGAATGGGCTGCTGGAGTCACTACACGCTGTGACCCCAGTGGACTCAGAGAGCATGGTAGAATGTCAAGTTTAGCATGCCTGAACTCAGAATAATAAAATACTTCTTGTAGTCAAGTTTATTTTAATATCCTGGGTTTGTAAATACTACTTTTAGAAAGTTAGTATTTACTGACCTGGCCATTTCAGTCCGCCTCTGCTGTGTGTGTGTGTTCTGCCTAGCAACAGTAAGGAGCAGGGTTGGGGAATCCCCAGAGACAGGTTGGCTGCCAGGTGGTGGGTAGAGAGGTGACACCAGGATGGGTGGGAGGAGTACACCTTGACTCTTGAATAGACCTGTGCTCTGCCACCACAAAGCCGGCGCCGCCCCCTGTGGAGCGGCTGATGTCTCTGCCCTGCTGCTGAAAGGAAAGAGCAGAGTCACCATAACAAAGTGCTCCAGAACTGGACTGAGCCAGGCCCAGGCCCCCGACGCTAAAGAACAAAAGAATCATGGTATAAAAGTAGGAGCCTGGCTCCTAAGAAATCAGAATCCTGTTTTACCACAAAGAACCTCTGCCCGACTAGAAGGAGAAGAAGACGCTGGAGGAGCTGGCCTGCTGCTTGCCTTGCTGAGAAAGGAGAGGAAGAGACTACTGAAAAGACTTTGCTACTTTGTGCTTTAAACATTCTCCAAGGGCTTGGTCTGAGCTTGCCCCCTGAACTGAACCCCAGGACCAGTGGGTTCTCTGTGCTTTTGCTCGTCCTCCGATTCGAGCCGTGTGTGCATCCCGCTGGAAAGAGACTGCGCCCCTCATCGCCCCTCCTAGGGCCGTGACACTCAGGAGCTTGCCTGCCTCAACCCCGTGAGAGCCTCGCTCCGTCCGCAGCCGCTCTCTGTCCCCGGGCTAGGTTGCCTGCACCCCTGTCACCGCCTGCCACTGGAGCGCGCTGAACGCGCCATCACCCCTCCCGCCGGAAACCGTCCGACGCCTGTGATCTACGCCGGGTCATCCAGCTGCACTGACCGTGCCCTGTGACCCCGCTTCGCTATCCCCGGACATCTCAGGCCGCGCCACCCCCGCTGTGGAGACCCCCCCTGCACCGCCGTGCTGAGGGTCGCTGGCCGCGCCTGCCTACCGGCCCACACCCGCTGATCGAGGACCCAAGACCACTTCCCAAGCTGAGAGTCGCACCGACCTGTGCCGACTCTCCACATCACGAAAGAAGTTCCAGTATCGGGCTCGGGGCTCGCAACGCCTTATTTCCCCGTTCGCAGGAGCCGATCTCTGTAAGTACTGGAACCACAAGTAACATTTGCAAGAGACTACAAAGTATCCATTTGAATCTACGAACAAAGAACATTTGCCTGCTGTACAACCTGGTGGCATAGCGAAAACGTTATTGGTCTTGTGATAAGTCTGCTGAGATATATATACCTATTTTTACATAAAGAAGCGTATTTTTCTACATATCCAAGTCTGGTGTCCGTTTCTGGGGGGATTGATGTATTTACTGTGTGTGTGATTGTAAGTGCTTAACCAACAACGCCTGAGGAATCGCCTTGGCTGCTCACGCCACGCACCTAGAGGGTGAGCAAGGGTCATTCACAAGGGGTTATCCTGCGCCCTGACGTAGAGGAGAGGGTTCCTGCTTGACACAAGGGCAACCTTGCGCCAACCAGAGACCCCCAAGTCTAACAGTCATCCTGGGAAGCAAGCCAGCTTTTCAGAAAGAACAATAATGTGCTTCTAAAAACCGGAACAAGCAAGATTGATGACATCAGAGACATTATTTGGTGTGTACCCTGTCAGACGATTTCGATCGACCAATCAGAGGAACTGAAGTCCCGTTTTTGTTTCAATTTGTCAATGATTTTTACTATAAATTATGGTAGAATAGAGAGGTTGGTGCGGGTTCGTTTCTGGCCTTTCTCGATTTCCTGACGTTATGCTGATGGAGAGGACGGTGACACTGCAGGACAGCTGTTTCCCTGAATCTTTGATGGTCTGAATTAATGCCCAAACTGAAATTACTAAATTTGATGGGCATAGATTTGCGAGACTACCAGATTTGACATAGAGGACGACAATTAGCCAGAACAGGTAAATATGATTGGCAACTTGATTAAATGAATGATTTAATTTGCATTAATTAGATAAAGATTGAATTGAATAACTACAGAATGAGTTGGGTTGTTTATTCATTAAAAATGTGTTAATGAAAGGTAAATTAGAGAATTGGAAGTTAACCTAAACCTGCAACTAACTGATCCATCCCGATTTATGAGAGGAATAATAAGAAGTGAAGTTAAGGGCCTAATGAGTATCAGAAGGTTACGTAGATTTGTTGCTCATTAGGGTGAAAAAGGTTATTCCTTTCATGCCAGCGTTTGGAAGATAATCGCCTCCCAAGAAACACAGATTGATGGTGAGTGAATGTTAGTGTTATGGGCCCCACCAGCGAATGTATGGATAGTGTGTGTTTGTGAGATCTTTGGTCTGTGACGGAGGGAGGGATATTTTGCACTCCACGCTGGAGCAGTTTATCTGGTAGCAAGATGATGGTTGTTATTGTTTTGGTTTGGTGATTATTGCTTGTACATTGCTTATTGATTATTGGTTATTGATTGGTATTGATTTATGTACTAACACTCTATGTTGAGTTGCGTCGAGTTCTATGTTGTTAGCACGGCTTCTGGGATGTAGGAAGTCGGATGTTTGTAACGGTTCCGTAGTAGAGCAGAGGTAAGCGCTGCTCTCGGGAAAGACGGAATTTATGTTGCCCTTTAGGTACAAAGGGGAAATGTGTGACAATTGAAGTTGCATGACGCATTGTCTGGGTTCGATTCGGTAGCATCGTCGTGTGTTGCCATTAGAGAAATTTATAGTGTGAGAGAAGAGTGTATGATAGCGAAGGTTACCTGTGAAGTTCTGGTCTTAGGTACCAGGGATCCAACTGGCATTCCGATAACGCTTATCACTGGAAAGGTAATAGGTACTCTCTGAGCTTGTTAGAAGGACAAAGGAGAGGTAAGCGCTGCTTTGTTAACGTATGTCATAATTCTGTAGTAGAACAGACTGTTCGCTGTTCTCGGGAAAGACAGGATTCTGTGTGAATGTACTACATTTTTTTTGTGTGAAACGTGCGTGAATGTAAAGGCATTCGGGTTAATTGCGAAACTCTGGGTTTATTTCTCAGGAGCATTGGGTCTCCAACTATGTGTCTTAAATACTTGAGAAACAATTAGCTAATGCTTGTTAGAAGGGTGAAGTAGAGGGATGTGCTACTTATCAACGGAAGTAACGATTCCGTAGTAGGGCAGAGGTAAGCGCTGCTCTCAGGAAAGACGGAATTCTGATGAGAAAGGTCTTTAGCTGTTCCTTGGTTAGCGAAGCGGACAATGGAGACATTTCTATGTTGTTACTAACAGAAGTGGAGAAATTGAAACAAAAACTTACGGAGAAGATTTGTAAAGGAGGGGTAGACAGGAGACGGGAGCAAGAGCTGCCGCAGCAGCTGCTGATGTCAGAACGACCGCGCTGGGATTGGACAGTCGGTCAGAACTGTGAAACGCTCCGGATTGGTGTGTTAGTGTACGCCGCGCTAGGAGTGGAGAAATACAGGGTGACGTAGACGCTCCTTATTGGTGCGTTAGTGTGAGTCGCGCTGGGATTTGAGGATTGTGACAGTGACGTAGACGCTCTGAATTGGTGCGTTAGTGTGAGTCGCGCTGTGATTGGATAGAATAACGGTATTGTTGTAAAGAGAGACTAGCGACACACGAAAGACGAGAAAATGTATTACGATCCACCAGAAAAAGAGAAAAAGTCATGGTTAGGAAGAATCAAGAAGTGGTTTAAGAAGGGCAAACCGGTCAAAACTAGGGAAGGACAGTTACTTCCTCCACCGAAAACCCCCGCATCCTTTATGATTGCGAAATATGGGTATCATACTTGTATTTGGTTAGATAACTGGGTAAGATACACGAAAGAAGATGGAGTATTAGCTTTTCCAGAACATGGTTCATTTAATTTGGCTGTTTTGAGAAATTTGAGAGAGAAAATGATGAATTTAGAACCAAGACCTAGACCGACACAGTTTGAGGCTTTGACGGAATGGGAAGACAAAATTCATGAACGAGAGAGATAAAGAAATGGTAGAGGATATAGGTACCTGTTTGGAAGACCATACGGACATGAAACGCATAATGATCGAATGAGAAGATGGCGGGATGCGAGTATGACTGAGGGTGTGTTCCCTGTAAGAACTGTAGGAGAGAATAAAGGACGAAAGTGTGTAGAAAAGAGGCATAATGTGGAGTCGAGAGGGTATGGAATGAATGAGTCCGAGGATGATGTTCTTGATGATATGTTCTATAAGTATCCACCACCGTATCGACCAGAACCAGAAATATTCACTCCAAGTGCCCCAATGAGAGAAACAATGTGAATCATAAAATCGGAACCAGAATCCCTAAGTTTGGATAAAAACAATGCTACTAGAGAAGTAGAAAAGAGGTCGGAAGAAAAAACAGATGGAGAAAATTCTGTAGACTTAGTGAAAACGACCCTAGAATTAACTGAGAAAATAAGAGAATTGACTAAGAATCTAGAAGCGGTAACTGTTCCAGTAACGATAGGTCCAGTAATGCCTATTTTTGACAAACAGAAGGACAGTGAGCATTGTTTGACAGTTCCTTACAGAAGTACTAAACTGGTAGAACAACCAAGAGTGAGTCAGAATGAGAATCCATGGAGGCAGACTATGAGTGTAATTGAACCGAATTTTTCAAATAACCCGTTTTTAGGTCAGAATTGTGCAGAGAGACGTATGACAATGATAGAGACAGTGTCAGAAACACAAAAAGATTTTGGACAAGGAGATGTAGAAAAACCAGTAGGACCATTGACAGAGGAGTTAAGTGAATGGTTAAGAAGCTTGTAGAGGAAAGACAAAGAATCCCAATCAATTGATGTGGCCAAGTTACGAATGGTATTGGAAGAATTAATAGTAGGGAGTATCCCAACAGAAAAATTTAAAACCTATCAGGATGAAGAATTCATATTTTTGTGCAAAAGTGTGACCTGGAGAGCAAACAACTTACATGAAAGGTTAGAAGAAGTGGCAAATGAGATTGGCATTGATATTGAAAAGGTAACAGCCTTACAGAAACCATATTGAGTAGATTTCACTGAAAAGGATATTGAAAATATGAACACCACAGGACGAATAGGTCAAATTAAGGACATAATCATTTTGCTGAGAAAATGGGGAGATGTGGATAAATGGAGAAGCAGATGGTATAGAAAACATGATGATGCCTCAGAAAAGACATTTTCAGCATTTCCTGTAAGAGAAAAGGAAAAGGTAGTGAGAGAATGCCCTATGAGAGAGATTCCAGGAGGAGGATATTTACATGTCCCATGGACAAGACAGGATGTTTTGTCTTTTACGAATGATTTCCCTCGACTGCGTGAGAAGCCCGTCGAGGGGTACAGGCAGTTAGACAGATTTGTGAAATTCTCTAAAGTATTATGGATTGATTTGAATAGTCTATTTGACTTAATTGTACCAGCAGATTTATGGACAGAGTGCAAGCTCATGATTAATTGGCCAACCCAGGAATATCCTAGCGATCCTAAAACAGGAGCTCTAGATCCTGAGGTAATGAAGAAATATGAGCAGGTTATGGTATTTTTGAAAAACAAAGTTCCCCCTAAAGAGACAGATTGGGTAAAAATTGATCGAACACACCAAGAAAGTAAAGCGTCAGTACATGCATATAATGAGAGGTTAATACTAGCTTTTAAGCAGTTTAGCGGAGATGAGAATCTGAGTGAAAAGGATTTGAGTCATTTTGTTAACAGATTTGTATATGGTTTACGTCCAGAAATTGGTGAAATGATTAAACAGCATATGGTAGATTGGCAAAACAAGAAAATAGATGAAGTATTGAGACATGCTAAATATTTCAGTGATGAAAAAAGAGTGGAAACTAAAAGAGAAGGCAATGTGGGCACAGGTAAAGGTAGCGGAGAGACAAGAAGCACAATTAGTGGAACAAGCAGGGTCAAAGCCGAAATTTAATCCTGGGAAGTATAAAGGGAATATTGAAGAAGCTAAAAAGAAATTTCCGTGTCATAATTGCGGTAGGATAGGGCATTGGAAATCCGAGTGTAAGTTTCCCCCGAGTACTAACAGTGAAAATCCATCATTGAACCCACAGGTGCAGCATGAGGTGAGTGGTCAACTGCAGCAACAGCAGCAAGTTGTTCCCCCACAGAATCAGGTGCCAAAACGGCCTTTTCCACAGAGCAGAAACTCACAGAAGTATAGTAGTGAATCGGCATTCTACATGGAAGAACAGGTAAATAAGCTGCCACGGGCTAGCGCTGTCTCGCAGTATTGGCTGCAATGCGATGAGAGGGACTCAGAAGAAAGCTATTGACGGTGCCGAAGGGAGGAAGGAGAGTGCGTACTTGGCGCAACTCTAGAAGTAGACCAGACAGGACCTTTTGTAGATGGGAAGGTTAATGATGAAAATATTACTTTCCTAGTGGATACTGGTGCTACTCGATCAACTGTTAGATCAGCTGATGTTAAGAATCTTCCTCTCTCGGATGAAACGATCCAAGTAGTTGGTGTGTCCAACAGACAGATTAAAACATACCTTACAGAACCAGTGAAAGTTAGCATAGGGAAATTTTCAGAAATGCACCGCTTTGTGGTGTGCGACACCAGTCCTGTGAATTTATTAGGTAGGGACCTGTTGTGCAAAATTAATTGCACGATTTTCTGTACTCCGGATAGGATAGCTTTTGAAACACCGGATGATGATGTACTGTATAAAATGACCATAGCTAACAGAGAAAATTAAGTTATTGAAACATATGCTGTATTCAACCCTGATGAATTACCTAAAGAATTGAGACAATCTGTAAAAGCAGAAGTTTGGGATTTCACTGGAGAAGATGTAGGGCTAATGAGAAATGCAGATCCAATAGAAATAACAGTAAAGGAAGGAGTAACATATCCAAATGTTCCGCAATACAAATTGACACCTTAAATAATTGAAGGAGTAACTCCTGTAATAGAGAAAATGATCAGGCAAGGAATTTTGAGAGAAATAATGAGTAGTCCATGTAATTCACTGATAATGTGACTGAAAAAGCCTAATGGGAAAGTCAGGATAGTGCAAGATCTGAGAAAGGTGAATAAAATTGTGGTATCATGTTGTCCCATTGTACCAAATCAATCAGTGATTTTATATCAGATTCCCCATGATGCAGAATGGTATACAGTGATTGATCTGTGTCATGCTTTCTTTTCCATCTCATTGCACCATGACAGCCAGCAAATTTTTGCATTTCGTTTTGGTGAGCGTATTTTGGCATGTTGCCGAATCCCACAGGGGTATACAGAAAGCCCCTCAATATTCAATCAGCTATTAAAGAAGTCTTTGGAGAGTCTAGAAATGCCTGAAAGCTCTGTATTAGTTCAATACATTGACGACCTTTTGGTGGCGTCAAAAACACGTGAAGCCTGTGAGGTAGACACGATAGCCTTGCTGAATCATTTGGCACATGGAGGACTTAAAGTGTCACCATCGAAATTACAGTTTGTAAGAAGGAAGTACAGTATGTAGGACATAACATTGAGAAAGGACTAAGGAAAATAACCATAGACAGAATCAGAATAATATAAGGAATGAGAGCTCCCATGACTCAAAGAGAGGTGAGAATGGTTTTGGGAATGGTTGGATACTGTCGTCAGTGGATCAGCAACTTCTCCTTGATCGCAAAACCTTTGGTGTGATTGACGAGAAGTGATGTGAAAGATCCCATCGAATTGAACAAGGAGAAATCGGCAGCGTTTAGAAAATTGAGTGATGGTTTGTGTGAAGCACCTGCATTAGGTATGCCTGACTATGAAAAAGAATTTGAGTTGTATTGCAGTGAGAGAAATGGATGTGCACTTTCTGTGTTGATCCAGAAGCATGGAAAACTGAGGAGACCAATTGCATATTTTTCATCAATGCTTGATCCAGTAGCTGTAGCTTTACCCGGATGTTTGAAAGCAGTGGCTGCAACATGTCGAAGTTTGGAGTGAAGGAATTGTGATGGGATATCCATTGAAAGTGTTTGTACCTCATGATGTAGCGATCCTATTAACAAGGAGTCGTACTCAGTATATGACACACAGTCAGCTGACTAAGTATGAAAAGGTCATATTGGGTGCAACTAATGTGAGTCTTGCAAAATGTTTGAATGTAAATCCTGCAACCTTGTTGCCTGAAGCTGAGATTGTGGAAGTAAGAGATGAAGTGGATCATGATTGTTTGGATGTACTTGATCTTTGTACAAAACCATGACCAGATATAAAAGATGTACCTTTGCCAGAAAGTGATTTTGTGATGTTCGTCGATGGGTCATGTTTGAGAACAGATGAAGGAGTGCTGAGTGCAGCGTATGCAGTATGCACAGTCGCAACAGTAATAGAAGCATCCTATCTGAAAGGAGTGAAATCGGCCCAAGTAGCAGAACTCGTGGCTTTGACTAAAACATGTAAGATTGGGAAGAGTGTGAGAGTGACTGTGATAACTGACAGCCAGTATGGCTTTGGAGTGGTCCATGACTTTGGCCAACTATGGCTACAAAGAGGTTCCCTGACCTCGAGTGAAACTCCTATTAAGAATGCTGAAGTGGTTGGAAAATTGCTCGAGGCGATACAGCTGCCTAGACAATTGGCTGTTGTAAAATGTGCTGCCCATAGTCAGGGTGGTGATTATATTGCCACAGGAAATCGATACGCCAATGACATGGCACAGTATTGTGCACGTAATCAGAATTTGGTCAATCGGGCTAAGGAAAGAGAAATGTCTTCTTGCTCATTGATGTTTACTAACATTGTAGGAACTTGGGAAGAGGTAAGACAGTTGCAAGAAGAGGCAGGAGATGAGGAAATGAGACAGTGGGAAAAGAAGGATGTGCCCCAAGGGAAAAGGATCATGTGTGGGTCTATCGAGATGGAAGACCAGTTATGCCTGATAGCATGATGTCTACCATGGCACGGATGTATCATGGCCAGGGACATACAGGGAGAGATGCCATGATCAGGTCATTTAAGCAGACCTGGTACAATGCAAAATTCAGACTTGTAACAGAAAGTCTTTGTCAAAGATGCCTAATATGTCAGCAATACAATCCTGGGAGAAAGACAGTAGTGAGTCTGGGAACAATAGGTCGAGAAGGAGGGCCTTTCACCAGAATGCAAGTAGATTTCATTGAAATGCCTCCCTGTAACAGACTGAGGTATGTTTTGGTTGTGGTCTGCCTATTCTCTAGGTGGGTGGAAGCATTCCCAACAAGGAGAAATGATGGGATGACAGTAGCCAAGCTACTGCTGAGAGAGTTCATCCCTAGGTTCGGGTTCCCAGTGACAATTGAATCAGACCGAGGAGGACATTTCCATAATGAGATTGTCTGATTAATTTGTGAAGCATTGAATGTACAACAAAACTACATTGTGCCTACCGACCAGAGTCTTCTGGTGTGGTTGAACAGATGAATGGTACTATCAAAAATAGAATAGGGAAAATGTGTTTGGCCACAGGTATGAAATGGCCTGATGTCTTGCCTCTGGTACTCATGACTATTAAGAGCAATTCCAGACAGAACTACAGGAGTAAGTCCTCATGAAATAATCAATGAGACACGTGTTTATACCAGTCAACAAGCTGATGACTATAACTGATGACATGGTGTTGGAATACTGTAAAGGCCTGGCTGACGCAGTTCATTCTGTGTTTCATCAGGTTGGAGCAGATGCCACCACACTTGAAAAGAAGCCAGCCCATGATCTGTGCCCAGGTGACTGGGTAAGGATAAAGGTCCACAGAAGAAGAAATTTTTTGGTTCCAAGGTGGGCAAAACCAAGACAAGTCCTTCTGACCACGACAACAGCTGTGAAGTGTGCTGGACTGAAAAACTGGATCCACGCAAGTCACACATTGAGAATTCCGAATCCAGTGGACAGCACAGGAAAAGAATATTTTGATGAATCAGAATCAAGTACTGAGTCAGATGACGAAGAGTCGAAGACACGAGAAAACTCTGAAAGGGGGGAAACAGAACCAAGTCTAGCTTTGGTCCCCAGAAGTAGCTCTCTGAGAAGAAGATTGCAGATTTCTGAATCCAGCGATTCTGGAAACGAGCAAGAAGCGCAGGCTTCTAGAAAAGAACACAGAAAGAAAAGAGGAAAAAGTACTGAAAAAACAATAAAAGAAATTCGTGAGAAGGAAGTACCAGATGAGAGACTGAGAGAAATTCCACCGGAAATAACAAATTTAAGTGAACAAGGGACAGGTACAGAGAGAGAGGGACAGATTTCTGCGGAAGACCCCAGAGGAGGTATAGGGAACTGCAACATCCAGTTAGGTGAAGGGACAAGTAGCCAGCAGGAAGATTGCGTTTTGGAGATGCGAGGAGGGACAGAAGTAGGGAAAACAAAAACAGTGGTGGAAGAAGAAATCATTGAAAAGACAAAGAAAGTTGAGACAGAGTCTGAAGAGAGTGAAAATGAAATACCTGAAGGTCGAGTTCTAAGAAAGAGAGCTTGGAGGAATGAAAAGAACGACAAAGGAAGTAAAGTAAAAAGAGTTGCAAAAGATGACGTTTGGCCCAATAAAATAAGGAAATTGAGATATCGACTGACACGAGTGAATTCACCAAGAGCTGAACAGGTGAATGAAGTGACAAGTCTAGAAAAATCAAAAGAAAATGAAATAACTGAGGATAAAGAGATTAAAAGAACAAGGAAACCTAACCAGAAGTATGTCACCGGAATGGACGTACGTGGCTCTGACTGAAAAGAGAGAAGAGGCAGATAGTGAAGGAAATCCAGAGGAGGCTGTACTGAAAGTGGTTGAAGAAGTAGAATCGGAAATCCTGAGAGTTCTCTTGTCCGACATTGGAGAAGAAGAAACAGAAGTTCAGGAAATTCTGTATTTGGATGACGAGAGGAAAGTGAAAAATGATGAGATGCCAAACTGAATAAATCAAGAAAGCTGTTGATGAAGAAAAGAAGAAATTAAGTCAAAAGATAGATACTGGTAGAACCAAATAGGTGTTAGAGCCTTAGGTTAGAAAACTAGTTGTGAAGTGAAAGAGGCTAAGTCAGAAGAGACGGTCCATTTTAACAAAGATGGCTAACATAGATAGTAGCAAAGGTAGATGTACATTCATGAAAAGATGGTGTAAAATGTGTTGTTGTTGTACAGGATTATTAAAGCTTTTATGGAGCATTCTTGCTCTTGTCATTTCTTTTAAGGTCATTATAGAGACATTAGAAGGACATAGTGAGAACAAAACTAATATAGGGAAGATTCCAAAGGTAGTTCCAACTAGAATAGACAGCAATTATTTGCATAAAGACAGGTCAATAACAGATTTTTCTAATAATGTGTTTTCAAAATTATTGTATGAATATGTAAAGACAATGGACGTACGGGACTGCTATGTCTGCATGCAGTTGCCTGCATCTGTTTCTGAAGGAGTGATTTATCATCACCTTCCAGCAACGTATGGGATAACATGTAGTGTAATAGCTAGTTTATTTTATCAGACAGGGAAATTAGAATATTATTTTTCAGATGTAGATAACATTTTTGCGCAAGTGCCTTCTTTTAATAAACTAAACAAAGTAAAACCTGCTAGGGTATTGGGTGAATTTTTCTTAGAAACTAAAGAACTAACATTAGAATATATTTTTAGAAATTATTTGACATGCAGGTTGAAGAAGGAGGAAAGGACATTCTTAGAAATGGTTGAAGAAAGGAGACTGAAAATGCAAAGAAAGGCAGCAGAAGGGAAAGTGGAGAAAATGGTCTGGGATGTAGAAAGAGAAAAACACTTGAAAGGAGAAGCTAGTCCAACTATAGCTTTAGATTGGCCACAGAAAGGGAAATTTTGCATTCGAAGGAATCAAACTGTGTATGATAATTATTTTCTAGGTAATAGTGAGTGCCATGATACATATCGAATCATGGGTGGATGGGGATTTAAAGGTGGAAAAGATCCAGTCTTTCCTGGATTATATTTTAGTTATGGGAACAGGGCATATTATCGTTTGCCAGACCATTGGTATGGCACATGTTATGTAGGCCTGGTCTTTCCGAAAATGTTTCATATGGATAGAGGAGAAGATGGTGTACATAGTTTAAGTAATCATTTAGTACGTAGTAAGAGAGAATCTTGGGCAGAAATTGTAGGTGACATTTTTGGAGCATTGATACCAGCTGTGGGAATAACTCTGAATGCAAACAAAATTAAAAGACTTTCAACAGTAGTGGATCGCTTGTCAACAAGCACCGCTGGAGGATTCTTATTGGTAGACACTGAAATGGTTGCCATGCGTGCTATGGTAATGCAAAATCGACTTGCCCTAGATATATTATTGGCAAAAGAGGGTGGAGTCTGTGGAATGCGGAAAGTTCAACATTGTTGTACTTACATTCCTGACTAAAGCAAAGATCTGAAGATTTATATTGGAAATATCACTGAATTGCATGATGAAATTGTACCACTGGAGGTTGAAGGTGTTTGGGAAAAGATTGGAAAGAAAATAGCTGCTATTAAAAATTTCTTAGTAAAGCTTGGTAGTACATTTGTAGGCAAAATATTGTTTCCATTAACATGTGTAATCTGCATAATATTAGTGATAAGATTAGGCTGTATTTGTTGTAAAAATAATAAAAACAAGAAAAGAGTAAAAAGCGAAAAATTAAAAAGAAAAGATAAGAAACCAGAAAGGGAAATTGAGATAGAATTGGAGGAGTGGAAGGTGAGTATTTATGAATCAGCAAAAAGAGAAGACGTAGGTGAAACTGAATTATGATTAAGAGCAAGAAAACATTTAAAGATTCCGTAAAGACAGAACAAAATTTTTGGGTAGTATGGTGATAAAATCGCCAAAGGGGGGATTGCTGGAGCGGGTAATACAAAAATGTTGTATATCCTTCCCATTTTGCATCTTTATTAATTAGATTAATTAATTAATTATAATTGAACTAATGAATTGATGTGGAAGTTACTAATCAATCTTATTAATGATTGAAATGCACGTGGGATTGCTTTGCATGATTTTATTAAATAGTAAACTAAATTATTTACGCATACTAATGATAGAAAATTAGAATATTGCATGATATATGTTGCTTTTGTGATGTATTTGTGATTTGTGCTTTATTTTGTAAGTATAAAACCGCTTGAGTGTTGCTTATTGCTAGATAAATACACACACATATGGGTATTAGTGAGGGAATAACATTTATTTAGTCATTTCTATGTATTAATTACGTTTTGTGTTTCTTTTGCTTAAGTTGACCATTTGGGACTGCCACAAAATGGCTGCCTCTGGTACCTAACTTATCCGTCAACGCTGTATGAGGTTTGGGTGAAGTGCGCCTACGCTGACGCCAGCTACAGTGGCCTCGTCATGACCCTAACCAGACTGTACCCATCAAGGTCATCCAGGGAAGCAAGCCAGCTTTTCGGAAAGAATAATAATGTGTTTCTAAAAACCGGAACAAGCAAGATTGATGACATCAGAGACATTATTTGGTGTGAACCCTGTCAGACGATTTCGATCGACTAATCAGAGGAACTGAAGACCCGTTTTTGTTACAATTTGTCAATGATTTTTACTATAAATTATGGTAGAATAGAGAGGTTGGTGCGGGTTTGTTTCTGGCCTTTCTCGATTTCCTGACGTTATGCTGACGGAGAGGACGGTGACACTGCAGGATAGCTGTTTCCCTGAATCTTTGACGGACTGAATTAATGCCCAAACTCCTGATGAACTGAAATTACTAAATTTGATGGGCATAGATTTGCGAGACTACCAGATTTGACATAGAGGACGACAATTAGCCAGAATAGGTAAATATGGATTGGCAACTTGATTAAATGAATGATTTAATTTGCATTAATTAGATAAAGATTGAATTGAATAACTACAGAATGAGTTGGGTTGTTTATTCATTAAAAATGTATTAATGAAAGGTAAATTAGAGAATTGGAAGTTAACCTAAACCTGCAACTAACTGATCCATCCCGATTTATGAGAGGAATACTAAGAAGTGAAGTTCCGGGCCTAATGAGTATCAGAAGGTTACGTAGATTTGTTGATCATTAGGGTGAAAAAGCTAATTCCTTTCATGCCAGCGTTTGGAAGATAATCGCCACCCAAGAAACACAGATTGATGGTGAGTGAATGTTGGTGTTATGGGCCCCACCAGCGAATGTATGGATAGTGTGTGTTTGTGAGATCTTTGGTCTGTGACGGAGAGAGGGATATTTTGCACTCCACGCTGGAGCAACCCCATCGCTGGGGAGTTTGTATTATATGCTGGTACCTATGACATTCAAACACCTATGTAAGGCACACAGAGTGCCCTACAGGCAGGATTTCACCAACTCCGCTTAGACAATATTGCCCTTTGTGAATGTGCATTAAGCAGTGTGTCCCTTTGGTACAGTATTTAAAGAGAAAGCTTAAATGGCATTTTAGGAACATTTTATAACATTACCTGGTATGTATCCTGTGTAGTAGACAGATCGATAACTAAACCAACACAGTTGACAGATAGTCAGACAGACAGACAGACAGACAGACAGACAGATTATCCAATCTCGAGACATTAGTAAACCCTGGGTGAGTAGGAGTTGGTGGTCCTATTCCATTATTGTACAATCTAAATGTAAAATTCATGTGAACTGTAGAGATCTTGTGCAATGTCTAGTCTCAATTGACACACGTACATGAAAACTAAAAAATGTTTTTCTTTTTTTCTGGAGAGTGCCATTGAAAGCAACACCTTTATCTCCAATACATCCTAAAATTTCTTTCAATGTAAGAAACGTTATCTCTCTCTCTCAATGACTTATACTGCAACTTCTCTAGCTCTGAAGTTTTTCAATTGCATGTTCTGTTCACGTATACGTACGGCATATATTTGGGGTTCTCCAGTGGATGCAAACTCCAACCTCACTGCAGGCATGGGCGTAAGCGGCAACAGCCGTACAGAAGCACACACAATCCCCTCCTGTGTGGCAAGCACAGGAATCAGTCACAGAGGCCTCGTAGTATTTGCTTGGGTCAACCTGTGAGTAGAAAGAAACACAAGAACTGGGAATGGGAGGATACAATGCCCTATCTAAACTTTCTGAGTAGCAGAGAATGTAAAAAACTTCAAAGAAGAGTTCAGAAATGGTATCACAGATAATGATAATACCAACCTGGTAGGGGAGTCAATGTGTGGTATCAGATCACTAGAAATCCTTCAACTTGGTGGATGATTTCAGTGGTAACGTTTTATTATACATAAAGGGGGTTGTGACTTGATATGCCAAGCAGAATTTTCGCTCAAGAACCAGACAACGTTACCTGTGAGTGACATGTTGAGAACGCGTCGCTTTTGATGATGCTGCACTGCTTCTGGGACCAAGCTTGTCTGTATGGGTTGGCAGTACAAGCGTCCTTGGCTTCCAAGGCATCTGGGCAGGTGGGATTGGCTTTCCAGCTGTTCCCGAATTCAAGTACATCGCCAACCACAGACTGGCTTCTGGTGGTGAAGTCATTGATACCATTCGAATCAAAGTTGCCACAGAGACCACAAACCATGCCCTGTGTAAAGAGCCAAACAAGTGTAGGTTATTAGTCTTTCATCGCAATCATTAACAAATTAAAGAAAAAAAGGCTTGCAGAGAGTTCTGTGCCATACCCATGCCAATGCCCCAAGGCACAACATTGCAGTCACAGAGACTGTTGCTTTTCGTGGGGGAAGGGATGTTAGAAACACCATTTAACATTAACCCTTGGAGGTGTTAAGTTACTCACGGGATTATTGTGTCCTCTGAACACATGTAGTGTCCTTTGATTAAATCCACCCCTTAAATTTTGAACTGAGCTTGAGGAACATGCTGGTCTTCTTGTCCCACATGAGGGCCATTCCATTCTTTGTCTTGATCACCATGTAGATGCCTGTGGAGTGGACGTTGTAAGGCATATCCACTGTGCTGCCCCTTTGCACTACATCGATGTGTTCCTCATGCAGGATCAGTTCATTGCCCTGGAAAAGACACAGGCTCAATTAGGTGGTAGACAGGTCAAAAAACAATCTCAGTTTGCAGTGACGACCAATGAGTGTGTGGCTTTAGCAGTAAACTACTCCATCTCTTTATAAACTTTCTAAATGATCTTTACTTGTAAAAGTAAATCAAATTATTCATGTATTGCACCTGTTAACGTATGCAATAGTGTGGAGTATGCTCTTGGACTTAAGCTATTTGCCAGAATGCACGTTTGACTCATATATATCTATCCAATGAACAATCAGAGTCCTTGAATGACTATTAATGGAGGATGTCAATTTTCAGTGCATGAAACGTGGCACTCCATTCGTGCCCAAATGAGAAAGTGCATGAGAGCTGGCAGTGTGGTTTTCTATTTCCGTGCCCAATCAAGGTTCTGTATCTCACTTCTATGGCTGAGAGGGGTAGCTCAGTCTTCAGGCTCAGCCTCAATAATGTCCATTGTGCTGGCTCTCAAAGCGGTGAGAAGGATCCTCAGGTTTAATGGCTGTTCACTCCTCGGCCTCCACGCTAAAACGTACGGAAGGGTGTCAGTGCTTTAAGGGTTGAGGGTGGCTTGCAGAAATGTGGACAAGGGCAGAGGGCAGCTGTGCTGATGTTACTGAAGCATTATGCAAAGATCCCTGGACTTCCAACAGATGGGAATTGCTGTAAATCCAAGAGGCTGAGCAACAAACACTGGTGCACTCAACGTCATGATCAGTCATATTCTTAACAGAGGCATCATTGAAGCAACCCTTTCCTAGACAGAACAAATGTCGGTTCATCAATTCATTCAGAGCAATTGCAACTCTTTTAAGCAACAGGGAACAGATACTTTTCACATCTTCAGTCACACAATTTAATCAAGTGACTATTTATTGTGGTGATACTAGACCGATATTTGGCTTTCGTTTCCAGCTAGAGCTCCATCCGACATCCAGACATTTCCATTCATACGCAGTACGCACTACTCACCCCGAGGGAGAGCCGAATGGATTTGGAGCAGGTGGTGCCAGTAGTGCCGCAGGGAATGTTCTCGGTGATCACTCGGAAGGTGCCAGCAGTGCTGTTGCCACCGTAGTCCTGAGGAGACGGATATTGGTATTCAATAATGATCCTCAGCAGGTTGCAGGCTGTGAGAAGGGGCCTTATTAGAATACTCCATAAATACCTGAGCCAGGGTGTATTGACAGTCCCCGTTGAAGCTGAAGCGCTTGCTGTCGAACGTGAGGTAATGTTCATCACCGTACACAGTGCAGGTGCCGAAGCAAGGTTTGTCAGTGCATTGCCACTTCCGGTTCTTGCAGGTGCTGTGAACAAGAAACCCTCTCATCAATCAATGAAGCAGTGCAGTCGAACACGTGCACCCTTCTCATGCCCGCAAAACACATTCCATGCCCCATGCTTTAGCGCTCTTGGACACAGCTTGAAATGCAGAGAGATATGTACAAGAAAATGTCAGAGCATGATGTAATGCCAAATTTGGCAATGCCACACTCAGACATTTTCAAAATGCATGGATGCGCCGTATTTACAAAAAACGGTGCACCCCTGCGTTTCACCTAGCGCTGGCACTGAAAAAGCTGCCTAGCTGAAATAATCACATAACCATCCTGCACATAAACAATCTTTAAAGGTGATTTGCCATTTCTATGTGTGCTACAGAGAACAGAACACATAGAAAGAGCAAAATACGAGGAGAAATTATTAATTTCTCTTCGTATTGCCATCTTAAGACCAGGTTTTACCTGGCCTAAGTTTTTGGCACTTTCACATTGTTGTAAATATGGAGCGGTGTCAAGAAGCAATGGGTGTTGCAGTGGAATGCCCACTGCAACACCCATCGCCTGTCCCTTTGCAGCATCGGACTACTGCGGAAAGGGGCATATGTACAAGGTGGCATTAAGCCATGTTAAGTTACTTAATGCCACCTTGTAAATATGGAGTATGGAGAAAAGCCACAGGAGTGTCAGAAAAAGTGATGCTCCAGCGGCATTAGGGGCTTGTAAATATACCCCTCAGAGTTACTTTCTAGATGCAGCAGATTGACACACCTGCCATAAGGTAACTAGTCTGTTTAGTTCAAAATACTCTTTCAAATGTATCAAACACTGAGGCACACTTCAACATTTAAACCTTATTCGCTACCTCAGTTGTCTAATTACAACACCATCCTTCCCATCTCCTTTTAGCTCTTTGAAGTGGAATATTCTGAGCAAGAACTGGCCTCAGCTCCAGTGCCCATGAGTCTCATCTTGGTCACTTCTAGCTCCAGGGGGCCCTTGATCGCAGCGTGTGTAGCAATGAGGGCTTACTCAAGTGAAGCAGACACAGGCAACGAGAGGGGACCGAGTGAATATATTTAGATGTGTTTCTTTCTTCATTATCCTCATATGACATGGAAAGGGCTTGCACCTTGTACAAAGGTGGCCTCTTGCCCATCCGTTCTGTGGCTTCTATCCGTACTTTTCTTTAATGCAGGAGAGTCCCATCCTCTGAGGTCACTCTGATGTCTTCCTCTTTACAGCAGAGGAGCACAACACTGTATTTATCTATTTCATAACATTTAGACCAGCTGAGCTTTCTGATCTTTTTTGATTGGATTACAGTGCATGTGTCTTCTATGAAGTCTGCCATCTTTCCTAATGCCCAATTTTATAATGTCAACAAACTGTTAAACTAATCCTTGAACACCACGTTTTAGCCCATCACTTGATTAGTAATCGCCCTACATTGAGCCATGAACTACTGAAAGTATAACCTTTTCCAAGCAAGAAACCACACGCCTTCTTAAGAATTTTTGGCTTAAATGAGTTAATCGATGCTTTATTCAAATCCTAACATCCATCTTCAAGCAGCCCGTGCCCTTGACTATTTTGTACCACTGTTCAATAGATCATGATTTCTCCATGACATTGCACAGCAGAGATATCCAGCACTGTTTCAGAATGCGCCGATCCATGCCTAAATCTGGGATGACCGCTGGCTACACAAATGATTTCAATTTAGGTTCACGGCAGATACATATCATAGGGGTATTCATTAAATATAATAAGATGTTGGTCCTTTGGGAACCACTGCAGACAATCCAGGAAATCTGGCCTGGCTCCACATCCTTTGAATGAAAGATGCCATGTGAAAAGCTATACCATGGCCCCAACCCAGGTGGATCAAAACTGGTCAACTCTGGTGTGGTTCAAGTAAACTACACTCTCTTTCTTTAAAATATGTGCCATTTTGTACCAGAGGGCAAAAAGATTTATTGGGCATGATTTTAATAAAGCCCTGTTGGTTTGCAATAAATCCCTGATCTTTAGCAAAAGTAGTTCACGTGTATTTCCCCATAGGGCCTGTTCTATTAGTCATTACTAGCTTTCTCTTTGTGGCGGAGGAGCTAGAAGGCATCATATTAACACAATGGAGTAGGAACGATGACTAATGGAGCCTAGACATGTTTAGCTTGCCCACAGGCTACGCAAAATTCTTCTCTGGGCTACAAGAGTTATTTGATTATCAGGCGCCACATCTTAGGCTGCTGCAAAGGACCCAGCTGTCAAAGGTGCCGTTTGGGGACTGTAGCGAGACGTCTCCCAGGGCCCATTTTCACAGCCAGGACATGCACATGAGGAGTAACATACAGTGACCAGCCCCAGCTCCCTCTTCCCAGCCTGAGTCTATAAAGGATGGTGTTCCTGACAAGCGGTTGAGTGGCAGTGCCTACCAGGTGTAGGCGTTGCAGCTGACGGAGATCTCCTCTTCAGGTTGGTATTCAGCCTCATTGTGGAGACAGGGACAGGCCTCGGCCTGGATGCAGCCACCTTTGCCATCCAGCACCATCCCCTCTGGGCAGACGCATCCGGACATGCAGTGGGTGCTGAACTGTAAAGTCAAGGAAGAAAAGACTGTGTTAGCAGGGCCCAGGGCAGAGGTGCTGGAGGCGTCCACGATAAACGTAGGGTGTATATTTCTGTTTTTTAAAGGTATGTTTCTTATTGGTTGACAAAAACAGATTGTAAGGAACATTATATATGATAAGCTGATATGTTGAAAAGTCAAGCACACTTCCTGTCTTGTTTAGCAACATTGTGTGCTGAACTTGTGACCTGTGTGCTCAGTACAGTGTTCCATGAGCTGTTTCTATGGTAACAGGTAGAAGGCAGATTGGGGGAAGGGTTGAAATGTATTTCAGTTGGAAAGGGTTGAAATGTTTAACCAATAGAAATGTGTGTTTGCTTTTGAGTTTATGTCTGAAGGATTGTGATTTGATGTTTACATGTATATGTGTGTAAAATGAAAGGGAAACTTTTCCATTCTTTGTTTTTGCTGAGAGGTGCACAGTGCAGAGATTCTGTGAAAGAAAATATGGTGAGTGACTGATATACTTTTTAATCTACAAAACAACTTGAAAGGTGAGTTATTTAATTGTGAGGGGATGTATGTAGACTATTTTCATTTTAATCAGACTAATGTATTTCTCCTGCTAAAGTGTAGGGAGTACTTTTTTTCTCTACAATCTTATTGACAGTGTGTGTGCATGTAGAAACCATTCTGTGATAATCATTTGTGTTTTTCATGTGTTTGCAGACAGATAACTATGCTGTTTTTATATTTTGGTAGAATTAGAAACCAGTCATTGTTTATGAATTTGTGAAATGAGTTATGTTATGTATCTATACTAAAATGTAGTACTTCTTCTAGATGAAGAAATGTGTTTTGGTATAGTGCAAGGGATAGTGTTGTTTGTCTAGAATCACACAGTGAGTATTTGTGCATTTGGGAACCACTGTGAGAGAAGCATTTGGTAACATTGTGTATTTGCTGACAGATAACTGTTTTAAAACCTGTCATGTTGTCAAGTTTTAGTAGCATTATAGCATTAGAAGCCAGTGTTTGCTTATGCATTGATAAAATAAGTCAGGCTTTAAGACTGGTGACCCCTGTGCCCCCACAGCCGGTCGCTCCCCCTCACTGCTCTGCCTACCTGTCGCTGCCTGGCACCTGCCCACCCTGTTACCTCCGCCTGACGCCACTCACCTGGTTCACGCCGCTGCCGCCTCCTGCCTCCTGCTTCCTGCCTGTCGCTTCCTGCCGCTGCTGCCCCTCCTCGCCCGCTGACCTCCGACGCTGCCCCGGTGACTTCCGCTCCGTTTTTTCCCGCCGTTTTCGCCACCGCTGACCCGCTCTCCTCCTTCCTGCTCCCGCCTGCAGTCCCCGCCTCCCCCCACTGCCCATTGGACAACCCGCTCCCGCCTCCCAGCTGACCCTCCCTCCCGGCTCCTTATTTAAAGGGACAGTAGCGGGCTGGTCAGTGTGACCCCTGTGCCCCCACAGCCGGTCGCTCCCCCTCACTGCTCTGCCTACCTGTCGCTGCCTGGCACCTGCCCACCCTGTTACCTCCGCCTGACGCCACTCACCTGGTTCACGCCGCTGCCGCCTCCTGCCTCCTGCTTCCTGCCTGTCGCTTCCTGCCGCTGCTGCCCCTCCTCGCCCGCTGACCTCCGACGCTGCCCCGGTGACTTCCGCTCCGTTTTTTCCCGCCGTTTTCGCCACCGCTGACCCGCTCTCCTCCTTCCTGCTCCCGCCTGCAGTCCCCGCCTCCCCCCACTGCCCATTGGACAACCCGCTCCCGCCTCCCAGCTGACCCTCCCTCCCGGCTCCTTATTTAAAGGGACAGTAGCGGGCTGGTCAGTGTGACCCCTGTGCCCCCACAGCCGGTCGCTCCCCCTCACTGCTCTGCCTACCTGTCGCTGCCTGGCACCTGCCCACCCTGTTACCTCCGCCTGACGCCACTCACCTGGTTCACGCCGCTGCCGCCTCCTGCCTCCTGCTTCCTGCCTGTCGCTTCCTGCCGCTGCTGCCCCTCCTCGCCCGCTGACCTCCGACGCTGCCCCGGTGACTTCCGCTCCGTTTTTTCCCGCCGTTTTCGCCACCGCTGACCCGCTCTCCTCCTTCCTGCTCCCGCCTGCAGTCCCCGCCTCCCCCCACTGCCCATTGGACAACCCGCTCCCGCCTCCCAGCTGACCCTCCCTCCCGGCTCCTTATTTATGACGCCCCCTGAGCGACCGCGCAGCGGACGCGCGCAGCGGGAGCACCGACTGAGCGCCGAAGGTGCGCCAAAGGTAAGCCCGTCTGTGCCCGTCCGTGCCTGGACCGCGCCCAGCGCCAGACCCCCTGGCCCCCGCGCCCGCCAGCCTCCCCGCAGGACCTACGACTTCACTACGCTCATCGCACTCAAAACCGCCCGAGCCCCCGGGTGCTACCGAGCGTCCCCGCGACACACCCATGGACCCTTCGCCTGCCGATCCTGCAACTTCTCCTGCCTCCAAACAAGCACCACGCCCACCAAGACGGACAACAGCAACCACCTCAAGTGCATCCTGATCAACACACGCTCCGTCCACAGACACGCCGTGGAACTCTGGAACCTCCTCGACACCGCATCTCCAGATGTCGCCTTCCTCACGGAAACCTGGATGAACACCTCCTCAGCCCCCGACATCGCCATAGCCATCCCGGACGGCTACAAGATCATCAGGAAGGATCGCGTCAACCAGACCGGAGGAGGGATCGCCATCGTACACAAAGACACCATTCGCATCTCGACTGACTCCACCGACGCATTCAACACCGCCGAATACCTGCACTTCCAGATCCACACCGACCCCAAGACTACCCTCAGAGGCACCCTCATCTACAGACCCCCGGGACCACGCGCACAGTTCTGCGAAGACATCACGGACTTCATCAGCCCTCACGCCCTCCCCTCCGCCGACTACATCCTCCTCGGGGACCTCAACTTCCACCTGGAGAACAACAACGACCGCAACACGACCACCCTGCTGGACAACCTCGCCAACCTCGGACTCCAGCAACTGGTCAACACCCCCACCCACCACGCCGGCCACACGCTCGACCCCCTCTTCTCATCCAGCAAGCACGTCACCTTCAGCCACTGCACCGGACTCCACTGGACTGACCACAGCTGCGTCCACTTCAGCTTCAAGAAGAACACGGTCCAGCACCACCCGAAGCAGGTTCCCCACAGAAACTGGAGCAAGATCACCGTCGACCAGCTCACCACCTCCCTCAGCCAGAACCCACCGGTCAGGACAACGGACCCTAACACAGCAGCCCTCGACCTCACGCAATGGCTGACCTCCTGTGCCAACGACCTCGCCCCACTGAAGAACCCTCTCACCAGGCCCAGAAGCAAGAAGGCCCCCTGGTTCACCGACGAACTCAAGGACTCCAAGAAGGCCTGCCGCACCCTCGAGAAGGCCTGGCGCCTCGACAAGACCACCGACAACAGAACCGCCCTCAAACTCGCCACCCGCAGACATCATCAGCTCATCCGCACCACCAAGAAGAAATCTTTGAAGGAACGACTGGACAAGAACGCCCATGACAGCAAGGAGCTCTTCAACATCGTCAAGGAGTTCTCCAACCCCAGCGCCGGCAACAACGACATCACCCCCTCGCAGGACCTCTGCGACTCCCTCGCCTCGTACTTCCACCGCAAGATCGCCGACATCCACAACAGTTTCGGCGCTCCACCCCCGCACCCATCGACCGAACCTACACACCCCGCCGCTATCCTCCAGACATGGACCAAAGTGGCCACCGAAGACACGACACGCATGATGAACACCATCCACTCCGGATCTCCGACCGACCCATGCCCCCACCATGTCTTCAACAAGGCCGCCTCTACCATCGCACCTCACCTCCGAGACATCCTCAACGCCTCCTTCGACACAGCCACCTTCCCGGAGAGCTGGAAGCACGCCGAGCTCAGCGCACTACTGAAAAAACCAACAGCGGACCCGACCGACCTCAAGAACTTCCGCCCAATCTCGCTCCTTCCATTCCCTGCCAAAGTCATCGAGAAGGTCGTCAACAAGCAGCTGGCCGCCTTCCTCGAGACGAACGGATCCCTCGACCCATCGCAATCCGGATTCAGAGCCAACCACAGTACCGAGACCGCCCTCATCGCAGCCACCGATGACATCCGAGCCCTGCTCGACAAAGGTGAAACAGCGGCACTCATCCTCCTTGACCTCTCCGCAGCATTTGACACGGTCTGCCACCGCACCCTAGTCCAACGCCTCAATGACACCGGCATCCAGGGGACTGCTCTGGAATGGATCATCTCATTCCTCTCCGGCAGAACACAGAGAGTACGCCTCCCTCCGTTCCGCTCTGAGGCCACCGAAGTCATCTGCGGCGTCCCGCAAGGATCGTCGCTCAGCCCCACTCTCTTCAACATCTACATGAAACCCCTCGCTGCCATCGCACGCCAACACAACCTCAACATCATTTCCTACGCCGATGACACCCAGCTGATTCTCTCCCTCACCAGAGACCCCGACACCGCCAAAGCCGACCTACACGAAGGGATGAAAGATGTCGCCGAATGGATGAACATCAGCCGCCTGAAGTTGAACACGGACAAGACAGAAGTCCTCATCCTGGGACCGTCGCCCTCCGCATGGGACGACTCCTGGTGGCCCCCGGCCCTGGGCACCGCACCCAAGCCAACGGACCACGCACGCAACCTGGGCGTCATCCTGGACTCCTCCCTATCGATGACCAGACAAGTCAACGCTGTCTCCTCATCTTGCTTCCACAACCTCCGCATGCTCCGCAAGATCTTCAGATGGATCCCGACCGAGACCAGGAAGACTGTCACCCAGGCCCTCGTCACCAGCAGACTAGACTACGGAAACACCCTCTACGCCGGCACTACAGCCAAGCTTCTGAAAAGACTTCAGCGTATCCAGAACGCCTCCGCCCGTCTCATCCTGGACGCCCCCCGACGCAGCCACATCTCGAGCCACCTGAGAGACCTGCACTGGCTCCCTGTCAACAAGAGGATCACGTTCAGACTCCTCACCCACGCACACAAATCCCTCCACGACCTGGGCCCAAGGTACCTCAACGACCGCCTGACTTTCTACACGCCCACCCGACAGCTACGATCCGCAAACCTCGCCCTCGCCGCCGTCCCTCGCATCCAGAGAGCCACCGCCGGAGGAAGATCCTTCTCCTACCTAGCGGCCAAGACATGGAACTCCCTGCCCGTCCACCTGCGGCTGACCCAGGACCACTTCGCCTTCAGGAAACAGCTCAAGACCTGGCTGTTCGAGCAGTAGCAGACCCCCTCCCCCAAGCGCCTTGAGACCCTTCCGGGTGAGTAGTGCGCGCTATAAATTCCATGATTGATTGATTGATTACTTTAATATGTAGATTGTGTGTAGTCTCCTTACCCCTTGCATAGTAGTGAATGAGTTTTGGTAAGCTGCTCGGGATAGTGTTGCTTGTCTAGAATCACACTGTGAGTCTGTGTGCATTTGGGAACCACTGTGAGAGAAGTATGTGGTAATATCGTGTATTTGCTGATAGATAACTGTTTTAAAACCTGTCTTGTTGTCAAGTTTTAGTAGCATTAGAAGGCAGTTTTTGCTTATGCTTTGATTAAATGAGTCAGGCTTTGACACAAAAGTGCAGTCCTGAAATACGTAGATTGTGTGCAGTTCCCTTACCACTTGCACTGTAGTGAATGAGTTTTGGTAAACTCCTAGGGATAGTGGTGCTTGTCTAGAATCACACTGTGAGTTAGTGTGTATTTGGGAATCACTGTGAGAGAAGCATTTGGTAACATTGTGTATTTTCTGACAGATAACTTTTTTTAAACCTGTCATGTTGTCAAGTTTTAGTAGAATTAGAAGCCAGTTTTTGATTATGCTTTTATTAAATGAGTCAGGCTTTGACAGAAAGGTGCAGTCCTGAAATATGTAGATTGTGTGCAGTTCCCTTATCAGTTCCACACTAGTGAATGATTTTTGGTAAAGTGCTAGGTATAGTGGTTGTTGTCTAGAATCGCACTGTGAGTCTGTGTGCATTTGGGAACCACTGTGAGAGAAGCATTTGCTAACATCTTGTATTTTTTAGCAGATAACTCTTTTAAAACCTGTCATGTTGTCAAGTTTTAGTAGCATTGGAAGCCAGTCTTTGCTTAAATGAGTCATGCTTTGACACTAATGTGCTGTACTTAAATATGTAGATTGTGTGCAGTACCATTATCTCTTCTTGACTAGTGAATGAGTTTTGGTAAACTGCTAGGGATAGTATTGCTTGTCTAAAATCACACTGTGAGTCTGTGTACATTTGGGTAAGGATTGTGAGAGAAGCATTTGGTAACATAGTGTATTAGATGACAGATAACTGTTTTAAAATCGGTCATGTTGTCAAGTTTTAGTAGGTTTAGAAGCTATTCTTTGCTTATGCATCGATAAAATGATTCAGGGTTTGACACGAAAGTGCAGTACCATGTACTATTCTCTTCACTGTGCCAGAACTGAAAATTTAAAAGTTTTACCCAGGCACTAAGCTAGCAGTAGTCTGATGATTTAGTCAGTTTCCAAGTACTCATGTTGTGAACCATACATTACCCCATTGTTAGACCTGGCACCATTGGTGTGAGTCTCCCTTCCATTTTTCGCTGTGTCTCCTCTGTTTTTGCTGGTTATAGATACTCTGGGCGCTGGGCGCTGTGCCACTGCCATTCAGTGCCATAGCGCGAATGCTCCCTTTGTAAAGATGACATGTGAATTGGTACCTCCATGATTGGCTTATTTAGTTTACCTGTTAGTCCCTAGTAGCGTGGCCCGTGTGTGCCCAGGGCTGGTAAACCGAATGCTGCTGGTGGGCCTGCAGCACTGGTTTGTGCCACACACAGAAGCAGCTTGTAAAGTGTGTCTCAGACCTGCCACTGCAGTGTCTGCGTGCAGTCCAGAACTGCCATCTTGGCTGTGAAGTGCACCCACTTCCCAGCCCCTAAACCTTCCCTTGGCATCCTGTAAGCCCCCTTTATGATAGGGCGCAGTGTATGTGTAAGGTAGGACATGCCCTGATGTGTGTAGCATGTCCTAGTTGTGAATTACACCCAATTTCGTTTTTCACTACTGTAAGGCTACCTGTTCTCCATAGGCCAGAATGGGAGGTCTGGGCTATGACATTCTATAGTCCTAACTGGCCCACAGAACATGGTAGAAAAACGAATTTAGTATGCCTGAGCTCAGAATATTAAAATACATCTTTCAGGGAAGGTTATTTTTATATTCTGTGTTTGAAACGACCACTTTTAGAGTATAGGTACTTTCTTGCCTAAGTCTTCCAGTTTGCTCTGCTATTATGTGTATTGGCTGTCTGCTTTTGGAGGGACAGGGCAGGCTGAGTCAGACCTGGGTTGAATAGAGAGATCTGCCTTGGAGTGAGGAGAGGGGTAGCTCCTGCACTTGAATAGGGCTGTGCCTGGCAAGGTGAATGCTGGCTCCACCTCCCACTGTGCGTCTGAAGGCAGACCCCCTCTTTCTGAAAGGAAGGATGCAGCCTGGTAAACAAAGTGCTCCAGGGCTGGGCAGAACTGGTTCTGGCTGGGTTCAGAGACTTGTGACCCCTAAGAACAAAGACTTTGGGGGTATAAATATTTGTGCCCAAACCCTTACAATTTGTATTGCTCCTGGACAACAAGAAGAACCTCTGTCCGTGTAACTACAGGAATCTGCAGGAGAAGGACTGTCCTTGTGCTTGTGTGCTGTTTCTGGGACTGGCCTGCAGTGGTTACTACTGGACTTGGAAGAAGAGGAAAAGGACTTTGAAGGAACTTTTATTTTGTGGCTACAGCAATCACCCAAGGGAAAGAAGAGAGCTAGCCTCCTGCTGAAGTCTCAGGCACATCAGACTCCACCACCAGCCTCCTGTTTCCTCCCACCGAGGATTTCTATCTGCAGGTGAGGCTCCTGTGAGTTCCAGGGCCTCTAGTTCTACTGCTGAGAAGAGAGTGCTGAAAATCGTCACTAACCCCCGTTAGTGAGCCGCTGCAGCTGGTGAGCGTGAGAAAAATCGTCGCTCAGCTGTTGCCGAGCGCTCGCTAACCCCGAAGAGTATCGCATCAACCGTCAGCGGGCCTGAAAACGCCCGCTATTCCGAAGATCGTCGCATCCCCCGTCAGCAGGCCTGAAAACGCCCGCTATCCCGAAGTTCGTCGCAGCACCTGACTGCGGGCCTGAAAACGGCCGCCATCACGAAGATTGTCGCATTGCTTGTCAGTGGGCCCCAAAGCGCTCGCTAACCCCAAATCATCGCATCAAGCTCATCTCAGCGCAGACGCCGAGCGTTTGCCATTTTCCCCGCATCGCATCCGGATCATCGCTCCCTCGCGGAGCGCCATTTCCTTTCATCGCAGCAAGATCGCACACGCAACAGGCTCAGTGCATCATCCTCCTTTCACGGCTGGGTTTTATCACATCACCGGCTTAGCGTGAAGAAGTTTGTCGCTTTCTCCTGCCCGCAACCCAGCGCATCATCCTCCCTTGCGGTAAGGATTCACGCATCGCTGGTTAGCGTGAGGAAAGTTATCGCTACAACTCCTTAGTGACATTTTTGTTGCTCTGCTACGGAATCCAGATACTTTGTGAGTGAAAGGGTTGCAGAGACCACTGCATTGAACTGAACATCATTTTGTGCACCTTGAACTATTTTTGCAGCCTTTCTAAAGTAATTCTATTTTTCTAGTATTGTGGATTTTTACTGTTATTGGTCTTGTGATTAAGTCTATATAAATATACCTATTTTTTATAACTACTTGAGTGGTGTCCATTTGTAGTGTTCCTCATTATAATACTGTGTATGGTCATAAATGCTTCACACACTGCCTCTGAGATAAGCCTAGCTGCTCGTGCTACGTTACCACAGGGTTGAGCAGGGGTTGTCAAAGGACGTAGGCTGCTTACTCTGACTTAGGAAGAAGGGTCCCTACTTGGACAGTGGCCAGCCATTGCCAACTAGAGACCCCCATTTCTAACACACATAGATTGTTTCAAATGTCTATGTAGTATGCATGCAGTCTTCTAACATACTATACACTTGTCTTTCACATTTTCAATTCGCTAGTCAGTATCCATACACTTCCAGGAAACACCCTGTAACTCCCTTTTCAGTCCTCTAGTGACCCATTCAACATCATGTACTAATCCATTCACTGTGCCAGAACCCAAACAGTTATACATTCACCAAGATACTATCTTTGGAGTACTCTAATCATTCAGTCAGTGCCTAAGTATTCCTGCACTGAGCCAGGCCTTAGCACATGGACTGATTCAAACCCCTATCCACTATGTATGCAGTCTTCTAACCACCTAGACACTTGTCTTTCACACTTTCAATACCCTAGTCAGTATCCATACAGTCCAGCAAACATCCTGTCACTCCCTTTGCATTGCTCTAGTAACCCATTCAGTACCAAGTACTAATCCATTCCCTGTGCAAAAAGCCTACCACTTATAAATTCACCTAGGCAATCTCCTTGCTGTACTCTAATCATTCAGTCAGTACCCAAGTAGTCATGCAGTGAGCCAGGCCTTAGCACATGGACTGCTTTAAATGCCTATGCAGTATGGATGCAGTCCTCTAATCACCTAAACAGTTGTCTTTCACACCTTCAATTCCCTAGTTAGTATTCATACACTTCTAGCAAACACCCTGTCACTCACCCAGTGTGTCTCCTTGTAGTACTGTAATCATTTAGGGCCATATGTAGAAAGCAAATTTGCGATCGCAAACGCTGAAATTCGCCGAATTTCGGCGTTTGCGATCGCAAATTTGCTAAGTGGAATGTAGGAAGGCAAATCTGCATGCAAAATAAGGAATCGCTAAATTTGCGATTCCTTATTTTGCAATTGCATTTCAGGAATCGCAAATTTTGCGATTCCTTAAATGCAATGTAGGAACCTCCAAAAAAGTGCTATTTGGCCTTAAGGAATCGCAAATTACCACCAACTACAGGTTGGTGGTAATTTGCGATTTCTTGTAATAATGCAGTTTTTTGCATTTTTCAAAGTGGAATGTGGTGCACACACATGCCCTTAGGGCATGTATGTGCACCACATGTGCACCCATGCTAATTTCAGGGGTGCAACAGGGTGTCCTATTGACACCCTTGCAACCTTGAAATTGCATTCTCAATTTGTGATTCTCTAATTGAGAATCGCAAATTGAGAATGTCTTCCTATTCATTCCTATGGGCCTTTTAGCCCATAGGAATGCATGGCAAGGTATTCCTTATTTGCGATTCTCAATTAGAGAATCGCAAATAAGGAATGGGTGGGATTCGCAAAAAAAATTGCTAATCCTACCTACATTGCATTTTGCTATTCTCTAATTGCGATTCCTTAAAAATTGCAATTAGAGAATCGCAAAACACAGTCTACCTACATATGGCCCTATGTCAGTTAGCATGTAGTCTTTTAGTGAGGTAGGCTTTAGGGCATGAAGTGCTTCAAAGTAGTATGCACTATGCATGTAGTGTTTTAACCATCGTCACACTTGTGGTTCAGGGCTATAGTTTCTTGGTCAGTTTTTATATAAAATGTGTTTGTACAGTAATGGAATAGTATAAATTTGAAAGTTACTAATATACATTTATTTGTGATTCTTTTTTACAGATACAGAACAGGAGTGTTTCTCATCTGTTTGCACTCTTCTCGTGCAAGATTGTTTGGATGAAGGGTCCTTAGGTGTTTCATCATACTTGCTGTGCCGCACGAGTATTTTTTGTTAGGATCCCCTTGTAACAGAACTCTTTTGCAAATCTTGCGCGTGACGAAGGTGACATTGGTCTTTGATTGCCCCTGGAGAAAAGTAGAATATTTCCACAACACTGAAGGAAAATGTTGTGGGCGTGGTGCATCCTCCAAAAATTCATCCTTAGATTCAGTGAATATTTTAAAGTGACAACATTTACAGTTTAAACTTATAAAAGTTTGTTAGCTGTATGCATTTTAAATATCTGTGATTTGTATCTTGTTTTTTTGTTTTGAGAATAGCATGTTGGTTTTTTTTTTAACAATCTTTGAGATTGTTGTTTTTTTGCCCTCTGTTAAGTGATGAGTACGATTGAAAACAGTATTTTTAGTGAAATTTAATATATTCTGAGAACAGCAAAAAAGGCAAAAAAATTACTTTGTGGCAATTATGCTGTGTTGTAAAAAATGTATTATTACATGTTATAATTTTTTTTTCCTTTTCTTTCACAGATCCAAATTTTAAAATAAGCAATTTTTATGAATTTAGATTGGAATGAAAATGTCTCAATATGCAGAATGAGGAGGTCTGCAAGAAGCTACAAAGTTGAAACATGTTTCTAAAAACACTCAGTTTATACCTTTGTAGTTTTGAAATCTGACCACAATCAGATATCATGTGACCTGCTAAAATAGAGATTTGAGGGGTTCATAATATTTCCTATTTTAGCTATTGAAGGACCGCAATTATTTCAATCATTCCTCTTTGAACATCTTTGGAGACAAAACTCTGTGCTTACCTTCTATCATTCGCAAGGAATTTTAAAAACTGAAATATGTCACTTTTTGTAACATAGTTATTGCGCAAGACACTCTTTCATATTTACAAAGAGAGGAAAAAGCACTCTGTGTACTTTTTATACTCCATGTAAATAGAACCTCATTATGCACACCACCTTGCGTTGAAAGGGTGTTCTATAAGTGTTGTGCATGATTGCACTGAATACTCATAGAACAAGACACATGTCTAGATTTATCATAAATCATAAATCTCGATACGTGTGTGAATGCTGCACCATTCTAAAATTGGTGTAGGAAAGCACAAGAAAGAGAATTGTTTTAATTTCTCCACATTTTTATATCTTCAGTGCATGCTAAAGTGTTCAGCATACATTGAAGGAGAAAAATGTGTTTTCTGATTGTTTTTGTGCAGGAAGGTGTGTCTTCCTGCACAAAAACAAACAGCACATGACACAGATATCCTTGCACTATGGTGCAAGGGTAACTGTGTCACCACATGGCTGCAGTTTAAGCAGCCGTGCAGAGAGAAGCATAGATTTGCAACATATTTATGTACATATGTTGCATTTCTGTGCTTCGGAAGTACTACAGCACACTGCAGTTAAAGAGGTTACTGTGTGATGCTGCAGCACTTCCTCATAGTTCTGCACTTATACATTCACCATACGCTACTAATGCATTCATTCAGTCAATTACGTACTACACATACATTCATCTAAACTTTCACACACTAACAAAGAAATTTAGCTATTTTTTTAAACCAGGAAAGTTAGTACAAGAACTTTTTTTTTCTTCTTTCTTCTTTTATATTTTTTTTTGAGATTCCTGAACAATTTTTACATTTTTTGGGTTTTTCTGCAAAAAAAACAGAAAACAAAACAGGAGAAATCAATAAAAAAAAACTAGCAAATTTGACTTTCTTGCCGGCGGCAGATCAGATCGATCGACTGCTCACCATAGCACAAAGTCGCATTGCACTTAGTGCAGAGCACTTTTAAAAATTGAAATTGAGGACGGATGTCCTAGGTTTGGGCTGATGGATGCACTCTTGATGTGCTCGGCTGCGATGAGGTGGATGGCGCAGGAGCAGGAGTGTTTCTCATCCGTCGGCACTCTTCTCATGCAAGATTGTTTGGATGAAGGGTCCTCATGTGCTTCATCATACTTGCCGTGCCGTAAGAGTATTTATTATTAGGATCCCCTCGCGACAGGACTCTTTTGCAAATCTTGCACGTGACCAAGGTGGCATTGATCTTATTCTGCCCCTCGGGAAAAGTAAAACATTTCCACACCACTGAAGAAAAACGTTCTTTGGGTGGTGCCTCCGCCAAAAATTCATCCTCAGAAGTATGAGGTGATGCAGGTGATGCCTGCTGCCCTGAAGCCATTTTTGGTTGAAAAAAGTTAGAGCTAAGTGTAAACTTAGTCAAAAAAATCTTCTTTTCTCCAAAGAGATGGTGCTCTAAAGAAGGTCAAAGAAGAATGATTGAAATGGGTGGGGTCTTTCAATAGTTAGAAGAGGAAGTGTAATGAACCAATCAAATCTCTTTTTTTGCAGGTCACATGGGATCCGCGCACCCTGCGCTTATGCAGCACGCACCCAGCGCGCATCCGCGAAATTGAATAACATTTTTTTTTAGGATTAGATGTAAAAATATATAAGTTTGAAGACTAGTTTAGAGTTTGTCTTCAATTATTATTCACATGAAATACATATATATATATGTTTTTTTAAATGTTAAATATTTCATGGGATTCGCGTACCTACCGCGTCATAGACCCAGATGACGCATCGCGGAAGCGCGTAAACGTCGCGTTACGTACTTCGAACGTGTCGCATATAGGCTGGGAGTCGCGTACCGGTCGCATTGCAATCGCACACTAAACACGTACCCAATGCATACCATGCGTGGATGCTATCGCGTAGGGATCGAGAACGGTGTGCGTAGGGTGCGCGGATCCAAAATCAGTGAAAAAATATATATAAAATAAAGTTTTCAACATATAGTTACAAAAATATGTTTGAAAAACCGATTAAGTTCAAATAATATTTTTAAATTTTTAAAAGAATTAATTGAAAGAATAAGTTTAAAAAATGGTGATAAAAAAGTATTTTAAAATAAACGTAAATAATGAAATTGACGCACTGAATTTGAAAAATATACAAACCCAATGAAAATCATTAAACATGATATCTTCAGAGATAAGTTATAGATAGGAATTAGCATTTAAAAAACCTTTGAAATTCACTGAAAAAACCATAGGTTTCATGCACGTTATAGTTAGGAATTGGCATTTAAAAAACCTTAGAAATTCACTGAAAAAACCATAGGTTTCAGGGGTGTTTTAGTTAGCTGTACATTTCCCTCGTACAAAACCCTAGAAATTCCCCTGTTATAGTTAGTTCAGCTAACTATAACTCGCGCCCCCGCAATGCACTGCTGATGACGTCACATATTACATCACTCATGACATGGTCAGTGACATCACTGATGACATCACTGATGACATCTCAAATGACATCACTGATGACATCACTGATGACATCATCCATGTGATAAATTACTGCATCTTCTCACACCCTAATTTAACCGTTGATACACCAACTCAAAATTTCAGACGTCCATTCTGAAAACCATAGATACTCCAATACCAATAACTACATACCCACTCATTAACTCTTAGGTCTACATACACCTCCACTCACTCACCTGTACAGTCACTCATACTTACAGTCACTCCGTACAAGACTATCATATGCATTTATACACCTACATAGACACTCACACACCACCAATCATCCATAGAGGTACTCTGACACCTAGTCAGTCATGCAAATAATTAATCACACTCCCATTTACTCACCTATGCAGTTATACACACTCAAGTTCACTTACTCATAAAAATAGTACCACATTCTTACGCTCTTATACAATCATTGATACAAGCACACACTCATCCATACAGCCACTCTCACAATCACACACTCTCACATATACCCACTTATATACTCTTACACGTATATATACTGTCTTTCACATATGTATTACTGACACATGTACAACTGAGATATACATTCAATCCCTAACACACCCATATATATACTCACCCAACCATACAGTTCATCACAGATGCACTCTTAAAACCATGCACCCATAGAATCACCCATTCACACATCTATGAACAGAGTCACACACACCCTACCCACACAAACACTCAGGCACCCATACAGATACTCAGACAACCAATCAATAACCCATATAGACACTCATATAGCTATTCACAAAATCATGCAGCCACTTATACACCAACAGACAGACACATAAAGACCATCACACAGTTTAGTCAGTAGTCTGCAGTAAGATACATTTAATGACTCACTTATAGAATCAGTTACGCACCTAGAAAATCATCCATTCACACACTTGTACACCCACTCATTCTTCCACAGGCCTTTCACTATAAATATATAAAACATAATTCAACTTTTCAGAAAAACACACAGTGACTGGATGACGTCGTCAGTGATGTCATTTGAGATGTCATCAGTGATGTCATCAGTGATGTCACTGACCATGTCATGAGTGATGTAATATATGACGTCATCAGCAGTGCATTGCGGGGGCGCGAGTTATAGTTAGCTGAACTAACTATAACAGGGGAATTTCTAGGGTTTTGTACGAGGGTAATGTCCAGCTAACTATACCACCCCTGAAACCTATGGTTTTTTCAGTGAATATATATATATATATATATATATATATATATATATATATATATATATATATATATATATATATATAACAACCAGTCTTTCTCCAGGTAAGGACAAAAGTAAACTGCAACTGACTTTAATCATTACCAGCGCTCTGTATAAAACAACCCATGAAACGCTAGGCAGACGCGTTTCGCTTGTAATAGCTTCATCAGTGCCCGTTTCAAAAGATTAAACAGTGTCCTGGGGGTCTGCTGGTATTTTAGCTGTTATTGCGGCCACTCCCAGTCAGGTGCTTACTTGCCCCTCCTCCACCTCCGAGGCTGCAGGACAACTCGCGCTCCACCCATCAGGCAACGGCATTCTGGGAAATGAAGTCCTCCATGAGTGCCCATACAGTGATAGGGCCTCTCAGGCAACAGGTGATGCCCCAAACCAGTTTGGATGGTGGCCCCCACTCCTTCGCAGTTCCCGGGGGGGTGCAAGTCAGTTACAGTCTCCCTTATCAGGCAAATGATTTGCCTCCTCTCTCCCCTTACGCCATATATATATATATATATATATATATATATATATATATATATATATATATATATATATATATATATATATATATAGATATAGATATAGATTACCTACTGGCGGTCGCCAGTAGGTAGTTATAGTTAGGACCCTGTTTCCATAGGAAAACCGCAACATTCTATTTGGAATAACTTTGGCGCCGGTCGACGAATCCTCGCGAAATTTTCAAAACTAATGGGGCGCTACGCTACGCTCCTACCCTGAACGTCTCGGGGGGATTCGTCAAGCGGGGGCTGAGAAAAAAGGGGGGTCCCAAAACACGTTTTCCCCATGCAGTCTTACTTGTCTGTGGGTCGTGGAGGTGCTGGTCTGACCCTTTCTCTGGCGCAGTGTTTGGTTTCCTGGTTGTCCGGTCTTCCGCCGCCGCTCCTACATCTACAGCGGTCGCGGAGCGGACATTGGACTACAATACCCAGATCCCCTAGCGGCAGGAAGTCGCCGCCGACGCCATATTTTCGCGCCAGGAGGCGCTTAAGAGTCGCCTCTGACTCCGGCTGAGCGGGCAGTCTTACTTGTCTGTGGGTCGTGGAGGTGCTGGTCTGACCCTTTCTCTGGCGCAGTGTTTGGTTTCCTGGTTGTCCGGTCTTCCGCCGCCGCTCCTACATCTACAGCGGTCGCGGAGCGGACATTGGACTACAATACCCAGATCCCCTAGCGGCAGGAAGTCGCCGCCGACGCCGTATTTTCGCGCCAGGAGGCGCTTAAGAGTCGCCTCTGACTCCCACCTCGCGGGACGCGCACGGGCGGCGCCGGGAGAAGCCCGGGACAAGGGCGGGCCCTCTGTAGCCCTCAGGAGCCGAAGGAGGCCGGGCCGGGCTCACCCCCTTAACATCTGCTGGTACTGTTCACAAACCTTTTTTCGTCTTATATGACATTGTTGGACAGTTGGACTGTGATATATCCTCTTTTGTAGCGTTGCATATGTCCATACAGTGGTGTTTTTAAACAAGGTACATTGATATGGCTGATTGCGCTAATAGGGGTACACTTGATGGTTATTTATTGAAAATTCCCACGGGCTCAGATCGTGAGGCAACACTTGCTGAATTAAGAGTGAGGCGTCGTAATTCTATTGAACTGATTAAAAGCACGCCTTCACTCACGAGCCCACAGCATGTGGTAACTACTCCAGTTGTGAGTGGGCATTCTCCTAAAGATACTCCACTCCCTTCTGGTAAAAATGATTCAATCGTACAACCCCAAAATGTATGTGTTATTGAGACATTGATTGACTTATCCCCAACTGTTTCACATACATCCCCGAGCCAAACTGCCGAGCCAGCAGTTTGTAATGGGTCATCACAAGCCGGTAAGACCTCATCCCATAAGGCTAATCTATCTAGGCAATTTAAATCAACGGGTCCTTTGCCTAACAAACGGAGAAAGATAGATCCTGATTTGTCAAAGCATAGAAAGACAAAACGTAGCCGCAATTCTGGTATGGCACTCATTGATAAAGATCCTACTCATTGTGCGGTTAATTTATCTTCTCCTGGTAAGCTTACATCCTGTCTCTCAAATAACATAAATGTTAAAGAGTTAATGGGTAATGGGTAATATAGATCAGTTATTGAAATCCCTTCTGTTACCCGTTGTTGATAGCTTAAAAGCAATTGAAAAAAGGCTGGAGAAAGTGGAATTCTTAATGAACAGTAAAATGGAATCAATTGTGGGTTTTTGTACATCGCACACAGTACCTTCTGCTGGGCCAGGTTCTGTTGAAACACCTTACATTGCTCCACTTCTGGAGACCACTTTCCAAACTCAGTCGAGTACCAGTAAGTTAACCTGCACAAATGTAGATGACAATATAATGCAACCCACTACTTCGAATAATACCAGTAATTACTTGGGAGATAATGTTTTGCCACAAAATGGCCCAACGAGTGATAGAAAAGGTTATAAGTCAGCTCCTATTATCAAACCACGTCGAGCTTCCTTTATTAACCTGCCACCGGAAGCTGTCCCCCTTGTGGTAGTTCTTGCGGGTGTTCCTACCCTAAAAAAACGGTACAACAGAGGGATATTCTCAGTTAAAAAACAAGGTGATTCACTGGCTTGCCCAGAACCGCCCTCTTCCATCATATATTAATGGGGATATTCTTCATGTACGGCGCTTACCCTGGCTGGGAAATACACAAAAAAAGATAGATGGAGATATTATTTTAATTAACTTCAGGGACCCTAGAGCTGTCAGTCATATTCTTAATTGGCATATTAATTACACGAGATCTTCTATTACTACTTGGGAACTGACTTTTTTCTATCCAAGAAGTGAGATAGTTCCCAATATTAACTTTGAGGCTCCACTTCTTAACCAATTTAACCCTCCTATCCCGCTCAGAAATCGTTATGAGGCACTAGAGAGTCTTGAGGATGTGGACTGACTTGATAGCCCTAAAGCTCCCCCTTTGGCCCTTGAACAGCCATCCTCCGATATACTTCTAGCTTCTAGTGACCCAAGCAAGCCAGTATTATTACAAGCAAGCTCAGATACTTTTAATGGCTATCCTCCTGCCCCAGATATTTCACCACCTGTTGACAGTTTGGTCGGTACCAAGACTGTCATGGGGAACCTATTCTCCTGGAATATTGCTGGTTTATCCTCTAAAATGGATTCTGAGGATTGGATAGTTTTTGTTAATCGTTATGATTTGTGCATATTCCAGGAGACTTGGCTTTGTGAACCTCTTTTTGTGCAGGGATATCTGAATTATTCGGTGCCTGCACTAAAAGGACCGAGAGGAAGACCAATGGGGGGACTAACTATATGGGTCCGCCAGATTCTAAAATTAACTATTAAAGTTGTAGAAACTAATAATCGAGGTATCCAACTAATTAAAGTGAACCTAGAAAATGTAGGTATGCTGGATATTTATAATATTTATATCCGGAGTAATAGGGGAGGGAGCCTAGAGACTCTGGCAATCTTGAGCCGCCTTCTTGACACCCACTCTACAAATAACAACATTGTCATTGCAGGCGATTTTAACATGAGCCATTGATTAATGAAGACAATCTTTTTGGGGAGGAAGAGGATTGTCAATGGGGAGTCCCTAAACTAGAGCTCAAACCGGTTGTGCGTTGGACCAGTGATGTTATAGCCCTAAACTCCATCTGTTATGAGAAGGGCTTAAGAGCTCTGAATGGAAGGTCTAACAGTGACAGGAATGGAGCCAACACATTTGACAATGGGCGTTACAGTAGTCGAATTGACTACGTTTTATGTAGTCTTAGTTTGTGGCCCTCAATATGCGACATGGAGGTTGTTGGGAGAATTGAGAGTGACCATAATCTTTTGTGCATCACACATAAATGGTGGTCCCTTACCAACCGGCATGCTGGTTATTCTGAGCCGGTTCCTCCTCTGATTGTTCCAACCAATGATCTACGTAGATTAAAGTGGGAAAAGATAGCAACTAATTGTCAAGTTATTGCTGATATATCTGACAAGGTCGATCAAGCAATGCTGGCAATTGAGCTCTCTAACTCACTTGACACCGGTTTAGATAAGGTAGAAGGAATACATAATACCCTTTTCTCCACAATTAAAGATTATTTCCTCAAACCTGCAAAAAATAACGGAGCTAGAATCCTCAAGCCCGCCAAGTGGTATAACAAACAATGTAGAGAAGCACGTCTAGCCTTGGGTAATGCTATTAAAGGTGGTACACCCCTAGTAATTCAATCAGCTAGAAGGGATTACAAAACTAGCATATCAAAGGCTAAGAAAGCATGGGACGAACACCATTGGTCTGAGTTACTGGTAGCCAGTAACAAACGGGACTCCCGGTCGTTCTGGCACATTGTCAGGTGGGGAAAATCTGGTTTTCCAGAAACCCCATACAATAATGTGCCTGAGGAAGAATGGGTGACATTCTTTAGAGCACAGTATGCCAACCCAAATAGTCTTAGCTTGGGGCCAGAAACTAGAGTAGAACAATTTAAGGAAACTTTTTTTAGTGTCTCTGAGATTATGACGGCCCTTGGTTCAGTGGCAAGTGGGCGTGCCCCTGGTCTTGATGGAGTGCCAGCGGATTTATTTATTAATGATAAAGAACGCTGGAGTAAGTACATTCACCTACTCTTGAATGCTATTGCTTTGGGCGCGCCGGTACCCACTTCCTGGCAAGGCGCAGTAATCATTCCTATATTTAAAAAAGGCGACAGGTCCAAGCCAGGTAACTATAGGCCAATAAGTCTTATAGACACTATACAAAAAGTTGTGGGACGAGTTATCGTCAATAGGCTCCTGGATTGGGCGGAGGAGTTTAATGCTCTTTCACCCTTCCAGGCAGGTTTCCGTCGCTCCACCAGTACAGTCGATCAAGTTTTCCGATTCACACTGCTACAGTAGAAAACCGTATTGTTGGGCGAGGGAAGTCTTTACGCGGCTTTTGTTGATCTAAGGGCCGCTTTCGACCTTGTCCCTCGTTCTACGTTATGGGCGGTACTTAAGAAACAGGGACTCCCAAACGAATTATTATCCCTCATAATGAGACTTCACGAATCCAACTATGCTAGAATCCAATGGGGGGGGATGGGTTCGGTAACTGCGGACTTTCCAGTTGAAAGGGGAGTTCGTCAGGGTTGTTCGATGGCTCCTGTGCTTTTTACATTATATATCAATGACGTTGTGGGCCGCATGCTCTCAGCCCAAGTGGATGCCCCTTTTTTAGCAGGGACTAAAATCCCTATTTTAATGTTTGCTGATGACACGCTCATCCTATCGAAAACTCCTAGTGGTCTACAGCATGCCTTGTCTATCTTTGATCAATTCTGCGGGGAGTATGGCTTAGAGGTTAACACTGCCAAAACTAAGCTTATGATTTTTAACCCCCATCGAGGTTTTAAATCTAAAATTACTTTGAACAATCGTCCGCTAGAGGTAGTGAAAACCTTTACATACCTAGGTATACATATATCTAAAGAGAAGACCTGGCGGCACCATATTGATCTTGCAACACTCAGGCATAGGCAATTGACTGGTGCTATCTGCGCAGAGCACAGAAAATCCTTAACTAAACCTGTTAAACCCGCCTTGCAGATTTATGAAACAAAGGCTATAGGCTCTGCGCTATACGGCGCCGAGCTTTGGGGTTTTGAAAAGGTGGCAGCACTTCAAACCTCGGAGAATAATTTTCTCAGGGCTATAACTGGTGTTCCTAAAAGCACCCCATTATTGCCCCTAAAATATGATTTGGGTAGAAGAGCAGTCACAGATTTAGTTAAGTTACGTCCGATTATTTATTGGCATAGGTTGTGGACCACCCCTGTACTTAAACATTAAGCCGAGGGTTTTTTAGACATTATGAGTTCTGATGTATACCACAAAATTCGATGGCTGAAATCATTAAAGACATCCCTTATTGAGCTTGGTATGTCCCCACTTTGGGAAGATCCTACGAGAGCAATCTTCCCCTCCAAAAGTATCTTAAAAAGTGCTTACTGGGAGATGGTTGCCTCCCGACATTGGAGAAGCTCTAGTGCTGGTTCAATGTCTGGTGAATTTTTAGAGGCAAAAATGTATCCCTGTTTAGAATCGTACTGGGACACTATTACCAGGCCTGGAGATAGGAAGGTCCTCTTCCAACTTCGAGCAGGAGCACTGCCCCTTAAATCTCTGACAGCTAAGTGGAATGGTGGATCCTGTGACACCTGCCCTGTTTGTGGTACTACTAAAGAAACCATCGGCCATTTTCTATTCTCTTGTAAACCCTATGCGGTACCAAGGCGTATTTGGTTGTCCCCAATGTGCAAAAATTTTGGGACAGATAGTAGTACTGTGGCCCTGCGTATTATATGCACCAGTACTTTGACATGGGTCTCAGTAGCCACCGCAAAGTATTTAGGTTGGGCGTGGTCAATTAGAAGGAGATTGCTAGGTACTTAACTACTCTCCCAACTATTGCAGAGACTGCTAGCTATTTGACTATTCTCTGTTATGTTTTATTCTCGTGTCTTATCAGCCATTTTATAACTATTTTAAATCATGCTTTTTTACCAATACAGATAGAACAGTACACGCATATAGGACTAATAATCTCAGTTAAAAATTCTCTTCTTCTTGAAGTGTGCTTTACAATTGATGCCAATGATCGAAGTTTAATCTTGTTTTAAAAATGTATGTATTTGTGTTTGTTTTATTGTATTGTGTTTTTTGCTTTTATGAATGAAATTCGAATAAAGCATACTCTGACTGACTGACTGACGTTTTCCCCATGCATTTTTCCATAGGACCTTTAGACACAGCTACAGCCCGAACGGCTGAACAGAATTACTTGAAATTTGGCAGAGAGGTAGTCCTCAGGTCAAGGAAGTGCCTTTTGTAGGTCTGGTGTAAATCTGTTCAGTAGTTCCTGAGAAAATAGCATTTAAATCAATATATATATCTGTGGCAGCTTACCGTGCGCTTACCGTGCGCTTACCGTAAGCTTACCGTACGCGTACGGTGCCGTGCGCGAGCTCAAATCTGATTGGTTGTCACATGACTGTAAACATTTGAATCGGACGAAATCAGGAAGTGTCGGCCGCCATTTTGTGTGTTTCACACAGAAAAAAAAAGGGAGATAACTTGAAAAGGGGGCAAGGAAGAGAGTTATAGACCCCCTAACATTTGTAAGGGGGTCAAAGAAGGACAGAAAAGTACAAAAAAAACATTTATTAATTTAAAAAAAAAATCGCGGGGTATGCGTACGGTAAGCTTACGGTGAGCTTACCGTACGGTGGAAAAAAAAAGAAATAAAATTCAGATTTAAGTGTTTAGATATTAGGGGGCTCTAAAAAGAGCCGTTGTGTTTATGAAGTGATTTGATTTTTTAGTGGTACCTACAAGTAAGTACCGATGCAGAGTCTAAGGTTCAAGAGGAAGACTCTGTTCCCTTCATCAGTGAAGTGTACACCATCTCCTCTATAAATGTCTTGCATGTCGTAACCCAAGTTGTTGTGGTAAATGGAACCCATACCATAGTCTCGGAGGAAAGCAGAAACAGATTTGTTGACGTGCTTTCTTGCTTTGTCAATCTGCGGACAAAAATGATTGGACCAGTTCCATTTTTGCCTTTGGCATATGTTAGAATATGCAAAGGCAGTTTTAGGGAAAAGTGAAAACAGTTGTGCAAAGGTCTCCTTCATAAGCATTTCCAGACCTACCCCAGTCAAAGTGCCTAGGTCATTGCCACCACAGTGCACTATTATGAGGTCAGTGTGTTGGATTTGCATGAAGGATTTCACCAATGGCATCAATTGGTGCCACTTTAACCCTCTCTGACCAATCCATTTAATGTCTACATTTGGCAAAGCGAGGTCTCTCACCATACCTGTTTTCTCTGCATACTTTTCACTCCAGAAGACATAGCTGTGCCCTACAATCCACACTGTGAACATCTTCCAAGGAGATCTGGATGCACTCAGGAGGTGTATTTCAGTAGAATGGGAAAAAGAAATGAAAGACAGTTTGGAAATGGAGGCATACATATTTTTTTAAAATAAAAATAACTCATTGGCTGTTTCATACCATTCTACACTAAAAACTAGGCTGTATGTGTCAATTTATAGAAGCATGTTTTGTATTGGTACAGAATAATGTGTTACCAAAGAACAGTACTATGGATTTGCTGTTAGGTTTGAAAAGTCAAGCACTCTTGCTCTTTGGAAATGAAACATTGTGTGGTGAACTTCTGACCTAACTCTACACAGCAGTGTTCCAAGAGCTGTTGCTATGGTAGCAGGCAGAAGTCAAGTTGGGGGAAGGGTACTAGGCTGAAGTCAAGTTGGGGGAAGGGTACTTTTGGAAAAGGGTTGGTTTTCAACCAATAGAAATGTGTGATTACATTTGAAAAAAAGGGGGAAGCACTGAGATTTGAAATTAACATGTATATGTGTGGAAAAAGAGAGGGAAACATTGCCATTATCTGGTTCTGCTGAGAGGAGAGAGGTGTACAGAACAGAGATCCTGGCTCTGATAATCTGCTGTTTGAGTGCCACATTTCTTTCACAACTAACTAATTTTAAAGGTGAGTTATGAGTTTGAGAGGGGATGTATATGGTAAATTAAGAAATGAATAATAGAATTGGAATTCCTTTTGTTGAAATTGTGTTTATCGTTTTGTGTTTTGGGAGAAATTTAAATGTAAGGAACATGTAAAATAATATGGACTATGTTTTCACCATAAAATAAGGTGTATTGGTATAAATGAGGAATACTTTTAGGGTTAGAGGTTGCAGTCAATAATGCAAAAACATTCAGCATCACTAAGGCTGGTTGACCTTGCTGGAGTGTAGTCAGTCACCCAGGTTACACATGTTGCTGGTCTCAAAAAGCTGTTTGGACATGTGCTTTTTTCAGAATATGAAAAGTGGATTCAAAATGTGTCAGACTGTAAAAGTACTTATCACTTGCAAAAAAAACAGTAGGAAGTGTGCTTTCCAATTGGCAAAGAAATTTCGTTTTCTGACTAATATCAAACCATGACTCTGTGTGCAAAGAGGAATTATAGACAGAGATTTATTGCGTATTACTCTGGTAATTTTACAGTAGGATTAGTAGGAAAGGGGGAGCTATTTTTTCTGCAGAAGCAGACTCTTAGAACACACCCAGCTGCTTATCCTGTGGAATCATGCATAGTATTCACAACCGAGTGGGGTTTGAGGTTGCAGTCAGTAATGCAAATACATTCAGCATCACTAAGGCTGGTTGCCCTTGCTGGAGTGTAGTCAGTCACCCAGGTTACACATGTTGCTGGTCTCAAAAAGCTGTTTGGACATGTGCTTTTTTCAGAATATGAAAAGTGGATTCAAAATGTGTCAGACTGTAAAAGTACTTATCACTTGCCAAAAAAACAGTAGGAAGTGTGCTTTTTAATTGGCAAAGAAATTTCGTTTTCTGACTAATATCAAACCATGACTCTGTGTGCAAAGAGAAATTATAGACAGAAATGTATTGCGTATTACTCTGGTAATTTTACAGTTGCATTAGTAGGAAAGGGGGAGCTATTTTTTCTGCAGAAGCAGACTCTTAGCACACACCCAGCTGCTTATCCTGTGGAATCATGCATAGTATTCACAACCGAGTGGGGTTTGAGGTTGCAGTCAGTAATGCAAATACATTCAGCATCACTAAGGCTGGTTGCCCTTGCTGGAGTGTAGTCAGTCACCCAGGTTACACATGTTGCTGGTCTCAAAAAGCTGTTTGGACATGTGCTTTTTTCAGAATCTGAAAAGTGGATTCAAAATGTGTCAGACTGTAAAAGTACTTATCACTTGCAAAAAAAACAGTAGGAAGTGTGCTTTCCAATTGGCAAAGAAAGTTCGTTTTCTGACTAATATCAAACCATGACTCTGTGTGCAAAGATGAATTATAGACAGAGATTTATTGCGTATTACTCTGGTAATTTTACATTTGCATTAGATGGAAAGGGGGAGCTATTTTTTTCTGCAGATGCAGACTCATAGCACACACCCAGCTGCTTATCCTGTGGAATCATGCATAGTATTCACAACCGAGTGGGGTTTGAGGTTGCAGTCAGTAATGCAAATACATTCAGCATCACTAAGGCTGGTTGCCCTTGCTGGAGTGTAGTCAGTCACCCAGGTTACACATGTTGCTGGTCTCAAAAAGCTGTTTGGACATGTGCTTTTTTCAGAATCTGAAAAGTGGATTCAAAATGTGTCAGACTGTAAAAGTACTTATCACTTGCCAAAAAAACAGTAGGAAGTGTGCTTTCCAATTGGCAAAGAAATTTCGTTTTCAGACTAATATCAAACCATGACTCTGTGTGCAAAGAGGAATTATAGACAGAGATTTATTGCGTATTACTCTGGTAATTTTACAGTTGCATTAGTAGGAAAGGGGGAGCTATTTTTTCTGCAGAAGCAGACTCTTAGCACACACCCAGCTGCTTATCCTGTGGTATCATGCATAGTATTCACAACCGAGTGGGGTTTAAGGTTGCAGTCAGTAATGCAAATACATTCTGCATCACTAAGGCTGGTTGCCCTTGCTGGAGTGTAGTCAGTCACCCAGGTTACACATGTTGCTGGTCTCAAAAAGCTGTTTGGACATGTGCTTTTTTCAGAATCTGAAAAGTGGATTCAAAATGTGTCAGACTGTAAAAGTACTTATCACTTGCCAAAAAAACAGTAGGAAGTGTGCTTTCCAATTGGCAAAGAAATTTCGTTTTCTGACTAATATCAAACCATGACTCTGTGTGCAAAGAGGAATTATAGACAGAGATTTATTGCGTATTACTCTGGTAATTTTACAGTTGCATTAGTAGGAAAGGGGGAGCTATTTTTTCTGCAGAAGCAGACTCTTAGCACACACCCAGCTGCTTATCCTATGGTATCATGCATAGTATTCACAACCAAGTGGGGTTTGAGGTTGCAGTCAGTAATGCAAATACATTCTGCATCACTAAGGCTGGTTGCCCTTGCTGGAGTGTAGTCAGTCACCCAGGTTACACATGTTGCTGGTCTCAAAAAGCTGTTTGGACATGTGCTTTTTTCAGAATCTGAAAAGTGGATTCAAAATGTGTCAGACTGTAAAAGTACTTATCACTTGCCAAAAAAAGAGTAGGAAGTGTGCTTTCAAATTGGCAAAGAAATTTCGTTTTCTGACTAATATCAAACCATGACTCTGTGTGCAAAGAGGAATTATAGACAGAGATTTATTGCGTATTACTCTGGTAATTTTACAGTTGCATTAGTAGGAAAGGGGGAGCTATTTTTTCTGCAGAAGCAGACTCTTAGCACACACCCAGCTGCTTATCCTGTGGAATCATGCATAGTATTCACAACTGAGTGGGGTTTGAGGTTGCAGTCAGTAATGCAAATACATTCTGCATCACTAAAGCTGGTTGCCCTTGCTGGAGTGTAGTCAGTCACCCAGGTTACACATGTTGCTGGTCTCAAAAAGCTGTTTGGACATGTGCTTTTTTCAGAATCTGAAAAGTGGATTCAAAATGTGTCAGACTGTAAAAGTACTTATCACTTGCCAAAAAAAGAGTAGGAAGTGTGCTTTCAAATTGGCAAAGAAATTTCGTTTTCTGACTAATATCAAACCATGACTCTGTGTGCAAAGAGGAATTATAGACAGAGATTTATTGCGTATTACTCTGGTAATTTTACAGTTGCATTAGTAGGAAAGGGGGAGCTATTTTTTCTGCAGAAGCAGACTCTTAGCACACACCCAGCTGCTTATCCTGTGGAATCATGCATAGTATTCACAACCGAGTGGGGTTTGAGGTTGCAGTCAGTAATGCAAATACATTCAGCATCAATAAGGCTGGTTGCCCTTGCTGGAGTGTAGTCAGTCACCCAGGTTACACATGTTGCTGGTCTCAAAAAGCTGTTTGGACATGTGCTTTTTTCAGAATCTGAAAAGTGGATTCAAAATGTGTCAGACTGTAAAAGTACTTATCACTTGCCAAAAAAACAGTAGGAAGTGTGTTTTCCAATTGGCAAAGAAATTTCGTTTTCTGCCTAATTTCAAACCATGACTCTGTGTGCACACAGGAATTGTTTTTAGATATTTAATTTGTAATGGTGTTATTGTGATTTTCACTTGTAGGAAAGGGGTACATAGTATTTTAAGATTTGAAAAGAACATAAAAAATGTAGTAAAATATTTAAATAAAATAAAGGGATTTTTTTTTAGTTTTTGCAGGTATTGCTGAAGAGCAGTGAACAAAATTTAAGATGCCTACAAAATCCAGACTAAGGAAAAACCACAAAAAAAAACTATATTTGAAGACAACTGGAGGACCTAAGTTAGTTGGAGATGCTCATGTTGGGAAAAAGAGAAAGTCTTCTGGTAAGCAGACAAAAGATTTTTTAAACAATATCTTCAAAAAAAGGAAAAATGTACAAAATGTCTGTACTGGAAAGAATGTTTTAAATAGAAAACAACAGGAAAAAATTGAGCATTTAGTTAATGCAAATATACCTTCAGAAACAATAAAGATTAACTTAAAAAGAAAAACAGCGTTTAAAGAGATTTGTAGAAAAATGTTTCAGAGAAGAGTTATGTCCAATTTGATAAAGGATGTGAAGAAATATAAGAAAAAAGCTAAATTTTATAAGAGAAAAAAAGAAATTGAAGCCATTGCAGCAAAGGCTTTAGAATTAAAAAGGAAACTATTCATTTTAATTTTGAACAGGATGCGTACATTAGATAAAATGGTCAATGTACTGAAATCACAAAGGAAAAGAAAAAGACTAGTGAAAAGAACCAACTTTTGTAAAGTGTTTTTAGGAGAATGGATGCATAGTTCAAGTAGTGAACCTTTTTTTAATGAAGAGAGTTATTTTCAAAGTAATAGCTTGCTGCATGCAGTTGACACCAGAGGTCGTGCTTATGAAGTGAAAAATGGTTGTATAATGGAGAAGGAGAAAATGGTTCCAAGAGATGAGGTACAAGTGATGGCGGATGAGGCTATGGGGAGACGTCCTAAAGCCCCAGTGTACACTTGGAATTGTAGTAGTATTTGCACTGTGCGTCAGGAATCTATTGATAAATTTCGTGAGTTTCTAAGAGAATATAGTAAAAAAAGTGTTAAACAGAAGATTAAGGTGCTTCAAAGTCTAGATCCATGCAGAGTGAGAGAGAATACTGGTTTGCAGGGACATTCTCTGGCTTGTCTATCTAGAAAAGTGTGTAAAAGTGTTTTTCATCATTTTAGGATGCTGGCTGTTCATCATACTGAAATGAGAAAGTTTGGGAGACGGTTGTATTTTGCTAAAAGTCCAGCAATAAAGTTAGATGAATAGAATAGGGCTCTGTTCCGTGGATCGGTATCAGATGTAGAGAAGGTTACTGATGAAATTCAGTTTTGTTACTTTGGTCCAGAACAAGAAAGTGCAGAAAAGGACACAGTAAATGAGGAAGAAGTGGAAGAGAATGTAGAACCCTCTGTAAGTAAGACATTTAATGATCACATAACAAAATTTGCAATAATCTCTAATGAAAGACCAAATATTACTTGTATTTGTTGCCGCAGAACTCATTATAGAAAACAAACCAGGAATGTTGATCTCTACAGAAAAAGTGAAAATGAAGATAATTATAAGTGGAAGGATTTTGCCACATATATATTTCTTGAAAATTGTTTTGAATTGGGTGAAGATCAGCTTATTTGTAAATACTGTTACAACAAGTTAGAGGAAAATAGAATGCCGACCAGAGCTGTACATAATAATTTAGAATTGGATGCTATTCCTGCCGAACTTTCTGAATTGAATACATATGAGTCTATACTTATTCAATGTGTTCATCCGTTCCAGACCATAGTACGTATGGAGCCCAAAACTGGTAAATTACCTCCTTCAGATTTACTGAGAGGTTTGAAAGGTAGAGTGGTGTATTTGCCCTTGGATTTGAAAAAAAATATGGAAACTATTGATGCAGATACTTTGGAAACTGAACCATTAGTTATTCTGGTTAATGGTGTACCTACAAAAATAAGAAGATTTGGCAGGAGCTGGTAGATGTACGGAAAGTACAAAGAGCAAATTTGTATTTGAAAAGGAATAACAAATGGTATGAATCAATTTATATAGAAGAAGAAGAAGAAGATTTACAAGAAGACACAGAAACACCAACTGGACAAATTGAAAAAGTGGACAAGTCAAAGGAAGAAGAAATTTATGAACATTTTAGCATACATCCTCTTCATTTAAAAGAAGTTATGGGAGACAATATTGATCTGTGTCAGATGAAGAAAGCAAAAGGAACCCCCGTGAGTGTATGGGAGGAGAGCTTGGAAGCTCGATGTTTTCCCCAGCTGTTTCCTACAGGAAAAGGAGGACGATACGATGAACGTCCAGAACAGATTCCAGCTTCTGAGTATCGAACTACAAGACTATATGCAGAAGATCCCAGATTTCGACAAAGTATTCCTTATTTGTTCCATCTTTTATTTGAAAGCGACTTGTCTGCATTATCATATGCAGTAAATCACATTTTAAAAAGTGGAGTACATTTACAAAATGTGTCTGCTAAGGATTTTATGGAGAAAGTGCAGCACCGAGATGATCATTTGGAAACACAACTGATCAATCTGATGGCTTGTCAGCGTGGGACAAATGAATATTGGTACCGACGCCATGGTGAATTAAAATGCATGTTACGGAATTTAGGAACTCCTACATGGTTTCTAACCCTAAGCTGTGCCGAGTACGCTTGGGATGATTTACTGGATTTTCTAAGAGAGGCAAATTCAAACATTAAAAACATCGAATACAAGACAGCTGGAGAACTGTGCTTATTGGATCCAATTAATGTTTGCAGATATTTCAATCATAGATTTGAGGCTATGATGTCCTTCATCTGCAATAAAAAAAATCCACCTCTTGGAGAAGTTGTGGATTTCTTTTGGAGAAAAGAGTACCAGGCAAGAGGTGCTCCTCATATTCATATGCTGTTGTGGATCAAGGATGCCCCAAAGTTTGGAACAGATACTGATGAAGCAGTGTTATCTTTCATTGAAGAATATGCAACATGTGCTATACCAAAAAGCACAGAAGAGAAAAAGTTAAAGGAGCAAGTTTTACGTTTCCAAAGTCATCGGTGTGGAAAATACTGTCGACGGAAATACAAGAGCAAAGATAAATACTACACTAAATGTCGATTTGGATTTCCTAGACCTGTTCTTTCAAATGGAAGAGTAAACAGTTTTATGTCATCTGTGAGACATACTATTACAAGAAAATCACCTAAGAATACCTACAACCTTAAAAGAAAAGAAGAATCAAAAAATATAAATGACTACAACCCAGTCATTTTATCCATGTGGAATGCTAACATGGCTATACAGCATGTAGCTGACAATTCCATTGCTGTTGCTCGATATGAAACGTCTTACATTACTAAATCAGAAAAAACTGAATTGAAAGAAATGTGGAAGAGATTTCTCACGAGAAGACTGTCAGTAAGAAGCTGTACAGTTTCAGTTTAAAGATGTTATCGCATCGAGAAATTGGATCCTACGAATGTTCAGATAGGTTATCTTCTGCAAGTCTCTACTCGAAATCAAGAAGAATAATTTGGGCAAGTTTAGGCCTTGCAGCAATGAGAAATCGGGTACTGAAATCTGTTGGAGAAATTGAATATTTGGCCGAGAATGACCCAGAAAGTACAGATATTTTGAAATCAAACATGTTGGACACATATTATCCCAAGAGAAGTCTTCATCTAGAGAACATGTGTCTCTATGAAGTGCTGCAGAACTACATTTATTCACGGAAAGCCACAGAAGACATCAACAATGGAAAATATAAAGTCATTGGTGAGGAAGGATGTTTGGTGAAGCAAACAAAAGGAAGTTTGATAAATCACAGGAAGCTGAGTTGCGACACTACTGACAAAAAGGAATTTTACTACTTGGCTCTTTTACAGCTGTTTAAACCATGGCGTACAGAGGATGAACTACTGGGAGAATTTCAAAGCTATGAAGATTCCTTTAATGCTTGCAAAGACAGCATAGAATGCAGTACTTTCACAAATTATGTGCAAATGTTAAATGAAGAAATTGAACAGGAAACTACAATTGCAGCTGAAGTAGCTAGAGACAGTTCTCAAGACAGCCAAAGTTCAGGAACACTCAGTCAAGATCCCCTAGGACAACCAATCGTTGAAAATGAAGCTGCAATAGCCATGAATGAAGTGGAAACGGCTATGAATCAAGCTCAAGAAGAATTTATAGACTTACAAAATTTGGAAAGACAACTGAATGAAGAGCAGCAACAAATTTATGAAGAGATCAGAAACAAAATTGATCACGGATTACTACATGAAAAAAAAGAGTGCTCATGCACATCATTTCATCCAATCAGGATGTATGTAAGCGGACAAGCTGGAACTGGAAAAAGTTTCTTAATAAAAGTCATCAGAAGCTACCTACAGCAAAAAACGGATTCAACTTTGTCTTGTGTGGTTACTGCTCCAACTGGGTTAGCAGCATATAACATAAAAGGAATCACCTTACATCGTTTGCTAATGTTACCAGTGGAGCATGAGAACAAAATACAATACCACAAGCTAACTGGAGAAGCATGCTTGGAAGTTTCAAGAGTATTGAAGAAGATGCAAGTTCTCATTATTGATGAGGTGAGCATGGTATCAAACTTAATGCTTGCCTTTGTGCATTTAAGAATGCAGCAAATTCTAAGGACAGACTATGACATGTTATTTGGTGGAAAACATGTCATAGTTTTTGGGGATCTTCTACAGCTTACTCCAGTTAAAGGACAACCAGTGTTTAATACTGTGACACATGAAGACACAAAGAAGTCATTGGGAAGCATTGGTAATGCAAATATTTGGTCCTTCTTTGAGTACAAGGAACTTACTACTAATATGAGGCAAGCAAACGATGAAGAATATGGAAGTATTCTGAAAGATATCAGAATTGGACTACTCACTGAAGCTGGCACAAAAGCATTACAGAGTTGGTTGCTACATAATTTATTTCCAAAGGAAGAAATAGTTGCAGAGAAGATATACAAGAACATTGCAGAAAAGAAAAGTGTAATCTGCTTAATGCCAACTCTACGTGAATGCTCAATATTCAATGAGGAGCTTTTGAAATTGGAAAAGGAAGAGATTAGGAAATTGGAAGCAGTGGACAAAATTCAGGATGGAAGAATTACTATCACATTAACAGGCAAACTGAAAAATAAATTGGATTCACTAGAGAAGAACATTTCCAAAACGGCTGGATTAGAAAAAAATCTATATGTTTGCATGAACTGTAGAGTATTTTTAAGGAGAAATTTGGATGTTGAAAAAGGTTTAGTAAATGGAGCTATGGGAAGAGTTGTGGGTTTTATTAATTTTCAGAAAAAAGATGGAATTGAATGTTTAAAAATAAAATTTGATCAGATAGAAGAAGTTATAGACATTTGTCGTTGTACAGTTCGTTTCATGCTTGTGAAAGACTTATATGTACAAAGGAAACAGTTTCCGTTTTCTCTAGCATATGCTGTAACTATTCACAAGTCTCAAGGATTGACTGTAGATTGTGCATTTGTAAACATTGGTTCAACTGTGTTCAAAGAAGGTATGGCTTATGTAGCTTTGTCACGAGTGAAAACATTATCTGGTTTATTCATGATAGACTTTGATGATTCAAAAGTTACTGCTGATACAAACTGTGTAAAGGAGTATAATAGATTAAGAAGAACCTATGCTCCTCATTTAGGTCAGTATCCTGTGTTGGAGAAACGTGTAGTTTCTCGAAAAAGGAGAATTGAGAATATCTGTATTGAGGATGTAGAGAGGAGGGAAAAAAAGAGGAGTGATGTAATTGCAAGCAAAAAGAAAAAGGAAAATGTTGAAGAGGTTGTAGGTTGTCATTTTGAAAATAGCTCTGGTGTCAACTGCTACGCTAATGTAGTGCTGAATGTTGCATTTTATCTGGAAAGTTTGCAAGAGCAGATAATAGTAAATCAGAGAAATGAGTAATGATAAAACTCAAATAGAAAGTGCTACTGAAATTAGAAAACTTTTAGATGTATGTTCAGGACGAACACAGTTTTCTCAAAATGTACAGCAAGACGCACAGGAATTCTTGATGTATTTTCTTCAGGTACTGGAAGAAGAAGGGGTGCCAATTGAAAATATGTTTGGTGTCTCTTATAAATGGGAACATAGTTGTGAAAACTGTTTCAATACATGTGGCTCTACTGTTGATTCTGAAAGGTTTATTTATTTAACATTGCCAGACAGTAAAACAGTCACTTTTGCTAAATTAGTTAAAGATGCTAATCATAGCATGGAATGCGGTGAGTGTAAATCTGACATGTTTTCAACATTAATTTTAAAGGAATACGGACAGTATGTAATTTTAATGATGCAACGATGTAAAGCTGATGGTTCAAAATTGGATACTTTAATAAAGAAGTTTATAGGACAGCAATTATCAATTTCAGGAAAAACTTTTGTAACAGTTGCAATAATTTTCCATGAAGGACCTACTGTAACTTCTGGACATTACACAGTTTATCTTAAATGTGAAAAAGGCTGGACACTGTGTAATGATTCCCAATTGATTTTCAAGCAACGTTTGCCTTTTGATTTAGCAAATTCCTATCTAATCTTCCTGAAACCTAAATTTTAGAGAGACTTGGCAAGATCTGTACAAAACAATTTTACCATTTCATTGGATTAGCATTGGAATTTTCAAATAAATAGATTTTTCAAATTACCATTTGGCCTAAAGGAAAGGTAACCAATTGTAATGTGGACTTATTTAATTCCTAATGAATCTTTCGGAAACCAAAAATTTAGAGAGAATCGGTAACATCTGTACAATTTAAATTTTGGAATTTAATTGGATTACCATTGGAAATTTATTCAAAAAAGATTTTTAAAATTACCATTTGGCCATAAGGAAAGGTAACCAATTGTATTGTGGACTTATTTAATTATTAATTAATCTTTCGGAAACCAAAATTTTAGAGAGAATCGGTAACATCTGTACAATTTAAATTTTGGAATTTTATTAGATTACCATTGGAAATTTAATCAAAAAAGAATTTTAAAATTACCATTTGGCCTAAAGGAAATGTAACCAGATGTATTGTGGAGTTATTTGAGATATATTATTTTTGTGATTATGCTTCTGTAACAAAATTGTCAGACGGTATTTTAAAGAAATCGTTATTGTTATTAAATGATATTTTTTTAGAATATTATGCATTTCTATAATGTTATGTTTAAGTAAAAAGAGATTCTGGGCTTTTTTAAAACAATCTTTGAGATTGTTATTTTTTTTTGCCCGCTGTTAAGTGATGAATGCAATTGCTTTCACGATTTATAGTGAAATGCAATATATTCTGAAAACAGAAAAAAAAAGGCAAAAAATTGTTTTTGGAAAATATGTAAATACGTGTACTGTGTTATATAATGATTTATTAAATATTAATACTTTTTTCTTTTTTTTCAGATTGTGAAAGAACATTTTCGAAAAAAATCAACCATTTTTACAAGTAATTTCAATTAAATTTTAATTAAAAATTAAATTGTTGGGTGGGTCAGGTAAGTCAGGTAAGTCAGAAATAAGATGGTCCCTTTCTTCCACTTCTCCTCAAACAGATTTTCAGTATTTAGTTATTAATCCCTCAAGGATCTTGAAATGTGGTAATTGTTTTTTAGTGTTTTTAAAAAAAAAAAAAAAAAAAAAAAAGTTTTTAAGAAAAAATAAAAAAAAGTTGAGAGCCGTTGTGTTCATGCAGGGACAGAGGAAAGGAAGAATGGGATCATTAGCTGGTAGGACAAATGTGCTGGTCTATTTTGTTGTTAATGAGGGGAAGACTGGTCTCCCTATGAACAATTAGACCATGGCAAAATGAACACCGCATTGTAACCCTCGCAAACCGATGGTTTGTTTCCACAGGACCAGAAAAAGGTGAATCTGCCCCCACAGATGAAGGGCTCTGCTGAGCTTCCGAAGAAGGACTCGGCTGAGCTGCTCTGGATGTGCTTGCTCGACTTACTGAAGGGTTTCCTCTAGTATGTCGTGCATGTGTCCTAGGGTGTACATCCTCAAGGTGTCGTAACATAGTGTGATTCCCGAAGGAATACTTCTTGTTAGGATTACCTCTTGAAAGTACACGCTGGCACAGCTTACAAGTCACCAAAGCAGCATTGACTTTTTTCTCGCCCTCAGGAAAAGTAAAATACTCCCATATAAAAGAGCTCTTCTGTTTCCTCTTTCTCTGCCTGATGGTGGTGCTGCTAGCCTCACTCTCAGCAGAAGAGTGCTGGTCTGCCATCGTATCCCAAAGACAACTCAGCTCCTTCTCCTAAGGGATCACAAGCAGAAATGAGGGGAATGGGTGTGGTGTAGGAGAGTTCTAGAACTGAAACTACTTTGAACCAATCAAAAGTTTTGTTTCATGATCACATGACCCAAAGTGCGCGTACGTTACGCTTACGGAGCGCTTACGGTAAAAGTACGCATGCGCGTAAAAAAGACACGCGCTCGCGCGCATGCGCATAACAGGCACTCCCCAACACTTCCGCGTAACGTGCGCGTGTAGCGTACACGCGCACGCGCCCCATACGCAGTACGCACGGCTACGTAAATTGCGTAACCATACGCAAAAAGAGTAGAAATATTACGAACATTACGCAAACCGTACGCTTACCGTAAGCTTACCGTACGCGCACTTAAAAAAAACAAAAAAAAAAGGAAAAAAAGAATCTCTATGTTATACTAATATATCTTACCTGTTTGGTAAAAAAAAGAAAATGAGAAAAATTAATATATTGCAGAATTTTATAAGATTAAGCATAGTGTTTTAAGAGAATATAAAGTAAAAAAAAAAAAAAAAGCTTGCAAATACAAAAAAAAAACACGTTTAATATAAGAATTTGTAATAAAAAAATCATACAACATCAATGAAAAAACCATGGGAATCACACATGTTATAGGTAAGAATTAGCATTTAAAAAACCATACAAATTCACTGAAAAAACCATGGGTTTCACACACGTTATAGTTAGGAATTAGCATTTAAAAAACCTTGCAAATTCACTGAAAAAACCATAGGTTTCACACACGTTATAGTTAGGATTTAGCATTTAAAAAACCTTGCAAATTCAGTGAAAAAACCATAGGTTTCACACACGTTATAGTTAGCGGACATTTCACTCATAAAAAAACATTGAAATTCCCCCGTTATAGTTAGTTAAGCTAACTATAACTCGCGCACCCGCAATCCACTGCTGATGACGTAACATATTACATCACTCATGACATGGTCAGTGACATCACTCATGACATCACTGATGACATCTCAAATGACATCACTGATGACATCATCCTTGTGACAGAGTGGTAGACCTCCTCTCACCCTAATATAACCTTTGATACAAACATTCAAAAATAGAGACTGAAATTTTCAAAAAAATGGACATACCAATACCAGTTACAACAACCTCTTCAGTAATTCTTAGATCCACATACACATCCACTCATTCACCAACAGTCCTGTACAGTCAATCATACATGTACTCACTCATCATATGTACTCATACACCTATACATCCTGTTACACATTGCCACTCATCCATAGAGTTACTCACACACATAGTCACTCATGCTAATAAAGAGTCAAACATCCATTTACTTACATATTCAGTTATACACACACCTCAACACGTACTTCTACAGAAACTTACACATACTTACTCTTTTGAATAATCACTAATAACAACACATACTTATTCATACAGGAACTGTTTCAATCTCTCACTCTCACACATACTCACTTATATACACCAATAGTCAAATATACTTCTTTAAAACATATTTACTAACTCATAAAGACACTATTGAGACAGTCATTCACTCACTAACACACCCATACACACACTCATCCAACCATACAGTCATGCACACATGCTGTCTTCAACACATACAACCAGAGAGTAAATCATTCATGCACCTATGCACTACGTAATACCCCCCACCGAACCATGCAGACACTCAGACTGATACTCAAAAAACAACCTAAAATCCAATATAAACACCCATGTAGCTACTCACCAACCCATGCAGACACTTATACACAAAGTGAGAGACTGATACAGATAATTACATATTTAAACATTACTCACTAAGCCATGTATTCACTAAGATACACTTAATCAGTCAGTTACACAATCAATTTATCAAAAACAAATCATCCTTTTAGACACTTATATACCCATTTATTCTTCCATCGACCTTGAAACCCCACTCGGTTGTGAATACTATGCATGATTCCACAGGATAAGCAGCTGGGTGTGTGCTAAGAGTCTGCTTCTGCCTTGAGATATACATAAATAAAACATATTTAATTTTCAGAAAAACACACATTCACTGGATGATGTCATCAGGGATGTCATTTGAGATGTCATCAGTGATGTCATGAGTGATGTCACTGACCATGTCATGAGTGATGTAATATGTTACGTCATCAGCAGTGGATTGCGGGTGCGCGAGTTATAGTTAGCTTAACTAACTATAACGGGGGAATTTCAATGGTTTTTTATGAGTGAAATGTCCGCTAACTATAACGTGTGTGAAACCTATGGTTTTTTCACTGAATTTGCAAGGTTTTTTAAATGCTAAATCCTAACTATAACGTGTGTGAAACCTATGGTTTTTTCAGTGAATATAGATATAGATATATATATCACCGGACTTCGCCACACAACATCCACTCCCGGATAGACGAAAGCAGACCCAATAAGGTGCAATGTGTATTTATTTTACAAGAACGCCCTGCACCACTGCCATTACGCGTTTCGGCATCAACAATGCCTTGATCACATGACGCACTGATGTGGTGCTTTCACCTATTTAAAGTGCCAGTGCCAAACAGTTGTTCATAGACATAGACGAACAGATAAAATGGAACCAATTCATTGTCTCATTTGAAAACAATGTGTCATTGTATGATATTTAATGGAGAAAAAATTCCCCAAAGAACAAACAAAACATTCCATATAAATATACATATATAAATAAATGAATATATATTTTTGGAGGGCTTAGCATAATTAAGAATAGTTTAAAATATGCTAAAACCGGGCTAAAACCAACATTATATATGACTTAAAAGAAAACAGTATTTCATTTTCTAAAATCATATTATAAATAGTTACTTCAGCTCATATGCCTCGAAAGTGCGTTTGCACAGTTTAAATACCGCTCTAAATACCACCGTATAGAAATGTTAGATATGTTAAAAACATAACAATGAAAGAATAAAAGAAGAGAGTCCTGCCCAAGGGGGCATTGTTCTTAACCTATATCTAATTAAAACAATTGTATGTGCTTACTAAACAAACCACTGTCCCCCATTTCCATCACAGCCGTGATTTTGAAACATGGTTGACACATACAAAATTACCACTGTGTGAAAGCTAAAACAATAAATCAATAAATGAAGCACCATATAAAAACCAACAAGATGTTAAAATTGGGTAAATGCATCGAATCCATAATAGTTACAGCACAGAATTCATGATAATTACAAGCAGGTAAAGAAATCCTCAGTGGAATTCAAACCGTTTGGAGTTTTACTATCTAGCTCCAATATATATATATATATAATATATTTTTTTTATATACCCTACTAGTGAGGTGCTATGTGTACCCAAGCTATGACCCGATAAGTAGCAGTAAGTTTTATTTAGTTTCAGACCGCTCTCCTCCACTCACCACATATCTCGCTCCTCCAGCCTTCTAGGAAGACCCCCTTGGCTGTGCATGCGCGCACATAGGACGAGGTGGCTGCACACATGCAGTCCTCAGTCTTCTCACAGTTACAAGTGTCGAACATGCAGTTCTGTGAAGAAAGAAACGCCGTCGCCCAGTTAGAATTCAACACATCAGAGTGTTTAAGCCCCACGTTATTTTTCACTATAATTAACTACTGCTTCGCTCTTGTGCTCCATGGGTCTTTGGTTCGCCGATAATCACGGGCATGCATTGTTTTAAGAAAACAAGACTATAAACTCAACACATTGCTCTAAAACCCTTGTGCGATGGCCTGTAATTTGACGACAATTGTAATTTAGAATGATTCAAAAGCTTTATGGGCACAACACCAAGATGAGACATGTGACACGATGTGTGAAAGTGACCGTCTGTACCACGTCCCAGCCTTACCTGCGTTCTAGTGTGCGCTAAACTCGCATGCCTGATGTAGGCTGCATGCTTTGCAGTTCACCTTCTGCGGAGAGAGCCCACGGCTTACGGTAGAATCACTAATGTGTCCTATAAAAACCTCCCTCGTTCGTTTTCTTGTTTGCTGCCAATGTGTTTAGAAGGGCATGAACCAGCAGTGCCAACTCGTACTCAAATGCATATTTCGCCTTGGGTAGGGCGTGTACTCACATTTGTAAGCATGAAATTTTTACGACAGAACTAATCAACTCCTTTGTTCAAAAATGCCCTTTGAATGATTGGAAGTAATATGTCAAGCGCAAAGTTGTGTGGGCATCAACCAAGTATGCTGGCGCTAGCAGAGGACAGCAGGACAGCGGAGGCCAGTAAGACATTGCAACTATATGGACCTGAAAAGCTAGGGTTTAAGATCCCAACAAATTGTATGATGAAAAGAAATGACACTCAGCCATTGCACACCAGCTGAGAATGCCAAACTTGGTTTGAGTCACCATGCTAGATCAACTCACCGTCTCGAAAGACGTTGGAGCCAGGAAAGCGTTGCAGGGTTCGAAAGGTACCAATGGGTCTGACAGCATCTTGCAGTGGTGCTGAGCATACTCGGCAGCACATAGAAAGAAGGAAAAGAAGGGGTTATGTCCCAGATGCGCGGATTTCAGGCAACAGTCACTACCATGCCATGTCAGTTCAGGTGCGTATGGCTGGCGGTCTTTGACACTGTGTGTGAAGATGGGGAGGTTGAGTGGAAGTCAATGAATAACCAGCACAGCTCAAGAGGTGACATGTTAGACATATAATGGCAGCATTTGAAAACCACTCAATGTTTACCTTCAACTGTTAACATGGCTAAAAAACCATTTTCACTCACACTTGGCATACATGGTCAATGTCTATATAGCCTGGTACACAGAGTGAGGATGATCAAGAAGTCACAAAGTCACGTGTAGCGAACTGACCTGAGTCAGAGACTCTGGTGACAGTGCAGAGGAAGACTTCATGGAACGGCGCATGCTAGCAGAGATCAGCCTTCCACCCCACAACCCCAGGGGGTCCACTCTGTAGGCAGCACATGCTAACATTTATGAGCCTAGGAGGTGTCGTGTCCACGACCAAGAACGACAGACACGTAAGGTACTGTTATAAGGAGCTTTATTCTCATGCTTCCAACTCGGTCCCTGTCCCTACTCTATCTGCCTTTCCTGCTGTCCGCTCCTCCTCTTCATCTCGCCCCCTGACTCCGCCCACTCCAACCACTGCACTACCCATTCTCAACACCTTCCCCTTTTTTAACAAAATGAAATAACTGACTTGTTCATAGTTCTTCAATAAGTCGCTTCGGCCTGCGAATGTCTCTTCGCGGGCGGAGTGACATTGTTTCTGATTCCACCTCCAGTTCTCCATGTGCCTCAGGGCACTGGTCCTCGACAGCCACCGCAGGTTGTTCTCTTCCTCCATTCCCTTTCTGCCCCAACATCTTCTGCAGCGACTCTTTCATCACTGGTGTGCATTTCTGAAAATGTGACACATTTCGGGTAACTCTTCGACTGTCCGACTCTGCAGTCACCATGGTACCCTTTTTCCGAGTGATCATCAGAGGCTCGGCTCTGAACTTACAGTCCGTTTTCCTTTGCTGTTCCTGTTTGACGAGGACGCAGTCCCCTTCATGTATGGATGGTGATCTCGCTCTCCTTCGAGCATCTGCATATGATTTCATTTTATCCTTTCCACGACGGTCAGCTGACATGACCTCTTGATGAACACAAGCAGGTGAGACCGCTCTCAGAGCGCCTTCCCAGGTAGGTATCTGGGTCCTGATGGGTCTCCCTAGCATTAAAGTGGCAGGGCATTTTCCGGTAGTGGCATGCGGAGTTGTTCTATAAGCCCTTAGGACTTCATTGAGAGCCACCTGAAGATCCTTTTTCTCAACGGTTGCTTGTTGAAATGTCTTCTTTAAAGTGGCCATGAATCTTTCAATGGTCCCATTGGCCTGCTGCCATAGGGGCGTGACTTTTCGATGCGTGAATTTCAGATGTCTCGCAAACTCGCTAAACTCATGTCCATTAAACGGAGGGCCATTGTCCGTCTTAAGTTCTTTAGGAATACCCCATGCCGCAAACACTTCATCCAACACTGCAATGGTGCTTGATGCACTGGTGGACGATACGAACTGGGCTATTGGAAACCTTGAATATTCGTCCATAATTGCCAGGACATATTTTCCTGATTGAAGAGGCCCATAAAATTCCATGGCAAGTTCTTGCCATACGCCACTGGGCAGTTGGGTCATTTGCAGAGGAGCTGAGGAAACTCCTTGACCGACGAGTTGGCATTGTGGGCAGTCTTTGAGGGTGAGTTCCACCATCTGGTCCAACAGTGGGAACCACACCCGCTCTCTAAGAGCTCTCTTAGTTGCGACCACTCCTCGATGACCTTCATGGGCGAGATTAACAATGCCCTGCTGCAGTTGCATCGGAATGACAATCCTTTGATCCCTCAGTAGAAGACCTTCCGAGGTGGCAGAAAGTTCCTCACTCACATGACGGAAGGCTTGCAGCTCTTGTCTGATTGCGGGATCCTTCCTTTCCTCCTCACTGTCGTGTCTCCACCTATTTGTCTTCAAACAACGGAGTACTTTCTGCAGAATGACATCCTGCGCAGTGGCCTCACGAATGGCATCCAAGGGAACCGCTGGTGGTTGAGCGTGGCCCACGACAAAGTGGATATATTCCTCAGCCATTGACACTCGTGACGCCATCACTGCTTGAGGGTGGCGGGACATATAATCAGCCGGATTTGCTGATTTTCCCGGCTTATGCAGTATCGTGTAAGTATATTCCTGTAGCCGCAATCCCCATCGCTCAATCCTGGGTGGCATCTTCGACCTGGGATTTCCGAATATGGTGACAAGCGCCTGATGATCAGTCACCATTGTAAAATGCTTGCCATAGATGAAAACATGGAAATGTTCGCAGGCCCAAACAACAGCCAGACTCTCTTTCTCGGGTTGAGAATATGCCTTTTCAGTGTCTGACAAACTGCGACTCGCATAGGCTACGATATGACGCTGATCATCATCATTGTCGTACTGGGCCAAGATTGCACCCAGGCCCACCGGGCTAGCATCTACAGTTATTTCCGTTTTCCTTGTGGGGTTGAAAGATGCCAGATTGTCGGCCGACTCAACAGCGCGTTTGATGTCTTGGAAGGCCCGTTCACACTGGGGGGTCCAGTCAAAAGGTTGTCCCTGCTTCGTGAGAGTTCTGAGAGGATGACTAATCGTGGCGTAGTCCTTGATGTATCTGGCGCAATAACTGGCCATACCCAAAAATGAACGAATGTCACTGACGTATTGGGGACTCTTGGTGTCATTTAGAGCCATCACTTTTTCAGGGTCAGGCTTCATACCCACTCCGGAGAACACATGCCCAAAGAACTTGAGAGTGGATTGATGGAATTCACACTTTTCTTTGTTTAGTGTTAGATTGGCTTCAAGCAGGGCATGACATACCCGGCTTTGTCATGTTCTTGCACATTTGACCCGTAGACAAGAATATCGTCACTGTAGTTCAGGGTGTTGGGTATGTGTCGTATCGTTTGGCGGATCGCCTCTTGAAAGATCTCCGCAGCTGAAGAAACGCCAAAACTTAATCGCTTGTATCGAAACAGACCCAGGTGAGTGGCAAATGTTGTTATATACCTCGATTTTTCATGCAACTCCAGCTGATGGTATCCCTTGTTTAGATCCAGTTTCGAGAATACCCTGGCACCATTTAGCGCAGAGATCATATCACTCAAGTGAGGCCCGGGATGGCGTTCCCTTTCAATCGCAGTGTTAGGAAGCCGCATGTCAACACATAGCCGCACCTTCCCAGAGGTGCCTTTCTTTGGCACGATGACTACAGGTGACACCCAGGGGGTGGGGCCATCAGAGGCGAGGAGTTCTTGAAGTTCCTCCTCCACCGCTGGCTGAAGGTGAAAAGGTACTCGCCTGGGGTGTTGTGCAAAAGGGCTTATCTGGTCATTAATGTGAAGTCGGATCTGACATTTATTCATCTTTCCTAGCCCGGTGAACAGCTTGGGGAATTTGTGTAGTATGTCCTGGTCACCACTGACCCGGTATAGAATCTCGACCAACCGAAGTCGCTCCGCCGTTGGTAAGCTGAGAAGGCAATCAGCTTCTGGGCCGTCAATCACATGTATGAAAGCTGACACAGACTTGTTCTGGTGTCTGAGAGTCGTTAGGAACTTTCCTAAACAGGGAAGTGGTTTCTTTGACATCCAAGTGAATACCCTGACGTACGCCGGGCTCAAAGGTGGTGGTGACTTCATCTTTTTGTATTCCGTTACCGGGATGTAATTTAACGACGCTCCACTGTCCAGAACAAACTGCGTGGCATGATTCCCTACACTTATGTTCAGTCTCGGGTATTTTTTGAGTTGGTCCGGGTCCGCGACCATGCTGGCATATTCAATAGTGTACTCTGATTCAAAGGACCCTGAGCGAGAGTCTCGGGACGGCGATCTTCTCACCCATTGCGACCTCCTTGACTCCCTGCTAGAATGTGAAGAGCTAGAAGACGAGTTTGGCCGATCTTGTACCACTTTCACATGGTGTTGTCTGGTGTGAGAGCGAGTTGGCCTCGTCACTTCGTTCTTTCTTTCCCTGCGACATTCTCCACACATCGCTTCAAAATGATTTGTCCGTCCGCATTTTCGACATTGCTGACCCATGGCTGGACAGGCTTCTCTGTGCGGGAAGTCATACCCACACCGATAGCATTTCCGTCCACTGTCTTGTTTTTTGTCTTTTCTGCCTGATTCATACCTCCGGTGCTCCGTGCGTCGTTGGCGAGAGGATGGTCGGGATGGGTGCCGTCGCTCCTTCGAATATCTGCGATTGCGACTGTCCTGCACTTGACATACTTGCTCTCGTCTCTCCGGGCGCCCAGTCTCCATGCTCTTAGCTTTCTCCTCGGCTTGATCATACACTCGGGTCATTTCCTCTATTTCCTCCAGATTGTGACTCTTCCTCAACAGTCTCCTCCTCAGTGTCTCCGACTGACAACCATCAATTATTTGTGATCTGATGGCATCATCCGTTAAGAACGCATCAAATTCACAATATCTGGAAAATCGACGCAGTCTCCTTATGAAGGTGCTCATCACTTCCTCTTTCCCTTGACGAGCTTGGTGAAACGCATATCGTTCGTAATTGACATTTCTTTTATGCAAGAACTTCTTATTTAGAGCATCCCGCACGTTATCATATGTTCCTGTGTCCGCTCTGGGCAATTCTTTGATTAGCTTACTAATTTCTTTACCCACCAGGTAGCGCAGCGCGATTACTTTATCTTCATCCTCTGTCACTTTTGATCCTTTGATGTAATCCTCGAAGTCTTCGAGCCATTCCTGCCATCTGGGACCCATGCTCTCTCCAGTCGTATACAAAACAATAGGGCAACCCAATTAACCCCAAGGATTTGGGTATAATACAATTCCACAAAAATAAACCTTGAGGATTTACTTCGTTAATATTTCTTAGTCAAACAGTCACCTTAGTGAACTTAATTTCAAAGAACCTAGAGAGAAAAAACAGTTATCACAGTTCATTTTTTATTCATTTTTATGCATTCTTTTTTTAGTAATTTCAATGCAACCAATCTTTAATATATACAAAAAAGAAAAATAAATTTTCATTTATACACTGGCAACATAAGACTACTGTCAATTTGACACAAATAGAAAACAGTAGTTATTGACACTTTTTACAATGATGAACCATCCAAAGTTGGTCATATATCAAGAAAATTCTTGTTTCAACATTTGTGGTATCAAAACACATCAGATGAACACTTGTTTACGCCAAAGAAGTGTCACAGCGTCGACGTTTCGGTCTCCTATCTGATAATATTAATCAACGAGACCATCTTCAGGACCAAAGTTGCGCCATGTATCTATTATAAACAAATGCATTACATTACTTGACAGACTATTTACAAATATCTACATCTAAGTTCTACATATTTATATTGCCTATACATTGAAGAAAAACAGGTGTATCCAAAGGTAATGACCCGATCTAGTGAATGAGATCCCACAAACCATAAACTATATGACATTCAATAAAAGGGACTATATAACATCTCCAGAGAACAACTCCGTGTACAAAGTCAGTACGGAAAACCCAAACACTACTCTAATATCTCTACAGCAGCATGACCACCACCACTTTGTGAACGTATTTCCCAAGTGGGTGTGGTGGAGCATAACCACTTACTTTTTTGAGACCATAAGCAATTCTTATTCTTTTGAATCAATTCTTAAGCGGTCTTCCAATGAAGAAGTGCTTGGTTCTAAAAATATACAACACGACGCAAATCAAAAAATTATCGTAAACATTTAAAATCTCCCACAAGTTCACTTTATAAGTAAACGGGATATAATGAGCAAACCTCCCAGCCATTACTTACAGGGAACGCCAGCTATCGTCGGCGGTACGTGAGTCCGTATTCTGTAAACAAACAGACACCCACCTAATCAGTGAACGATTCCGCCATATCGCTAGTGTCTCACAAATGAAACCACAGTCCATCAAGCACTCCACGACTTACCATTAACAGAAATCTTCAGCAACTATACTTCCATTGCGCGTCTCGCCAATTAGTCCGAGCGTGAGTTCCGGGGCAACGCGAGCCTTATTATATCAATGGCGTGATATAAATCGTCATGTGCAAGCGGTAAATAAGTCGGCCATCTTACAGTGTAGTCGTTTTAACAACGAACTCAACTAATGCCCTGCTGTCTTCTAGATATGCCTAAAAAAGTTGAAAACCAAATCATAACAATACATACAGCCTAGTTAAGGGCGTAAATGTATCTTAAGAAAATTATTCAGACGTATGCCGAAAAATGTGAAATACAGCCCGACAACTGTTATGTAATAGGCCTGAGTTTGCCATGCGAAAAAGGAATCACATCCAAAACGTCTTATGCAAATGGTAAATCAGTCGGCCATCTTTAGGTGGAGTTATTTAAACTACGAATAGGCATATAATGCTCAAACCCAACTAATACCCTACTTTCTTCTCAATACAGTTAGAAAAGTTGGAGAACAAATCAGAAGCCATAAGCCAATCAATAAAACCTAGTTAATGGTATCCATATAAGTTAGGGAAACTATTCAGACCTATGGATGTAGATGACTATGCCAAAAGCATGGTGCACAGTAAATCCAATATTCTGGTCATAGGACTAAAGTGGATAACCTCATGGCTTACACAAAGTCCTTCATCATTAAGGCTAACATCCGAAACTCGAGTAGAGTGTAATATGGGGTGAACAGCTATACGTCAAATCACTAGATTACTCTCAAGTAGCCCAAATGACTAAATAGTGGTCAGTATGGGAACCAAAACTGATACAAACTGTTAGATGCAGTCGTACAACAAGTGGTCATATAGTTTACAGTGTCGCCAAAGTTTGCCATTCGATAAAGGAATTCAATCCCCTCTCCACCGTTTTAACTGACCAAATCCACCTGTTTTCCTTCAGAGTCAGTAGGCGTTCAACATTCTGTCGCCTTTTTGTGTTTTTTCACAGTCTCTAGTACAAACCATTTCATATCAGTGGGGTTATGTTCTTTCTCCACATAATGTTCTACCATAGGTGCAGTGGTGATTCTACATCTAATGCGCGATTGATGTTGTATTATACGCTTCTTGACTTCTTGTGTTGTTTTGCCTATATAGTATAGGCCACAAGGGCATTCTATACAATAAATGACATTTCTTGTCAGACAATTTGTGTGTTGACATATTGTCCACTTAATTCCATTGAGGACACAGGATTTAACCACTGATGTCGTTGGGCAGGCTATGCAATGCCCACATGGGTAGTGGCCAGTTATGGTTGCTAGCCCCCACAGATTTGTTAGTAAGCGGCAACGGCTCCGGTGGGCGCAGATGCGACACCCCCGTCACAATTGGTTTGACTTCGTTTCTTTGCGGCAAGTTATGGTTCGACATCTTGGCAGCGCACTCCTGAGCTCGTCCTGTCTGCACATGTGCTTGTTTGTTTCTTGCTTCCCTTGGCTGGTGCTTGTTTAATTTCTTTGTTTCTTGCTTGCCTTGGCTGGTGCTTGTTTAATTTCTTTGTTTCTTGCTTGCCTTGGCTGGTGCTTGTTTGCTTTTTCTCTCTTTTTTTTTTTGATTTGTCAAATGCTTGTTTGTTTATTGCCTGACTTTAAAATGGCCGCCCCTTTGGTTTCATAGGGATGTCTTACAGGAGACCGCCTGACTCCAAGATGGCCGCTGCACAAGGCCTCTCACTCCCACGAGGTCTTGGCTGTCACTCTCATCAGGCTTGCCACACTTCTGAGCACTCCCGCAGTCACAGCACCTTCGTAGTGCTTCGCGCACAATTTGGGGTCATTCACCTGACAAGGCGAGCTCGGGGTGGGCTCCCGACGTTACTCTTCGCATGCGTGCTGTTTCCCACGCATCGGGGTGAGGTTTCGTTTCAGCGCATAGCAGCGCTCCTTCGGCCACACTTTTTCCCGAGACTCCGGTGCAACCGTCAGTCAAACACAGGAGCTGCCAGCAGTTGTCGGGGTGGGCTCCCGCTCTCTCCTTTGCATTCGCCCCTCGGTCTACACACCTCAGGGGTGACGCTGGATTCAGCGCGAACCAGCACTCTAAGTTGAACGCGCTTTCCTTCGGTTGCACCAGGGGACAGGGACTCTTCTTTCACTGGTTCGGGGACACTGGGCTGCAGTATCCCACCCTCGTCGCCAGCTGTCGTGTCCACGACCAAGAACGACAGACACGTAAGGTACTGTTATAAGGAGCTTTATTCTCATGCTTCCAACTCGGTCCCTGTCCCTACTCTATCTGCCTTTCCTGCCGTCCGCTCCTCCTCTTCCTCTCTCCCCCTGACTCCGCCCACTCCAACCACTGCACTACCCATTCTCGACAGGAGGTGCCAGGAAATCACAGCACAAAGGGCTCCAACCTTCCTCCTTTAAAGATACAATTTTTCTAGACTACACATACTGTTCTGTACACTGAAGGCACACGGATCCTCATGGATGTTTTTCACATTGGGGCAGTCACTTTGTGTCTTCCAGTTGTTACTAAAAGAAGCGCCAGTGTCCTCCACCACTCCGCTCAAGGTTTTGAAATCATCGGCTTGATCTTTGTTGAAGTTTCCGCAGAGACCCATTTGAGAAAGCAAGGCACATTTAAAGTGCAGTCACACAGGTGTTGAGAAGCAGTCAGTAGATGGGTGAAGGAGCTTCATATCAGGAGCAGAGGGAGGCTTACCACAGTTCTTCCCCTCGAAGTGTGGCTGCAGCCGGATCCAAACTTGCATAAAGGGATTCACTTTGATCTCAACCTGGAGGCCAACATTTGTCTCCACAACAATAAAGGAGAAAGACGGCTGGAACACGGTAACACCATCTGAGGGCACAGAATGCGACTGATCAGGAACGATAGAACACAGCCTTCACACCTTGCATGCAAGTCAAGAAAACAAAGAAAGCCAAGAGGAAGCCAGCAATCCAGAGATAGGTCTGAACTAGAAACTTACCTGAAACAACAGGCATCTCTGCATGGACCCTGTTCATGAGTACAGTGCAGTTTGGCCTGATGAAGAAAGTCTGTAGATTGGAAGAGCAGAACACAAATCAGACCAGCCATTCACCTTCTCTGGACTGATCTACACAACACCAAAGCACCATTTGCTCTAGTTGAAGGCAAGGGGACTTCACATAGCCAGCTGCAAAAACTGAGAGTAGATTTATTTGGAGGGATTTGGCTAAGCTGTCAAACACGGTCTCCTATGCTGAATGTCAGCACTAAATGAGAGCGCCCTGGCTTTTATTCAAGCAGAGAGCCAACCTCACCATCCCAGATAGGCTCTGGCAACCAGATCGCCCTCTTGAAAGGGTGTGCCACGTCTAAACTTAACTCATTTCCCAAACGGAAGGTCGACCGCTCAACCAAACACTCTGTTGTGTCCCGTGAAAGGAGATATTGTCAGGGGAGTTTGAAAACATCTCATTACTGTCCAAAACTCTTGTTGTTACATGCAATAAGGCGCAGATGGTGGATTGCGTTTTAAGAGTGATAACTTCTCAAACCATTGGAGGAACGGCAGAAGGTATAAGGCACGTCAAAATTATAGATATGAGAGTTGTATGTTTATCACTGGGATCTATTCTGCATCATCCTAAATCCACCTCATTTATTCACTTACCATTTATTAGCACCTCTCGCTTCTTCCCTTGAGTCTCTTGGACAGGTCACCACCTCTGTCCCAGCTTTACCTCCATAAACACACGGCAAGGCTCATATATGGGGTTCCTTCCCCACCTATGCAGAAGTCTGAGTGTCGCGGAAGTAATTGCATGAATGGGCAACAAAACTACCAAGTGTCAAGCGCTTTGATACTGCATAGATGGAAATGTTATCTAAGTTGTATCACCCATGGGGTACTTAGAATTTGTTGATAACATGAATAGTTCTTTTGAGTTCTGCCATGACCATTCAATTCACACAAATTCAGGATGCCCACCTTAACATTTACTAACCACTATAATGCGTGGCCACTGGAACTTTAGTCTTCTGAAAAAGGGGTAGGGATCTCTCCTCATAACATTTAAGGAAATCATTAGTGACGTCTATGTTGCTTTCTGAAGAGCACGATGTGTCCTTCAATTTGTAACCAATTTGTGTTCACGTGGCATCTCATAAATATTATGCTCACATCTCTCCTTCCACACTTTTGACATTTGCCAGTAAGATGTAGCCACATACCTTGTCTCCACCGTTGAGGCTGATTGAAACACTTTTTATGCAGGTCTCGCTCTCCGTCCTGCCACACATGCGCATCTCTGCCATGACACTGAAAGTGTTACCAACGCAATCCTAGGAAAAAATGACAACTAGTGGCAGTAATGACTTCCAGTGATTGCAACTGGACAGACAGATTGAAAGCAGTGGAGTCCCTGGGAACAGAGCACGTGGACCAACAGGGTGGCGGGTTTTTGCCACACAGCTCTTGGCCTGGAATGGCTATAACAGTTTCTCATCAGGGGGTCTGGAAATGCCTATCTTTACAGTGCTCATGGCATGCACGAGTTTATAACAGGGGTATTAAAGGCTTGAAAGGTTTATATCAGTAGGAACCATAGTATGTAAAGGTTTGAATCAGTAATATTGAAGGCTTGTAAAACTTATAGGAGGAAGATTCATGTCCTGGCGAATTTATGATGCCACGACCTATGGTCTCGAGGGTTTTTTATAGTACAATTTGAGGCTTGCAATGTTTACCTTACTAGGGTCACTAGTATGAATAGATGATAGTGATAGGAAGCCTGAAAATACAGGTATATTTGAACAGGATCATGGAAATGAACAATATAATGCAAATGCTCTTGTTGCTTTAGAATACAGTACAGCGAGATCCCCATTCATCCCTCACACACAGCAGCATTACCGGAATTGTCTTTGTGAATTACCTTGGCTAGCACGTAGCCACAGTCGCCATGAAAGTTGTTGATACTATACTCCTATAAGAGAAGACCCCACCTCCAGATTGAGTAGAACTATTCCTACTATGATTTTCTCTGCAGAAACACAAGGGTAGATCACTAAGAAGGAAGCTGAATTCCTGATAGCCAAAAAACCCATAACCCCTTATTTCTACTGTCTCCCAAAAATTCACAAAATGGTCACCCCGGTCCCTGGGCGCCCCAATTTCTTTGAATGCAATACCAAACTCTACCGTGAAATGGAGGGTACCTCGATGGGCAGCACATTTGCGTTGAGCCTGGCATGTATGTACATGGCAGCATTCGAGGAAAGAGAGATCTATAACTCTGGTAACCCATACATGACTAATGTGCTCATGTGGAAAAGATTTATCGACGATATATTGATCCTTTGGAAAGGCGAACGTACTGAATGCAATGAATTTTGCACGTGGATCAATACCTTGAACCCTTTCCTTCGATTCACCAGCACTATCTCAGCCATAGAGATTCCTTTTCTTGATTTATTGATCAAAAGAGCGGGAGATAAAATCTCCACCACCCTCTATCGCAAGCCAACGGACAGGAACAGCCTCTTACTGCTCAGCAGTTACCATCCAAGGGCCTTGAGACAGAGCTTACCCTTTGGACAGTTCCTTCGCATCAGAAGGAACTACAGCACCTTAACTGACTACAAAAAGAGTCCCGCACACTGAAAAAAGACCTACTCCAGAGGGAGTATCCCATACAGGTTGTAGACATAGCGTGCAAAAGGGCTCTTAACAATAACTGCGAGAACCTGTTGGAAGACAAAATTAGAGAACCCGACAAGACCTTCACTTGTGTCACCACATATACCCCTGACTCAAATCGTATGAGGAAAATAATTTGCAAACATTGGAACATCCTCAACACAGGAACACTTAACCTACCCATACCAAGGTTTGCGTTCAAACAAACTAATAACCTCAATGATATGCTTATCCACTAGAGACCCAAGAAACGACAGAGCAATTTGCAAAGAACACTATGGGACTTACCCCCAGTCATGGGGCATTACCCATGCTGTTCTTGCTCTGTTTCCCCCTCATGAAAGTCACCAAAGAACTGAGATTTCCCAATGGGGTGAGTTGGAAAATGACCACACATACTAATTGCAATACCTCCAACTGCATTTATATACTGAGGTGCCGGTGTGATCTGCTATACATCGGTATGACCTCCAGATCGGTCAAAATCCGAATAATGGAACACAGAAGCAACTTTAGGTGCCAGCAAACCAACACCAAAATGACCACTCATTTCAAAGAGGCGCAACACTCCTTTGACTCATTTGAATGGGGTGTACTAGAGTCACACCCTGGAATGTCCAAAAATGCAATTCGTATCGAACAACGGTGGGTCCTCTGACTGGCAACCGACCGCTCAGGGCTCAACTAAAATATCCCTTGGATCCTACTGACCTGATCCATGTTTTGGGCTTAACCTGCATTTATACCTTGCTCACACTTCTAGTGAGACATCCCAGTAGGGCACATTAGATAACGCTGCTGTTATCTCTACACAGCAGTTATCAAACATTTGGAACTCCCTACTCTTTTACAACCAAATGACATCAGCACCGACGAGAATACCTTAGCAGGTGCAGTTGCACACTTTTGGCATTTCAATCCAAACCACTATCCCCCCTACATAGATGTAGGTCTTCACAGCCACACCCCATAAAAATACATGATGACCAGGTTAACATCTTATTACCACTGGTTCATCACATTGCTCTAATAGTAACACCTTTAGACAGGAACTTATTAATTCAACTTAATTCAACTCAGCACCAGCAGCCTACACCCCTGCGGGATATACGGATGTCCTCAGGTTGCAACAAGCTCGGTTTGGGAAGCTCTTGGTGTATTAAGGTATTCCAACATGGCGCCTACAATCAGGTTCACGCTCTAGTCACTTTTACTGAGCGCCGTAGGAATCACCGGAAGTACCGCCCCCTCTAGGCCGCGCACGGGTACATAGAACTTAGTTTCTGTTGTGGTTGCCACTGCCCGGACTGGCTGCGTGAGGGTAGGACAACCGCCTGCCTGATTCCAGAAGAACTGTAAGCAATATTGTGCCTGGGATTAGTTCTCTGATGCTCATGCTCGGGCTCCCTTTGTTTCCGTCACCCTCCCGTTCCGGTGGAGTGGAGCCCAGTTTATATGGTGGTTACAAGACTGGCCTCATCGCACTCATCGATTGCGGTCTGCATACGTCTAATGAGTCGGATTGGGATAGAGCCGGCCCCTTTGATCCCCGCATGTTGTACCGTGTCTTCACCTTCTCGACACGGGTTTTGATTGGTTTTATGCTATTGAGACTTGTGTATACCACTGTGTTGGAGTCCCGTTACGTGCGCTGGATGCGGACCTGTCTTCACCGTGGTAGATGTCGGGTGAGCTACCCGGCTCGCCGACTGGGGTCCTTCACAGTGCACAGTCTCCCAGCGCAATTATCAATATGGTGTGTCCTCCATTGGAGTTCGGACATGGTTGTATGGAGGGGTACATACTGGGTAGCCCTGTTGGGTGCCTTTATAACTCATATTGTGCTCCTCACCTTAAGGCCAATGCACCTAGGATACCATGTCCCATCCACTCTACATTTATTTCTTTTCTTACCAACCAGGACACTACACATGATGCCGTGCAACCTTGACCCTAATGGGGTGAGTTTTTACATTAAGTTCTCTCCTCAGCTGCTGAGATTTTTTATTTGTTTTTAATGTTGCTAATGCTATTGAGTGCCCACGCCACGCATGCCACTTATCACTTGTGTTTAGCATGCATTAGCTGCACCATGAATACTATTTGGTGCGTGTATCATCCATCTTAATCAGAATATCGTGACATGATACATTAATGTTGTTATTCTGCTTTATTTTACTGGTTGTGTTTTTAGATCTACAGGTACCACTTTTTTGGGTGCTGTAAAGGTGGTCAATTTCTCACTTCACCCAATTGTTGACCACTACCAAAAAGTGTAGGTAGATCCTAATTGGTCCTGATGAATTGCCATCTAATAGATTAATGGGCAAGAAACATGTTGACCTTATTGACAAGCGCATAAATTTCACATCTTTAGAGTGAAAATACGCGCCCTTTTACTTTTAATTAGGGTAGGGGCCACGTTTCATTAAAATTATTTTGAGTGGACCACCTCCCCTATTTTAACCCACATCCCTACACATCACATCACCTACACTGATCTAGGGCCCTCACACGCACTTCACCCATCGGCATAAGGAATAAAGATCTCCGCCAAGAAGGCCCCATCTCGGGTGCCGATCGGGTATTGCAGCGCCGACCCGATAAGGAGCAGTCCCGATGATGAAGCAAGACATCTAGCTGGCTGCGTGTGTGAGGGTCTTTTTCCGAAAGGAGAAGATTCTTCTCCGTACTTCTTTGACTCTACACTACTATGTGGAGCCCATGAATACACACAACCTCCTGCTTTAGAATTTAGGAACTGCATACCACAATTGTAGAGTTGTAAAGTGTCTCATCAAAGGTGCTGATGTGAGAACCTCCGTCGAATGAACACGTCCCAAGTAGTTTCTCACATGCCCACATCCCTCCACCACAGGTGCTGCGCAGAAAGAGTAGATTTAAAAATCAGAACACATGATGTGGCTGTCTAGCTTGCACACTTTTATTTTCTGCTGTCCAAACTGAGCCCACTTTGACACCTTCCATCAACAAATACGCGTATTGGACCATGAAATGCAGATTGCCCACACCTCATCTCAAAGACCACGTCTTTCTTTGAAAGTCATACTCTGCAACCTACCAAGATGTAGCCTGCTCTGGCTTATCTACTAATCCCACCAACAATCTGTTTGAATTCACATACCCCTCTACTAATGATCACACCAAACTCCTACTAATTTCGTTTGTTTTGTTTATTATATTTTTATTTGGCATATATAGCCATAAATAGAAAGTGCTGCAATACATACAATTAAAATCTGATTTGTACAAACCCTATAGCCATAAAACAGTATAAAACACAATAAATTCCTGCTAAAATCAAAAAAAGGAACTCGACCAGACCATAGGGAGAACCTAATTCATCATCAGCGAGGGGAAGGAATCACTTGTACATTAGGTAAACATTTATACATCCACCATAAATAACAAGAGCCGGGGGTATTCCCAAACATGGGTAGCATCACATTTCTGCCCCATCCCTTTTAAATTATATAACCAACTCCTTCAACGACTCATGTCACATTTAAAAATCTCATATTTATCAGTAAGCTAAGTGCTTGATCCCCACAAAGAATTTCATAGACTGTAAAAAGGGGTTTCAAAAATGTTTTCAATTCTTCTAAGAACCACAAGCAGTCCAACAGAATATGTGGGCTGTATCATTTGACTTGTAATACACATGTGCACAGACCTTGTTCATTCATCATAGCGGATTTTATCTTCCAATCAGTGTTGCATGGGTTAAGGCCCACTCTAAATTTCAAGATTATATTTCTAAGTTTTGGGTTATGCATGGCCTCAATATAGGGGAATATTTGATTTTTAGTCCACCCGTTTATCAAGAACCGGGAGGATGATTTACGCAACACCGACTTGGGAATCTGCTGCCACAGCCTCCATTGATCTGGTTCTAGGGAAAGTTTGACACACAACTTTTCTAGCCTAATTCTTGCTTGGGACGCCCAATTTAGTTCGCTAGCCTCTATTTCTTTTTTACAGAGTTTTGCTATTTTGGCGGGCCCCTCTCCATTCATTCTCTGCCAAAAATTCAATACTGCTTGCATACCCTGAAAATTCCAGGCTGTAAGATGACATTCTATTCGTGCAGCCTGTATCGTTGACAAGGGGAGTGCAAGGAGCTGTTTGATGCATTTACCCTCTTCTAAGTTCCAATCCGATTTACCTCCCATATATAGTACCTCTACACCGTATTGGAACTGTGGGCGTACCAATGCATTAAAAGCCGATAGAATTGGCCGCAGAGAGGGACCTCCATACTTGAGCTTAAAATGTTTGAGGCCCCATACTGAAGAGAGCGCCTTTGATTTAAGTGACTGTATGTGATCCCTCCAATTTAACTTATTGTCGAACCACATACCCAAATATTTGTATCTATTCACTTCTTTCACTCTAACCTCTCCCAATTTCCAGTACAGGGAGCTCTTCTTTTTTCCCAATACCATTATCTTGTTTTTTTCTAGGTTGACCGTGAGGCATTTTTTTAGGCAATATTCGTAAAAAATATTCAGGTTTTTTTGCAAGCCCAACTCTGTCATATCCGTTATCACTAAGTCATCTGCATATAACAGACAAGATATATGGGTCCCTCCCATCTTAGGGCTTACCCCACCTGCCCTACTCAATATATTGGGCAAATCGGATAAAAAATTAGGAGAATAACAATGGGGCAAGAATACAACCCTGCCACAAACCATTCATTATCTGGATTTTGTTAGATAGGGTTCCCTGGGTGTCCATGATAACCCTGGCCCAATTACTTGAGTGCATTTCCTGGATTAAAGCGAGTACTGCCTTGTTGATTCCGAGCTCTGCTAGCATACGCCACAGTAGACTACGATCTACTGAATCGAAAGCACCTCGGAAGTCCACAAAGCAGCAAAACAGATTACCTCGCACTTTGATTGCTTTTTTTGCCATTGCCCATAGACTGAGGCAATGGTCAATGGTTGAATGGCCCTCCTGAAACCCAACTTGCTCTATTGGTATTGGGGCTATACTGCTCTGCCCAGGATTTCACTACGACTAGTAGTATTTAGAGAAAACTTTCTCCCTTACATCCAGCAAACTTATTAGGCGGTAATTCTGAGGTAGTGTAGAATCCTCTTTTTTATAAATTGGTCTCAATTAAGTTATAATATGTTGAAAGGTCGCATTTAGGAACCTTGCCCACCAATCTGTACTATTTTTTAATATGATTGCAGGCAGATTATCTGGCCCTGCTGCTTTGGTTAGCTTTAGGGATTGAATAGTTTATTTTATGTTTTGAATGGAGAAGTACAGCCCTTGTAGTTCTAACTCCTCGTACCTTATTTCCAGGGTCTTTTCCCTATTTGGACCATTGTACAGTTTACTCAAATGGCTAGCCCAGGCATCTTCACCCAGTAAACACCGCATTTCCTCCTGTACGTTTCCCTCTTTTACCAGGTGCCAGAATGATCTTATATTATTTATGTTTATAACGTCTAACATCATATCCCAATTTTTGGCCATATATTCTAATTTACTGTCTCTCAACTTATTTTCATATTCTTGTTTTGCCACTTGGAGGCTCTCCAGAGTTCATTTATCTGGCCTTTTTCTTAACAGTGTTTCCCATTTTCGTACGCTCAATTTTAACTTCCTACACTCATTATTAAATCACCCATTTGTTCTCGCTTTTTTCATAAAGGCGGGCCTTGCTTTTACCTGGATCCTTAGACAATTTACGACCTGCTCTATTGTATGCTCATACCGGGTTAAAATTGTATCACCTTGCACCACTTCATCCACATCCCTATAGTCAATTATTAAATTATTAACCAATTTCAGGCTGTCATCTATTATGCACATAGTTATATGTCCAGGGTATTCAATCTGTAAGGGAACCACTTTTTCTCTTTCCAACACTTGTTCCATCTTTATTAGTAATTGTAAGGGTCAGTGGTCGCTACCTTCACACTACAGTATTTCAAATCGTTCTACTTCCTTGAGAGTGCAAGACTAATCATCCCACTAATCAACTATAACCAATCACCACTGGATTGACCACAGACGTTGGGTTCAGGAGCAATGTGCTGCCCAACATGAAGTGTGCCAATGCTATATAAATGCAATTGCAATATAATGCAATACAATTTGGATTTATTTGTACTTGGAATACTAAAGTCAACAGTGAGAAATTGCTTTTCAGAAAAAAGAGGAACAGTAACAAATGTAGATGGATGCCTCAGTGATGCAAGGTAAGTTTCAAATATCAAATCCAATAAGGTAGTGGTGCAAAAATGCTTTTTGGTGCAAATAGGTTTTTATTTTTCCAGATTATTCACGTGGTTTGCTGAGTTTTCACCTTTCCTTTCTCACATACCCAGGAGCATGTTTTCCACGATTAATATAATTCATGTAATAATACAAGACTAAAAAAGTTTTTCATTTTACGCTCTCTCATCTCCAGCATTTTCGACTTGATCTCAAACCTTGTGTGCCTTTTCCAAGCGAACAAAATTGCAAACCAGTGGACCAGACATACCAAAAGTCACAAATTTCCTAATTACATACAGCATCGTTCACACATATTGTGTTGTTTGGTGAAAAAGTAAGCAGAGATCACAAGAAGAGCCTGTGCGACTTCCCTTAAACGAAAGAATGGAAGTGTGATTAAGCAGATGAGATGGGAGAGCGAGAAGAAGGGTGTGAGAAGCAGAGCAAAGAGACTGTGAAGGAACTTTGAGTGCTGCAGCACCAAATGGACTCCAAAGGATGACCACCATTGTATTAGAGAATGCGATAGAGAATCGAAAATCAGAGATGCCAGCATATGAGATAAGAGGCTTTGTATGTGCAAAAGAGCGACAGTCAGAAACAAGGAAGCTTGATCAGAAAGGCTTCAGGAGCATGAGCCAGAGCCAGCGAAAGGGAAACATTGGAAATCTAGGGGAAAACAAGGCTTAGCCGGTAACCCATTGCTCTTTCCAATTTAAAACCAGGGCCTGGGAGGCCGGCTTGCTGGTAGTCTTCCAACATCATGCAGGAGAAAGGAAAGGCAGGTTATTTACCATCTCTGACTGGACGCCGTGTAATTGGAGCCCAGGGCATATGTCTTACCATTGAAGATGCAAGGGCAGTCCTCCTGCTTCATGCAGATGGAGTTGGTGATGTCATCGTACACAGTTCCTGATCGTAGACAAAAGATAAGACATGATGGACCTTACAGAGGAGTATGTCACGGTACCAAGAGGATTCCTATCATGTCAAACCACATCCCGTCTTTCTACATAACTGGGCCTACAAAAGCCCCAAAATTAAAGATAGAAGGGTATATATATATATATATACATATATATATATTTAGCATACGGTTCAAGTCGGCTTCAACAACAACCACACTGCACTCCCAGGGGATTATTTCATTCGGCTTTTCTTTATTTGATGAGTTCACATCAACGCGTTTCGATGGTCTCTCGCCACCTTGTTCACGATAGTGAAAAACCATTTGTTTCTCTTTTTTAACAGACATGTGACATACACAACATAAATGAGGGACTACCAAAATCTTTCTATCGACCTGGTAAAAAAGGTAGGTAAAAAGCTGCCACCATTTTGGAATGTCTTTTCGTTTCCATGTCTTTTTACACATTTACTACATTAGCATTACGAACAGCTGTTCCAATACAATGTTTTCAGTGGCATATATCGCTTTGAATTATTTATAAATGCAATTACTTAATAATCACATATAAATTTGTATATACACAAAACAAACCTTAACACATTTAGTCTCTCCGCCTATTTATAAGATAAATAGCAAGTGCTATTTGATTATCTCGTAAAGTGCTTGTGCTCTTTTAGATGTAAACATTTACACTTAGTTTTAATAAAGTGCTAGTGCTCATCTCTGTTTACAAAGTGCTAGTGCTTATTCAATGTAAGCATATACTCATTATTCAAAAGTGCTAGTGCTTCAAATAGATCAGTGTAAACAATTACTACATTGATGTTAATTTAATCACACAGTACTGTTTAACATAAGAGATAGATTTAAAAGGTTTTTTGAGGTATATACAATTCCTATCAGATTACCATAAAATTTATGTAGCTCCCTCTTAAAACAAATAGTTCAATGAATATCCGGCATTTTTTACTTCAGTATTAGTTCAAGTGGGATTTTCTCTTTATAAATCTCTTCACCGAACTTTTTTTACTTCAAGTTACTTTGACTTTTCACATTTTCTTTAGCAACTGACACATTCCTCAATATAGACAAGTGTGTAGATCTTCGTCCACATTCAAGCCCTGTGGTTCCTTACAATCGAACTCCAAAATATAATAGGTTTCTAATTTACGGAGTTCTTTTTCTCGATCCCCTCCTCGTTTTTTCTTGGGGATCTCTGCAATACAACTGTATAAACCTATTGGATCACTCTGATGGAATGTTTCGAAGTGTCTTGCGATTGGATACGTCCTATCTTTGTTTACAATTGCTCTTCTATGTTGCAATACTCGTTGGAATACTGATAAAGTGGTGCTCCCTATATACATCTTTTGGCAGGGGCATTGTAAGGCATAAACCACAAAACTGGATCTACACGTTAAAAAGCCTCTAACATTAATAGTTTTATTAAAAGATGTTTTAAAATGCGTCCGATTAACTCCATGCTGGCACGCCTTGCATTTAAAACACTTCCTAAAACCCATTTTGCGTGTCAACCATGTGGGTGGTCCCAATTTCTTACTTTCAATGAATTCACTACTCACAATACGGTCCTTTAATGATTTGGATTTACGAAGACTAATCTCAGGACGTTTTTTCATTTTTGGACCTAGTATCGAGTCATTTTTCACCAAATGCCAGTGTTTATTTAAAATAATTCTGACCTCTTTGTGATTCTTATTGAATGTAGTAATAAACCTACAATCACCATGTCCTTGTGTGGAATTCCTCTTCTTCTTCTGCTCTGATTTTGAGGGTTCAAATAAAACTTTTTTTCTATCTAGTTTCCTTGCTTTTAAGGCTGCCCCCTCTATCATATCCTGTGGGTAGCCTCTTTGTAGGAATCTTTGGCTCATTTCCTTTTCAACTTTTAGATATTCTTCTTGGTTACTACATGTTCTCCTAGCTCTATAAAATTCACCAAAGGGAATACTTCTGATTAAGGGGGCAGGATGAGCACTCCCAGCGTGTAAAATCATATTCCCCGAGGTGGGCTTCCTAAAAACAGTAGTTTCTAGTTTGCCATTAGCAGCTTTCACTCTTACATCCAAAAAGTCTATACAGGATTTACTGTATTGTCCAGTGAATCTCAAGTTAAGTGCATTACAATTTATCTCATTAATAAACAATTCGATTGATGCTTCCGTGCCCTCCCACAGTACGAAAACATCGTCGATAAATCGCACCCACAAAAGTATATTGTCATTCCAGTGTTCCAAGGTCGGGCCCCTGAGCACCTGCTCCTCCCACCAGCCAAGATGTAAGCTGGCATAGCTGGGGGCGAAGCAGGTGCCCATTGCCGGCCCTTGTTCCTGTTGGAACATTTCTACTCCAAACAAGAACATGTTTTTGGTTAAACACCATTTCATCATCTCTAAAATCATTTCATTTTGTTTTAAAAACCTCAAAGATCTTCTATTTAGATAAAATTCAGTTGCTTTTAAACCATCAGTATGCCGTATACTCGTATAAAGAGTGGTAATATCAAGCGTTAGTAACAACATACTGTTCTCATCCCATCTTATATCAAAAATACACTTTAAAAAATCAGTAGAATCCTTAATATAGGAGGTCAAGGTTTTCACTATAGGGTTCAAAAAATAATCTATATACTTTGAAGTATTTTCAAAAAGACTCCCACAAGAGGAAATAATAGGTCTTCCCGGTGGTGACGCAAGGTTCTTGTGGACTTTGGGGAGCATATCAAAAACTGGGAGAATTGGATTATTTTGTTTTATAAATTTGTACTCATCGCAGTTTAATAAGTCCTCTTCCTTCCATACATCCAATCTGGCATGGAATTTTTCTTTCACCAAAATAAACTCTCGCATATCAATCCTTTTATAACTTTCAATGTTATTTAATTGAGTAAGGGCTTCTTTTTTGTACAATTCTCGTCCCCATAATACAACGTTTCCTCCCTTGTCAGAGGGTTTCACCAACACACCATCATCTTATATATATATATATGTTCCAACAAATGCCAAACAAACTTTCGAGCTCCTTACGTGACGGTGCCTCCTTCGTGCATTTGGCTTGCACGCAATAAATTATCCAACAAAACTCCCTATTTCCAGGAACATAACAGGAGCACTCACAGGCTTTCATTTAAACGATTTATTTCATCAGCATGACGCGTTTCAGCCGCCAGGCCTTTATCAAATGCTTATATGATGAAACCGATCATTAATGTTCCGATGTTTAAATAGCTCACTATGCTCCCCCTCTTTGTCGTAGCAATAAAAAAAGGACTGCATTTACATCATAGTGCCTTTGTTGTTTTTTCACGCCGGCATCATGGAGTGTGAGTTGATTACATTACAATCCCATAGTGGTGGTGTTTTATTTCATATGCTGCCTTTCAAAGTAGGCTTCCCTTTGCGTAATGGGTTAACTGATCATATCTCACACATTTTCTTTGATTGTGCCACTGTTCGTTTCATTCAGGGTGCAGTTGTAATTGTGATGCTATTATTATCACATGCCTTTCGTCAGCCACTCTGTGCACATCAGAATGTTTGTACCTGAAAGCGCCGATTTTAGTAATCACTGCTTTTCCATGTAGTCATGTCCCAACTTCATCGTTAGCAGGTACATTATTAATTTGGCTGGTGCGGTTCTGGCAGTTTCCAATTCATGTTCCAACAAATGCCAAACAAACTGTCGAACTCCTTGCGTGACGGTGCCTCCTTCGTGTATTTGGCTTGCACGTAATAAATTATCCAACAAAACTCCCTATTTCCAGGAACATAACAGGAGTACTCACAGGCTTTCATTTAAACCATTTATTTCATCAGCATGACGTGTTTCAGCCGCCAGGCCTTTATCAAATGCTTATATGATGAAACCGATCATTAATTTTCCGATGTTTAAATAGCTCACTATGCTCCCCCTCTTTGTCGTAGCAATAAAAAAAGGACTGCATTTACATCATAGTGCCTTTGTTGTTTTTTCATGCCGCCATCATGGAGTGTGAGTTGATTACATTACAATCCCATAGTGGTGATGTTTTATTTCATATGCTGCCTTTCAAAGTAAGCTTCCATTTGCGTAATGGGTTAACTGATCATATCTCACACATTTTCTTTGATTGTGCCACTGTTCGTTTCATTCAGGGTGCAGTTGTAATTGTGATGCTATTATTATCACATGCCTTTCGTCAGCCACTCTGTGCACATCAGAATGTTTGTACCTGAAAGCGCCGATTTTAGTAATCACTGATTTTCCATGTAGTCATGTCCCAACTCCATCGTTAGCAGGTACATTATTCATTTGGCTGGGGCGGTTCTGGCAGTTTCCAATTCATGTTCCAACAAATGCCAAATAAACTGTCGAACTCCTTACGTGACGGTGCCTCCTTCGTGCATTTGGCTTGCACGCAATAAATTATCCAACAAAACTCCCTATTTCCAGGAACATAACAGGAGCACTCACAGGCTTTCATTTAAACCATTTATTTCATCAGCATGACGCGTTTCAGCCGCCAGGCCTTTCTCAAATGCTTATATGATGCTTATATGATGCTCCCCCTCTTTGTCGTAGCAATAAAAAAATGTAATGTAATCAACTCACACTCCATGATGGCGGCGTGAAAAAACAACAAAGGCACTATGATGTAAATGCAGTCCTTTTTTTATTGCTACGACTACTATTAACCCTACCAGCACTACGGATGTAAAATCACTTCTTAAAAAACTAGAAAAACTTCTGCGCACGGAACTCAATAAATGGTGGGAGAAACGCTCCCTGGAAAAGTACAGGGAAGTGGAGAGAGTACCACGTGGATTAAGAATACTCATTGCCCCCTCCTTTGAAAACCCTAATCCCCTGATGCTTGAGGAATGGGCTTCTAACAACCTTGAGTCGTCAATGAATATGGTTAAGATTTTGATAAAGTACGCTGCCATTGATAGAGAAGCAATTTTGAAGCAAATCGATGACCTGAACCAGTTATTGGGGGCACATGAACAACAGGATATTATCACTAATCGTCGAGGTGAAATCGATGCACGACTACAAGAATATGAAGAATCAATAAAGGCGCGAAAAATATTCAAATTCGCCAGGGACAAGACTGACTATGAGTCGGGAAGAATTTTTACTTTCGCACGTAAGTTCGATAATGTTAAAAGGCAGGCTTTAACATCTAAAGCAGCTGTAGCCTCAATTACCAGTGTGCGTCTTCCTGGCGTTATAGATTCTGACTCTGATCTCAGTTCATTGGCAAGCAGTGTATGCTCATCTGATAGTGGGCCAACCACTGGACTGACGCCTATTCCCACCGACATTTCCCCCTCTGAGGAACTTGGTTTTTTAGTGGAAGATCGCCGCCACACGTTGCGGCAAACTACTCAATCCAGGAGAGGATCAAACGAAGAAATGAGAGTAGAAAACAAAGACCGAAAGCCAAAAGGAGGAAACAACAGGGGAAAATAGAGAAACACAAAGAAGAGAAATTAAGAAATGTTGTGCCATCAGACAATACTGTCATTAATCTGACCAATGTGAACCTTACCACATCTGAGCTTGCTATATTATTCTTATTCAATCTTTATTCTCGGTCTCTTGGACCATCAAAGATAAAAGTACATAAAAAAGAACTTTAAGCATTTAACAATGTTTTAAACAAGTTCAATCAATCAAATACCTTTAAAAATGTCATATTTCAAAACATTTAAAAACATTAAAATGATCTTAAAAAGTACACCAGTGAGTTATACTTTAAACTTTAAACAGAGGCCCCTGTTTTTAAAATGCGAGATCGAACATGCCACATTGCCATCAGATACTTTGATAATGCAAAAACGATCGGGGGTGACAAATCAGTTTTGAGAATTCTGAATGCCTGTGAGTAATTCCTAAAGCCCATGTTTTTAAGAATAGGTAAAAGCCAATATTTCCTCGCTCTTTGATAAGCTTTACAGAAGAGAGTCACATGTAAATCATTCTCATGAGGGTATGTGCAGGCAGGACACAGCTCTACCCCCGGGGGCCTAAACCAGGAACTCGTAAAGGCCCTCAGTGGGAGAGATCCGTATCTCCATTGTAGGTATAACTTTCTTGCCAGCACGGGACCCATTCCATCCAGTACACTTTCCATTTTATAGGAATCTTTCAATTGTATAAATGTATAGGTTAAAGATCCCATCCGTGTATTGGCTATACTATTTGACAATTTCAACTGATAGTATAATTGCGAAAGTGCCTTCCTAGAAATCCTGTTACATGAGTTTAGAGGGTCGATCCAAAGTTCGGAAAGACCTAGACTTTCACATGTACTCCTTATATATTTTAGCCATGGAATATTAGAAATGATTGGTAAGGCCATGAACTCTTGGAGCTCTTTTCTATAATCCTCGAGGTCTTGGCTGCTCCATATTCTTCGCCAAAGGGCCAGGGGCTTAAGTCCTAGCTCCTCGACGATTGGCCTTAGACCTAGATCCAGTCTTAGGGGCACCAATGGGGTACTCGAGGGAAGGGCCGCTAACTGCCTGAGGAACCTGTTCTCAGTTGTTGTTAAATTATCTGTAGATACATGGCCCCAGAGCTCCACCCCATAAACGACTGAACCCCGAGCTTGAGATTTGTAGATCTGTATCATAGGGCCCAGTGGGCGATATATGGATTTACCCACCATTCTTAGGATTCCCCCCGTCTTCTGCGATAGTTTCAAATTTGCCCTAGCCAAATGAGTCCCCTATGTCATTTTCTCATTCAGGGTAACCCCCAAATATTCAAATGTTGTGACCCTCTCCAGTCTCACCTTACCTAAGAGAGGGTTTGGACGTGTTGAAGGTGTTGGGTTCAAAATCATGAACTTTGTTTTAGAGGCGTTAATTTCTAAACCCCTCTCAATACAAAATTCCAAAAACCCGTCCACTATCCTTTGAATTCCCATGGGGGATTTGGAGAGCAGCAGGGTGTCGTCTGCAAACATTACAGCGGGCACCCTGCTGCCGTTTAATTTAGGAGCATCGATGTCTTTTATCCTGGATAAGTGGGCGATTACCCCGTTGACAAAGAGGCAGAACAGGCTGGGTGCTAATACACATCCCTGTCTCACCCCCCTATCAACGGGGAATCTTTCTGTTAAGCCTCCCATCCTGCCACACCTGACCTGCGCAAAATTATTCTGATGTAATTTAATCAGTATGGCTAGGATGTCTTGCGGGACTCCCATATCACCCAGGACGTTCCAAAGTTTTGATCTAGGCACCAGGTCGAAGGCAGCCCTTAGATCCACGAATACCGTGTACAGGCTGCCCCCTTCCAAATGCGCAGTCCTCCAATATATGAGACTAAGGCGAAAAATTTGATCAATGGTGGATACCCCCTTCCTAAACCCAGCCTGATAAGGGCTCATGGTAGCGGTGTCCTCTATCCAATTCTGCAGACGGTCGAGAATAACCCTCCCAAAAAGCTTTTGCGACACGTCTATCAAGCTAATGGGTCTGTAGTTGGATGGGAGCAGGGGGGAGCCTTTTTTAAAGATCGGGACCACCTCTGCGCCCAGCCAAGTACAAGGTATTTCCATGCCCTTTAAAATCGCATTAAACAACACCATAAAATAAGGGGCCCATATATCTGGCTCTTGCCTGAAGAGGTCACCTGGGAGACCATCCAGACCAGGTGCCTTTCCCGCTGACAAGCCTGATATAGCAAGCTGGAGTTCCCTTATAGTAAATGGATCCCCTTCCTTGCAATTATGGACCTGCGGGATAATACTAGTGCTACCGTTGCCTGGCACCTCTGAATATAGTAACTGAAAGTGCTCCTGCCAGGCTTTTGGAGAAATATTTGGCTCTATAGCCGAGACAAGTTCCTCGGAGCCAGAATTCACAATTCTCCAGAACTTCCGCGAGTCCATGGAGGCTAGAGCACTTGCAATTCTCTCCCATTTGTTCTGGTCCCACTCGAGCTTGGCATTAGTAATTAATTTCTTATATTCACGTCTCTTGTTTTGTATCTCCGACCTGCTATTGCGGTTCTTGATACTCGACAAGAGATCCTTCCTTGCCCTACGACACGCCACATTGAACCAAGTGGGGTGGTTCCTTCCTCTGCCCCTCCTAGGACCATTATTAAATAACTCCGAAGAAAGGGTCTTTACGAGTTCTTCATGGAGTAGCCATATTTGATTGTTATTAGCCCCTGTACTAGGTTCAACACCCAAGAGCGCCATTTTTTCCAAAGTGGGAATGAGGCTATTATAAAGCCGAGGTAATTTGTCTACACATGTTACTAATTTTTCCCACTTAATTCTTTTCCTGTTATTTTCTACAACCAGGTCGGGGTGTATCTTGTGATGTTCTACTTCCCCACGACCCCGGCCGGGGAGAAGAAAGTCCAATTCTAGGGCGTTGTGGTCGCTGTCTTCTCTGTCGGTGACCTTAAAATCAACGACATGTGGCCATGAGGAGAGTTGCACTAAAATGTAATCAAGTCTTGACTCCCTGCCCTTCCGATTAAATGTGGGTTTACTCGGGATATCAGACTTGGCTCGCCCGTTACAAGCCCTAAGTCCATGTCTCAAGGTTAGGGCTGTAATCTGTACTGCCAGCGGGCTCCAGGCTTTTGGGGGAATGGATTCGATCAGTGGGACTTGCCATCTTGCCTCTTCCTCTAGACTTGCCCCATCTAAAAGACCGGGTAGGGGTTCATAGTGTGAGTTCAAATCCCCTCCCACAATGAATGGGAACCCAGGGGGCAGTTCAGCTAAAAGGTCTGTGAGCTTGTCAATGGTAGGGGATTCCTGCGAGGTTGGAACCGGTCTCGAATAGACATTCACCACCGCTAGTCTGCAGTGGTAGGACCATTCCAATAAAACCACTAGTATATCATCTGAGGCCAGAGGGAATTGTGTTGCTTTACATCCCAAATGGGCAGCAACCCATGTTTCAAGACCACCTGATGGCCGCCCCCTACCACCCCATTTAGCGGGGATAGAAAATACAGCGAAACCCTGCCTCTCATGTACCTCTCCCAGGTTTCCTGGAACATACAGAGGTCTTTGGTAACAATATATTCAGTCCATTCATTACAATCAGACTTGTTTCCCAAACCCGCGACGTTCCACGATAAAATTTTGAGTGGCAAGGATCTGTCACTCCGGGAGATATTACGGGTACAAGCATTCCCTTTGTTGTTACTCATGGTCTCTCTATGCGATAGAGGCATACTTATTTGTCCCTTTGCATCCTGAGATGTATTGCTGGTGGCGTTACTCAGGGGGACGTGATGTTCCAGGTCGGTGGGGTGCTCTAGTTCTTGATTTATTTCATCCTCAATCTCCTGTGCTACAGGATTAGACTTCCCGCTGGGGTCTGCGGGCAGTCAATCGACCATTTCTAAAGTGCTGTAGCTATTCCAGGTTGGAAGATGGAATTGGTGATGGGGCCTCTGGGAGGGATAATTATACTCTCCTGCACCCCAGTTGCCTCCTTTCCCATGATAGATTTCCCAGCCCTCTTCGGCCATGTTGGGAGTGTGATGGGCAGACTCCTCTCTTCGAGGGTTGGATGATGCTCTCCATCCTCTAAGTGGACCCCCTCCCAATCTCTCTGGGTAGGAGTGGACTGTGTTGAGATCGGGATGCCCTTGGTGTTGTCTACTAGGGTGGTGGAAGACTCCCCTTATATTTTGGGCTCCCCACCCAACCTGTCTTTGCATCTGGGTCCCCCAAATCTCACCTTCCCTATCGTGTGTCCGTGGAGGATAGAAGAAAGAGAGGGGTAGGGATTGAATGGTCGTTCCCTCTTCACTTGCAGCCCATCCATTAATATAACGGACTGTCCTTGGGTCTTTAAAATTGACTATGATGCAGTCACCGTTAATAGATTTGGTTAGTCTGCCCAGCCACGAGACCCTTCGTACCATTAGAACGGGGCTGGAAATACCTTCAGGTAGCGGTCTATAGGTACATAACCAATTGATCACCTTATTTTTAAGGGAAAGAGTAGATTCATTAGTGGAAGCATTCAATTCTGGCACTCCTACCAGTACAACGGTATATGGGGCTGCCTCTGGTAGTAGGTTTATTAACCCAGGGTTTAGCCTCTTCTTCGCTCCCTCTCCCAATGGGTCCACATTATTCAATAGTTCACTAGGGGCGGGGTTGCTTTGCCCGCTTCTGCTAACCCTTATTAGAGGGGAGGATGGGTGATTAAGCTGGTCTGTGTGGTTTTTTTGAGCGACTGCCCTCGATTTTGTGTTGGTGTTTGTCGGCGGGGTGGGTAGTGCCTGCTGTATTGAGTGTGCGGGGCTTTTGGCCTGATTATTGAGCTGAGGGCGGCCAATTTTTGTAACCCCGTTGGAACCCTTTGTTCCACCCTTGTTGGCTGGTTTCAAACTATCAGCTAGTTGTACTGTCGATTTCTCAATAGCCACCAACCTAGCTTCTATTTTTATCAGCCTTTCCTCAAGTGGGCTAAGGAGTTTCCTGATGAGGATGCCAATGTCAGCTAGGGTAATGTCCTCTTCAGCAGACTCACATGGATTTAAATCGGGATGGTTGTTTGTCTCCCCTATTACATTAGAGCTGGTGTGCCCAGCTCTGCCCTTTTGTAGGATTTCCCTGTTATTCAAAACGGAGCTTCTTGTTGACGAGCTGGTGCAAGGTTTTGTGGGAGTTAATTTGCGCACCCTCCTGGTCTTAGATCCTCCGCTCTTTTTAGGGATAGCTCCTTCCCTAATCCCCTTTTGCTTGTTCACTTTAGCAGTTTTAGAGTTGGGATTATCCCTATCAGTCACGGGGCTTTGATTTATAGATTTAGGGAGGGGTTGAGCAGGCGGGAGGGTTAACATGCTGAAATCAATACAATCACTAGGGTCCTTTCGACTTGACTGTGAGGTGTAATTTAATATATCCGGGGACCCAGTGAGATTATTCGTGCCATCCCCCCCTGTGTCCAACACAATCAGTTCAGAGCTTACCACAGGAGATTTTGCCTGTGCCAGAGGACCCATGGACGATCTCCGCACCCAGTCCAGTTCTTGAGAGATTCGTCTTTCCAGTAACGTAATGTCCTCTATTAGCAACGACCCAGCTTTTACAAAGTATTTGTCCAGTGTACCCTTGGAGGTCGATGCGCCAGCCATGGCGCTTTTGCTTCTGGTTTCAATTGGTGGCATCCCTGCAGACACGTGCCAATAGTGACCCTCTGTGTCTACTGGTAGGTTGGGAGATCCAGGGGGAATGGCCCAGGCCCGATCTCTCCCGTCCTCTAACGGCCTCAAACGGCCCGCTCTTTGTCCGGTCTTCGTCCGAGCTGCGACCGCGCGCGTACCGCTGGCGCGTGTTTGCTTGGCCCTTACTATAGGAGAGGGGGCGTGTAGGAGGCGGGGCAGGGAAGAGGCTCCAGGTGTGCTCGCGGAGGTTGTAGGCGTGCACCCTGGACCTCGCAGTCCCGTCCGCTGTTCCGGTCCGCCGATACCCCCCGCAACTGTGAAATGTCCTGGCTGGTTCAAGGGTCAGAGTCGGTATCCCAACGCGCTCCTCCAGGAACTGGCAATAAATACTCAAAGCCTCCGAGCGGCACCCGCGAAGCGGGGGCAGCGAGGCGTGGGTTTAGCGGGGGCGGGGCAGGGAAGAGGCTCCAGGTGTGCTCGCGGAGGTTGTAGGCGTGCACCCTGGACCTCGCAGTCCCGTCCGCTGTTCCGGTCCGCCGATACCCCCCGCAACTGTGAAATGTCCTGGCTGGTTCAAGGGTCAGAGTCGGTATCCCAACGCGCTCCTCCAGGAACTGGCAATAAATACTCAAAGCCTCCGAGCGGCACCCGCGAAGCGGGGGCCACGAGGCGTGGGTTTAGCGGGGGCGGGGCAGGGAAGAGGCTCCAGGTGTGCTCGCGGAGGTTGTAGGCGTGCACCCTGGACCTCGCAGTCCCGTCCGCTGTTCCGGTCCGCCGATACCCCCCGCAACTGTGAAATGTCCTGGCTGGTTCAAGGGTCAGAGTCGGTATCCCAACGCGCTCCTCCAGGAACTGGCAATAAATACTCAAAGCCTCCGAGCGGCACCCGCGAAGCGGGGGCCGCGAGGCGTGGGTTTAGCGGGGGCGGGGCAGGGAAGAGGCTCCAGGTGTGCTCGCGGAGGTTGTAGGCGTGCACCCTGGACCTCGCAGTCCCGTCCGCTGTTCCGGTCCGCCGATACCCCCCGCAACTGTGAAATGTCCTGGCTGGTTCAAGGGTCAGAGTCGGTATCCCAACGCGCTCCTCCAGGAACTGGCAATAAATACTCAAAGCCTCCGAGCGGTGCCCGCGAAGCGGGGGCCGCGAGGCGTGGGTTTAGCGGGGGCGGGGCAGGGAAGAGGCTCCAGGTGTGCTTGCGGAGGTTGTAGGCGTGCACCCTGGACCTCGCAGTCCCGTCCGCTGTTCCGGTCCGCCGATACCCCCCGCAACTGTGAAATGTCCTGGCTGGTTCAAGGGTCAGAGTCGGTATCCCCATATTATCTAAAGGACTGTCATTTTGCCCAAGAAGTTGCTTTAGGTATAAACCAGAATAGATGTTTTCAAATTCATACGAAAACTAAAATTACTTAAACACTTCAAGCTAAATAAGGCTTCCAGTACCGCTGCTAATATTGTAAGTTCAAATACGGCTGGATCTCGGCTAACCGCCAGTGATGTAACAAATTTAAAAACTATTCATGCTCTTGTTGGTAATTCAGAGGGTGCGGTATGTTCAACTCAACAACAACTGTTGGATTTAGGCACTACGGGCAATTCACCAGCTGTCAGCCCATTCCATCCTAAATCTACATTCATTCCACTCATGCCGAAGGATGCGTTGGATGTATTTAGTGACTGTGTCACTCAAGACCTTAAAAATTTAATAAAAAGATTCAAAAGTCATCTAAACGTCAGAACTATCAAGAGCGACAATATTCCACCCTAATCAACAAACTGAAAAACAATAAGGAAATCACTGTAACAAAAGCAGACAAGGGTGGCAATGTTGTCCTTTGGGCTAAGAGTGACTACTTACAAGAGGCCTATCGCCATTTGAACAATGAATTATGTTACAGGAAGGCCACCTTTAACGACATCAAAACGTTAAAAGACTGCGTCCATGCTGAACTAGGACAATGGAAGAGGGATGGGTTACTTAACAAGAATAAACACAGTTTCTTAAAAATTGAGTTTCCAACTACTGCAGTTCTTTATTTCATCCCAAAAGTGCATAAACAACAAGAGCCCATTCCAGGTAGACCTATCATTTGAGCTCAGCAAAGTTTATGTGAAAACATATCTAAATATGTTGACTTTTTCTTGCGGGGTTTTGTGGAGGAACTTCTGCCCTACATCAAGGATACGGGTCATTTTCTCTCCAACATATCTGAGACGGTGTGGCAAGATGGTTATTGTTTTATTGTCATGGATATTTGCTCTCTCTACACGAGCATACCTCATTGTGACGGTTTACAAGCAGTTAAATTTTATCTAGAGAAGAGAGACATTTTTTTTCATCAACACAATAGTATGTTGTTACGCATGATTGAATTATGCTTATGCAATAACTATTTTTTGTTCATCCAAGAAGTGTTTCAGCAATTGCAAGGTGTAGCTATGGGGGCATGTTTCTCCCCTAGTTACGCGTGTTTACACGTGGGCTGGTGGGAGGAACATGTCCTCAGATGCATGCATGACAAATTGTATCAGATCCATGTCGTTCGTTGGTGAAGATTCATCGACGACATATGTATAATTTGGAAAGGGTCGATTGAATCGGCTAATGAATTTGTAAAGCTGATCAATATTAACAACTTGAATCTTGAGTTCACTACCCATATCAGTGCTGAACATGTTGAATTCCTTGATGTTGAACTTTATATCCATGACAGTAATATTCAGACTAGAATACACCGTAAAAGTACAGCGGGTAATTCAGTACTCCATGCGCAGAGCTCCCATCCATATATCTACTTAAAAGTATACCGTATGGTGAGTTTTTACGCATGAAGCGCATATGTAGTACAGATTTGGATTGTGATAACTGCCAAAAAGACTAATTTCAGAGGTTTTTAGCCCGCGGATATACTAGAGTTGATTTGGAAACAGCACTAGAGAAAGCCAACAGCACTAATCGTGATGAATATCTTAAATCTGTAATCAGGACTACCACTATTAAATCCACCCCTAAAAATGAGAGCGAGTGTAGCGAACCTGGCTGCGTTCGATTCATCACTACCTTCAGTAATCAGGACAAGGAGTTGAGAAAATTGATTTATAAAAACTGGTCCATAGTGAAAACCGACCTGACTATGTCCCAATTAGTACCTGATCTACCGCAAATCACGTTCAGGAGAGCACCCTCTATGAGGGATGCCCTAGTTAGGACTAGCCCAGAGACTACCATCACGAGCACTTGGCTATCTAATCGTAAAGGTTTTTTCAAATGTAGCTCGTGCCGAGCGTGCAAGTTTGGCACTAACACTCACGAGTTTATGGGCGCTTTTGATTTAACCCCTACTGCTCCTAAAGGTTTTTTCACGTGTAAAACTGACCATGCAGTTTATGTTCTTGAATGTTCGTGTAACTTAAAGTATGTTGGGAGCATGAAATTACAGGCTTCAGTCAGAATTTTACAACATTTAAGGGCCATTGTTAATTCTGATTCAAGCTACCCTGTTGCCCGTCATTTTAAATTAGTCCACAAGAACAATCTGAATGATTTAAAATATTTTGTGATCGATGCAGTACCTAAACAGATCAGAGGAGGCAATAGAGAAAAGCGCCTTAGGCAATTGGAAACCCAATATATTCTTTTATTAGACACTAAGATGCCTAACAGCCTTCACACAGGGGAAGATATGCATACTTTTCTTTGAAAATTAATCCAGGATATTACATTCCCTGTGTGCACTAATAAATCTACTGAAAATATTTTATTGCAAACTCTACTATACTATACTGAATTAATCACATCAGCTTTTAGATGATCATAATTTACTCAGCCTACATCTATAACTGCTTTATGAAGATTACTCCTGTTAATACGTTTACCCTTGGGGTACCTTTTAGGGTACATTCTAAATTCTCGCCTTGGGCCTGATAATGTGTTGAATTGATATGTATAAGTAATGAAAGGCAACTTCGAAGGTTTTTTAGTCTTGCAGCCCCTGTGTACATGTGGATTTTACTTACTGTGTTAATTTGACCCGTCTAGTCAAGTTCCATTCTCTGTTTCTTAATAACTTTTTTGTGCTGCTACACTACTCTGCTATTTGCACATGTGTTGCCTATTTTGCACTAATGCACTTGCACTTTATTTCCAGTACTGTTGTTTCTAGGAGAAATTGTCTGTAGCAGGGCCATTTGACTATTTTAGGATTTATCCTTTATACCGGTCCGCTACTCGTATTGTATATTTTGTGTATTTGCACATAAAACAATCGGTGCCATACATGTTTTTACTAGCACTGAGGCACTAGCACTTTATCTAGGACGCAGTATTTTAACAATACATTATCCATTACAGTTTATTTGCATTTTACAATTCTAAACTGGTTTTATTAGTTGTGTGCAAATATATATCTCAACATTTATATATGCAGGGATTTTCATGTGTAGATTTATGTCATTTTGTAGTTTGCTGCCAATTTTGTATGGAGGAACAATTGAATAATACAGTATATATCTAGAGGGGAATTAATGAATAATGGTCTACATCAATTTTGCATTATGTACATTACAGGGCTATACAGGTTTATGTTGAAGAGGTTCGTCCGCATGTAGCGATTTTTTTGCTACAGAATATGTATAATTTTGAAATTCTGATTCCTTCTGGTTGTCTCATATAAGGCAAATTTTAAGGATATGCGAGCACATTGTTTTACGTCAGGGTACGTTTTAACTGTGTAACCACTATGGTATAATTTTGATTGATGTGGCTATCCAACATGTTTCAGAATTTTGCACAGTTTGAGTATTTCTTCTCTTTTTTAGTTCACCCTTGATGTAATGTGGAAGTTTGCTGTTCTGTATGCCGCTATCCCACTGGCTCATATATGAGGGAGGAGTCAACATTTTACTATATCTAATGTGTATGGTTCTTCAGGTGTCATGTGATCAAGGCCGTGGCAACACGGCCAAAACGCGTCATGCCTACTGACTCTAACGAATAAACCTGTTCGTAATACATTTTTCAGCGTGTGGTGGTCTGTAACTGTTCCAGCTATCTACTGGAGTCTGGGAACTCCTCTTGTTATATATATATATATATATATATATATATATATATATATATATATATATATATATATATATATATATATATTCACTTAAAAAACCATAGGTTTCACACATGTTATAGTTAGCTGGACATTTCACTCGTGAAAAACCATTGAATCCTCTGCTGATGATGTCAGATATTACATCACTGATGACATATGTGTCTTTCTGAAAAAAATATATTTGTAATATATGTATAGCTAAAAATTAATGGAAGAAGACATGGGTAAATAAGTGTCTAAATACAGTGATGTAATATCTGACATCATCAGCAGAGGATTGCGGTTGTGTGAGTTATAGTTGCCTGCACTAACTATAACGGGGGAATTTCAATGATTTTTCACGAGTGAAATGTCCAGCTAACTATAACATGTGTGAAACCTATGGTTTTTTAAGTGAATTTGCAAGGTTTTTTAAATGCTAATTCCTAACTATAACGTGTGTGAAACCTATGGTTTTTTCAGTGAATTTGTACGGTTTTTTAAATGCTAAGTTATGTTTTTTTTTTTTTTAAAGTTTTTTCACCGTGCGCGTGCGCTTCCCGCACCAAGCGCCCACGATGCGTTGTTCGTGCCGTGCGCGTACGGTGCGCGCACCCCGCGATTTTTCACAATCAAAAAATATTTATTTTTTTACCCTTGGGGGTCCTTCAGTGACCCCCTGACAAAGGCTAGGGGGTCAGGACCTGTCCATCCTGCCCCCTTCTCACGTTTTCCCCCTTTGTTTTTCATTGCCTCAGACTGCGAGAGACAAAATGGCGGCCGACACTTCCTGATTTCGACCGATTCGCATGTTTACAGACATCTAACAACTAATCAGAATTGCGCTCGCGCACGTCACGGTGCGCGCCTATAGATATATATATATGCATTTAACTGCAATTTTCTCAGGAACTAATGAACAGATGTACACCAGACCTGCAAAAGGCACATCCCTGAACTGAGGACTACCTCTCTGCCAAATTTCAAGTAATTCTGTTCAGCCGTTCAGGCTGTAGCTTGGACTAAAGGTCCTATGGAAAAATGCATGGGGAAAACGCGTTTTGGGACCCCCCCTTTTTCTCAGCCCCCGCTTGATGAATCCCCCCGAGACTTTCAGGGAAGGAGCGGAGCAGAGCGCCCCACCTATTTTGAAAATTTCGCGAGGATTCGTCAATCGGCGCCAAAGTTATTCCAAAGAGAATGTTGTGGATTTCCTATGGAAACACTGTCCTAACTATAACTATCTACTGGCGAATCCCCTGCTGATGACGTCAGATATTACATCACTGATTAAATATGTGTCTTTTTGAAAAATAAATATTTGTAATATATGTATAGATAAAGATTAATAGAAGAAGACATGGGTAAATAGGTGTCTAAATACAGTGATGTAATATCTGACATCATCAGCAGAGGATTGCGGTCGCGTGAGTTATAGTTGCCTGCACTAACTATAACGGGGGAATTTCATTGGTTTTTTACGAGGGAAATGTCCAGCTAACTATAACATGTGTGAAACCTATGGTTTTTTAAGTGAATATATAGATATATATATATATATATATCCAAAGTCCAAAATTGCGGAATACTGGCGTGGTGCCAGATCGCTGGTGGTGCTTGGAAAGGGGCGCTAGTGCTTAGAAATGAATTTAGAAAATTCCCCAACCATATCTGATTGAAGAGCCAGCACTCTATATTGTGGGGGTTCTTTTCTTTATTGCGTTGGTTACAGTAAACACATGAACAGGGACGCTTTTCAGCAGTCGAGCGCAATTCAGGTTGATAAAGTCAGCTTGACTGCTGAAACGCGTCCCTGTTCGTGTGTATGCTGTAACCAACACAATAAACGAGAGAACCCCCACAATATCAAGTGCTGGCTCTTCAATCAGATACGGTTGGGGAATTTTCTAAATATAAATATACATATATGTGTGTGTGTGTGTGTGTATACAGTACAGAGCGGTGCAGAGGAAGAAGCAGTATATCTCTTTGTTATACAACATTATGATATTCTAATTCACCCAGTATATCCTCGCGACTCTTTCTTTTATTTGTATTTGGTCATCGTGGTCATATCTCAATATCTCAGAAGTTGAAAATAGAAACATGCTTAGTGGATGCCACAGAACCCGGGGCAGTTACAGTGAAGTACAAATGACCATGAAGCAAGCAAGAACAAATATGTCCTCTGCAGTATCTGTATCTGCTCTCTCTGCTGCTTCTGGCCTTCGAGGCTTGTTTCTGATGTAGACAGAGGCCCTCTGGAGTGGGTCTCGTCAGCGGTGGGAGCTAGCGTTTGCGAGCTGGGATTGCTAAAAAGGGTCATAGAAAGCCCAGGTGTCCTGAACCCAAGAACTTCGGCTCATCAAGAGCACTAAAGCAGCATAGGGGTGAGAGGGCGGGGCAAAGCCCGGTGTAGCGCATCTCCACAGCCCTACACTTCTGTGGACCATCACCTACCTGCGGGGCCGAAACATCCGTCGGAGCAGTGGTCATCGCAGAGCGCAGACTTCTCATTGTTGCTTCAGGTGTCCACACAGGGCAAGCCGCACTCCTCATAGACCATGTCGAAGGGGCATGTAATTGCTAGGAGGAGAACCACAACGAGATGTTAACTCTTTGCTTTTATTCACAAGAACCGTGGCCAACTGCGCGAGGCTCACACCCTCCCCTGCTCCATGATGCTGGCTCTGCAATCAAGCTCCTGTCACCCAACGGTGTCGTGCTTAGGATAATTTAATGCACACAACACCTAAAACAGTGGTATTTAGGGGTCTTCCAACCCCATGAAAATAAACTTGCTTGTTTTTCAATGTGAGGGCTGAAATGCTATCCTGGCAGAGCCCTTGTTAACCGATGCTGACCCTGAGGAGTCACAATAAGCACCACAGTGCAAGGAACAGTGGCCCATCTAATTAGGGATATCTGGGATTTGTTAAGTTTGGGGTGTAAACTGGAGAGACTGCTTGGTGTCTGAGATCATGGAATCCCGCAGTGCTAGATGTGAGGTATGTGCGCTGCTATTTTCTGGTCATCTTACTGGGAACGAGCTGTACTAGAAGACAGTTTTCCTTCTTTCTTGCTTATAAAGTATCATACCAACAGAACAATCACTGGACTAGAATACTAAATACCTTATTGCATGGATATGTGCTGTGTATGCTCAGTATCTATATTCAGCATGAGTAAATCCAACGAGGGTCCCTGGAAGATATCAAATCATATACACACCACTCCAGGCCCAGTGGCACCTGTGGGGTGTAAGGGATGAATATAGCAGGTAGCAGGGGCTGGTCCCCAGCTTCATTTGGTCTAGCCCCCTTGGGCCCCATCACTGATGCTGCTAGATTTCCTAGGATTCGATACAGTAAAAAAAAGGTACTGTACTTTTCCACACACAGTTTGTCAAACACACAGTTTGCCCAACTAGCCCACATTTGCTTAAAATGATTAGATATGACTTTGTTTGCACCTGTGCTTCTCAATGTCTAGATGTATACACATCTATACAAACTATATACTATTCACTATATACAGTGCCAGATTTTTAAATTTCCAGCAAACATGGACATATATATGCATATTTAAAAATATTTATATATGTATGTTTGTATTTGTTCTCTCCCTTACTCTCGATTCAGTAAAGAACAAGCGGCACCGCAGGGCTAGACTTTCCAAACATTAATTGTTTCACCATTAGTACAAACTTACAGAGACATTCGACGCGTTTTGGTGCTATATATATATGTGTACGTAAATGTGAATCAAACATGGAAGTCAACTCTAGAAATCAGTACGTGTGTGTGTGTTCACACAGTCCTTAAGTTAGCACTTAAGTGGCCCCACCAATTTCATCTGTGGCCCAGTTTTTGCTCCTGCCCAAAAAAACACTTATAGAGAAGCATCTGATCAAGCCCTAGTGACCTCTTACAGGATGCTATTGTGTGCATCCCGCCTGTCTCTGACTCACCTCAGGAGTCTTAGATGTGCTACTAGACTGTTTACATCTCAATCCAATCTAGAAAAGGTTCACTATACCAGGCCTAATCATCTAAGTCATTCTACATTACATTGCATCATTGCTCTGCAAAGTGATGCAGACTTCCTTGCCAAAATATTATCTGGGGAGACAGAGGCCAGGCGCTTCTCCTCAGCTGCCTGGACAATTACATACCTACTGCCTGCTTGCTAACAGCAAGGCCCATCTAGGAGAGCTACCTACTTCTCTGTGGAACACTCATGTTCAACCATCCACGGGCCCAGGAGGAGTCTTGTTGTATGCAGATAAATATTACACTCCTAACCTGAACTTTTTGCTCTTACCAGTGTCTTCACGTCAGTCCTTCCACAAAGGAAATATCCACTAATGCACCCCTAATGCGCCTTATGCGAGAGCATTTTGATGCTATATAGACCCAGGGCTGTTGAAACAGTGTTTCATCTCAGGAGGTCAGAGAGCCTGAACAAGCCACTGCTCCGGGTGCTCTTAGGGGGATAGGCAAGCCGTTCCATGAACGGATGAGGTTACAGATTCGGAAATACCTGGACCAGAGAACACTTATGACATAGATCTGGTTTTCTCCAGTTCAAAGGGTTGCTGCCAGTATGGGAGCACTGTCGGGAGTACTCGGCGAAGGTGTTGCACAGGCAGAAGGACTGTGCCTCGTTATTGCAGAGGCACAGGTCCTGCGCACAAACCTCAATGTATGGTTGGACATGGATGGCAGCATTGCAGTCAGCGAAGGCAATGGAAGTCAGGATGGATTCACAATACTCGACCTGCTGAGGCGAAATGGAGTAGAAACTGTGAAACAGCATGGACAGCGTTGCCACATCCTCATTCATCTGGAGCACACTGATAAACTGCAGCTTTACTTTTACTGTACTTCTAAATGAGGCAGAATGTGAAAGCAGCAGGCATGCTCGTCATTGGCCTCTGGATTGGAACATGTAAGTAGCACCGTGAGGGAAAATGTATTCTACGCAAAGATCCGGTATGTGCAGGCTTGGAAACCGGACATGGATTCCCAGTCAGTCCTCAAAACATGACATTGTGTTGGAGATGGCCTCTAGGATATTCCGTATTGGCTCCGCCTGGATAGCTTAGGGTCATTTTTACATCTTTGAAAATAAGTCACTCCGTCACAATGGTGATGGATATCCCGTCTGCCAAAATATGAATCCCGTTATATCCAATGTCACCGTAGTGACAGAGTAACCCATCCTCTAAGATCTAAATCAGGCTCTTAGTCATAAAAAACTCATACAACGGATATTTGGAAGGAAACTTCAGGGGTTCAGTTTCCAAGGGCTCTTAAATGCACTTCTGCCAGAAGTCAGGTTATCGTTATTGGTAATTGCCATGAAAAACTGGTGCATCGGTGCAAGCAATATATGGTTAACCCATGGATGATTTTAAAGCACGTTTAGGTCTGCATCTGAGACAAGAACATTACCGTTAGGCATACATGTGCGTTTTTCACTTGTGCTGCAAAGATGCGAGAAAAAAAACGCTTTGGGAGCATTGCTTCACACTTACGTGTCCGGTGCAATTGTTCAGAGGCTCAATGATCATATCAAAATTACAAAACTGTCCCTTGATAATATTTATGCTTGGATCATTATCCAGCGCTTCGAGTTTTAGGCTGATCCTATTCAATGACAATAAAGATTTAAGATTGCAGATTAATGTAATCTAATCTAGATAATCTTGATTCCAGCATCATCCAGTTTTGAATACTAGTAGTACAAGTTGTGCCAGTATAAACACATTCTGTGAACTTCCTAAGAGGACCAATCACTTGATTTTCACAACACAACTGGAAGAAAGGAAATTGTTTCTGATCCTTACCATTCACAAGGAACTCGTCCTTTGGAATGTTGATGAAGTTTCCGCAGAGCCCACAGGTTGTGTTGCCATAGTTTGCACCTAGCTCAACCTACAAAGAAGAGAGAAAGTAGTAGGATCATCTTGTGTGTTGTTTATGAGAAAAAGATGCGTATTCCTGGTTAGAAACATTGGGATACAATGACCGAGGACTTCAGCTGCTGCATGATCCCCCACAATGCTCAATGGTAAAATATGAAACTTTGAGGAAAGAGCATTTGATGAAGATGATCTGTGCTTATTTATTTACAGTTTGATGGAGCTCATTCACGGGCTAAAACTTGCATTGGCTTTTACTGGTGCGACTGGAGGCACCACAAAGGCATCCACAGTACATGTCTTGTGTTTGGCTGATCCTTCCTTTGTAGTTTCCTATCAATCTTTCATTGTTCTATTTCACCATACATGAAATGCTAAGGCCAGTAGTATGATGGCCGAACAGGGGCCATATGGGCAACATTTGAGATCATGCTTTGTAAGACCAAGCAACATTCATCAACCCAAACAGGAGCACGAGGCCGCTCTCCTAGTTCTGAACCAATTTACTGTGAAATGGATACTTCGGATTTTCCTGCTTCATCTGTGTTCTTTTCAACAGTGCATTAGCTCAGTGATACTCAAAGTATGGCCCAGGGACTACACACGGCCCTGCGGAGCTTAACATGCGGCCCCCTGGTCAACAGTAGCACTGGGCTGCTGTTTACTTGACTCAGCATTATGATAAATAAACAGTCAAGCTTTATTTAAGCGTCAAATGAAGTTAAAGAAAGGAAGTAACTAGTTTGTCCTGCACTGCTTAACTTTAGGAACACCTTCATTTTAAAGCTATCTTGCAGCAAAAGTGTAAACATTTGATAAGGTCTCTACAAAAATAAAAAAGTGTCTTTTATTAACATGCAAAACCGTTTCCCTTTAATAAATCAGATGATATCAGTGCATTGAGAAGTATTTTCTTTTTAAGTGATAGTTTTCAAACAAAAATTCAGAAACATTAATTCTTCCCCCCACCCTGAAAATAATGCCAATAGAGAACTAAGAGGCAAGTCAGTTGTTATGTGCACTCTTTGGGTGGCCTAAGTGCCTATTATACATAAACAACATTATAGTTTATTAAATCAAACACAGGAGAAGGTTTTACACGGCGCAGAGCCTGAAGTCATGCATTTTGAGCAGGGCTGGACAGAGAACCCAAAGCAACCCTGGCAAATCTGTTGGACTCCCCCCATCCCGCCAGGAGGGAGGGAAGCAAGCACTAAGCACTGCTGCTTAACCTAACCAGCCCCCAGCACCGCTGCTTTTGTTACTAGGGGGGTGATATTGCAACATCACTGCAAAAGCATAGCCCAGTAACAAAACTGGCCCCCACCACTCCAAAAGCAGCCCCCACCCTTCCAGCCTTCTGGGCAAACGCCTGATGCCTGCTTTGGCCAGCCCGGCCCTGATTTTGAGGTTCTCCTTTATGTCATAATGAAGTAAAAGTAGGAAAAGTGAAATAAAACAATTGCCTACGATCACACAATTTGGAAAGTGGGGAAGCCAGGATACATCCCAGGTTTTCTGATTTCATATTATGCAATTCAGCCACGATATGTATATGGTTTGCTCCCTCTACACTCACCATAATGCCAGAACCTCCGCCAAATGCCCGCTTCAATCATGACTGCCACCATGCTAGCATCAGTGAGGCCCTCGGTCACATCACAAACCAAACTTTGTGGCGCCATGGAAATTGTTTGCGAGTACCCATACATTGGACGTTGGGGGCAGCTCTGGTTTCCTATGGTAAACGAGCCAAGACACCCTGGTGCTTATGCTGTAGCGAGCATTGTTAGACTAAAGGAAAGGTGGCACATTAGCAGGGAGATGCATTGACAGGGCCTGTGTTATTCCCACAAATGAAGAAGAGAAATGCCATAAGCGAGTACTTTCCAGCTGTCAACGCTAGACTATCAGGAGGTACTGCAGGTTGGGCTGATGCGGCTTGGGAAAGGTCAGTTTCTGTTCCTCTACTGAAACAGAACTCCGTACTGTCAGTCTGAAATGAGGTGCATTGACAGATCTTTGTATGGGTCCGATGGCTGGAATATCAGGAGTGCCGCATGTCAGGATAGAGACCGTTCTGCAGACCCAGGCGAGTTAACCCGAAGCCTGAATATAAGGCATGCAGCAGGTCGGGCAAGAGTGATATGGCAGAGCAGTCTGTGTAGGACCCACTTCTGAAGAAGAAGGTGCAGCAAGAAACAACTGAAGTGCCTCATCAGAACAGGATCTGTGACCCCAGTGGGTGCATCTGTACAGGACTGGGCTTCTTTGCAGGGCTTCTGGCATTATAGGCTACTCTGTGAGAAGTCTGACCTGAGTCAGTATCATTATCAACATGACTGTTGTATGCACTTTCTGCCCTGGTAGAAACACAATGTGAAAGGACGTGCAGATACCTAAACACTGTTGTGCAGTTCAAGTCAAAATACAATGCTTTTTACAGTTGTGCTTGTGTTGGGGTTGATCTTATTCTGCCCTGCAGTAGAGAGGCCAGTGCTCATCGGATTTCCTTGAAAGTGATGCATTACCATGATGGCATCTTCTTCGTTCCACGTGAAGTCTATTCCTTCCTTAAAAGCAACGCGCAAGTAGAGGCCATTTCGATCCATCTGGATCCCTGAATGGCAACTCCGTCCTGCGGAGGGAAGGAGTAAAGGAGATTTAGCATGAATGATTTTGGCTGTGCAGATGAGTGGAAGCCAACGCTTCATAACAGACAGTGCAAGAAGAAACAGACAATGATCCTACAAGGCGGATGGGCACCACAGACCAGGCCAGCCTTACAGACCAACCTGAGAGGAAGCTTGGAGTTAGGAGTGGCCACACACTCTGGAGTCGCAGTGGTCTGCTGTTCTCCAGGGCATGCCTTCGCTAGAGCATGGAGACGGTCTCCTACTGACAGTTAGATAAATACACCCTGAAGGTTTTGGTGGAGGATGAGTGATTCTGGGCTAGGCATACCTTCAGGTAAAGGCTTGGAGCAGGGTGAGGTTTGTGAGAAGTTGCACCTTTGGAGGATGGACTGAAACGGAGGTTAAATCTGGAAACAGTGTCATGGGCGTAACAATGTTTTGCTGGCTGTGGTGAATTTTTCCAAACACTTATAGTTCATCTGAGCATAAAAAAAACTCATGGAAACAATCCTGAGTCCAGGACAAAGGATTCAGAACAGTTTCTGAATACCATGAGACTCGGCAAGGCTTTCTAGTTGAAAACAGAGAGTCTTAGAAGGCTAGGCAATGTTGGCAAAAGTCCATCCACCTCCCCGCAGCCCTGGAGCGCCAGATTTTAGGATGGCCTTACGACTATCTTTTTAGTGAGTGAGAACCATTCTCCTGAGCACACGTTACCACCAGAGACAGTTCTGTACATCATGACCTGCTATTTCTATTCTATCTCTCACCAATGTGGTACCGGGCTATTTGTATTATAATCATTGTGGGAAAACGAGCATAAAAAATGTAGGGGCACGTGCCGAGCATCCCATTGACAAATGTGTACTAACTACGAGACTGCACAGGAAGCACCTTCTGCACCCCAACAGGCGGTCTCTGCGGGAAAACTCCTGTCAGTGCAAAAACCTCTCAGTGCCAGAGATGCCCCCTTTCTTTTCTCATGTGAATTAAGTTTTTTATTGGAACACAAGGCTTGTTCTAACCTACTTTTGAAAACATCTGAAAACCTGTCTCTTTTCATCTTAGAATCCTTGATTCTGAGCTACGACACTCTTGCCAACTCATCTGTCCTGATATAGCGCTTTGGCACCTTTGGGTTTTAGTGTGCTCTAATAAATGTTATCCCCTCCTATCCTATCCTTGTCATTGTTCTATGTGTAAAGCGGCGTGTGAGCTAGCAAAGTTTGCCTCAGATGACATGGTTGCATGATTCAATTGCAAAATAAAGCCTTCTTCTATATCTATGTAGGGATTGAAGGCAGCGTAGAGACCACGTGGAGAAGCTCCAAAAATAACCGAGAATGGGAATGACAAACTAACTTCTATGCTTGTAGACTCAAAGTATCCCATCAACATGCACCAAGGAAAAACTGGCAAACAGAGGACGGAGTCCATGAGGAGACAAAAAGCTGCCAGTGAGATTGATAAAAATGACAGCAGAGGCTGGTCTTCAAACTCTTATGTTTCTGAAAGTCATACTTTGGGTGTGAAAAGTCTGCAGCCTGATAGCCATGAAAGTGGCATTACTGAGAAAGTGGGCAGTTAGCCATGTTTCTTAATACAAACCAACATCTAAGTTTCAATGTGCTGAGGGAGTCATTGAGAGTGTGAATTTAAGGACAACAGACAATTGGATTTTTTATTGATTTAGCAGATTAATATGTCACACAGTACTATTTTCTTCCTTCCACGTTCAACAGTAAATGTCTATTTTACTCTTTCAAACCTTCCTTTGCCGAGTGGGGCCTGCTGACATTAACCCTTGGTTGGACAGGTCTCAAATCCAAGAGGGATCAGAAGGAGACACATGCTAATTTAGTAATAAAGCAAACTAAATATGTTGTTTTTCTCAGATTAGCTGTAGACTCGAATTATTAACATGCAGCTTGAGATGTTCACCCAATTCTGGCAGTAGGATAGTAACTTTCCTCACCTCCATTGCAATGTAAATTAGCTAATAAAATGGTTCCCTGCAAGAACACCTCTTTTCCTTGCCGCCCCCCAGTACCACTGGGAACTCAAACGTACTCTTCATTGTTGACTATCACGGTTGCATTCTTCAACTGGATGACCACACCCTCCAGCACCATTGTGATGCGGGTGATAGTGGAAATGTTGTTGACCAACTCGCGCCGGATCTGAATATTGGAGCTCTCATATGTGCTCTTGCAGTTGGAGGCCAAGACATAGTTGCAGGTCCCCGGAAAGTGGAAGACGTCACCATCAAAGGTCTTGAAGTGGGAGTTGCCCCATGTGCTGCATACCTGGTCATTGTGTGCCTCAATAAGAGCTATGATTGCAAAACAGGGCATTAGGCAGGTATGGCACAGTGAATAGTATCATAAGGACACGTGGTGGCATTCTGTTTGTCTGTCTCAACAACTATCTACACATCTCTGCTTAGAAACATTCACCAGCGTTTCCAAACCAGTGGCTATGAATTGTGTAACATCGTTACAAATGCTTAGGCCCAGCACCACAGTGGATAGAACCCTCAATGCAATGAGTCACGCTTCCAGGTACCTAAGTAACTGGAAACTAACTCCAGTTAGGGCCCAAAGTACGGAGAGCAGCTGCAATCATTGCAGGATACAATTCAACGCGCTTATTTGCAATCAGCAATTTATGATCACAACAAGTCTACCAATGATGAAGGATCTCGACCTCTAAGTCAATATATCTGTTCAGCTATGCCTCTGTCAGTCTGTCTCCAGCAGGAAGATACATTATTTACTACCTTGTATACTTGTCTCTTCCTGTATCTCAATTCATAGTTTAGTTGTCTATCTATTATGGGGCAGATTTATGATGCCCGTTGCGCCATCGGAACGTCACTTTTTGTGACGTTACGTGGCGCAGAAGCCTGCGTGATATTTATCAGGCAGCACTGAGCCACTTTTTTTGGCTTAATGCTGCCTCATAAATATCAGTCCCTTTAACGCAGTGTTCTGCGTTAAAGGGGCGTGCAATCGGTATTGCTGGGGGCGTTCCCAGCAACATCCATGGCCTTTTGACACTGCCCCAGATTTACGAGAAATCGTAAATCTGAGGCAGCGCCAAAAGCTGTAAGGGAGGCGTAAGGGGGAGAAATATCTTTATTTCTCCTCGTTTTTCCTTTTTCTATGTGTGCTGCATTCTGCAGCACCCATACAAAGAGGAAAAACCTCTCGTGATTATTTTTGTACAGAAAGGTTTCCCTTCCTGTACAAAAATATTCATCTCCGCAACGCAGGCACCCTTGCACCATGGTGCAGAGGTGCCTGCGTTGGCGCAGGCAGCCCATTATGCGCCGGCGCAGGGGAAAAGGACAGGAATGCGCCGCATTTTATAGATACGGCGCATCCCTGCCCTTTTCTTTTGCCGTAGGGAAGCGCAGCAGGAAGGCCTGCTGCGCTTCCCTACGGCAAAACCTCATAAATCTGCCCCTATATCTCTACATAAACAGTCATCAGAATGTTATTGACCCTTCAATCCCATGTTTTGTTGGCCCGTTTCTCTGTTCAGACACCTCCTTGTGAATGGAGACTCGTATTTTTAGCAGGCTTGCATAGATGATGCATCACACTCTTTGCTCCCCTTCGTCTGAGATCCCAGCTGAAGTAATGTAGAACTAGCAATGTCCACCTACAGCGCTTGTCATGTGTGTATCTTTTGAACTGCTCATCTATTTCTTCCCCTCTATCTCTCTCTCTCTCACACACACAAACTCTCTTTCCATATCATCCCTATATTTATAAGAGATTAAGCATGGGTCTGACTGCTCTCCTCTCAATGTCCTCACCCAGCCAGTATTAAATTCTGGGGACATTTGGGATGTTCCAAGGTGGCCATCGCCCAGTACTTACGCTTCGGTATCTGCCTCAGAGCACCACGAGGAATTCCTCCAGATGATACTACAGAAAAAAGAGAAACATATAAATAGTATTAGACGCAGCAAAAGTCACTTCTGGGAAGTAAAAAGATGAAGTGCACCCAGATATGGTGGAAGAAAACAACATGAAACCTAGACAACAAAATGATGAGGGCCTTGCAAATGCGTGAGCGGCATATTTTCCGCTGTGGGCAATTGTTGTTCTCGTAAGTAAGGCCAATGTCGGAGTCATTGGCGTTCGGGGTGTATGGTGTTCTACACATCTGGGACTCCATGGTTTCTGAGACCAAGTGTGCATAGCACTATTTGTCAGCCTTGGCACTTCAGCACTTCCAGCAATGGTGTTGTACTGAAAGCTCAACACCAACATGTTGTGATACCTACACTGCTTTGGCGAACTAGAGCTTTTGCCCTATTACGCACCGTAACACCTCCATGATCATGCACGCACACATGCACTCACATACAGGAACAAATCAACAATGAATTATACATCTTTGTAACTTTAACTAGGACCATTTCCACTAATGCTTTGAGGACGATTCGTGCAGACTTCATAGCTCCTTACAAGTAAACATATCTCAGCAGACAGGATTACTGCCACCCACATGCCCGTGGCTCAGCCACAACACCAGTTGTGACGTAACTGGTGCATTTTTATCCTTTCATCAAAATGCCATTGGGCTGAAAAGATTCTTTGGAGTGTCACAGTCGGAATTTATCCATTTTATTTATATATTTTCTTTTGTAAAACGGAACTTTTTGAGCATCTAACTATAGTTTTAATTTATTTTTTATAAAGTATTACTTTTCCGGTGGGACCCTTCAGATAGGCAAGAATAATGAGCTCTTGCACACCTGTGGTGCAGTGATGACACAGGAAGGAAGGGCAGGCTTTAAGAAGCTATGCACTAAAGGCGTTCTCATAAATATGTCAAATGCATTAAACTGGTGCCTGCAACTCATTACAGAACTATGTGCCATATATTAAGTGCTCCAATGAAGTGCCCTAAAGCAGCACCATGAGTCCCTGTGTACTAATAAAATAAAAAAAACACAAAAGATAAAATAAATGTTTTTCACTCAGAGAGACATGAAGGAAACTTCCCGGTGCCATTCCCACTCACTGTAAACCACGCGCGCCTGGTGCTAATCAAGCTTACAAATAATTCAAAACAAAACATAGGCAAAGTGCCCGTCCTTAGCGTGTTTAAAGTGTGTGTTTTTCACTGACGTTGAGCAAACAAACCGCGTAGCCTGTGTCTTTGTTGATGATGGGCTGGATTTAAAAGCTCCGGGAAGAGTAAAGCACTCGCCTTTAATACCTGTCCAGCTAGAAGCAGACACGCAGGCAACAGGGATGAAACGGATATCCGGCATCTGTGGGGTGCGGCAGTGGGGGAAGGAAGAGCGAGCAAAATCACACATACCTTCTTCATTCTGGTGGCCATAGCCGGAAACAGGCCCGGTTCTAGCGGGTGGGCCGGGAGGGCCAGGCCCACCCAAACATGAGCCTGGCCCTCGCAGTGAGGGCTTGAAGGCAGGCGCGCACAGCACACGTCGTGTGTGTCAGCCGGGCCGAGATAGCTTCCCGGGCACCCACACACACAGTTTTTGAGATTATCGCAGCCCGAGTACTTCACAGGTCTTTAAAAGACCATTTACGGGGGGCGTGGCTAGCTGCCGAGCCCGATGGCCGCAGCCTGAAGGAGCTCCGGGGGTGAGACCGTCCTCCCCGCCATCCGCGCATTGATCCGCGTCCTGTGGCGAGTTTCCAGACTACGCCTGCAGCGCCGCAACGAAGCGGCGCCTGTCTGTGCCACCCGGGGGTCTCTCCGTGACCGGGAAGGCAGGCGCGGCCGCGCCGCGCAATTGGGCCTGTACCTTCGGCGGAAGCCAGGACCTCGAGTGCGACAGCGTGCCCGGGTACAGTGCACGAGCCCCGGGGTCGCTGAGTGGCGGCCCCCCACCCCTGCCTTGCAATTGGCCGGAACGTGTGGCGGACGGCACGGGGGAGCAGCCTGGAGCCTGACTGCCCTGGAGGGCGCCCACTAGCCACGCAGACCCCAGGTGCATCCGGGGCATCGCCGAGTGAGGAGCGAGGTGGCGTTGCGGGGCAGTGGCGGCTCGGCGCCAGCGGCGCTTCCCCTGCGGGACAACACTCCCGGATCAGCACTGTCAGCGACGCTGGGAGTGCTGGGGCAGCCTGAAGGTGCTACCGGCGACGCACAACAGCAGAAGCGGTGACCGGGGACAGGGGGAGAGGAGGAGTGCGGCCCCATGGCAGATGTGTTGGCTCGCTGGTGTTGGCTCGCTGAAGCGCCGTCCGACGATCGCCCTGCCCCCTGGAGTTACCGGCGCCTGAGGGGTGGCAATACTGCCTTGGGTCCAGTGTGGAGTGAAGCAGCCCCTGGTTTTCTATCCCCCCTGGCGTCGTGGGGGCGACTGCTCGTCACGGAGTTTGGTCCCCAGCCTCACCATGAGCGGTAAGGGGAGTAGGGCGCACCACCAAGGGAAACTGGACAAATATGCGTTTACTAAAGGCTCACCCCCGCCGACGGACCACGACAAGCGCGCGGACACGGCCTCTGACCCGGCCGGCCCGCCTAAAGTAACGCTGGAGGACATCATGGCCGCCCTGACCACTGTGCAAGCGACGGTGGGGTCGATATCCACGGACGTGACGCTCCTCCGGGCGGACTTCCAAAAAATGTCCACCAGAGTCACAGAGGTTGAACAGGTGACTACCACTCTGAAGAGAGACACTGGCACGCTGCTTCAAAAGGTGTCGCGACTGGAGGCCGAGAATAAACGCATGGTCGAGAGGCTTGAGGATCAGGAGGGGCGCTCCCGCCGCAACAATGTCCGCATCACGGGCATTCCGGAGAGTGAGGGGAGCCCAGCCATGGACCTCTATGTGGAGAACCTTATAAAAACTGAACTGCAGCCCAGGGGGCTCTCTGCCTTCTTCTCAGTGGAGCGGGCGCACAGGGTGCCCGGGGGGAGGCCGAGGGTCGGGGCTCCCCCCCGGCCGGTCCTGGCCCGCATTTTCAATTTCCGCGATGCCATTTTGCAGACGGCCCGCGTGGCCCCACCCTTGCGTATCCAGAACTCCCAAATATCCTTCTTTCCAGACTACACGGCGGCGGTGTCGGCGCGGCGGCGGAGCTTCCTGGAAGTCAAAAAGAGCCTGAAGGCCCGCGAACTTTCCTACTCTATGTTATTTCCGGCCAGACTGAGAGTGGTGGCAGAGGGAAAGACTTTGTTCTTCGAATCGCCAGAGGAAGCACATGACTGGCTGGAGGGGTGGCAACAAGTGAAACAGTCAGGCCGTTCCGACAGGCGAAAACGACCGGCGGGAGAGGCGCCGGACCCCACTGGCCGAGATGAAGCTCTGATGGCTGCGGCGCGGCTGCAGCACGAGGCTTAATCCGAAGGCGTTGGACACTGCTTACTTAAAGGGACGGTGCAGGGTAAGGGGGACGACCCTGGGGTGGGGAGGTGGCTGTGCTTCCTAAAGTAGCCCGGGACATATGGACACTCGAAATGGGGAAGGTGCTGGTCTTCCTCGGACCTTCCGCTCCTTGCACGCGAGTTAGGTGCTGGGATATGGGGTCAAAGCGCTCTGCTGAGTTGGGGTGGCGGGCAGTTTGGAGTCCGCAAGGCAGGGAGGCAGGGAGGGGGTTGGAGGGTATGAGGGTAATTTGTTGGGGTTTTTTAGTAGTTAAGGTTTACATTGGCAGTAATGTTTGTTGTGCGGCACATGCAACCACTACAGAGCACACACTGCGCGCCGTTTGCTGCGCGCCGCTAGTTCCCCTGGTGCACGAGCGTTCTGATGGCTACGGACTGGGAGGAGGCGCCTGAGCTGGGCCCCTCCGCTCCGATACCACCACTCTCCCTGCTCACGTGGAATGTGCGTGGCCTGGGGGACAAAATCAAGCGAGGCCTCGTTTTACACAGTCTTAAGAGATGCGCCCCAGCGATTGTCCTGCTGCAGGAAACCCACCTGATCGACACCACCAGTAAAGCGATGGACAGGTGGGGGTACAAAATGGTAGTACATTCGGAGTTTACCTCCGGGTCTAGAGGGGTGGGTATTTTAGTACGGAAGCACTACCCACTTATTATACACAAACATAAAACGGACAGAGCGGGGCGGTTTGCGGCGATAGCCATCCAGTGGGAAGGACGGCCCCTTAACATAGTCTCCGTTTACATCTCTCCTGCAATGCACGCCACCGCGCTGCCGGCGCTTAGCGAATTCCTCCTCGACCTACCGGAGGGGGAACTGCTCATTGGCGGTGATTTTAATGCAGTAGTGCACGAAGCACTTGATAGGCACCCTCAGCGAGCGGGTGGGGCGGGACTGTCCCGGTTCGGAGGTTTTCTGGAGGCCATGGGCCTGCTTGATTTATGGCGGTTGCACCATCTAACGACAAAGCAATACACGTACCACTCGGGGGTGCATAACAGTCTTACTAGGATTGACTACTTCCTGGGTTCCACTAACTGTCCTCGCAATATAGATAGTGTTGAGATTAGACCTAGGGGTATCTCCGATCACGCCCCTATACTTCTGAAATATGACTGTTACTGCCTCGCACGTCGCCGTATTCCGGTGATACGTCCAGGTTGTCTCCAGGTCCCGGCGATACATAAAGCGCTGTCAAAGGCGACGGTTCTCTTCTTTAAGGAAAATGCCCCTTCTGCTGCTTCGCCGACGATATTATGGGAGGCATACAAAACAGTCCTCCGAGATCAGGCGCTCACTACCATGGCGGCGCACAGGCGTGCGACGCTGGCGGAGCTACAGTTGCTTGAACGGGAACTGCACTTGGCGGAGGCTCGGCAGGCTCGGGACCCAACTCTGGAGTCAGCCACAGCCCTGAGGGCCGCGCAGACCAAGTATCGGGCGCACCTTACGGAGCATACGAAGCAGCAGCTGCTGGCCACACGGCACAGGATATATGACCTGGGGGATAAGACAGGGAAGCTCTTGGCGTGGCTTGACAGGAGGGAGGGTGGAACCAGGTGGATAGCGCAACTCACCTCTGAGGCAGGTCAGGTGCTAACAAAACCTGGCGAGATAGCGGACACTCTCGCGCGTCACTTTCGGCGGGTCTACTCCTCCAGCTCCTCCATGACAGAAGAGGAGGCTGGGACGTATGTGCAGGATCTGGCGATGCCCCGGCTCGCCCCTGAGGCGGCGGATGTCTTGGAGGCTGACATTACAGTGGAGGAGGTGCAAATGGCAGTCCTTGCGCTGCAGTCGGGTAAGGCGACGGGACCTAATGGTATACCGGTCGAGCTATACAAGCGAATGGCCGGAACGGTCGCCCCTCATTTACTCAACATGTTTACGGATAGTCTCCGAGCGGGTGTACTCCCGCAGGACCAACGGACAGCTACTATCGTGGCTATCCCAAAACCTGGCAAGCCGGCGTCAGAATGCACTTCCTATCGCCCTATCTCTCTGCTGAACGCAGAGGCGAAGATCCTCGCGAAACTCTTGGCATCCAGGCTAACGCCGCATTTGCCAGACATTGTACACCCAGACCAATCGGGTTTTATGCCTGGCAGGAGCACGGCCCTTAATCTGCGACGATTACACGGAGTGTTGGCCCGTGTGGGACAGGTGCGGGAACCGGCGGTGCTGCTCTCATTGGATGCGCGAATGGCATTTGACATGGTCGAATGGCCCTTCCTCTTTGCCGTCTTGTCTCACTTGGGCTTTGGGCCCAAATTTAAGGCCTGGGTCCGGCTCTTATATGCCCAACCACTGGCCCATGTGACCGTGAACGGACACATATCGAGAGACTTTCCCCTAACGCGTGGCACCCGACAGGGCTGCCCCCTGTCGCCCCTGCTCTTCGCTCTGGTGCTAGAACCCTTGGCGGCTTGGATCCGCTGGGAACCCCAGATACGGGGACTTAAATGGACAAATTACTGGGAGGATCGTATCTCCCTCTACGCGGATGACGTGCTACTCTATCTCTCCTCCCCGAGACGCTCTATCCTTGCACTGCTCAACATTTGTGATATTTTTGGGAGAGCGTCCGGTTATACTATCAACTGGTCGAAATCGGTGCTCTATGTGCTGCGCGGGCCCACTCCCCGGCTCCCCGTGGACTGCCCGTTGCAGACGGTGATGGAGTCGTTTAAGTATCTGGGTATCCACATCACGGCCAACCCCGCGGACTTCTTACAACTAAATCTGCAGCCCCCATTAGACCGTCTCAGGCGCGATGTGCGTCACTGGGGTACGCTACCGCTCACGTTGCTGGGGAAGGCGGCCCTCTTTAAAATGATGGCCCTGCCCCGGTTCGTCTACGTGCTGGAAAACACACCGTATCGCGTCCCGCCAGACTACTTCCGCGCGATAGCAGCGCAGGTGACTACCCTTCTGTGGGGTGGCAGACCGCCGCGCATAGCGCAGTCAAAATTGACTCGCGGCTGGTACGACGGGGGGATAGCGCTTCCCGACATTCAGCTCTATTATTGGGCAGCGCAGCTCAAAGTAATAAACCAGTGGCTTCATGTCCCGCATACGGACCCGGCATTCAGAGCAGATAGGGACATAATGGGGGAGCGAGGTGTGTTGGCAACCTTGTATGATGGTGGGCTGACTCCGGCTCTCGTCGGCCCTCTCAGACAAACGGTGGCCATATGGCATGCAGCACAGGCCAGGTTAGGGTGGCGCGGGGTGCTGACCAAGCTCACACCGCTGTGGGACACCAGGCAGCTTGGGAGGCTCCGGCACAGCAGGGGATTTGACAAGTGGGACGCTATAGGGATCTCTACGATTGGCGACATGTGTCATGGGAATGACGTTATCACATTCGACCGTCTCCAACAGCAATATGAACTGGCGCCCTCCGAATGGTTCCGCTACACGCAAATTAAACACGCCTTGCTGGCACGGCTAACACCGGGTGTGGCGGTACCAGAGGCATCGCCCTTGGAGGACCGGTTATTAACAGATTATATGCCGAAAAGGGCCACATCGTTTACATACCGTAAGCTGATTAACAACCTGCCGGACCCAATGGGCCCTCTCTGCGAGAAATGGTCCCGTGATCTGGGGGAATTCGACGAACCGGAGTGGCGAGAGGCGCTGGCCTCGCCACGGGAGGCGGGTATACCATCGAGGCTCAGGCTGGTGCAGCTCCGCATCTTCCAACGCTCCTATTACACCAGGCACACACTGCATAAGATCGGCAGCGCGACACATCCTTTCTGCCTGCGTGGTTGCGGGGAGGTGGGAGGCTTCTTCCATACCATATGGGAATGCCCCGTGCTTCAGGAGTACTGGCGGGGGGTGATGAACATGCTGTCACAGTCGGGGGGAGTCACGCTGGTGCCAGAACCCAGACGCTGCCTGCTGAATATATGGGCGCCTAACGACCTCTCGCGCCTGGCGCAGGGCTGGGCCACATTAGGATTAATGATAGCTAAACGCAACATAGCTCAAAAATGGGGGACAAGGGAACTGCCGCGCCTCACTGCTTGGGGCACAGACATGGACGAGGCCATGTTTGCAGAGAAGTCGGCCTTTATTAGACGGGGCTGTCCTGGCAAATGGAGTAAAGTATGGGGAGCGTGGAACTCCTATAGGCGTGACATCTGTGACCCGCCCTCGGACCCTGAAGACGATGCCTCAGACTCAGACTAGGATGGGGGAGCCCGGGGGTGGGGGAGCGGGATGGTGGATGTTGGAGAAATGTATCGCTGTTGAACTGTTTTCTGCCAACTTGCCGCATTCAGGGGCTACTGCATTGCTCTTCATTGTGGAAAATGATGTGTCTGATTGCTGTATTGTGCTGCTGCTAATGAATTAAATAAAAACAAGTTAAAAAAAAAAAAAAAAGACCATTTACATGTTAATGAGGCTTTGTTTATTTTTTCACCCCTTCATCTCCACATGGCGAAAGGGACAAATCCTTTCTTTGACAAAGGTAACCTTCGCCTACTGTCCTGCTGCGTGGATATTTCTTTTTCTATGCAGCGCAGGAGAAAATAAGTTTGTTTATTCCTATTCACCTTTCCTGGCCTCTGCAGCTGCTTATCACATCAGGCTGTGACACAAAGTTTGACTAATGGAGTAGGTAAGAGAATTTGTTACTATTTGTTTTTCTTTTTAAAATCTGCACAGGCCCAGCAAGGCATATACTTTGTGTCTGCTTCATTTAAACTGTTTTTATCATTATCATGGCTGATGCAGGACTACAATAAGACAATACAAAATGCCCAAATAACGCTGGTGATTAATGATCCTGCTGGAGAGCAATCATTTGTCTGTTAGTAGATGGACTGTATTTTATGTGGAAGCTCAGTGGGTTACCGCCTTTGTCACAGAAATCCTTGTGTTCCTTGCAGTTCAGAAGTTACAATCCTTACATAGGACAGTGACCAATGAACTGTCATCAAAGAGCTGCATACAAACATGAATGGTATAGTTTTTTTTATTTTATTAGCATTTAAAAGGTATACAAAGTAAAGACAACCAAAACAATGTGGTCACAGTACAACAGCATCCATCATCCGTTTTGCATTCTTAATCAAAGGCCCTCCACACCCTCCGCACATCACTGTATTGAGAACACGCATTTAGTTCATCTGAGACTGCTGCAAGTATTGGGTCAAGTATTGCCAGTAATCTTGTGGTTTCGACCTGGTAGGCAGTTCTTCTTCATACGTTTTTAGTGTATCCTTATAATACGTTAAATCAGCAATCCAGTCTTTAAGTTTTGGTGCCCTCCTGCCATTCCAGCAGAGCGATACTTTCCGTTTGGCCAAGAGTAGGGAAATCACACAAAATTTGCGCTTTTGAGCTTTCACCCCAGGCAGTAGACCTAACAAACATGTGCGAACAGTGCAGCCCACCTCACCACCCACCATATCTCCCAGCATCTGCATCACCTGCATCCAATATTCCATGACCACCCCACAAGACCATGCTAAATGAATAAAATCCGCCCCTTCCTGATTGCAGCGGCCACACCTAGAATCCGAGCGTAGCCCATATCTGTGCAATCTGGCAGGTGTGTAATACGTCTGTTGTAGGTACTTGAAGTGGAGTATGCGTACATTGCCATTAGGTGTCAGCATACCGGTCAGTGTGCAAGCAATAGCCCAGTCGTCCTCAGTTAATGGAACATCTAGACAGCGATTCCATTTCTCCATGGCTTTATGTGTGTTTGCCGCAATGTTGCTTTGTAGTTTAGCATAGAGCGTGGACATCAAGCTTTTTGCCGTCGGCGTGGTAATTATCCACTGCAGAGCGGACAGTACCGGCGGTTCATCCGGGTATGTTGGGTACAGTTTTTTTATAGCATTTTGTATCCTGTGATAATTAAATTGGAACAGTAATGTATTATTACTAATAAATGTCAGATTTTCAAGCGTTTTGAAACTACCATCTTCATAAAGATCCCCCAGAGTGTCTATACCAGGGGTACTCACAAACTTTCTCTCAGGGGCCAAATTTAGAGTGTGGTTTGTGGCCGAGGGCCGTACTGGTGGGGGCGGGGTCAGTGGGGGAGGGGGCGGGGCTAGAGAAAAAAAACTGTGACCATGAGCTTGAACACAGGCCCCTGCAGCGGATGCCTTCGTCCACTGAGCCACCAGACCCAGCATGCACATCTCTGTCTCTCTCTCTCTCTCGTTCTCTCTCTCTCGTTCTCGCTCTCTCTCTCGCGTTCTCTCTCTCTCTCTCCCTCTATCTCCCTGTCTGTCCCTGCCTCTGTCTGTCCCTGCCTCTATCTGTCCCTGCCTCTGTCTGTCCCTGCCTCTGTCTGTCTGTCCCTGCCTCTGTCTGTCTGTCCCTGCCTCTGTTTGTCTGTCCCTGCCTCTGTCTGTCTGTCCCTGCCTCTGTGTGTCTGTCCCTGCCTCTGTCTGTCTGTCCCTGCCTCTGTCTGTCTGTCCCTGCCTCTGTCTGTCTGTTCCTGCCTCTGTCTGTCTGTTCCTGCCTCTATCCGTCTGTCCCTGCCTCTATCTGTCCCTGCCTCTGTCTGTCTGTCCCTGCCTCTGTCTGTCTGTCCCTGCCTCTATCCGTCTGTCCCTGCCTCTATCTGTCCCTGCCTCTATCTGTCCCTGCCTCTGTCTGTCTGTCCCTTCCTCTGTCTGTCTGTCCCTGCCTCTATCTGTCGGTCCCTGCCTCTATCTGTCTGTCTCTGTCTCTATCTGTGTCTCTATCTGTCGAATGTGAAGCAAACACGAAAAGTTGTTCCACCAATTACAAATCTCAGGTATATTTTCCACATATTAACGCGCCGTTGACTTAATATGTTCCTCACAGTGAGAACCTGTTAAACCGAAGGGGGCGTACATTTGGTTGGTACATTTGAAAAAAGCTGTTTTTCAATAAATACAACAAAAGTACAGTGTTTAATGTCATAAGAATTTGATATTAACTGTATGCTGGGTGAGAAACGTTGTGAAACGGTAATCTTACACGGCAGGGACGCTCGGCATCCCGTGATTCTGGGCAAATGACCTAATCTCCCCGTGCCTATCAAAATGCAAGTGTTAATCTGTAACGCAGCTGGTGCTCATGTAAAGCACTTCAATACCGTCAGGTCGAGTTCCCTGCGTGCTATATAAAACTCCCCCCCTCCCGCCCCCCCCAAAAAAACTACACCTAGTGCCTATACCTAAAGCTGCATCACAAACACTTGCAACTTGTGAAAAAAATATATATATATTGCATACATGCCAACATATCAGAAGAGCAAAGTGGGAGATTCTTTAAAAAAATCGGGAGAAAGGGGCCTTGAATTGGGTTACTGTCATGTATGGATGGGCCTTGGAAGTGTGCTGCTGCTGGATCGGACATTTGAAACGACACTCACTGGCCTGGCAGTGCATACCCCCCCACCCTCCCCCCCCCACACACCTTTGTGGCAGCCCAGGCACACACACAGCCGCCCCCAGTACTTCACAGGTCTTTAAAAGGCCATTCACTTGCTAACAAGCCTTTGTTGTATTTCACCTCTCAGCGCCCCCGCAGCTCCACTCTAACTATCGCTGGAATTGCCGGCCCCCTCTCGGAGTCCGGGCTGCTGCAACGGCGGTGTTTGGTGTCACTTTCTAAAAAGAAAGACAAAAAACACCGGTACGATGTCTGCAGGCTCCGCGGGCCGCCAGGGAAGGCTTGCCGGGCCGCTGGCGGCCCGCGGGCCGCACTATGAGTACCCCTGGTCTATACCAACCTGTCTCAACAATGCAACCCCCACCTCTTCTTGGGTGACCGAAATCTCTGGATGCCAGTGGAGCCGAAGCGCCGGGGCGTATAATGGCAGTTTATTTGCTTTTCTGCCCATAAGGTGCCAGGCTTTATTTGTGGCATCGATCGTGTTGATGTCATTCTTATGTAATGGAGGCCTACGATGTGTTATAATTGTTTCCAGCGGGATCGGCAGAGCGTCCCCTTCCTCAATTGCCGTATGTGTGAGGTATGGGACTTTGTGATACCAAAAATGCGCATATTGCGCCTGCGCACAAAGGTAGTACAGCAAAAAGTCAGGAACTCCGAATCCCCCCTGGGCGTATGGCAATGTGAGTGTCTTTAAGTCAACCCTAGCCGTTTTTCCCGCCCAGATTAGCTGGAGGACCAGTGAGGTGATGCGACGAAAAACCTCTGTGGGAGGCTGGATGGGTATGTTATTGAAAAGGTACAATAGTTTAGGCAATATCACCATTTTTACAATGGCAATGCGGTCCGCCAGAGACAGCGGCAGCTGAATCCACCTCCGCACTTTCCCTTCCAAAGCAGCGATTGCCCTCCCATAGTTTGTCCTAATGACAATTTCTGGGTCACGGTGATACCACACACCCAAATATTTCACCGACTCGGTCTGCCACTCCAAGGGGTACTCCATGGGGTGTGGTTGTGTGCTGTCCGTCAAGGGAATAATCAAAGATTTAGCCCAGTTTATAATTATACCTGAGTGATGTGCGAATTTGATATATTCCCTTAGTAACATATCATCGGCATACAATGATATGTGCAGCGGCCTTTGCGGAAATTGCAGAGCTGAGTAATGATGTCCCTGCCTAATTTTGCATGCTAGTGGCTCTAGCGCTAGAGCAAACAGTAGTGGGGACAAAGGGCACCCCTGTCTAGTTCCCCTGCGGATATCAATGGGCTCTGAGATATATTTATTCACCCGGACTCGTGCCACCGGCGCATCATACAGCAATTGTAGCCATTGGAGAAACATGGGCGGAAAGCCCATCCTCCGTAGCACTGTATTTAAATATGTCCATTCCAGCGAATCAAATGCCTTGGCCGCGTCTAGAAACACCGCCGCGGCCTTGGTCGTGGGTGTCAGGTAGTGCGACAATGCAAATAGAGTCCGCGTGTTGTGTGCGGTGGAACACGATGGGATGAACCCCGATTGATCAGGCAAGATCAACTTAGACATTAAAGGGTTGAGCCGAGCAGCAAGCAGTTTGGCCAGTATCTTATTGTCTACATTTATAAGAGACAAGGGTCTGTACGAGTCACAGAGCTCTGGATCTTTTTGCGGTTTGAGCAAGGCCAGTAGGAGAGCCTCACGTAGAGTCGGAGGCAGGCTCTGCTGTTCGTGGGCATTCCCATACATCTGCACCAGGCGAGGTGCTAGCTGATCCACAAATGCCTTGTAAAATTCACATGTAAACCCATCTGGACCCAGCGCTTTACCATTTTGCAATGTTTTGATCACTTCCGTGACCTCTTCTACCATGATAGGCAGAGACAGATATTCCCTATGCGTGTCCGACAGCCACGCTATCGCCACGTCTTCTAGATACTCCATTATTGCGGCCGAGTCCGCCGTCGGTCTGGAGGCATATGTTTCACCATATGCAGTCACAAACTCGCTTAAGATTTCTTGCGCGCCAAATCTTTTTTCCCCCTGTTTAGTGCGTACCACATGAATGGTCTGCGGTACGTGACCTTCACATATTTTAGCTGCCAGGTGCCTGCCCGATCTACCCCCCTCTCCATAAGCCCTCGCTATCTGCCTTTTCGCCGTGTATTTAATTTCATCTTCCGCATAGTTTTGATACTCAGACAGTATTGTTCTGATGTCACCTAATACTTTAGTATCTTGTGATCTCTCATATTCCCCTTCCAGTATTCTCAGTTTTTCTTCTCTCACTGTTAGCTGGTGCCGTATGTCTTTTAGGATACCGGCGTTCGTGCTTATACAGACGCCGCGTCCCACAGTACGCCGGGATCTTTCATAGTAGGGGCATTGTGGTCAAAATATTCCTGTATCGCCTGCCCAATAGCGTCTACATACATTGTATCTAAGAGAGCTTTTGCGTTAAATCTCCAACTGAAGGGGGGCGGTATATAGCGTGGTAATTCCAGGGATAGGAGCACTGGGTTGTGATCCGACAGTGTCCGTGGCAAATGTCTAACCTCCCGAGTCCATAAGGCAATGTCACCAGACACTAACCAGTAGTCAATGCGGGACCAACTACTGTGTGCTGCCGATGCGTGCGTGGCCTCCCTCCCCTCAGGATTCCTACGTCTCCAAATATCAATAAGTCCCCTCTCCACCATTATATCCTTCAACACATGTAACGGTCGTCGACCCAGATCTGTCTAGGTCATCATATAATGCTATATTGAAATCTCCACCCCAGACCACGTGCGTAGCCTGCAGGTCCCTCAGCTTGCCCCATAGGGAATGGTAGAATTGCGGATCGTCCACATTTGGCCCATATGTGCTCGCAATGGCCAGTCGCTGCCCCCGCAGAAGACCGGTAACAATCACAAAGCGCCCCAGTTCATCTGCCACCGTTTTTTCTTTCTTAAACTGCAGTCCCCTTTTAACCAGTATTAACACCCCTCTGGCATAGGATGAGTACATAGAGTGATGCACCGACTCAGCCCATCTTCGCCCTATACTAGACCCATGCGCCGGCGCACAGTGCGTCTCCTGTATTAGTGCAATATCTATGTGTAGCCTATCTAAGTATGCTAGTGTCTGCCTGATTTTTTTGGGGTTATTAAGCCCCTGCACATTACACGTCAGCAATTTGAGGCACCCAGGCCCTACCCTTGCGTCCCCCATTTACCAATAGTGCTAGTGAGGCAGATCCAATACAGGCATTCGGTTAGTGCGTTCCAGCGAATATCTGAGCGCCAATTGACCTCATTGTTCCCCAGTACAATTTTTCGGATTTCAGCGATGCGTCTCATGCACTGCAACCACCAAACCAACTTTCCAACTACTTTCCCCCTCCCCCACCCACTTCAGCACCCCAATCATGCCAAAGACACACCCCACTAAAATAGGTTAACATAAAGTAACCGAGTTCGGGGATCACCCGCTTTGGGGGATCGCCCAGAGCACACATCTCCATCCAACGAAATGGATGTGGACGGGATTACAATAGGAGTTGGGTCCTAGAGTCTACCACGCCAGTACAGGTAGCTTACTGTCGTATGACATATCGCACAGTGATCAGGTAACCGAGTGGTGCCAACCGCCTCACAGCAGTTCACATCCGCTTGTCGGTGGACAACACCTCAATAACATTCCTGCAGCCAACCCCGTGACCCCATATGTATCAGAGGACCACCGCCAACGAGCGGCTCACTACCTCCAACATCTGGTCCAGCATCTCTCAGTCCCTCAGGCCTATTAGAGCCACACACAGGTCAACAGTGCCCGCCAATATTGCAGTCTCGAGTTTGTGGTGCGGTGCCCCCTTAGCAATCATCAACAAACAACAGGCACCAGGTCCATCTGATCTGTACGCACTTTGATGTGCCATAGCTCAGCAGATTGTGTGTAAAGACAACTTAGTTCGCACCACTCGTACTCACAGTCTACAGCAGCCCAGAAAAGTCCAACAGTCAATGCAAGGCAGCGATGCACTCCCCCCGAGGCTGTGGGATTGGCGTAGGTTCGTCACCTTACCAAGTGCAGTCATCTCGTCAGCCTCGCACAACTTGCTTTGCCGCTTTCCGAAGTCCGCTCTTCGTCTGCCTTCTAGTCTGCATCCGGATTCTGATCCGTTCTCTGTCGCTCTTTACGTTTGATGCCAATACGTTTGACGAGATCTTGCGCCGCCTTAGGCGTGTGACATATCGTTGCTCGGCCCTCATGCGTCACTCGGAGCCTGGCTGGATACAGCATGGCATAATCAATCCCAAAGTCACGCAACTTTTTCTTAACAGGATTGAATTCCCTCCGCGCCAGTTGGACCGCTACCGTGAAGTCCAGGTAAAATTCCAGCGTATTGCCCTGGTGTGTTATCTGCCGCTTTTCTCTCGCCAGCCGCAATATGACATCTCGGTCTCTATAGTTAAGGACTCTAGCAACTATAGGACTCGGGGGCGCTCCAGGCTTCGGCCGCGGCGCCAGCGATCGGTGCGCTCGCTCAATCAAGAACATCGGGGAGAGGTGCTCCGCGCCAATGACACTGCGAATCAGCTCCTCCACATATGTTTCCATACGTCCAACGTTGGTGGACTCCGGAACCCCCGTGATTCTTACGTTGTTGCGCCGGGACCGTGCTTCTAAATCCTCCGCCTTGTTTTTTAGCACATCCAGCAGCTGCTAACATGAATGGTATAGTTACAACTTCGCTTTTTTTGTTTTGTGATATAGTTTGAACTTCCTCAGTCTTTCATTATTCTAATGTTGCTAATATGAGTATGCCTGAGCAGATATACATTTTTATCAGTAAAGCAGATCCCCATGGAATACTCTTTAAATCCTAAGGTTGTGTTTCCCCAGACCAAACCCTCTTAAAATATACTTCCAACCAGTGTGGATGACATGTGATTCATACACCTTGTAATCCTCATTGGATTATGTAACATTCCCTGTAGACTGATTTATATACTTGTATGATTTATTGTCTCTGTATAATGTGTGCGTGGTCGAAAGTACTGACACACACTACACTGATATGAGTTACGCTATACAACAAATAAAATGCATATGAGAGAGGGGCTATGTAAAGATGAGGGGCACTGTTGGAGGGTGGCAGTGAGGGAATCTGAGGAGGAGGTAGTGGGAGGGGCTATGGAGCAAAGAGGGGCACTGTGGAGGGTGGCAGTGAGGGAATCTGAGGAAGAGGTCATAGGGTGGAGGGGGGAGCTACAGAGAGACGAGGGGCACTGGTGGAGGGTGGTAGTGAGGGAGTCTGAGGAGGAGGTCATGAGGGGAGGGGCTACAGAGAGATTAGGGGCACTGGTGGAGGGTGGCAGTGAGGGAATCCGAGGAGGAGGTCACGAGGGGGAGGGGCTATGGGGAGATGAGGGGCACTTGTGGCGTGTGGCAGTGAGGGAATCCGAGGAAGAGGTCAATAGTGGGGGCCATGGAGGGATGAGGGGCACTGTTGGAAGGTGGTAGTAAAGGTATTTACGGAGAAAGAGGTAATTGGTGTGGCGCCAAAAAAGACTTTCACATCAGCTCTAAACCCGGCCCTGTCATGGCCTTTCTGTTTTTGTTTATTTAATTAGCAGTCTGGTCATAAGGGCTACTGTGGAACATACTTTAAAGTGCATGCTAATTATATTTACTGCTATATTCAATGTTTTAAGTTTGAAGGTGATTTTACTAATGTTTTTACTGGGAAAAATGAAAGTGGAGCCCGATGGTGCCTGATATGGGGCTGGGGCCCAAGTTCAACTGTGAGATAAGGTGCACTGGAGAGGAGTAGTGGATAATCAAGCCTGTAAGGGAGTGCGTTGCAGAGTCCGGGGTCAGGTGGAGGTAGTAATGAAGAGGGATTCTCCCTGAAGGCTCGCACAGAGGGAGCCCGAGAAGTGTCACTTGCCTGATACTCCCACCTCAGAAACCTCCTTTTCCCATGAAAGGAACATACATAGAAAAAACACTTTTTGAGAGTGATAATATTTAGAAAGAGATTTGGAAAAGAGTGCGTTTTACTGGGCCTTGTAAGACTAAGGAGAGATAAAGGAGGGCCCTGAAGCAGGCCTGCCTAGACATATATGCGACAAATCAATCCCGCAGTGGCCCACCCAAATGCACCCTTGGCCCACCCAAATAAAAATTCCTGGAGCCGGGCCTGGTCGGAAACCTCTTCGGGGTCATCTGCCTGCAGGACGCCCTCCTCCGTCTGTGCGTGGTCTGCAAACAAGCACAGGAAGAAAGCGTAAAGCAATGCGACCTCGCGCCCCGCGGTAACTTTGTTACACCAATCAAAGAGTTCTTACATTCTGGTCCTAGTTACTCTTCGATGCCCCAGTGTGGTCCATTACGACTCATGTGTATGCCCTATACTCATACATGCCAACATTTCAGAAGAGGAAAGTGGGAGATTTTTTCGAAAAAATCGGGAGAGTGGGGCCTTGAATCGGGTTACTGTCATATGTGAGCTTTGGAAGTGTGCTGCTGCAGAATCAGACATTTGAAACGCAAATACACACTTTTTTCTTACCTTTCAGAAGCATGGAGCGCAATGGCAGGCAGAGAGAGGGTGGTGCAAGTGTTGGGCACTGGCCTGGCAGGTTGCTGGCAGTGCATACACCAACTCCCTCCCCACCCCCCCTGTGTGTGGCAGGCCGGGCTGAAACAGCTACCCGGGCACACACACAGCCGCCCCCGAGTACTTCACAGGTGTTTAAAAGACCATTCGTTTGTTAATGAGGCTTTGTTGGTTTTTCACGCCTTCTAGAACCCCTGCATCGCCACTGTCTATTGCTGGGAGAATTAGTACGTTACACAATGCCAAGCCCTATCAGCTGAAACCCTGAGGAATCGGGCGTCTGGATGCTTGAATCGGGAGGCAGGAGACTAGCCTTGAAATCGGTAGTCTCCCGCCTGAATCAGGAGGGTTGGCATGTCTGTACACTACCCCCTACAGTTAACTCAAGAGCAATGAACAAACCATTGACCAGTTCAAACGCCTGGGTAAACACAAGGAAATGGTGGACTGGACCGAGCGCTGAAACTTTTCAGACACTCACCACCGTCACAGATCTGGGTTGAATCCATCATCGTTCTTTAGCTCACTCTGCCACCCCAGTTCAGACCCAGCTATATGCAAATCAGTCTTGACCCTGTGCCTTTTGGGAGCAGTCCAGCCTGTCCTGCCAAGCCAGGTCTTCCCTGGACCAGAAACAAGCATCCTGGGACCAGTTTTGGGGTAACACCCAACGCTAGGGTAGGGTGGTAAACGGGAACTTCACGTGCAGTTTGACAGGCCTCGCAAGCTTCCTGCCCAGAGTCGAGGCCCCTAAAGACGTCATGAAGCTTTTTTGTGACTTATCACACCCTGCTGCATAAAGTTGAGTATTTCCACAAGAAATGAAAGGTCAGGCAGGGAAAGAGACTCCTTAGGTGTGTTTTTTTCAGTTTTGTGTTAGCTGTGGTTCTTCTCTGAGTGGCTGGCTGATCCCCCGAAATCTGAACGGGAAGCAATACAATTTCCAACCCTATGTTCTTTCCAGGAATTCCATTTTTTTTAAATGACAGAGTTCATTTCCACAGTTCATAATTAATTTTAATTAGATTACATACAAACACTCCACGGTGGATTTACTGCACTGCAGCAGAGAGTGGACTAGCACGTCTAACAGATGATCAGTGTAGGTGCGGCAATCCAGAAGAGCCACAGACGGGTGTGTGTGGATCCAAGAGGGTCTTAGCAAGATGTGTGGGTCTTGAGGAGGCCTGGTGCAGCGCAGTGTCCACAAGCGAGTGGAGCGCGGTGTGTGAATGTAACAGGGATCTAGGGCAGTGAATGTGCGTTTGTGTGAGAGGGAGATTCGAAACACCATTGGACCATGCACTCAGCATGCCATGTCCCTTCCACTGTACAAGCCACAGCAGAGTGACCATGTCTGCACGGTTAACATGTATCCCTGCGTGGGCCCTGATTATGCAATGCTAGCCTCGAGCACAGCGGGGAGACTCAGCCTCTGGCCCTTTGTAACAAACATGTCTCTTCCCCTCTAGAGTGCAGTGGTGACTCTAGGAGTGAATTTTGAGAGGGGGGCTCACATTTGGCCACATATAAAACCTGGTGGGGTCTTCTACAAAGTCTGTCTATATATGTGCTCACGCACCTATGCACACATTTGCTTAAAACGTTTACATATGACTGGAGGTATGGGGTGGAGCAGCCAAGATGGAGTTTCCCATCTCAGCACCCCTCTTCAGCTCACTTCTACTTGCACATTCATCGTACTGCGCCTTTCTTGAAATTTGCGACGTTCAGGCTGTGAAAGCCAATTCTTTTGTTCCGCACAAACTTCCTCTTCCTTTAAATCATTAAGGGCGGGCACCGGATCAGGTGAAAGTGCCTGCAGTGCCAAGTTGCAACCCCCTGGTTAGCCTAGTAGGGCTGGAAAGCCTTTCTCTGTTCCTGGCCAGCATTGAGATTTGGGAGCAGTCTGTGGGTTTACTGGAATGCCTGTAAAAGACTTTAGGCAGGGCTTTGAGTAGGCCGGATTCTGCAGGTGATCAGAATCAGCAGACTTCTAACAATCATTGGTAAATGCATCAGGTTTCACCTATGTTATTAATTATACGCAGTTTGTTGTTGTAAGTTGTAGCTTGCTGAGTTGTTGTACAATATAACTTACAGCAAGTCTGTTAAAGTGCTATGGCTTGTTTATGTACAAAAAGGCAATCTATTGAGCTGTTAATGATGCAATAGCAACATTATGTGTTTAGAGGAGTTCTGACAACTTTTTGACCCAGTGCCACTGCACCTGCTGCACCATTCAAATCATGATCCTGCTGTCTGCAAGATAACTGCACATGTTTTATTTTTTATTTTATTTTATTTAAGAGTTTTATATAGCACTGGCCGGACCTGGGGTATTGGAGCGCTTTACAGCAGTTTTTCACAAGAGTCATATAATAGAGCCTGTTATCTTGTTATACATATTGGTTCGGAAGTCCAAGTGTGCTGGGCAGTATTGAGGTAGTACGTGAGTCATGAGATAACCTCGATTGGTGCACTTTGTCTTGGGATGAACCTTTAAGGGGGAGGGAGAGGGGGAGGGGGAGGAACATAAGAAAGATAGATAGCAGTGTTATACATATAGGATAGGGAAGTCCAAAGTTGCGGTGCAGTACTGAGGTAGAACGTGTGACCTGAGATAACCTCGATTAGTGCACTTTGTCTTGGGACGAACACTTAGGGGGGGAGGATCAGGAGGTGGTCAGGGAGCAGGTAGGAGGTAGGTCTTTGTGATACAATGTCAGGGAGCAACGACGAGTAGAGATTTGCGTTGAGGCAGCGGCTATCCCTTCGGGAGGGAGCGGTTGAGGAAAAGGACTTTTAGGTGTTTTTTGAATTTTGTGAAGGACAAGCTAGTTCTGATATCTGCTGGGATTGAGTTCCAGATCTTGGGCGCGTTTCCGGCAAAGGATCGTGCAGCGTTTTTTTGTTTGCGTGTTTTCAGAGGGATGAGAAGTAGGGTATTTGAGCTCCTGAGGTTTCTAGTCTGACCAGCCCTCTTGAGTTTTGCGACCTGGTAGTCGGGTTTTCCTATGTGTAGGGCTTTGTGCGTGAACAAGGCAGTTCTGAAGCTGGCACGCAGTTCGATTGGGAGCCATTTTAGTTCGCTGAGTGCTGGTGAAATTTGATCGTATTTCTTAATTCCAGTGACCATTCTGGCTGCTGCTTTGAGTGTTGTTTTGATGGGAGCTAGGTGGGATTTTGTTGCTACTAAACATGTGACTGCCTATTTAGTAGCAAAATATAGCAATATTAGGTGTTTAGAGGGGTTCCTAGAGCTTTGCGTCCCAATGTCACTGCACCTGCTACACCATTGAAAAAATCATGACCCTAGTGCTGCAAGGTGACTGCATTTTTGATTGCTTGTTTAGTACTTGAATATAACAATATTTGGGGTTTAGAGGAGTTCTGACAACTTCTGGGCCCGGTGCCACTGCACCTGCTGCACCATTCGAATAATGACCCTATTGCCTGCAAGATAACTGCACTTGTGACTGCCTGTTTAGTAGTAAAATATAGCAATATTTGGTGTTTAGTGGAGTTATGACAACTTTTGGCCCAGGTGCCCCTGCACCTGCTGCATCATTTAAATCAATCCTCTTTCAATTGCAAGGCACCTGCCATTGAAACTGCCTGTTTAGTAGTCAAATATAGCAATATTATGTGTTTAGAGGAGGTCTGACAACTTTTGGGCCCGGTGGTACTGCACCTGCTGCACCATTCTAATCATGATCCAGTTACTGCAAGGTAACGACACTTTGGCTGCCTGTTTAGTAGTAAAATTTAGCATAGCGCTTGTATATTAACTTTATTTTTAACGCAAATGTTTATTACAACATTTAGAATTTGATCATAATGACCAAATAGATTAAGTTGAAAGAAATAAACCGATAATGCCTTCAAAGTGCAACGAAAGGGTCTGAGGCATGAATAGGAAATGCCACAAATGTTCTAAGACTAAAGCATCTACTTTACACAGCTAAGTAATAAAGAACAAGCAGGAAGAGATCTTATCTTGACAGTGAATGGGGCTTAAACTGTGTGAACAGCTTTAGTAGAAGTGTAGTAAATGCGTGCAGCCAGAGGAAGTTAAAAAACAAGTTCCACACAAAAGTGAATAAACACAGTAATTCGGTGATGGGAACTGATAAGAGCCCCCTTTTAAGATATAATAAATACAAACGCTCTCACAAGCACAGTGCAAGCGCTATGCAGGCAAAACCTAAAAGGCAGGTGCTGAGATGGGTCCCTATCGGGTTCTCCATTTTTGCTCTGACCCTCAGGATGAAAAAAATTAATTTACTCCGCAGCAATACCACCCTTTGCTGCCTTTGATGTAACCTCAAAGAAACTCGTTATAGTTTTTTCATTGTCTCCTCATTTCAGTACTGACGCATTTTCAATATGCTATACTATGAAGCCATGGTTGTTGCTTATTCATGTTATGCAACTAAGAACAATTGACAAAGCTAATAATCCTGGCTTTTTACTTGTTGTATTATATATCTGGATGTGATTACAAAAGCAGGAAAATACCAGTCGGAGGTCAGACTATGCTAAGCACAGATTTTAAGCTTACTTGTTTCGAAATCATGCCCTTAATTACATGGGCCATCCCTCTTTGGCAGACCCCTCCACCCCTCAGTTTTTTCATCCCACTTAAAGCCCTGTTTTAGGTGGTCCTGTAGGGGTACACAGTGCACCAAAGTTGGACACTGAAAGCAAGAGCTCCCACTTACAGACTTTCATTCCCTGTGATTTTTCTACACGCTCAGCACTCTGTGGTTAATGTACTTGATACAACAAATAATATGTTAGTTAACAGCAACACAACCAAATGTTGGTGGATAGTCAGGGAGTTAATGAACCTACTGCCTCGATCTGTATGTAATAGGCAGATTATAGATTTTCATTCTTCTTCTTGGGTTTAGGGACTAGAGGCAATTCCCTTTGCATTGTGTGAAAGATAAATGAATACTGTTATATGTAGGTCTGGGCAAAATTTCAAGTACGGTAGTGTATTTTGCATAATTACAGAATTTTTGCGTTACATTTGTTATGCAAAATTTACAAGCTTACACCATTGCACATTTTGAGTATTTTTCCTTTTTTTTTTAACTCTTTATTTTGAGATTATACAGCAAAATACAAAGAACAGTACACTTTTGTTGAGGCGGAGACACAGAAATATCAACATACCACTGGGTATCATACATTTGAGTCAATCGCTTGGTCATAGCAGTCCTCCCCTCCGATAGGGCCCCTCTGATCGGCATTATTGCCCAATAGGAATACCAGTCCTCCCTCCAAGCCCAACACATTATTCCAATCGTCACCCCTCAGCAGCAAAAGGGGGCGATCTCTGGTCCTCATGTGCAGCGAGGTACCGCGTCAGGGGCCCCCAAATGTCAAGGGGCCGGGACACAGGTGGCAACAATTCAGCATACAGAAGAACATTTTCCTGACAGGTAAGTATATCCCGCAACCATTCCTTAAACTTAGGACTTCTCCCCCGCCCCATCGACACGCCACACGACGCTTGGCAAGCAACAGCACGCAAGTGACAAAGCGACGATCTGACTTAGGTATATCCCGGGTATATCCCAGTAAAGCCTGCAGAGGAGAGGGACGTAGCGAGGACCCCAGCATCTCTCCCAAGGCGTCGTAGACCCGGTTCCAATAGTCGTCTATGCTCGGGCAGGTCCAGGCCAAGTGTAAGAAATCCGACCCAGGGGAGCGGCACCTATCGCATCGGTCATCATCACGGAGATAAAACCTATGCATCTGAACTGGGGTGCAATAAAGGCAATGCAGGAATTTATAATGGATAACGCGGAACCTACTACTCGAGGAGATCATCTCGGTTTGCAAACAACAGTACTCCCACTGTTCATCCGTGAAAACAGTGCCAATCTCAGTCTCCCAGCCGGCACGGGACCTCAGAATCTCCCCCCCGCCACGGTTATAGAGGTGCCGGTAAAGCGAGGAGACCATGTGTGATGGGGAAGAAGAGTCAAGAAGATAATGGAACGGTTCCAGAACCGTATGCCGGCAATATTTTCTGTAGTCCACTGCGAAGTCGAAAAAACGCAAAGACCTCCAGAGGTGTAGGGACCACGGTTCCGAAAAGGAGAAAGAGGTCGCAAAACCTACCCTCGTGGAATAAGTCACCCCAGCTCGTGATCCCCGTTTTAAGTTTGATTCTCTGGAACAGGCCTTCTTCTAAAAGCGGAAGAGCCGGATGATACACCAGGGGCATCAGTGGGGAATAAAGGAGCGGCGCGCCCATGTGTCCAGCCAGTACACTCCAAGCATGCGCCATGGCATGTACAGGATTGCGATCGGCACGAGACGAAGGAACCTCCGCAAGGGCCGCACCCTCAAGCGGGACCGGATCCGCCAGCCAGTGCTCCACCGCTATCTGTGGCATGAAAGGGGAGGGACGAAACCAATAATACGTGTAGTGTGCCTGAGCGCAGTTGTAATAGAGTTCGAAATCGGGAATATCAAGGCCTCCTTGTATATACGGGTGCGTAAGCACAGACCACTTAAGCCGCGGTCGTTTCCCTCCCCACACAAGGCGGATAAGTTCCGATCGCAATGCCCTGAAGAAATATCCATCCAGATGAAATGGTATGTTGAGGAATAGGTAGAGTAGTTTGGGAAGTATAACCATCTTTATAAGTGAGACCCGGCCAGCCATAGTCAGCGGTAATGTCAGCCACCTGACCACGCTCGAGCGTATAACCTCCAGAGCCTTACCGTAATTCATGCGCATCACCTCCCGTCGGTCCCTAGAAACCCACACCCCCAAGTACTTCACGTCAGTGTCGCGCCACTCCAGTGGAAAGTCGAGCGGGAATCTGTCGACCCCCTCAGTTAGGGGCAAGACCGCAGATTTAAAATGCGAAGTGGGTCGCACACCGCTCGTCATACTAGCAAATAGCCCCATAGGATTCTGGAGAATGTAGTGACAGCGGCGGGTACACCTATGCCACGAGTAAAAAGTTTAAAATGCCATCCCTGGACACGTGTTTCGAGGTAATTGCCTCTCGTCAGCAGGGAGCAGGTACGTATGCGGGGTGCTGTAGACTGCCAAAAATTATCAGGTATAGTACCTCTCACGGCGCGAGGGTGCGGGATCCGGGCTCGTCAACCCATAGCTCAGGGAGCTTTAAATACAAAATGCGAAGTGGGTCGCACACCGCTCGTCATACTAGCAAATAGCCCCATAGGATTCTGGAGAATGTAGTGACAGCGGCGGGTACACCTATGCCACAAGTAAAAAGTTTAAAATGCCATCCCTGGACACGTGTTTCGAGGTAATTGCCTCTCGTCAGCAGGGAGCAGGTACGTATGCGGGGTGCTGTAGACTGCCAAAAATTATCAGGTATAGTACCTCTCACGGCGCGCGGGTGCGGGATCCGGGCTCGTCAACCCATAGCTCAGGGAGCTTTAAATACAAAATGCGAAGTGGGTCGCACACCGCTCGTCATACTAGCAAATAGCCCCATAGGATTCTGGAGAAGGTAGTGACAGCGGCGGGTACACCTATGCCACGAGTAAAAAGTTTAAAATGCCATCCCTGGACACGTGTTTCGAGGTAATTGCCTCTCGTCAGCAGGGAGCAGGTACGTATGCGGGGTGCTGTAGACTGCCAAAAATTATCAGGTATAGTACCTCTCACGGCGCGCGGGTGCGGGATCTGGGCTCGTCAACCCATAGCTCAGGGAGCTTTAAATACAAAATGCGAAGTGGGTCGCACACCGCTCGTCATACTAGCAAATAGCCCCATAGGATTCTGGAGAATGTAGTGACAGCGGCGGGTACACCTATGCCACGAGTAAAAAGTTTAAAATGCCATCCCTGGACACGTGTTTCGAGGTAATTGCCTCTCGTCAGCAGGGAGCAGGTACGTATGCGGGGTGCTGTAGACTGCCAAAAATTATCAGGTATAGTACCTCTCACGGCGCGCGGGTGCGGGATCCGGGCTCGTCAACCCATAGCTCAGGGAGCTTTAAATACAAAATGCGAAGTGGGTCGCACACCGCTCGTCATACTAGCCAATAGCCCCATAGGATTCTGGAGAATGTAGTGACAGCGGCGGGTACACCTATGCCACGAGTAAAAAGTTTAAAATGCCATCCCTGGACACGTGTTTCGAGGTAATTGCCTCTCGTCAGCAGGGAGCAGGTACGTATGCGGGGTGCTGTAGACTGCCAAAAATTATCAGGTATAGTACCTCTCACGGCGCGCGGGTGCGGGATCCGGGCTCGTCAACCCATAGCTCAGGGAGCTTTAAATACAAAATGCGAAGTGGGTCGCACACCGCTCGTCATACTAGCAAATAGCCCCATAGGATTCTGGAGAATGTAGTGACAGCGGCGGGTACACCTATGCCACGAGTAAAAAGTTTAAAATGCCATCCCTGGACACGTGTTTCGAGGTAATTGCCTCTCGTCAGCAGGGAGCAGGTACGTATGCGGGGTGCTGTAGACTGCCAAAAATGATCAGGTATAGTACCTCTCACGGCGCGCGGGTGTGGGATCCGGGCTCGTCAACCCATAGCTCAGGGAGCTTTAAATACAAAATGCGAAGTGGGTCGCACACCGCTCGTCATACTAGCAAATAGCCCCATAGGATTCTGGAGAATGTAGTGCCAGCGGCGTGTACACCTATGCCACGAGTAAAAAGTTTAAAGTGCCATCCCTGGACACGTGTTTCGAGGTAATTGCCTCTCGTCAGCAGGGAGCAGGTACGTATGCGGGGTGCTGTAGACTGCCAAAAATTATCAGGTATAGTACCTCTCACGGCGCGCGGGTGCGGGATCCGGGCTCGTCAACCCATAGCTCAGGGAGCTTTAAATACAAAATGCGAAGTGGGTCGCACACCGCTCGTCATACTAGCAAATAGCCCCATAGGATTCTGGAGAATGTAGTGACAGCGGCGGGTACACCTATGCCACGAGTAAAAAGTTTAAAATGCCATCCCTGGACACGTGTTTCGAGGTAATTGCCTCTCGTCAGCAGGGAGCAGGTACGTATGCGGGGTGCTGTAGACTGCCAAAAATTATCAGGTATAGTACCTCTCACGGCGCGCGGGTGCGGGATCCGGGCTCGTCAACCCATAGCTCAGGGAGCTTTAAATACAAAATGCGAAGTGGGTCGCACACCGCTCGTCATACTAGCCAATAGCCCCATAGGATTCTGGAGAATGTAGTGACAGCGGCGGGTACACCTATGCCACGAGTAAAAAGTTTAAAATGCCATCCCTGGACACGTGTTTCGAGGTAATTGCCTCTCGTCAGCAGGGAGCAGGTACGTATGCGGGGTGCTGTAGACTGCCAAAAATTATCAGGTATAGTACCTCTCACGGCGCGCGGGTGCGGGATCCGGGCTCGTCAACCCATAGCTCAGGGAGCTTTAAATACAAAATGCGAAGTGGGTCGCACACCGCTCGTCATACTAGCAAATAGCCCCATAGGATTCTGGAGAATGTAGTGACAGCGGCGGGTACACCTATGCCACGAGTAAAAAGTTTAAAATGCCATCCCTGGACACGTGTTTCGAGGTAATTGCCTCTCGTCAGCAGGGAGCAGGTACGTATGCGGGGTGCTGTAGACTGCCAAAAATGATCAGGTATAGTACCTCTCACGGCGCGCGGGTGCGGGATCCGGGCTCGTCAACCCATAGCTCAGGGAGCTTTAAATACAAAATGCGAAGTGGGTCGCACACCGCTCGTCATACTAGCAAATAGCCCCATAGGATTCTGGAGAATGTAGTGCCAGCGGCGTGTACACCTATGCCACGAGTAAAAAGTTTAAAGTGCCATCCCTGGACACGTGTTTCGAGGTAATTGCCTCTCGTCAGCAGGGAGCAGGTACGTATGCGGGGTGCTGTAGACTGCCAAAAATTATCAGGTATAGTACCTCTCACGGCGCGCGGGTGCGGGATCCGGGCTCGTCAACCCATAGCTCAGGGAGCTTTAAATACAAAATGCGAAGTGGGTCGCACACCGCTCGTCATACTAGCAAATAGCCCCATAGGATTCTGGAGAATGTAGTGACAGCGGCGGGTACACCTATGCCACGAGTAAAAAGTTTAAAATGCCATCCCTGGACACGTGTTTCGAGGTAATTGCCTCTCGTCAGCAGGGAGCAGGTACGTATGCGGGGTGCTGTAGACTGCCAAAAATTATCAGGTATAGTACCTCTCACGGCGCGCGGGTGCGGGATCCGGGCTCGTCAACCCATAGCTCAGGGAGCTTTAAATACAAAATGCGAAGTGGGTCGCACACCGCTCGTCATACTAGCAAATAGCCCCATAGGATTCTGGAGAATGTAGTGACAGCGGCGGGTACACCTATGCCACGAGTAAAAAGTTTAAAATGCCACCCCTGGACACGTGTTTCGAGGTAATTGCTTCTCATCAGCAGGGAGCAGGTACGTATGCGGGGTGCTGTAGACTGCCAAAAATTATCAGGTATAGTACCTCTCACGGCGCGCGGGTGCGGGATCCGGGCTCGTCAACCCATAGCTCAGGGAGCTTTAAATACAAAATGCGAAGTGGGTCGCACACCGCTCGTCATACTAGCAAATAGCCCCATAGGATTCTGGAGAATGTAGTGACAGCGGCGGGTACACCTATGCCACGAGTAAAAAGTTTAAAATGCCATCCCTGGACACGTGTCTTACCGTAATTCATGCGCATCACCTCCCGTCGGTCCCTAGAAACCCACACCCCCAAGTACTTCACGTCAGTGTCGCGCCACTCCAGTGGAAAGTCGAGCGGGAATCTGTCGACCCCCTCAGTTAGGGGCAAGACCGCAGATTTGCCCCAGTTGATGTGTATCCCCCAGTACAGCGAGAATCTAACAAACTCCCAAAGTATAGGGTTTAAATGATATCGGGGGTGCTTGATGTAAAGCGTGAGGTCGTCCGCGTAGAGCGACAACAAAATTTGCCTCTGTTGACATCGCAGGGACGCCGCAAGGTAATTCTGCCGGAGGCGGGACACCAGCGGTTCTATCGCTAAGGCAAAGAGGAGCGGTGATAATGGGCACCCCTGCCGAGTACCTCTTTTGACCGGGAAGGGATCAGAGACACGACCATTAATAAGGACTCGCGCCATGGGGCGGTGATACAGGATTTGGATACCTCTGGAGAAAGCTAATGGCATGCCCATGTTGCGTAGGATCAGATGGAGATAGTCCCACTCGACCGAGTCGAACGCCTTGGTGGCATCCAAGAACACCCCCACCAGCGCAAGAGAGGGATCAGCATTGTTCAGGACAAAGAAAAGAGTCCGCAGATTGTGGGAGGTAGACCTGCCAGGGATGAACCCCGCTTGGTCCGGCAGGATCAAGTCCCCAATCAGGAGATTGACGCGATTCGCTAGTACCTTGGCGAGGATCTTCACATCACTATTAAGGAGGGAAAGGGGCCTATAGGAATCACCGGAATCCGGGGGCTTCCCCGGCTTGAGAAGCGAGACTATCAGAGTCTCCGACATACTAGGTGGCAAGGAGCCAGTCTCATTCACCTCCTCGAACACCTCACGCAGGACCGCCGCCAACGGGTCAATGAAGGCTTTGTAGTATTCAATAGGGAAGCCGTCTAGGCCCGGCGCCTTCCCGATGACATCTGCATTATGGCTTCCTTGATTTCGGCAACCCCTATGGGGGCCGCCGAGAGTTCCCGCTGGGCATTAGATAGCCATCCAAGAGTAAGCTCCGACAAATACTCAGACATTTCCAACGGCGACTCACGCCTAGAGGTGTACAAGGCAGAGTAGTGTGTGACGAAGGAGGAGAGTATAGAGGGCGTATCATGGTACATAGTGCCATCAGGGGCTCTAACCTCCAAGATGTGATTGGCGCCTCGCGGAGGACGGACCACCCCCGCCATAAATCTGCCGGGCCGCTCCCCCTCCCCATACGCCCACGCCGTGAAATGTTTCCCCCGGAAGTGGACTTCTCTCTCCGCGATGAGTTTGTACTCCGAGAGCTTAGTACGATATTCTAGCTGCGCCGTGGGATCCTCCAGGAAATCAGGGGCAGTTTCTAGTACCCGCAGATCCCGCTCCAGGGAGGTCAGAGTGGTGCGAAGGGAGCGCAGGACCCCCGAGCCCTTAGAAATACACACCCCCCGCATAGTGACCTTGAAGGCCTCCCACACCGTCGCCACGCAGTCCACCGACCCCCTATTGCGGTCTATAAAATCCATGATCTCCTGGCACATTTCATGCTGGAAAAGCTCAACCAGGAGAATATTAGGTTGCATGCGCCATGGGAGCGGCGCGCCGACCAGTCCAGTTATAGCCAAAGTGATCAGCACAGGTGCATGGTCTGAAAAGGTACGAGGTAAGTGTCGTGCAGCCAGCAATGAGGACCCCAAGCTCCTTGAAAGCAGCATGTAGTCCAGCCGAGCCCATGTGGAGTGCGGTGCCGACCAGTGCGTGCCCTCCCGCGTATCTGGGTGAATACGGCGCCAGGCGTCGATCAGTAAATGGTGAGCCATCAAATCAGAGATATAAGCCTGAGAGCGGGGGTGATGTGCGGTGTCTACATTGGAGCGGTCCAGAGCAGGATTCAGAGTGACATTGAAATCTCCTCCCCAGATCAAGTGCGTAGACCCTATGCCCAGTATGACTTCCCATAGGGAAATAAAGTGCGCAGGCTCGTCCAGATTAGACCCATAAAAGGACGCGATAGTGACCGTGGCATTACCCATCTGACCCCACACGACACAGAAACGTCCCTCGGCATCCGTTTTGTCCCCCAGGGGCACAAATGGAGTGTGTTTCTTGACCATTATGGCTGTTCCCCTAGAATAAGTGGAATACAAGGAGAACAGGCCATAAGACGCCCATCGGGATGCAAAGGTGGGTGAGCCATGAGGGTCCGTGTGAGTTTCCTGCAGCAACGCTATGTGTATCTGATGGCGGTCGAGATAACCCAGGAGCTGTCGGCGCTTGCGCGGGTCCCCCAACCCCCGTATGTTCCAGGCCAGGACATTGATCCTGCTATGCGGATCTCGCAGCATGTTCCCCTCTTCCTGCGCCATCACGCGGACTGGCATCAGAGTCCGAATCTAAGCATATCTCGCTGCCGAGCCTCGCAGCCCCGCCGTCTCTTCCCTCCCAGACTGAGAACGTAGCGCTCTGCCAGCTCCAGGCCCCATCGCAGGCACTGCCAGACAGCCAACCCCAACATACAAGAGTGCATGGTCCAGTGTACAAGTGTAGTGCTGTATTCACATTCCCTCCCCACCCCCGTTCCAGCCGACTCCCCCAACTCGTCAGAGGAGACCCTCCCAATAAACCATCCCTCCATCAAACAGTCCCTACCCCATCCCACCCCCTCCCACCACGACAGCCCATTCCTGCCAGGATCCAGACCCCCCCCAACCCCTATAGCGAACAAAACCAGTGTTGTGGGGTATTCCCTCTCTGGGTGACACCAGTGAGCTGGACCTACCCTCCCCACTCCCGATATTTCACCCACTGCATCGCTCCCGCTAAGGGCGAGGAGCAGAAGTGGGGTGGGAGGGGGAGTGCCAAGGCAAACAGTAGCCACAATAACCCTACCAGTACCTCATAAGTATTGAGAGGCGGTACAGATGGGGCACTTGATCTCAATACTCCCCCAAACCACCACAAGCTCCTCTAAAAGTCAACGGACTGGAATAGCGCACCCCACAGTCAAGGCAGTCCCACTTGTGGATTCAACCAGTCCATGTCTAAAACCAGAAGGTGGCAGGAGCAAAAGGGAAGAGAAAAAGAAGCAGAAAAGGATGAGCTGGGAGAAGTGAGAGGGATGCAGAAAAAGAAGGAGCACAAAGGGATCATGACGTTAATACTCATCAGTCCGGAGCAGACGTTGGAGACCGGGACCCAGATCTTGCCCCAGGGCTACGCCGCGGGGACGCGGAGGGTCGCTGGTCCCTAAGGAAGTCCTCCACCTGTTGAGAGGTGCCGAAAAAGAGGGGTTTGCCATGATGCGTGATCTTGAGCTTGGCGGGATACAGCATTGAATATGGGATGTCGCGCTGCTGCAGCTTTTTCTTTACTCCCGCAAACTTGCGACGAGCTTCTTGCACCATCTGGGTGAAGTCCGGGTAGAACGAGAGTGTGGTATTTTCATGCTGGATCGGTTGCTGCTCTCGCAGGCGCAGCAGGGTCCCTATAGTTGAGGAACTTGATAATTACCGGGCGCGGTGGAGCTCCAGGGACCGGCCGGGGCCCCAAGGATCTGTGAGCCCGCTCTACCACCAGCTGAGGCGAGAAGGAGTCCCGTCCAAATTTATCTACCAGTAGGCATTCTATGACCTCCTCCATGTGGCCGCCGCCACTGGATTCCGCAAGGCCAACCAGGCGGACGTTATTCCTCCGGGAACGCGCCTCCAAATCCTCATTCTTTTCCGCAATGACTTTGAGTAGGCGATCCATCTGTGAGTGTTTAGTTGCGCCAGTCCCGGCCCCATCTTCCAGCTCCGAAATCCGACCAGCCGCTCCCCGTGCTGATGCAGCCGATGCACCACCGCGTCCAGCCGAGTATTCATATTATCGATCTTGGCGTCAATAGAGGTTAAACTCCGCTGCATGCCCACAAGCAGGGACTTCCAGTCCAAGTCCTCCTCCTCACTGGGACCCGGTTCCCCTCCATCCGCAGTCTGGGGGCGCGTTTTTTTCTTTGGGGGGTTGAAATGCAGCGTCGATTGTTTCGTGTCCGGTTTGCCCATAGTGTCTTCAGACGCCAACATCAGTCCGTGCGGGGAGCGGGCTGTTCAAATCACGCGATTGGCGCCAGGCTGCGTACCCCCCACTCCGCACCGCTCCTCCACTCCAGCTCCAATGGGGGCACCCACGGGACCGTCCCCCAATGGCTGTCGAGAGCACCACACCCGGAAATCCAGCCAGGGGGCCCAACCCTGACCAGTGGCAAGTAGGAGCAGCCGTGCCTCTCGCGCACCCCCAGCCACTGCACCAGTCCGTCATGCACCTGCAGGACCAAGCAGAGGTCCGAAGAAGCACCCACCGGGCCAGGTCTCAGCGCCTCGCGCCAGAAAGGAAATCACGACGGGATCGATACAGCCAGACCCAGCTTCTCTCCGGTCACAGCCGCACCTCCAGCACCCCGCAGATGACGTCCAGGCGCAGGATCCCACCGCTCCTGTCCCCCGGAGTGCTGGCAAGGTAGGCGGGGGCAGTGGAGAGCACGCCGCCAGTCCCCTCGGCCCCACGACCCTCAAAACGGGCCTCTAGTGCACCCGCCGGCACCAGCGGCAGCAGCCCGCGTCCCCCAGATGGAAGGGGGGCACTCCTCCGCCAGCCCCCAGGGGGGGGTACAGCACAGGCAGCAGTCTCAAAGCGGCAGTGACGCCGCAGCCCCAGCAGGCCCCGAGGATCCCCGGCCGAAGGTTGCGCCAGCAGCCGCCTCGTCGCTCCGCCCCGCTCACCAGGCTTCTCCCAGCAATTTCGGAAGCTGATCTCTCCGCCTCCAGATCTCCGCTTCCCCTCAAATCACCACCGGACCGTCTCTGAGTGCTTCGCCTCTCACCGATGCGGTCAGTTCACCATTAACTGGCTGGGAGGATGATACTGCAGGATAAACGTTTGCCCGGCCGGCTGGAGCCTCACAGAAGCGCGGCCATGACGGTCCAGCGCCACCTAGCGCCCCCCCACATTTTGAGTATTTACTTGTTGTTCACAGTTATAATTTATTGTGAACATGCAGTTTTCTGCAAATGCACAGGAAGGAAAAGAGCACAAGCAGCTTTTACTTTTTGCACTACTTTTGTTAGCGTGAAATGCATTCTCATGTCAAAAATTGATGCAAAGACACATTTTATGCTAAAATATAATACTAAATGACAGATTTGCATTCCATGCATATAAGCAGAATTTTTGCAAAACTATGCATAATTATGCAAAAGCGGTTAATGAAACTTTGCACACCCCTAGTTGTAATTATGGGGTGTCCTCCCTCTTGGAGTAGGCTGTTTGTCCTAGGTTGCAATTGTGCAGCGCCTGTTGTGTGAATTGTGACTCCCACCAAGTACCCTTTGCTGTTCAACCCTTGGGCAAAGCAGGCTGTGCTCAGAAGAAACAAAGATCAATTTCAATGTATTTCGTTTTTTGGGAACATATTTTAGGATCTGAATACTGTCAATTGATACAAGTCTTCCTCATCCAAAGAAGAGGACGACCATGAGCAGCTGCCATGCGACCTTCTGGTGTGATCAGACAGGGAACAGAATAGCACATTAGAGGGGTATCTCTTCAGAGGGTTTCCCATTCTCTGGTTGCTTAACAGGGTGTTTTTTGCCCATTATTATGTGTGACCGCTAAGGACATCCTCATCAAAAGACATTGAGGGCTCAGAAAAAACAATGCAAGCTTCACTCGGTTGTAGAGACCTGGTACAAACCCGAAAAGCTGTGCAAGCTTCGGTCACACTTACAGATCTAGTACAAGCCAGAAAGCACCAGCTCAAGCTTCACTCATACATATTAATCTGCTTCATACAAACTAGACAGCACGAGTGAAAGCTTCCTTCAGACATGCACACCTGGGACAGGCCTGGTACAAACCCGTAAAGCTGTGCAAGCTTCGTTTACACTTACAGATCAAGTACAAGCCAGAAAGCACCAGCTCAAGCTTCACTCATACATATTAATCTGCTACATAAAACTAGACAGCACAAGTGCAAGCTTCCTTCATACATGCACACCTGGGACAGATCTGGTACAATCCAGACAGGAGCAATGCAAGCTTTCCTGACATATACAAAACTGGTACAAACTAGGAAACAGTAGTAGAATCTTCTCTCACATTTATAAATCTGGCTGAAACCAGACAGCCGCAGTGCAAGATAACCTCACACAGAGGAATCTGTCACAAACAGACTCTGCTAGTGCATTAGATACTTCACTCTCTGCCCCTAGGGCCAGGTTTATCCTGCGTTTGCCATCTGTTATCCATGACCAACTCCTATGAGAAATCATGGTGTTCTGAGTAAGGCAGTTCTAAGCAATGCACAGTAATCGCGCTTCCATGACCTCCAAGAGCTGACTGCTGGCTTAGAGCAGGGACTGTCCACTGGTGATGGGGCACTGAAACTTGCCTGTGGCCTTCTGGAATGAGAAGTCAACACTTTCTCAAGTGGAAGCAAAAGGATGGTAGATATTATTATATCATGTCTCCTGGTGTGGGTTTGCTTGAAGCGGGCACCTTTTGCATAGCCTCCACCATACTTGGATGAGGGTGATTTTGTATTTCTTTTTCATTTTCTCTTTAAAACTAGATAGCATGCTTCCGAGCACTATTTTCAGCAGGTTAAGGGAAGTGCGGCACAAGGACATCCAGTGATGTGACCAGTATGCCCATAGAAACCTAGAGTGCCTCAACACTAACACAGAGCAATGCTCCCTCTGCACTACCTCACGCCAACAGGATATGCTGCAACTCGAATGGATGGCACCCATCCCGATGTGTGTGTACAGACTGTTGATTCCACTCCCTGGCGCCTTCCAATCACTCTCTTAGTCAGGAAACTTGCAGTTGTGATTTCGGTCACACTTTAAGATGGTGCAGGCGTCCACATTCATTCATTCATTCATTCATTCATTCATTCATTCATTCATTCATTCATTCATTCATTCATTCATTCGTTCATTCATTTAGGATCACAAAAAGTGGTAAAGCAGCATTGGAATGCATATTATTAATTCCACCACCAGTATCTGTGCTCATAGGTCATAGCTCTCTTCCCACCCCTTCTATTACAAGTCATAGATTTTCTTACTTTCTCGTCACGTGATCTCGGGGGTACCCTCCATGATACATGCCGCACTGACCCTGACAGCAGTTTTGAGGGAGTGCTACCTGATAGAGTTTGGAGCAGTAAGTCTGCATCATGACCATCGTAGCGATGGCCTTCTACTCTACCTCACAACAGCGTGGTATTGGAGCTAAGTCAGGCGCTAGGGGATGTTGTCCCAGGGTGAAGGAGGCAAGGTCTCCATAACAACCCATCTCTTGCACTCTCTCCAGACAGGTCCTTCTTCTGAAATGTGAGGTGACTTCAGTCTCGATGAGGACTTATTTCATGGACTCTCAAGAGGGATGAGTCCCCAAGAAAGTGAGACAATAGACATCTCCAAAATTCATCTTTCCTTGGGCTCTCTAGATTGGGGTGCACACACACTCTTTTCTAGGGACCACAAACTGGATATCAATAAACCCGCTTGGACACTGAACATCCCAAACACAAGCCTCACTACTGAAACAGATACACATTTATGAATGAATAAATAAATATTAAAAAATAAATATATATATATATATATATTACCTACTGCAGTCGCCAGTAGGTAGTTATAGTTAGGACCTATTTTCCATAGGAAATCCGCAACATTCTATTTGAAATAACGTTGGCGGCAATTAACGAATCTTCGCGAAATTTTCCAAACTTTTGGACAGCTCCGGTCTGCTCCTATCCTGAAAATTTCATATTGATTCGTCAAGCGGGGGCTGAGAAAAAAGGGGGGTCCCAATGCATTTTCCCATAGGACCTGTTGACGCAGCTACAGCCCGAACTGCTGAATGGAATTACACCAAATTTGGCAAAGAGGTAGTCCTCAGTTCAGACTCGTCCCTTTTGCTTAAATGGTGTAAATCCGTTCAGTAGTTCCTGAGAAGATCAAAATCAAAATCACATATATATCTGGGCGGAGCCTAACCTCACATCTCATTGTGAGATCTGATTGGCTGTCAGCACTTCATCCAAGAAGTGTTGGCAGCAAACTTGGACCAATATACATGATAGCACCTCATTAAAAATCATTGCAGTTAATAGAAGGTTTTAAGACTTTAGTTACATTATAAATCATTTGTTGATGGTACCATACTCATTTTAGGAATTGTGGTGTGTTTTAAGGTGATTTTACCATGTGAAAAAGCCTTTTTCTGTGATATCATGAATCATGTTTGAGAGAAAACCATTTTCTCATGCTTTTCCCACAGAGGTTTGGAAAGTGATCTATAAGCTAAACTGAGAGCATATTTTCTGTAAATTCACATTATCTTTCTCAGTCATGTGAGAATGAAGTCTGACATTCTCAGTAAAACATGTACATCCAACAAGGGCAGAGACTGTCAGTTGATTCCTTTGTGTTCTACTGAAGCTTCCCAGAGTGTTCTAAAGAACAACTAGAGCGCTAACAGTCCTACTTATGACAAACGTATTGCACACCTGAAGCCATCTTGAATGGAATAAAGTGGTAACTATTAAAATATTTAATTTAAAAAGGAACACAATGAGGGGGTTCATTGTGACATAGAAAGTATGATTAGTGCTGCAGAAAGAACAATTAGGGCACATTTTGAGTGACTTCTCAAATCCTCTTCTATTTCATTACAAAATTCTGACATTCCGAATTTATGACAAATGTGTGACACATCTGAATGCCTTCTTGATGGAATCAAAGTAAAAAACTGAAAGTATTTCCTACTGAGGAGACTGTAGTAAACGAGGAAATTAGGAAACTTCATGACAAATAGTCTCCCAAAATGGCCACCGGAGACAAAAGAGGCCAAATGTAGCCCAAATATCACCCAGATGTAGCCCAAGTATAGCCCAATGACAGAATGTCCCAGAGTGTTCTAACGAACAACTAGAGCGCTAACAGTCTTACTTATGACAAAAGTGTGGCACATCTGAATCCATCTTGATTGGAATACAGTGGTAACACTTAAAACATTTAATTTACAAAGGAACAAAATGAGGGGGTTCATTTGGCCATAGAAATTATGATTAGTGCTGCAGAAATACAAATTAGGGCACATTTTGACTTCTCAAATCCTCTTCCATTTCATAAAAAAATGCTGACATGCAGACTGAAACATGCACTTTGAATACCAGCAGCAGACTTCCCTGGTGAGCAGTAGCTTTACTACAGTGATCTAATGAGCAACTAGAGTGCTAACATTCTGAATTTATGGCAAATGTGTGACACATCTGAATGCCTTCTTGATGGAACCAAAATTAAAAACTGAAAGTATTTCCTACTGAGGAGACTGCAGTAAATGAGGAAATTAGGAAACTTCATAACAAATAAATCTCCCAAGATGGCCACCAGAGACAAAAGAGCCCAAATGTAGCCCAAATATCACCCAGATGTAGCCCAAGTATAGCCCAATGACAGAATGTCCCAGAGTGTTCCTAAGAACAACTAGAGCGCTTACTGTCTTACTTATGACAAAAGTATGGCACGCCTGAAGCCATCTTGATTGGAATAAACTGGTAACACTTAAAACATTTCATTTAAAAAGGAACACAATGAGGGGGTTCATTTTGCCATAGAAATTATGATTAGTGCTGAAGAAAGAAAAATTAGGGCACATTTTGAGTTACTTCTCAAATCCTCTTCTATTTCCTTAAAACATTCTGATATGCAGACTGAAACATGCACTTTTAATGCCAGCAGCAGACTTCCATGGTGAGCAGTAGCTTTACTACAGTGATCTAATGAGCAACTAGAGTGCTAACATTTAGAATTTATGGCAAATGTGTGACATATCTGAATACCTTCTTGATGGAATCAAAGTAAAAAACTGCTGAAAGCATTTCCTACTGAGGAGACTGCAGTAAATGAGGAAATTAGGAAACTTCATAACAAATAAATCTCCCAATATGGCCACCAGAGACAAAAGAGCCCAAATGCAGCACAAATATCACCCAGATGTAGCCCACATGTAGCCTAATGACAGAAGTGTGCAAAACACTTATTTTTTGTGTGTTTGCAGTTTTATATAGTGCAGACTTGTCAGGTATTGGATGGGCTTTACATGAGCATTGGTTACATCACACAAGATCAAATTCATTTTGGTTGTAGACTTGGGGAGATTAAGGGGCATATTTATAATAACTGACGCATCCCTGCATATCAGCAGGGATGCAGCAGTTATTTTGCGCCCCAGCTCCGCCACCATGGATGCGCCGCATTTATAATGCGGCGCACCATGGGGCAAAAACGGCACAGATGCGTCACGCATCTGTGCCGTAAAAGTGGCGCATTGCTGGAGTTGCGTCGCAAGCGCGACGCAGCTCCAGCAATGCTCTGGGGGGCCCTATCTTCACAATGCTGCGTCAATCCTTACGGCTGCTTCAAGCAGGCACAGGGTTTAGACGCAGCATGGGCTCAAAAGTGACTGAGTGAAATCTTGTAGATTTCACTCAGCCACTTTTAGGAGGCGTTCCTGCGCCGGAACGCCCCCACCTGCCCTGGAACGCCTACATGTGGCGCAGGGCTTTACAACGTGACGCATCTCCCAGATGCGTCACGTTGTAAATACCCCGCACCATGGCGCAGGATTTGCGCCTCTGCTGCGTCACAAAAGTGACGCAACGGCGGCGTAAATGAGGCGCAAGTCAAACATAAATCTGCCCCTAAGTGATTTGACCAGAATCACAGAATATTGAGCTGAAGCAGAACCTCCAACCTGGTTCCCCAGTTGCAAAGTCTGCAGCTCTGGAAGTAACACCACATCCTCTCCCCTAGGTGCAACATTTAATCAAGTGGTCAACTGGATAAAAAAAATAAAGATTACAAATAATTTAAAAGTTCTTTGTCGCTATTTGAAAACTCAGAAAATATGTCCTCATTTTAGTTTTTTAGAGCACTTACCATAATTTTGAAGCAAATAAGACCCTCTCATATATGTAATTTCTAAAGGAAATGCTCTAGGTATTACAGTTTTGATTACATCAAGATGACGTCAGGCGCTCCACACTTTTGTAGAAATATAGAATGTTAGCAATCTAGTTGTTCATTGGGATACTGTTGAGAGGCAGAGGCCAGGGGCACGGACTCTGAAAATTGAAGGCAGGTAGGAGAGTGCAGAGGCAACAATTTGACCACACTGGGCAGGCAGGAAGGGCAGTGGCAGCACAACAGACTATGGAGGGCAGTGGAAAGGGGGGTAGGGGCAACAAACCAACAATACAGGACTGGCAAGAGAGGCTGTGGCAATATAATAGAGCATTGTGGGCAGAAGGAAGAGGCAGTGGTAGTACAACCATACATGCCAACAGACCCGTTTCAGCCAGGAAACGTCCAATGTTTTTAAGCTCAAATGTGCTTTATTTGATCTGTCGCCTGTCTACAATCTCCTCTTTTTCAATGTAACTCAAAGGGGAAAATCAATACCCCAGTTTTTTTTCAAAATCTCCCTCTTACCAAGTTCAAAATGTTTGCAAGTATGGTACATTGGATCATGGTAGGCAGGAGGAATTGGGGTAGGGACATGGACTCGGATAAAAGAGGACAGGAGGGACATGGAGAGGTGCACCAAACTGTCCCTGCAGGGCAGGCATCAGGGTTTGCAGCAGCACAATACACCACACAGGGCATGCGGGACGGGAGTGCAGCACAACAATCCATAGAATGCAATAGGGAGGGGACTGGACCATGCACATGGACAACAGAGAACAGAGGGGAAAGAGGCAATGGTATCTAGCTGACCATAATGGACAGACAGGAGAGAAAGCTGCAGCATAACATACCATAAAGGGCAAGAGGGACAGATCAGGGGCATTACAATGGGACAGACAAGCCAGGAGGGAGGGAATAGGGGTCTGCACATGGAAACAGAGGGCTGGGGGCAAGGGGGCAGGGCAGGAGCAGCAAGATGACCATGGAGGTCAGGCAGGATGGGCACTAGAAACAAGACACACCATGGAGAGCAACAATGAGACTATGATGGCATACACACAGACCATGGAGGGAAGGTGGGAGGGGGTCAGGGGCAGCTAGCTGACCACACAGGGAAGGTGGGAGGGGCCATGGCAGCACAGAAGGCCAAGCATGGCAAGCGGGAGGGTTAGTGGCAGCACAATGGCTATGATGGGCAAGAAGGAGGGTGCAGGGGCATGCACAAAGGACCATAGAGGATAGAAGGGAGGGTCAGGACCTGGGCATAGACAAGAGAGTTCAGTGGAAGGGTCCTCACAACAGACCACGTGGGGCAGGCAGGAGGAGCAGTTGCAGCACAACAGACCAGGGAGGGCAGAAGGGTGTGGCAGTAAAATGGACCATGGAGGACAGGAGGAAGGGGATAAGGGCATGGCATGTGGACAGGCAGGGTGGAGGTGGCAGGGACAGGTTGCAGTCATCTGACAATGCTAGGCAGGTGGGAGGGGAGTGGCAGCTCAACAGAACACTCAGAGTAGATAGGAGCGGCAGGTCCATGGAACATGGTGGCAAAAAGGATGGAGCAGGGGCATGCACAAAGACATCGGAGGGCAGGGGGAAGGAGAATAGGGGCAGCAAGCTAAGCACAGAGGCTAAGCAGGAGGTCAATGATGGGCCATAGAATTGGGCAATGGAGGGCAGGAGGAGTGGACTGGTACATCATGCTAAATGGAGGGCAGTGGCAGCACATCAGACCATGCATGGCAGGAGGGAGGAGGCTAGTCCATGGATTCAGACAACAGAGGATAGGGAGGATGTGGATGGGGCAGCAAGCTAACTGTTCAGAGAAGGTGGGTATTAGGAACTTTATTGTTTTTAAAATGTGTGTCTATGCAAACTACTTAAAATATGAACAAGTATGCAGCATAATCTCACTATTATTCAGGAAGAAGAGGACGTTTGTGACTGTGACTCTGGGCTCACTTGGCAGAAACACCCCCTGACCCTCCACCCCCCATCGCAAAATGTAATGCCCGTGAAAAGGGTAGGTGGACACAGTGTTATATAGAACATAGTCATGAGAGCACGATTGAAAATGAAAACTAGATATAGTATATGGTATAAACTATGCACCAAAAAGTGTGATATAAGATGAACCGGGGCGTGAAATATAATATGCAATACATTGTGCGCAATGACAGATTCATTGGAGAGCGCGAGATAGCACAGGCACTAGCTCATGCTATGCGATATGCACCTTGGAGTGTAATATGCACAGGGCAGTGTTGTGTAACCTAACTAGTCTCTAAAGTTGTAATATAAAATATGTGCTGGGGAGTGTAACATTGCATATGCACTGTGACAAAGATATGGATCCCAGATTGTAATATGTATGGCATAGCGCTGTGCGTTATAACATAGGCATCGAGGAAGGCACGTTAGATGGGGCAATATAACCCGTGCGAAGGCAAGTGTGGCATGACATATTCACGGGGTGGTGTTACAGTGCACATGGGGAAGAGAGTGTCATAGCATACGCACTAGCTGGTTGAATACAACATAGAGGTGTGTGGCACTCGGCGGGCACTGTTGGGTGTAACACAGCATTGGGCTCAGCCAGGAGCACGCTGTGACTCTCAAGTGAGGTTTGTCTCCTTTCCAGAGAGTAAAATTAAACATTCGCGGTGGATGTGTGTTTTATTAACCGTGAGGGGGGTTTCTTGCATAGTTTGGTCGAATTTTTGTCGAATCCCCTTTGAGTGGCTTGGTGTGCGTGTGTATTAAATGTGCCCGTCAATAGCTACCCATGTTTGTATAAATAAATGACAAGGGTGTCTACTTGGAGAGTACCCACCGGCGGGGGTGCCGGGATTAGGCACGGTAGGGCGTCAGACATGTCAGAGCTTCACAAGCGGTGTAATTACATTCCACGTGGATTCATTGTATGCATAGTCGCCTTTTAATGAATATCACTCAAATCGTCATGGTGATAGGTACATACGGTTTGTCCAGCATGTCCTAGGTGTTTCTATAAATATATATATTTTTTAAATAATAAAAAACAAAGGCCGGCCCCAGGGGATGGGGTCCCCGGGGCCATAAGTGGCCTGAGGAGGGGGGCAACGCAGCCCCCCTCCTAAATAATAAAAAAAAAAAGGCCATGACACGGGGGTTGCGGTCCCCGGGGCCGATTAAGGCCTTGGGAGAGCCAAATTAATTTTTTTCAACAAAAAAAATTAGGGTGCATGCCCTGGGGGATGGGGTCCCCAGGGCCAATAAATTAGAAGAAGAAGTGAGGTCACACAGCCCTCCTTCTTAAAAAAATAAAAAAAATAAAAGACCGACATCGTGCCAGAGGCCACGCCCCCTCCTTGCAGCACTCTGCAAACACGCCCCCTGGCCAGTTGTAAGTTGGGGAATTTATTCCCCTTCAATACTGAGGGTCCCTGAGGGCCAACTAGCCCAACAGGTATCTCCAGTATGCGCCAGTGAGCTGCGTTGCAGACAGGTGTTCTGAGGCCATGCCCCTTTTTACACCTCTATGCAACGCAGCTCTGTGGCGCTTACTGGAGGTACCTAGTGGGCTAGTTTGACCCTAGGGACCCTTAGGATTCAAGGGGACTTAATCTCTCAACTTAGAACGGACACAGGGCGCGTTTACACAGTGGTGAAGGGAGGGGACGGGGCCTGAGGTGACATGTGCAAACACGCCCTGTGGCGCGTTTTAAGTTGGGGAAATATTTCCCTTTCAATCCTGAGGGACCCTGGGGGCCAACTAGCCCACCAGGTGCTTCCAGTAAGGGCCACTGCTCTGCGTTGCAGAGAGGTGGTGCAGGCCGTGCCCCTTTTTACACCTCTCTGCAATGGCGTTTACTGGACGTACCTAGTGGGCTATTTTGCCCCTAGGGACCCTCAGGATTCAAGGGGACTTAATCTCCCAACTTAAAAAACGGCCACAGGGCGTGTTTACACAGTGGGGAAGGGAGGGGACAGGGCCTGAGGTGACGTGTGCAAACACGCCCTGTGGTGCGTTTTAAATTGGGGAAATAATTCCCTTTCAATCCTGAGGGACCCTGGGGGCCAACTAGCCCACCAGGTGCTTCCAGTAAGCGCCACTGCTCTGCGTTGCAGAGAGGTGGTGCAGGCCGTGCCCCATTTTACACCTCTCTGCAATTGCGCTTACTGGCCTTGCATAGTGGGCTATTTTGCCCCTAGGGACCATCAGGATTCAAGGGGACTTAATCTCCCAACTTAAAAAATGGCCACAGGGCGTGTTTACACAGTGGGGAAGGGAGGGGACGGGGCCTGAGGTGACGTGTGCAAACACGCCCTATGGCGGGTTTTAAGTTGGGGAAATAATTCCCCTTCAATCCTGAGGGCCCCTGGGGGCTAACAAGCCCACCAGGTGCTTCCAGTAAGCGCCACTGAGCTGCGTTGCAGAGAGGTGGTCCAGGCCGTGCCACTTTTTACACCTCTCTGCAACGCAGCTCTGTGGTGCTTACTGGAGGTACCTAGTGGGCTAGTTGGACCCTAGGGACCCTCAGGATTCAAATGAACTTAATCTCCCAACTAAAAACGCCCACAGGGCGTGTATACACAGTGGTGAAGGGAGGGGACGAGCCTGAGTTAATGTGTGCAAACAAGCCCTAAGGCGCGTTTTAAGTTGGGGAAAGAATTCCCCTTCAATCCTGGGGGACCCTGGGGGCCAACTAGCCCACCAGGTGCTTCCAGTAAGCGCCACTGTGCTGCGTTGCAGAGAGGTGGTCTAGGCCATGCCCCTTTTTACATCTCTCTGCAACGCAGCTCTGTGGCGCTTACTGGAGGTACCTAGTGGTCTAGTTGGACCCTATGGACCCTCAGGATTCAAGGGGACTTAATCTCCCAACTTAAAACGGCCACAGGGCGTGTTTACACAGTGGGGAAGGGAGGGGACGGGAACCTTCAAGAAAGAACAGACCCCACTGTCTACACTAAATTGGTTTCATTAGGCCCAAATTTGGGTCACATTGATAGAAAAAGCCAAGGGCCAAAGCAGACAGACAGAATAAAAAGAACGTACTTTATTTTAATCACAATGTTCAAAATGATAATCTTTGCGTAGAAAATAAACAATAAACAATATTGCATTCAAGTTATTTTTATGTCAATAAACAAAGGTCCCACACAAGACGACAAACATACATACACTCATTCAGACATCAAATTCATTTATAGGAGCAAACTAATACGTGTATACTCATAATATACATTAATTTGTCAATAAAGTTAAAAAGCGCATCAAAAGAGTGGAAATTCAAAAAAGGTGACAATTCAAATTGGCTCGTGCATTAACAGTTCGTAGAGGTAAGTTGATTCTTTCAATAAACACGAGAGAGCAGAAGCCAACGCACGTTTCGGTGTAAGCTACACCTTCATCAGGGCAACGACGATGTAAGGCGCGTGGGACAAACACAGAAGGAGCCTTTCAATCAACGGTGCTATTTACAAATCAATTCTTCTATGGGATATAGGAGAAACACTAAGTAAGCATCAGATAAGGCACATCAGTTCCAAAATTGGGTCCAATCGATAGTGGTCTGAGGTCTGTGGACGGCTATAAAATCCATCACGGGTAGGCAGCCCAGGGTCTGGCAAGTAAGTATATCTTAGGCTATCAGGGTAATATACAGAAGGTGTTTCAAACAAATAACAGGCCGTGAGGAAGGGCGGTAAGTTAAAAAGTCACCGCAGGCATATTTTCGTAAATGCGGTCAAGCAAGAGAGGGTAAGATAAATGTCAAAATGGCCCATGGGATGTAGGGTTGTTAATGAACGCGGGGCTCAGGCACGGGAGTGGCACGAAAGATGGATTCAGCTACCGTCATCAGTGATGTCATGAGTGATGTCACTGACCATGTCATGAGTGATATAATATGTGACATCATCAGCAGTGGATTGCGGGCGCGCGTGTTATAGTTAGCTGAACTAACTATAACGGGGAAATTTCAATGGATTTGTACGAGTGAAATGTCCAGCTAACTATAACATGTGTGAAACCTCTGGTTTTTTCAGTGAATTTGCAAGGTTTTTTAAATGCTAATTCCTAACTAGCACGTGTGTGAAACCTATGGTTTTTTCAGTGAATTTGCAAGGTTTTTTAAATGCTAATTCCTAACTATAACGTGTGTGAAACCTATGGTTTTTTCAGTGAATTTGCAAGGTTTTTCACATGCTAATTCCTAACTATAACGTGTGTGAAACCTATGGTTTTTTCAGTAAATTTGCAATGGTTTTTAAATCCTTTTTTTATGTTTTTTTATTTTTTATTTTGAGATTTTTTTTTTAAAGAATATGCTACCTATGTATATAATCAATGATTTACTGTATCCTGCAATATAGAATGGTTCACCTTTTTTAAATAAATGTTTAGATATAGTTGAATAACATAGTTAATATCTTCTACAAACCTTTAATTTTTTTTTATTTTTATTTTTTAGGATTTTTTACCGTGCGCGTACGGTAAGCTTACGGTACGCGCATGGTACTCTTTAAGTACGGTGTGCGTACGTAATATCTATGATCCGTGTGAGCATGCGTACGCGATTTACGTACGCATCTGTACTTCGTCCGTGACGCGTATGCGCTTGCTTCCTACGTGCATGCGCACGTTACGCAGAACCGCCGTACGTGCTTGCGCGCCTCTAATGCGCATGCGTGCGTGCTTCTAATGCGCATGCGCGCATGCGCGCGTGCCTCTAACGCGCATGCGCGCATGCGCGCGTCTTACATACGCGCATGCGTTCTTTTACCGTGCACGTACGGTAAGCGCACGGAGCGCGCACGGTAGGTCATGTGATCCAGAAACAACACTTTTCATTGGTTTAAACTTGTTTCATTTCCAGAAACTCCCAACACCACACCCATTCCCCTCATTACTGCTTGTGATTCCCTAGGAGAAGGAGCTGAATTGTCTTTGGGATACAATGGCAGAGCAGCAGTCCTCTTCTGGGAGTGAGCAGGACAGCATTATTAGACAGAGAAAGAGGAAACAGAAGAATTCTTTTGTCTGGGAATATTTCACATTTCCAGAGGGGCAGAAAAACGTCAATGCTCCATTAGTCACCTGCAGACTTTGTGGGCGTGTCTTATCTAGAGGAAATCCAAAGAACAAGTATTCTTTTGGAATTTTCTCTATGTTTAGACACATTAGGGATGTACATCCCAAGACTTTTGCTCGACATACTGAAGCAACCCCTCCAGTAAGTCAGCCGAGCACATCCGCAGAAGCTCAGCCGAGTACATCTTCGGCAGCTCAGCCGAGCACTTCCTCTGCGGTGGGAGCGTCACCCTCTTCTGCTCCTCTGGACATCTACCCTCGGTTTCAGAGAGTACATATAAGGTGCAACACTTGTTACTCTCTTATTGCTATGGGGGAGACTAGTATTCCTCTAATAGACAATAAGATTGAGCAGCACAAGTGCGGTACCTTTTAATATTGCCATTCTTGCTTTCCTCTGTCCCTGTATTAACACAAGGGCTCTTTTAAGAGCCACCCTACCTCACAATTTTTTAATGTATTTTATCACTTTTTAAAAAAAAAATGTTTTACCGTGCGCACCTTTTTTTTATTTTATTTTTTTAAATAAAATATTTATTTCACCCTTCAATGTACTTGAGGGACCACAAGGGAAATGAGAAAAGCAGAGTGAGGAGAAGTGAAAAAAGGGAGTATGAAAGTAAATTTGTGATAAATACAGATATTTCAAACTTACCTGACCAACAAAATAACTTAATTATCAATAACTGTTTTTTTTTAATTGCTAGAAAAAAGTATTAATTTTCCTAAATTTTCTTTCTCAATCTGTAAAAAAAGAAAAAAAAGTATTAATATTTAACAATACATTTTACAATACAGTACACATATTTTCTTACTTAAAAAAACACATTTTTGCCCTTTTTTTGCTGTTTTCAGAATATATTGAATTTCACTGTAAATCGTGAAACCAATTGCATTCATCACTTAACAGCGGGCAAAAAAATTAGCAATCTGAAAGATTGTTTAAAAAAAGTCCTGAATCTCTTCTCAGTAAAACATTCCTTTATAGAAATGTAACATATTTAATAAAAACATCATCTAAAAACAACAAATATTTGCAAAAAATATCATCTGTAAATCTTGTTGTTTAAGCACATACACCAAAATAATATCTGTCAAAGAAGTCCACAAGAGAAATTTTTACCTTTCCATGAGGCCAAATGGTAATTTTTAAATTCTTTTTTGATGAAATATCCAATGGTAATCCAATAAAATCGCAAAAATGATTTGTTCAGCTGATGCAATTTGTATCTAAAATTTTGATTTCAGAAAAATTAAATAGGAATTTGGTAATTCTGCAGGCAAACGTTGCTTGAAAATCAATTGAGAATCATTACACAGTGTCCAGCCTTTTTCACATTTAAGATAAACTGTGTAATGACCAGAAGTTACCGAAGGTCCATCATGGAAAATTATTGCAACTGCAACAAAAGTTTTTCCAGATATTGATAATTGATGTCCTGTAAACTTCTTTATTAAAGTGTCCAATTTTGAACCATCAGCTCTACAACGTTGCATCATTAAAATTACATACTGTCCATATTTCTTTAAAAATAACGTTGAAAACATGTCTGATTTACATTTAGAACATTCCATGCTGTGATTGGCATCTTTAACTAATTTACTAAAAGTGACTGACTCTCTGGTAATGTTAAATATATGAACCTTTCTGAATCAACATTAGAGCTGCATGTGTTGAAACAGTTTTCACAACTATGTTCCCATTTATAAGAGAGACCAAACATATTTTCTATTTCTACCCCTTCTTCTTCCAGTACCATAAGGATATACATCAAGAATTCCTGTGCATCTTGCTGGACATTTTGAGTAAACTGTGTACTTCCTGAACATACATCTAAAAGTTTTCTAACATCAGAAGCACTTTCTATTTTAGTTTTATCATTACTCAGCTTCTCAAAAAGAAAACTCAGCAGAGAACAGAATCATGATTTAGTATTATCTGCTCTTGCAAACTTTCAAGATAAAATAAAGCATTCAGCACTACATTAGCGTAGCAGTTGACACCAGAGCTATTTTCAAAATGACAACCAACAGCCTCTTGAACACTGTCCTTTTTCTTTTTGCTTGCAATCACATCACTCTCCTTTTTTTTTCTCTTCTGTACATCCTCATTACAGATATTCTCAATTCCCCTTTTCCGAGAAACAACACGTTTTTCAAACACAGGATACTGACCTAAATGAGGAGCATAGGTTCTTCTTAATCTATTATACTCCTTTACACAATTTGCATCAGCACTAACTTTTGAGTCATCAAAGTCTATCATGAATAGACCAGATAATGTTTTCACTCGTGACAAAGCAACATATGCCATACCTTCTTTGAACACAGTAGAACCAATGTTTACAAGAGCACTATCTACAGTTAATCCTTGAGATTTGTGAATAGATACAGCATATGCTAGAGAAAATGGAAACTGCTTCCTACGTACATATAAGTCTTTCACAAGCAGGAAACGAACTGAACAACAACAAATGTCTTTAACCTCTTCAATCTGAACAAATTTTATTTTTAAAAATTCAATCCCATCTTTTTTCTGGTATTTCACAAAACCCACAACTTTACCCATAGCTCCATTCACTAAACCTTTTTCTACATCCAAATTTCTTCTTAAAAATACTCGACAGTTCATACAAACATAAAGATTTTTTTCTAATCCAGCTGTTTTCGAAATGTTCTTCTCTACAGAATCCAATTTATTTTTCAATTTGCCTGTTAATGTAATAGTAATTCCTTCATGCGGAATTTTGTCCACTGCTTCCATTTTCTTAATCTCTTCCTTTTCCAATTTCAAAAGTTCCTCATTGAATATCGAGCATTCACGTAGTGTTGGCATTAAGCAGATTACAGTATTTCTTTCTGCAATGTTCTGGTATATTTTCTCTGCAACTATTTCTTCATTTGGAAATAAATTATGTAGCAACCGACTCTGTAATGCTTTTCTGCCAACTTCTGTGAGTAGTCCAATTCTGATATCTTTCAGAAAACTTGCCTAATCTTCATCGTTTGCTTGCCTCATATTGGTAGTGAGTTCTTTGTACTCAAAGAATGACCAAATATTCGCATTACCAATACTTCCTAATGACTTCTTTGTGTCTTCATGTGTCACAGTATTAAACACTGGTTGTCCTTTAACTGGAGTGAGCTGCAGAAGATCCCCAAAAACTATAACATGTTTTCCTCCAAATAACACGTCATAGTCTCTCTTTAGAATTTGCTGCATTCTTAAATGCACAAAGGCAAGCATTAAGTTTGATACCATGCTTACCTCATCAATAATGAGAACTTGCATCTTCTTCAACACACTTGAAACTTCGAAGCATGCTTCTCCTGTTAGCTTGTGATATTCTATTTTGTTCTCATGCTCCACTGGTAACATTAGCAAGCGATGTAAGGTAATTCCTTTTATGTTATATGCTGCTAACCCAGTTGGAGCAGTAACAACACAAGACAAAGTTGAATCTGTTTTTTGCTGTAGGTAGCTTCGGATGACTTTAATTAAGAAACTTTTTCCAGTTCCAGCTTGTCCACTCACTGATTGGTTCAAATGATGCGCATGAGCACTCTTTCTTTTCATGTAGTAATCCATGATCAATTTTTTTTTGTGACTTCTTCATAAATTTGTTTTTGTTCTTCATTCAATTGCTGTTCCAAATTTGGTAAGTCTATTAAATCTTCCTGAGCTTGATTCATAGCTGGTTTTACTTCAGTCATTGCTATTGCAGCTTCATTTTCTACGATTGGTTGTCCTAGGGGATCTTGACTGAGCGTTCCAGAACTTTGGCTGTCTTGAGAACTGTCTCTAGCTACTTCAGCTGCAATTGTAGCTTCCTGTTCAATTTCTTCATTTAACATTTGCACATAATTTGTGAAAGTACTGCATTCAATCGTATCTTTACATGCATTAAAGGAATCTTCATAGCTGTGAAAATCTCCAAGTAATTCATCCTCTGAACGCCATGGTTTAAACAGCTGTAAAAGTGCTAAGTAGTAAAATTCCTTTTTGTCAGGAGTGTCGCAACTCAGCTTCCTGTGATTAATCAAACTTCCTTTTGTTTGCTTCACCAAACATCCTTCCTCACCAATGACTTTATATTTTCCATTGTTGATGTCTTCTGTGGCTTTCCGTGTAAAAATGTAGTTCTGCAGCACTTCATAGAGACACATGTTCTCAAGATAACGACTTCTTTTTGGGTAATATGTGTCCAACATGTTTGATTTCAAAATATCTGTACTTTCCGGGTCATTCTCTGCCAAATATTCAATTTCTCCAACAGATTTCAGTACCCGATTTCGCATTCCTGCAAGGCCTAAACTTACCCAAATTATTCTTCTGGATTTGGAGTACAGACTTGCAGATGATAACCTATCTGAGCATTCGTAGGATCCAATTTCTCGATGCGATAACATCTTTAAACTGAAACTGTATAGCTTCTTACTGACAGTCTTCTCGTGAGAAATCTCTTCCCACATTTCCTTCAATTCCGTTTTCTCAGATTTAGTGATGTAAGATGTGACATACCGAGCAACAGCAATAGAATTCCACATGGATAAAATGACTGGGTTGTAGTCATTTATATATTTTGACTCTTCTTTTCTTCTTAGGTTGTACGTATTTTTGGGAGATTTTCTTGTAATAGTATGTCGCACAGCTGACTCTTCCTTTTGAAAGAACAGGTCGTGGAAATCCAAATCGACATTTTGTGTAGAATTTTTATTTACTCTTGTACTTTTGTCGACAGTATTTTCCACACCGATGACTTTGGAAACGTAAAACTTGCTCTTTTAAGTTTTTCTCTTCTGTGCTTTTAGGTATAGCACATGTTGCATATCCTTCGATGAAACTTAAAACTGCATCATCAGAATCTGTTCCAAATTTTGGGGCATCCTTGATCCACAACAGCATATGAATATGAGGAGCACCTCTTGCTTGGTACTCTTTTCTCCAAAAGAAATCCACAACTTCTCCAAGAGGTGGATTTTTTTTATTGCAGATGAAGGACATCATAGCCTCAAATCTATGATTGAAATATCTGCAAACATTAACCGGATCCAATGAGCACAATTCTCCTGCTGTCTTGTATTGGATGTTTTCAATATTTGAATGTGCCTCTCGAAGAAAATCCATAAGATCATCCCAAGCGTACTCAGCACAGCTTAGGGTAAGAAACCATGTAGGAGTTCCTAAATTCCATAACATACATTTCAATTCTCCATGGCGTCGGTACCAATATTCATTTGTCCCACGCTGACAAGCCATTAGATTTATCAATTGAGATTCCAAATGATCATCTCGCTGTTGCACTTTGTTCAGAAAATCCTTTGCAGACTCATTATGTAGATGTACTCCAGTTTTCAAAATGTGATTTACTGCATAAGATAGTGCTGACAAGTCACTTTCAAATAAAAGATGGAACAAATAAGGAATACTTTGACGAAATCTTGGATCTTCTGCATATAATCTTGTAGTCCGGTACTCAGAAGCAGGAATCTGTACTGGACGTTCATCATATCGTCCACCTTTTCCTGTAGGAAACATCTGGGGAAAACAACGAGCTTCCAAGCTCTCCTCCCATACACTCACGGGAGTTCCTTGTGCTTTTTTCATCTGAAACAGATCAATAGTGTTTGCCATAACTTCTTTTGAATGAAGAGGATGTATGCTGAAATGTTCATAAATTTCTTCTTCTTTTGACTTATCCACCTTTTCAATTTGCCCAGCTGGTATTCCTGAGTCTGGTAGTAAAACTTCTTCATCTTCATCCATATAAATTGTTTCATACCATTTATTATTTCTTTTCAAATATAAATTTGCTCTTTGTACTTTTCGTACATCTACCAGCTCCTGCCTAATTTTCTTATTCTTTGTTGGTACTCCATTAACCAAAATAACTAATGGTTCAGTTACCAATCTATCTGCATCAATAGTTTCCATATTTTTTTTCAAATCCAATGGCAAATAGACAACTCTTCCTTTTAAACCTCTTTGTAAATCCGAAGGAGGTAATTTGCCTGTTTTGGGCTCCATACGAACTATAGTCTGAAAAGGATGGACACATTGAATGAGTATAGACTCATACGTATTTAAATCACTAAGTTCTGCAGGAATTTCAACCAATTCTAAATTATTATGTACAGCTCTTGCTGGCATTTTATTTTCTTCTAACTTGTTATAACAGTATTTACAAATACGGTGATATTCACCCAAATCAAAACAATTTTCCAGAAATAAATATGTAGCAAAATCCATCCACTTAGTATTATTTTCTTTTTCACTTTTTTTATAGAGATCAACATACCTTGTTTGATTTTTATAATGGCTTCTCCGGCAACAAATACAAGTAATATTTGGTCTTTCATTAGAGATGATAGTAAATTTTGTCATTTGATCTTCAAAATTTTTACTAACAGTGGGTTCTACATTCTCTTCCACATTTTCTTCAATAACTGTGTCATTACCTGCACTTTCTTGTTCCGGACCAAAGTAACAAAACTGAATTTCATCAGTAACCTTCTCTACATCTGATACAGATCCACGGAACAGAGCCCTATTCAACTCATTTAACTTTAGTGCTGGACTTTTAGCAAAATACAATCTTCTCACAAACTTTCTCATTTCAGTATGATGAACTACCAGCATCCTAAAATGGTGAAAAACACTTTGGCAAACTTTCCTAGAAAGACAAGCCAGAGAATGTCCTTGCAAACCAGTATTCTCTCTCACTCTACATGGATCTAGTCTTTGAAGCACCTTAATCTTCTGTTTAACACTTTTTTTACTATATTCTCTTAGAAACTCACGTAATTTATCAATTGATTCCTGTCGTACAGTACAAATACTACTACAATTCCAAGTGTACACTGGGGCTTTAGGACGTCTCCCCATAACCTCATCAGCTATCACTTCTTCCTCATTTCTTGGAACCATTTTCTCCTTTTCCATTATACAACCATCTTTCACTTCATAAGCACGACCTCTGGTGTCAACTGCATTCAGCAAACTATTACTTTGAAGATAACTCTCTTCATTAAAAAATGGTTCAGTACTTGAACTATGCATCCATTCTCCTAAAAACACTTTACAAAAGTTATTTCTTTTCACTACTCTTTTCGTTTTGCTTTGTGACTTCATTACATTGACCATTTTATCTAATGTACGGATCCTGTTCAAAATTAAAATGAATAGTTTTCTTTTCAAATCTAAAGCCTTAGCTACAATTGATTCAATATCTTTTTTTTGCTTATAAAATTTTGCTTTCTTCTTATATTTTTTCACATCCTTTAGCAAATTGGACATCACTCTTCTCTGAAACATTTTTCTACGAATGTCTTTAAATGCTGTTTTTCTTTTTAAGTCAATCTTTATTGCTTCTAATTGTACATTAGCATTTTGTAATTTCTCACTTTTGTCCTGTTGTTTTCTACTTGAAACACTATTTGCAGTGGGGACATTTTGGAAATTTGTTCTTTTTTTGAAGATATTTTTTAAAAAATCCTCAGTTTGCTTACCAGAAGACTTTTTCTTTTTTCCAACATGAGGGTCTTCAACTAATTTGGTTCCTACAGTTGTCTTCAAATATAAATGTTTTTTTCTGTTCTTTTCTCTTCCTTGATTTTATAGGCATCTTTAATTTATTTCACTGTTGGTCAGCAATACCTGAAAGAAACTAAAAAAAAAATACCTTTATGTAATTTAAATTTATTACTATATTTTTTTTGTGCTTTTCAAATCTTATAATACTATCTACCCCTTTCCTACAAGTGAAAAACACAATAAAACCAACACGAATTAAAGCTTCCTCTTTCCTATGAATACCACAAATTAAATCTCTGACAACAATTCCTGTGTGCGCACAGACTCATGATGTGATTCTAGGCAGAAAACAAAATTTAATTTGCAAATTGAAAGCACACTACTGTGGTAGAGCAAGTGATAATTACTCTAACAGTCTGACACATTTTCATTATTTTTTTCAGAAACAGAAAAGAGCACATGCCCAAACTGCTTTTTGAGACCATGAACATGTGCAACCTGAATGACGTACTACACTCTAGCAAAGGAAATGAGCCTTGGTGATGTTCAATGTATTAGCGTTACTCACTGCTATCTGAAACACGACACAGCGCTGAATAGTAAGCATGACTGTACATGAGAAACAGCTTGCTCTCTGCTAAGACTGTGCTTCTGGAGACTGTCTACTGTCAGGTGCAAAAGAGATCTGCATGGACGCTTGCGCAACTGCATAAACATTGGAGACATGTGTGTAACACTACATGTGTGGTAAGGGTTAATTTGACTTTTGAACATGTACAAACTACATGACCCATTGCAGGAGTGGAAGTAAAATCTACCATGTTGATGTCAAATGTGTTTGCATTGCCCTCTCATTTGTGACATATTAATTTGGGCTCAATGCTAGCCATCACAGTTCAATAAAACAAGCTGCCCCTTTCCTACGAATGCAATTCTGAAAGAACCAGAGTAACACAAATTGAATCTCTGAGAACAATTCCTGTGTGCGCACAGACTCATGGTGTGATTCTAGGCAGAAAACGAAATTTGATTTGCAATTTGAAAGCACACTTACTACTGTGGTAGAGCAAGTGATAATTACTCTAACAGTCTGACACATTTTCATTTTATTTTTCAGAAACAGAAAATAGCACATGCCCAAACAGCTTTTTTATGCTGAATACAAACCATCACAGTTCTAATAAACAAGCTGCGCCTTTCCTACGAATGCCATTCTTACAGAACCAGACCAACACAAATTAATTATCTGACAAAAATTCCTTTGTGCACACAGACTCAAAGTGTGATTCTAGGCAGAAAACTGTATTCCTGGGTGATACCAGTACACCTTAACTTCTAGAGAAGACATACTCCATAATATCTTACAAGTTCAAGGCACTTAAATATCTTCCTTAAAATACAAAACACAACTTTAAAAGTGGAAGGAAAATGTTCCATGTTAATTTCAAATGTGTTAGCATTTGCCTCTCATTTGTGAAAAAGTGATTTCTGCTGAATGCTAACCATCACAGTTCAAGAAAACAAACTGCCCCTTTCCTGCGAGTGCAAGGCTAACAGAGCAAGAGCAACACAAATTAAATCTCTGATAACAATTCCTGTGTGCACACTGTCTCATGGTGTGATTCTAGGCATTAAACAGTATTCCTGGGTGATACCAGTACACCTTAACTTATGGTGAAGACATACTCAATAATATCTTACAAGTTCAAGACAGTTAAATATCTCCCAAAACACAAAATGTGAAAAACAACTTTAAAAGAAGAATCACATTTCTATTATTTATATCAAAATGCACCACATACATTCACTCTCAAATTCATAACTCACCTTTAAAAGTAGTTAGTTCAGAAAGAAATGTGGCACTCAAACAGCAGATTATCACAGCAACAATCTCTGAGCTGTACACCTCTCTCCTCTCACCAGAACCAGTTAATGGCAATATTTCCCTCTCTTTTTCCACACATATATACATGTTAACTCCAAATCCAAATCACAGTGCTTCACACATTTTTTTCAAATGGAAACACACATTTCTATTGGTTGCACATTTCAACCCTTTCCAAATGATCCCTTCCCCCAACATGACTTCTGCCTGCTACCATAGCAACAGGTCATGGAACACTACTGTGAGCAGAGAGGTCATAAGTTCAACACAGAGGTGCCGATCACGATCCGGTAAAAACCGGGTACGAACCGTCGGACAGAGCATATTCTCCGTCCGACGCGTACCCGGTCGTCAAAATATACAAACATGGAATTACGATTCGCACGGAAACACCATTTCCGTACGAATCGTACAAAACCCCGACCGGCGAAAATAAATATACAAATGCGATCCGGGAAAGCGCCGACGTGACGTCGGGACGCACGCAGCCTGCCATTCACGAACCAGGAATGACGATTCACCGACGTCATCCCGCACGGTGAATATTTTCCGGCTGCCAAAAACTGCCGAGAAATCAGGACGACGCGAACAAGGAGTACCTGTACGCGACGGACAGACATGGACCCGAACCTACGTGTCATCCCGGCCCTCATAGCAGTCGACCTCCTCTACAGGTTCGGACGCAGACGCCGCAGAAGGTCAGAACAACAAAGGGAGGGGAGAAAGGGGGGGGGGCATGACCAGGGGCAGGCCACAAAACCCCCACCAAAGTCACACAGCACACATGCCCTGGACATACCTGACCCCCAGGCCCTGGTCACTACGAGGGGGTGGGGGCATGTCCAGCAAAGCCAGCGACCGCCACAACGGAAGTGCTTGACGACGCGAACCGGCAACACAACAATACAGGTACGTCCCGTACCCACGCCTTAAGAGCGTGGGTACGAGTCGTACCCCGCCCACACCTACGTCATCCCAACAATGGCGGGACGGCTGTACCCACGTGGCAAAGGCCCGGGTACGGCCCTCACAAGCATCACATAGCGTGGAGACGCATATGTAGGGACCGTACCCCCACCCCCGTATGCATGGAGCGTACCCCCACCCCAACAGTGTAAGTACGACCCGTACCCTCACCCGCGTACGTATGGAGCGTACCCCCGCCCCAACAGTGTAAGTACGACCCGTACCCTCACCCGCGTACGTATGGAGCGTACCCCCACCCCAACAGTGTACGTACGACCCGTACCCTCACCTGCGTACGTATGGAGCGTACCCCCACCCCAACAGTGTATGTACGACCCGTACCCTCACCCGTGGGCGTATGTAGCGTACCCCCACCCCAACAGTGTAAGTACGACCCGTACCCTCACCCGCTGACATATGGAGCGTACCCCCACCCCAACAGTGTAAGTACAACCCGTACCCTCACCCGCGGACATATGGAGCGTACCCCCACCCCAACAGTGTAAGTACGACCCGTACCCTCACCCGCGTACGTATGGAGTGTACCCCCACCCCAACAGTGTATGTACGACCCGTACCCTCATCCACGTACGTATGGAGCATACCCCCACCCCAACAGTGTAAGTACGACCCGTACCCTCACCCACGGACGTATGGAGCGTACCCCCACCCCAACAGTGTAAGAACGACCCGTACCCTCACCCGCGGACGTATGGAGCGTACCCCCACCCCAACAGCATAAGTACGACCCGTACCCTCACCCGCGGACTTATGGAGCGTACCCCCACCCCAACAGTGTATGTACGACCTGTACCCTCACCCGCGGACATATGCAGCGTACCCCCACCCCAACAGTGTAAGTACGACCCATACCCTCACCCACGTACGTATGGAGCGTACCCCCATCCCAACTGTGTATGTACGACCCGTACCCTCACCCGCGTATGTATGGAGCGTACCCCCACCCCAACAGTGTAAGTTTGACCCGTACCCTCACCCGCGGACGTATGGAGCGTACCCCCACCCCAACAGTGTAAGAACGGCCCGTACCCTCACCCGCGGACATATGGAGCGTACCCCCACCCCAACAGCATAAGTACGACCCGTACCCTCACCCGCAGACGTATGGAGCGTACCCCCACCCCAACAGTGTATGTACAACCCGTACCCTCACCCGCGGACGTATGGAGCGTACCCCCACCCCAACAGTGTAAGTACGACCCATACCCTCACCCACGAACGTATGGAGCGTACCCCCATCCCAACAGTGTATGTACGACCCGTACCCTCACCCACGTATGTATGGAGCGTACCCCCACCCCAACAGTGTAAGTACGACCCGTACCCTCACCCGTGGGCGTATGTAGCGTACCCCCGCCCCAACAGTGTAAGTATGACCCGTACCCTCACCCGTGGACGTATGGAGCGTACCCCCACCCCAACAGTGTAAGTACGACCCGTACCCTCTCCCGCGGACGTATGGAGCGTACCCCCACCCCAACCGTGTATGTACGGACCCTACCCCCACCTCGTATGCATGGAGCGAACCCACACCCGTGTATGTTCTAATCGTACATATCGTGAAATAGGAGGGGTGGGTGCAGAGTCCTCCCAGCAGTGCCCAGACACAGGAGGGGTGTGTGCAGAGTCCTCCCAGCAGTGCCCAGAGACAGGAGGGGTGGGTGCAGAGTCCTCCCAGCTGTGCCCAGAGACAGGAGGGGTGTGTGCAGAGTCCTCCCAGCAGTGCCCAGAGACAGGAGGGGTGGGTGCAGAGTCCTCCCAGCAGTGCCCAGAGACAGGAGGGGTGTGTGCAGAGTCCTCCCAGCAGTGCCCAGAGACAGGAGGGGTGTGTGCCTATCACTCCCAGCGGTGCCCAGACACAGGAGGGGTGTGTGCAGAGTCCTCCCAGCAGTGCCCAGAGACAGGAGGGGTGTGTGCAGAGTCCTCCCAGCAGTGCCCAGAGACAGGAGGGGTGGGTGCAGAGTCCTCCCAGCGGTGCCCAGAGACAGGAGGGGTGTGTGCAGAGTCCTCCCAGCAGTGCCCAGAGACAGGAGGGGTGGGTGCAGAGTCCTCCCAGCAGTGCCCAGAGACAGGAGGGGTGTGTGCCTATCTCTCCTAGCAGTGCCCAGACACAGGAGGGGTGTGTGCAGAGTCCTCCCAGCAGTGCCCAGAGACAGGAGGGGTGGGTGCAGAGTCCTCCCAGCAGTGCCCAGAGACAGGAGGGGTGTGTGCAGAGTCCTCCCAGCAGTGCCCAGAGACAGGAGGGCTGGGTGCAGAGTCCTCCCAGCAGTGCCCAGAGACAGGAGGGGTGTGTGCAGAGTCCTCCCAGCAGTGCCCAGAGACAGGAGGGGCGGGTGCAGAGTCCTCCCAGCAGTGCCCAGAGACAGGAGGGGTGGGTGCAGAGTCCTCCCAGCAGTGCCCAGAGACAGGAGGGGTGTGTGCCTATCACTCCCAGCAGTGCCCAGACACAGGAGGGGTGGGTGCAGAGGCACCCAGCATTGCCCATGGAAAAAAATAAGGGTGGAGTACCCACAGATCCAATTGCCACAATTGTCAGTCAGGTGCACAAAGACCCTGCAGTACATGTAACACATGTGTGCGAGGCTGGGAGTACACACATGCATACAGCCTAAAAGGGAACATGTCCACATGAAGTCATGTCAACAGACTACATACACAAGTACAGTGATCACCAAGGATGCCACGAATGATGCAGGTGGAGACATCGCTCTGCATGCATGGCCAAAGTTGAAGGGGTCCGTCACACACCCAGCTAATGTACACACAGCTCACCGCTAAATATTGGGAACACCCTGCAGGGAAGATGTCAGTGTACACAGAGGAAGGAATACCCCTTGGGACAATTTCACCATGCAGTAACTGCTTACATGAACAGAGAAACCTAGCTAACACCTTGTGATGGCACACAGATACCAGGGTCCCCCCTATGACCAGCACACTACTACATTTCCCACACACCCAACACATGATCACCACCCAAAATCACGTAGCAGCCCCACCAACAGCAACACCACAAAAGCAGTAGTGTTCTAAGGGGAAAAAAAGGCTTTATTCAGCATTTCCAAATAATGTGTGTGTGGATCAAGTTCAATATTTACAAAGCCCATAGGGCAATCCATGAGTCACAGCGGGATGGGGGACACAGTGGGACGCGTGTCCCCTAGCTTGCCTGCACAGTCAGACTCCTTCGTCTTCCACAGCGGGGAGGGCATCATGTGGGGGGGAAGGACCAGGCACCGCAGGGACATGAGGGCGAAGGGTAGGCGTCGTGGGTGCAGGGATGGAGGACTCCACCACAGGGGGTGGGGCAGGGCCAAAGGCGGAGGCCAGGATGTCGCTGCACACCTTAGCAAGGTCCTCCAGCGTCTCCCCTGCACCCGAAGGAACCACAGGCCCCAAGGAGGGGGGGGGGGCGAGGGATGGGTCGCAGCGCCACTGGGGGAGGGTGCGGACAGGGGGGGGACTCAACCACCTTGACCGGGGACTCCCTTGACCGCTTGCGGGGTGGTGTCACAGTGGGGCTCAGGGACAGAGCGGCCATGAAGGAGTCCTTGCCGGATATGTGGCCAGGAGAGCTGAGGGGAGGGGATTTGGAGGGAGTGGATTGGGTGGAATGCGGACTCCCACTCTGGCTGCATGACTGACGTTTGCCCCCCGACCCAGTGGGTGTGCCTACTTCACCCTGTGTGTGCGTGCCAGGAGGTGTGCGTATGACCTTCCCTGCTGGTGTGGTGCCTGTGTCTGTTGTGGTGAGTGCATGCTGACGTCTGGGTGTACGTGGGACAGGCATGGGAGTGGGAAGTGTGGATGGGGCAGGGGTAGGGGGTGGGACGTAGTGCTGCAGGAGACCCACTGCTGCAGTCAGTGTCGAGTCGATGGACCTCAGCAACTGGCGTTGGTCAGCCTGCGATGAAAAAATGCCCTCCAAGTATGCCTCCATGTTGTGCAGCACTTGGCTGTGGCCATGGAGGACATTAAGGATCGCAGCCTGACCAACCTGCAACTGCCGCTGGATGTCCACAGACTCGGCATTGGCGGCAGCAGTGGAGACAGGGGCAGGGGGTGCGGTGCCTGGCAGGAAGGAGACATGTGGTGACCGGGCACGCTGGGAAGGGACACGAGCAAGTGGGAGGCGGCTGATGGCAATGGAGGGGGCGGGGTGCGATGTTGTGCCGCTGTCAGCTGGTGGTGCAGCCTCCGCCCACTCGGAGAGATCATCCTCGGACCCGTCAGCTTCATATTCTGTCATGCCAGTGGACAGGTCCTCGGCCTCACTCTCCTCCGCCTCAGTACCACTCAATGTGCCAGCCACGATGTCAACGCTGGCACTGGTGCTCGGTCCCTCCGCTCTGTCTCCCTCCGTGTCCCCCGACGATGCTGTGGGCAAGGTGAAGAGACAGCAATTAATCACACACCTGTATACATATGTCACATGAGTCCAATCTACATAGGTTACAGTGCAAAGCCTGCAAAGAAAGATCAGTAAAATCTACAAAACAAGGTACAGATGTAGGGCATGCAACACACAGTTGGTTGACCCACCATGCCAAAGAAAATCCATGGAGAGCATGACACAATAGCAAATGACATGAAATGGAGTTTGACATAGGAGCCAGGCCCTGGGGACAATCCAGCACTGCATCTGCACCACACAGCGTTGCCGAAAATAGGGATGATGAGGGACCATATCCATGAACTTGAGGCAGATGCTGCATAGGTAATACTGAAAACATGCCCACCATGACTGGCTCACTGCACCTTGAGTGTATGTCCAGACAAACATCACACACTGGCCAGACCTAGCAAGGAGAATTCTGGTTTTGACATGTAGGCTTGGCCCGCACCAACCACCCCCTACATGAGACAATTTGTTGAGACACAGGTGGCACTTACATCTCTTAGTCTGGGTGAAATACACAGGGGCTGCATAAATGCAAGATTGGACGCCAAATTCCCAAGGTGCGCCTGTCCAAATAATCATGTACAAATGGTCATCATCAGATGATTGTAACAAGACACACAGGCACTGGCCACTGTGACTATGAACAATGAAAATCAGGTCAGGCTGTACAGTGGACACTTGTACTACATTTTACGTCAATATACATGGTGCCAGGGGACAATGGCACAGAGCACAACCTATGCTGTAGACACTGAGAGTGTCCACGTTTTGTGATGACACACATGACACCTATGAACATATGCCCCAGGGGACAGCAGTGGCCACACAACTCCATGGTCCTGAATGGGAATGACTGCAACACACGCCACCATCCCTGAACTATGCGTATCGCACACTCATGCACATCATGTCACAGGCCACAACATAGGACATGCGCGCTGTAAGGCATGACACTTGAGAGACTAACTCCCATGTCTGGACTCAGCATCAGTGCCAACTGACATGGAACCCACATATACTGAACTGGACAGGGCACAGGCAAGGTCCCCAAACCTGTTACACACCACCCCCACACATAATGCTACAGGCATAGTTCACGTGGAGAAAGCGACAGCCTACATTACCTTGTGAAGGAGTGACTACACACAGACCAGGGAATACATTGCAAGGAGGGGAAGGGAGGCAGGAGAGCACAGCTATACTTTGGGTACCTGGATCTGCACAGCACCTTTAAACCCTGGCAGTGTATCCATGCAACTATGCACTTACAAATGCTGGTGACACACAACAAACACACATGTACTTACCCCCTTCCTGCTGCTGCTTCTCCTGTAAGCGCCTCTCCAAGTCTGGAAATACCACCGCCAGCACAGGCTTGTGGATGTGGGTCAGACGGCAGCGCCCCCGGTTCTTATGGGTCTCAGGTGAGTCCCCCAGCAGGACCCGTGCGATCCTCCGCGTCCAGCACCGGATATCCTGCCAGCGTTTCCTCACCTGGGCCAGGCGCCGCTTGCGACCATCCGGTCAGCCATATCTGCTTCTTGGCAGAGGCGCCTACCTGTGAGGATGAACAAGTGACACTACATCAATACACCAGGCACATGTCACAGAGAGACATATTAGAACAAATGTGTTGTTTACAACAAGGCATAGTATGCATCCAACGCATTGCACCTTTGTCATAGGGACATGATCCTCTGGGGAAGGGCAAAAGCAGTACGTGCCATTGAAAGTACAGAGGTGGAATGAGGGCAACGACACAATCAATGATCCATGCTCACACTGTGCATCACAAGCTACACCAGGATAATGTGCAGCACCTCTAAGCAGTCACATGCCACAGGCCACTGACGCTACCGCAGCAGAGTACACAGACACACACAGGCACAGGACATTCACCTGCCATTGCCAAATGCTGCGACAAAACTCACTCTGCACATGTGCCACTAGACGGGGGGGGGCTCACAGGTGTGGGGCTGGCTCTGCACGTCAGACACACAGCACTGCTCCCTGCTCACATCACATGGGCAGGGTATATCCATCCCTCATGCAGCCCGGGTGCTACACTCCACATATGCACCCACCCACATGACAGGGGACTTACACACACACCGATGTCCAGGGTACGAACACATCATGTGGACACTCTCAGCACAGGTACACAGAACTAACACACATCTGTGGGTACAGTCACCTGTCACACTGGGCTGACCACATAATCACATGAGGACTGTAGAGGCTACATTCCCAGGAGGACAAGACAGGCAGAATGTGGCATGCACCATGCAGTGATTGTCACAGTAAACACAATGCAAGTGAGGACGGCAGACATGCACCACAGCATGCACTGGCTGGGAGACATCAGGCATTCCCCCCGGGACTCCCCCTACAGTACATAGCATGTGTGCCACACCTGGACACAATGCCAGAAGTCACACTCACAAAAAAGGGACACAATCTGTGCTGGTGGACTCTGCACTCACCTGATACCCTGGTCGCCCATACAGCATGGGGTACTGTGGGAGGATCACATCCAGCAAAGCCAGGTTCTCCTCCAGGGTGAAAGGCTGTGACCTATCCACAGACCTTGACATGGTTCCAGGGAATCAGTAGCAGCAGCTGGGTCGTGGAATACAAAGATGTGCAGGCAAGTGCTCCCTCATGGGACCTGGCTGCCTTATATCTGCCTTGCTGGCCTGTTTCATGCACAGGAGTACAGAGTGATTGGTCACTCACATTTGCATCCTATGTTTCCTCCAATCCCTTCAAACCTAGCACAGTCAGTGGGTTCTCATTGTGGTTTTTTTCTTCAGCATGATATCAACTCCAGAAGCACATTGCAACAAAGTAGATTCATTCAAACTGACTACTGCTGTGCACCTGCTTCAAAAAATTCAAACTTTAAACTTGGTCTCCATGACAACCAGCATGCATGTAGGCCTTTATACTTGTCCCTCATGTGTCCCCTATGTAATTTGGAGCTTCACACACAGGTACGGTGCGTTCCGGGGCCCTAGGGCACCCCAAATGCATAGCAACGGCCCGTACAGGCGTGTGTACGGTCCATCTCACTATGGGTGTTCTCGCGTATGCGTACTCATAGTGGTACGGACCGTACACACGCCTGTACGCTCACTATCACTATGAGTACGCATATGCGAGAACACCCATAGTGAGACAGACCGTACACGCGTGCGTACGCTCACTATCACAATGGGTACACATACGGCAGCACTCCCATAGTGATAGGGAACGTACACAGACCCTCTTAGCGAAAGTACGGTGCCTTTCACACATCACAGTGGTGACAGGCAGCACACAGGAAGGAATAGGGCTGACATACTTGTCCATGGATGGACATCAAGGCATTGTCTGGGCAGTACTACATGTGTGGGGCACAGGTGTGAAAGGCTGTGATGTGGCACATTACTCCTGAGTGGAGAAGGCACCAGATGTATGATGAGATGTGTACAGATGTTATGTGTGATGGTGCAATGTGTGCCAGGCATGCCCTTGACTCCTTTGACATGTGTGCATGTCGTACTGCACACTTGGGATGAGCGTCACTGGCATGGCATGGTCAACAACACACGCAAGTGTCCCCTGATGCCCGCTACAGGGGTTACCACACCAGACAGGTCACTACCCACGGTGCACCATGTGACTATGTCATGTATGTGTGGGGGGTTCCCATTAGGTTGATGTTGGAGCTCCCTCAAAAGCATCAGCTGTTGCAGCAACCAACATGTGTCTGTGTGTAGATTGACATGGCACACTGTTCCGCACACCAGGCCACATGTGGTATCGGATGTGAGGTGCATATGTATGCATGGGACACAGAGTAGCGTAACAAGGACATGTCTGCATCCTCTCTATGAATGTGTGGTGAGTCATCACATGTACACCTTCATGGCAAGGTGTGTGGGCTGTCCTAGTGTAATGTCATGTGACCTGTGGCTCTAGTGTTCCGCTACCAGTCTCTGCAATCGACATCCTACTTCTGATGATGTGTGGATTTATGTCACTCCTGTCTTGCGTCTGGCTGTTCACTTACACTGGGACACAGCTAATCCCATGCCATGGCATGTGGAGGTTCACAATCTCCGTGTGTAGCTGGGTCTTGGTAGTAGTGTCACCTGCCAGCCATACGTGTCCAGGGCATGTGGCACATACCTGACTCCGTATGTCGCATATGTGTATTGACAGATTAACATGTGCTCAGTACATATAAATTGTTGTTGTAGTGCACTCACTCTTCCTTGTCACTTCCAAATTACTGCAGAGCGCCGCCTCTTCCCCGACCAATTACGGACTTGGCTGCCATGCGGGAGAATGACTGTATCCGGTGCTACCGCTTCCCCCAACCGTTGATTCTGGAGTTGACGGCGAGACTGGCACCACACCTGCAACCGCTGCACAGGTATCCTACGGCACTGACACCCAAGCTGAAGGTAGTGGCAGCCCTACATTTTCTTGCCACGGGTACCTTTCAAAATACCATAGCTCATGTTGGTGGCATGTCCCAGAGCATGTTCTGCCGTGTGCTGCATGATTTCTTAGAGGCCATGTTGCTTCACCTGGATGAGTTCATCCATTTCCCAACCCCTGAAATGTTGACTGGGGTCAAGCGTGGATTCTATGCCCTGGGAGGGATGCCCCATGTCATTGGGTCCATAGATGGGACACATGTGGCTTTGGTACCACCACAGGCACAGGAGGTAGCGTACAGGAATCGCAAGCACTACCACTCCATCAATGCCCTTGTGGTGTGTCTGTCCAACATGGTGATTTCACATGTCTGTGCTCGTTTTCCAGGATCAGCACACGATGCCTACATCATGAGGCGTAGCAGGGTGCCTGAAATGATGACGCAGCTGCGCAACGAACGAGCATGTGTTGTTGGTGGGTACACTCTGTCTGTCCTGTATTTTGCATAGACTTCCAGCACGACCGCTTCTCCTGTCCTACTTATGTCCATGTGCTTTCCATGTAGGTGACGCTGGCTATCCCAACATGCCATGGCTGATCACACCTCTCCGCAACCCCATCACGCCAGCCCAGCTCCGCTACAACACCGCCCATGGCCGGACAAGGCGAGTGATAGAGAGGACATTTGGCCTCCTGAAGAGCCGATTCCGATGTCTCCACAAGACCGGCGGTGCCCTCCCATATGCCCCGGCGAAGGTCTGCAAAATCTTCATGATCTGCTGCATGCTGCACAACATGGCAGTTGAGAAAGCTGTGCCACTCATCCTGGATCAAGATGATCTGGACCATCCACCCGTGGAGGACGAAGGGCTTGACAATGGGGCTAGTGATGTGGAGGATGTGGTTCCGCAAGAGGACATCCGGACTCGGCTCATACGCGACTTCTTGGCTTAGTGGTGAGTACCAGTGTCTGTGTGTGCACGCATTGGTCCCCGTGTGGCATGTGTTGCGATGTGTGTGTCCATCTGCATGTATGCCACGTGAGTCAGAGGTGTGTGTGGATGTGTCACTGGAGTGATGGTGCCAGTGATGTGTATTTCCCCAGTCATAATTGTGACCTGGCATGTTGTCATCCTTACATGTGTCGAGTACATGCACATGCAAGTGGCTGTGCTTTTTGTGGCTGACTTCTTGTGTGTCTCTCATCCCCAGGTACTTGCGCATGCCATCTGCTGGTTGCATTGTTGTGGCACTGCTATTCCTCATGGACACGTAATCGTGTGCTGACTCAGCGTTACACGCACGGACAAGTTTGGAAGTCTCCTTAGGGTAAGGGATGCATCAGGGGTGTATTGGGTGTGGCAGTTGTTTACGATGTATGCACACTGCCCCTGTCGATGTTTGGTTCCTCTGCAGACATGTTGCATCACCATGGTACACATTACATGCAGCTGGGTACACCTGAATAGATGGTCAGACTTGTTGACAGTCATCAGTGATGGGATTGTGGAATGTGATGATGGCATCAATGTGTGTTACACTGCCCTCGGACACATACGGTTTGCATTGGCTTGACATGGTGTGGGACTTCCACATCAGCGGATCAATGGTGTATGGCAGTCTCTCCGTGAGCAGCAGGGGGTGTTTAGCTGTTAGCCGACACTTGTGTGCCAGTTCCATGGCTATCACGCATTTGTGCTGCAGAATGGGGGTGCCAGTGTTGGACCCACCTGTTACTCCACATGACCCATTCATGTGTACTCCGAGTTGCCTCTGCAATCCCAAATACATGACTAATAAAGGTGTCACTATGCCTCCAAGGTGCCTCTTCTCAGTCAATGCTGGTGTGTTGCCACGGTGCATCCGGCATGTCTGGCATGGTTTTCCGTGATAGTGGCTATGTGTCTATGTGTAGAGTAGCAAGATGCAAGCTGTTTGTGTGGGATTCGACTCTGTATTGTGCATGATGTCCATGACTGTGTGGGTATTGTGACATGTGCCATCCCCATGCATCCAACGTTGGCCAGGCCACCATTCTCTGCATCCACCTGACTCAAGCTTGCAGGACATGGTTCTGCCACCTGTCCACACATACCTGGGTGCCCCCCAGGACACTCCACATGATCCCTGACCTCTGCGCATGGCTGTCGCTGTACTCAATATGTCTGTCGGCACGGTTGTGCGGCCACCCCCTCAGCTGGTTGGGCCCATCACGGGTGTGTATGGTGCTCCATGTCCGTCTTGCCTAATACAATGTGACCCATGTGTGTCCTGTGCCAGACTCAGGCCCCAGGGTGTGGATGGTTGAAGTCAAATGAGAACTCAGGCATAGTTAGACTTTACAAGACACATGTAAGGTAATAATGCAATCAGTAGGCATCTTCTCTTGATGGTGTGACTTTTTATTTTGGTTGGGGTGGGGGGGGGGGGGCGTTTGACATGAGGGCTTTCCGGGTGTGTGGAATTCAAAGTTCACTAGGGGAGTTGGTGTCCTTGCCATTTGAAATCCTCAGAGTCCATGCCACAGTCTTTGTCAACATTGGTCAGACAGTGACCAGCAAGTCCATGTGGCAGAGAATGTCTTTTGCTGCTGTGCTGCTGTTGGTCCAGTGGGCCAGGTGCCAGGCCAGGTGTCCTGGGAGATGGTGCTGTTGCGTCGACCCTCACGGTCTTTTCCGTGGACGACCCGCCCTCCTGCGGGGACCCTCAGAAGCAGGCCGTGATGATGTTTGCGATGCTCCGTCGGATGTCTCCTCCTCCTCCTCCTGATCCCTCCCTGTGGGTGGTGATGTTCTACGCCTGATGGCACAGGGAGGGTTGCCCATGTTGTCGGCCATCCGACGGAGTGTACTGTGAATTCCCGTGAACACCGTCAAGAGCTCAGCCTGTCTGTCCTCCATCTGCCGTTGGTGTCGCAGTAGACAGGCATGTTGCTCCGCATGTTGCTGGGCCTGCTGGGTCTTGATCTCATCGAGGGTCCCCTTCATCTCGTTGAGGGTGGACACAACCTGGGCCATGCCCGTGGTGTCCTGCCGGTATGTGTCCAGGATGTTTCGGACATGGGAATATACCGGTTCCCCAGCCAACCGGTCAGGCTCGCGCCTCCGCCGTCCTCCACTCCCACCACCCCTGCCCACTTGCACCTGGCCTGCCCTTGTGGGCACATCGGGTCTCCGGGACCCTTGAGGGGTGGCATTGGCGTTGTCGCCTGCCTCCTCCTGGGTGCCCGGGACACCGTGTCCCTCCTGGCCAGCCTGGCTGTATTGTGGTGGTGGGGCAGGGATCCTGGGTGTCTCCTGGGATGTGGCAGGAGTGGGGGTGGTGGTTGGCCCAGTTGTACCTGACGCAGGTGCTGCAGGTCGTTGGACACCAGAGGGGCCAGGTTGGTTGGGGTCGCGTTCGTCCACAGAGTGGTGAGAGTCGTCGCTGCCGGTGGCTCCGTCATCCCGCCGAGCCGGGTCCTGTGAGTCTTCCCCCCCAGTGTTGGGGGGTGATCCACGACGTTGACCTGTGTGTGAGAGAGACAATGTTAATTTTGTTCCATGCAACATCCATGTTTCATTGTTTTCAAAGTTGGCACATTTCCTCTGGGAATTTGGATATGTCTTGCATTCCACTCACAGTGCACTTGTGCATGGGTATGTCCCTTGGCCACAGCTTTTGCGACTTTACCTATGTGTGGCACAGTCTTACTTGCTGCATCAATTGTGACTGCAGTCAGCAGTGGAGTGGGCAGGTGTGGCGAGCCATGCATTGGCGCCTTCCGTGTAGCACTGTACATGTGCACATGGAGTGGTTCCACACACTTAGATAATGCAGGTAGCTGTCGTTGTGCTCGTGCACAGGTTGTGACATGGCCCTGTGTTTTGCCATGGAGAAGAGGGGGGGTTCTGGCACTGGCCACCCTTGTCTACATGCACGCAGTCCACCTGCTGACGAGCAGACATTCACACACCACCACCGGCAGTATGGCCATCACCCTCTGCGGGGCGGCCCTCCTCCAGTGACGTTGGCCTGGTTGTGTTCGTCCGTCATTTTGGCTTGGACCCTCCCCCGCAGATTGTACCACCTGGCTTGGCATTCATGCCTGGTCCTTCTGGTGTCCGCAACAGCATTCACAGCATCGACGATCGTCTGCCACATGGATGTTTTTTCTGAAATGCTGGTCTGTCTGACCAATGTTCCAAAGAGGTGTGGCTCAACTCTGAGGATTTCATCGACAAGGACCTCCAACTCTCGGCTAGTGAACTTTGGATTCTTGTTAGTGGGCATGGTGAGGGGTGTGGGTGTGGATGGTGGCGGGGTGTGGATGGTTGTGGGTGTGTGGGTGTGGTTGTGCAGGTGTGTGTGTGTGAATGTGATGTGGGGGTGTTTGTGAAGGTGTGTGTGTGAAGGTGTGCAAGTGTAAGGTGTGGTAAAGCTTCTAGTATGGTGCTGTAGGTTGTCTGTGGGGTCTGGCAGCAGTGAGTCTGTTGCAAAGGCTCATGGTTTGTGTGTGTGGGCCCTTTTTATTGGTCCATTGGTGGGTGTGGCTGTGTTTGAACTTTGGGTGGGTGTGTTATAAGGAGTGGTTGTGTTTTGGGCCTCTGTTTGGGATTTTGGCAGTTGCAGGTCAGTGAATGTGTTGTTTTTGTGGTTGTTGGACATGTTTTGTGGCTTTGTGCCATTCGAATGGTGTATTCTTGTGTTGTTTTGCTTTGTCCTGGTTGTGTACGTGCGTTTTTAGCGTGTGTACGGTGAGTACATGGGCCATTTTGTTGTACAGTGCTGTCCTTGTGTCTGGCTTGGTACGACTCGTACATGCGCGATGTTGTGTGAAGGTGGTGATGTTGGGGCCTGGGGTACGCTCCATACGTACGCAGGTGAGGGTACAGGTCGTACATACACGGGTGGGGGTACGACTCGAACGTACACGGGTGTACATACATGGGGGGTGCAACACGTACACGGGTGTACATACACGGGTGGGGGTACGACTCGAACGTACACGGGTGTACATACACGGGGGGTACGACACGTACACGGGTGTACATGCACGGGTGGGGACACGACTCGAACATACATGGGTGTACATGCACGGGGGTACGACACGTACACGGGTGTACATACACGGGCGAGGGTACGACTCGAACGTACACGGGTGTACATACACGGGGGTACGACACGTACACGGGTGTACATACACGGGTGGGGGTACGACTCGAACGTACACGGGTGTACATACACGGGGGGTATGACACGTACACGGGTGTACATACACGGGTGGGGGTACGACTCGAACGTACACGGGTGTACATACACAGGGGTGCGACACGTACACGGGTATACATACACGGGTGGGGGTACGACTCGAACGTACACGGGTGTACATACACGGGGGTGCGACTCGTACACGGGTGTACATACACGGGTGGGGGTACGACTCGAACGTACACGGGTGTACATGCACGGGGGTACGACTCGTACACGGGTGTACATACACGGGTGGGGGTACGACTCGAACGTAGACGGGTGTACATACACGGGGGGTGCGACTCGTACACGGGTGTACATACACGGGTGGGGGTACGACTCGAACGTACACGGGTGTACATGCACGGGGGGTACGACTCATACACGGGTGTACATACACTGGTGGGGGTACAACTCGAACGTACACGGGTGGGGGAACGACTCGAACGTACACGGGTGTACATGCACGGGGGGTACGACTCGTACACGGGTGTACATACACGGGTGGGGGTACGACTCGAACGTACACGGGTGTACATACACGGGTGGGGGTATGACTTGAACGGACACGGGTGTACATACACGGGGGGTGCGACTCGTACATGGGTGTACATACACGGGTGGGGGTAAGACTCGAACGTACACGGGTGTACATACACGGGGGTACGACTCGAACATACGGGGGCTGGGGGGTTGTTCGGCGCGTATGCGGGCACATGTCTCCATGGTTGCTATGGGTGTTCGGTGCGGACGGTGTTTTTTGTATACGGTTGTAACATCGGACGCACGGGATGGATCGTGATTCCGCGGTCGGACTTCACTTTTCACATTTGTACGGTAAATCGTCCGGGGACGTGCCGGACACAATTTCCAACCCGAGGACGTGTGGGGAATTATTCCCAATGCGATTCGTATGGTCTTTTTCCCATGCGAATTTGCAGTTTGTACGGCACTTGTACGATTCGTACGGTAAAAAGACCGGATACGAGTCGTACGGGCTATTTTTTTACCGGATCGTAATCGGCACCACAATGTTTCTAATCCTTAGAGCAAGAGTGCTTGACTTTTCAAACCTAACAGCAAATCCAAAGTAATGTTCTGTGGGTACACATTTTTCTGAGCCAATACAAAACATGCTTGTAAAAATCTAAACATACAGCCTAGTTTTAACTGTAAAATGGTTTGAGTCAGCCACTCAGTTCTTTTAAAAAAAAAAAAAAAAAGTATGTTAGCCTCCATTTTACAACTATCTTTCTTTTCATATTGCCATTCTACTGAAAGACACCTTCTGAGTGCATCCAGATCTCCTTGAAAGATGTTCACAGTGTGGATTGTAGGTCATAGCTATGTCTTCTGGAGTGAAAAGTTTGCAGAAAAAAAGAGGTATTGTGAAAGACCTTGCTTTGCCAAATGTAGACATTAAATGGATTGGTCAGAGAGGGTTAAAGTGGCACCAATTAATGCCTTTGGTGAAAACCTTTCTACATCTCCCACAGCCTAACCTTATTATTGTGCACTGTGGTGGAAATGACCTAGCCACTTTAACTGGGGTAGGTCTGGAAATGCTTGTTAAGGACACCTTTGTGCAATTGATGTCACTTTTTCCACAAACTGCCTTTGTATATTCTAATATATGCCAAAGGCAAAAGTGGAACTGGTCCAACCAATTTTGTCCGCAGATTGACAAAGCAAGAAAGCACGTCAATAAGTCTGTTTCTGCTTTCCTCAGAGACTATGGTATGGGTTCTATATACCACAACAACTTGCGTTACAACATGCAAGACATTTATAGAGGAGACGGTGTACATTTCAATGATGAAGGGAACAGAGTCTTCCTCTTGAACTTTAGACTCTGCATCGGTACTTACTTATAGGTACCAAAAAAACACTCAATAAACACAACGGCTCTTTTTAGAGCCAACCAACATCTAAACATTTGATTTAGATTTTTAATTCTTTTTTTTTAATTTTTTTTTACCGCCGTACGCGTACCGTACGCGCAAGGTACGCGTACGCCGCGATTTAAAAAAAAAAAAATAATTATTTTTCACACTTCTGGGTCCTTTTTGGACCCCCTGACAAAGGCTAGGGGGTCTGCAACTCTCTACCTTGCCCCCTTTTCATGTTCTTTACCTTTGTTTTTCAGTGTGAGACACACAAAATGGCGGCCGACACTTCCTGATTTCGACCGACTGGAATGTTTACTGTCATGTAACCACCAATCAGAATTACGCCCGCGCATGGCAGCGTGCGCGTACGGTACGCGTACGGTACGCGTACGGTGCGCGCCTATAGATATGTATGTACTTTTAACTGCAATTTTCTCAGGAACTACTGAACAGATTGACTCCAGATATTCAAAAGGCACATCCCTGACCTGAGGACTTTCTCTTTCCCAAATTTCTAATAATTCTGTTCAGCCGTTCAGGCTGTACCTTGGACAAAAGGTCCCTATCGAAAAATGCATGGGGAAAACGCGTTTTGGGCCCCCCCTTTTTTCTCAGCCTCCGCTTGACGAATCACCCCGAGACTTTCAGGGTAGGAGCTGAGCATAGCGCCCTACATATTTTGAAAATTTCGCGAGGATATGTCAACCGGTGCCAAAGTTATTCAAAATAGAATTTTCAGATTTCCTATGGAAACACGGTCCTAACTATAACTATCTACTGGCGACCGCCAGTAGATAATATATATATATATATATATATATATATATATATATATATATATATAATTTTATACCTACATTTAAACATAAATATATATCAATAAATCACAAACACATTTAGAAGCTTGAGTGTATAGATACATATATACATCTTCACAAATACAGACATTCTAAAAACTTTAAGCGCTAGAAAGTGGACTAACAATCCATTGTAACTGAAGCAAAGCTCAGGGCTCCAGATACAGGTCCACAGAGGACTGGGCTGGAGAGAGAGGCTCTTATCATATTGCTGGAAGCAGGTGGATGCCACTATAAAGATCCATAGGGGCAGCTGGACACCCCTGCCTGAGCCCATCCTTATTGGAGTTTGGTAGCTGGTACCAAACTGGAGATGTCTGGGGAGTTACGATTCTCTTGGGGCTGACAGGAAGGTTTTATAGAAGAAGCCCTTGTCTCTACGCCAAATTCCTGCAGTCCCCCTGTCTAGGGAAGTGTCTTGCAGCTAACCAGCTTACCTGAGCAGGTAAACAGAGGATGCTCTCAGGCTGCTGAGGGAGGCCGGGCTCCGCTGGCCTGTTTGAGTTTTGGGAGGGGAGCTTACGAGCATCACCCGAAGACAGACATCGCAGGAGATCGGAGCGGCCTCCTCCCTGTTGCTTAATCACTGCACATCCTGGTTAGTAGCAAAGACTCCAGGATCTCGCAAATCATATTTTCAACATGGGAAAAAAGGTTTTTTTTCTCGTTGTATTTAATTTTACACCATCAATGTGCCTGCCTTTCCGAACGCTTCTGGGGGCATATCAACAACAACATGCGATAAACATTGCAACGTGCGGTCAGCGCGATTTTTCATATCGCCAGCTATCGCTGGATTGCATTGCCTTGTTAGCACGCTATCAACAACGTTTAGCGCCTTGTCGATATGAAATCCAGCGATAGCATCGAAAACCCCCAACAGCGCTGCCAATCCAGCGATAATTTTGTGAGATAAAGCATAAACTCGCTAATACAGCCCTGTGGCCTTAACCATGCAATCCACCTTTCATTAAACATATGGCTGAGTCAGAAAAATAGCAGACGTTAAATACCTGCGATAAAGGGTGCATATCACGATACTTCTAGACGCTTCGCGGGTCTGCTGCAGGCTTGTTGATATGGCAAAGCCGTGTTTGCGACTATTTCCATGTTGTTTTGATCCGGAACGCCTACTTTGCATGTCATTAGCGTTGGCATGCAGGGCGATAAAAAACCGGCAGCTAACTCACGGAAATTAGCGCTAACATGGGTTAGCGCGATCTTGTTGATAAGGCGATGTAAAATTACCACGTTAGCGGCACGAAACTGCAGCTAACCCGGCGATATTGGCCTTGTTGATATGCCCCTTGGTGTCTGAAATTAATGTCAAAAGTCTTCTTCAGGGCTGAGCAGTTTTTGAGACACTGAGGAGAGAATTTCCCTAAAAAACCTATGAATCATTCATAGTTTCTGCGCCTTGCACTTGTGCGGCGACTCTCTGTTAGGTATTATTTCAAGAACTCCGACTGCCAAGGAAATCTCAATCATGTTTGTGTGCCCCTGAGCTGGCAACTCACAAAAGGGATTGTGAGAAAAAAGGGAACAAATGGAAAACCGAGTAAAGTGCATCGAGTGGAATACTTGCATCCAATTCATAAAAGGAAAAAGTGAACTGTACTACTAATGAAATGCAAAATGCATAAAGTTTGCTGAAAGACCTCACAAAGGGAATTCCAGCCACGGTATCATATTGTCCACCTCTGACAGAATTCCTTCTAGAAGAAACAACGTCCCTTGGGGAAGTAGCGGCTAGGGCCACGCTTAGCAATCCAATCTAGAATCTGGGGACATCGTGTACTTTTTGCAGACAAAGTATGCAAAGTGTGAAGTCTAAACAACAAGTAACAACAAACACCTAATTAAATGACAGACGTTACCACACTGAAATAACAACAACAACCTGGAACAAGTTTGAAAACACAATAGATGCTGACCTAACTAATGAGTTCAAACCTCATATTTTAAAACTAGGCTTGAGCAAAAGTTCAATTAAGTCGAAGTAATCGGAGCAATTTTGATAGTTCTGCATTACTCTTGTAATACGAAATTACCACATGTACACAATTACGTAATTAAGAGTAATTTGGGACAAAAAGCCTACTTCAAGGGCACAGGAACAACAAACTAAGAGAGGGCAAGAGGCTGCTGACTGCTGCTGTTCATGTATGTTGCATTTAGTGGTATTTTATTGCATCCTTCGGTCCATTTTAGATGCAAGCGTGTATTTTGCGCGAAGAAAATAGTGCTAAATGCTGGATTACACTCCTCCTTAATTACTCTTAATTTTGCAGTAATTCCACATAATTTTGCTAGGGAACATTGTTCGCACCCTTGCATAAAACACTTGTGTGTTACATGGTTCTTTAAAGAAATATCATCTGTAATATTCAAACAACTGCAATGTCATCAACATATCACTTGAGCAAGTGGCACTGACACAGTGCTCATTGGAGCAGCCCTCAAGCGTATCTTTACACACCCTGTGTAAAAAGGTCCCTAAAAAGCCAAAGGAAGAAAAGTTCCATTTACCTATTTCATTACACTGTCATTTAATGATTGGTCATGTATGACAACTGGATACTACAAAGAAACATTGTAGAACTCAAAACCTGAGAGGTGGAACAGAGTCTAGAATTTATACTCAACAAGTTTGAGAAGCAGAAGGAAGCTGAAAGATGAATGACAGCATTGCTATTTCTCGGTTTGTTGGTCACCTTTGATATAGTATCTGACACTACTACACTCCTTGATCACTGAGGGATTCTAACTACTAGCTCCTGCAACTGAAATGGCAGGAGTCTTATCTCCTAGAACATTCACAGCCAGTAAAACTTGGATTTTTCTTTTCTTATCATTTTCGTTGCTGACGTGGAGTGCCGAAAGGATCCCTACTCATCATACTTTTTCCTAGCCTTGCTGATCGAGGGACTTACTTTGTATCTGCAGTTGGTTCTCAGCTCATGGTTCTCACTGAAGTGGCACTGGAAAGGACTATACTTGGATATTCGAACTATATTCATCACTTTCAGCTGGATGAACATCAATGAATGAGCTCAAACAGGTGAAAAGTGCAGATCCTAGTGTACAGGCTGGACACTAAGAGCCAGCTCCTGCTCACTTAGCCAAATACCCCAGGGGATGGTCTGGGAAAGTCCTATAAGGACTCAAACCCATAGGATAAGTCTAACAATTACCTCAGCTTTGAATCTGAAGCCGACAAGATATCTCTAGTCACTGCAACTGTTGTCTCATTGTTGGACACAGAATCATGATTTACCTCAAGAGAAATGAAAGGAGATGCTTTTCAGGGAGCTTATGTTGGTCGTCTGCCCTGTTTGTAGGTCCCTGCCTGCCTGTAGGAAGCTTCTACGTATTTCCAATGCAGTGGCTCCCTACAATGTACTAAAGACTTCCCAGGAGGAAGTCACATTCAACGGGTTTGCTCAGCAAACTTTTTGAATTGAGTAAATAAACCCCAAAAGTTTTGCAAAAGCAGGCATGGAAAATGACGACAGTCGCTTCACCCTTAGTATGGCAGAACCACCTTAATTGTGGTCTTGGACCCTTTGGCGGATGGAACTCCATATCAAAGGCTCACATTAGCAGAGTATTAAAGGCTTTACCGATATAAGCACAGTGCTTCATCCAACTCTAACCAGGCTACCAAGAGTTTGTGTGTCGAGGGGCCATCACTGATTTACAGAGGTGGTACCGCTCCACCAAAACTCTAAGTTAGACCATGTGTGATGAAGAAAAATGTATTGGAGGAAATATCATTGCACTTTTGCTTTGTACAACTCATTGGAGGGGTGAGGAGTTATTCACCTTAAGGATTAAACATTTGGGAGACACTTTTCCCATTGAAAGGCAGAGAAAGTTCTGGTAATATGGAGTACTCTGGCTGAGTCAAGAAATCAAAGGAATTCGTAGCCTCCTCTTGTACCTCTGGTGAAGGTTAAGACAACATAGTGGTGAGACATGCAATTTTGAGGCATCACACTCTACATAGTTGACAATGCCCTTTTACTCAATAACATAAACGCCCCTTGCCTCCTGATCCTGCTCGACCTCTCGGCATCTTTCGACCCTGTCAACCATTCTCTGTTAATCCACATCCAGAAAACTCACATGGGCTTCACTGGCACAGTCCTACAATGGTTCATTTTGCACCGCACCAACTAACAGCAAATTGTTAGGATGAGACCTATGAGATCCCAAATTCTCCCGTCACCTGTGGAGTCTCCCAGGGCTCCATCCTGTCACCCATCATTTTCAACGTTCTTAGGAAACCTTGGGACCTAGACTTGCGTACAGCAACATCAATCTCCACCAATATTCTGATGACACCCAAATCTCTCTCTCAAAATCTCCTTTACCAATGACATAGAGGGACTCAAAATCAGACTCAAATGCACCCATACATCGATGTCAACAAACCTCATGATGTTAAATGCTGTGAAGTCTGAATTCCTCCTACTTGCAAATAACAGCAACCTCAAATCCAGCCTCTCACTCAGATAACACACTGCGAAGAAGACTAAAACAGACTGGTTGCAACTCTCTCTCCTCACAAAAGTAAAACCTTTCCTTTCAGGAGCTGATTTCAGAGTGACAGTTCAAGCCCTGGACCCGTTCCACCTAGAGGGAGGCAACACCCTGCACAACAGCATTTGAGAGAGCACATTTGTTCCCCTGAAGGCATCCTTCATGCAATGGTACAGCCTATCAAGGGGCTAAAAAAATCCAGTCTTATTACCATCACAATAAAGGTTCTACTCTGGGTCCCCCTGGAAGCCTAGTTCATCTTCAAGATCAGTTGCCTCACTCACAAGGCTCTTTACACCAAGAAACCTGTTATCCTAGCTAACCAGCTAAAATATCTCGAAGTCAGTGCCAGGTGGGAAGCTCCAACATCATCAGATGAGAGACTAAACAGTGTAAGAAGGAGAAGACAAGCCTTCTCAGCCAGTGCCTCTGGATCTGGGACAGCATACCCTCCAACATCAGAGCAGCACCAGCCCTCAGACAATGTAAGAGGAAACTGAACGCTCACCTTTTCAAGGAACACTAACTCAGAAAAATTGACTCTTCACTCATTCCAGTAGCTCCACTTCCTCCCTTTGCTCCTCCCCTGTATCTCCATTAGAGCTTGCCCCATCCATATACAACGTCCTGTTGCCAGCTAGCTAGGTTGCCACTTTAGAAATAACAAACATAGAAACATTCATACATGTAAATGCAGGGAAGTAGAAGGAACATACTGCCAGCTTGAAAAGCTGACATATTTTCCAACATATATGGTGGGGTGATGCCATCTACAAATCCAGCTGAATTCGACCCCACATTAAAGCACAGGAGTAAGCCAGCAATTTTAATGGTATGGTGGCCCTTTGGCCTATACTGGCATTTCCACATTTGCAAATAGCTTGAGATTGGCACGAAGAAAAGAGTTCACAGAAGAGCTTTCACAAGCAGGTGCTCATAGAGATACTTATACTCAGTCTGACTCAGTATAAACATGGAGAGCTCACAGAGCAACAAAACATCAGAACTACAAGAAGAAGATTGCAAGTCAGAGCTGCCCGCGTGATGACCTTGCCAGAAATATGAAAACTCTGCTGGAAAACTCCAACACCATTGCCCCCCAGTCAGGTTGTCACAACGCTGCTATTGATAGTGTCCCCAATGAACAGTAGGGGCCCGAAATGTACGCGTTATTTTAGAAGGGGCAGAAAGACCATCCATCTTCGCAGTTTGCACAGCTATTCTTCAGGATATACAGTTCCGATTTTCATAAATGGAGGAGCTGAGCACCCAAAAGTCTCAAACCAGGCACATATCAAGCTGATTGCAGGAAGAATAAAGCAACTTTGATGTCGCCTCAATTAGTTTTGGGCCCTTGCCGGGTACACAAGTGAGGCACCATTTTTATTGGGAGACCTGGGGAAACGCTGGGTGGTAGGAAATTTGTGTCAGCCCGGTGATGCCACAACTTTCCCACACAAAAATGTGTGGAAAAAGTGGGTTTTTTCAGCTAAAGTTGAGGTTTGCAGGGGATTCTGGGTAAGAAAACGTTGTGCGATCCAGGCAAGCCATACCTCCCTGGAATTCCCCAGGTGTCTAGTTTTAAGAAATGTGTGGATTTGGTAGGTTTCTCTAGCTGGCCACCGAGCAGGGGGCCAAAACCCAGGTGACCCCCCTTGCAAAACCAGGTTGTTTTGTGATAGGTAACTTTGATGTCGCCTCAACATTTTGGGCCCTTGCCTGTCGCGGGTACTGGGCTGGGTTATTAAAGCTTCCTGTGAACTATCACTTCAACTGGATTTATTAGCCTCCCACGCGAGTGAGGCACCATTTGTAGCGGGAGACCTGGGGGAACACTGGGTGGTAGGAAATTTGTGTCAGCCCAGTGATGCCACAACTTTCCCACTCAAAAATGTGTGGAAAAAGTGATTTTTATCAGCGAAATTTGAGGTTTGCAGGGAATTCTGGGTAAGAAAACGTTGGGGGATCCACGCAAGCCATTCCTCCCTGGAATTCCCCGGGCATCTAGTTTTCAAAAATATATAGGTTTGCTAGGTTTCCCTAGGTGCCGGCAGAGCTAGGGTTCAAAATCTACAGCTAGGCACTTTGCAAAAAAAGGGTCAGTTTTCACTGTAAATATAAAGTGTGTCCACGTTGCGTTTTGGACCGTTTCCTGTCGCGGGCACTAGGCCTACCCACACAAGTGAGGTACCATTTTTATCGGGAGACTTAGGATAACTTAGAATTGTAGAGCAACTGTTATTACCTATTGACTTTCAATGCATTTCTGCCTTCCAAACAAAAGATAATGTGCAAAAATCTCATGCTAGTATGGGTACTCACAATTTCGGAAATGTGCAAATATGTACTGTTTCTAAACTCTATATTGTGTTCCAATTTCAGAAATACATAGGTGTCTTTCATATCGATTTTTTCCATGTATATATTTTCCCAAATTAATTGCTATATACTCGGAACATAATGAAAAAACATTGCAAGATGCTGCTCAGTTATTGGCTCTTGGTTCGTCGGGTTCTTTGTGAACCTACAAATCCTATATATCCCTACAACCAGAAAGATCGAGCGGATGTAACGGTATATTGCTTTTAAACAGCTGTCACAATTAGAAGAAGTTACAGGTGAAATCATTGGCACAAATGGCTGTTTTATTCAACTAATTTTCAATTTTTCCTATATTTAACTGTTAGTTTCTATAAAGAAACCTTGAAGGATCTACACAAATGACCCCTTGCTGAATTTAGAATGTTGTCTACGTTTCTAAAATGTATAGCTGTCCAGGATCCATTAATGCTTTCATACTAATTTCTACCATTAACTGGAAGGAGGTTGAAAGCTTAAAAAATAGCAAAAATAGGCTATGTCCCAAAAAATGCCAAAACTGTGTAAAAAATGTTGGTTTTCTGACAAAAGTCTGCTTGTCCCTGAAAGCTGGGAAGATGTTGAGTTCAGCACCATAACCCCTTTTTTGATACCATTTGCAGGGAAAAAACCAGACGCTTTGATCTGTAACCCTTTTTTTCAATTTTTCCACAAAAAAAAATATTTAGCTGTATTTTGGCTAACTTGGAATCCACAAAGCCTGTGTACCTTTAGCATCCCCATGATGTTGGAAAAAAAACGACGCAAATTTGGCATGGATACCTTATGTGGTCAAAAGTTACAGGGGCCTAAGCGCAAACTACCCCAAATAGCCAAAAAAAGGCTTAGTACAGGGGGGGGGAAACAGCCTAGCAGCGAACGGGTTAATATCACTGGACCGACTGTACTTACACAGAATCAGGGATTGCTTATTGCAGAAAGGCATGGCAAGGAGGAAATATGCCCAGAATACCCCCAAATTCTGAAAGAAGAGGAAGCAATGAGTGGAAGCTCGATAGCAGTATGGGAGTCATTTGGTCACCCCCAGAGCCATACGGAACAGGGCCTCTTGTGGGCAGGGAGGTGAGCACATCTGCCAGGGTAGACAACCAACACAGGGTGTTATCCCCAAAGGAATGACACCAGGATGCACAACAAAGAAATAGTTAGGGGATTTATTTTTGACTTTAGCATTGAAGAGGGGGCAATTGTAGGTGAGACAAAGCTGAAAGACAGGTTTTTGACATAAAAAATCTGTAGTCTCCTGTCTGACTCAGGTCTTTTGGCATGTATGTAATTGTCAAATAAACTGAGGGAATTCGGTACATGATTTAACATTAGAATCATGACTCAGGGAAGTAACTGTGAAGATTCCACACAGCATGGCTTCACAGTGTACTGAGGGTGGAAAGTGAGAATGAAAGAGCCTAGCTTCAGCAGAGCCCACCTCAGAGGTACATTTTAATCAGTTTTTGTTGTTTCATGGAGCATTCTTTGTCGGCATAGACATAGGCCTGCTCAAAGGAAGATTTATATTTTAACCCATTGCAGCCCTTCTAAATCAAAATATGATCTACTGATCTGAGGCCCTCGGGGGTACAAACGTAGGATAAGGATCCAGCTGACCCCCTACATCCAAACTACCCTCCCAATCTACAGCCCCCAAGGAAGTTTAACGGCCTGCAAATGACCCTCAGTCCCTGTAGAAATCTTAGGCATTCAATAGTAACATCTTACCCTCTGTGTCCCAATGCTTTCTATCAGCCACCCTCAGCTGTTCTTTGAACACCTCAAATGCTACCAGAGACCTGTGCCATGACGAGAGACAATACCTCTAGGCACTCAGAGCCTATCATCCAGGACGTCGAAATCTTTGGTCTGCCATTAAACATTTCCAGGAGGCCTTTTGATATCCGCAACCTGCCACTAGACTCCCAGACTCTCTCTTACGACAAGCCCTGAGCACTCTTAAAGACCCCTAACCAGAACCTTGTGACCTCTATTAGACATTTGGACATCCTAAACTGTCCATCTGACACCACCTTACAGTAGTCAAACAACCCAATTGTGCTCTCAAGTGTGCTCTTAGAGATCCTAGGGGAGCGCTCAGAGACCACCACCCTGCCATTAGATTGCTCTAAGAGACCCTCAGAATACACCTACCCTCAGCTGTGCTTTGTTATTGGTCCATCTTTTAGTACAGGCCATGACTGTTATTTTTCAAAGACTGAATTTTAGGTAGAGTCCCTTTTTCTATTAGGAAATAAGGTGGTCAGATATGGCTCAAAGGTGATCGATGGCATATCGTCCAGGTGAAGCCCTAAAAGACAGCCTCCCTTACACGATTGAACAGCTGGTATTCTGTGTCTCTTTTTGATTATCTTCAGGCTCTTTCTAGATATTGAGCCTGTTTAATTCCAGAAAACTGGGGAACCCATGTCTTTTAGAGTTGTGGATATGTAAAGCCAGCAAAGTTTGTTAAGGCCTTGGATTTTAGGAATGTCCACAAATGCTTTTAGGGGTAGATTTTCAAAAAAGTCGCGCTACGCAGGGCAGCCCCCCTCGAGGCTGCACAGCGTTGCGTGACAGGGAGGGAGAAGGAGAACACCCTATCTTCAGAGATATGTCTCTCTCCTCTCCTTTCCCTTGCGCCGGCGCTGATTTCAGCTGCCGTGCGCCATGCACACACCTTAGCTTCGCAGCGCTAGTGTGTGCGCATGGGTGTAGCATAGGTTTCGTACAGCAAGGGTACCCTTCCTGTACAAAACACTATACAAGACACGATGCAAATGTTTTCCCACTTTACATACGTGCTGCAGAGTGCAGCATGCATGGAAATTCCGAAAAGCACGGAGAAATGAAAACATTTCTCCTGCTACCACCTCCTTTGAAAGGGCGTTAACTTTTGTTGCAAAACCATGTTTACATATCTTTGTAAATATGGTTTTGTGTCAAAAGGCATGGTTGGTTGCATGGGAATGCCCATGTACCACCCATGTCATGCCCCCTCGGTGCAAAGTAATGCAAAGCAGTGCTTGGGACTGCTTTGCACTACTTACAGGGTACTTCAGTGCAAAACAAGTTTTGCGCTGGAAAGAAAATAGCAAAACAAAAATTTGCACTGGTTAGCGTCACTTTTGTGAAGCTAAACCAGCGCAAAAGTTTTGAAAACCTGCCCCTCGGTTTCTTAGCCAATGTTTGTAAGTCCACAGCTTGGTGCAGTAAAAATTGGCCTGAGTGAGATCTGAGAATCAATGCCATGGAGGTCCAATTCGACCCTTGTTCCTGGGTCAAGATGTAGGAGATGTTGAAAAAATCTTTTCCCTACCTTTTGTAGATTTCTAGCCTTCAGGTTACCCCATAATTGCACTTCATAGGATCCAACAGCTATTGCTTTTATTTGATTGGTGTACATGACATAGTCCATTGATCTCCTGCCACAGGTATTTTGCAAAACAGATTATTGCACCTGTGCTTTGGTTAATAGAAGTCTCACTTTTGGAAAATTTTTCAGCCCAGGGTTCAAGTTATAGTTGCTGAGTAAACTATAACTGGTGAATTGTCTTTTGAGTTTAAAATATTACGATTAAGCTGAAATTTTCACCTAACTATAACATCACTTTGACCTTTGGTTTTTCTGTGAATATGTCTATTCACTGAAACATGTCCAACCCCTCCCTGGCAACGAATCCCTCACCCCACATTGCCTTACAGCCAACGACACTGGTGCTCAGCTACCCCTCTGTGCCTGAGTCATGGGCAGCAGGGGACTGGAGGGGGTTTGAGCGCAGGGCATGGTTGACATTTTAAGTAAGGCAAACTTACTTACTTTCTCGACGGATCAGAAGACCAAAATAATAAAAGTGGGCCTTTTTGATTTATGAAGGGATCGATATATCAACATGTGTAAAGCACTTGTATTGACTTTGTTAAAATATTAACAATAATTAGAATAAAATGTATATCTTAATAATTCCCACAGTGCACTGTTTAATAAAAGTGATTATAATAAAAATGTAAGAAAGATTAATTAAAAAAATACCAACAGTTCTTTGAGAGATTTTATAGCATTTCAAGCTGGAAAGTGCAGCCATAAAACCCTTAATAAGTTAGCTCTGCACTCCAGCTAAAGGCCATAGAGCTCCAGCTGGGAGTGCTTAAAAAACATGTCAAACTCTTCTGGGCCCATGGATTTAATGACCTAGGAGACGTACTGTATTTTGTTTTTTCTGTTGCTGGGGGGCTGCAGCACTCCTTGCAGCCCCAACAACACTACAAAATGCGTTTTGGTTCCCCTGCGCCTCCTAAGAGCATCACCAAGCTGATACAAATATTTTAAAAGCCCTTGTAGAAGATTATAGGGTTCTCCTTGCAAGGAGCTGTGGAAAATAAATGAGCGGCTCCTGACGCTCATTTACTATTCATTTCTTTATATTTATTATTTTTTGGGTGTGTTATTACCCACCTTTGTTTTTAATTATTGCCTCGGACAACATTTCCAGCCTTTATATTCCCCAGGACCCCATTTTCTTTCTCATAGGGGAGGGGATCATTCTACCCCCTTTCCAGACACTTTACAGGCCCTGGGAGCCCCATCTCCCAGGGCTGCATTATTTTTATAGCACCCTTGGGACACCATTCCCTTGGGCCTTTTCTTTTATGGGGAGTGGGGCATTTCGCCCCGTACCCGAGCCTACACCTCAGGGGACCCCATCCCCAGGGCCTGATGTGAGTGCACCGGTGTCCACCCTGGACACCCACAAGACATCACATTGGGGGCTGTGGGGTAGCCATGTCCCTGCCGGCTCCCCACATGCACCTATCCTGGGTGCAGTGGGAGCAGTTGTTTTCTCTGCTCCTGCTGGGAGAGAGCGATCAGACTTTCCCTACATGCAAGAGAGTAGGCAGGGAAACAAATGTGTGCTTCCACCCAGGTGGAGCATTTTTGCAGCTCCAGCTGGGTGGGAGTAGACAAGCTTTCCCTGCCTGTGCACTTGAGGATGGAAGAAACAGTCCCCTGGGACACAGTGATAACTGACCCCAAGGGATGGGGTCCCCGATGCCTTCGTTGGCATATGTTGCTTTGTCGCGAGCCTTTTTTGCTTTTCTCAGAATATATTGAATTTCACTAGAAATAGTGATTTCAATCGTACTCATCACATAACAGCGGGCAAAAAAAAACAATCAAAAAGATTGTTTAAAAAAAAAACAACATTCCATTCTCAGTAAAATCCCAGAAAATACAAATCACACATATATAAAATGCTCATTGCTAACAAAATGTTATAACTTCAAATTATAAAAACTGTAAATGTTGTCGCTTTAAAATATTCACCAAGTCAATGAGTAAGAAAAAGTCCATAATTCAAACATATACCTTTCCTTGAGGCCAAATGGCATGTTTGCACTGTTTTTTATGTAAATTGTCCAATGTAATCCAAATAAATTATAATAATAAATTCCTCAGAGAGTGAATTATCTTCCTAAAACTTTGGCTTTAAAAATATTAGGTAGGAATTTGGTAATTCACTAGGCAAACGTTATTTGAAAACCAACTAGGCATCTTTACAAAGTGTCCAGCCTATGTCACATTTTAGATAGGCAGTGTAATGTCCAGATGTTGCGGAAGTACCATCATGGAAAATTATTGCAATTGCTAAGTCCTTCCTGATATTGATAGTTGTGTTGCTACAAATTGCTTTATTAAAGTATCCAATTTTCTTCCATCAGCTGTACAACGTTGCATCATTAAAATTATACATTGTCCATATTTTTTTTTAAATAATGTGGATAACATTTCTGATTTACATTGGCTTCACTCCATGTTTTGATTTGCAGCTTTAACTAATTTATTGAAAGACAATTATTACAGTCCGGTAATGTTAAACATAGAAATCTTTCAGTGTCTACATTAGTGCTAGATGTATACATACAATTTTCACAATGATGTTCCCATTTGTAACTAGGGGTGGGCGGAATTTGCGCAATTGCGTTACGCAAATCTCCGCGAAACGGTAAAAATCTCCGCGAACACGCAGAAATTCCGCGAACACGCGGAATTGCTTGTTCGCAATGATTTTTTCCTGTTCGCAATTGCTGTTTGCATGCTCGAGGAGAAATATCTCGCGAACATGCATTTTGAGAACGCGAACAAGCAAAAATTTCGCGAAATCGCGGAAAGCAGACTTTTGAGCAATTTCGCGTTCTCCGCGGAACGCGAAATTACGCAAATTTCGCAAATTCCGCGAGCGGAACGGAATTTGCCGCCCAGGCCTATTTGTAACAAAGGCCAAACATATTTTCTATTTCTACACCTTCATTTTCAAAAATGGTAAGCATATACATTAAAAATTCCTGAGCATCTTGTTGGATATTTTGCGTAAATTGTGTAGAACCAGAAGATACATCCAAAAGATTACGAACATCTGAAACAGTTTGTATTTTACTTGTATCTGTTCTCAATTTTTCATAAACAGAATGCAACAAGGAACAAAATCTTTTTTCCCGATTCTGCATAATTTGATGTTGCAAACCTTCAAGATGAAAAACAACATTGACCACTACATTAGCATAGCAGTTGACACCTGAACTATTTTCAAACTGATAACCAACAAGCTCTTCAATAGTGTCCTTTTTCTTTTTACTTGCAATCACAACATTATCTTGTTCTTTTCCCTTTTCTCCACCTTCAGTACAGATATTCTCATACCTTCTTTTCGACCAACCACAAGCTTTTCAAATACAGGATATTGACCTAAATTGGGAGCATATGCCCTTCTTAACCTATTATACTCTTTTATACAGTTTGCATCTGCAGTAACCTTTGTGTCATCAAAATCAATCAAAAACAAACCCGATAATGTTCTGACTCGCGACAAAGCAACATATGCCATACCCTTTTTAAACAAGGTAGATGTAAAGTAATTCCTTTAATGTTATGTGCTGCCAACCCAGTTGGAGCAGTGACAACACAAGACAAATGCGACTCAGTTGTTTTCTGCAGATAACTTGTAATTACTTTAATTAAGAAACTTTTTCCTGTTCCAGCTTGACCACTCACATACATTCGGATAGGTTGAAATGATGTGCACGAGCACTCTTTCTTTTCATGAAGTAATCTATGGTCAATCTGTTCTTTCACTTGCTGATATATATGTTTCTGTTCAACATTTAGTTGTTCTTCCAAGTTTCCTAACTGCATTACATCTTCTTGAGCTTGATGCATTGCTGTTTCCACCTCATTCATGGCAATTGCTGCTTCATTTTCAACAATTGGTTGTCCTAGTGGATCTTGACCCAGTGCAGCAGAACTTTGACTGTCTTGAGAACTGTCTCTAGCAATCTCAGCTGCAATTGTAGCTTCTTGATCAATTTCATCATTCAACATTTTCATACAATTTGCTGTGGACATTCACGAATTCATCTTACCTGTACCCTGGTTGTGCTTTTTGTTGAGTTCCCGGACCCATGCTGTTGTCTGCAGTCATCGTCGTCCCCCTGCCGCTGCCGCAGTCATAATCCTCGCGGCCGCCGTGTGCAGCGGGACTACAGTCCCCAGGATCCTTAGCAGGGGAAATCCGCCAACGTCAGCAGCTTTGCGCACAGAGGCGCATAAATCAACAGTCAGTCCCGGCAGAGCGGGTGTGCTCTGCTTGCTGTGGACATTCACGAATTCATCTTACCTATGCCCTGGTTGTGCTTTTTGTTGAGTTCCCGGACCCATGCTGTTGTCTGCAGTCATCGTCGTCCCCCTGCCGCTGCCGCAGTCATAATCCTCGCGGCCGCCGTGTGCAGCGGGACTACAGTCCCCAGGATCCTTAGCGGGGGAAATCCGCCAACGTCAGCAGCTTTGCGCACAGAGGCGCATAAATCAACAGTCAGTCCCGGCAGAGCGGGTGTGCTCTGCTTGCTGTGGACATTCACGAATTCATCTTACCTGTGCCCTGGTTGTGCTTTTTGTTGAGTTCCCGGACCCATGCTGTTGTCTGCAGTCATCGTCGTCCCCCTGCCGCTGCCGCAGTCATAATCCTAGCGGCCGCCGTGTGCAGCGGGACTACAGTCCCCAGGATCCTTAGCGGGGGAAACCCGCCAACGTCAGCAGCTTTGCGCACAGAGGCGCATAAATCAACAGTCAGTCCCGGCAGAGCGGGTGTGCTCTGCTTGCTGTGGACATTCACGAATTCATCTTACCTGTGCCCTGGTTGTGCTTTTTGTTGAGTTCCCGGACCCATGCTGTTGTCTGCAGTCCTTGTCGTCCCCCTGCCGCTGCCGCAGTCATAATCCTCGCGGCCGCCGTGTGCAGCGGGACTACAGTCCCCAGGATCCTTAGCGGGGGAAATCCGCCAACGTCAGCAGCTTTGCGCACAGAGGCGCATAAATCAACAGTCATTCCCGGCAGAGCGGGTGTGCTCTGCTTGCTGTGGACATTCACGAATTCATCTTACCTGTGCCCTGGTTGTGCTTTTTGTTGAGTTCCTGGACCCATGCTGTTGTCTGCAGTCATCGTCGTCCCCCTGCCGCTGCCGCAGTCATAATCCTCGCGGTCGCCGTGTGCAGCGGGACTACAGTCCCCAGGATCCTTAGCGGGGGAAATCCGCCAACGTCAGCAGCTTTGCGCACAGAGGCGCATAAATCAACAGTCAGTCCCCGCGACGCGGGATCGCGCGCGGGTCGGCGCCGGGCTAAGCCCGGGCAAAGGGTGGGCCCTCTGTGGCCCTCAGGGGACAGAAGGAGACGGGACGGGCCACCCCCCTTGTATCTACCTGCAGTCTGGGATAAAGCAGTGAGGTGATATCCGTATTACATCCGTTGGTTATATGATAGTTCGTGTGGACTTGCATATCTGTTAAGTGTAGCTTTTTACACGTATTTAGTTGTGTTGCTATTCCCTCGGTTAGCCTGTGTAGAATGATGAAAGTTAGAAAGACTCCCGTGGCTACAAGATCAACTACCAGAAATAAGCCTGTACCATCTACACCACTACCATCCCTTACAGCTATAGACTTAATGTTACAAAAAACTATTGGTGTAGTTGCTGACGCGATTCAAAATACGGAGAGACGTCTCTCTATGACTCCAAATATGTGCTTCCCAAACCTCTCAATGCACACTACTGTGCAGAACAACACCATGGAGTCTCTTATTAATGCGGAGGATTCACTTTTGTTGCAATCTTTTTCGGGGTTACCCAGCGGTAAAAGTTGCAGAAATAATATATCTTCAGCCTCACTTATTCCACCAAACAGTACTGAAGGAAGCCCTCTATTTGTCTCTAACTGTGGGGTCAATTTGTGCCTATTACAATCAGGAAACATGTCAATAGACTCCCCAGGGGAAGTACTTGTAGAAAGTTCTCCTTTAATTACCATAATAGAAGTAGATAAATCTCCTTCCTCTAAAAAGAAGAAACGGCGTTATGGGACAAAAAAAACAAACAAAATCAATCGTGAGGAAGACATATAAACCCCTAGGTAACCATAAGCCCTCAGCAAAAGATGTTTGGCTAAATTTCAGATTGGCTAAACCTACTCCTAGTACATCTAACATGATTGCAACATCTGCAAAGCAAGATGTACTACTGTCCAAAGAAAACCAGCCAAAGAATAACAAAACTCTTATAGATGAGACAAGTCAGACCGAAAGGGCGAGTTCAATAGACAAACTATATTCAACAGAATTAGAACAGCCAATTAGTTCCCTTCTTCAGCCTTTAAGTGAAAAAATTATTAATATAGAGCAATTCTTAGTAAAGCTTGAGAAACACCAAAATAAGGATTTTATTAGTATGCCCAAACCTTTTACTGCCCCTACACAGATCGACAATATAGTTACAGTCGGTCATAACTTGGAATCTACCACCCTTTCGGGAGTTAAAGGTCAGAATGATCCAAAACAACATACAAGCGTACATAAAGAATTAACTGCGTTGTCGACTGTGCCTACTACTTTGAATGGTCCCACAGCTGGTAGTGATGAGAGTGAATGGGCCACGGAAGGTTAATCTCCTGCCTCATCTGATGATCAGGTTGAGCCTAATAGGCCTATACCAACAGTATCCATAGTCACCAATACACGTCCAGCGCAAAAACCCACGCAGCCCCTACAAAATAAAAAACCCATTCACATTAATCTCCCTCCTGAATCCCAACTATACACTATAGTAATGATAGGCGTACCTCAACTAGAAAAAGGTAAGGTGGAGAGATATGGGGATCTGAAAAACAAAGTAAGTCATTGGTTAACCGCCCACAGACCGATCCCCCACCACATTAGTGGTAAAATTACAAATGTTAGGAGGGTCGATTGGGTGGGCCATAGATTTAAATCTACTGAGGGTGACTGCATTGTTGTTACCTTTAAGGATAACCGCGTAGCAAGGCACATCACTAATTGGAAGGATGATCTGATTAACAGTTTGATCCGTACTAAGGATCTAAGTTACTTTTATCCCTCAAGTAATTATAGCTTTAATAAAATGACTTCACATCCTATTATAGAGGATGAGGAAAACCGAGCTATTTGTAATCTATATTATAACGGAGTAACACTAAGGAATCATGAACTTTATACTACAAGAGACCATAGACAGTATAGAAGTGACACATCAGGGGAGATAAGAAAAGTCAACCACCCAGTAACCTATTACGAGAGTTGGGAGGCCCCAAACGCGTTACACAATCATCGTAATCAATTTCAATCAAAATATCCCAACACCTATTATAATTAGGGCTCCCGGTTTTCCGTATTCACGGATTTATACATAAAAATACAGACGGAAATCGATATTTCCTTTGTCTGTATTTATATTTATAAACGGTAAAATACGAGTAAATGTTGCCGCACTAGTCTCCCGCCTCCCGATTCCTGCAAGCAAAAACCCGATGCCTCTGGGTTTCAGCTGACAGGGCAGTATTGTGTAACGTGCTAATTCTTCCAGCAATAGTCGGAGTGGCGATGCAGGGGCTCTAGAAGGGGTGAAAAACCAACAAAGCCTCATTAACAAGCGAATGGTCTTTTAAAGACCTGTGAAGTGCTCGGGGCGGCTGTGTGTAAGCTGTTTCAGCCCGGGCTGCCACAAACGTGGGGGGGGGGAGATACGCACTGCCAGCAACCTGCCAGGCCAGTGCACAACTCTTGCATCACCCTCTCTCTGCCATTGCGCGCCATGCTTCTGAAAGGTAAGAAAACAAACTGCATTTGCGTTTCAAATGTCCAGTCCTGCCCCTCCCGCCCCCTTTGCATAGGCTCTTCTCCTTTCCTTCTGGGCATGGGCGTAGGAAGTGTGGGGGACGCGGGGGATATATCCCCCCCAGATTTTGGAGTGGGGGGGACACGGGGGACAAGGGTGGGGGGACGAGGGGACAAAGGAATTTCCCCTCTCCCTTCTGTTATCGCAGGGCCATTAGCACGCGAAAGCGCTACCTAATGGCCCTGCACTTGACCTGCCTGGAGTCAGAGGCCACCCGCCCTCTGCCTTTTGTTATGCTGCAGGAAGGCTCAGCCGTTCTGGGAAGGGCAGAGAACGGAGAAAAAATAAAGGCTGTCTCTTTTCCTTCATGGCAAGGACCGTGTCCACTACTCCTGATCTGCCTCTGGCGGCTGCCCTCCTCTCTTTATTCCTCCATCTCTTTCTGTCTCTGTCTCGCTCCTGCTTACGTGCTGATTTCAAGAGGCAGCTCTTAAGGTACTCTCTCTTGCCTCTCCTTTTCTTTATTTGTTCCCCTGTGAAATTGATCCAAAAAAGGCTGAACACTTTGGCTGTAAATGTCCTCATTTTCTGACCGTTTTCTATTGAAAAGAAAAACCTCGGAATGGAGAGAAAAAATAGTTAAATACCTAAATAAAGCAATACAGAGTGGACAGCAGACAGGTCAGACTGTTATTTACACTGAGGTTCTGTAGCGATCCAAACCCGTGAATACGGTATCATAGTACTGACACGATTTTGGTACCAATGAACCGCAAATGATCCATTGTATACGTGACAGTGTTTTCGCTGCGCAACTAGCACGAATTCACTGGAAACTAGGGCATTCTCTCTAAAAGTCACGACATCCATTTTAGTTACGGCATCCATCTTGTTTCTTGCCCTCACATAGTCAATGAACGGACGATGACCCCGGCAGAGTCACCTTGTTAAGGACACGTAAGCTCGAACCCGAGAAAGGCTGACGCTGCATGACTAGGCAGAACCAAGCTGCCTCCCTTGCCTGAGGCCAGTCCTGCTATACTGGTTCTCGTGGCCGTTGTCCTGACTGAAAGGCCGAAGACGATTGCCCTGCCCGTTTATGATCCATAAACACCTCTTATCCTACATTTCAATCCTTTGCACCTGGCACTGCTCCTTTCCTTCTGGGCTTTTACAATGGGGAGGTTACGATTTTTATGGTGGGGAGGATCGGGCGAAGAATGAAAAACTGTCGAGAGGACCTGATCGAATACCGAAAACCTACAACTAATCATTGTTTGATGTTTATTTATTATCTGTTTGGGATACCGGGTTGGGCATGAGAAATATTCGTGTAATGTTGCCCCAAGACATTTTTCTTGTATTTAAGAAACAACCCACTTAATGCAATTCGAACAGTCTCCTAGATTCTGCCTCTGTGTGGTTCCTATGATTTCTGTATCCCTGCAGTAAATAAACCTTGGTCTTTGACGCCGCCATTGAGAAGCCCGTGTCTCTGTTTGTTTGTGCACCGGGACAGGGGGAACTCAGGGGTCTTCGGGTGTTGTTTCCCTGACACCTCTGGACTCTTAAAAGTCCAGAACCTCAAATTGGCGCCCAACGTGGGGCGATGTCATCCGGTACCGGTCCAAAGCCTGAAAAGTTCGAGAAGTTTCGTGTGAAGATTCCGGAGGGAGGTACCCCGCTTCATCGATCCCTGCATGTCGTAAAAGTGGCCCGACGATCTCTTCCACGAGGGTTCCCGTTCCCAGACGGCTACAGAGGACCGCTGCCTTGACTGTCGCCCTGTCTTGGACCCGAGGTGCAGACCTTAGTACGGCGAGACATAGACGGGTTCTCCTTGGTGACGTCTTCCACATTTCAGTTAAGTATTAAGTGGGTTGTGCTCAGTTTGGTTATTCGGATACGTTTTGGATTTGTAGATTATCATTGGTTGCTCTTGTTAAGATAATCTTGGTATTTGGTATTGGTTCATTTTGGTAGGCCTAAGTTCTCTGCGCATTTTGGTTGGAATTTGTCTTTTGTAGTCATGACTAAGGGTAACAATTGTTTTTTGTCCTGGTTACGTTGCAACGGGGATTCACGGTTGGAGGACTCGTGTTTGGTTCCTCCGATTGGGACTCCTACATATGAGCTCTATTGTAAACATGGTGTGGGTCCTATTACGTATAATGAAGTATGGGTCCGTTATACCAAGAAAGATGGTGTCCTTAGTTGGCCACCGCATGGTAGTTTCGAAACGGAAATTCTAGATAATTTAGAAATGAAGTTGTTTAAGAGAAAAGCCCGGCCGGCGATGCTTGATTCTTTTCGCGTATGGCGCAAAGAAGCCAAACAGAGAGAAATTAGGAAAACAAAGAAAGAACAGAAAGAGAAAGGGTTGACTTTAATGGAGTCTGCTAGGCAGCTGCATGTCAACGAGACCGAGAAAGCAATGGAGATGGCGAGTAGAAAACATAATTTGGCAATTGATAAATGCTACCCTGTATTGCCATCTTGTCCTGCTAAGCCGATAGAGGACCCTGAAAAGGATCCCCTGTTGTCTTACCTGTTGAGTTCACCTCCACCGTATGCACAGGGTATTACAGTACCACAGTTACTACCTGTTGTACAGCCAGCTGCTGGTCAGCATGGAATAGGTGCTCCACTTCCTTTGAATCCAGCTCCTGTCTTTCCCGTGGTCAATGATCCTACGGCACCCCCTCTCCCTGGGTCGCCTGTTCCGCCTTTGCCTATCGTTTCACCTACTACTCCTACCCTTACTACTTCATCTGCTTCAGCTGCCCTGTCCCCAAGCCCTGTCATTCTGACTCCGCTTTCCGTTCGTCGGAAAATAACCGACTCTGTAACTAATATATTAACCCCTCTTTACAGGTCCTTAATTGGGACCCCCGTTTCTGACTCTATACAGAGACGTAGCCAGCTTCCTGGTCCCGAGGAACGAGAGACGTTAGATTCGACAGCTCTTAGGTGGATGTCGAAAGCTGCGAAGTATGATGCGCGAAGAGTATTAGACACATTTATGCAGTGGAATGAACCAACTCAACGTTATGTTTTTGACGTGATGTGTTCTCTTGTGCGTGAGGAATGGGAAGATGATGACTTAGATTCCGTCCCTTCTGATTTAATAAATATTCAGCAGAAATTTGCCGCAGGAATGGTGATAGGTTCAGAAGTAGGGAGAGCGATAGAATTAATTTTAGCTTATAGGGATGAGTCCCCTTTTCGGGCAGCAAGAGACCCTGATGGTACACCGATAACTAGGAAAAGACGAGGTCAGTATCCAATGAGCGAAGTTCCGCCCATATGGCGCGAAGCAGTCGCTGCTGATGGGGCTAATAATATTGTAGCTGCTCCAGCACAATTCCAGAGAGTGTGGATACACATCCCTTGGAAGCGAGCTGAAGTATTAGCAGTAAAACAAGCATTACCAGACCCTCGTAAGAATCCTGCTGGTTATTACAAAGAATTAATACAGACAGTCCAAGCGTGTATCATGAATTTGGCAGACATTGAAATGCTATTTGGTAATGTAGTGCCACAGCCTATATGGGCCAAGATTCGGCAAGAGAACCACCCAGTCGCCTTAGGAGGAGATTGGCCAGCTATCGTAGCGGCAGACGCACAGCAGGTTGGTGGAGCTAAACCTGAACCTCTGATTGCTGACTTACCTGGCAGAATAATTAACCTGATGAAAACGCTGATGCCAGCGTTACGAGTAAATTGGGATAAACTATCAGCATGCAAGCAAAAGAAGGACGAAAGCGTCTCTGACTTCTTCACTAGATTTGAAGAGACCTTTGTAGATCACAGTGGGCAAGATATGAGTACCGAGGGAGGTCAGAGATTGTTTGTTGATAAGTTTGTGTTTAATTTACTACCTGAGCTTAGTAACAAGTTAAAGGATTCTGAAAGTGCATGGGCAGTGTCGACGACAGCACAGATACTTGCAACTGCTCAGTATTACGAGAATAGAGAGAAAGAAGAGAAGGAAAAGTCAGAAAAGAAAACGAAAGATTTAAAAACCAAAGTTCTTTTGCAACAGGCATATCCGCCTCGTTCGAATCAGTCAGACTCACAGCAGCGACCCCAGTTTCAACCGCAGCCACAATTCCAGCAAGGGACGACCCAAAGATTTAATTATAATTTTCCCCGACAACAGTTAGCATGGAATCAGTGTGCCTATTGTAAAAAGGAGGGTCATTATAAGAATGAGTGTCCAGTACTACACCCACAAACTAGTGGTATCCCAGCTCAGAGAGGTAATGTTGGGTTTATGCAAGCTCCTAGAGGTAGAGGGCGTGGTACGATGACACCACAGGCTGATCGCCAATCGAATTATTTCGATCAGCGAAATGTACAACCTACGCAGCCAGGTAGATCTCCACAGTATCATGTTGAAGATTACTATGATCATAATGAAGAGATTCAAAGAAACGAACAATAGGACAGCCGTAGGCAGAGAGAGGGAGTAGTATCAGTTCCAGTTGATCAGAGTGGACCTTATGTCACAGTAGTTACCTCAGGCGTGGTCTAACCGTTTCTGTTGGATACTGGTGCGGCAAAAAGTTCAATCATGCGTGCGAAACTCCCTGGCGCACCTTTGTCCGGCTTAACGAACACTTCAGTAGGTTTCTCAGGCGCTCCTGTTCACAATCCTGTGTCCAGTCCTTTATCTATCACTGTTGGGCCATGCGAGCTAGAAGCACCCCTCATTTTAACAACCGGTTGTAATGAGAATCTGCTTGGTTTAGACCTGTTGAAACGCCTGCATGCGACACTGTACTGTTCTCCTTCGGGAGTACAGCTCACTTTAGGTAAAGAAGTCATCTCTCCGATGTACATGTCGATGGACAAGCTCCCACCGGAGTTGCGTTCTCTCCCTGATACTCTTTGGGCGACTGGTCCAAACAATGTAGGCCTCTTGGAAATTCCCCCTTACGTGGTAAGTCTAAAAGCGAATGTTAAATTTCCACGAATCCCACAGTATCGGATTTCGAACGAAGGTGAACAAGCACTCTTACTAATTGTAAAAGACTTGATACAGAAAGATGTGATAGAGGAAACTAGAGGAAACGTTTGCAATAGTCCTGTCCTGCCGATTTTGAAACGCACTGACCCTTCCAAACCTCCAATCTACAGATTTGTGATTGACCTCAGAGAGGTTAACAAAATTGTGATTCCACAGTTTCCAGTGGTACCAGATATCACTGCATTATTGACGTTGATTCCTGCATCGGCATCATGGTTTACGGTGATCGATTTGAAGAATGCATTTTTCAGCATTCCCATAGCAGAAGAAAGTAGAGACATTTTTGGTTTCTCATTAGGAGGACGCAGTTTCAGATTCAAACGCGCTCCACAAGGTTATTGCGAAAGCCCTTCAATTTACAGCCAAGCATTAAAAAGTCAATTAGATGCTCTTGTACTTCCTCATGGTGTTGCTCTGATCCAATACGTAGACGATCTTTTGCTAGCCGCTGACGACAAGGAAACTTGCAAAGCAGCTACTATTTCTTTATTGCGTCATTTGTCCGACTTACATCACAAGGTGTCACCTTCTAAACTACAATATTGTTGCCAAGAAGTGACCTACTTAGGTCATCTTTTGTCAAAGGAGGGAAGAAGGTTGACCCCAGAGAGAATCAAAGCAATTTCGCAGATGACTGTACCAAGCACACAAAGAGAAGTGCGTGCATTTTTGGGTATTACGTCATACTGTAGGCAATGGATCCCAAATTTTTCTCTCATGGCAAAACCGTTGGTAGCCCTGACTGGAAAAGGTGTTCCGAGCCCTTTGCCATGGTCTGATGAATGTCAACAGAGCTTCTCTGACTTACGTGATGCGCTGTGTTCAGCTCCTGTGTTCGGTACTCCTGACTACAGTAAGCCGTTTACACTATATGTCCATGAAAGAGAAGGTTGTGCATTGAGTGTATTAACACAACAATTCGGCGACAAACAACGGCCTTGTGCATATTTTTCATCCACGTTAGATCCGGTAGCCAGAGCATTGCCAAGTTGTTTAAGAGCCACGGCAGCAGCCGCAGTGTCTATTCGACAGTCTGCTGGACTAGTCATGAACAACATGTTAGTAGTCATGGTTCCACATGCTGTGGATACACTCATGAATAGAACGAAAACTCAGCACCTCACCAGTGCTAGATTATCAGGCTATGAGCTGACACTTTTGGCAAGTCATATTCAGATCAAGCGATGCAACATATTGAATCCAGCAACACTGTTGCCGACTACTCAGGAGTCGAGTGATTCAGAGCCCCATGATTGTTGTTTCAGAACTGAGGAAGAGACAAAAGGTAGAATTGATTTGAAAGATACTCCGTTATCAGACCCAGACGGCACGTTATATGTCGATGGGTCCTGTTTTAAACTACAGAATGGTGATGTGACGGCCGCGTATGCAGTTACGACTTTGAGTACGATTGTTGAGACTGCAAGAGTGAGTCAGAATTCTGCCCAAGCAGCAGAATTAATTGCATTGACAAGAGCGTGTGTTTTAGCTGAGGGAAAGAGAGTGAATGTGTTTACTGATAGCCAGTACGCCTTTGGCGTCGCACACAATTTTGGGCGTCTCTGGAAAGAAAGAGGTTTTCTCACGTCCCATGGAACTAAGATCCAACATGGACAGTTAGTCAACGATCTATTAGAATCCCTGACCCTACCGAATGAAGTTGCGATTGTGAAGTGCAGTGCACATCGAAAGATTACGGATGATGTTGGCCGAGGGAATGCGTTTGCTGACGAGGTCGCTAAAGAAACGGCCAAGAACATGATGAGCCGAATGTACGCTGCAACGTCTGCAAGATGGATTGCTGAATCAGGAATGTGTGAGAATACAATTGACAGTGTGAAAGCAATCCAAAATGAGGCAACTGAAAATGAGAAGAATGAATGGAAGGAGAAAACGGGTAAAATAGATTCGAGTGGATGTTGGATCGATCTGTCTGAGCAGCAACGTTGGATGTTACCCGATGCGTATGTACTTGCGGTAGTCACGATGGCGCATGGAGCAGCGCACATCAGTTCGAAAGGGATCTGTAAAATGTTAGCTCCAGTATGGAAGAACGATGGAATTACTAAGTGTGCGGAAAGAGTGGTGAGAAACTGCATGGTATGCCTGATGCATAATCCTGGCAAGGGATCCCCAACCCCAACTGGTCATTTTGCTCCCCCTTCTTGTCCTTTTGAAGTGATTCAGTTGGATTATATCCACATGGACAGGTGCAACAATCTTAAGTATGTCCTAGTGGTAGTATGTGCCTTTTCAAGATGGATTGAGGCATACCCATTAAAGGATAACACTGCCATGTCCACTGCCAAAATCCTCCTCAAAGAATACTTCCCTAGGTATGGTATGCCACGGATTGTTTGGTCAGACAACGGAAGTGAGTTTGTAGGGAAAGTTATGAAGAGTGTGTGTGCAGGTCTAGGAATTGTACAAAAATTCCACAGTGCGAACCATCCACAGTCAGCAGGTTTGGTGGAAGGGTACAATGGCACCCTGAAGCTGAAACTTGCGAAAATTCAAGCTTCCACTGGTCTCTCTTGGCCAGACGCACTGCCTCTAGCTTTACTGTCCACCAGAGCGACTGTACATTCTCGAGTAGGGCTTAGCCCATATGAGATTGTGTTCGGCCGCCCTGCTAATGTTTGGGGAGTCCCTAGGCCAAAGGAATTCAGACAGATAGAATACCCAATGTTGATTGATTACCTTCATGATCTGACTGCTAAACTGAGCCTTATTCATCAACAGGTATTCAAATCCTTGCCTAAACTGCCGGAGAGTCCAGGTCATACGTTGAAACCCGGCGACCAGGTTGTAGTGCGGAACTTTGAACGCACTCGAAACCTTCAGCCAAGATTCGTGGGCCCGTTCCAGGTCCTCCTCGTAACCAGAACTGCAGTACGCCTAGCTGGCAGGAAAAATTGGGTGCACGCCAGCCACACGAAGCGTGTCCCTCTTCCACTCCCCTATGACAACTGGGTTAGACGAGGAATTGGTGTATCCGAAACAGAACCTGTTCCTAGGCACATCCCTTTCAGTGATGCAGAGTACCTAACGGACCATCCACGAACTGAAACGCAGAACTTTGACACCTCAGCAGAAACCACTCCTTTGAATCCTGAACCGAGCATTGTACAAAGTGAACACTTGTCGCCTGTGGAATCGAACATTTCTGCACCTGTGGACCAGCTATTTCAAGACCAAACAAGACCTGGAAAGTACAGATATAATCTACGTTCTCATGTTATGAACTAATGACATTGCATTATTGCCCTTCTGTTTAAAGACTGTAAAACTGTTTTGATCATACTGCATTCCAGTCAATCAGGAAGTTTGCTAGAATTTTTATTTTTTTTATTTTTATGTTTCTTTCACCTTGCCATCTGGGTTACCGTAGGGTCGTAACGTGTGCCTTGTTTTAATTTACAGGGAATCAGACATTAGGTCGGTTTCTTCTGTTTGTCTTGGGAACCCCCAGGATAGACAGAGGTAAGTTTCTAACAGGTACAAACCATCCGTTGCGAACGGTTGTAGAAGATGGAGCTTCCTGAATTACGACGGGTTAAAGTCATAAATGTGCACAAGACAAAACTATATGACATATTGTACAGTAAATGTTTCCTAATGCAATGTGCTCTGACACTTCTGATTGTTTTTATAACTCTGATAGGCGGAATTATTTTTGGTATTCAATTGATCTTTGCACCTGTTATATCTACAGTATCTCCCCATATTTCTGTTTCCCCAACTATTGGTGCTATTCACTCTTTCCACCCTTTTCCTGCCCATGAGCAAGCTCGACGCTCTGAGTTTATAAATAACACTTTCATTCAGCTCTTGCACCAACATCAACTAGTGGTTAACACAACAAACTGCTGGGTATGTGGCCTGATACCACATACCATGGACAAGGGCATCCCTTATTTGGTTCTGCCTTTCAGTTATAATGGATCATTCTGGGCATTTCAAACCATGTTCGCCTATGCTCTAGAGACCTACCCTCCACGACCTCCGCGTTCCACCCGGTATAACTCTGCTAATAGAGCCTTGGTAAAAGGAATCACTGATATGGTGAGAGATGTCACTAATACTCCGTACATTCCCAAGGATGAGTTGCGAGTTTACATGGGGTGGAACATTACAGAATATGGCATCACTCTGGGTGAGAACAAACGTAAGAGCTCAACTCCGATCTGGGTCGTACCCCACCAAGGTCAGGTCTGTTTGCAAGGGAATGGGAGGAATCCGAAAGCTCGACTGGGGAAGAGTGACTGTATTGAAGCGTACGTGTTCCCGTCACAATCTTCCCCTGCATTCTTAGCCGCTAAGGGTACCTATTTTGTTTGTCAAGACAGAGCATATACATGGCTGCCCGCTGACTTCTCAGGCTCATGTCATATCGCTCAACTGTTACCTCCGACATACACTGCTGCACCGGATTATCACAAAACGAGAGTTGTGAGAGGTATATTCAGTAAAGAGGATACTGCTGGCCAAGAAGCAGGAGACTTTTTCAAAGGTTTCCTCCCGTTCTGGGGGCCTATGGTCAACAGTAGAAACCTGCGTCAACTAACACGAGTAGTTGAATCCACCATTATCGAAACTACAGGTGCCCTTAGTAACCTGACAGCTGAGCTTCAAGCGGATCGCCTCATGACGTTACAGAACCGTATGGTTCTTGACGTGTTACTTGCAGATCGAGGTGGGGTATGCAAAATGATCCAATCAAGTTGCTGCGTTTTTATCCCAGATAATGCGCCAACAGTGTACAAGGCCATCTCTAAGTTACACAAAATCTCCGACTCCATTCACGTAGAGGAAGGTGACTGGTCACTAATGGGATGGTTCTGGAATCTGTTATCTGCATGGGGGTGGAAGGTTCTAATGGTCATTGGTGTTACGTTGGTATTTTTATTCTCGTGCTGTCTCATTATTCAGTGTGGCCCTGCCTTATGTAGCGTTTGTGTTTCATCATGCGTAGGAAGACCACCTGTTTTCAGAGATACGCCACGGGATAGAGTAATGCTACAACAACATATCAGTGACCTGATGAACATAGAACTGGACTCTGACATAGAGTGAGTTGTTGCCTATGTAAGGGCAAAAGGACGGTCTGAGGTTCTGTAGCGATCCAAACCCGTGAATACGGTATCATAGTACTGACACGATTTTGGTACCAATGAACCGCAAATGATCCATTGTATACGTGACAGTGTTTTCGCTGCGCAACTAGCACGAATTCACTGGAAACTAGGGCATTCTCTCTAAAAGTCACGACATCCATTTTAGTTACGGCATCCATCTTGTTTCTTGCCCTCACATAGTCAATGAACGGACGATGACCCCGGCAGAGTCACCTTGTTAAGGACACGTAAGCTCGAACCCGAGAAAGGCTGACGCTGCATGACTAGGCAGAACCAAGCTGCCTCCCTTGCCTGAGGCCAGTCCTGCTATACTGGTTCTCGTGGCCGTTGTCCTGACTGAAAGGCCGAAGACGATTGCCCTGCCCGTTTATGATCCATAAACACCTCTTATCCTACATTTCAATCCTTTGCACCTGGCACTGCTCCTTTCCTTCTGGGCTTTTACAATGGGGAGGTTACGATTTTTATGGTGGGGAGGATCGGGCGAAGAATGAAAAACTGTCGAGAGGACCTGATCGAATACCGAAAACCTACAACTAATCATTGTTTGATGTTTATTTATTATCTGTTTGGGATACCGGGTTGGGCATGAGAAATATTCGTGTAATGTTGCCCCAAGACATTTTTCTTGTATTTACGAAACAACCCACTTAATGCAATTCGAACAGTCTCCTAGATTCTGCCTCTGTGTGGTTCCTATGATTTCTGTATCCCTGCAGTAAATAAACCTTGGTCTTTGACGCCGCCATTGAGAAGCCCGTGTCTCTGTTTGTTTGTGCACCGGGACAGGGGGAACTCAGGGGTCTTCGGGTGTTGTTTCCCTGACACCTCTGGACTCTTAAAAGTCCAGAACCTCAACACCCACACACATTAGCGCCACTTTACAGAGTTTGTCAGTGAAAGCGCTACTTTCTTTTTATCTTCTTTCTTTGAACAACAATGTTTTCCCAGGGTGGGTAAGTGCGCCATTCCTAAAGGGACTGCAATACCTGGTTGATGTGTAGAGTGGAAACGTTTAATATGATCGTTTTCAACTTTTTAATTATTTTAGCTTATAAAATGCGGCTCTGTGTTTGGGGATGTGGTCTTTTTTAAACCAAACTGCATACATTTTGAAAGGATATAAGCAATGGACATTGAAAGGGGTCCCTTGCTGGTCCTGTAGCCATGTCTTGAACTTTTCAGGCAAAATCACTTACTGATTTCTGAATAATGAGTTTAAAACCGTTAAGGTAACCATGTTTTTTTCTGATTACAGTTCACATGCTTTGCTTATTCTTGCATTCCCTATGAGTGTTTGCTTTTTCCAGGGTGTTATTCATTTTTTTTCAGACAGCATTTTACTGTTGTCTAGTGCATAATTTGAATTTAGTCGCAGCACAATTGAGTTGTGCTGAAGGCAGTGCGAGTTTCTCTCAGTGGGGCAGTATGGTGTAAATAAATGTGGAAAAATACTAGCTGTAGCGTCGCCTTTTGCTTGTGGCAAAAATAAATATGGATAAATACAGAAAAAAAGCCCCAAAAATAAATATGGATAAATACAGACGGAAATGGCAAAAAAATAAATACCATAAAACCGGGAGCCCTAATTATAATATACCCACCTCAAACAGGTTCGATGTCTTTTATGAGCAAAATGGTCTGGAGGGGGTTGATTGACTGTATGCTGTATCAGCCACACCTACGCTTACTGATTCTATGCTAAGTAACCCTGCCCACGGTGATATTACTCCCCCCCCAATTACCGAATCAGATAGTAATAATCTCGCAGAGCCAGATGCAGACTTTTTAATAGTTAGCCCCGTATCAGTCGATCACGAGTTCATTAGTACATTGCATTATCAGCCTGAAGTTTCTAATTTTTATCCAGCTCATGTAGAATTAAAACCCTCTACAGCAGAAACCACGGGAGCTATAAACACTGAACAACCAGACCGGTTATTAGAACCTATTATCACCGAGGCTGCCACTGATATAGAGAATGGTGATGTTTGTAATGCGAGTCTAGTCTCCTGGAACATAGCAGGTCTGGTTGATAAAATATGTGACTCTGCCTGGTTGGCATTTGTTAAACAATATGCAATTATATGCCTCCAAGAGACATGGCTGGAAGAAACTAATGCCTTCATTGAAGGATACCAAAGCTTCCTTAGGCCAGCAGCCCCCTCAGCCAGTGGCAGGGCAAAGGGGGGCCTGGCTATTTTTATTAATTTGGCTTTTTCTTGTGATATAATTAATCAACAATATGTAAACAGACATATTCAAGTGCTCGAACTGAGGAGAGGCAAACATGCTCTGACTCTAGTTAATTTTTATAATGCCATATCCAGTCAAGGGGAGTGTAACATATTGTTATTGTAAGAAATGCTGAAAGAAGGAGCAGGCACATTGCCATGTAAAGTATTGATCGTAGGAGATTTCAATGTACACCCATGCGGTGACCCTCGAGATACCCCTATGGGATCTCTGGGGTGTAACAGCATGGATGGTTTCCATTTTGATCATACTAGGCGTGGATCTCACCTCAATGATTTGCTGAATGAAAATAACTTGTTTGTAGCTATGTCACTGGTTCCTGAGTCTAAAGTTTATGATGTTGCAACATTTAAAGGCTCAGGTTATGGGTCTTTTATAGATCACATATTATTATCTGCCGACCTTGCCAATCAGACCTCTAGTTTTACTATCCAAACGAACATCTACAGTGATCACAACCCCCTTACCATTAAATTGAACGGGGGTGTATTTGAACAACGAAAACACTGTGAAGATCGGGGAAGTTTAAAAAGTACAAATCGTAAACGTCGTCTGAAATGGCATTTGGTAAACCAAGAAAATCTTTATAATGAAATAAACAAGTCATGTGGTGGGGAACTAGCGGCCTGTGTATCAACACTTATGTCCCCAGAGCAAATTTGAGCTATTTTTGAAGGTGTAGTGTTAATAGTAGGTTCTATGTTATCAGTTCCAGTGAAGGGGCAAGTTAGAAACAATCCTAAATGGTTTGACCATACATGCTCCATGGCAAGCAGAGATTTAAGAAAGGCGTTAAAAATCAAACCTAGAGATTCAGTTCATATTAAAAATCTCTGATTGATTTATAAAAAATCACTTGACAAACGGAAAAAGGAAATTAAGGCCTGTACCTGGGAGTCTCTGCTTGATCCCTCAGTCCTGGGTAATAGCAGTAAATTCTGGGAAATTGTCAACAAACCTTTGTTTGACAACCCAAGTGATACTGCAATAGGTACTAACATCCCAGAGGCGGACTGGGTCACTCACTTTAGTGTAATTTTTAAAAGCTATGAACAACAGACCGATCATGACCTTTTAATCCCAAAGGAGAATTCTCCATGTTTTTCAGTCAACGAAGTAGAAAAGGCTATCCAAGGGTTAACTGGTAACAAGGCACCAGGTCCGGATGGATTGCCCCCGGATCTTTTTAAATCTTGTATCTCATTATGGGCCCCCGTTCTCACGAAAGTAATAAATGCAGCTGCAACCTTCGGGTGTCCAAAGTCGTGGGGGCAATCGACTATTGTTCCCGTGTTCAAAAAGGGCGATCGTAGCAGCCCGTTATGCTACAGGCCAATATCTTTAATTAATTCTGTAGCAAAAGTGGTAGGAGGAGTAATTTTGAACAGGCTAACAACATGGGCAAATGAGTTTAATGTTATATCCTCAATACAATATGGCTTCAGACCTGGTCACTCAACAGTAACCCAGTGTCTGAACCTATATCTGATTGTAGGTAAATACACCTTGGCCCGGCAGGGAACTATTCATATGGCTTTTATGGACCTATCATCCGCTTTTGATTGTGTGGATAGAGGTAAATTATGGGACATAATGCTAAAGATGGGCGTTGAGCAGAATTTAATTCACGTATTGGCTGATTTGCACTCAGATACAAGAGCTAATGTCCGCTACTCTCAAGACCTGAAAGTGACAGGGGACATAAGAATTAATCAGGGTGTTCGTCAAGGATGTATCCTGGCGCCATGCCTCTTCAACCTGTATATCAACGAGTTGGAGGATTACCTGTTAAGAACAGGCGCGGATTACCCCTATGTAGGCCGAAAAGGTGTTCCAGTTCTGCTCTACGCGGACGACGCCGTCCTTATCTCAAGGACAGCAATTGGCTTCATTTTATGATTTTATGGAGTCTCGAGGCCTGAGCATCAATAACTCAAAGTCCTATGTTATGAAAATAGGCCAAGGGTCGCGAAAACCTAATTCTTTCGTCATAAATGGGGAAAAAATTCCAAATTCCAAAACCTTCTCATACCTCGGGGTCCTTCTCGATGACCAACTATCATGGGGCCCAGCTGTTGTTAAAAAGAAGGGCGAGGTAACACGTGTCAATGCAGCCATACTTGGCTTTGCAAGAAAAATGGGCAATAGCCCGGTGGCTGCCTTGCTTAAACTATATCAAGCCAAGAGCGTTGCCATTGCCTGCTATGGTAGCGAGCTTCGGGGCTATAGTCAGACGCGAGACCTGGAGGCCGCAGAAAACAATTTTTTAAAGAAGGTATTGAGGCTGCCAAGGGGATCCGGAAACTTCTCGGTACACGAGGAGTTAGGTGTACCCTTTCTTAGTGATAGGATGGCAGCAAATCCCCTATTATGTTGGTTGAACTCTTGGCTAAACAACGATATACCTCTTACTCATGCTATATTAAAAGAGGCCTTAACCTGGGATGGTAGGTTTAAGGTCCCGTGGTTGAGGTATATTAACGACCGGCTTACTGAAATGGGACGGCCGGATCTGTTCTCAATCCCAAACTCCATAACTAAAGCAGATGTTACTTTCGTGAAAAAAACATTTATGTCAACTAGGTATCTCGCCCGGGAGGAGGTTGAGATGTTGAAAGACAGTGTTAGGAAACATGTCCTACTTAAAACATGTCTACAAATGGAACCGTATTTATCATGGCCTATGTCTGGCTATGAACGAGGAAGAGGGAGCCCCGGAGACGCCACGATTAAGGTAAGTCTCTTTACTTTAATTTATTTTACATTGCGGATATGATTTAAAAGGAGGGCGGGCGGGAGGTGGGTGGCGGGCAGCAGGCAGCTACGCTTCGCCCTGGTGTGTGCGTAGCGCTGCCTGCTTCGCCTACTTCGGAAAGTGCGAAGCAGGCAGCTCTACGTACACTACGTGGGCGAAGCGTAGTGCTACGCCCGGGGTTACTAAATAGTAAAATTCCCTTTTATCAGCAGTGTCGCAACTCAGTTTCCTGTGATTAATTACATTTCCTTTCCTTTGTTTCACCAAACATCCTTCGGAACCAATCACTGCATATTTTCCATCATTGATGTTCTCTGTAGTATTCCGTTTAAAAGTGTAGTTTTGCAGCACTTCATAGAGACACATGTTCTCAAGATGATGACTTCTGTTTGGGTAATATGTGTCCAACATAATCGTTTTCAAAATATCTGTACTTTCTGGTTCTTTTTCTGCTAAATATTCAATTTCTTGAACAGATTTCAGTACCCGATTTCGCATTGCTGCAAGACCTAGACTCACCCAAATGATTCTTCTACTTTTGGAGTATAGACTTGCAGATGATAACCGATCTGAGCATTCATATGCTCCAATTGCAGGATGCGATAACATCTTCAAACTGAAACTGTATAATTTCTTACTTAGAGTCTTCTCGTGAGAAATCTCTTCCCACATTTCTTTCAATTCCGTCTTTGCTGATTTAGTAATGTAGGACGTTACATATCGAGCAACAGCAATGGAATTGTCCACAACATACTGAATATCCATGTTAGCGTTCCACGTGGATAAAAAAACTGGATTGTAGTCATTTATGTATTTTGACTCTTCGCTTCTTCTTAAGTTGTAGGTATTTTTCGGGGACTTTCTTGTGATGGTATGTCGCATAGCTGACATAAAACTGTTCACTCTTCCTTTGGATAATACAGGACGTGGAAATCCAAAACGACATTTGGTATAGAACTTATCCTTAGACTTGTACTTTCGTCAACAGTATTTTCCACATCTATGGCTTTGGAATTGTAAGACTTGTTGTTTTAAGTTTTTATCTTCTCTGCTATTGGTTACAGCACATGTGGCATAATCTTCAATGAAAGACAAAACAGTATCATCTGAATCTGTTCCAAATTTGGGGGCGTCCTTGATCCATATCAACATATGTATATGAGGAGAACCTCTTGCTTGATACTCCTTTCTCCAAAACAACTCCACAACTTCTCCAAGAGGAGGATTCTTTTTCTTGCAGATGAAAGACATCATAGCTTCAAATCTATGATTGAAATATCTGCATACATCAACAGGATCCAAAGAGCACAATTCTCTAGGTGTCTTGTATTCAATATTTTTTATATTGGAATTTGCCTCTCGAAGAAATTCAAGTAAATCATCCCAAGCATACTCAGCACAGCTTAGTGTAACAAACCATGTAGGAGTTCCTAAGTCCCGTAGCATACATTTCAGTTCTCCATGACGACGGTACCAATATTCATTAGTCTCACGCTGACATGCCATCAGATTAATCAACTGAGATTCTAAATGATCATCTCTCTGATGCACTTTATCCATAAAATACTTTGCAGTTACATTTTGCAGATGCATTCCAGTTTTTAAAATGTGATTTACTGCATATGAGAGTCCAGACAAGTCACTTTCAAACAGAAGATGAAACATATAAGGGATACATTGTCGAAATCTTGGATCTTCTGCATATAATCTTGTTGTCCGATATTCAGATGCAGGAATCTGCACAGGACGTTCATCATATCATCCACCTTTTCCTGTTGGAAACAACTGCGGGAAACAACGAGCTTCCAAGCTCTCTTCCCATACACTCATGGGACTTCCTCTTGCTTTTTTAATTTGGAACAACTCAGTCGTATTCCCCATCACTTCTTTGGAATGAAGTGGATGTACACTGTAATGTTCATAGATTTCTTCACATCTGGACATGTCCACTTTTTCAATTTGTCCACTTAATGTTTCAGTATCTTCTGCTAAATCTATTTCTTCATCTCCTACAAACACATTTCTGTAGTACTCATTATTTTTTATCAGATACAATGTTGCCTTTTGCATTTTTCTAACATCCACTGACTCTTGCCAGATTTTCTTATTCTTAGTAGGAACACCATTAACTAGAATGACTAGTGGTTCATTTTCTGCATGGTCTACACCAATAGTTTCAATATTTTTCTTTAAATCTAACAGTAAATATACAACTCTTCCTTTCAATCCTCTTTGTAAGTCTGATGGAGGCAATTTACCTGTTTTAGGCTCCATCCGAACAATAGCCTGAAATGGGTGCACACATTGAATGAGAATAGACTCATAGGTATTTAAATCTATCAGCTCTGGAGGAATAGCAACCAACTCTAGATTATTATGAACAGCTCTAGCAGGCATTTTATTCTCAACTAATTTGTTATAACAATATTTGCAAATACGCTGCTCAGATCCCAAATCAAAACAATCCTCTACCAACAAATAAGTTGCAAATTCCTTCCACTATCATTATTTTCTGTTTCACTTTTTAAAAACAGATTGACACTCCTAGTCTGATTTTTAAAGCGAGTTCGCCGACAACAAATACAAGAAACAATTGGTCTTTCACCTGAAATGACCTTAAATTTTGTGATTTGATCTTCAAAATTTTGTGTAATCATGGGTTCTACATTGTCTTCAACATTTTGTTCTACTAATGTGTCAGTTTTTGCACTCTCTTGCTGAGGACCAAAGTAACAAAACTAATATCATCACAAACCTTCTTCACATCTGATACTGACCCACGCAAAAGAGCACTGTTCAACTCATTTAACTTTAGTGCTGGACTTTTCGCATAATACAATCTTCTCACTAACTTCCGCATTTGAGTATGATGTACTGCCAACATCCTGAAATGGAGAAAAACACTTTGACAAACTTTCCTAGAAAGACAAGCCAGAGAATGACCTTGCAAACCAGTATTTTTTCTCACTCTGCAAGCGTCTAGTCCTTGAAACACCTTAATCTTTTGTTTAACACTTTTTTTACTATATGCTCATAAGAAACTACATAATTTATCAATAGATTCTTGTCGTACACTACAAATACTACTGCAATCCCAAGTGTACACAGGGTGTTTAGGACGTCTCCCTAGACCTTCATCAGCTATCACTTCTTTTGCATTTCTTTCAACCATTTTCTCTTTGTCAATTGGACAACCATTTCTAACCTCATAACCTCGACCACTGGTGTCAACTGCATGCAAAAAATGATTGCTCTGTAAATAACCCTCTTAATTAAAGAAAGACTCTGAACTTGAACTGTGTTTCCATTCTCCCAAAAAAACTGCACAAAATTTTTTGGCGTTCATTAAATGGATTGGTTTATCTAGTAATCAAATTATGTTTAATACTAAAATGAATAGTTTTATTTTTACTTCAAAAACCTTTTCAGGGGAGGAGCCTAGCGCGTGATCAAGATGGCCGCGTGAGCTCAGAGCTCCCGAGACCCTCGCTCCCTCCGGCAAATATCCTGTGAAGTATCCTGTTTTTAACACCTGGAATATTGGAGGCGAGCCGTTGCTGAGGTGATCGTCGCTGTCCGGACTGAAATCGCTCACCGGAGGCCGAAGTTGTGCCACATGGAAGGTTGCGGCCTACTCCCCGGAAGATGCCCGGGGCTTGCGCTGGCATAGTGCCCGAGCACTAATTGAACAACAGCGGCCGTGTGAGGGGCGAGCCATCGGGAGGACGGTGTCATCACTTTCGCTTTCGCTTTCGCTTTCCTGTCTTCATCGCGCCCTGGCCTGGGAGTGAGTCGCGCCGGTCACTTGTTGCATGGTCGTCTTCTCTGGATGGGCAAGGGGACTGTTTCCGCAGCAGATCATGATGTTGGCCAAATCGGAAGCCGAAAAACAGAAGCCCAAGAATACCAGTCGGGGAGGATACACCCAAACCAACAACATGGATCGTTATGCCCAGCAGAAGGGGTCACCGGGCGGATCGGGACGGCCACTGGAAGCCTTGAAAGATGGTTTGCCCCCCGCCACGGAACCAACCCTGCAGGATATCATGGGGGCCATCGAGGGGATGCAGTCCTCTATCGGGCAGCAATTCGAGACCCTGGCACATAAAGTGGACACAATCTCGATCGACGTCAACTTAATTCGGGCAGACCTGGGGAAAACTAATGAGCGGGTTCAGTCCTTGGACCTTAAAACCTCTGGCCTCATGGGAGATGTCTCTGACCTGCAGCTGGAAGTCCGTAACTTGAGGACCGCAAACGACTTCTTTGCCCGACGGCTGGAGGACTTTGAAGGCCGGGCACGGCGCAATAACGTGCGCATTATTGGGGTCCCGGAAAACTCGGAGGAACAGTCGGTGGACCTGTTCGTGGAGGACTTGGTGGTAAACCATCTGGCGCCCAAAGGCCTCAGTAAGTTCTTTACTGTTGAACGGGCCCACAGAGTCCCTGGTGTGAGGCTCAAGGTAGGGGCCCCTCCGAGACCGATTGTCGCCAGGATCTTTAATTTCAGGGACCGCGACGCCATTCTACAAGCATCACGAGTGTCCGGCTCGATGACTTTCCAGAACACCACAGTGAGTTTTTATCCGGACTTTACCCAGGTGGTGCAGAAGCAAAGGCAGAGCTTCCTGGCGGTTAAGAGAAGGCTAAGAGAGATGGGACTGAAGTACGCCATGCTCTTCCCGGCCAGGTTGCGTGTGGTGTATGAAGAGCGGACTTTCTTTTTTGAATCACCGGACATGGTCGGAGACTGGCTGGACACATTGCCCCAACGACGGACTAGCGGGGAACATGCCGGTGGAGCAGAAGGTGGCCGTGATGAACAAGAGTGAGGACTCGAGTGCTAGATCATTTTGATTTTGCCCAGGACAGTGACTCACAGATTTCGGTTCCTCCGGGAGGGTGGTAGCCCGGGGGGCGGCGGGGGAATGAAGGGAGCTTTTTCCTCCTCTGGGGTTCTTTTTGTAGATTAGTCTTTGAATAGGACGACAGGCACACTGCAAGTTGGGGGGGCTTTTTAAGCTTACGCAGGGGTGCAGGGTGGGGGGTGGAATGGGGTTGTTAAAGTGGTTGTTGTTGGTTTTTTGTTTTGCAAGGCGTAGTGATGCAAGCTTCTGTAGCTCGAGTGCGGTTCTACGGGGGGGGGTGGAGGTCTCCTTACATTTCGGGATGGGGGTAGGGGCTTAAAGATACTCAGTTGGAATGTTAACGGCTTAGGGGATCGTATTAAGCGAGGGATTGTCCTGCAATTTCTGAAGCGATGCTCCCCTGATATAGTTTTATTGCAAGAGACGCACTTGATAGGTAACACGTGCTACGCACTCAACAGGAAGGGCTACAAATTCGTTGCACACTCGGGGTTTTCCTCGGGCTCTAGAGGGGCTGGAATACTTGTCAGGGCCTCGCTGCCGTTTGAGGTTGACTCCACCACTGTTGATGATAGGGGGCGATTTGCGGCTGTGGCGGGGAGGTGGGAGGGCAGGACGCTGGTCCTGGTTTCGGTTTATGTCCCTCCTGCGCTGCAGCCCTCCACATTTGCGGACCTGGGGAGGGCTCTGTTGGATCTCCCAGAGGGAATGTTGGTGGTGGGTGGTGACTTTAATGCGGTTGGCTCCGGATTGCTTGATAGACACCCGCCAAGAAGCTCTGGGGGGGCGCAGAAATGGCTTTCAGACTTTGTGGATACCCTTGGTCTGGTTGACTGTTGGAGACTGCTGCATCCCACTCAGCGGCAGTACACTTTCCACTCTGGGGCGCACGGCAGTCTCTCTAGAATTGATTATGTGCTTACCTTGGCTGCACACGCCTCCTTTGTGTCCGAGGCTAGGCACATGGCTAGGGGTATTTCTGACCATTCACCGGTGTGGATCTGTATGGATGTTGGTAGAGGAGTGGGGGGCAGGGTGGCTCCGATTAACCCCTGGTATCTCCGTGACCCTAAGACTCGTAGCGCGGTGCTGAAGGCGGTCGATCGCTACTTCCAGGAAAATCTAGGCTTGGTCACGTCTGCGGTGTCTTTGTGGGAAGCGTTTAAAACTGTGCTGAGAGGAGAGGCCCTTTCCTTGATAGCGGCAGCCAAACGTCGGAGGGATGCGGAGGTCGCTCAGATCGAGGCGGAGATAGCAGCTCTAGAGTTGGTTTTGGAGGAGGAGGTTACGGCAGCAGCGCTGCAAAAATTGAGCCTTAAGCAGTCGGAGTATAAGGCCCTGGTGACGAATGCGGCCAAAGCCCTGAGTAGGGAGCAGCAGGGGCGACTGTACGATGTTGGGGACAAGGCCGGGAAATTAATAGCGTGGCTGGATAAAAAAGAGCGGGTCAATCGTGTGGTGCCGGAACTAGTAACAGAGGGTGGCGTTATTGTCACTGAGCCGGATGGCATAGTCCAGTGCTTCGCAGATTATTTCCGCACGGTCTATACCTCTGTGTCAGACAGGCCGGTGGAGGACTCGTGTGAACTTCTGCGCGATCTGGCTCTGCCTTGCCTCTCTGACATAGACAGGGAAGATCTAGACGGTGACATCACAGCTGACGAAGTCGCGGGTGCTATCCGTTCACTGCGCCCGGGCAAGGCCTCGGGCCCGAATGGCCTGCCAATTGAGTTCTATAAACTCCGGCCGGACAAGATCGCTCCACATCTGCGAGCTATGTTTGTAGAGGCGCGGGAGACGGGATGCCTTCCATTCGACCAACGCCTGGCGACAATTGTGGTCATACACAAAGATGGCAAGCCCAGGAATAAATGCAGCTCATATAGGCCGATTTCGCTACTTAATGCCGAGCCGAAAATCCTCACTAAAATACTGGCCAACCGTTTGATCAGGGTGATCGGGGACCTGATCCACCCGGACCAATCCGGTTTCATCCCGCACCGTAACACTGCGTTGAACCTTAGGCGCATCCACGGCGTGCTCGCAAGGACGGGGACGCTGCGGGAGTCGACCATTGTGGCTGCACTTGACGCCACGATGGCTTTTGACACGGTAGAGTGGGCATATCTGTGGGCTGCACTTGCAAAATTCGGCTTTGGACCTGGCTTTGTTGGCTGGGTGAGACTACTGTATGAAGGACCCTTGGCTAAAGTCGCGGTCAATGGTAGGGCGTCCCGTCCGTTCGAGCTGGGGAGGGGCACCAGGCAGGGTTGTCCCCTGTCGCCGTTGTTGTTTGCTCTCGCTCTTGAACCGCTGGCGGCATGGATACGATGGCACCCAGACATAAGGGGGATCCGATGGTCACCAGATCATGAGGACTGCATTTCTCTTTTTGCCGATGACATTTTGCTATACCTCACTTCACCCAGGAAGTCTCTCATAGTAGTCTGTGACATTTTGACTTCTTTTGGTAGGAACTCGGGTCTCAACATTAAATGGGGTAAGTCGTATCTGTATGCCCTGAGTGGAGACGCCCCTGTTCTCCCGCGGAATTGCTCGATCCAGATCGCCCGGGAGGGCTTTTTGTATCTAGGGATCTATATCTCCACCGATCCAATTGTTCGATATGAGAGAAACCTGCTCCCTCCATTGACGCGCCTGCGGGGGGATGTGGTGGGCTGGCGGCGGTTGCCGCTTTCCCTCCTTGGCCGTGCCGCGCTGTTCAAAATGATGTCTCTTCCCCGTTTTCTCTATGCCCTGCAGAATACCCTGGAGCTGGTCCCGGCCAGCTATTTTCGGGAGGTCGAGAGCCTCCAGCGCTCGTTGCTGTGGGATGGCCGACCGCGTATAGCTATTGCAAAGCTGACCCTTCCGTGGTACGATGGGGGTATCGCGCTTCCTGACATTAGAAGATACTATTGGGCCTCTCAGTTGAGTGCGATCAACCATGGAGTCTACGGTCCGGCGCTGAGCCCCGGCTTCGCTATTGACCGGTGGTTGCTGCGCGGGGGTAATTACTTTAGAGCACTCTACTCCAGGTCAACGGATGGGTCCCTCACGGGGCAAACCAAGGTGGCGGTGCACGTGTGGAAGGCAGTTACGAACTCGCTGGGTTGGAAGGATAGGCTCACCCTCGCTACTCCGCTGTTTGACTCCGATATGTTGGGGAAGGGGAACAACCTTTACAACGCAACTTTTACAACGCACTACACTTACAACGCATTTTTTACAACGCAACATCCACTACAACGCATTCCATTACATAGCATGACACTACAACGCATTTTTAAAAACTACCTTTACAACGCATTCCATTACATCGCATACTACCTTTACAACGCATACCATTACAAAGCATAATATTACACTACACTATCCAACACTTACCCTACTGTTGCACCCCCTGGAGTTAGAATAGTAATTTTTACCCCTATACTATCCAACACTTACCCTACTGTTGCACCCCCTGGCGTTAGAATAGTAATTTTTACCCCTATACTATCCAACACTTACCCTACTGTTGCACCCCCTGGAGTTAGAATAGTAATTTTTACCCCTATACTATCCAACACTTACCCTACTATTGCACCCCCTGGAGTTAGAATAGTAATTTTTACCCCTATACTATCCAACACTTACCCTACTGTTGCACCCCCTGGAGTTAGAATAGTAATTTTTACCCCTATACTATCCAACACTTACCCTACTGTTGCACCCCCTGGAGTTAGAATAGTAATTTTTACCCCTATACTATCCAACACTTACCCTACTGTTGCACCCCCTGGAGTTAGAATAGTAATTTTTACCCCTATACTATCCAACACTTTCCCTACTGTTGCACCCCCTGGAGTTAGAATAGTAATTGTTACCCCTATACTATCCAACACTTACCCTACTGTTGCACCCCCTGGAGTTAGAATAGCAATTTTTACCCCTATACTATCCAACACTTACCCTACTGTTGCACCCCCTGGAGTTAGAATAGTAATTTTTACCCCTATACTATCCAACACTTACCCTACTGTTGCACCCCCTGGAGTTAGAATAGTAATTTTTACCCCTATACTATCCAACACTTACCCTACTGTTGCACCCCCTGGAGTTAGAATAGTAATTTTTACCCCTATACTATCCAACACTTACCCTACTGTTGCACCCCCTGGAGTTAGAATAGTAATTTTTACCCCTATACTATCCAACACTTACCCTACTGTTGCACCCCCTGGAGTTAGAATAGCAATTTTTACCCCTATACTATCCAACACTTACCCTACTGTTGCACCCCCTGGAGTTAGAATAGTAATTTTTACCCCTATACTATCCAACACTTACCCTACTGTTGCACCCCCTGGAGTTAGAATAGTAATTTTTACCCCTATACTATCCAACACTTACCCTACTGTTGCACCCCCTGGAGTTAGAATAGTAATTTTTACCCCTATACTATCCAACACTTACCCTACTGTTGCACCCCCTGGAGTTAGAATAGTAATTTTTACCCCTATACTATCCAATACTTACCTTAAATGCAATTTAATATTATGCGTTGTAATGGTATGCGTTGTAAAGGTAGTATGCGATGTAATGGAATGCGTTGTAAAGGTAGTTTTTAAAAATGCGTTGTAGTGTCATGCTATGTAATGGAATGCGTTGTAGTGGATGTTGCGTTGTAAAAAATGCGTTGTAAGTGCATGCGTTGTAAAAGTGTGCGTTGTAACGACATACATCCGTTGGGGAAACTTTGGCACACGAAGGGATTCGAGAAATGGGACCTGATCGGGATATCCAGGGCGGGGGACCTGCTGGTTAAGGGACGAGTTAAATCGTTTGACGAGCTACGGACGGAGTACGATCTGGAGGGTACGGAATATTTCCGGTATGCACAGGTACGCCATGCTCTGCGGTCCGTCCTCGTCGAGGGGGAGACTGTGCCTGAGTCCTCTCCCTTGGAGGATCGGATCCTGGATGGCCATATGCCGGAGAGTACAATCTCCCTAATTTATTAGAAGCTTGTTAATGTCCGGACTGACCTCCTCCTAGGGGTGCGTGATCAGTGGACTAGGGACGGCCTTGAACTGGATGATGAGGACTGGCAGTATGCCATCTCCTCTCCTAAGGAGGTCGCGATCCCGGCACGACTAAGGCTGGTCCAGCTTAAGATACTTCATAGAGTCTATGTCACAGGGCCCCGACTGATTCATATGGGTTTCTCCGAGGATGGTTTATGTAAGAGGGGCTGTGGGATGGTGGGCACCTTCCTACATATCATATGGGAATGTGGTGTGATCGCGGAGTTCTGGAAGCAAATTCATGTTGTGATGCAGGAGGTCACGGGTATTGCACTGCTGCCAGAGGCACGGCGCTGTCTTTTGAATGTCTGGGGTCCTACTGACTATGATGCGGCGCAGACTCAATGGGTGACCCTAGGAAATATGGTGGCGAAGCGTGATATTGCGTGACTGTGGGGTTCTCAGAGACCACCCGCTATGGAAGCATGGATGGATAATATGGACTGGAGCATGTTTAGGTGTATAGTGCCCGGGGGAGGCCTAAGAAATGGCATAAGATTAAGGGTGGGCGTAGTTCGCGAAGTAGCACTTCGCGAAGCTACGCAAAGTGAAGTTCGCACTACGCGAGCTACGCGTAGCACTTCGCGAACTGCGTAGTAACATGTTCGCACTGTGCAAGATGTTGTTTTCAATGATTGCACAGTGCGGACAAGCAACCGGCACTGTGCAATCATTGAAAATGGCATCTTGCACAGTGCGAGCTGTAGTTTTCTGCTGCTCGAGTAGATTTTTACTCGAGCTTCAGTTTTCTCAACGCGAACTGGTAGTTTCTCATCGCGAGCGGTCGCGAGCATACGCGACCACTCGCAATGAGAAACCTGACCTTCTCGCGTTGGGAATCTCGCCGGGAGGTTTATTTTCCATGCTCGCGATCGCCAACTTGCAGTTGCTGATCGCGAACAAGGAAAAAGTCTCGCCGGGATGTCATTTTGCTTGCTCGCGGTCGCCAACTTGACGTTGAGGACCGCGAGCAAGCAAAAAATGACCGCAGCACTACGCAACACTACGCTACGCGTGTTCGCACTGTGCTACGTGCAGTTCGCGTAGTGCGAAGTAGCGCGAACTTCGCAAACTACGCGAGCGTAGCGTAGTGCTTCGCCCAGGCCTACATAAGATATGGGGACGATGGAACCAGTATAGGGGTGATATATGTCTGCCCCCGGCCACTGAACCGTTAGAGGAGCAACTTTCCCCCTAGCTTCACTTCCAACTTGGGATTTTCATGATGACTATATGCTAGAATGTTAGCGCCTCTGCTTCTCCCTCATCCACCTGACCGGTGGCTTTGTTCTGATTTTGGGAATGGGGCCGCGCCCCCATCGGGAACTGGCACGAGTTTATTGTGTATACTGCCTTGCTTGTGTTATTTATTTTAGGTTGTTTTAAAAAACGGAACCTTTGTTTTTTCCTGTACCAGAGCTATGGACACTTCCATGTGTTGTACTTAATTGGCTGCCGAACCTCCGGGATGTCGGCTGAATAGCTGTGTTCCAGACTGACATAAATAAAGGTTTTAAAAAAATAAATAAATAAATAAAAAAAAACCTTTTCAACAATGGTTTCAATATGCTTCTTCTTTTTATAAAATAGAGCTCTCTTTTTCTATTTCTTCACATCATTCAGCAAATTATGTACTACTCTCTTGTAAAATACTTTTTTGCGTATTTCTTTATACTGATTTTGCCTTCTTTTACCATACTTCGTCTCCTTTGACTGTCCATTTGCTTTTTTTGCTTTTCCTATTATTTTGAATATTTCTTCCAGTTGAAGCATTCTCAGAGGTTTCAGCATTCTGTACATTCTGTCTGGTCCTACAAACATTTTTAATAAATTGCTTTGTGATATTACCAGGAGATTTCTTCTTTTTAGCCACATTATGTTGTTCATTCAATACTTGTGGTTGATTTTTCTTCAAGTAACTGTCCTTTTTCTGTTCTTTTCTTTTTCTTACTTTGTCCGGCATGATTTCTCTATTTTAATGGTGATAAACAGTATCTGTAAAAATTAATCACAAATAAATGTATATTAATATCTTTATAAATTATACTTTTCTATTACTATACAAACATATTTTATATAAATACTAACTAAGAAATTATAGGCCTGAAGCACAAGTGTGACGGTGGTTAGACCACTACTTGCATAGTGCATACTACTTTGAAGCAGTTCATGCCCTAAAGCCTGCCTCACTGAAAGACTACATGCTTACTGACTAAATGATTACAGTACTATAAGGAGAGACACTGGGTGAATTCACAGTTGTTTGAATTTTACTTTATTGAATAGATCTCTACATGCTACTGAAAGACTCACTATGGGTTTGCAACAGCAGTCACAGTCTGTTTGCTGGAGTGTATGCATAGTGACTGTGGAAATGTAGGCCTGATGCACAAGTGTGAAACTGGTTAGACCACTACATACATAGTGGATAGTTATTTCAAACAGTCCTTGTGAAAAGGCATGCTTCACTGCATGAGTACCTGGGTACTGACTGAAACATTAGAGTAATGCAAGGAGAGTACCTGAATGAATCTTTTAAGGGTTTGGGTTTTTTTGCAGTGAAGATTAGTACATGGTGCCGGATGAGTCACTAGAGGAGTGCAAGGGGATTGACAGGGTGTTTGCTGGAAGTGTATGGATACTGACTGGCGAATTGAAGGTGTGAAAGACAAGTGTGTAGGTGGTTAGAGGCCCGCATGCATACTGGATAGGCGTTTGAATCAATCCATGTGCTAAGGCCTGCCTCACTCCATTAGTACTTAGATAGTAACTGAATGTTTAGAGTATCAAAGGAGAGTGCCTGGGTGAATTTATAAGTGTTTGGGTTTTGGCGCAGTAAATGGATTACTACATGGTGCTGAATGAGTCACTGAAGGAGTGTATGAGGAGTGACAGGGTGTTAGCAGGAACTGTATGAATACTGTCTGGGGTATTGAAGGTGTGAAAGACAAGTGTGTAGGTGATTAGAGGCCTGCATGCATAGTGGATAGACGTTTGACAGTCCATAAGCTATGGCCTGGTTCACTGCATGATTACCTGGGTACTGACTGAATCATTAGAGTACTGCAAGGAGAGTGCCTGGGTTAATCTTTTTAAGTTTTTGGGTTTTGGCGCAGTGGATAGATTAGTACATAGTGTCGGATGAGTCACTAGAGGTGTGCAAGTGGACTGAAAGAGTGGTTATTGGAGTTTATAGATACTGACTGGGAAATTGAAGGTCTGAAAGACAATTGTGTAGGTGGTTAGAGGTCTCCATGCATAGTGGATAGGCGTTTGAATCACTCCATGTGCTAAGGCCTGCCTCACTCCACTACTACTTGGATATTAACTGAATGTTAACAGTATTGCAAGGAGAGTGCAAGGGTGAATTTATATAAGTGTTTGGGTTTTGGTGCAGTGAATGGATTACTACATGGTGCTGAATGAGTCACTGGAGGAGTGTAAGAGGAGTGACAGGGTGTTTGAAGGAACTGTATGAATACCGACTGGGGTATTGAAGGTGTGAAAGACAAATGTGTAGGTGGTTAGAGGACTGCATGCATAGTGGGATAGGGGTTTGTAGCAGTCTATGTGCTAAGGCCTGCCTCACTCCATTAGTACTTGGGTACTGACTGAATCCTTCGAGTACTGCAAGGAGAGTGCCTGGATGAATCTTTTAAAGTTTTTAAGTTTTGACGCAGTGAATAGATTAGTACATGGTGCCAGATGAGTGACTAGAGGTGTGCAAGGGGAGTGACAGGGTGTTAATTGGAGTTTATAGATACTGACTGGTCAATTGAAGGTGTGAAAGACAATTTTGTAGCTGGTTAGAGGCCTACATGCATAGTGAATAGATGTTTGAGGTACTCCATGTGCTAAGGCCAGATTAACTTCATAAGTACCTGGGTACTGACTGAATCATTAGAGTACTACAAGGAGAGTGTCTCGCTGAATTTATAGGTGGTTGGGTTTTGGTGCACTCAATGGATTAGTTCATGATGTTGAATGGGTCACTGGAGGAGTGTAAGGGGACTGATAGGGTGTTTGCAGGAACTGTATGAATACTGACTGGGGTATTGAAGGTCTGAAAGACAAGTGTATAGGTGGCTAGAGGCCTGCATGCATAGTGCGTAGACATTTGATGCAGTGCATGTACTAAAGCTGGGTTCACTACATAAGTACCTCAATACTGACTCAATCATTAGAGTACATCAAGAAAAGTGCCTGGGTAAATGTATTACTGGTAGGGTTTTGGCGCAGTGAATGAATTAATACATAGTGCTGAATGGGTCACTGGAGAAGTGTAAGGGGAGTGACAAGGTGTTTGCGGGAACTGTATGAATACTAACTGAGGTATTGAAGGTGTGAAAGACAAGTGTGTAGGTGGTTAGAGGCCTGAATGCATAGTGGATAGGCGGTTGAATCAATCCATGTGCTAAAGCCTGCCTTACTCCATTAGTACTTAGATAGTAACTGAATGTTTAGAGTATTGCAAGGAGAGTGCAAGGGTGAATTTATAAGTGTTTGGGTTTTGGCGCACTAAATGGATTACTACATGGTGCTGAATGAGTCACTGAAGGAGTGTATGGGGAGTGACAGGGTGTTTTCAAGAACTGTATGAATACTGTCTGGGGTATTGAAGGTGTGAAAGATAAGTGTGTAGGTGATTAAAGGCCTGCATGCAAAGTGGATAGACGTTTGAAACAGTCCATGAGCTAAGGCCTGGGTCACTGCATGATTACCTGGGTACTGACTGAATCATTAGTGTACTGCAAGGAGAGTGCCTTGGTTAATCTTTTTAAGTTTTGGGGTTTTGGCGCAATGAATAGATTAGTACATAGTGCCGGATGAGTCACTAGAGGTGTGCAAGTGGACTGAAAGAGTGTTTATTGGAGTTTATAGATACTGACTGGGAAATTGAAGGTCTGAAAGACAATTGTGTAGGTGGTTATAGGTCTCCATGCATAGTGGATAGGCGTTTGAATCACTCCATGTGCTAAGGCCTGCCTCACTCCACTACTACTTGGATATTAACTGAATGTTAACAGTATTGCAAGGAGAGTGCAAGGGTGAATTTATATAAGTGTTTGGGTTTTGGCGCAGTGAATGGATTACTACATGGTGCTGAATGAGTCACTGGAGGAGTGCAAGAGGAGTGACAGGGTGTTTGAAGAAACTGTATGAATACCGACTGGGGTATTGAAGGTGTGAAAGACAAATGTGTAGGTGGTTAGAGGACTGCATGCATAGTGGGATAGGGGTTTGTAGCAGTCTATGTGCTAAGGCCTGCCTCACTCCATTAGTACTTGGGTACTGACTGAATCCTTCGAGTACTGCAAGGAGAGTGCCTGGATGTATCTTTTTAAATTTTTAAGTTTTGACGCATTGAATAGATTAGTACATGGTGCCAGATGAGTGACTAGAGGAGTGCAAGGGGGTGACAGGGTGTTAATTGGAGTTTATAGATACTGACTGGTCAATTGAAGGTGTGAAAGACAATTTTGTAGCTGGTTAGAGGCCTACATGCATAGTGAATAGATGTTTGAGGTACTCCATGTGCTAAGGCCAGATTCACTACATAAGTACCTGGGTACTGACTGAATCATTAGAGTACTACAAGGAGAGTGTCTCGCTGAATTTCTAAGTGGTTGGGTTTTGGTGCACTCAATGGATTAGTTCATGATGTTGAATGGGTCACTGGAGGAGTGTAAGGGGACTGACAGGGTGTTTGCAGGAACTTTATGAATACTGACTGAGGTATTGAAGGTCTGAAAGACAAGTGTATAGGTGGCTAGAGGCCTGCATGCATAGTGCGTAGACATTTGATGCAGTGCATGTACTAAAGCTGGGTTCACTACATAAGTACCTCAATACTGACTCAATGATTAGAGTACATCAAGGAAAGTGCCTGGGTAAATGTATTACTGGTTGGGTTTTGGCGCTGTGAATGGATTAGTACATAGTGCTGAATGGGTCACTGGAGAAGTGTAAGGGGAGTGACAAGGTGTTTGCGGGAACTGTATGAATACTAACTGACATATTGAAGGTGTGAAAGACAAGTGTGTAGGTGGTTAGAGGCCTGAATGCATAGTGGATAGGCGTTTGAATCAATCCATGTGCTAAAGCCTGCCTTACTCCATTAGTACTTGGATAGTAACTGAATGTTTAGAGTATTGCAAGGAGAGTGCAAGGGTGAATTTATAAGTGTTTGGGTTTTGGCGCAGTAAATGGATTACTACATGGTGCTGAATGAGTCACTGAAGGAGTGTATGGGGAATGACAGGGTGTTTTCAAGAACTGTATGAATACTGTCTGGGGTATTGAAGGTGTGAAAGATAAGTGTGTAGGTGATTACAGGCCTGCATGCATAGTGGATAGACGTTTGAAACAGTCCATGAGCTAAGGCCTGTGTCACTGCATAATTACCTGGGAACTGACTGAATCATTACAGTACTGCAAGGAGAGTGCCTGGGTTAATCTTTGTAAGTTGTGGGGTTTTGGCGCAGTGAATAGATTAGTACATAGTGCCGGATGAGTCACTAGAGGTGTGCAAGTGGACTGAAAGAGTGTTTATTGGAGTTTAAAGATACTGACTGTGAAATTGAAGGTCTGAAAGACAATTGTGTAGGTGGTTAGAGGCCTCCATGCATAGTGGATAGGCGTTTGAATCAATCCATGTGCTAAGGCCTGCCTCACTCCATTACTACTTGGATATTAACTGAATGTTTACAGTATTGCAAGGAGAGTGCAAGGGTGAATTTATAAGTGTTTGGGTTTTGGCGCAGTGAATGAATTACTACATGGTGCTGAATGAGTCACTGGAGGAGTGCAAGGGGAGTGACAGGGTGTTTGCTGGAAGTATATGGATACTGACTGGGGAATTCAAGGTGGTAAAGACAAGTGTATAATAGGTTAGAGGCCTGCATGTATAGTGGATAGACATTTGAAGCAGTCCATGTGGTAATGCATGGTTCACTGCATGAGTACCTGGGTACTGACTGAATCATTAGACTACTGCTAGGAGAGTGCCTGGGTGAAACTTTTAAGTTTTTCGGTTTTGGCGCAGTTAATAGATTAGTACAGGGTACTGGATCAGTCACTGGAGGTGTGCAAGGTGAGTGACAGGGTGTTTATTGAAGTATATAGATACTGACTAGTTAATTGAAGGAGTGAAAGAAAAGTGTGTAGGTGGTTAGAGGCCTGCATTCATAGTGGATAGGCGTTTGAAACAGTCCATGAGCTAAGGCCTGGCTCAGTGTATGAGTACTTTGGTACTGACTAAATGATTAGTTTTTTAAGTACTTATATGTATACAAAGACATAAAGTACCCAACACCTTCTCTCTCAATGGCTCCTAAATGCATACAGACTCTCCGTGTGTGATTCTACACAACAAACACTATCCCATACATATTACCAAATCACATTTTCTTTTCCGAAATTGGTAAACAGAGTACACACAATCCACATATTGTACTACTGCACATAATTGTAGAACCCTGACTCTTTTACAAATACCTAACCAAAGACTGGTTTCTTATTCTACCAAAGTATGAGAATAGGATAGGTTTTTAACCAGTTATATATCTGCAAACACATACAATACCCAAATCCTTCTCTTACTACAGTTTCTAAATGCACACAGACTCACAGTGTGATTCTAGAAAACAAACAAAATCCCTTGAATTTTACCAAAACACATTTACCATTCTTGAAGAGGTAATTTGAGTGCACACATTCCACATATTTTACTACTGCTCATTAGTGTATAAACCTGACTCATTTTACAAACACATAAACAATAAATGGATTCTATTTCTACAAAAATATAACAACAGGATAGGTTTTTAAGCACTAATGTGTCTGCAAAAACATGAAACCTCCAAATGCTTCTCTCACATTAGTTCCCAAATGCACACAGACTCACAGTGTGATTCTAGACAAACAACACTATTCCTTCTATTTTACCAAAACACATTCACTAGTGTGGAAGGGCTGAAGTGACAGCAGAGATTATACATATTTCCATACTGCACACTACTATGAAAGCCTGACTGATTTTGTGAATGCATAAGCAATGACTGGCTTCTAATACTACTAAAACTTGACAACATGACAGCTTTTTAAGCTGTTATCTATCCGCAAATACATGATGTAACCAAATGCTTCTCTCACAATGGTTGCCCAAATGCACACAGACTCACAGTGTGATTCTAGACAAGCAACACTATCCCTTGGACTTTACCAAAACACATTCCCTACTCTGGAAGGAGTAGGGGGACTGCACACAATCTACATATTTCAGTACTACACTTTAGTGCCAAAGCCTGACTCATTGTATGAAAGCATAAGCAATGACTGGCTTCTAATGCTACTAAAACCTGACAACATGACAGGTTTTAAAACAGTTATCTGTCAGCAAATACACAATGTTACCAAATGCTTCTCTCACAATGGTTACCCAAATGCAGACAGACTCACAGTGAGATTCTAGACAAGCAACACTATCCCCTGTACTTTACCAAAACACATTCACTACTCAGGAAGAAGTAAAGTAACTGCACACATTCTACATATTTTAGTGCTGCACTTTAGTGTCAAAGCTTAACTCATTTTCCGAATACATAAGCAATGACTGGCTTCTAATTCTATCAAAACTTGAGAACAGGAAAGGTTGTTAAGCAGTTACATGTATGCAAAGATATGAAGTACCCAAATACTTCTCTCACAGTGGTTCCCAAATGCACACAGACTCACAGTGTGAGTCTAGACAAGCAACACTCTTCCTTGTACTTTACCAAGACACAATCACTAGTCTAGAAGGGGTAAGGTGACTGCACACATTCTACATATTTCAATACTGCACACTACTGTGAAAGCCTGACTCGTTTTGCAATTGCATAAGCAATGACTGGCCTCTAATGCTACTAAAACTTGACAACAAAACAGGTTTTAAAGCAGTTATCTGCCAGCAAATACATGATGTTACCAAATGCTTTCTCACAATAGTTGCCCAAATGCACATAGACTCACAGTGTAATTGTAGACAACCAACTATCTCTTGTAAAAAATACATACATTTACTAGTCTACAAGATGTAAGGTGACTGCACACATTGCAGAAAATGTTCTACTACACATTAGTACCAAAATGTTTCTCTCAAAATGATTCTTAAATGCACACAGACTCACTGTGTGATTCTAGACAAACAACACTATCCCTTGCACTGTGCCAAAACACATTTCCTAATCTAGAAGGAGTACTGCATTTTAGTATAGAAACATGACTCATTATGCAAATACATAAACAATGACTGGTTTCTAATTCTACCAAAACATGAAAACAGCACAGTTATCTGTCTGCAAACACATGAAAAACACAAATGCTTATCACAGAATGGTTTCTACATGCACACACGCTGTCAATAAGATTGTAGACAAAAAAAGTACTCCCTGCACTTTAGCAGGAGAAATACATTAGTCTGATTAAAATCAAAATAGACCACATACATCCCCTCACAATTAAATAACTCACCTTTCAAGTTGTTTTGTAGATTAAGAAGTATGTCAGTCACACACCAGATTTTCTTATACAGTATCTCTGCACTGTGCACCTGTCAGCAAAACCAAAGAATGGCAAAGTTTTCCTCACATTTTGCACACATATACATGTAAACATCAAATCACATTCCTTCCCACATTAATTCAAAAGCTAACACACATTTCTATTGGTTAAACAACTCAACCCTTTCCAAATGACATAAATTTGAACCCTACCCCCAATCTGCCTTCTGCCTGTTACCATAGAAACAGTTCATGGAACACTTAACTGAGCACACAGGTCACAAGTTCAGCACACAATGTTGCTAATCAAAACAACAAGTGTGCTTGACTTTTCAACATATCAGCTTGTCATATATAATGTTCCTTTCAATCAGTTTTTGTTAACCAATAAGAATCATGCATTTAAAAAACAGAAACATGCACCCTAGTTTTCAGAGTAGAAGGTTGTCAACCAATCATTTCTTTTCTTTTTTCAAAACTGCATCTTATCCACCATTTTAGAAATTCTTACTTTTCAAAATGCCATTTCATATACAGAGACCATCTGAGTGCACCCAGACCTCCCTTCAAGATGCTTAGAGTGTGGATTGTGGGACACAAATATATTTTCTGGAGCCAAAGGTATGCAGAAAACAAAGGCGCTCTAGCAGCGCTTTAAAACGGAAATAGTGTGCCTCCTCCAGCGCTGACCAACAGAAGCAACCTCTCCCCTCCTGAGGCGGAAGCCGGGAGGTCTCTTTTCTTCACTTTGTGCATTTTAGCAATCGTCTTGAATTTTTAACCTTGTGTGACTCTCATCGCTTGACTACTAAGCGTGAGAGATTTAGAGACTTCCATAGCGCTCCTAAGCGCTTTGTGTTCCTTCCCTCCTCCCCTGCCTCCGGACCGCCCTTGGCCGAGTATCGACGCCGAGGGCTGGGTTCCCGGTTTTTGGCGGCCATATTGGGTGTGGGCCAGGTGGGTGACGCGCTCTAGCAGCGCTTTAAAACGGAAATAGTGTGCCTCCTCCAGCGCTGACCAACAGAAGCAACCTCTCCCCTCCTGAGGCGGAAGCCGGGAGGTCTCTTTTCTTCACTTTGTGTATTTTAGCAACCGTCTTGAATTTTTAACCTTGTGTGACTCTCATCGCTTGACTACTAAGCGTGAGAGATTTAGAGACTTCCATAGCGCTCCTAAGCGCTTTGTGTTCCTTCCCTCCTCCCCTGCCTCCGGACCACCCTTGGCCGAGTATCGACGCCGAGGGCTGGGTTCCTGGTTTTTGGCGGCCATATTGGGTGTGGGCCAGGCGGGTGACGCGCTCTAGCAGCGCTTTAAAACGGAAATAGTGTGCCTCCTCCAGCGTCGACCAACAGAAGCAACCTCTCCCCTCCTGAGGCGGAAGCCGGGAGGTCTCTTTACTTCACTTTGTGCATTTTAGCAATCGTCTTGAATTTTTAACCTTGTGTGACTCTCATCGCTTGACTAATAAGCGTGAGAGATTTAGAGACTTCCATAGCGCTCCTAAGCGCTTTGTGTTCCTTCCCTCCTCCCCTGCCTCCGGACCGCCCTCGGCCGAGTATCGACGCCGAGGGCTGGGTTCCCGGTTTTTGGCGGCCATATTGGGTGTGGGCCAGGCAGGTGACGCGGTCTAGCAGCGCTTTAAAACAGAAATAGTGTGCCTCCTCCAGCGCTGAACAACAGAAGCAACCTCTCCCCTCCTGAGGCGGAAGCCGGGAGGTCTCTTTTCTTCACTTTGTGCATTTTAGCAATCGTTTTGAATTTTTAACCTTGTGTGACTCTCATCGCTTGACTACTAAGCGTGAGAGATTTAGAGACTTCCATAGCGCTCCTAAGCGCTTTGTGTTCCTTCCCTCCTCCCCTGCCTCCGGACCACCCTCGGCCGAGTATCGACGCCGAGGGCTGGGTTCCCGGTTTTTGGTGGCCATATTGGGTGTGGGCCAGGCGGGTGACGCGCTCTAGCAGCGCTTTAAAATGGAAATAGTGTGCCTCCTCCAGCGCTGACCAACAGAAGCAACCTCTCCCCTCCTGAGGCGGAAGCCGGGAGGTCTCTTTTCTTCACTTTGTGCATTTTAGCAATCGTCTTGAATTTTTAACCTTGTGTGACTCTCATCGCTTGACTACTAAGCGTGAGAGATTTAGAGACTTCCATAGCGCTCCTAAGCGCTTTGTGTTCCTTCCCTCCTCCCCTGCCTCCGGACCGCCCTCGGCCGAGTATCGACGCAGAGGGCTGGGTTCCCGGTTTTTGGCGGCCATATTGGGTGTGGGCCAGGCGGGTGACGCGCTCTAGCAGTGCTTTAAAAAGAACGGCTATGACTCCGCGCAGCGGACGCGTACTGTGGACGCGCCGGATCTGCGCCGGAGTCGTGCCAGAGTCCTGCCCGTCTGCGCCCGTCCGCGACAGGACGGGACCAGGGGCCATGGGCCCGACACCCACGCCTATCACTTCTGCAAGGGCCCCCCACATCAGGTATTTGGCGCAAACTCTGTTACACCTCAGACCAACCCCTCTCACAGACTGCTCCAAAGACTCCCGGCCATGCCCTGAGGGCCCTTTCTCTTGCATATATTGCAAATACCAAGCCTCTTCGACAAAACCCAGCACTGAGATGTTAGATAAACGGGAACAAACTCCACCTAAAGGGACAAAGCGGACAAAGTGTCTTCTCCTAAATGTTCGCTCCCTACCTAGACTTCAACTTGAGGTATGGGACCTAATACATACTACTCAACCTGATCTTTGCTTCCTAACGGAAACCTGGTTGAAACCTCATACAGTCCCTGCCATTGCTGTGGGGGTTCCTCTTGGCCATAAGTTCGTACATTTTGATCGCCCAGAAAAAACAGGTGGTGGCTTACCCATCATGCATAAAGAATATCTGAAGATCATAACACTAGAACAGAAGCACAGCCCCCTCTATGAGATAATAATTTTTAAAATACAATATGCTACAAACAGATTTTGGAAAGTAGCCTTAGTCTATCGTCCTCCGGGGCCCTTTACAGGTTTCTCCCTTGCATTATTGGAACTCCTGGCCCCACATTTTAAAGCAAAAGAAGATTTCCTTCTTCTTGGCGATTTTAATGTCCACGTTGATAATCCCGCACTCCCTGAAACAATCTCCCTGGTTTCTGAATTATCCTCCCTCGGTCTGACTTTGCAAAATCACGAGCCCACCCATATAGGTGGTCACCTTCTCGACCTGGTATTCACCAATTTCCCCAAGGTACAATGTCTTTCCCCGGCTCAAATAATATGGTCCGACCACCTCATTGTGGAATTCTCAATATCTAAGGTGGATAAGCCCTCCAATAAAAATTCCCTACCACCTGTCTGGCGTCGACAGTGGCATAAAATCACCGTAGAGGAACTGCAAAAAGAATGGAAGTAGCCCATTCCCACAGAGACTGACAGTATAGAGACCGTCTTAACCAAATTCAACAATTCCCTTAAAGAAGCAATTGATAAAATAGCACCTCTAAAATTACACAAACAATACCCCGCCACCAAACAGGAAACTTGGTATACCGAGGAGCTTAGAACAGAAAAACAAAAGTGTAGGAGGTTGGAAAAGAAGTGGAGAAAAATACGAACCGAAGAAAACACGAAAGCACATCATGAGGCCCAGACTAAATACTACAAAAACATCAAACTTGCTCGGAGGAATAGCCTCTCTCAACAACTAGCAGAAGCGGGAAATCGATCTAAGGAATTATTTAAAATTCTTCAGGAGTTTGTAAAACCAACCGCATGTAAAAGCCCTGATGACTTTTCCCAACAATTGTGCGATGAAATCTCCTTGTTCTTTGAAAATAAAATCAATTTGATTTACGACAAAATTTTATTGGTCTCCAATCAAAATAGTTATAACTCTTTTCTCCCTTCCATTCTGCCCACACGGAGTAAAACCACACTTATGACATTCCCAGCAGTCAACGACTCAGACCTCACCTTCCTTATGAGCCATATAAAATCTGGATCTCCAGATGATTTTTTATCAGCCAAAATGACCGCTTCCCTGCAAAATCTGCTTAGGCCCCATATTCAAACACTGATCAACCATTCTCTTAGGGAAGGTTCCGTGCCCACAGAATGGAAAAAAGCAGTGGTGAACCCAATCCGAAAGAACGCTACAATTCCATGGACCAACCTTTCCAATCTCCGACCCATTTCCCTCTTACCCCTTCTCAGCAAGATGACCGAGAGACACGTAAACACTCATTTGTCCAAGTACATCGAGGCAGCGGAGGGCCAAGACTTCTCTCAATCTGGATTTAGGCCCAATCACAGCACAGAATCTGCCCTCCTCTCAGTGACTGACAACATCAAGATGTCACTGGATGGAGGAAACTCAATGATTCTAGTGCTGTTAGACCTTTCCACACTGTGTCTCATGAGATACTTCACGATCGTCTGAGGGATAGGGGAATAGAAGGTGTGGCTCTTTCTTGGCTGGAAAGCTTTCTTTCGGATCGCCAACAAGAGGTAAGATTGGGCTCCCACCATTCTATCTCAAGGGAGCTCACCAAGGGAGTGCCACAGGGCTCATGCCTAAGCCCTACACTCTTCAACGTGTATGTGGCCCCCTTGGCGGATATTGTAAGATCTCACGGGTTCACCCCTGTGTCGTACGCTGACGACACTCAGCTTTTGTTCCCCTTTAAAACCAAGACGCCTGCAATACAAAAATCTTTTGCGGACGGAATGAGGGCTATTTCTTACTGGATGGCCACTAATCGCCTCCAGTGTAATGTAGGCAAGACTGAGGTAATGCTGTTTGGGGAGGCCACACTTTTGGATTTAGGACCAACCCCAAGTCCTAAACAGACTGTCAAAAATCTCGGTGTGCGCTTAGACAAATCACTTCTGTTAAAAGAGCACACAAATCAAGTAGCAGGTTCCTGCTTCCAGGTCATTGGATTGCTACGACGAGTCTTCCCATTTCTATCAGACCCTTATAGGAAGACTCTCATCCAGGCCTTGGTCATAAGTAGACTGGACTACTGTAATGGCCTGTTGGTCTCGGCAAACGAAGAACAACTACAGAGACTGCAGGTGGTCCAGAACACCGCTGCGAGACTAGTTCTCAACGCCCAGCCAAGGTCTGCATCACTCCCCCTCTTGACAAAACTCCACTGGTTGCCAATTAGACAGCGTGTAAAATTTAAAATCTGTTGCACCATTCACAGATGTCTATGTGGCAATGGACCTAAATATTTAAAAGAAATATTTAAACCCTACAAACCCAGTCGAACCCTGCGCTCCAGCAGTCAGCAACAACTCCAGGTTCCCAGGATAAAAAAAGTTAGGCAGGGAGGGCGAGCCCTGTCCTACAAAGGCCCCATCCTTTGGAACTCACTGCCCCCTGCTCTCAAAAACATTATCAATTTTCAATCCTTCAAGAAGTCCCTGAAAACGTTTCTATTTGTCGCCGGTTAGGTCTCTTCCCCTTCATCTCTCTGTTCTATTTAAAATCTTGGCTCCTTGGTTAAGCATAAGCGCGGAGATACCCCTTCGGGGGTTGACTTCCAGCGCTTTACAAGAGTATAAATAAATAAATAAATAAATAAAGGCATTCACAAAGACCTAGGTTTGCAAAATGTAGACATTAAATGGATTGGACAGAGAGCGTTAAAGTGGCACCAATTGATGCCATTGGTAAAATTCTTTATGCATCTCCAACACCCTGACCTCATAATAGTGCACTGTGGTGGCAATGACCTAGGCACTTTGACTGGGGTAGGTCTGGAAATGCTTATCAAGGACACCTTTGCAGAATTGGTTTAACTTTTTCCCCAAACTGCCTTTGTCTATTCTAACATATGCCAAAGGCAGAAATGGAACTGGTCCAATCATTTTTGTCCACAGATTGAGAAAGCTAGGAAACATGTGAATAAATCTGTTTCTGCTTTTCTCCGTGACTATAGAATGGGGTCCATTTACAATAATAATCTGCGTTTTCATATGCAAGAGATGTATAGGAGAGATGGTGTACACTTTACTGATGAAGGAAACAGAGTCTTCCTCAACAACTTTAGCCTCTGTATAGGTACTTACTTATAAGTACCAAAAACTCTCAATGAACACAACGGCTCTTTTTAGAGCCACTCAAGAACGAAACACATAAGCTTGATGTTTATCTCCCAAAAAATTTCAGTTTTTTTTTGCTTGGAGTCGCTATATGATGCTGCAGCACTTCCTCATAGTTCTGCACTTATACATTCACCATACGCTACTAATGCATTCATTCAGTCAATTACGTACTACACATACATTCATCTAAACTTTCACACACTAACAAAGAAATGTAGCTCTTTTTTTAAACCAGGAAAGTTAGTTCTTAGAAGAACTTTTTTTTTTTCTTCTTTCTTCTTTTATATATTTTTTTTGGTTTTTCTAACAATTTTGTGATTTTTTTGGTTTTTCTGGGGAAAAAAAGAAACAAAACAAAACAGGAAGAACCAAACAATTACCTTCAGGGAGCAAAAATAAACCCAACAAAAAAACCTAGCATTTGTGACTTTCTTGCCGGCGGCAAATCAGATCGATCGACTGCTCACCGTAGCACAAAGTCGCATTGCACTTAGTGCAGAGCACTTTTAAAAATTGAAATTGAGGACGGATGTCCAAGTTTTGGGCTGATGGATGCACTCTTGAAGTGTTCGGCTGCGATGAGGTGGAAGGCGCCGGAGCAGGAGTGTTTCTCATCCGTTTGCACTCTTCTCGTGCAAGATTGTTCGGATGAAGGGTCCTTAGGTGCTTCATCATACTTGCCGTGCCGCACGAGTATTTCTTGTTAGGATCCCCTCGCGACAGCACTCTTTTGCAAATCTTGCACGTGACCAAGGTGGCATTGGTTTTAGTTTGCCCCTCAGGATACGTAAAAAATGTCCACACCACAGATGAAAAACATGGTGTGGGTGGTGCCTCCTCCAAAAATTCATCCTCAGATGAATGAGGAGAGGCAGGTGATGCCTGCTGCCCTGAAGCCATTTTAGTTGATAAAAGTTAGAGCTAAGTGTAAACTTAGTCTTAAAAATCGTCTTCTCTGCAAACAGATGCTCCTCCAAAGAAGGTGAAAGAAGAATGATTGAATTGGGTGGGGTCTTTCAATAGTTAGAACAGGAAGTGTAATGAACCAATAAAATATATCTCTTTTTTTGCAGGTCACATGGGATCCGCGCACCCTGCGCTTACGCATCACGCACACAGCGCGCATCCGCGAAATTGAATTAATAAAAAATATAGGATTACATGTAAAAATATATTACTTTTAAGACTAGTTTAGAGTTTGTCTTCAATTAATATTCACATGAAATACATCTATATGTTTTTTTATATGTTAAATATTTCGCGGAATCCGCGCACCTACCGCGTCATAGTCGCAGATGACGCATCGCGGAAGCGCGTAAATGTTGCGTTACGTACATCAAACGTGTCGCGTATAGGCTTGGAGTCGTGAACCGGTCATATTGCGATCGCGCACTAAACACGCACCCAACGCATACCATGCACGGATGCTAACGCGTAGGGATCGAGAACGGTGCGCATAGGGTGCGCGGATCCAAAAACATGGAAAAAAAATATATAAAATAAAGTTTTGAACATATAGTTAAAAAAATATTTTTAAAAATATAAAAAAATATGTTTGAAAAACCCAATAAAAACAAATAATATTTGTTAATTTTTAAAAGAATTAATTGAAAAAATAGGTTTAAAAAATGGTGATAAAAAAGTATTTTAAAAAAACCATAATTAATGAAATTGACACACTGAATTTGAAAAATATAGAAATCCAATGAAAATCATTAAACATGATATCTTTAGAGAAAAGGAATAGATAGGAATTAGCATTTAAAAAACCTTTGAAATTCACTGAAAAAAACATAGTTTTCATCCACGTTATAGTTAGGAATTGGCATTTAAAAAACCTTTGAAATTCACTGAAAAAACCAAAGGTTTCAGGGGCGTTATAGTTAGGAATTGGCATTTAAAAAACCTTAGAAATTCACTGAAAAATCCATAGGTTTCAGGGGCGTTAAAGTTAGCTGGACATTTCCCTCGTACAAAACCCTAGAGATTCCCCAGTTATAGTTAGTTCAGCTAACTATAACTCGCGCCCCAGCAATGCACTGCTGATGACGTCACATATTACATCACTCATGACATGGTCAGTGACATCACTCATGACATATATATATATATATATGCCAACAAAATTGCGCCGGTAACTGAGCCACATGCACTTCAGGGGGGGTCAGTGTTACAGGACCGGTGCCCCCGTTAATGTTCCAACACCACCCAACTTGCCTTACAAGTAGGAACACCGACACCAGACTGAAGGTTCAGGAAAATGCTTTATTCCGTGTTTAAAAGCTGGCAGGTAAAATTAACCCAACGCGTTTCTCCTCCCAAAGAGGCTTGATCACGGGCACAGTCTCTGCTTTCACCTCGCCTCACGCTTTACCGGAAGGTTTGGTTTTCTCCCAGAGTGCACTTTTCAACAGGTGTGTGCATTTTTTCCATGAAGGATAACAGCATATATATATATATTACCTACTGGCGGTCGCCAGTAGGTAGTTATAGTTAGGACCCTGTTTCCATAGGAAAACCGCAACATTCTATTTTGAATAACTTTGGCGCCGGTCGACGAATCCTCGTGAAATTTTCAAAATAGCTGGGGCGCTACGCTCCGCTCCTACCATGAAAGTCTCGGGAGGATTCGTCAAGCGGGGGCTGAGATAAAAGGGGGGTCCCAAAACGCGTTTTTCCCATGCATTTTTCCATAGGACCTTTAGACACAGCTACAGCCCGAACGGCTGAACAGAGTTCCTTGAAATTTGGCAGAGAGGTAGTCTACAGGTCAAGGAAGTGCCTTTTGTAGGTTTGGTGTAAATCTGTTCAGTAGATTCTGAGAAAATAGCCTTTAAATCAATATATATATCTGAGCCAGCTTACGGTGCGCTTACGGTGCGCTTACCGTACGCGTACGGTGACGTGCGCGAGCGCGATTCTGATTGGCTGTTCGATCTAAGTAAACATTCGAATCGGTCGAAACCAGGAAGCGGCGGCCGCCATTTTCTCTCTCGCACTCTGAGGGGGGCAGCATAAACAAAGTCAAAAAACATCTAAAGGGGCAGTATATTCAGTTCTTAACCACCCAGCATCGATATAGGTGTCCCCCAACAACCCCCAAGGCCAAAAAAACAATTTTAATTTTTTTTGAAAAATCGCCGATTACGCTTACCGTACGCGTACGGTTAAAATTATTTAAAAAAAAAAAAATTATTCACACTTTTCCCACCCCGTGTGCAAATGGTGCCCGGGGCCTCCCAGGGCTTTACTTTTAATTAATGTGTAGGGGCTGCATGGATCCCCCTGCAGACCCTGGGAACTGTCACCTTCCTGGGGGCTTTTATCATTTTGAGTGCAGGGGGCAGCAATACCCCCCTGCAGGCCCTGGGACCACCACCTCCTTTGGGCAAATTGTGTATAATGGAGGGGGGCACACAGCCCCCTCCTGGTGCCAATATTGGCCCTGGCGACCGCCATCTCCTAGGGCCTCCTCCTACTATGTCCCTGGGTGCCCAACCCCGGGACATAGCTGTTTTCTCTGGCTTGGCAGGAGCTTGGCTTACCATTCCTGCCAAGCCATAGCAAGCTGTGCTCCACTTCAAACAAGCGAGAGCAGAAAATAATACTCTTGCTTGCTAGAAGCAGAGAACAATTGCTTTGACATGTTTATTAGCTCCCTCTCTGTAAAAGCCATGGCAGCTCCCACAAGAGGTGGGGAGCCTGCAGGGACCGGGGAGGCCTTGAGGCTCACTTCATGGTCCCCAAAACTTTAAATTGGGTGCCCGGGGTGGTGGGACCAGGGCACCCACAAGAGAGGTTGGCCCCCAGGGTATGGGTTCCCTGGGGGCGAAATCGGCCCTCATATAAATAAAAAGACCGAGTCCTAGGGGATGAGGTCCCTGGGGCTGAAATTGGCCCCCTCTTTTCAATTTAAAATAAATAAATAAAGAAACAAAGGCCAGGGAATGGGATCCCAGGGGCCAAAATCGGCCCTGGAAAGGTGGGCCACGTGGCCCCCCTCCCTTAATAAATAAATGGATAAATAAATAAATGGACCGTAAGTCGCTGGAGGCCCACCCCCTTTCTCCACCACTCTGCAAACTCACCTTCTGGTGCACTACTAATTGGGGCATAAAGTTCTGTTGGACGATGATGGTCCTTGGGGGGCAACATCCCTTCCTGTTTCCTCCAGTTAGTCCCACACAGCAGGATGCTGAGAGGTCTTAAGAGGCCATCCACCCTTTCTCCACCACTCTGAAAAGGTGCCTCTTGGAGCACTGCTGGTTTGGGGATGAAATCCCGTGGGATGCTGAGGGTCCTTGGCGGACAATAAGCCCTCCTGTTACCTCCAGTATGTCCCACAGAGTGCTATTGCTGAGAGGTCTTTAGAGGCCCACCCCCTTTCTCCACCACTCTGCAAACGTGCCTCCTGGAGCACTACTGGTTGGTCCAAGAAGCCCTCCTGTTACCTCCAGCAAGCTCCACACAGCGGGATTGCTGAGAGCTGGTTGAATGCACCATCCCCTCTCTGCATTGCTTAGAAACAGAACTATTCTTGGGACCAGAGAACTTTAGTAGATAGGGACTGAGTCACCATACCGCCTCAGTAGCCCGAGTCCGACTAGCTATAGTGTGTCACTTGCCCTCCTACTCATATCCAGAGGGACAAGTGAATGGACACCCCAGAACAGAACACTCCCAACTCACTCAGTGACAGGACACCCCCTTTCGCTCACACGCTCATACTCATCCACAATAAGATATGATAGAGACACAAAGGAAGTTTGAAATGGTAATTTAAACTATTGTGCTCTAGAATGCAGTATACGTGTCATAATCAGAAACCAACTGCTTAGCAAAAATGCCATCAGCATTGTCAATAAACTTTACATTATAAACAGCCCTGTCATATTATGATAGAATAACCTAACCCCCTCCCCTTCTATAGAATCAAACTGAATATACAGCAAAGATCTCTGAGTTTAGCAGCGGACCCCGTAGCTTAGCATACACAGATGGACATTATACATCTCAGATACAGCCGTGATCTTCTCACAGAAAATATCGGTCTATCTCTGTGTTATATTGCTATGCATACCTATATGACAAGGTTTACATGTTCACAAACAGCTGAGTTTCTGTGTTGATGTCTAGGTGCGAGTCCCTGACTATCACAAAATAACAAGGGACATTATAGTTAACCTTGTATTCCCTGTTAACACTAAATCCCATGAAAGAACAGAACAAGAAAACAACTGCAGTCTCTATGAGAACATAAAATGTGGCACAGAAGCAAGCGTGTTTATATAGTAACGTGTGCAAAGCTAATGTGGCTTGTGTCATGCACAGTTAGGCTAACATAAGGAAATTAACAATATACTCTGTACAGAACACATGACACTGGTTGGGGAATGAAGTCCTCTTGGATGCTGAGGGTTCTTTGGGGCCCAGTAGCCCTCCTGTTACCTCCATTAAGTCAGACATAGCAGGATTCCTGAGAGATAGTCAGAGGCCCGCACTCTTTCTCCACCACTCTGAAAACTCAACCACTAGTTAAAACCCATAGAAATTCACTTAAACAAACAAATGTTACAGTGACATTATAGTTAAGCAATGCAATTTTTAAAAAAACATAGAAATTCACTGAAAAAAACCAAAGGTTACAGGGACAATATAGTTTGACTCAGATTTCACTTGTATGGAACCAGTGAAATTCAGCGGTTATAGTTACCAGAGCTATAACTATAATTTACACCCCCGCAATGCACTGCTTAGGACCTCACATATTACATCTCTCATGACATGGTCATTGACATCACTCATGACATCTCAAATGACATCACTGATGACATCATCCACAAAATCACTCACACACCTATGTACGCCCCATACAACCTCTCATACTCCCATTCCTACTCCCACACAACCACTCACATACCCATTCACTGACCCATACCAGTACTCACACACCCACTCACTCTTCCATAGAGGCAATCATATACCCACTCACTCACTAATACAGCCACTCACACAACCATTCCCTCACTCATACAGAAACTCATACAACCAGTCACTCACCTGTACAGCCACTCATATAGTCGCACACTCACCCATACAGCTGCTCACACACCAACTTATTTACTGACAGTCACTCACACACCACTCACTCACCTGTACAGCCTCTCAACTCAGCCACTCACTCTCCCATGCATCCACTCAGACACTCACTCATACACTCACACAACCACTTACAAACCCATTCATACATCCATACAAGCACTCACACATCTGCTCACTCACCCAAACAGCCATTCGAACAGACACTTACCCTCTAATACATCTACTCACTTAACCAAACACCCACTCAAACAGCAACACACTCACCCATACAGTCACTTGCACATTGAGTCACTCACTCATAAAGCCATTCAAACACCTACTCACACACCCATACAGCTACTGACACACCCATTCAATCACCAAAACAGCCACTCACACAGCATCTCACTCACCCACACATCTACTCACACACCCACTACTACACCCATACAGACACTTACACACCCATACACACTTAGACACAAACAGTCACCCAGCTACTCACTTAATATATGTTAGGAGTAGTAGACTCAGTAGTAGTGCAGCTAGTATACTAATTTAACATTTGTAGTAGGTTAGTATATATGTTTAACACCTATAAACTCTTAAAAACACTTACACTCACTTGATCATGTCATATGTGATGTAATTAGTGATGTAATTTGAGATGTCATCAGTGATCTCACTGACTATGTCATAGTATGTCATGAGTGATGTAATATGTGAGGAGGAGAAATATGCTACTACAAACCACCAGTTCCATGAGACTTTGCATTAACACTTGTGATCTTGATGGGGCCAATAAGAAGGCTGGTACTTAGCATCAGGTGGTTTCAGTTATCTTGTTGGGTTATGTGTTGTAGGGATCATGTGATCAAGAGCAAAGATGTATGAAACACGTTAGGTTGATGCAGGATTGCTACAATTATCAGTTTTGTTTTGGCATTTTCCTCGACTTGAGTGCAGTTCGTCCCTTGGACACGTGCTTTTCTGAGATTTAAAGGTGGTCCAAACCGTGAAGCTAGCACCGCTGCCAGAAGTGACAAGTGGGTCCGAATTGATTCTGACTACAAACAGGTTTGGAGTGTCAAGGGGACTGCTATAAGTTGCTTTCTACAAAACTGACTTGCTTTTGAGAAAGCGAAGGATATGTTTGAACCTTCACTGTACTCAACACACACAGGGGGAGAAATATGTGACTACAAACTACTAGTTCCATGTTGCACTGTGTTATAAAAACACATGTGATCTCAAAGGAGCCAATAAAAAGACTGGTACTGAGCATCAGGTGGTGTCAGTTATCTTGTTGGGTTACACAGTCGGCAGCCTGTGATCAAGAGCAAATATGTTTGAAATGTGCTAGGCTGATGTTGGATTCCTACAATGATCAATTTTGTTTTGCCATTTTCCTTGACGTGAGTGCACCTATTTTACTCACAATCATTCCAAGTCAGCCTTGAACTAACAAACATTCCTATGTGGTAACATTCTAAAGCACAGGTCAAGCCAAGCTCAACAGCAGTGGGTGGCCAACCATCATGTTTTCTTTAGAATTCTTCTGCTTTGGGGATGACTGTCTTGGTTCCTAGTCTCCTGCTGTGGGAAATGTCCTGATATCTGGCAGTCAGAGAAGGCAAAGCAAAGAGGGGCATAGATGCAGGAGGATATTATGTCTGGAGCAGCAGGTCAAGATGCCTTCAGTTGACTGAAAGGGTGTCACTCAGTCTGCTTTCATTCCCCAATCCTGTGAAACACTCATGGCCTGATTTGGTTCTCAGCAGATGGGTTACTCCGTCACAACGGTGATGGATATCCAGTCTTATGAAATATAAATGCTATAGCGTATAATGGGATTTATATTTTGGCATCTGGGTTATGTGTCACCTTTGTGATGGAGTAACCCATCAGCTGAGATCTAAATCAGGCCCTAAGTCATAGAGAGTTCATAATTTAAGGATGAGTGGGTGGATGCTAAGCAGGTCCTCACATTTGTGAGACCATTTGTAATGCAGACACCAGCCATGGTCACACAGCAATCTTTTGAGTACTGTGTAATGCACTCCCTTTGTTTGTTACTTGTAACTGGAGCAAATAGGGAATATTTGGTTCCCACTTTTGAATACATTTTTCAGACAGTGGTTGTGGATCCACAGTATAAGGTTTCAGGACCTTTTTTATGTGGTTCTCATTCAAATGTCATGTTGTCCTCATCCATCATGTTTCATGCTAAACCAGGGGCATCAAATATCTATCGCAATCAAATCAGTTCTCGAACACAGACAGTCATGCTGCCACACATGTGGTGGCCATTCATGCCACATACATGCACAAAAAATATCTGCTCAAGGATCTGATTTTTGTGGTACAGCAGAATTTTATGCAAAGAGAAGCCAGTAGGCTTGCCTTTCATCAACATTGGAAAGATTCGCAAAACGTAGTGCGTTTCCACCACTGATTTATGTGTAGCCCTCAGGGAATGAACAGTAGTTCAGTGTCCACTCTGAGGGCAAGCTTGTTGGTCTCTTACAAGTTACAGACAGGTTTTGGACTTCATGTTATCAGGGGCAGGCCTAACCCTCTCCGTACATGCTAGATTAGCATGACTGCAGGGCAAAAATAAAAGGCAGGATACGAGTTGCATAAGCAGGCAAGCATTCAGGGCAAGCTATCCCCTCACCTGCCAACATTCTATAGTCCATGTTGCCCCACCCACCAGGCATCCCACAGTTGTCTGTGTTGTCCACCACCCACCTTCCCTTTGTTGTCGGAGTTGCTCTACCCACCTGCCATCCCATTGTTCTGCTTGGTAATCCCTCCGTTGTCCGATATAATATCCACTCAGTCTCTCTCTGTTGTTCATGTTGACCCACCACTTACTCTCCTCTGCTGTCTATGTTGCCTCCACACCCTCCTTTCCTCTGCTGTCTGTATTGACCCTCCCCACCCATTCTACCTCTGTTGTCCTTGCTGTCTCCCTCAATTGGTATAACCCAAAAAAAAGCTCTGAAGCAGCTAGCACTGGCCGCGCCATAGGGCTTTTTTCCCACACCCTTCATTGTGTTGGCCACCTCCCACATACCCTCCCCCTCTATGTATTGCCTCCTGTCAAACCATCCCCCCTGCAAGCAATTTTATTTTAAAGCATTATTATATGTTTTATTTTTTATTTCTAACTTTCAGCCATGCTGCACAACATATCTAAAACCTTTGACAAAGCAAATACCTGAGTAGGTGAGAAATCTTGGCTTGGCCAATGTTTGTTTTTCTTCATGACTGCAACACTTTTCTTGCCTTTCCAGATACGTATTTACTGGTGATGCGTGTACCCTATAATTTTAGCAAACAGCAGCTCATCAAGCCTTCCTGCTACGCTGCAGTGTGTCAAATAAAAGGGCAGGAATGTGCCGCATCTACAAGATATGGTGCATTCCTGTCCTTCTCTACTGCGCCCGAGTATAAACAGTGGTCATGCACCAACGCAGACACCCTTGCGTCATGTTGCAAGGATGCCTGCATTGGAGTGATGACCGTTTTGGTGCAGGAAGGGACTCCTTCCTGCTCAAAAACAATCATTGATGTAATTTTCTTTTTCTATGTATGGAGCAGAATTCAGCACACATAGAAAGAGGAAAAAAGTAGGAGCAAAAAAGTATTTCTCCTCATTGCACCACTCCAATGCCTCCCATGTGGAAGCGTAGGATTCTGACGCATTCCCAGCTTTACAAAATGTTATAAATCCGGGAATGTGTCAGGTTCCATGGGTGTTGCGTCTGAGGTCCCATAGCAACACCCATGGGACTCACCTTTCACACAGAGGAATGAGTGAAAGGGGCCCATATTTACAAGACCAGGAAGAGTCACATAGGGTGACTTTACATGGCCTTGTAAATATGGGCAAGCCCATTGCGCTGCCGGTGCATCAAAAAAGGTGACACACCTGCGGAGCAATGGGCTTGTAAATGAGGCCATCTGTGCACTACTCTTTTGATGAAGTGCCTGGACTGCTGTTTACCAGAGGCCCTGGTGATCATCAATCACATCACAGTGCTCCGGAACCCGAACGCATCCGGACATGATATCTGCAAGGCTTTGCCAGAACTCAACAATGTGTGCTCCGCGTGGAAAAGATGGTATTGGATTAGGCTACCAGAGACAATGCTCCTATTGTACTGCAGAAGGAACGAGGCTTCTGAATTTGGTTACCATCTGGGCTGTGGTGAGATGCATCCCTCTACAAGCCGCAATAAGTCGATGGGCATCTGACGGACTCCTGACTTACTAGGCTTGTGTGAATTACAGGAAGAGTCTATCACAACATCATGTATTGAAAACATTTTGAGTGCATGGCACTTTAGTAATTAAACATCGCTGGCATTGCACTTCAAAACTGATTTTGTGATAATTTAGCAAATCACACAGGCCCTGATTATGATGTCGGTCACAGTTGCCTCCGACCAACATCATCACGGATTCAGGACCGACTGGACTCTGCTCAGCGGTCCTGACTGCAATATTACAATGGTGCGTTCGTATACTGCCATTTCTCTATGGAAGTTTGTGCTGCGGCTGTAAACCAGGCGTAGCACAAGTTCCCATAGAGAAATGGGAGATTCTGTTAATCCCTGCACCGCATGGCATGTACCTTAAGGTGCAGGGATTAACAGGGGGCACCTCGGACCCCAACCTGAGGCCGCAGGGAGAAGGGGACCCTGCTGGCATCCTTCAAAGTCGATTTACGACAGGCTTTCCATGTCAGAAAGCCCAACATGGAAAGCCTGCCGGAAACCAAAATCGTACTCCCCACAGCGGAAACGCCGTTGTATATGGAACACGTGCCGGTTCCGGCCCTGTCAGAAGCCAGCCGGAATGACCGGCTGGTTTCAATTCCAACTGCCTAGATTGTAATTAGGCGGTCGGAATTAAAACCATTGATGTCAATCGGAGGCTTTCCGACCGACATCAAATCCCAAAATTGTGAAATACTACAGGCTCTGCCCACAAGAATATACAAATGAGATACTAGCAGAAGCAACCTCTGCTGGAGAAACCATGGCATCGTCTGCTCTGGTATTGCCCCAATTCCCCTATCTTTCCAGAGATGTTGGAAAGATGTCCTTGATGAGATCGCTCAGATGTTTGAGGTCAAACTGCTTAGACTCCCAGCATATATCATCCTGAGGGTTGAAGGCCATCTGTCTTACCCATTAAAGTCACAAAGCGTTTGACAGATTACTTTATTGTTGTGTGCTGCTAAACAAGCGATTATAGGCCTCTTGGACAAAGAAGAAACACCTGGCCATAGACGATTACAGCGTGTGTGGGATAAGCTTGACATGGAAAAATATCGGTGGGACTAGCAGGCAGAAGTGACAGATGTGACTTAGTATGAAAATCATGTTTATCTGTGATGTCATCAGAATTTAGAGAAATAACGTGTCCCAAATATTTAATAGTCTTGCACATTGTTGGGCGTTTTATATAGCAGGGACCTAGGCCAGGGGAAAAGCCGATGTATTACTGATATTCTCTGATGTGACAGGAATGTATTGGTGTTATCATCTTGAAGCACTGCGGGATGTAATGGGGTGTTACCGCGAACCAGAAGTGGCTCGGCATTATTTACCTTGTCTTATTTATTAGCCATGCAATATGGCTTCTCCACAATGATTACATTCAGTGGCATTCATTGTACTATGCAGCTCTTTGCTGTCCTTTTCTTTCCACTATATTAGGCGTCACTGGCTTTGAGATGTAGGCGGATGAATGTGAGTCTTTACAGTTGTAATGGGAAAAGTTAATCTTAAAAATATATTATGCCTCAAATCACTAAAAACCAATACCCCCATATTTTTATGCTTCTGGTTCTATGCCTTCATTACGATCTAAATGCTCATTTACTGCAGATTGCTCTTCAGGAAAAGATATGAATTCAGCATCTTGTGTTTCAAAAAAATGGCGTTCAGAAGTGCTTCACGTTTGTCTTCAACAGGAGCGGCTCATGCAGGTAAGAGTGGTGAGGCGGTGTGGAGGGCTTCAACGGATGACAATCTGATTGCTATCTCTTTAAGTGAGAAGCCTCGGCCAAATTCGACCTCACCAGATTCTTTCGCAATCTGAAGATAGCCCACCATTGCTTCTTCCATTCCTTTAAAGGAGCCAATACACACAAAGAGACATTTACCCCCTACAAGTCCAATTTATGATGACTGTTTCCACTCCCAAGTGGTCCCTGTCATGTGGATTGCTCTCCTCTACAACTGCAGCCAACCCCAGGCAATTTCAGTCCTGATGAGACCCTTTTATCCCTTAAAAAGTTTAAACACCATCGACAAATGTACAAAGGCAGACTGTTTCTCGTTTTCTGTGAAACAATGATTTATTCCCTGTGTCTTGAATTGTATTGAATTTAAAGTGCTGTCCTTTGGTATAAAGCAACCAACACACCTCTTATGTTCACATTTTGCTTCACTGTTCTCCTTTGATTTCAGTTTTGGTTTGTCTTTAAACCTTGGGTTCACCCATTTATTTCTTCTCTTTATTCTAAATTCTTATCATGGTTTTAAGATACACCGATGAAGTGTTGATCTGGATAATCTTCGTTAAATAAAACTCAGTTCGGCTGAACCGCAGTTTCTCACAAATACTGGCTTCGCTGTACTCCTTTGTTATTTAAGAACAAGATTGATGTTATAAAACTTTATGCTACACAGAAAGATCTGTGAGACTTAAGAAACATTTCCAAAATGAGTTCCATGTGAACGTATATATTTAAAAGCAGCGCAGCGTGCCACACTACTCCTTAAACAATGGCTGCCACATGCCTTTCCATTACTCTGGGCGATTCGCCCAACTCCACTCCCTCAACACCGTATGCTCTTCTAAATAGCACAGCACGCACCACTCCATCTTCAATAATGGCACCCGGGCCTATGATTTCTTCAGCGCGGCGGGCTGCTCTGATAAAAAAAAATCCAATATTTAAAAAATAGAGTTGGGTGAGCAGAAGAAAAGAAAGGCGGGCGGCTTGCCCAACTTCCTTCTCTGACGCCGCGCAGCAAATCTATTTCTTTGCAGCACCCCCTGCTTTAGCTTTACACAGCTTAATCTAAAGCCCAAGGGCTTAGATTGCTTCAAAAGTAAATACATACAAAAATGAGGCTGCACACCATTTATTTTCTGTTTCTTTACTTTTGTTACAATTATGGCACGGCCCGCTTTAGCTTTATACATCTTAAGCTAAAGCACGGGTGCCACGATTGCTTCAAAATTAAACACGTTTACAAAAATGCGGCTATACGCTTGAGGGAGTGGAGTTGGGCGAGTCGCCCAGAGTAATGGAAAGGCACCTGACAGCCATTGTTTAAGGAGAAGTGCGGCACGCTGCGCTGCTTTACAAAAAATATGTATATATATATATATATATATATCTTCACGATTTTACAATTAAGAATTGTAAAGGACTCGGGTCGAACTAAAGGGTAGAACGTAATTCCTTTTATTCCATCTCTATAAACAATTAACAATCACATCAAGGTTCCTCTCAATGCGTTTCGGTCTCGCAGGCTCTGCCGTTTGTATCGGGGTCACAGAGCACCGATACCGTCAGCGCAATTGAGCTAAAACCGAAGGATATGTATATATATAAAATTGAATTTGGGAAGCCACAAAAAAAAAGAAAGGCGCGGCCACCATTATTGCAGCTGAGGCGTGCCGCGCTGGTTAAAACCAAATTGTTGCGGTAAAGCATGTCCTGCCTGCAACATTAGAAAAGAAAGGCGTCGCTGCCATTATTGCAGCTGAGGTATGCCTCGCTGGTTAAAAATAAAAAAGCATTGGGGGAGACAGTGAAGAAAATGATTTAAAAAAATAGTGCTCACAGGTTGTAATTAAAACATCTAGAGTAACAACACATGTGACAAGGGCAGTCCTTATGGGAGGTTACAACAGGAGAAAAGGACATACTAAGGCGGGACTAATAAGCCTATTGATGAATCAAAAGCCACCATTTACATAGGACAGTAACAGGAGTCAATTGAAAAGATGGGCTGACAATGGGCAGAGCTTAAAGTCCATACTTGAATTCAGTATGTTTCGAAGAGACATCGCAAGTGCTGTCCAGGCGACACCTACAAATGTGTTACTTTTTCTTTCATACAGAGTTTGGGCATGCAGTTGAATGAGTCCGCTTTGGGGATTGGGTGAGGCCCATATGTCAGGGCAGCTAGTTAGTCTAAAATCTAGCCCAGTGTTCTCTTGCCCAAGTAGCCTGTGCTTTCAATGAACTGACTCAGGGTTTGCAGAATGTTTGTGTGAGTGGGTACACAGTGAAATAAATTTCATGTGGGCTTGGCTCACTCGCTAAATAAGGCTGTGAAAGCGGGTAAAGTGTGAGCTTCGTCTGAGGGATATAAGCCACTTTAGTCTGCTTGGATTGCTGCAGGGCTAAGAGAGTGAAGTCATCACATTTGTGAGAGTACAGAAATAGGCCTTTCCCACTGGGTCGGTTCCCTTTTCTACTTTATCCAATGTTCAAAATTACGGAAACACAAGAGATGATGGGTTAATGTATATTTCGGTAGTCTGCTCCTGTTATCATGATAAAAGTTCAGTGGACCACTAGCACAATAATTTTCCTGGACCTGTGCACCTGCTGCGCCGACTGATAGATACACCCCTAGGTGAGAGAAACTGAAAGCAGGCAAAAGAAGCAGGAGTACATGAAGAAACCAACTAGTTTGCTCTTTTAAGCCTTTCTCAGATCCTAGTGTAACCTCCTTTGAGACAGCAGGAGTAGGTGTGGATGTCCCATGTACCCCCAACCCATGCTCCTCGCTTTCGGGTGAACTTAAAACTGACTCTATAATGACTACGGCTATTACTACAATCACCAGAATAATGAGTGCACCTACAATACGTTTGTGCCTACGATTTGAATTTCCAGACTCGATTTTAGAGTAGCTCAGATTACTATTCAAGAAGAAGAATAGCAAACTGAGGGGCATATCTACACGAAACTGGCGAAGCATGTCGTTAAGCTAAGAAGGCTAACAACACGCTTTGTCACTTTAGAAATGCTGGGCTGCACCAAATTGCACTGTAAGTGATGTTGTGGTGGAGATAGCGGCTTGTAAATATGCCCCAGAGTATTTTTTCTCCTTCAATCTCCACTTATGACAAAGTTACTGAGCAACTCTCAAGATCTTGGAAAGTTCTTTTTCAACAGTCTTTGCTTTGCAGTATTTACCCAGCTCAGAAGATCTCTCTAGCCCTCTTTCTTCTTCTTCCTCTAGATAGAACCCCTAAATGTATTCTTCTTCTACATGGGCCTAGGTTATCTTCTTCGGACAAAATTGTTTACAGTTCAGGTCAGAGCAAGTCTCCTCAATAACTCGTTATACCAGTTCAGCTCTCAAATCTGCAATCTCTTGAGGAGACTGTGGTGCTCCGAAGCTTGGGTATTCCACGTCTTTCAAAAACAAAGTCCGTAAGCCACTTAGCCTTGGTGCGAAAGGAACAGTCATCAGCAGAAGTGCCTTTACTTCAAGACCAGAAACTCTCCTCAATATCTTGACAATCAGTACCGAGATCTCGGACCTCACTCTCCCTTGCATTTGCAACCAGTTAAGTCCACTTGGGAGAGGAATATCTCCGACAAGGCACTCTAGCTCTTCTGGACCTCCTCGCACCTTCTGTGTTCTGCTCAGTCTCACTTGGATCAGACTGTGAAGTTTCACTTACTGGCTCAAGTTCTCTTTTAGATGCGAGTCTCAGGTTCTTCCTCCTTTGTCTCACAGGTCAGGTCTCACCTGCTGCACTGTTCTTCCATGGCTGTTCATGACTTCTTATCACACTAGTCTCTTCCACTGAGTCAGACTCTCTGTCACTAGGACAATGGGACCGTGTCCCTCAGAGTCTCTGTCATGGTCTTGTGTAGCTTGACCCCCCCTCAGATCGATCTAGTGTTCATCCTGGTTCTTCAGGTACCTCTACTGCTTGGCTTGTACCCTCCTGTGACCTTTCAGTCATGGCTGGAAATTCTTCTGGGTAGTCAAGAACCAAATCATCTGAAATGTTCCCAAGCATGTTGGCAGGCACAGCAGGTAAATACATCGCTCTCCTCCTGAGTGTTTCGTGGGGCGACAACCAAGTTCTCCTGTCAGGGATGCTTCGGAGACTCATTAGAACTAATGGTAAAGCATCAGGCCACTTCAAAGATGTTGATACAAACACTTTAGCCAACCTCGATTTCAGGGTACCATTGATCACTCCACCATTCCAGATGCTTCTGGCCTGTAGTCACAATGGGTTGTATGACGTTACAATGCATGCTTTTACACCCCATGCCATTACAACACAAGTTGTTACAACGACTTGCTGTCGGGGGTGCGCTGGAGTTTGGAATAGTATCATTTACTATTCCAACACCAGTCTGTGCAACAGTAGGCAAGGTGTTGGAGTTAAATCCAACACCTTATACCCCCCTACAGCCAGCCATTTCATTGTAATGGCATGCAGGGTAAAAGCATGCATTGTAATGCATGCGTTGTAATGGTTGTTTCCTGCCACAATGCAATCTTTGTTCCACATTCAGAGCTGCACACAGCAATTTCATGACTTCGTTATAGTAATCGGTGCCTCTATCCGACTCCAATGTAGTTGGAAATCCGAACCTAGGAATGAGCTCTCTTAGTAATAACTTAGCTACTGTGAGGCTATCACATCTCCAAGTTGGGTAAGCCTCGACCCTTCGAGAAAAGATGCACACAAAAAAACTTTTCCTCAAATCATTACACACAGGCATCTCAACAAAATCCATTTGGATCTGTTTAAAGGGACCCCTTGACTTGCCAATGTTGCTCAAGGCAACAACAGTTTTTTTCCCAGCATTCATTTGCTGGCACATGACACGCCGATAACATACAGCTTCCTCAATCTCTCAGAACTTTGGATTGAACCAAGTCTGCCTGAACAATCTCACCATAGCAACCCTTTCTATATGAGCTGCTCCATGAATTTCGCTCACCATTGGTGCAAAAAACAATCCGGTAATACTGCCCTGCCATCAGCTGACACCCAAATTAAATTGTTTACCTTCTCACAGTTTGCTCTAATCCAACCCGCATTTTCTTCCTCTGTAACTTCCATTTGAAAATTCCTCACTTCATCCCATGTGTCAGCAGCTGCTAACATCATATTGAGTTTGGTCTTCTCTATACTCTCTCCAGTATATTCTCCATTAAAGACACATGCATTAAAAGCCCAGTAGTGTACAACTTCATCAGCATACCGATTTCCAGTAATTACAAAATCATTCCCCCTTCCATGGGCTGCGCACTTGACGACAGCCACTTCCCTTGACAATTGTAATGCTTCCAACACTTGTCTCACATTCTCCCCATAACTTATAGGATAACCAGATGACGTTAGGAACCCTCACTGCAACCATAGCTATCCAAAATCATGAATCACACTGAACCCGTATTGGCTATCAGTATAGACTGTGACTCAGATTTGTTCAGAGACACAACATGTGTGTGTCAAAGCAATTATTTTAGTCACCTGTGAGGAATGTACTTGCTGTAACCAAGCAGCTTTCACCACTCCAGAAATGGTACAGACAGCAAACTCTGCTTTCAGATTTCCTTAATTTTCTCTTAAGCATGAGGCATCAACAAAGAGGATTTGATCAGGATCAGACAATGGCTCATCGACAATGTCAGGCCTTGGTTTTGTACATAGTTGTATTGTAATTGCATTTATATAGCACTTACTACCCCTGATGAGGCATCATAGTGCTTTTTCGGCGAGTAGCACGCTACTCCGGAACCCTTAAAGGATTAGTGCTGAATTAGTATAGTGAAATATGAAAGTAATTTTAGTGGTGGATATGTTAGTCAGTTGTTTGGATTGAGAAGGATAGTGGGGGGATAGAAGAGGGAAAAAGGTTTGAATTTATTTAGTGCTTGCTACCCCTTTTTTTTAAGTTCAAAAGAATTTTATTAAAGAAGTACAGGTGTCAATACAGCAAGAAAAACAACAAAAGAAGAAAAAATCAAAAATATGGCAGTAACGTGCACAATGAAGCAAAATATGACTGTAAAAAGGACATGAGGCTAAGAGAAGACAAATAATTGAGGCTAAATAGTAAAAAGAGGCAGTATTAGATAGAAATGCAATAAAATGTATCATAATAAATGTAAAGGAGCATAAAGGTCCATCAAGGAGGTTTGGAAACTTCTTGCTGAGAGGGAAGCAAACAAAATGAAGGGGAGGAACGCTTAGCACATTTATCAAGGTATAAGGTTACAGGAATCCATAAATCATGTCGCTTCTTGGCCATATTAAGGGGGTAAATGAAGACAGTATCAAGCCTGTGATTATGACAAACATTGTACCACCATGCTCTAAAAGACACATTAGCAAAATTGTTCCAATTGACCGTAATTTGCTGAAATGCAACCGCTAGTAATAAATCAACTATTTGTACATTGGAATCAGTATCAGTCCAGCAAGGGGAGAGGCTACCTAAAAAAATATTGACAAAGGAGAAAGGAAGTGTAGTGTGAAATATGGCATTAATTTGGGCCCAAACTTGTTTCCAGAAACTGTGTACGGCATTGCAAGAAAAAAGCATGTGAAAAAGAGTAGCCTTGGGGGCCGAGCATGACCAACAAAGGTCAGGGATTGAGGAAGAACCTTTATTCAACGTGTGAGGCGAAAAGAGAAGTCTATTATAAATGAAGAAGAGAGTTTGCGTGAGGGAAGACGCTCTGGAGGACTTACGAAGCTTGATCCATAATTTGTCCCATAAAGACACGGGCCAAGACACACCAAAATCAGATTCCCAATGTTCCTCCACCTTGGATTTTGGCCTAGGTGTAACAGTTACGCAAAATGAGTGACAAATTGAGGATGCTGTGGGCTGGGAGTATAGTAAAGAGTGGAGACGGGAATGAGGGCTAGGAAGAACAGGATGAGTAGGGTAATTAGAAAGTTTGTCAAATGTGGACAAAATTGCAGATTTAAGTAAAGTGTACTTGCGAATGAAGGAGTGGGGAAGACCAAACTGTTGGCTAAGAGCCGGGAAAGATAAGAAATCGGAGCCAGAAAAAAGATGGGATACCCATATCAAACCCTTTTGCCTCCAAGATTTCCAATAGAAGGGTTTCTGATTAATAAGAACACTACTATTATACCAAATAGTGGTATTGAGAAAGGCAGCTGCAGAGGAAGGGGGGTTGGGGGAGGTGGAAAGAAGAAGCTTGGTGGTGAACTTATGAATGGGAGTTGAAATAGCCTGGGGCTTACGAGAAAATGATAAATATTCAGCGAAGGTAAAAGGGGATAAAGCGAGATGTTCAAGGACAAGCCATAAAGGGGAGGAAGCATCAGGATCTCACAACCAAAGAGAAGCTTGTCGCAGAAGAAAAGCTTTGTGATAAGCGGGAAAATCTGGGAAGTTGACCCCGCCTTGTGATTTAGGAAGACGTAATCTGCATAAAGACATACGCGCTTTTTTCCCGGACCAAATGAAAGAAGAGAGAACGGAATTAATTTTCTTGAAAAACTTAGTTGGGATAGGTACTGGGATATTGGATATAGTGTAGAGAACTATTGGGGAGAGCATCATTTTACGACCCCACCAGGAAAGGTAAAGTGGGTGCCATCTGGAAGTAAGGTCAGACAATTTCTGGGAGCATTTAGTGAGGCACAACGAAATAGTGTCGGAAAGAGAAGGGGCAATATACAAACCAGGGTATTTAATATGGGAGGAACTCCATGTAAAATTAGACGCATCAAAATCCGATTTAAAGGTAAATTTAGTGAGGGGTAAAATTTCACATTAGTCATTATTTAGTTTATAACCAGAGATTTGGGAATAATCGTGAACTTCTTTAAGAAATGCAGGAATAGAGATGGTAGGGTTGGACATGAAAAGTAAGATATCGTCTGCGTAAGGTTTGAAAACCATGCAAATCGGGGTTTTGGCGAAGTTTTGAAAGAAAAGGTTCTAATGCCAGATTGAAAAGAAAGGGGGAAAGGGGACAACCCTGACGGACTCCTCTACCTAAGGTGAAAAAGGAAGAGACTAGGCCATTGGCACAAACCGCCGCTCTGGGACTGGAATATAGAAAAGAAACGAAGGAGATAAAGTTAGGGCCAAATCCAAACCATCTAAGGGCGGAGAAAAGGAAGGTCCATTCCACTCTGTCAAACGCTTTCTCTGCGTCCAAAGCAATTGCCGCTAATGAATCGTGTGAGCGTGATGATTTGGATAGGACGTTGAATAAAAGTCTAGTGTTGTCTGTAATAAAACGGCCCTTAACAAATCCAGACTGCTCCGAGCCCAAGAGTTCAGGAAGAAGAGGATCTAATCTTAAAGCGAGAGATTTAGCGTAAAGTTTATAGTCAATATTAACCAAAGAGATTGGTCTATAATTCTTGCAATGTTGGGCGTCTTTTCCTTCTTTAGGTATGATGCAAATATGGGCATCCGAGAAGGTGCCGGAGGAAGCACCATTAATTATAAAGGAATCAATAAGCATGTGCAATCTGGGTAATAATAATTTAGAAAAGTGTACATAAAATTCAGCTGTGAATCCGTCTGGACCCGGGGCTTTATCTTTCTTGAGTGATTGAAGTGCAATGTGTAATTCGGATTCAGAAATGAGTAGTTCAAGAATGGATAAATCAACTGGGAAGTGAGGAGGTGTTTTGATGGTGGAAAAAAAGGCAGCTAGGTCTTGTGCGGAGGGATGGGTTTCAGAAGAATAGAGCGTGGAATAAAAACGAGAAAATTCCTCTAAAATATCAACATCAGTATGCTTTAAAACAGAATTAACATCACAAACAGACTGAATGTTCAATCTATGTTGCTTAACTTTTAAATAATTGGCTAAAATCTTACCCGCCTTGTTCATTCCCCCATAGAATTTTGAGCTGGATTTCAGTAAATATAATGAGGCATCATCAGTGGATTGTTTGTTAAATTGCATCTTAGCTTCAATAAGAGTAGTCAAACTTTCCTGCGAATGAGAGGTATAGAAAGAGTGCTCCAAATCTTTAATCTTGAGGAGAAGATCTTTTGTAATTTGACGAGCGCTCTTGCGTTTTCTGTAAACATAATCAATAATGAAGCCTCTGGCCGCAGCCTTATAAGCATCCCAGATAGCATGATGGGGCAAGGTGGGCGTGTCATTAATGGCGAAAAACTCAGTGGTAAAATCAACAAAGGAAGTGGTAAACTTGGGGTCCAGAAGTGTTATTAAAACGCCACCGTTTCGGCCCAGTGGACCTGGGAAGGATATCAATGTTGGCTAAAACTGGGGCATGGTCAGAGAACAAGATGGGGCCTATGTCAGCATGAGTGAGGGATTGTGAAATATGATGGGAGAGAAAAATATAATCAATACGGGACTGTGAATGGTGGGATGGAGAATAGAATGTAAACTCTTTAGTAGTAGGGTTACAGAGACGCCAGGCATCAATGAGTTTGTGCTGGGTTATTGCTTGAACAAACAGTTTGTGAGCTTTATTAGGGATAAAAGAAGCCTTAGAGTGTCTATCCAAAAAAGGGTCAATGGGCAAGTTGCAGTCTCCCGCAAAAATAAAATTGTGATCAACGTATTCAGAAATACGAGAGGCCATTGTTCGCCAAAAGGCAGGATCGCCACCAGTAGGTGCATAAATGTTGAGAAGGGAAATTGGGATCCCTTTCGAGGAAAGTTTGACGTATAACCATCTACCCTCAGGATCTGAGTCAGAGATCAAGAGCGAATGAGGGAAGGATTTGCGAATTAACACAGCCACACCATTTCTTTTACCATCCCCAGGAGCAGAAAAAACACTTCCTACCCATCCCCTTTTAAGTTTGGCAGCTTCAGTGTCAGACAAATGAGTTTCTTGCAGGAAGGCAATGTCAACATTCAACTTGGCTAAATGAGAAAGAATTGTTTGCCTCTTAATAGGAGAATGGAGACCTTTAACGTTCCAGGAAACAATACGAACTGCCATTAAGAGATTTTAAAGAGATAATGCAGAGAAAAATTAACACATCGAGCAAAAGCCTCAAAGAAAGTGAAACTGCAAGAGAGAGAAAAAGGAGAGAAAGGACAAGAGTATGAAACGTATAAGAGAAAACAGAAGGAAGGGATATTAAAAGACATCAAGAAAATATAAAACTTCGAAGGTGAAGTGAAACACCATGTATGAATTAGGAGAGATCCAGAAAATTCAGTACAAAAGGACAAGTGGTATAAACAAAAGACAAATTGCGAGAAGGTCAATGAATTGATAAAAAAAGAGAGAATAAAGTCAACAGAAGGCCAACAAGAAATAAAGGTAGGGAAGGGGAAAAGTAGGAAGGAAGAGAGCGAGCGAATAAAAGGTACTGGCACCAAAAAACCTGAAGATATGAAGAAAGGAATCAAAATAAGAAAGAAGAAAACAAGAACAGACATATCAAAAAAGAACGGGGGATACTCACAAGGGGTAAAACAGGAGAAACAGTCAAGGAACAGGAACAAACGAGGGTGTACGAGGATGTGGAGAGAGGAAGGTAGGGCCAACTGGAGAAGGCAGGACACTCTGGGTCGGGGAAACGTCCAACCAGAGAAACGGGACGGAACGCATAACAATGATCTGTGAAAAAAGACAGACAGCAAGGGTAGAGATCGGCAAATGACAAGGGCATAAAACATATCAAGAGTATAACAAAACAGGGAATTATATCAGCAGTGAGAAACTACTACAATGAAAAGCAAACATTCATCAAGAGAACAAATATGTTCAAGAACAATGCGATTGACAAATAGAAACAACGCATGAAACTGGGATATCAATATAAGATTCCAGGAGAAAGTCATGTTGGAGAAGCAGAAGAAGGACCAGAGAGCTCCATGTCTGCATGGCCGCAAGAGTTCAGGAAACTCCGAAGACGTGTAGGCTCCTCATATGTCGTGGTTTTATTATTATAGGTAACTTTGAATAAGCTAGGATGGAAAAGGCCATATCTAGCACCAATTGAACGGAGTTCTGGTCTCATGTCTAGGAAGGCTTTACGACGGCTTGCAGTCGCTTTGGCATAGTCCTGTGCGAAGAACAATGTGGAACCAGACCAAGTAACACGTGAGGAAGCTCTAGCCGCAGAGAGAACTTTCAGTAGATCCGTGTATTCCAAAAAACCTCTAGGCTTCGCTGGTGTGGAGAGAGAGGCGGGTGCTCGACCAAGCCTGTGGGCACGCTGGATATTGAGTGAGGTGTCCTCTGGCAAATGCAAAAGCTTGGGAAGAAAGGATTTGAAGAAGGTGATGGGATCACTCCCCTCGCAACCCTCCACAAGGCCATAAAGGCGTAAATTATTGCGTCTATTGCGATTTTCCAAGTCCTCCACTTGCTTCTGGAGAGAGGAGAGCTGCACATGCATATGAGTGACCTTGGCCGCAGAATCCTGAAGAGAAGAGACGTCCCGCTCCCCTGATGACATTCGTTCATCCATCCGGGTCCAATTGTCAGTGAGGACCTGCAACTTAGCATTGGTTTCTTCCATGAAGGGGCGCAGGGCACGTATCTCCTCAAGAAGCAACTCCATCGAGATGTTCGAAGAAGACTTGGGAGGCGAAGGCGGGTCTTTTTTTAAAGGTTTGGACGTCACTTTTCCTGAAGACTGTGATGAGGAATCCATGTTTGGCGCCGTCTCGCTGATAGGAGGAGGTTGAGATGCTTCCAATATAGCCAATTCTGTGAAGAGTTTAGAATTTTTAATGTAGTTACGTTTTTGAAACTTGTTAGAGCCTTCAGCCATAGATGCGGCTACGGAGTGTAAATACACAGACCTTAACCAGATATAAGCACAGAAAAGTCACAGGGCTAAATACAGGATCAAAAACGGGCAAAATGTGAAAAGTAGGCAATATAAAAATTTGATGGGAGAAAGTGCCAAACCAGAAAAGCCACAGGATCAGAAAACTGGATTTTTTGAACTCAAAATGGCCGCCATACATGAGGAGAATGAAAAGCCATAACTGTCAGATAGTAATAAAAATGCTCACAAAAATGCTCATAAAACGCTGAAAAGTCCAGGAATCAAAACTGCAGAAGTCTTAGAGGCATGGTAGAGCCAGTAGTGGCCTTATTACCATTCAATTGTAGCGCACTAATAACTGCTAGATAAAGTCTGAAGTAGACCCCCACACACTAGTATGTCCTAAATCCTGGGTGCCAGCTCCACTTGAGGACGTTGGAATGGCTTCATGCAGGACTGGAGCCATATCATCTCCTGACCATGACTTAGTTATAAATAGTATGTCAGGTTTTGTTTCAGTGAAAAGGTCATAGATGTGATGTTTATTTTTTAGAGAGCAATAACCTGGTGCCATCTTGAGTGTGTCCCAAGTGAGTTACCGTGTTTTGTCAAATGTGCAGCTACAATTGAATGGTAATAAGGGCACTACAACTCCCACAAGTCTTCAAATCGCCTTATGAGGGGCGGGACTATGTATAAATTGATGGGAGGTGGCCCGCCAAAGCACGAACTTTCCGAGCCCTTGATGAAGAGGAAATCTCGAAACGCGTCGGCGTTAAGGAAAGCTGCTTCAATCACCTGCATGCGAGTGTATCCATACCTATCACAATAAAGGCTGGTAACCTGGTGCCAACCTGGTGCCATCTCGAGTGTGTCCCAAGTGAGTTACCGTGTTTTGTCAAATGTGTGGCGGACGCTCATCCGCTGGGACTGCACCACCCCATGATACCGAGGGGGCCATGAGGAAGGTATCCAACGTCCTCAAGTGGAGCTGACACCCAGGATTTAGGACATACTAGCGTGTGGGGGTCTACTTCAGACTTTATCTAGCACCTGCATGCGAGTGTATCCATACCTATCACAATAAAGGCTGGTAACCTGGTGCCATCTTGAGTGTGTCCCAAGTGAGTTACCGTGTTTTGTCATATATATATATATATATATATATATATATATATATATATATATATATATATTCACTGAAAAAACCATAGGTTTCACACACGTTATAGTTACGAATTAGCATTTAAAAAACCTTGCAAATTCACTTAAAAACCATAGGTTTCACACATGTTATAGTTAGCTGGACATTTCACTCGTAAAAAACCAATGAAATTCCACTATAACTCACGCGACCGCAATCCTCTGCTGATGACGTCAGATATTACATCGCTGTATTTAGACACTTATTTACCCATGTCTTCTTCCATTAATCTTTAGCTATACATATATTACAAATATTTATTTTTCATAAAGACACATATGTCATCAGTGATGTAATATCTGACGTCTTCAGCAGAGGATTGCGGTCGCGTGAGTTATAGTTGCCTGCACTAACTATAACGGGGGAATTTCATTGGTTTTTTACGAGTGAGATGTCCAGCTAACTATAACATGTGTGAAACCTATGGTTTTTTCAGTGAATTTGTACGGTTTTTTAAATGCTAAGTTATGTATTTATTAATGTATTTTTTTTCAGGTTCGCAGTGCGTGCCGTGCGCGCTCGGTGCGCGCACCTCACGATTTAAAAAAAAAAAAAAATGTTTTTTTATCCCTTGGGGGTCCTTCTGTGACCCCCTGACCAAGGCTAGGGGGTCAGGAACTGTCCACTCTGCCCCCTTTTCACGTTCTCCTCCTTTTTTTTCACCCCCTCAGACTGCGAGAGACAAAATGGCGGCCGACACTTCCTGGTTTCGACCGATTCTAATGTTTATCGACATCTAACAACCAATCAGAATTGCGCTCGCGCACGGCACGATGCGTGCACAGTGCGTGCACGGTGCGCCCGTATAGATGTTGATATGCTTTTAAATGCTATTTTCTTAGGAAATAATGAACAGATGTACACCAGACCTGCAAAAGGCACTTCCTTGACCTTATGGCTACCTCTCTGCCAAATTTCACGTAATTCTGTTCAGCCGTTCGGGCTGTAGCTGCGACTAAAGGTCCTATGGAGAAATGCATGGGGAAAACGCGTTTTGGGACCCCCCCTTTTTCTCGGCCCCCGCTTGACGAATCACCCCGAGACTTTCAGGGTAGGAGCTGAACGGAGCGCCCCATTTGTTTTGAAAATTTCGCGAGGATTCGTCAACCGGCGCCAAAGTTATTCAAAATAGAATTTTGAGATTTCCTATGGAAACTAGGTTGTAACTATAACTATCTACTGGCGACCGCCAGTAGATAATATATATATATATATATATATATATATATATATATATATATATATATATATATATATATATATATATGCATGAGGAAGCTAGTATATGCAGATTAAAGATGCATTTAATAAACTCCGGCTTTCTAGTGTTGTTGTACTTTCAATTAAATTTTTTTTTTGTACTGCAATAGTGAAGCAATTGTGGATAAATAGTTGATAATAGATTTACTTATTTATGCAGTCAATTATATACATGTTAAAAACATAGAATAATGTAACTACCAGTAATATGTACATCTGTTAAGCAGAACTAACGAATATCTATATTTCTAAAAACATAATTATTATACATATTTATACAAAGTTAAACACATATATAAGTATATATCTATAGTGCAAATGAATGCTCAAATACAGAGGTACATGCTGTATTTTTCTGTTTGCGTATGGTGGTTATGTGGGGAAGAGCCAATTCTTGAGTACTTTTCTGAAGAAAAGGTGGTTATCTGTGGATCTTATGTTGGGGGGCTAAAGAGTTCCATAGTTTGGCTGCTTGTACAGAAAAGGATGTGCCACCCATGTTTTTTTTCTTATACTTTGGTATTTTGAGGCTAGGTGCCACTCTAGTGCGTAGGTTCCTTTGTCGATTGTGTTGGGTGATTTTATTCCTGATGAAGAGCAGTCATGTTCCATGTCTCACTTTGTGGGTGATACAAAGCACCTTCTGGCAACCGGTAACCAATGCAGGGATTTCAAGGGAGGGGAGATGTGGTCTTAAGGCTTTACATGTAAGAGCAGTCTGGCAGCCGACGTCTGACTCCGTTGTAGTCTTTTCATACTCGTTTATGGTGATCCACGGTAGAAGCTCTTGATGTAATTGAGTTTAGACAGAACAAGATAGATGGTAGCCTGGAATTTGTGTGGAAATTCCAAATGGGAGAAAATTTGTCACAGAGGTTTTATAGTAACAAAGCTTGATCTTGCTAGTTTTTCCACTTGTGCATTCATTGATAAATTGGAGTCCATGGTCGTTCTGAGGTTTCTTACTTCCTTTGATACTTTAGACAGTGTTCCCAGATCATCAGTCCACTTAGCGAGTGGGTCATAATGTTTCCAATCACCACATGTGAGTACTTCTGTTTTGGAAGCATTCAATTTGAGATGGCTCCTCATCATCCATTGATCCACGGCTCGGCGACAGCTGAAAACAGGCACATTTGCAATGTCTTTGGGGCATTCCAGTTAAAGGAGTAGTTGTGTGTCATCTGCATAGTTATAGCACATGAGGTGAAATTGATTGATCAGTCCTGGTAATGACCATGTAGATGTTGAAAAGAATGGGTGGGATGTCCTTGAGAGACCCCTGCTTTCGTGAAGTATTGTTTGGACGAGAAAGAGGAGGTATGGATGACATTAGTTCTGCTGCGAAGGCAGGATGTGATCCAGTCTAGAGCAGTCCCCTCTATGCCAGCTTTGTACAGTCTTTGTATGTGAGTATCATGGTCAGCCATGTTAAAGGCAGCTCAGACGTCCAAGAGAAGTAGCGCAGCAACCCCGTTGTGGTCAACTGTGTTCTTCAGGTTATCCCAGATGGAGACAAGGGCAGATTCTGTGCCTCCTCCTGGACGAGATACCATTTGGGAGTCTGAAAGTCAATGAATTGTGACAACTGGGCAAATGCTGTTCTTTCTATCAGTGTGCCTAGGAAAGGTCCATTTGTAATCAGTCTGTAGTTGTCAAGGTTCAACTGGTCCCAGTTTGTTGCCTTCAGTAATGGTCGTATGTATGACTTTTTGACTTCTTCCGGAAATGTTATGGTAGTTAAGGAATTGTTGATGAATCTTCTAACTGGTGTGGCAGCAGAGGTTGTTAGAAGAATTGTCTTGAAGGTTTGCGGTGGGCACAGGTCGGAAAGACTGCCGGCATGCCTGCTTGGTTTGACCAGGTCCATAAATTCATTGCGTGGAATGTGTTGGAAAGAACGGAGAGGCTGGGTTAGAGTATTCTTGGAATGTTGTTTTGGGAAAGGGTTGGTGCTGGTGCTTTGTCTTTGTTTTAAATATGAATCCAGTGTGTCTGCTTTGGCCGTATAATGATTTGCCAGTTTGTCTGTGAAATCTTGAGTAACGGGATGAGCTCCTTCAAGGCAATTTGGTTTACGAAATTCATTGAGAATGTTAGAGAATTCTTTATTTGCACATTTGGTATTTTAAATTCTGTCTTTTACTTTTTCTTAGCTGACTTGTATAATCTCTTAATTTTCTGTAGGCAAAGTTTTTCTTGATTGGTGTTTGTTTTGAGCCAGGCACGCTGCAACTTTCTAATTTGTTGTTTTTATCTCCTTTATCCCTGTATTTCTCCAAGGTGCTTGTTTTCTTTTGTTCTGTTGTGTTGTTTTTAGTTGTATTAGGATATTTAAAGCTTCTTGTAGCCACTCATATAGTTTTTTAACAGAATTTTCTGTGTCTAGATCTATACTGGATGTTAGTTGTGCTTCTAAGTTTTCCAAATTGAGTTTGTTCCAAGGTTGATAGTTGGATACACGTAAGTTGGTTATATGTGCGTCGCTTAGTGTTGTTTTATGTTTGAAAACAAGCAAATGGTGGTCTGACCATGTGCCTGGAGTCACTTTTTGAAAGGTAACTAGTTCTGTATTAGCAAAAATTACATCTAGGATGTGTTCAGTGATGTGTGTTTGTTTGTCATGCTCTGATGCAGGTTCAGAGCATCTAGGCCAGCGATGATTGTTTTCGGATTGGGAATATCGGGTTTGTCAAACCAAATGTTGAGGTCACCCACAATGCATGGGTTGGAGTGTAGTGTTATCAGGTTTAAAACAGTGTCTAGCAGTGTGTCTGGGAATTTTGCATTGCTAGTTGGAGGTCTATAAAGGAGCAGGAAGTTACAGGAGGAAGATGGTGTAGGATTGCATCTCGTGAAAAAAGCCTATTATGGAAACGTCGTCAGCTTTAGTGATATGTAATGTTTGCCTGAACATAACAGCTAGGCCACCTACTTTTTTGCCCATACCATTTTGGTTGATAGTTTGATAGCCTGCAGGACTGGAACCATATCATCTCCTGACCATGACTTAGTTATAAATAGTATGTCAGGTTTTGTGTCAGTGAAAAGGTCATAGATGTGATGTTTATTTTTTAGAGAGCAATCAAGCATTTATTAATAGATAGTTTAGTAAATGTGCTTTGGTGATAGTATGAGTTTGTTAGCTCAGTGACATCCAGTCATGGCCTTCACATTCTTCTCCATCAGCACTTGGAATGGGTAACAAGGTAGCAGGATTTAATACAGAGCACCGCTTCAGGGTTATATTTTCAGCGGCGCGAAGCACCTGCTCATACCTTGTCAACCTGTTATTTGCCTAATGCTGTGTCTTGGTTCTCGTAATCAGAAGCTCAACCGAGTGTAGAACATACACTGTAAGAGGATGACTCATCACAATGCTCTTGCATCGTTCAGTACCGACACCTGTTGGAGCAATGGATTTGAGGCATCCAGGCAACACTGAAGCTACAAGATCTAGAGTAGCTGAGAAATAGGCCACTGGTCTACGGGCACCTCCATGTATCTGTGTGAGTACATATAGAGCACAACTTTCCCTTTCACGACAGAACAGCAAAAGGACTTTGTTGTAATCAGGCAATCCTAAAGCTGGAATGCAACACAGGGACTCTCTCAACTCCAGGAAAGCGAGTAGGCAATTGTTATCCAAAGGCACCGGATCACACACATCCTTGTGGGTCAACATCTGCAAAGGTTTCACCATCAGGGAAAAGATGAGAATCCACTGTCGACAGTAGCCAACAATTCCCAAAAACATTCTGACCTCTTTTTGTGTACTAGGCAGATTCATTTTCATGATCGCCTCCACTCTTTCCGGTGACACCCTCATCTTGCCCTTCTCAATCCGATGGCCTATATACTGCACTTCAGTTAGGCAGTACTGAAGCTTATTCGGAGACACCTTGTGCCCATTCTCAGTCAGGTGATTCAGGAAGGCAAAGGTATCATCCCTGCAAGCATCCCTCATCTCAAACACAATAAGAAGGTCATTGATCTATTCAACCAGTACTGAGATTCGCGACAGAATCAGTCTTCAAGATCTGATTAAAAATGGATGGACTTTCAGTATACACTTGAGAGATACAACACCACGTTAAGATATGATTTTACAGGCATAAAGCACACAAATATCACCTTTCCACGTGCAATGGAACAGAGAAAAATGCTTGGCAGAGGTCAATCTCCGTAAACCATTCACCTTCACAAGGAATCTGGCATAGGAAGGATTCAGTACCACAGGACAACATAGCATCACAATGCTGTCAATTTTGCTGAGGTCTTGAACAATGTGATACTTTCTGCTGCTAGGTTTCCGCAAACCCATAATAGGAGAACTGCATGGACTTCTCCTGATCTCTTTTAGGATGCCCTGCGAAATCATAGACTCAATTATGGGTGTAATCCCTGCAACCTTTTCTGGGCTCATATTGTGCTGAGATGTTCTTGGAAACTCTGCATTTGGCTTGCATGTATGCAGACTGGCTCAACTCCTCGAATCAGTCTGATCTCCTCTCCTGAGAAATCCCACACCACTATTGAAACAGTGTCTCTGAGATCTAGTGACATGTCTTCCACTGTCAGTAACGGAAACATAGACGTACAAAGGTTCTGGTTGACCAATTTGAAAGCAATGTCCTCGTCAATGGTCTGCAACTCAGTTCCCTATTGGAGTGCAATAGATGGTACAATTCAGTTTACACAACAGATCACGCCCTAATAGACACATTGGGCTTGAATCACACACAGTGAACTGATGATGATATTGGAAAGATCCGATTTTCACAGGCACCTCTTCCATCAAAGGGTTTGTCATCGCTTCATTACCAACTCCCACAACTTGGATTGATTTTCCAGAGTGGGGCAGGTTTAGGGCTACTGCAGATCCCACAGTAGAAAGGGTAGCACCAGCATCAATCAAGAATGTATTAGGATGACCATCCATGTCTGCTTCTACATAGGGTCTTTTCTGCTCTACTTCTTTTAACTGTGCCAACTGTACAGTCTTTCTCCCCTCTTAGGCTCCGTCATAGGGACTGGTCCAGACCAAATCCATCCAGAGACTTCATTAAGGTCATCTGGTGGTTTGTCTGATTGCCCTGTGAAATGTTCGGAGGCTGAGGACCTTGCACGAATTGTGTCTATTTCCATCCTGCATTAAATGATCTTGACCTGGGCACTGTCTGTAACTGGTTGAGACCATCTGAATGAGTTCTCCTCCCTGCTCTTGGTTTGCAGGATTCAACAACACTCGCGCTTCCACTGCCCTATCAAAAATGACATGCAGTGGACTTCTTCAGGGCGGTGACCTCTATCCTTGTCTTCGGATCTATAAGGACACCTCTCCCTCTTCCCTGACCCATTGGCCCATCAACTTGGTACACTTGTATGCCTCCTGAGGCGTTCCCCTGACCACGAGTCACAGCTTCCATCACCCCCTGTACCTGCTCTCTTTTCTGGGCATTACGCATTTGGACTAAAATCAACTTTTCCTTGATCCTCCTGTGTTTGGAGTCCACCTCGTCACTGCAGAACCTGGCTTACCATAGAATTGCATCCACTGATTTGTTTTGCAAGAAGATTAGATGCTGTTGGATCATGAGGCTGATCTCCAACCTCAGTCAAGTCACAAACTTGGACACAAATTGTCCCATGTCTTTTGGGTCAAGGGTATATAATTCACTGTACTGCTTGAAGCCTTTCATAGTAGGACTGTACTGACTCTTTAGGCTCCTGTGTCGTTTGATCTATCTTGATCCAGTCGATGTCCTGAGGGCTATTTTGGACTGCAACCATGTGACCACCTGATCATACTTTTTCATGACAAATGGTGAAGGGCCATGAGTTACTGAGTTCCTTTCTGACTCAGCACTAGGCCACTCAACAGCTATCTTACAAGCAGACAATAAATCACTAGGAACGACAATTTCAAACGAATATACGATGTTACATCGAGTTCTTCACACTGCGATAACTTTACAACGCATACATTACAACGCAAGTCGTTACAACAACTTGTGCTGGAGGGCGCTGGAGTTAGGAATAGTATGATTAACTATTCCAACTCCAGCCTACGTTACAGTAGGGAAGGTGTTGGAATAGTAAATCATATTATTCCTTAGCTTAGAGCGCCATCCAGCGCAAGTCATTGTACTGACTTGCGTTGTCATGTCCGCATTGTAAAGGTGTGAAGACCGCAATGTAACCGATGTTTCCCATTTCAAACAAGGTGTTTAAATCGATCCACAGCACTTTTGAGATCTTAACAAACCGATCGACTTGCTTATACCACTCAATAGATTTCTCCCTTAATCTGGGAAAATCATTTGTGAACGCAGCAAGAACACCTTGACTCCAGGGAACATACAGGTACCCTCCACTAGGCACTTCCAGCAGTGGGTGTGCCTCTATTCCCTATGTCCCCCCTCCTGGAGGAAGGGTCTCCCCTTTCACCTTTCTTGCACTCTTCTTCTTTGACCACCTCTCTTCCCACTTATCCAGCATACTCCAAGCTCTTATTCCTACTACCAGTTCCCGGATGTACGTCCTCAATCCAGGCACTCTCTTTTCCTCTATCTCTTCGTCACTGTAACTAAGCCTGTGGTTTCCCTGCAATGCCTTTGTTCTGCATCGATCTATCCCATATCTCTGAGCCAAATCCAACAACTTCTCATGTGCTTGTCTTGTCCTCCGGTGATGTCCTTAGCCATAAACAACAAGTCATCTGGCTCATAAATCTCTCTTCTATCTAGAGCTAGACTCCCACTGATAATTTCTTCTAGCCTTGATGGTATCCTGACTCGGCTTAACATTTTAGCTCTCCTTGTTGTTATTATGGTCCTTCACCCAAGACTCCAAGTCAGCAACGTCTAAGACGTTTTGGTTCTCAGATGCTCTCTGAATTGCACCTTCTTCTAGAGACGTACCACTCGGTCCTCTCACTGGAGTTTTCCATATTGGCACATCCGAGCTAACACTTACAATAGGTGTAGATCTTATAGTTCTGGAACCAATCCATTCTCCAGAAGGGTCGGCAGTAGCCGCAAGAGGGGTACTGGATTTCATGGGTACTAAAGGACAGAAACACCTATTCGTACTCCCTGTTTTTCCCAAAAGAGTCCCTTCCATGTGCATGGGTTGTCTCGGGCGACAGGTCCAATGGTAACCGGTACTGTAAGAGCTTCCGGCAACCATGAGGTAGCGTCAATACCATTCTGTTCCATACCTCCCAAAATGGACACTCCTGTCCTCCTTGTTCCTGTAGATATCATTCCCACGACCTCTGGATCAGGTGCCACTGAGGCTGATACAGCTTCCACATTATCGGTGCCATCAGGACCTTGTCCCACTTCTCCCATTTGTAGACTGTAAGGTGGTGGATGCTCAGCTAACAACCCACCCAACAAGCTGTCTTCCATATCACTACTGTCACTCCCATTTGCCCTTCTATTCATGTCCTTGTTATGTGATTCTCCATTTCCCACCAAACCTGGGTATAACCTTTCTCCCTCAATGGTATCCACTGTCCACCTCTTACTTAAGATTAGCATCCCACTGTGCATCCTGAAATGTCTTCATGGTTTTCTTCACCCTCCATTGATATTTCTCTCTCTGCCTAGCATGTGCTGCACGCATCCATACATCTAACACTTCAAACTGTATGGGTCTGGGCAAAGGTCGCATTACGAACATCGTCCCCCTAAGTTGGTTCAATACAACTAGTCTGAACGTGCCACAGTGTGGAAATGACAATTCACCCTCCTTTTCAGTGATTTTGTGCCAATTTTGGAGGCTAACCTTTGTCGCCATAAAATGAGCTGGAGTATCCTTGGATGTCACCTCTTCACCCACTTGAGTCACAACCTCTTTATCACCTCTGAAGAGATCCCATAACACCCTAAAGCATTGCATGATTTCTGACACTTTCGGAAACTCTACCCAACAAAAATGCAATAATTGTTCAACGAATACGGTAACATGATCATTGCCAGCCACAGAGTATTCCCAATAACCACCAACCAATCCCAGCACAGTGTTACACCAACCAACCTATCACAGCGTGGCACAACCCATCATCACTCTCACTCCTTGCAGCACTCACCTTCCTTCACAATTTCGCTGTATGCATTCACTCAAAGAACCCTTTTAAGTCCATTATTGTCTGACATTCTAAAAGATCGATAGAATTAAACCACTCAAGAGCATTTGCACACTGTAACCCTTGACCAGAGTGGATCGGGAAACAACCTTTACAATGCAGTCATTATATTGCACTACCTTAACATAGCAGTCATTACATCGCAACATCCTATACATCACATCTCATTACAAAGCAGCCATTACATTGCATGTCACTACAACGCATGTCATTACAATGCATGTCACTACAATGCAGGCACTACAACGCAAGTCATTTCAATGCATACCATTACAATGCATAGTACTCTTACACTACCCAACACTTACCCTACTGTTGCACTCACTGGAGTTAGAATAGTAATGTTTACCCCTACACTATCCAACACTTACCCTAAAGTTGCAGTCACTGGAGTTAGAAAAGTAATTTTTACCCCTACACTATCCAACACTTACCCTACTGTTGCACTCACTGGAGTTAGAATAGTAATTATTACCCCTACACTATCCAACACTTACCTTGAATGCGATGTAATGGTATGCATTCTAACAGTATGCGTTGTAAAGGTATAATGCGATGTAATGGAATGCGTTGTAAATGTAGTTTCTGAAAATGCGATGTAATGGCATGCGATGTAAAGAGAATTGTTGTAAAGGATGTTGCGATGTAAAAACTGCGTTGTAAATGTATGCGTTGTAACGTCATACATTCGTGCAGATCACCCAAATTGGTATAGTTAACCACTACACACAAGGTCCATTAGATGATTAAAATACATCCTATTCAAACAAAGTTCCCTGTCTTAGATGGAACTGCAAATGACTTCTCACAACTCCTCAATTCTCAAACCCAATCGCTGTATCTTCTACACCTGTCAATATCCTGGGATCTTAGTCCACTGCAGGACCTGCAACTCAAAATTTCAATCCGTGGGCCATGTTAGACCCGAAACCACATTCACCCAACTCCGCAAGACATCACACAATCAAACTATTCCCGCAATGTAATATTCTACACACATCATGTTACTATTCACTTCTCCTTCTGCCGCTGATCACACTGCACGGTCAAACTCCGTCGGTCTCTGCTGGATTCCGTCATCCTCCATTATTAATCATTGGGTTCTACTTCAGGCTTTTGGGGTTCTAGGTTCCACCTAAGCAAAAAATGTTCCCCTTACTTCATGTGGAAGCCATCCTACTCTGCTACCAACTGAAAGGGCTGTTTCCCATTTATTCTAGAACCTTTCTAGGGACACACTTCGATGGGTCTTTTAAGCAGCATGAAAGTGTAATGGGGATAAAATCATTAATGCACAGTTAATGTAGAAATAACTCTTCTGAATACATAATAACCAAAGGACCGCTAAGGAAGGTTAGTTAGGTTTATTACAAAGTCAAAAATAATTGAACATAGACACACCTTAACACGAGGGTATAGAAATACAATGGAAACAGCATAAAGCCAAATCTACGCACTCAGTTCAGACGGTGCAACATGAACAAAACCATTAGTTCGAGAAAAAGGATACAGATAATCAAAAAGCAAGAGTACAAATTTCTGTGCATCGAGGGTTGGTGAACGGAGAGCATTTAAATCTATCCCTACTCTATCACTAAAAATGGCATCCCTGCGTTAATGAGTAAGCATTCCAAATCAGGAGGAAAGGTGTCAGTTGTGGAGTCTCCCTAAGAAGTCTCTCCACTGTTAAAATGGGTGAAGCAGCATAAAGCCACTCTGAGATGCTCCCTCTCCAAAGTCAAAAGACATGTGGATGCCTTTTCCTAATTCCAACAACCAGTTAGCCACAGGCCGAATCCCCATGATGCACCTCATGCACGTAATCCACAGGGGGTATAGTCATGTGCATACCTTTCCACAATGTTCTCCAACAATTCATCCTTGATTCCCGTTGTTTCTCCTGTGTGAAACCGACTTCTTTAACTGTAGTTTCTCTGCTTTCCTAGCTGCTAAAACAAATACATTAATTTTGCCTACAAAAATGCTGCTCCACCTGTAATGCAAATCGTAAGAAAGAACAGCTTCCACAGTGCACATGAAATTCAGAACATTAATCCTAAAGCAAGAGCTGTCAGGGGTTTGCATTTCAGGACTACAGCTTTGGCTAACATAAGAACGTATCACTTAACCATAACGAGATTGCATAAGTAATTTACATTTCGACCAATACATTTGCCTAATTATGTAAGGTATTATTATCAAACACCTTTAGTACATGAATAGTATCAAACTTCATAACAGTTTCTTCCTGTTAATGTTTCCTGCTAGTTACAGTTATTTCCTATGTTACATCCTCCTACTACTTCAGTAAACTAACATATGTCAGGTAGATACATTAATGCTGTTCACAATTATATTACTCACATTTACACAAGACTTGATTATATGTGGGTGTGCTCTACATGTGTTTATGATCAGGGCCAGACTGGCTGCAGCGGGCACTCTGCATTTTCCCGGTGGGCTGGAAGGGGGGGGGGGGCTAGATTTGGACCCCTGGGGTCCAGTTTTGTTACAGGGGGCAAGCTTTGCAGCAGTGCTGCAATATCAGATGCCTGTAAAAAAAGTGGCAGCAGGAGTGGTGCTTCCCACTCGCACCCCCGAGCCCCTCCCCGCCCCCCAGGCCAGTCGAGTTCCCAGTCCGGCCTTGTTTATGATGCACCCCTACAAAATTGAAATGAGACTTCTATTCCATCAGTTGGAAGAGGAGAGATGTGAAAAGATAAGAGGAGAGGAATAATGGAGAAAGGAGGAAGAAGGATGAGTCTGGCTTTAGTGGGCCTTTGGGCAATTGATAATTAAAGACAGAGCGTTTGACGATTCTTCTTTCTGAGTGAAGTTGCCCTGAAGACAGTTTTTGGTATTTACAGAGCCTGACCCACAAAGGTAAAGTTACACTTTTGTGTAAGTTCTGTATTTTTTGGGGTGTTCGCAAACTGTGAGTTTAAATTTTCTTATAGTAAATTTATGACTGCAAAAGTGTTTCAAGGAGAACTGGATCATCATTTAAAGGTTCTTGAAACTCAGAAACAAAGTGTCATTTTTCATTTGTACCGAATACCAGACATGTATAGTTTGGTATATTTTCAGTTGATTGTGTCATGCTCTAAATAAATAAGCCTTGTTATATGCAAGAATCTATTATTGTGACTGTGAAAAACTAGTTGAGGCTAACCTGCAACAGCAAAACATTGCAAGGAACCATCATTCAATGTCTTGACATAGGTTATAAACCTTAATCTGGCTCTGATAAGTTTTGTCATGTGGGTGACTATTTTTGGAAACCCCACTGCCATCACAGAAACCTTGGGCTGTAGTAACAATCACCAACAAAAAGCAAAATTCCAAAAGCAATACGAAACCTCCAAAATGAAAATTCCTTGTTGCTGAAGCAGTACTTGCGTATGGATCTTCAGGACTGGAGTTATCAGAACACATTTGCTGTTTTAGAGATTACAAGGCGTCACGTCAGGACTGGGCTGTGAAGGAATAAAGAATTGAGTACTACACCTTTCAGAACTGAAGCCAAATAAACTTAGAGCACACACAATTAGATGAACTAGGATGGAGTTCAAAGGCTGAAGCTTGCGCCTTTGCCCAACCCCTGCTGGTGTCCAAACCCATGTGAGCACACATGACTAAATGAAAGGGGTGCCTTTTTAAGTGAGGCAGAGCTACTGATTTTGTGAAAGGGTCATAACACTAAATTAAACAAGCATTGGCAAATCAATAGGTATGACGTCATCTGCCAGCCCTTGTTTTGTTTTTCATGCTTTTTAAAAACTTTATTGTTTGGAAAGCTGACGGGGGTTTGTCAGTCTAAAAAAAAACATTGACTAAAGGCAAAAATATTTTTGGGTCTCAAAAAGTCCACATTACCGTTAGTACTCACTGGGCCTGAAGTGAGCTAAATTGTGTTTGGATCTGCTCCTTGTGAAAGGGCAGCATGCCGTAACTCATAGTGAAAATTAGTCAACGGTAGAAGTTGGGTGCTGCTTTACCCCTTGACACATGCTCGAGTGAGTTGGAGAAAAATGTGAATGACACAACCACAGGCAAATGGAAGAAGTGTAGCTGAACACCTCTTTAAATAACTATGTCATCCACATAATTTTAATAAAAACCAAAAGGTCTTTGCTAACACAGACCTAAAAAGGCGATTCATTGAGCCATTGGCTGCCAGTCTCTTGACTTTGAGGAAGAAAGAAAGAAAAATAGCAGGAAAGAAGGCAAGAAAGGAAGAAAGAAGGAAGGAAAAAAGAAGGAAGGCAAAAAAAAAGGAATGAAAAAATAAGGAAGGCTAAAGAGACAAAAAGGAAGAAGGCAAGAAAGAAAGAAGGAAGGTAAGCAAGAAGAAAAGAAAGAACTAAGGAAAGAAAGAAGTAGAGAACAAAGGCAAGTAAGAAAGAATGAAGGATAGGTTGGCTGACAGAAAGAAGGAAGGAAAGGAAGAAGGATAGAAAGACAGACAGCAAGAAAGAAGGGGAGAAGAAATTAAAACAAGAATTAAGGCAAGAAGGAATGACTGTTGGAAAGAAAGACAAAGAGAAAGAAAGAGGGAAAGAAAAAGCAAAAATCAAAAGTCGACAAGAAAGGGAGTAGGAAGGAAAATAGAGAATAAGGAAAGCCAGACAGTAGGAATGAAATCAAAAAAGACAGAATGAAAGCAAGAAAGAAGGAAAGAAGGAATTAATGCATGAAAGAAAGAATTAAAGCAAGAAAGAAGGAAAGTAGAAAAGAAAGAAGATGACAGAGAAAGAAAGGAAGGAAAAAAGAAGACATGAGAGTAAGAAACTAAGAAAGAAAGAATGAAAGAAAAACTATGCAAGAAAGGAAGTGAATAAAAGAAAGAAAGAAAAAAGAAAGAAGAAATTAAAGTAAAATTGAAAGCAAGAAAAAGGAAACAAGCATGAAAAAAATTAAGGAAAAAAGGAAAGCAAGAAAGAAGAAATGAAAGAAAAAGGTAAGCAAGAAAGACGGAAAGAAGAAAGGAAAAGGAAAGAAAGAATGAATAAATGAATGAAAGTAAAAAGGAAAGAAGGAATAATAGAATGAAAGGAAAGTAAGTAGGAATGAAAGAAAGAAAGTGAGAGAGAAGGAAACAAAGAAACAAAGAAGGAATGAAAGAAAGAAAGAAAAAGGAAAGGAGGCATAGTTCCATAATATATTCGGCCTCTTACCATCAGGCCCCACAATAGATAAAAATGAATCAGCAATAATTAATTGATGCCTTCCATACTTATTTTTTAACCCCCTATACATTTCATCCTTAGATACCAATTGCGAGCATGACTCCATTAATATCTTTTAACAGCTCACGCTTGAGATAAAATTAAGACTTCAAAGATAACCAATCGCTACAGCCAGAATTCTTGGCAGCACAGTCTGTCAAAGGGGGACAGATCTGAGTCCTCAATTTTCGGGCTTTTTCCCCTTTGAGTTGTACAAAGCTTTCTGCATATTATACATATTAATTAGCTGGAAAAAACATTGATCTTTCCAAACAGTTGTTATTAATAGATGTGCCACCACCACAGATATAAACATGAAATACAACTGCCTGCATCAGCCATAAGAGAGGAATCTATCCCACATAACATCGGAGATTAACTTAAATAAACCTTATTTTTAAACATCTTATACCAATATTCCTCGATACCCTCTCTTAATGGAATCAGCTTAACGCAGTCATGGAACATATGTCCTAAATCGACAGGGTCAGTCCTGCATCAAAGGCAGTTATCATCTACCCTTGGACCCCAACTGAATAACTTGGCAGGAGTATAATATAGCCTAAATATTGTTCTACAGTGTTTGGCTTTTCAGACTTGCAGTCAACAGCACTTTCATTGCGACCTCTATTGGGATCTGTAGATCACAATCCTGAATTCCCAATTGCGCCGCCCACTTGTCCCCTTGTTGATCTAAATCATCATCTGCCATGTTATTTAAGAATGCATAGATCCGTCCAATCTTAACAGCAGGGCATAACAGTAGATCGACGAGAGGTATTTTCTTCAGGGAGACCTGATCAACTGGCAACTTTGGAAAAAGAATCTCTAATCTGCAAAAACTTAAAAAAGAATCCTTTTTCCAAGCCAAAATCCTGCTGCAAATCTGACAAAGAGCACAGGTTACCTTGAAAATACAGATTGCCTATCCAGACTATTCCTACCTTTTCCCAATTCCTGAAACTTTTGGAAATAATGCCAGACTGCCACAGTGGGGTGTAGTAATTAATTTGGTAATCTTCATCACCCTGTTAATCTTGTGCCAAATGTTCCCCATTACCCTAATTACCTTATATTTCATATTTTTATAGTACTGGGCTCAATCTGCCTAAAAAAACACCCGGCTGCAGCTTCACCCAACACCACTTCATATATACTTGGAGGGTCGCTTGATGACTATTGTGGGCTAACATGGACAACGGCTGTGAATAAAATTCCCAAATGCTGCAGCAACGAAGCCCAATAATATAGCCTAAAACAAGGCATGGCCCACCCTCCCTGGTCTTTTGGGAGAACCATGTATATCAGTGCTCATCTGTCCCGTGAATATTGTCACATGAAGTTAGTACATTGATTTCAACTTTTTGAGCCACTGCCCCTCGAGCTCCAAAGGAATAGTCCTAAACAGATACAAACATTTAGGCAAAACCATAATTTTTAAAACATGACACCTGCCAACCAAGGTCAAATGTAATCTGTCAATCCTCCTTAAATCCTGACTGATCTTCCCAAGCAACAGCTCCATGTTTAATATGTAAATGGAGTCCACTTGGGCTGTAATCTTCACTCCCAAATATGTGTCATTATCTACCCTACGAATGTCAACTAATTCAATATTGCTGATACTTACCAACTGTGGGGCATATTATCAAGCTCTGTGTGAAAATTATCGCCGCTTTATCGGCAGAAAACTGCCGCTAAAGCAGCGATAATGGGCTTGATAATATGCCGCAGAGAATTCCAATAGAAACCCATGTTGACACCAGAACATGGGCTTCTATGGGGATTCTCAAGGGCATATTATCAAGCGCATTATCGCCGCTCTAGCGGCAGTTTTCTGCCGCTAAAGCGGTGATAATTTTAACGCTGTTTCTTGATAATATGCCCCCCAGTTTTCCCTCCATTAATTTGGTATCCTAAGAGTACTCTGAACTCCTCAGCCAGTTTTTCCACATCCAAAGAGCTGTCTGAGGTTCAGGTGTTAATAACGCAATATCATCCACGTAACCTCATATTTTAGTTTCATATCCATTCACTCTGTCTGGCTGCACCTTCCGATTGTTATTATCTTTCTTTTTAAGGGATTGATATTCAAAGTGAACAATAAAGGGAAGCAAGGGGAGCCCTGCCTTGTGCCCCGCAAGATCTGAATCTTTGATTATTCTTGGCACCTAATTTGAAGTTGAGCATAGGGATAATAATACAAAGCCTTCAGAGCCTTCACCGTACCAAGCCTAAATCCCATCTGCTCAAGAACCCTCCAGAGCTACCCCCAGGCCACTCAATCAAATGCTTTCCTGGCATCAAGAAGAATCATGGCCAAGGGGGTACCTATGGTTGCAGTTATATCAAACAAAACTATGGCACACCGTACGTGATCTGCTATACTCCGACCTGGAATGAACCCATGCTGCCACGGTGAGATTAAATGTCCAATAACCTTCCCCAGACGTGCCACTAAAATCTTTGAATGTATTTTAGAATCCGCATTAATCAGAGAAATTGGTCTGTATGACCCTGGTTTCTATGGGGGTTTTACTTTGTTCCTAAAAACAATAATATTAGTCCCTTGCTAGGAGCTAGGCTGAGCCCCTTCTTGTTGAAGCTCTCAGACCCAGTCCAGCAGGTCTTTAGCAAAAACTGAAACTGGAATAAACGTTCTATAGAATTCAAGCAGAATTTGATTTGGACCTGCCGCTTTACCTGGGGCGAATGCCTTTAAGGTTTCCCCTACCTCCTCTATTGTGATAATAGAGTATAATATCTCTGCTTCCCTGTCTTTTAAGATATCGTTCCCCACTCCCAAAAATGCATCTATTTGCCCCTTTGAGGGATGTACATCTTCGTCAATAAATCAAGAGGAGGGAGAAAGAAGGGGTATGACCAACTCAGCTTCTTTGTCTTAAGCGTTTAAATATCAATGGAGAGTGGATCACAGGTCCTGAAAGAACCAGGGTTATTAGCAGTAGTACTAGGTACTCTTAAGAAACCCTCAATCACGTGTTCATTCACAGGTGGAATTCTAGCGGTATGTTCGATTATCCGCTATTTGCTTGACAACGTGACAGCATCATCATCGGGTTAATGAATGCTTCCTCCACCCGGAGGTTAATTCCTCTGGTTTTTTCAGTTGTGATCAGAAAACCGTGTTAGGTGTATTGTGAAGTGCTATATGGTGAGTGAAAAAAGATTTAAAAGACTCGAAGGGTCGAGTTCTGTTAAATTTTAATGAAACTGGATTCGAGTTAGGTTAAAAAATTCTTGTCGTGCACAGAATAGACTAATTAGGGTCTAATGCACTAAAATAATTATGTGTCCAGAAAATAGGTCGACATGTTTCAGCCTTATCTCATGCCCCAAAGGGTCATATAGGCTTTCATCAGGACCCTAGTGTATGTGTAGGAGACTCCTTAATTTGAAGGGATCTCCCTCGTGAAATGGGTGAGTCCCGTTATCTCACCAGTCAGTCTGAGTTCAATTCGAACCTATTTCTAAAAAAGGGAGTGTGAGGAAAGAAAAAGAAATAAATGTTAGACAAACAGTCCGTGTGTATGCTGTCAGGATGTTCAAAATTCGAGACATCAACTGTCGTAGCAATTTATAAAAAGGCAATGCTTTCTACATGTAACATAGCCAATGTGGCCAATCATATTCATTCATATGCAGTAAAAGGCAAAATCGGCCCTCCCTTCTTAAAGGTGACAAATTATTAGAACAAGGACTTTACAGGTAAAAAAACAGATAATTATGATATTACGAACAGGAAAAGTGTCCCAAAGGGGCACTAAATTCTAGGCGTTGAATGAATCATAACATGAATAATATTTTGTAGTATCAGACTGTACGTCAACCAATTCATCTTATTCATAAACATGGCCAGTCTGTCTCTTGAGGAAATGAAAAAACATGAAAAAACATGCACACCAGGCAGTGCATTTGATAGAGACGATCAGTTATTTTTAATGCCCAAACTCCCTGAGATCGTGGGAGGTGTTGTTAGTCAAAATGAATATGAAGAGGAAACGCTGCCAACATATTAAACAATGTAATTCAGGGGAGATTGTTTAGAAAAAAGCATTGGAAAAATCGGCTTAATCAGCATTTCATAATGAAAAACAGAGGCATAATATTCCTGGCGACAAATGAGCCGCCGCGTGAGTGATATTTTCAGGTATCACGCTGCCAAAATATCAAATAATGCAAATCAGGGAAACATTGTTTAACAAATGATTGGAAATACAGCATAGTCCGTTATTTCATAATGAAAACAGTGATACTCTATCTCTAGCGACGAGTTAGCCATCGCGTGAGTGGTATTTTATGGTGTCAGACTATGCGTCAAACAATTGGTCTCTTTAGAAATTAATTAAGGCAAGTCTCTCTCTTTAAGGAAACAGAGAATGAAAACGTACACGTACATCGGTCACTGGACCCAAAAAAGAGGTCAATTGTCATGCCAAACATCCCAGAAATGGCGGGAGGTATGAGTAGAATTGCACATTGTTAACATCCTCATCAATATGAATCAGGCTACGGAGCCGAACCTAAGATTAATTTACCCAAGGATTAAAACACGACATCGACAGCTTATCAGAAAAGAAAAATGGAAAGGAATACCTTAATTGTTCTGTTTGAGGGTTACATCCGATGGTGTAAGCTTTGCCTGCTCTTAAAGGGAAAAGAAAGGTGTTAAGAAATCAAATACGTTACGTTCCTTCTTCGGCGTCCTCGTGTATCGGGAACAGTACCTTTTCGGCGGTTAGTGACTTGTTCTGTCACTGCTTATCTCCACCCGGTGTATTGAGCTGGGTAACCGGGTCAAGATAAAGGACGAATTCATACAAAACAAAAGAGGACTCGTGTTACTTACAACTCCCCATCTCATAGTAGATTTCGTGCGTATAATTAACGCTCTAATCTGTAGAACACTTGAAGATATCATGATGTTCTGTTGTCGTTTATTGTGATTCTTGTATTTTTGCTGTGGAATAAAGTTTTACTTGTTTTGACGAAGTAAATGTAAAGAGTTGTGCGAGTATTAAGCTTCTCCCCTAGCATGTTACCTCACAAGGCTGTACTTCATAGGACAGCTGCTTAATATCGTTTTTTTGAAATTACAGCTCCGTTCTGACAATGCGGCAAGTCTGAAGAAAAAGAAAGATTTTCCTTTTCTTCATCACTACAGTTGTGCCAACGCTGGTTATGTCAAAAAGAAGAAGAAGGACTGCTAGGCTCTTACACAAAGTGCGTTTCTTATGAAAGTGTGATTCCTTGTACATAGCATGCTGAGTGTTCGCTGTCATCATCAGATACTTTTAGCACCAGTTCACAGTGCTGGTTGCGTCAAAAAGAAGGACTGCTAGGCTCTTACACAAAGTACGTTTCTTATGAAAGTGTGGTTCCTTGTACATAGCATGCTGTGTGTTCGCTGTCATCATCAGATAATTTTTACACCAGTTCACAACGGTAAACGATCAAAGTTCAGACCACAATGCCACACATTCCGCGATGAATGGCCACGCTGTGACACACATTTCGATGTCTCTGTGAGGATGTTGTTCATTTATATTCCTCATTTCATTAATCCTGACAAGTTCTGGACATTTGTCCTATCTCTTAATGCTCAGCCAAGGAATATTGTCATTTAATCCGTGAATATGAGTACGTAAGCGGTAAACCCACCGCTGCTCCTTTTCGAACAAGATGTTTTCTGCATTGGCATTTTTCACAGTTAGTGTCTCTAGAACCACCCATTGTAGGTGATTAACTGTATGTCCTTTCTCGAGGTAGTGACTACTCATCTTGGTTGTGATTTTCTTACATTTGACGTTACTCTTGTGTTCGCAAAGTCGTAGCTTGACTTTGCGGCAGGTCATCCCTATGTAATGTAATCCACAGCGGCAGGTGATCATGTAAATTACATGAGTAGTGTTACAGTTGGTGGGGTTCCTCATGGTCCATTTCAGGTCTGGTAGTAGTTGTAGGGTCTTAGTTGGTTTTGTAAGATGACAGACCGAGCACGAGCCACAGGGGTAGTGTCCGGTTACTTGTGTGTAGTCCCATAGGCTAGAGGTGATCATCAGACCAGGTTTAGATGGTGGTCTGGTATGTACTAGCATATCTTTTAGGTTTCTGGTTCGTTTGTTTGAAAATCTTGGTTTCGGCCATTTCAGAGAGCCGGAGGTGAGGATTTTCCAATTCTTATTAATGATCTTTTTAACATCATTGGATACCACACTGTAGGTACTCACACAGGTGACAAGATCTTTCGTGGGTTCTTTCACTGTTGTTTCCATGAGGGTCTCCCTTTGTTGATTTCTTGCTCTCTTTTGACTCTTCATGATGGTATGCTGAGGGTAGTCCCTATTTCGCAGTTTGTTGCAGAGATCTTTAGCTTGTTCCTTATAGTCTCGGATGTTGCTGCAGTTCCGTCGTAGACGGAGAAACTGCCCATATGGTAAGTTCTCCCTCATTGGGCGTGGGTGAAAGCTCTTAAATGACAAGAGACTGTTCTTGGCAGTGGGTTTAAAGAAGGTTTTTGTCTGGATAGTATCATTTTCGATGAATAAGGTGACATCTAGGAAATCCAGTGTGTCTGGGCTGGCTGAGTAAGTAAATTTCAACCATTCGTCTCTAGTATTCAGCCAATGGTGGAAGTCGATGAGGGTTTCTTTACTCCCTTCCCAGATCAGCAGAACGTCATCGATATAACGTTTCCAGAAAACCATCTGCTCGCGAAAGGGATTAGTCGGACACAGTATGTTCTTGGTCTCGAAATCACTCACGTATAATCCGGCCACACTCGGCGCAAATGTACTCCCCATGGAAGTACCATGGCATTGTCTGTACAGGGTGTTATTGTACTCAAAATGGTTTTCAGTGAGCGCCAGTCTACAGCATTCAAGAATAAAATGTCTGGGCGTCTTGTGGTCCCATTGTTGACTGAATAGTAGTTCCTCCAAAGTGTCTAGTGTCTTTTTCTGTGGGAGACTGGTGTACAAACTCTCCACATCTAAACCCACTAAAAGCATCTTGTCTCCTGAAAATTGTTGATCTTGAAGTAGGTTTAGGAGGTCTTTCGTATCCTTAAGATAGGTAGGTGTCTTTTGTACCAAGGCTTCGGCACACAGATTTGGATAATATTCCTCAAAGATCTTAACTATACCATCCAGTGTAGTAATCTGTACCCCATCACTCCCTTCAATCACTTCAGTTACTCGCTCCACCTTGGTCTGTCAAGTACAGACAGCTAGCATCTTCCCAACCGACTTGCTATACTCGTATGCTTCAGATTTATAAGCCTGGAATTTCTTTGAAGAAATCTTGAATAACGGCTGTTGATAATAGACTTATTTATAACGATTGCCTGCTGAATCTCAAGCCCATCTTGTCCTGCCTGTATAAAGCCCATATGCTGCATTTCTAGAGATGTCTGCTCTACGATTCATTCCCTGACCTCTTTCTCCTGCGGGTATGAGCAACAAAGCTAATTGTCTCACTTCTCACAGCAGCCTTTAGCGAATCCCATACCACGCCTTCAATAGCAATATTCCTATTAATATTCATAAACTCCACTATTCACTTCCTCATATACTCTACATAATTCTCATCTAAAAGCAATTTGCCGATGCACTTACCCTTATCTAGTCGTGTGAGCTCCAGCACTAAAGGGATATGATCAGAAAAAACATTTGGTAGCCTTCTAATGGTTGCTTAAGCCACAAACTCCTCAGACACCAAAAAATAGTCGAAACTGACATATTTCTGATGAAGGAACAAGAAAAAAACATAAACAGGGTTAAAGGGGTTCTTCCTTCACCAGATATCTACTAACCCATGGCTTTCCTTCAGTTGAGTTAATGATCTAATTACCTGTGGCTTCCTCCCCAGATATCTAGTTATTCTCTGATCCAGCATGCTCGCTTCCAGGTTGCTTTCAAATTCCCCGCAGACTATCAGTGGGATTGGCCACCCAGCAAGCTCAACTGTCAGCTCCTCCCATATTCTAGTCTCATCAAAAACTACGCATAGATCGAGCATACAGTGAATCTAGACTCCATCACCTGGCATTCAACAATCGCCCATTGGCCAAGTGTGTCCACCAACTTCTGTTTGGACACAGTCGAACCTCTCTTCACTAATATTGCTACCCCCTAGTAGTAAAATTTTGAGAGGTGCATGCTGCCAGGGAATATCTCATAATCTGAAGTAAGTCCCTCTTTGCCCAGGGAATATGGGTATCCTGCTCACAGATTATATCCGGTCACCAAACTCTAAGTGTTTCTGCCACTTTTAAACTTTTATTCCTATCATTTAGCCCGGGACTATGCATATTCTTCGGTTATGCTCAATAAAAATTAAAAAAAGAAAAAAGAAAGGAAAAAAGGCAATAAAAAAGCAAATTCACACAGGGACCATGCTGGGCATCATGGTGGATCTGCAGTGCCCAGAAAAAATAATTTTACTTTAACTTCACCCCAAAAGGCCCAAGGTGTCAGGGTGTCCCTGCCCCTCTCCTTTTTAATATGTTTTTTCTTCTTTGCTACGACACAGTGTCCAAGTCCCCGAGAATTAAAATTGCAGGGGCAGCTTTTTCTTCATGTATTCACCACGCAATCAGATTCCATAGTGTGACTTTCCAGAACTGCGAATCATCACAAATCCTCCGCAAAGGCACAGTGGTGTGAAATATACAACAATTCTGAACCTTTTTTTGAGTCTGGATCTAGTTTTTCTGAATCGCTGTTCAATTTTCTGACACTTGCATGGAGGAAATGCATTATGGGATCCCCCGTTTTTCTCAGACCCATTTGATGGATCACCCTGAAACATTTCAGGAAGTAGCTGAAGTGGATGAGCCTTTGTTTTGAAAAGTTTCATGAAGATTTGTTAAAGATATTAGCAAACCAAAAAGTCAATTTCCTATGGAAACGTGGTTCTTACCATAACTACCCTGTGATGACTTGACGACTGCCACTCAGTAAAAAAGAAAAAAAAATACAAATGTATATATATTGTATATGTGTTTTGTGTGTGTGTGTATGTGTGCGTGTGTGTTTACAACTCAGAGGTGGGAAATTCCAGCAGATTTGCTAGTTCCAGCCTTTGTTCCTCAAATATCTACTTGTCAAGGACTGACGCAAGGTAAGTCCTTTGAGTGCATTTCAAGATTGCCCTATGAAAGAGTGACTGCTCCTTTTGTCATGGTGTTATACTTCACAGAATATTAAATGAGAAAGGTGATAGATGTTCCTTTTGCAGGGTCACAGGTAAGAGGAAAAACCAACAAAGAGTAAAACACCTTCTTTGGCAATCTGATTGAAGATGTAGTATGTATTGCTTAAATCAACAAGGCACCACAGTACCTCTGACATCAGAAGGGAAAAAGAGCAGAATAGGGTTACAGATGAAGTCAGGTGATCCACAAGGAAGTTGATCCAAAAAAAATTCAGGAAAAATAACAGCAGTATCAAAATCCTAAGCAAATATTAGATTATCAGAGTATAATTCAGAATAAAGAATGCAATCTGATAAGAAAATCCTGGGAAAAAAATGCATAGCAAGAGGGCGATGAGCAATGAAAAATCAGAGAACAAATGTGTTACGATGCATCATCTTTTTTCAAGTCCTACCTTTTATATACATAACAGCAGATCAGGTTTTAGTAGGTGGGACGAAAACTGTTAATGGATTAGTTCATGAGAATCATTTGGGAAGGATCATGACCCGAAAATCCATGGGGCTGAGGTTCACAGCCAGCAAGCTAGAAGAACTGTGGTATGATCACCAGTTGGTTATGATAGGGTTAAACTGAGATAGGGAGTATGCCATAGCACACAGTCTCGTTTGACTATGCAGAAAAGTGATCAGTGTTTTGCATGAGGGTCAGTTGTGAGACCTCAATAAATAGCCTTTGATCACCCTGCCTGTTAAAGCTGGTAGTCTAGTGATCAACTTTTGACAAAATCAAAAGAAAATACAAAATACACAGATCAGTAGCTTCTCCTTCCTATGTATTATTCTATTATGCTTTCCATAAATGTCATATTCATGAGCTCGACCTAAAAGATTTCTCAGTCTCAGATTTCTATGCCACACCTAATTTTCCAATCTCAAAGAAGTTTTCAATACTTCCATATACTCCATCATAAGCACTACACCATGCCCAGTACCTTCCAGACTTGAATATTCCCTATCAAGCAATATACCATGCCTATTTCCTCTATGTCAGAGCTATGCTCGGTGGCAGATTCCGTTTCTTTGCACTGTAGTCACTGCCTGATTACTCTGCATTTTAGCTCTAGTAAATGCCTGATTCATCTAAATTCTCTCGAGCACCAGATTAATTTAGTTTAAGTCAATGCATTATTTCTTCATCGCTGGGGTCTTTCTAAGTGCAATTGTTAATCTCTAAACTCTAGCTCATGTGTGATTAAAATCCCAATTAAATTTGTTGTTTATATGATTACACATTTTACAGCTCCAATGGGTAAATGTTTATAGATAAATTCACCAAGTTGACATTAGCAAATGAGAAATTTGTCGTAAAAATTAGCACGTCAGGAATACGTGGAAGTGAATACTTTATAGTCAGATAGAATATTTGTATACATGACTTACGTGACTACTTTTACGCAAAGATGCTTCTGTTTTTTTCCGAATGGCCTCTTAGTTTATGTGAACTCTAGTGCTTGCTATATCTTCTCAATTATTGTTTTAAAAAAATCATAAATGCTCCCCCGTTCCTTATTTTAGTCTATTGCCTGCAGGGTTCAGGAGATGCTGGGCCTTACTTCTATGCCCAGACATGGGTCCCTTGCTCAGTTTGCCTCTGGATTCAAGCTAGCCTGGCTGATGAAGGGTGTTACCCAGAAACCGGTCCCAAGATGCTTGTTTCCGGTTCAGGGAATACCTGGCTTGGCAATTGGGCTGGACTGTTCCCATTAGGCACAGGGTCAAGACTGATTTGCCTATAGCTGGGTCTGAACTGAGGTGGCGAAGTGAGCTAAAGAACGATGATGGATTCAACCTAGATCTGTGACTGGGGGCGCTCCGTCCATCATCTCCTTGTGTTTGCTTTGTTCACCCTCAGTTGGCAGGGTATGCCTAGACGTGAGTCCTTTGCTCAATTAGCCACTGTATTTAAGCTAGCCTGGCTGATGAAGGTTGTTACCCAGAAACTGGTCCCAGGATTCTTGTTTCCAGTTCAGGGAAGATCTGGCTTTGCAGTTCGGGCTGGACTTTTCCAATGAGGCACAGGGTCAAGACTGATTTGCATATAGCTGGGTCTGAACTGAGGTGGCGAAGTGAGCTGAAGAATGATGATGGATTCAACCCAGATCTGCGACTGGGGGTGAGTGTCTGAAAAGTTTCAGTGCTCCGTCCATCATCTTGTGTTTGCTTCGTTCGCCCTAAGTTGGCAGGGTATGCCCAGACGTGGGTCCCTTGCTCACTCTGCCACTGGATTCAAGCTAGCCTGGCTGATGAAGGGTGTTACCCAGAAACCGGTCCCAGGATGCTTGTTTGCGGTTCAGGAAAGACCTAGCTTGGCAGTTCGGGCTGGACTGTCCCATCACAAATGCAAAAACAAGAGTTGATGGATAGAATGCAGAACAATGTCATACATTCACCCCAGTACAGAGATCTGGGCCTAAATCCATCGTTTTTTTGCTCACCATGCCATTCCTGTTTGAACCCAGCCATATGGAAATCAGTCTTGACCTTGTGCCTCATGGGAACAGTCCAGCCCGAACTGCCAAACCAGGTCCTCCCTGGACTGGAACCAAGCATCCTTGGACCGGTCACCCCTCTTCAGCCAGGATAGCTTGATTCCAGTCCCATGAGGCACAGGGTGAAGACTGATTTGCATATAGCTGGGTCTGAACTGATGTGGCGAACTGAGCTAAAGAATGATGATGGATTCAACCCAGATCTGTGACTGGGGGTAGGTGAGTGTCTGAAAGTATCAGCGCTCTGCCCATCATCTCCTTGTGTTTGCTTTGTTCGCCCTAGGTTGGCAGGGTATGCCCAGACATGGGTTCCTTGCTCACTTTGCCACTGGATTCAAGCTAGCCTGGCTAAGGAAGGGTGTTACCCAGAAACCAGTCTCAGTATGCTTGTTTCCGGTTCAGGGAAGACCTGGCTTGGCAGTTTGGGCTGGACTGTTACCATGAGGCACAGGGTCAAGACTGATTTGCAAATAGCTGGGTCTGAACTGAGGTGGCTAAGTGAGCTAAAGAATGATGATGGATTCAACTCAGATCTGTGACTGGGGGTGAGTGTCTGAAAAGTTTCAGCGCTCTGTCCATCATCTCCTTGTGCTCACTTCTCTGCAAACAGCCTTTGACCCTTTCACAGCTGATACAGCCAGGGAAGGAGAACCTTAGCGCTGAACAACAGATATGTCTCTACAGTGTGGGACAGAGCACCTGCTCCTTAAGACTAGAGCAAGACCACTGATTTAGTAAGATCCTCTTCATGGATTCCACATAGTAAGTACATCATTTGCCAGCGTGCTGGGCTGATTTCAAACTGATAGGTCATCCATTTTCCTTCCTCGATTCTATTTACAGTTTTGACAATTAAGTTGACATCACATCGTCTCTGCAAGATTATCCGGCAAGTGATTATGGTGAAACTCTGTTTGCTTGTTTGCATAGTCAGAGCTTTTGCTGTTGTCTGAGGGAGGACTCATGAGTCGTAAGCATATTTGCTTTAGTTGGATGAATCAGCAGGGTTTTTTGGTGAAGAGTGACAATTATGAATTAGCTGCCACCTAGAAAATACCTTAACTTCCCCGTTTGACAGTGGAATTCCTGGATTTCAATGGCATCCAGCCAAGTTCATGCCTCTGAAACTGGGAAGAACATCTTCATTTATGAGAGTTTAGTTATTTTGCTGTTTTGCATTTTAGAATTCAAACCAAAATTAAAGTGAAAAAATGTATTTATGATTCTGCACAATGACCTAGATATCACTTGGTCGTGAGAGTCAGTGGTCCTTTGGTGGAAAGTAAGAGCTGACAATACATCGGTGTTAGGAATGGGTGGGCTTATTTATGAGCCCTTGCGACAGTTTTGCGCTTCCGTTGCGTCACTTTTTTTGACGCATCGGCGGCGTAAAACATGCCTCCTGTTGCACCCTATTTACAAAGTGATGCATCTTAGCAGATGCATCACTTTGTAAAGCCCTGCGCTACATTATATACGCGTCAGGTATAATGTATCCAGGGTGGGTGTTCCCACGTGAGTAAGCCTCATAGAAGTGACGCGGTGAAATCTACGAGATTTCACTGCGCCACTTCTAGGGTGCAAATGCGTCAATACGCAGGCCCTTTCACATGGGGCTTGCCCAGTGTGAAAGGACACATTGCTGGAGTTGCGTCACTTTTGTGACACACTCCAGCAATGCGTCACTTTTGCACTTACAAATACGTCAGAAATACTGACGTATCTGTAACTCCTTGCGACATGATGCGTCATACAGTAAATATGACGCATCCATTATGTCGCAAGGAGGGCGCACTGAGAAGTGACGAATCGCTGCTTTCACGCAGCGATGTGTCACTTCTCATAAATGAGGCCCGGGGATTCTTGTTTGTCTAAGGTAAATACCCAAGCAAGCAGAGCCCACCACTCTAGCCAGGAGAAGCTAGACACTCAACAAAGATAACCTGTGCACGCCCTCTGGTAGCTTGGTGCAGAGCAGGCAAGCTTATCAACAGAGGCAATGTGAAAAGTATTTGTGTAACAAACACACAATACCTCAATGAATACACCACAAAAAGACTTCAAATAGGTTTTACAAAAATAGATGTTTGTATTATGCTCTAAACATGATTAGAACGATAATAATACGTTGGATACTTTTTAAATTATATAAATTGCAAAGACATTACTCTTTACACTGAGGGAAACAGGATCAAAACAATAGCGATTCAATCAGTGTTCTTAAGTTATAATGCTCCAAAAAAGGCAGGGAAAATCACACTGCTAGAAATGCATTCACTTTCTTTAGGAAGATTGCGGTAATGTTCACGGGGAGAGCTGGACAGAAGCACTCCTGATTGTGGCCTTTATTATGGTCTCAACAGACCGAAGTGTGCCAGCAGTAGGGTGACCAACCGACCGTAAATTTGAAGGACTGTCCGTAAATTGGACCTCACGTCCGTTGTCCGTGAGGATCCCTTTTACGGACACCTTTCGTTTGCAGGGAGCAGAGCTGTTCCCCTGCGAGAGGCCTCGGCTCCCTGAAGTGGCCGCCTTGTACTTATGCTCCAGCACAAGAGCGGCCCCACCCCGCCCATTGTCATTCTGTATGGGGCTGATTGACACATATAGAATGACAATGGGCCAGTTTGGGCTGCTAACATCGCCTTCCATTCCTGCTGAGTTCAAAGCTGTCCGGAGGATCTCAAAGTCGACCAAAGCCGCCTAATTATCATGAAAGTTAAGCAGAGAGTGGGGCTGCAGGCCAATTTGAAGCATTTAGAAACAAACCAACAGAGGCATTTGCACCTTTGAAAGGACCGTGAGTGGGCTTGGGGGCTCTCCTGCCACTCTCGGAACTCGGCCTGCTTATGAACATGAGAAATCAGAGGCTTTCAAAAGCGCTTTTAAACCGTTAAGTAAATGAAACCCACGAGTGCTCAATTGTAAATAAAAACAATGAGTGTCAGTGCTCTCTTCAGGAGGCATCTGCAGCTTACACCCCCACATTGCCCCTGCCATGCTGCCGGTGATAATAACAACAACGTATCCACTACCCATCACACTCATACAACTGTGAGAATTTGGATATTTTAGACCCCCAAAGTTATAACAAGCATTGGCATAGCCAATAGGTCTCGCCTTTGGGACCTTATACGTTTCTAGCCATGCAACAGTTGATGTTATTGCACCATGCATATTGTGCTGCATAACTAAATACTTATAAGGTCCCAATAGTGAGACCTATTGGCTATGCCAATACTTGTTTCATTTAATAGTGTGCGCATATGGTAGCCATATCTACTTCGTAATTTTTTTTCTCTTTCTTTTTTCTGGCATATGCTTTCAATAAGTAAATAACCACTGCACCACCTTGTCCTGGCCAGGCATTTTGGCTTTGCCAATGCTTGTTAATTCATCTTGAACGTCGCTTGCTGTTTTCCGATTCTCTGCAGACCTCTGATGGCATGTGGTATTTGATAACCTGTTTGTGCAGTGGGCACTCCTGCCCAGCAGTGTTTCCTAGCGGCAGCCATGCCCCCAGCGGTCTGGGAACCAGTTTGGTGGCGGTGAATACCTGCTCGGTGACTTACCGTCGCCCACACCTTTGGGCTCTAAGAACAGCTCGATGGGGGGGCCTTGTCGTGGAAGCTGTGGTTACTGTGGTCGCCCGCTCAGCACTCCCTGGCTCTTCCATCCAAGCATAGCGCCTTGGGTGAGAGCCTGGCTCTTGGGTAAGTTGGCGCTGCGCTGAGGAGCACAATTGAGTCATTTACAATCACCTGTCGAAGGGCTCGGCACCCACACAAGAGTGTCTGTGGACTTCCATTGGAATGCTTGTGCCTGGGCGTTTCATCACTAGTGTTTTGTTTTTATTTTTGTGCGGTTGTTCTGCTTTGAACTTTGTCTTTGTGGGTTTTAATTGTAATTTACAAATATTCCAACTGCCGCCGCGGACCATTTTCGGAGGTGATTTAAATGAAATTGCTCTTGTATAAAAATCAAACTCTCCTTGTGATGGATAATTGTGATGCATATTCCGCCGCACCTACAGATGTACTTATCAGCTCAGAATCACACGATTTGAAGTCAAATGAAGCGCCACAGCCGGGATTGGAACCCAAGTCCACCCGTTTCAGATTCCACTGAGTCCTTCACCTCTGACCTCAACGAGGTCAAGACAGCGGTTGGAGGCAGTCTAGTGCTCGTTCTGACATTGGCCCTTCACGCTTCCAGTTTGTGTGATGGACGCACAGTTGAGGGGGCCACACATGTTCATTGACCGACGACACGCGTGCATCAACTCGCATCCTCTGGACCAAGCCCCCGTGGTCCGAGTGAGCTTGGCATCAGCAGGCCGGCAGCAGGGTTCAAAGATGCCAGCTTAATGCCAGCTGCCTGCCTGGCATCTCCAAGAGGTGGGGCCTCTTGTGCAAGACCCCTGGTGGTAATGAGGGGTGGGCGCAGTCGTGAGGTCGCTATTTCGAAGCAACTTTTTAAATCAAACACTTGATAAATATTGCCTGTCTGTGGAATAAAAACCTGGAAAAATCAGGTGACACCAACCGGAGAAAGTTGGGTTTGAGGGACGAAAGTACTCCGGTAAATTGCACTTTGTGAGTAGTGACTTCGTGTTTGAAGGTGGAGGTTGTCATGGTGTGAACTTTCATTTGCGGTTCCCCTTTCAGATGAAACAAGCAGCATGCGCTGCCCACCCCTCGCGCACAACAGCCGAGTTTTTGTTTGTCTTGCGCATGCGCCACTGCCAAGTTTAGGTCAGGCAGTGATGCGCAAGACAAACAAAAAGTCCGAACAGTGCGGACTAAAACTGTAGTTGGTGGCCGCTGCTTCCGGACTGCAGGGAAGTCAGTTGGGCCACTGAAAAATAAGGTAAGAAACAGTACGCCAACACTAAGCCAATAGCAAGCAGCAGGAAAAACTACCGGCTGCTTGCCAACATATAGAGATTACTTTAGGTCTCACTGAGACAGCGCATTCAGCGCATGAGCTGCCAAGGAGAGACCTAAAAATGGCTTGAGCTGCAGGTAATAGACGTTTTTAATGTAAAGTTGAATTAATAATTAACTGTTGAGGTAATCTTCAGGTTAACCAGACAGGACCACCTTGTGGCAGACTGACACAAAGCGCTGGTGTTGGCAAGTGCGGAGCTCAGCACTGACTGCAATCCACTGGATCACATTAATCACTGCATCAAGTACACTGACGGTTTCTTTAATAATTAATAATTGTTATGTTATGTTAAAATCACTTATAAAGCGCGCAGCTGCCCCAAAGAAGGGGCGTCCCGGCGCTAGTAGCAGTTTCCAGAAGAAAAAAAATGATTAAGCCATGGGAAAGAGAAAGGTTTTTATAGCTTTTCGAAAGGAGGTCAGACATTCCAGGCTGCGGATCTTTAGAGGAAGGGAGTTCCATAGCTTGGCTGCCAAGAGACGAAAAGACTTGCCCCAAGCTCTCGATCTCTTGACTCTGTGTACAGAGGCTAGGATCAATTCAGAAGAGCGCAGCATACGGCTAGGGATGTACGGGGTGATCAAGTCAGACAAGATCTCGGGGGTGGAGAGTTTTAAGATTTGGAAAGTGAGACATAGGGATTTGTAGTCAACCCTTTTTGAGATAGGCAGCCAATGAAGGCGTAGGACAGCCCCAGTTCCTGAACACGATCTCGAGAGACCGAAGATAGCGCGGGCTGCTGAATTCTGAATACGCTGAAGACGGTTCAGTTCCGCCTTATTGGCGCCTAGCAGCAGAGAATTGGCGTAATCTAGCCTCGAGAGGATAGTGGCCTGGACTATAAGTTGACGTGTAGCCAGGTCAAAAAACCGGAGAATAGGTCTTAAGGTACATAAAAGACCAAAGCATGTGCCAGCTATTTTTTTGGTGTGCTCTTGGAAGTGCAGTGTTGAATTGAACAGAAACCCGAGGTTCTTTACCACCAATTTGGGGGAGGGGGCAGGACCCAGAGACGGAGGCCACCAATGGGAGTTCCAGAGCTCCCTGTCCCTGCCTACCAGAAGGACCTCGGATTTACTGGCATTGAGCTGGAGACAATTCTCTGTCAGCCAGCGCGCGATAGCCTCAAGGCCTATCCGAAAGTGAGAGGCATCGTGAGCATGATCGTCCGAAAGAGCCACCATAAGCTGGGTGTTGTCCGCATAAGAGACCATGGAAAGACCATGGTGACGGGCGACAGCAGCTAAGGGTTGCACGTAAAGGTTAAACAGGGCCGGACTTAATGCCAGGCCCTGAGGAACCCCCTGCTTAATGGGTTTGATGGAAGAAGCAAAAGGGGGGGCGAAAACTTGGAAAGATCTGTCTGACAAGAAGGAGCGGAACCATTCAAGGGCAAGGTCTTTTATTCCCGCTTCTTCTAGCCGACGCAGGAGGATCCGATGGGAGACCGTGTCGAACGCGGCACTCAGGTCGAGCAATACGAGTGCCGCTGTTTGGCCTTTGTCATGGATGGAATGTAGGTTTTCACTCACTGCTAGAAGGGCCGTTTCGATACTGTACCCCGTACGGAATCCATTCTGGGATTGATCAAGGATCTTATTTTTGATTATATGGTCAGAGAGAACTTTATTGGCATGTGCTTCTGCTACTTTGGCCACCCACGGCAGAAGAGAGATCGGTCGGAAATTCTCGGGCTTGGTGGGGTCCAGGAGAGGTTTTTTCAGCAGAGGAAGCACCTTAGCTTGTTTCCAAGCCGAGGGAACCAATGCCTTACTAAAAGAAGAGTTAATGGTCGAGAGTAATGGAAAAAGAAGAACCGAAAGGCACTCTCGAAATTGGGCTGGTCTCATGGGGTCAAGAGGAGATAGAAAGGTGTTCTGGCAACCCATGGCAGTTGGAGAAAGACTTATAGATATTTGCAACTTTTTGAACGAAATAGGTAGCAAGTTCTTCGCATTGTTTTCCGGAGGTGATATGAGCGGTGAGTGGATCTTTCCTCTTTTTCAGGTCATTGAGGATCTTAAATATACATTTTGTGGGATTATTGCTAGCTGCAATCTGATTAGTAAAGAAAGCAGTGCGCGCTAGCTGTATGGCTTTGTGGTAACTTTTAATGGCGGCCTGATATTGTTTCTTCACTAAGGGACAGTAGTCCTTGCGCCAGGCTCGTTCGCGTTGTTTACAAATGCTCCGCAAAGCGGCGAGGGAATCCGTGTACCAGGGATTGGAGCCAGAGTCACGACCCTTAGACCATTTTGCCGGAATAAGGGAGTCGAGTGCCGCGTATATCCACTCATGGATAGCATTGTAGGCTTGTTCTGGGTCGAAGTTGTCAAGGGTGGGAGGGCCGGAAGACAGGAGGGCCAGAAGATCCTCCAGCTTAAGTTTGTGCCAGCTGCATTTAAACATAGCCCTAGACGCAACTCTAGGTGTGGTCGCCACCTGTAGGAGGAAAATAGTGATAAGGTAGTGGTCAGACCAGCAGACTGGGCTAGGGGGTTTGACCTGGAGGTAAGAAATATTAGAAAAGACAGGGTCTAATAAGTGTCCAGCCGAATGAGTGGGTTCCAGCACCGGTTGTTTGAGTTGACAGGCTTCAAGATCAGCAAGCACAGAGCTGACGTCCGAATCTAGATGGTGATCAAAGTGAATGTTAAGGTCGCCAATAAGGGTAAAGTTGGCTGTTCTAGTAGCCAAAGCATGAACAGCTTCCATGATGGCTACTTTAAATTCTGGGGAGGGACCAGGAGGACGGTAGACCAAGAGGCCAGAAAAAGAGAAGTTGGCATTAAGTGAAATGGAGAAACAGGCACACTCGCAACCAGCAATGTCCTCGCGAACGAATGTGCAGTGGAGGGGGGTCTTAAAAATTACCTCCAAACCGCCACCTCTGGTTCCTCTATTGATAGTGTGGATGTTAAATCCCGGAGGGAGAGCCAGTCCAGGTTCAACAACAGTATCGGTCGTGAGCCATGTCTCGGTAATGAAAAAGACATCTGGGGATTCTGACTCGATGAGGTCGTAAATCTCATTATAGTGTTTAACTAAAGAGCGCACATTCAAGTAGAGTATTTTAAAGGGAGTTTTGATAGGAATGGATGATGCAGGCAGGAGTGAAGGGTACGAATTGTACCTGCATCTGCTACAGCAGAAGGGTCCCTCCGGTAATAGACAAGGACCTAAGTTGCATAGGGGAATGCTATGTCCGAGGTATAACAGTGAATCCCTAGTGTACCTAATCATTCCGGGAGTGCACCCAGCAGCATGGCTGGCGGCTGGCGGCGTACCGGCGCGGACGGGCGCAGACGGGCTTGCCTTAGGCGTGCCTTCGGTGCGTCAGGGGCGTGCCCGCTGCGCTCGTCCGCTGCGCGCCCGTGTGAGCGTCCGCTTAAGTGCTGGCATGAAGAAGAAAAGCTAGTGCGGGCCGAGAGTTACCACCAAGATGGCGTCCCCCCTGCTTCCGCTCGAGAAGCTTGAGTGTCGATCTGATGGCCACCCTGGTTGCAAGCGCCTTGAACATGTGCCAAGTAAGTAACACAGAGCGCTAACCCCGCGTATTGATTTACAATAAGATTTTAAAAGCTGTGTTCCTGTTGCAGATACTTGGTCCAAAGTAGCACTAGATTACAGGGTTAAGGTAGTTCATCAATCTCTCAAGATTCGCTGTGAGACCCCAATCCAAACAAGAAGACCTCTACCCCTTTACAACTCTTCATTTTTTAGGGGGGAAGTGCATTGAGCACATTGGGCCTGATTACAAATCACTCAGAGAGTTATCGTGGGGGTTTGGTGGGAGGGATTGTCAAGTTATGTCTTATATTAAAGCTTCAGCAGTTCACCAGAGGCCCTGAAAGTGCTAGAAGAAGTTTATCGCTACCTGGACACAGGGAACACGTCTTCTTCTTCTGAGCCTCTTTTCGTTCTTTGATCCGATCTTTTTGCATTGATGTGTTGACATGGAGGTTTCATATTGACATAGTATTTTTAATTGTTTTCTAGTCTTTACCAACTGGTGTGAATGGATGCATCCAAATAATTTCACTCCATATGACCTGTTATGTACCCCAATTTTCGATCCTATCTGTGAATCTTGTTATTTGATGTAGGTGCGAATAGGGGGCAATGTTGTTTCAAAATTCAGGACCTTATCCCTGACAAATAGTGTAAGCTTCTTCATTGAATGTATAGATCAGACCCTGGACCACCATTTTGTATCAAAGGTGTGGTTCGGGATGGTAAGTTATAGTTAGTCTGGAGGCTAGAAGCAAATGGGTGATGAGCTTTCCTCCCAGTGAGGTCAAAGGGTATTTAGAATAGGGTGACCAACCGTCCGTAAATTTCACGGACCGTCCGTAATTTGGACCTCAGATCCGTTGTCCATGAAGATCCCACCCCGCCCATTGTCATTTGGTCTGCGGCTTATTGCCCCATACAGAATAACAATGGGCCAGTCTGGGCTCTTACAGCATGTGGTGGGCCTCCTCCTGCCTCAGTCTCGGCAGGATATTCTGTCAGATAGAAGAAATGTACAAAACAAGTGTACAAAAACGCCCATGCTGCTATGTGTCAGTTCATGAAAAGAAGCTGGAGAAAGAAGTTAAAGAAGAGGTTATAGTTCTAACACAGTCTCATCATTTCAGAGCTGAATCATTTGTAATATTATATACAACAAAGCCATAGTTTCTGCTTTTTTATTTCTTTTATGCAACTAACACCCATTGACAAAGCCAATAGTCATGGCTTGTTGTAGGTCTATTATTAGTGGATGCAATGAAAGAAACAGCAAAATACAAGTCGGGCGGCACCTTATGCTCAGCACATATTTTTAGCTTGGGTGTTTTAAGCCACGGACTTAATTACATCAGTCATGCCCCTGTGGAGAGACCCCAGTTTTTTCATCCCACTTAAAGCGCTGGAAACAACCCCATGTCACAGTTGCCTCAAGTCCTAGCACTGTGCATCATGCATGACTCATGACTTCCAAGTTTTCAGATTGCCTATGTGCAGCGGCATAGTGAACCCACCCACTCCCATCCCACCGCACCTCTTGCTTTAGGAACTACCTCAGAGGTGAAGTTCTTGATGGGCCTCTTCTGTCTTCAACTATGCAGACAAAGGCTCAGCTCATAATTAATGTGAAAAGGTGGGTGAGTAAGTGAAGCAGTTGGTAAATGGCTGGATGGATTATTGAATGGATGAATGAATGAGTGAAAGGGAGAATGGATGGATAATGAGAGGATGGATGAATGAGTGAGTGGAAGGATGGATAGGGGTAAATAGATGGATGTATGAGTGGAAGGGTAGATGGATGGCTAAAAGGGTGGATGGATCAGTGAAAGGATGGATGGATGAGTGAAAGGATGGATGATGGGTGAGTGGATGGTTGAGAGAAATGATGGATGGATTGATGAATTGATTAGTGAAAGGGTGGATGGATAGATGAGTGAAGGGTGGATATAAGGATGGATGAGTGAGTGAAAGGGAGGGTAGATGGGCAAAAGGATGGATAGATGATTGAAAGGGTGGATGGATTAGAGAAAGGATGAGTAAAAGGATGGATGAGTGATGGGTCAATGGATGGATTCATGAGTGGATGAATAAATGGAAGAGTGTGTGGATGGGTGAAGAATGGATGGAAGTATGGGTGGCTAAGTGAAAGGGGAATGGAGAGAGAATGGGAGAATGGATGGATGAGTAAATTGATTGGTGAATGATTGGGAGAATGGATGGACGAGTGGGTGCACGGATGAGTGAAAAGCAGAATGTAAAGATGGATGAGAGAAAGAATGAACACATGAGTGAAAGGGAGGGTGAAGAGCTTGAAGAAAGGATGGATGAGTGAAAGGTTGAATGAGTGGACGGATGAGTGATGCGTGGATGGATGAGAAAGTGAAAGGTTGGCTGGATGGGTGAAAAGGTAAATGGTTGGATGGATGAGTGAATGTATGGATGGGAAGAAGAGTGGATGGATGAGTGAAAGGATGGCTTGGGTGAAAGGGTAAATGGCTGGATGGATGAGTGAATGGATGGATGGGTGGAAGAGTGGATGGATGAGTGAAAGTATGGATTCAGTGAAAGGGTGGATGGATGATGGATGGATGAGTGAAAGGGTGGATGGAGGGACGGATGAGTGAAATTATGGATGGAAGGATAGATGATGGATAGGTTTGCAAATGGTTGAAAAGGTTTGATATGGATGGGCACACACACAGAAGGACAGAATAAAGACTGAATGATGGATGAAAGAATTAATAGATGACAGAATGTACATTTGAAATGGTGAATATCAAGGGTTTGGTGGAAGGATGAGAGAGCTCTTCTGGGGAGGGTTGTGATGACTAACTTTGCTTTCTTGGTGCCATAAGAGCTTTTTTTCAAAGTGGGAGGTATTTACACTTTCTCGCTACTCCCTTTCCTATGTGTTCCTATTCTGTATTTGCTGTGTGCTTATGTGTGGGATCTATACATCATGCATATGACATTTTGAGTGACACCCAACTGCTACCTGAATGTTACAATCATAATTGTAAATGTTTGCATGTTTTGTTTTAGGTGTAATGTTTTAGGGAGAGCCTCATAGTGCCATGAGCTGTGCTTCAGATGTATATTGTGGTTTTTTTTTTGTTTGTTTTTTTGTTGTTAATATCGCTTTTAATAATATAGTTGTAAAAATATTGTTTTTTAATAATCTTTATGTGTTTTAATTCATATTTTAATTGTATATGTCACATATTGTTTGTATAATTGTTTTTTTGTGTTTCAATTTTTTATTGAAATTGTATATTGTGTTTGTAGCAATGGGCAAGGCGTCAAAAATAAACTATGTGATAGTGTATCGACAGCGCCTTCTTTAAGAAAGCTGCAGGGAAAAGCACTTTTGTGACTTCCATCAGCTAGTGCAACTCTCTGCAAAACCACCATAAGCAAAGTCAGATTCCATATTTTCAGTTACTCTTGTTGAAACACCCATAATGTGTTCCCTATAGTGGGTTCATCACAGCAATCCTCCCTTTAGTTCACCTATGCATGCCGCTTTACATCTCACAATGGCAGGCAGATATGAGATGCTAGTAACAAAGTCCACCGAGCAGATCTTCTGGACCGCTTCTCTCACTAAACATGCCTGCGTAGGACCAGAAGTTGTAAACAAAATATCAGACTGGATAACCCAGTGCAGTAACCATATAAATAGATTATTATCATATGAAATACCCCAAAAAGACCTGCATAGTTGCTCAAAGCTGCACACATACCAAAAAAACCAGTAAATGCACGATTGTCTCAACGTAATATAATCTTTTTTTTACTTGCACTTAAGTGGTTGTCTATTTACACACTTTTATACTATCGTGCAACTTCCTCTGTCTGTAAAGCTTGCCTTTTGTCCCGAAGTTTTGTCCTGAATTTTGACCTTCTGTCCTGAATTTTTGTCCTGAATTTTGACCCTTTGTCCTGAATTTTTACACTTACCGTCCTGAATTTGCACCCATGCCAGTTGGTCACCCTAGCCAGCAGGTACAGGGTCCATACTGTGCGGTCACGGACTCCAGAAATGAGGACTTGGCCATGAGTCCCTCGGGACCGGTATGCAGTAAAATAGTTATGGCCAAATAGACAAGGATGAGCAACTATGAGGTGCCACGCTGGACGTACAATCTCAGATGACCTTGCGGATCCAGAACCCAGGGCACAGTAACTTTTGTAGTCAGAGTGGTTCTCCCGTAAATGGGGGCCCTCCGTGTTGCCAAAGTGGTGCTGCGCTCGTCCGTGCTGAATTACCCTCAGCAGTTTGCAGCAGCAGACAAGATCATTCTGATCTCTCCCTGTAGGCGTGCAGCGTGATCGCATCATTAAGGGAAAGCTTGGTTGCTACATCAATTTATCAGGAAAGCTTCCCTCAGTTCTGCGGCATCGGCTCAGGCTCAAAGGTGGTGGGTGTAGTCAGAGCATGGCACTGAATTTTGCAGGTCACAGGTCGCAGCTGCCCAATAAGGTTTCTTGATAGGGAACGGAGCCGGTGTTTAATTCAATATATTCCTATATTGAGTCCCTAAGTTTGGTGAGGAAAACTGTGGCCAAAAGAGAAGTGCTAGAAAGACCCATCTCCTTTCCAGCCCCTCACCAAGTGGGACATGTGTCTGAAGTTTAGTAATCGTGCTATGATTGAGCGAGTATGTGCGCCAGGTGGCAGCTTGGAACCAAGATTTCTATGCACCCTCTACAAATGTATCCATGAAGCTTGTGTGATCAAATAACTCCATGAGTAGCTGTTCTACAAACTGGTCTGGTCAGCCCATGTTGGTAGGCTCCACAATGCCCATGATGTGAATGTTGTTCCTTCATTTTTGACTGCAACTGTCTTAAGGAGTCACTCCAGTTTTTCCAGACGTTTATTTTGGGAGGTAGTGCCATCCTCCAGGCCAGAGATATGCTCCTCCTCACCATCAAGACGAATGCTGTGGCATTCATTTCTTTCCCCCATGCAATCCAAGCGGGTGTTTAATGTGTCAAATCTTGCATCTATGGAGTGGGATCCATCCCTTAGCTCCGCCATATTGTCATCTGTACCCATTACGTGCTCCATTGCTCCATGGTTGAACCTCTGCTCCTCGGCATCTGACATGGTCCATGGTCTGTCGGATTGCCTGGTCCATTCATGGGAGCTTCCGTTGTTTAGGGTCTCCTCTACCCATGATGCCTGGTGGTGAGCAGGGGTTTTACAGAGGAAACAACAGTGAGCACTGCATCTGAGTTAAATGAGGTACCCCAGATCAGCAGAGTGACTAATTGTGAAAAGGGGCGGGGGTCCCATGTGGTACTTGGGCAGCAAGTCTGCAAAGTGCCCTAGATCTAGCTCCAGGGGTGAGCCAAACATGCAGGGCCTGTATCACTGCCTGCCACAGGTGGCATTGCAGGGAGGATCGCAGCTGGTCCCAGATCGATGCCCCCCCTCGTCTTCAGCACAACATGGGCAACGGCCCGGGTGGCAATCACAACATGGCCAGGACAGCCACTGTGCAGTCAGGAGGGGCCCTCCCATCCCACAGGTGGGAGCAAAAGCGACAATGTAGGGCTTCCAGGGGAAGAAGACCACAGGGGTCTAATCACTAGGCCGCAGGTACCACACTTACTGTCTGCGCTGCGGCATGATAATGGCCCGATCACTGCCATCGTTCACCCGTGCTATGGACTGCTTTAATGTGTAGGGACTCTTCTCAGTCACCGAGGCGCGGCCCCCATGCTGCTTACCATCAAGGGGCTGTAGTTATAGGGCAGGGCGGGTCCTTCAAAAGACGTGGCTCAGCTTCTAGGCAGCGACCTGCCGCAGCCTAACTTGCTCTCAGCCAGGCCTCACGGGATTCAAGTTGTCTGCAGTCTCCTCTCTTTTTGCAGCAGCGAGCCAGACACCCAGGAGCACAGCCACCACCAGTATGTGGCTGCCGAGGTTGTAGGTAGGGCTGAGGAGGGCTCAGTGGGGCTCGGAATCTGTAAAGGGCTTTTATTCTGTATTTGTTATGTCACGTGTAATGCATTCTGCTTCAGTATTTTCTTTATGTTCATTGCTCCCTTCACTATGTTCTATATTCTACTTTACAAACCTCTGGCGTGCGCACCTCCAAACATGTTTATGTTTGAAGGTGCATCGCTCGAGGTTCTGTTCTCCTCTGAAGCCCACAACTGCTGAACAGTCATTTGGCAGTTGTGCTTCAATGAGAGCAGCAGTACTCCCGTAAAATGCTGTTATGGAAATAAACCTTAATTTGGAATGTACTTACTTCGTTGAGTTTCTCTTTGGATGTAACCTGCATTAATCGCATCTTTACATTTGATAACGAGCGGTTCTCCAGCCTTTCACCATTTTCTACAGATTTCATATGTTGGATCCTCTCCTCTCACAGATTTACGGAAATGTACGGATCCAAATCTTCTTTGTTACTGCTACCTTCGATCCTTCGCTTCTCCCTCACGGTGCTATTCCTGCTTCTGCGAACAGAATACGACCTTTACTTCAGTTTTCACTGAATTTTGAAGTTATTGGTCAATTTCTGCAACGTAAGCCAACTTGCTTCGTCCTTCTACAATTACGTGATGATGTCATCACGCAACGTAACCTGCCATCTTTAAAGTATTTACAACGTGAGTTTAATAAGATATTTTATCGCTTTAGCATACAAGTGACTTCACTGCAATTTCACGCTTGGGTGGCCATCTTTATTTTTCACTTTTTCTTCAAAAACGATCGCTTCATCAGAAGTTTGAATAATCAGCAGTTCTTCACATCGTTTACTCACCGGTATGTTCTTTCATAACATTTGAAAATTTAAAGCATTGAAGCATTATATACTTTCATAACATTTGAAAATTTAAAGCATTGAAGCACTTCAAAGGAATTTCACATCGGTTACTCACTGGTATATGTTTTCATAAGATTTGATCATTTAAAGCATTTAAGCACTTCAAAGGAATTTATCTTTCAATAAATTACCTCTACATGAGATTTTACAGTTCATTATCTCTACTTACTTGAAAGTAATTCACAACTTTATAAAAACTAAAGGTGAAAACAGCATTGTTACTTAATTTAGCATGGCATCTAACCAACAAATTGTACATTTGAATCATTTCCTTACGGTTAATGGCAAACCTAATGAATCTTGGAAAGTCTGGTTTTGCAGCTTTGAGAGCTATTTGATTGCCATTGACGCCGAAGAATACTCACCTAAACGTAAATTAGCAATCTTATATGACCATTTGGGAAGTGCTGGTCATCAAGTTTTTGATAATTTACCAAACTCTATTCCTCCTCCTGGCAATGGTGATGGTTGGAATGTTTACACTGATGCTGTTCAGAGACGTAACAAGAAGTTTTTGGAACAGCCAAACGTAATGCTGGAAGGTTTTAATTTCATGAAACGAAAACAAAATCCCAATGAGACTGTTAAAGAATTAATTTTAGCACTTAGGAACGAGAGGGACAGCGGTTCTTAGGCTCTCCCACTGCCCCTGTCGCCGCGGGGCCTTCGAGGAAGGCCAGGTCCATTCACACAGCTCAATGTCATCATCCCAGTTCACTGCCTCAAGAGTTGATGAGTGGGCAGAGCTCTCATACCGCATTGTCCAGCACTCTGGGCTAGGTGGATAATGAGGGATGGGGTTTTGAGGCCCGTAAATTGTGGGCTGTCGGGTCGGAGCTTCATAGCCATGGGGCCATCTTGGTCATCGACATGACCACGCCCCTGCACAGAGGAATCTAATAGAGATGTTGGGTGATAGCACCTTGGGTTTACCCTATCTCCCTTTTTAAATATGGGTACAATGGTAATATTGCTCCATGTTTTAGGGAAGTGACAATGTGCTGCAGCCTTACAAACTTGAGTTAGCATAGGTATAGCGATTTATCAGATTTAAAGATGTCAACAGATACCCCGTTTGGCACTGGTGGTTTTCCAAGGGAGCTATTTTTTAGTGCTGTGGTGATTTCTTCTTCTTTGATGCTCAATGGCTTTACGGGTTCGAAGGCTACCACCTCAATGGGTACTGAAGTAGGCCAATGTCTACATTGTTTGGATTAAAGATCCCTCCAAAGTGGGTCTTCCATGGTTCAGGGGCAACTGAGACCTCTGGGGTTGGCATTGAGTTATCTTTAAGGAAAAGAGAATTGACACTCTTCCAAAACAAAATGCAGTCACCCGTATCAGCTGCCTATATTATGTTCTCCCAAGCTTACTCCTGGTGTTCCTGGTTTCTGATGGATAGGGCTAATTTTTAATTCCTTCTTAATTCTTGAATATATGCCTCCTATTTCTTGGACATTTTTGTAGCACGTTCCTTAATTACGTGCTATCTCTAGTGCAGTGTTTATGGACCCAGCCATGGGCCTTACTGATTTGACTTTGGTCCTTTATTGGGGCTCTCAATTTTTCTGCAACTGCAGTTGCAATATTATGGAATGCTATTAAAAGACTTTCATGGTACAATCCCAATTCGGTACAGATATCAAAGGCTTCAAAATTCTCCTTAACTGCAGTTTCTAATAGCCGATTTCAGTTTAAGCCTGCCCCCTTTAGGCTGACCCCGTTTTACCCACTGGTTTAATAGGTATTGCTTGTCTTGGACCCCTCATCTTATGACTGATGATCTTAAGTGTGAACTTAAGAGCCGAATGGTCACTAAGTACTCAGGTTCTATCTTAAGGGATTTGACCAAATTTGGAGTGGTCACCGAAATGATCATGTGGTCGATAATGGAGAAATGCACGTTACCGTGGAATGCAGGTAGGAAAACTCAGTTCGGTATTACCTCTTGCTCAAACATCTCTAAGTTTAGTCTATACAAGATTTCATTTATAGACTCACCATATGGGTCGTGAGGAAAATTAGATTGTTCTTTCCCATAACAGTCTGAGCAGCCAAAGGCTAAACTAATGGGATATTGGCATTTGCTCGTTTTAAAATCCCCAACCCAAACATACATATTGTCAATTCCTATTTCCTTCACAAACAGCCTAATTTTCTTACCCAATTCTACAACGACCATATTCTGTGTGATGTTAGGAACATTAATATAGAAATTGATTAAATGACCTTGTATTTCTGCTCGATGGACAAATGTACCAGTTGGTAATAAGCGGAGATGTTAAATCGTTTTCTTGGGGGAGCCTGAGAATGTCTCTTCTGAAGAACCACCTGTAGTGGCTGAGGATGACATTCCTGAATTTGAGCTCCCTGTGAGAGCAGGAAGCAGTGTCTACTTCCTTGGCCTCTCCCCAAATGACCAAATTAAAAATGGAAACTGAGTAAAAAAAGGTTGAAAGGGCCTTGGAGGAAAAGAAGGCTGAGGCATAGAGAGCCTTAGCAGAGAGGAAACTTCTACTCGCTCGTGAACTGAGTCTGAAAGAGGTGAATACCAAGGCCATACAGGTAGTTTCCAGCAGTGATGGTAGCAGCAGACATGCAGTACCTGGTGAGAAAAAAGGGCTCATATACCCAAGGATTGCGTGCCCAGTTATGTGGCGGGAGATGACATTGATAAATGTTTTTCTGCTTATGAGGTTGCACTGAAGGTTCACAGTTTTCCTGAGGAGCACTGGGGATGGTCTGTGGAAACACATGCCAACACCTGGGAGGGATGCACTTCTAACATTTGAGGTTGGGTCCCATGAAAGCCATTTTGATTGCCAAATTTGGGCTGACTCCCGAAATGTGTCAGGGACAGCCAGAAGCTCTCCAGCCAATCGTGGGTAGATTTTGTTGATTACTCAAATGAGACACTGAATGACTGGGTGAGGGGCAGGAAGGTGAGTAATTTTAATGGGTTGTACCATTTAATCGTGAGAGAGCACATGATTGGTGTCTGTTTTCCTGATATGCGCCAACATCTATTTGACGGTAAGCTGACTGACCCCAGGAAGCTTGCTGAGGAGGAAGATTTCTGGGCTAGCACCAGAATGTCCAAAAAGTTTTCTAGGTTGATCCCCATGAAGGTAGTCAGGGTTTCGACAGAAGAAAGAGGGGAAAGTAAAACTTAAAAACAAGGAGTTCTCAAAAGGCCCCCAAAAATATTCCCAAGGGATTAGTGGTAACCAGTCCCAGGCTGATTCTGAAAAGAAGGGGTTCTTTGATCACAAGACATGGAGATTTGCACCCCAATGTACATAGTACTACAAATATGGGCAGAACAAGGGTGACTCCAAATGTCCTGAGAGGGCACAGCCCCCCACTGGTGGGCAGACACCAAAGTTGGTGAGTGTATTGCTCGGGGAGGAGGTAGTCCTAGTTAGTTTTGTGGGGCAGAGAAAGGTGACCCTAGTTTCCCTGAGGGATAAATAAATGGTGCCTAAAGCCCACATGCCTTCAAATACTTCAAAGTATGGGCAGTGGAGGCTCTGTGGGACACAGGGGCCGGCATGAAAATGGTCAAGTGTCAGCTAGTGTCTACAGAGCAGGTCCCTCAGAACACATTGCCCCAAGTTCTAGTCACTGGCAATTGTGACAGCCATCTACTGGTGGCTCTGGTTTCCTTTGAGTTAGAGTGAAGATCTCAGGTTCTCTGACAGTTACTGTGAACCCTGCCATGTCTAGGAATTGTTTGCTAGGCAATGGCCTAGAACACAATACCAGGAGCAAGGTAGAGCTCAGGTTTCATTTGGAGATGATGGGAATGCCTCAGTGGGTCTTTATGACCACACAGACCATGGCTGTCCGGAAAGGGATCTAAGGGAGTCTGGTGCCTGGAACAATGGCCCAGGCAGCTGCCAAGGAGAGTGGCAAGGAGCATGGGAAACCAATACCTGAATTTCTCATGGGGGAGATTGACCGGGTTCCTGAGGAGGAGGCCCGGAGCTAACCGGAGCTTGCCAGCCTGCAGATTGAGGACGGGCCTACCAGGGAGAAGTTTGGACAAGTATAGAAAGAGTGTCCCAATCTTGAGGGCTTGAGGTGCCAGGCCTCAGCCCATGCAGCAGGTGAAGCCTCTAGAGATTAAATAATCCACTGGGAGAACAATCTCCCCTATAGCTGGCCTAAGGCTACTGTTGCAGGGGTAGCCCATGTGCTTGTAGTCCCCCAGTATCACAGGACCTTCCTACTGGGTTTGGTTCAAGACATACCCCGGAAGGACATTTAGGGCAAGACAAGACCTTTGCCAAGCTTGTCTCCCACTTCTATTGGTTCAGAATGAAGACAACCTCAGATGCATTCTGCAGGGCCTATCCCACCTGCCAGGCCAGTGGGAAATCAGTGAAAAAGTCAAAAGCTCTCCTGATTCCATTACCAGTCCTTAGCACCCCTATTTGAAAGGGTGGGCATTAACATCATTGGACCATTGGACCCCAAGACAGCCCTATCAATCAATCAATCAATCAGGATTTCTAAAGTGTGTCTGCTTCACCCATGACGGTCTTGAGCCACTGTGGGATCATACTGCGGGACCACGCTGCCTGTTACAATGAACTGAACAACCAGGTCTTGAGGTCCTTCCTGAACTGCTGGAGCAAACTTGAGGCTCTGTGTTGCAGGGGTGTTCCAGGTCTTAACCGCCAGGTGGGAAAAGGAGCGGCCTCGTTGTTTGTCCAGCTGTTGGGTAGCTGCTAGGGAGATGGATCTGGAACGGAGTTCTTTGATGGGTTCGAAGAAATTCACTAATCTGTTGAGGTAGGCTGCTCCTTCATTGTGTAGTGCCTTGTAAGCATGGGTGAGCAGCTTAAACCGGGATCTTTTCATGACTGGTAGCCAGTGGAGTTTCCTTAGGTAGGGTGTGATGTGCATCTGTCTGGCGAGGTCAAGGATGAGACTAGCTGCTGCGACGGTATGCCTGCTGTTGGGTGGGAGCCATCTGAAGGCCTTCCTGAGCATACGAGGAGCAGTGAGGGAGGATGATCTGTGTTCTTCCTGTTAGGTAGGATGCGATCCACTTTAGAGCTGCTCTTTGGATTCCAATCTGGTGGAGTCTGCTGATCAGTGTGTGGTGGGATACGGTGTCGAAGGCTGCTTAGAGGTTGAGTAGGATGAGGATAGCGGTTTCTCCATGGTCTAGCAGCATTCTAATGTTGTCCATGGCTTCGACTAGAGCTGGCTTTGTGCTGTGGTTTGCTCTAAAACCTGATTGGGTGGGGTTCATAAGGTTATTGTTCTCCAGATGTCTAGTTAGCTGAATGTTGATAGCTTTCTTAATGACCTTGGCTGGGAAGAGGAGCAGCATCTGTTGAGGTAGGCTGCTCCTTCATTGTGTAGTGCCTTGTAAGCATGGGTGAGCAGCTTAAACCGGGATCTTTTCATGACTGGTAGCCAGTGGAGTTTCCTGAGATAGGGTGTGATGTGCATCTGTCTGGCGAGGTCAAGGATGAGACTAGCTGCTGCGACGGTATGCCTGCTGTTGGGTGGGAGCCATCTGAAGGCCTTCCTGAGCATACGGAGGGTGAGGAAGCAAGCGGAGGAGACGGCGCTCACCTGCTTCTTCCAGGAAAGCTGGCTGTTGAGGATGATGCCGAGGTTGTGGGCGTGTTTGCTGGATTTGGGGGTTTGGCCTAGCTCAAATGGCCACCATTTGTTGTTCCAGAGGGTGTCCTTGCCTTTCCCAAAGATGAGATTTGCTGTCTTGTCGGTTATGAGTTTGAGACAGTTGCTGTTCATCCATACAGCCACATCTTTTTCATGCATCTTTGAAACTTGTCTTTGATGGTTGTTGGGTCATCAGTCAGGGAGAGGATGAGATAGGTGTCATCGGCATAGGAGATGATGTTGAGTTTGTGGCTCCTGACAATGTCGGCCAGGGGTATTGTGTATACATTGAAGTGGGTCTGCTGAGGGATAAGCCTTGAGGTACACCACAGCTGATGTTCTTAGGGAACGAGGAGCAGTGAGGGAGGATGATCTGTGTTCTTCCTGTTAGGTAGCTTTAGAGCTGCTCTTTCTTAAGGACCTTGGCTGGGAAGAGGAGCAGGAAGAAGGGTCAGTAGTTCTTGAGTGCACCTGGGTCTGCGATGGTTTCTTCAGCAGTGGCTACACGTCGGCATGTTTCCATTTCTGGGGGAAGTGGGCTATGGTATTCGAGGAGTTGAGGACCTTGGTGAGTTCTTTGTTGATGAGTTGATTGCAGAGGTTGAAAGTGTGGTGGGGCAGGGGTCCGCTGTGGCTACAGGGTGGATGGATCTCATGATGGACTCTCATGATGGACTCAGTTTCCTTCTCTGTGAGTGTGTTCCAAGAGGTGAGCTGGTGTGGATGGGCATCGGTTGGAGTGAAGAGGTTGTTGTTGTCCATGGAGGATGGTTGAGGTACAAAGTCTTGGCAGATGGTGTTGATTTTGTTGTAGAAATGTCTGCAAGGGTGTCGCAGTGGGCTTGAGAGGGAGTGGTAATGTCTTCGGTAGCCGCGGGAAACAGGTTTGTGTTGGTCTTGGTGGTGTTAAAGATTGCATTAATCTCTTTGCATGAGCTGAAAGCCATTTTGTACTTGGCAGCCATTTTAGTTAGCTATGTGCTGGACATTTGCTGTTTCCCTCTCCCAGAATCTTGCACATGCGCAGAAATGCTTAGCTAGTAGAGTGCACCTGTTCCTAGTATAGAACTGTCAGGCTGTTCTAACTGATGTCAGCAACTTATTACTCCTCCTAATTGTTGACTGTGCAGTTTCTGTATGACCATCTATGTGCATAACTCTACTCATGTGTACTTGTACCGCCTTTTTCAGCCCCTGTGTGGGTATAAAAGGACCATGCTTCTTCTGTTCAGTGTGCTACTTCACTCAACACCGAAGGGTGCTGTGTGAATGTAGTTCCACCTCATGAGGTTTATTAAACTTTGTATTTTCTATTCCAGTTTCTGTGCCAACTTCTTCCTATTGGTCTGAGGACTCTGTGCAGAGAAGGGCGAACCCCTTGCACTGGTAGGCCTAGCTGAGGTCACCATCAACAAATTGGCGCCCAACTACTGGGGCTCATCGGTGACTCGGATGCCCAAAGGATTGGTCGCGACGAAGGATTGGAATCTCGCTGTGGACGCGATCGCTGCCCAATGAGACCCGAGTCTTGGCAACCACGGCGTTTTCCTTTCTTTCTGATCTGACCATCCAGGTGGTGCCGGTCCTCGACTGAGATCTCTTCTGTTGGTTCGCCGTGCAGTGACCATTTGGTCGATTTTAGAACTTGGCAGTTGGAACCTGGACACCAAGTGATTGGTAAGTGTCCTTCTGTGGCGCTTGCTGTTGGTTTTGATGCCTGGGATTGGTAAGGTAGGTTAGTAACACTTACTGTGGCTTTTGGATTTTGGAATGGGTGTTGGCCAACTTGGTTTGTTATTAGATTTATATATGGATTGCAATCTATATAGGCAGGTAATGAGGAGAATTTTCTCTATTTGAATTGATTTGAACGGCACATCGTACTAAAGGTACCTTAAGTGCTACTTTGATTATAATACTGCATATTCTGCACTATTTTTGGCATGCCTGTTTTTAGCACACTTCATAGGATGTGTTGCTTTTGTAGTGGTACCAATTTGAGACTAGATGAAACACAACTGGCCCCCCGGAAGGGACGCCTAATAGGGATATGTATATTAAGTATGGTCTTTTTTCTATAATGTACAGCGCATTATGGAATAAATACACTCGTAAGGATCCTGAGTTGCGTTGGCCTATGTATGGGTCATTTGATTTACGAAAGATTGAGTATGTGGAACAATGTATGTTTAAGCGAAAGACTAGGCAAGAGATGTTTGATTGTGTACGAATGTGGGAGAAAGAAGTGCGTGAACGAATGAAGCGTGAGCAAGCCTTGATTGAAAAAGAACAGCAAAAGAACATTTATGTGAAAGCATTAGAGCTGAAGAACAAAGCAGTTAATTGTAAGCAAGTGCGTGATGGTCTTTTTGTTTTCCCCAAGGTGAATTTATGAATGTGTTGCTTTCTTGGATGTACCATTTTAAACTTGTACATAATTAGCTGGCTCCCCTAGAGGGGATACTTAACTAGGTTTAGGTATAAAAAAGTATTTCTTCTTTGGTGACTAGTACCCCGAGGAACTAAATATGTACATAGAAAGGATCCTGGTCTGTGCACTTAGTAACATTCATAAGTGGTGATATCCAGAGCGTTTTTTCTTGGTGTTCTGCCAGCCAAATCTAGTGAATACGACTTACAACTAGTATTTACAAATGGTTTGGTTTAAGTACAGTCTGTGGGCTGTCTTTTGTTTCTGTCCTAAGTGTTGATCTGTGGGTTAAATGTGTGTTTAAATGTCTGTGGTTTGTCATTAGTGGTACTTGTAAGTAGCGATTGCGCTCTTGGTGCAAGAATGGCTAGCCTTAAGTGCCCTGTATTATGTGTATGACACCGTTTTGAAAATGTCTGGAATGAGCTCAATGTTTTTTTTTTTTTTGTCATCATTCTGTTGTGCCAAATATCATTAAAATAAAATACATTTTAAAAGAATCCAGCAATGAATTATATAATATATGCTAAATAGCTGCACGCTATCATTAAATTGACAGAGTAAGACACTATACATGTGTGCAAATTGCCACAATGTTAAAGATAAAATTAGAATCCACATTTAATAGGAATAAAAAAAGCTTCAAAAAACGAAATTGTGTGTTTTGCAATAGATAAATTAAGATACAAAATGTCACAGCATTTATCCTTCTGTATTAGGTATTAAAAGGCATTCACATTATCTGAGTGAATTGACCCAAAATACACATTACAGAACGACAGATTTGTGCTGGCTGGAAGGCTGACTTGAAAGGCGTGTGAATTCGACGCCTTTACGTGTCAAGCAGCTGTGTCAGCACGTGGGTATTTCTGACTCCGGCCACAGAGAACAGCTGAAGTCAAACACGGTGTAAAATCCTGCATTTCAGACTGCTGTTTTAAAAGTTAGAAATATAGTTTCATTATTTTTGATAAACAGGGGACAGATTGACAGTAGGGATTTATTTTCTTAATGCCTTTTTAAATAAGGATAAGAGTGGTTTTTGATGTTAAATAATAATGACTGTCCTTCATTTAAAAGTGGCGCAGACTTTCAAGTTCAGTTTCTGTTCTTAGGGCTATGAATGAATGCGTTTAAATATGATAGGCAAGGGATGCAGCTTGCTTTTCATATGTGGACTCATCAAAATGATTGGATTTATTAAAAAAATATATATATTTTGATTATATAAAAAATGTTATTTAAAATAGGTGCATTAAATTCGTTTTTTAATATGCATTTTGCCTAATAATGATACTGTGATCTCCTAGCATCCAAATTGAATTTAAGCCATGCTATACAGCAATAGGGGGTCACTTACATGTGAAATGTCACTTTACCCAGGCGTACAAAACTCATTTTTATAAGGGTATACATTATACATTTCTGATGCCACATCTCTGGGATATGTAGGGAACATTATGGGGATGACTATTATGCAAAAACATTGTAGGATATTCATTTTTAAGTGCCCCAAACATCAAAGCCGAAATTGAGTAAAATTCACTATTTAAATGAGGTTATTCCAATCAGAGCAGCTTTTAAACTGCCTCAGGCTACAGTAAATTCACATATGTAAGCATAGAATGAATAGCTGACATCTATACTGCTAGACAAGCACTCGGCACACTGCTTACAAATATAAATATGTACAAAAAACTGGCAGAAGTTATTAAGCTTACCTCTGAATTGCTGGTAGACAGGAAAGAAGTGGGTTTTGCTGTTGCTCTTTCAGTCTCCAGGGTCACTCTGAATTGGGACACCCCCATGAAAACCTTGCACGCAAGATGGGACAGCTGCATAGGTTAAAGGCCGAAGTCCTACATTTAGAAGCCTGCAGGGCTCAGCGCAACGTTTGCTTTGACATTTCGACATTTGAAAGACGAAATGGCAGGGCAGGGACAGAAAGAGGTTTTGCTTGCTTTTTTTTTTTGCAAAACCAAGTTTTTGTTCACTCATATGAACAGATTGAATAATACTGGTATATGTCAGCTTTTATTAAGACAATGGCTCTGTCATATGTATAGCACTAATGCTTTCAGGGCTGAATTAAGGAAGCAATGGGATTTAGTTTCAATTCATGTGCCCTCGTGTCAAACTTGTACATTTGCTAAAGGAAAATGGGGCATATTAACAAGCCAGGCGATAAAATTATCGCCGCTTTAGCGGCAGAAAACCGCCGCTAGAGCGGCAATAATGGGCTTGATAATATGCTCTATGGAATTCCAATTGAAGCCCATGTTAGACGTCCTTCACATATAACATGGGTTTCAATTGGAATTCCATAGAGCATATTATCAAGCCCATTATCGCCATTTTAGCTGCAGTTTTCTGCCACTATAGCGGCGATAATCGTATCGCCTGTCTTGGTAATATGCCCCCATGTTCTTTAGCTAGCTCAATGTGCTATTTAGCTCCTCAGAGTTTGTTTATGCCTAGTTGCTACAACTTGGGGTTGATAGTGTTGACAGAATGAAACCTATTACAGGTTTCCTACTGTCAAAAATGGGGGGAGGAGGCTAGCTCCTCTACAAATTAAGGGTAGGCAAATTTATGTTTTCTCTCTCTTTTTCCTAATTTCTTTTGAGCCTGTCTAAACTGTCTGTGAAATAGCCATGAGACATTTTTTTTTTGGAAAACCTTTATTTGAAAATCAGGACACAGCTATTCAGCCGACAACCCGGAGGTTCGGCAGCATCGATAATTAGAGACAGTGATGCGTCCCCAGTACAGTACAAAGAGAAGTGCAAAGGTTCAATTTTAAGTAAACACAAAAACTCACAACAAACCCCAGCAAGGCAAGAACACTAAAAGCCCATGGTGAGAGCCCCCAGGGGAGACCGGACCCCACTCGTCTACCAGTTACAAGATAGTGTAAGGAGGAAGAAGGGGGACAGCAGAGGCCAAAATAGTTCATAAACCAGACTGTGCTGGAAAGAAGGTCAGGGGGAAAGCTGTTCCTCGGGAGGTTCCAGATCAGGGGCAAGACATATTCCCCCCCTGTATTGATTCCACCGCCCCCAGATGGCGTGCCACTTCCGGGGGCGGCCTCTAGAGCAATAGACCGTCTTCTCCCTAAACATGCTCCAGTCCATGTTTTCTTTCCACGCAGTCAGTGTGGGGGGCCCCGAGGAGCCCCACAATCGCGCGATATCCCTCTTAGCGACCATGTTACCCAGAGTCACCCATTGGGTCCTCGCCTCATCGAGGTCAGTGGGCCCCCAGACATTCAGGAGACAACACCGCACCTCCGGCTGCACAGCAATGCCAGTCACCTCCCCCATAACTGCATGGACTCTCCTCCAAAATTCCGCAATGACACCACACTCCCAAATGATGTGCAGGAAAGTACCCACCATACCACACCCCCTCCTGCACAGGCCGTCCTCCGAGAACCCCATGTGGACCAGCCTTGGCCCCGTCACATACACTCGGTGCAGTATTTTGAGCTGCACCAGCCTCAGACGCGACGGGATCGCAACCTCCTTAGGAGAAGAAACAGCTGACTGCCAGTCCTCATCATCCAACTCGAGGCCATCCCTAGTCCACTGGTCCCTCAGCCCCAGGAGCATGTCCGCCCGGACGTTTATCAGTTTCTTATATATGAGCGAGATCGTGCTCTCGGGCATATGGCCATCAAGGACCCGGTCCTCCAAAGGAGAGGACTCAGGCACCTTCTCACCCTCCACGAGGACTGATCGGAGGGCGTGGCGCATCTGAATATACCTGAAATACTCGGAGGGCCCCAGCTCATACTCAGTCTGCAAATCCTCAAAGGACTTCACCTTCCCCTTATGCAGCACATCTCCCACCCTGGAGATGCCAATCAGGTCCCATTTATCAAAGCCTTTTGTATGCCAAAGCCTTCCCAATCTCTCCGATTCAAACAACGGGGTAGCGAGGGTGAGCCTATCCTTCCAGCCCAGCGAGTCAGTTGCCATCTTCCACACCCACACTGCCACACCGGTGGGCCCCGTGAGGGACGAGTCTAGGGACCGCGAGTACAACGCCCTGTAGTAGTTACCACCACGCAGCAACCACCTGTCCATGGCATACCCAGGGCTGAGGGCAGGGCCATAAAACCCATGATTGATCGCGCTCAGCTGTGTGGCCCAATAGTACCGTCGGATGTCTGGGAGCGCAATGCCCCGTCGTACCATGGAAGCATCAACTTTGCAATAGCTATTCGCGGCCGCCCATCCCAAAGCAACGTCCTTTGGAGGCCTTCGACCTCCCGAAAGTTTTTGGCCGGCACCCAATCCAAGGTATTCTGTAAGGCGTAGAGGAAGCGGGGAAGAGACATCATTTTGAACAGGGCCGCACGCCCAACGAGGGAGAGCGGCAGCCTCCGCCAACCTTCAACATCGCGCCTCAGGCGTGCCAGGGGGGGGAGCAGATTCTTCTCATAACGCACAGCAGAGTCCATGGAGATAAAGATCCCCAAATACACGAAACCCTGCTGGGCGACCTGTATCGAACATGTTCTCGGGATCGGGGGAACCTCGCCACTAAGAACATACAAGTACGATTTGCTCCAATTGATGACGAGACCCGAGTTCCTACCAAAAGATGTGAGTACGTCACAGACCACTATAAGTGACTTCTTAGGTGAGGCAAGATACAACAGGATATCATCGGCATAGAGCGAAATACGGTCCTCGTGTTCAGGCGACCACCGAAGGCCCCGTATATCCGGGTGCCAACGTATCCACGCAGCCAGCGGCTCAAGGGCGAGGGCGAACAACAGAGGCGACAGGGGGCAACCCTGCCGAGTACCCCTCCCAAGCTGAAACGGAGTCGACGCCCGACCATTCACCACAACACTCGCTAGCGGCCCCTCGTACAACAACCTCACCCAGCTCACAAAACCGCGGCCAAAGCCGAACTTGGCCAGCACGGCCCACAAGTATGCCCACTCCACCGTGTCAAAGGCCATCGTGGCATCAAGAGACGCCACAATAGCCGGTTCACGCAGCGTGCCCGCCCTGGCGATTACGCCATGAAGACGCCTAAGATTCAACGCTGTGTTTCGGTGCGGGATGAAGCCGGATTGATCCGGGTGGACCAAGTCGCCAAGTACCCTAATCAAACGGGTCGCCAGGAGTTTAGCCAGAATTTTCGGCTCCGCGTTAAGAAGTGAAATAGGCCGATATGAGGCGCACTTATCGCGGGGCTTACCCTCTTTGTGTATGACCACAATCGACGCCAGTCGCTGATCCAACGGGAGGGTCCCAGGGTCCCACCCCCCCGCGCCTCCAAAAACATGGCGCGCAGGTGAGGGGCGACCCTATCCGGGAACAGCTTGTACAGGTCGATCGGCAAGCCGTTCGGTCCCGAGGCCTTACCCGAGTTTAACGCACGGATAGCCCCCGCCACCTCATCGACCGTTATGTCACCATCTAAATCGTCCCTATCTATATCAGAGAGGCAAGGCAGCTCGATATCACGGAGGAGGCCACATGAGTCCTCGGGCGGCCTATCCGACGCAGAGGCATAAACCCTACAGAAATAATCCGAGAAACACTTTACAATCCCCTCAGGTTCCACAATCGCCTCTCCCCTCTCTCCCGTCAGCTCTGGCACCACTCTATTGACCCGTTCTTTTTTGTCCAGCCACGCCAGGAGTTTCCCTGCCTTATCACCAACATCATACAGTCGGCCCTGCTGTTCCCTACTAAGGGTCTTAGCGGCGTTCGTCACCAGATCTTTATACTCAGTTTGCTTCAGACAAAGCTCATGCAGTGAGGACTCTGTAACCTCCTCCTCCATCGCTCCCTCCAGAGCCGCGATCTCCTCCTCCACCTGCAGAACCTCGCCATCTCTCCGCCTCTTGGCAGCCACTACTAGGGAGAGGGCTTCCCCCCGAAGCACGGTCTTAAAAGCTTCCCACAGCGACACTGCCGAGTCCACGGTTCCCTGATTGTCCTTGAAAAAATTATCTACCGTCTTTACCAGGGCGCTGCGCATCTTGGGGTCTCGGAAATACCACGGGTTGATAGGGGCCACCCTTCCTCCTCCCTCCCGACCTAGATCCAGCCGGATCCACACTGGCGAGTGGTCAGATATACCGCGCGCCATGTGCCTCGCTTCGGATACCAACGAGGCATGCGCGGCCAGAGTGAGCAGGTAATCAATCCTGGAAAGGCTACCATGTGCCCCGGAGTGGAACGTGTATTGGCTCTGTGTGGGATGCCGGAGCCTCCAGCAGTCTATCAGGCCAAGCGTGTCTAGGAAGTCTGGAAGCCATTTCTGAGCCCCCCCTGTGTCCCTGGGCGGGTATCTATCCAGCAGGCCGGAGCCAACAGCGTTGAAATCCCCTCCCACCACAAGCATTCCCCCCGGGAGATCCAGCAGGGCCCTACCCAGATCTGCAAACGTGGAGGCCTGCAGGGCCGGCGGGACATAAACCGAAACTAAAACCAAAGTCCTTCCTTCCCACCGCCCCGCCACCGCCACAAACCTCCCCCTATCATCAACAATGGTGGAGTCCACCTCACATGGCAACGAAGCTCTAACTAGGATGCCCACACCCCTGGACCCAGATGAGAATCCCGAATGTGCAATGAATTTATACCCCTTCCTATTCAGGGCATAGCACGTATTACCTATAAGGTGCGTCTCCTGCAGCAGGGCAACATCCGGCATTGATCGTTTCAAGAATTGCAAAACAATCCCCCGCTTAATGCGATCTCCCAAACCATTAACATTCCAGCTTATAACACTTAAGCCCCTACCCCCCATCCTCAAACGGAAAGAGGCCCTCCCCACACCCGAGGAGCCACCATGGAACAGCCCTGGAAGCAATCATCATGCCTTGCAGAAATAAACCCCCCAACAACAAACCCAAAATCCCTGAAACTCCCCCCACCCTGCACCCCTGCTGCAGCTTACAAAGCCCCCCCAACTTGCAGTGTGCCTGTCGCCCTACAAAACCAAAAGTCTACAAAAAGTAACCTAAGGGAGGAAAAGAGCACCCCTCGTCCTCCCGCAACCCTCCACAGTTACTGCACTCTATGCAAGTCTTCAAGTATAGTCAAATCAAGTCAGACCGGCTCCGAGATGTCAGCCCCGTCCATCCCGGCCACCGTCTCCATCCTCGGCTATGTCGTCCCCCGTCCGTCGCCGGGGCAAAGCGTCCAGCCATTCGTCGGCCATAACAGGAGAGTCAAAAAAGAATGTCCGATCGTCGTGCACCACCCGCAGTCTGGCAGGGAAGAGCATGGCATACTTCAGATCTCTTTCCCGGAGCCGCCGCTTCACCCCTAAGAAGCCCTGTCTCTGCCTCTGCACCTGCTGGGTGAAGTCCGGATAGAAATTCACCGACGCGTTCTGGAAGGGGACCGGGCCCGTCACCCTCGATGCTTGCAGGATAGCGTCCCGATCTCGAAAATGAAAGAGCCGGGCGACGATCGGCCTCGGCGGGGCACCCGCATTGGGCCTCCCGCCCGGCACTCTATGGGCCCTTTCTACCGCAAAGAACTTCCCAAGGCCCTTAGGCTTCAGATGATTAAGGACCAAGTCCTCAACAAGCAGGTCAACCGAAGCCTCATCCGAGGACTCCGGGACCCCAATGACGCGCACGTTGTTACGCCTGGCCCGGCTCTCAAAGTCCTCCAGCCGGCGGGCGACGAGATCACTCTCGGTCCTCAGCTTACGAACCTCGGTCTGCAGTTCCGTAACATCATCAGTGAGGCCCGTGGTCTTGAGGTCCAAGTTCTTAACCCGTTCATTTGTTTTGCCCAAGTCCGCACAGATCAGGTTTACATCCACCAAGATGGCATCCACCTTATGCGCCAGGGCCTCAAACTGTCTCCCAATCGAGGTCTGCATCCCTTCGAGCGCGCCCATGACATCTTGTAGAGAGAGCTCCGGGGCCACAGGCGAGTCCTCCTTCTGGGCATCCGGCGCCTGGCTCGATCCACTCGGTGATCCCTTCTGCAGAGCATAGCGGTCCATGCTGTTGACTTGGGTATAAGTTCCCCGCCTGGTAGACTTAGCCTTCAGCCGATCCCCTTCTGCTTTGCCCGACATGGTTGACTCCAAGCAGGTCAGTTCAGTTAAGACAGGTCCCTCTCAAGGAAAGGAATAAGGAGTGATCAGTTCAGCCGTGGGCCGCCAGAGTAGCCTGCAGAGCGTCCTTGGGGCAATAAAGCCACCCAGAGCTCTCCAGTGGCAGGGCTGACAAAGAGAGCAAAATCGAAAGTGAAAGAGCGGGGACCTCCGTCCGACAGTTCACACCTCGCCTGGCCGTTGTTGTTCAACTAGGAGTCGGGCATCCTGCCAACTCTAGCCCCTGGCTTCCCTGGGGGATAGGCCGCAATCTTCCGCCAGGCGTAAGTCCGGTTCCCGGTGGGCGATCCGACCGCGGGTAGCATCAATCGCCTCCCTGACCAATCAGCTACACGATGCCATGCATACCGACAGGATTAAAGACAGGATAGTCGACGGAGGGAGCGAGGGTCTCGGGAGCTCTGAGCTCACGCGGCCATCTTGGTCAAGCGCTAGGCTCCTCCCCAGCCATGAGACATTTAATTGGCTATTCAGTAATACTGTTTTAAACATTATTAGCATTAATGAAATGAATAAATAAATTTGCTATGTTACTGCCCATCCTGTCTGATGAAATTATGAAAGGATGAGTAGTCTAGATTGTGGTTTCCTTATTTGATCTTTAAGGGGAACCAGCTGTGGGTAGTTTTTGTTCAACAATTCTCAGGTGATAACACCACTATTGTTTGTTATTCTCATGCTAGATACAGTTTTGCAAGGGCATTGCTAGTTTTTATTAGCTAGTCTGTTTAAATAAACTGTCAGTCCTTACTAGAGCTGATGTTGCATAGTTTGGATTGTGAAAAATAGAATGCAGAGAAGATGCCCATGTGATCCTTAGCAAACATTTTTGAGGAAAATGTTGTTTTATAGGAGTCTGTTTGTCACAAGATGTTCTGCTGGAGAAAATGTACCCATTATGTTGAAGTTTTTAGTTCTTTATGTAATAGGAATCCCTGTTAAATTAGCAGTTTTAGATTTTCCTGTTGCTCCTATAACATGTGAGCATGGTCCTAAGCATAGAATGTAGGTGCTTTTATTAAGAGAAATCATTTTAGAAGTGTCTGCAGTCCTGTAGAAGTAATGCAAAGTCTATGGGTAAAAGTGTAGAACATTTCCTTTTTTCTTGAGGGTCTTTAGATGATTAAGATAGGAATATACATATGTAAGGATTTGGTGTATGTCTGTATTGTTTTTCTATTTTCCTCAGAATTTAGTAAATGAACACAGACTTCCTTGGCTGCTTGGGATTGGATGACGTATTACTCTTATCAGTTCACCAAAGAGTTCCTTTTATACTTGCCAATAGGTCGAGGCTGTTGTTTTTTTTACTCTCACATAGATGAAAGTGGTTCTTGGGTGCCTTGCTAATATATGGGGCGTCCCTAGACTAGGAAGTATTCTGAGACTATCCTCTCTGTTGATAGATTATTTCTGTGCCTTGTCTAAAGACCTTTTGTCCTGTCCACCAATAGATATTTGCTGCCTTACAACCATTGCCAGAGGGGCACGGACATCAGATCCAGCTTGGAGAGTCAGCACCAGTCCAGCTTGAAGTCAAAGTGAAGGTAACCAGCACAGGCATTGCTGGCAACCAGGACCTCAGTGAAGGTAGAAGGCCGGAAGCACTGGGATGTGAAGTGTGTACCCCTGCCACTGTCTTGGGCGAAAGACGGGGTCACAAATCACAAAGGAGAAATCGTGGATCAAGTTTTTGATGCCCAGCCGAGAGTCACAGACCGACCAGGAAGGCGAGAAAGTTTTTGCTTGAGGTAACCCCCTTTGAAACAAGGGTTGCTTCAGAGATCCTAGCATCAGGCCTCTAAATCCTGGTCCCAAAGTGGCTGTAAAGTTTTCACCTTTGTTGGTCAAGAGATACCTGGGCACACTGAATGCAATCTATGGCCCCAACGAAAGAGCAGTGTGCCAGCAGAGTAATACAGGAGTTAGGGAAGGACTTGAGTTCAGGGTACAGGTGCTGTGTCTCTGGTGCCTGTTAGATTGAAATGAAGAAAACTGGTGCACTGCCTGAGACACTGGACAGGATCTCTGAGAGCATTTGCCCTGGTGGGTGATTGCCCTATCCTGAAAGAAGAAACTTTTCCCTTGAAACTGGGCCGTGATTCCTGAGTTGCGAGTTGTGCAGCTCCACCGTGGGAACAACAAGAGCCTGCCTGTGAGGCTCAAACGGACACAGGGAGAAGACTCCCCTCTGGTTGGTTGTACAGCGGCTTTAATTTCCCAAGGACTTCCTTTTCTTTTTTGTTGAAAATGTACCCCATTGGTCATCCCATTTTTGAGGAGGAGCAACCCTTTGCAGCTCTTCGTCCTAATTCTCATGGTCCTGTGTGGTCCTCCTGGTCCCCTGGATCCAGGATCATTTTTGTAATAATATGTCTGACTGCCTTCATAATTGTATTGGGAATAATGTTTATTCTTCGATAAATGTTACTTTACCCTTTTCTTGATTGATATTCTAGCCCTCATAAAGGAAACACTGGAAAAGTCTAGTGAAAATGTTTTTATAAGATATGTGCTGTTGGCTATTTTGAAGTTGAAATTGATGGTCACTGAAATGCATAGAAGTCTTGAAAATGTTTTTACTGGATGGTTCTAGGATTTGCTTAGGACTAGAAAGCTAATAGTTATGTTTCTGATAATAGTAATTACTCTCTCCTGCTATCTGTATGACCCAATGCTCTGTTCCCTTTGTACTCCTGCTTATACCTTATACATACCAGCTTAACAATATTTAGAATGAGAAATGCCCACCTAGCAATGAATTAGGATATTGATAAATTTATGAAAAAATTAATGTGCATATTTTTTGTTTTCCTACTGGATTATGGGAAATGTCTTTAGCTTATGCTAAAAGGACCGTCTGTTGAAGATTGCATTAATCTCTTTGCATGAGCTGAAAGCCATTTTGTACTTGGCAGCCATTTTAGTTAGCTATGTGCTTTACATTTGCTGTTTCCCTCTCCCAGAGTCTTGCACATGCACAGATATGCTTAGCTAGTAGAGTGCACCTGTTCCTAGTATAGAACTGTCAGGCTGTCCTAACTGATGTCAGCAACTTATTACTCCTCCTACTTGTTGACTGTGCAGTTTCTGTATTACTATCTATGTGCATAACTCTTCTCATGTGTACTTGTACCGCCTTTTTCAGCCCCTGTGTGGGTATAAAAGGACCATGCTTCTTCTGTTCAGTGTGCTACTTCACTCAACACCGAAGGGTGCTGTGTGAATGTATTTCTACCTCATGAGGTTAATTAAACTTTGTATTTTCTATTCCAGTTTCTGTGCCAACTTCTTCCTATTGGTCTGAGGACTCTGTGCAGAGAAGGGCGAACCCCTTGCACTGGTAGGCCTAGCTGAGGTCACCATCAACAGTGGACTATGCCATCTGCTTCCCAGAGGCCATCTCTCTGAGGTCAGTGACTACACTTGTGGTGGCTAGAGCTCTGATGGGGATCTTTACCCATGTTGGATTCTCCAAGGAGGTGGTGTCCGACAGAGGCACGAACTTCATGTGTGCGTACATGAAGTCCATTTGCGATGAGTGTGGTGTGACCTACAAATTCACCACACCCTATCACCCCCAAAACAATGGTCTTATGAATAGATTCAACAAGACTTTGAACGGCATGATTATGGGTCTGCCTGAGCCCAAGAGACAAAAGTGGGACATCCTCTTGCCATGCCTTCTCTTCGCCTACAGGGAGGTGTCACAGAAGGGAGTAGGATTCAGCCCCTTTGGTCTCCTCTATGGCCGCCCTGCTAGGGGACAGCTGAAATTTGCCAAGGAGGGGTGGGAGCAGGTACCCAGGAACACCCCCAGGATGGGGTCAGCTACATGATGACCCTCTGCCACCAGATGCACCACTTCTGGCAAAAGGTGAAAAGTAATCAAGTGGTCAGCCAAGAAGTAAAAAAAACTCTGGTATGATCAGAAGGCCACTCTGGTGGAGTTTCAGCCTGGCCAGAAATGTGGGTCATGGAGCCCGTGGAGCTCATGGCTCTCCATGACTGCTAGACTGGCCCATACAAAAGGAGCGGAAGGGCAAGACCACCTACCTGGTGGACCTCCAGACCCCTAGGAACCCCCTAAGGGTGATCCATGTGACTTAATCCTCCCTTTGAGAGGTCTGAAGTAAGCATGCTCCTCATGACAGATTTAAAGAATGGAAAGGGAGAGTGAACCTCTCCCTGAACTTCTTACTTCACAGGAACTTGATGGGTCAGTGGAGGGTGTTAACCTCTCTTGCAACCTGACCCTAGAACAGAAGATGACTATTATAAGTTCCTAGGAAAGTTTACCTCACTGTTCTCACTCACCCCAGGACTCAAAAATCTGTGTGTCCATGATGTTGACACTAGAGGCAGTCCACCTGTAAAGAACAAAATGTACAAGTTGTCAGACAGGCTGAGAGCCAGCATCTAGGAGGAAGTCACCAAGATGTTGGCATTAGGGGTGATTGAGTCCTCTAATAGTCGCTGGTCCAGTCCTGTGGTGTTAGTACAAAGGTTGCCCCACCGGGCGCTATCCCTAAACTCCGATCCTGCATGGACTACTGAGGACTCAACTCAGTCAGCAGGACTGATGCACACCCCATCTCCTAGAGCGGGTGAGCTCATTGACAGGCTGGGCACTGCCAAGTTCTTCAGTACCTTTGATTATACATCAGGGTACTGGCATATCGCTCTGACTGAGGGGGCCAAAGAGAGGTCAACAGTTTCAACCCGGGGGAAACTACCAATTTCCGGTGATGCCCTTTGACTTGAAATGTGCCCCTGCTACCTTCCAAAGGTTGCTAAGGAGGGGTTCTGTGCTGCCTACTTAGACATCATTGCTGTCTAAAGTTTCAGCTGTGAAGGAAGTGACCCGATTAGGGTCACCCGGGTCACTCTTGACTACCTCTCAGCCTTCCACACAAATGAAGAGTCGGTCTAACAGTAGAGAATACAAACTAAATATGTTTTATTCAGGTACACTTGAGTGAAGTCCGGTCTGACCAGCCTCTTTGGATTGCTGCAGAGGGACTGACTTCACCAAGCATGGCGATACATAATGTACAATTCAGAAGACACGCCCTGACTGGAAATTTCCAGTTGGTAGCTGGTGAACAAAGGAGATACAAAAAGATGGGTTTCGATCCTGAGACCGGGTACATGCTATCTCAGCGCCAAGGTCACTCTGCCTGTGCCCGCCGCTCTAAGGGTTGGAGCAGGACTATCTAAGAGGAAAGGTATGTACTGACAAGAACAGTGTATTCATTAGCACAGCAAAGCTCAACCTTGGGGAAACACAAACTATCGCACCTGCTTTCAGCTGGGGCACAGAGAGAGCGAGAGTGAGACAGAGCTTAGTTTCAATCATGGCTCAAAATGGCAGCGGAATATAAAATGGTGGCACAAATGCTAACTTAAGACATACATTGCATGGGGAACTCAGCTAAAACATTTTTATTCCAACAGACCCTCCTTTTAGCAATCGCTAAAACTATTTTATTTCTACCTAGACACAAATACCATCTTGCTGCAAATAAGAGCTACCACTGCAAGCTGATATGTGCATTGTCAATATTCAAAGATGCCTTCATCAATCAACATAATGTCATTAATATCTTTCATCATCATGATCGTGGCATTAGTCTCATGGACTTATATCTTTGGCTTAGGCGTCAGAGTATTTACAATATAAGCACAACAAGCAGGGAGGCAGTGTATGCAAAGACAACATGTAAAGATACCAGCAACTGCAACCCTAAAGATAAGAATCTTCCAACCCCAGGACATGAACATAACACAGAACCATCAAGAGAGAGTCCAACTACCATTTTCTTGGTGTGTGTCAAATGAAAGCCTATGCAACTTCTCTATGGCAGCATACACACTGGGGGCATGGCCAGGTATGTACACACAGCAGCTACTGCCAATAACGTGACAGGCCCTCCCCGATCAGCAACAATGATGTCTAACACCAACCTGTTTTGTAAGGTGACGAGCCTGTAGGTGGTGGGGTCACCTCGAGGCAGCTGGCCTGCCCTGCTCCTGGGGGTGGGGTGCAGAGGCTGTCCAGTATCCATTGGAGGGTATCTTGACATATGTGCAGGTTATCCTCTACATCATCAATGATGGGGTTTGTGTTCTGCTCTGCAGTAATTGTTGATTGTCCCTCTGAAATGTTAAGGGGAGATGCAGGTTAGCAGGGTTTCACATGTATGTTGTTGGTTTGCATATGTTTACGTTCAGACTGCATGCCAATTTACATTATGAATGTTTTGGGGGAGCTGACTATTCAATGGCAGTCAGTGTGTTTTCCGAATACATGACGTATGTGTCGTGGTACCCGTTCATTATCATCACACTGTGTCAGGCAATGCCAGATGTGAGTGGACTGTTACTACACATGAGTGGAACATGTAGTGGGCTCTGTCCTGTGGTGCTGGTGTTGCACTTTGTACAACATTGCCATTGTTGCTGATGTCCTGTGATTGCTATGTGTGTGTGCTGCATTGTGGGAGAGTTACTCCTGCATCTCTGATTTCGTGTGGCCTTCTCCTTTTGAGCCACTGTGCCTTTGAATTGTGTGCTTTTCGGGGCCTAATTTGCTTTTGACTCAGTTTGTATGTGGACAGATTTTGTGGCCTGGTGCATTGTTTGTCTGCTGCGTGCATGGGTTGTGGGTGCACGGGGACATGTCAGAGTGTGACCAGCTCCTTTACGGATGTGATCCGCACTGGGCTACCTCAATGTCGATTCGTGGGCCATGTCATGTTTTTTTGGCTGCTGCCATGCTATCGGACATGCAGTGTCACTTGCATAGTCAGTGTCTGTCACAGAGCAGCAGCTTTGCTGGAATCGGCACATGTGCATGAGTCGGTGGTGGTATTGGTGATGGGGGGCCCCTCTGTGCACATTGTGAATGGGGGCCTACTTGAGGTTTCTATGTGTGCTGCAGTGTGCAAAGGCAATCAGGGACATATTCCACGGTCATTGTGGGTGTGCAGTGTGCTACGCATACTTGTGCATGTGTGCCATTGTGCCCATCTCCCCCCGTTCCCCCGTCCCTGGCCGTTACTCACCATGTTGCTGTTGGGTCAAGTCGTATCGTGCTGTGTCCAGGTCCCCCAATCCTGCCACCATCTCCTCACTGCTGACTGTTACCACAATTTGCTCCAGCTCATCCAGCTCCTCCTGTGTCGCAGGACTCCCACCTCCAATCGCCGTTGCTGCCTCCCCATTGTCGGCGAGCTTATGTTTGGTCTGTCTTTTCAGATCATGCCAGCGCCTCTTGACCTTCTCCAGTGACCTCCTGGACACTTCGACTGCATTGACGTTGGTTAGGATGGCCTGCCATATTTCGGTTTGGGTTGCCAGTGCTGCAGTGGAGGTGCCGAACAGTTGTTGATGGTGTTCGGTCACCTCCGTGACGAGGATCCGGTCTTCCTGTGGACTGAACCCCATCTTCCTCTTCCTCTTGTCCTTGCCCTTCCACGAACGCGGGGTTCCTGGCTGGTGTTCCGTGGGGCTTGTGGTGTCCGGCTTGTCCTCTGCACTCGGTCCCGGTGTATCCATGTTGCTACACAGTTTGAAATGTTTTTGGGCTTTTTTTTCTTGCTTTAATGTTGCTTTTTCCCGTCAGACGCGTGGGATTTGCAGGCCTGTGGCTGGTCTTTGCTGATATGTGTACCGCGATTGTCCTAATCGGCATCGCATGATTTTTCGTGTTCGCGTTTCGCATTTTTGCTGTGTGGCGTCAATTTTACGCTGACATTTGACGCGTTATCTGGTGTCTATCGCATGCTACGGCCTTGTTGTGAATTTCACGTTGACACTGGGTTATTTTCCCGCGATGGGCTGCGATATTGAAAGTTGCGTTACGCTACTCTTGCGGTGGTTATCCAACGTTCTTGTGAATATACCCCTCTGTGTGCTAGGCAGCAGATATTTACCTGCGGTTGTGGGTGCAGGGATGGGTGGGGGTTGTTTGTTTATATTGTCTCCCATTCTACTACTCATTGTGGCAGTTGTACCGTTGTTCCACAAGGCATAAACAGTCCTAGTGCTAGGCCAGGCACATGACAACAGGGGGCAATTTGGCCTTCCACTCCAGCTTAACATTGATTACATGGAACGTCAGGGGATTAAATAACGCAAAGAAGGGTAAGCAAGTCCTAAACTATCTGCAGCGCCACCAGGTTAATGTTGCATTTCTTCAAGAAACACACCTGCCTAAATTAACACCGACACATTTTTCAAAAGCATGGGGACCTCACAGATACTTTGCAAATTATAGTACGTATGCAAGATGTACTGCTATACTGATACACAAGCGCCTACCTTTCAACTCTGCAGTGTTTGATCCAATAACGGGGGTAGGTATACAATGGTAGTGGGAAATCTTATGGGCAGACAAAGAGCGTTTATTTGTGTGTATGCGATTAATACAGATGAACTGGAGTACTTCCAGGACATACACGCGAAGATGCTACAATTAGACGCGGACTATGTCTGCATGGGAGGGGACTTTAACCTCTTGCTAGAACCTACACAAGATAGCACATCAGACTCCCCCACCAAAAACCTCATGCTTGGCCCGCGCTATTGGACCGATGTGATGAACTCGGATTGTTAGATGTATGGCGACATTGCCGGCCAGGTGACAGTGCATACACCCATTATTCTGCACAGCACAACACATGGACAATATTGGATTACTAGCTGGTGTCCCCTAACTTGGTTGCCTGGTACGAAGCTTCCCAACGCCTGCCTAGAATACTATCTGAACACTCCCCAGTTACAATGAAACTTAGAGTCCCACGCCCGGAAAGTACCGAAAGACAATGGAGATGTCCCAGTGAGGCCTTGCTTGATGAGGTCTTCCATGCTGAGTTGCAGGAGGCAATAAATGAATATTTTGAGTTAAATGTGAAATCAGTCCAGTCCTGGGCTACGTGCTTGGAGGCGTTTAAGGCATATGCTAGTATTTCTATGCATGCCGGGGTGCTGAGAGACCTACGGCGTACACTTACTAGTATTGAACAAAGAGCTTAGCTTACCAGACCAGGAACAGGCCAGAAACCCCAATCAGGCTGCAGGTGGTCGCCGTCTGGCGCTATTGATGGCATTTAGAGAGGTGGCAGTGCAAGAGGCACACTTCTTAAGCAAGTACTCCATTGCACGTCGATATGGAGAAGGGTAGAGGCCAGGTCGCACTTTGGCGCAACTCCTGAGGACCCCTTCAGGGAGGGCATACATCACCTGTCTCCGCTCCTCACAGAGTAAGATACTTACTGGTACCCCTGATATCTGGGACGAGTTCCTAGATTATTACTCCAGTCTGTACACAACGCGAGATAGACATAGCGACCAGACCCGTATTGCATACTTGCAAAAAATTGCATTAGTATGGCTGTATAAGGTAATGCAGCACAGTTCTTAGCAGAACTGTTCTCCGCAGAGGAAATTATCAGTGCCATTGATGCCATGAATGGCTCAACTGCCCTGGCCTCGATGGTTTCACCAGAAATTTCTACAAGGCCTACAAAAGTACATTAGCTCCCTACCTACTGGAGGTTTATAATGAAGCTGTTGAAAGCAAGTACTTCCCCCCACGCTGCGGGAAGCTGTGATCATATTGCTCCCTAAGCCCAGAAAGGACCCTCTTCTTTGTGGATCGTATAGACCACTATCCTTGTAAAATCTTGATTACAAGATCCTGGCAACAATGCTAGCACTCAGAGTGGTGCTGCTGCAGGACAAGATTATATCACCCGCTCAGTCGGGATTTGTCCTGCACCGGTCAAAGGCCCTCAATCTCAATACGCTATTTGCTGTCATTCACAGGATAGCCCCGGAAGTGCCGGCGGAAGCTGTGTTACTTTACGCCGAAAAGGCCTTTGACTCCTTAGTGGGCTTTTTTCCTCAGTGTCATGCAAAGGATGGGCATGCCAAGTGGATGTGTCATTCTCACAGCACTACTATATGCTTCGCCAATGGCTAGACTTCAGCTAAACGGTACTTTGCATTCCCAATTCCAGTTCTCCCATGGCACTAGGCAGGGCTGCGCCTTATCTCTGTTACTTTTTATTATAGCGTTGGATCCCTTGGTTAGACATCTACAGGAAAGACACTTACACAGGGGACTCCAATTCAATACAGGCCCCTTACTCATCTCCCTCTATGCTGACGACATTGTACTGTATGTGCGTCACCCTCAGGAGAATCTACATCCGCTAATCAGAGAGGTCATCCGTTTTGGGAATTCTCAGGATTGGGCATCAATTTAGGGAAATCGGAAATCTTCCTGCTGACACCATCCACTACGGGGTGGGAGTTTGCATTCCCCTTGACGTGGTGCGAAGACTCCACCAGATACTTGAGATACAGCTCCATAGGGAGGTCGACAATATCATTTAATGGAACTATAGGCCTGCACTTAACACACTGGATCAAAAGGTCGAACGATGGATAAAACTTCCTCTCTTGCTTGCTGGGAGAGCAGCTATCGTTAAAATGGTGGTGCTCCCAAAATTCTTATATTTGTTTTACAACGTCTCCATCCCACTCCTCAACAGCTTCTTTCATACAGTATGGTCCCATTTGATCAGATTGGTATGGGGTGGCGGCAGAGCGAGGATTAGCTGGGACACGCTGACCCTGACATGTGAGAGGGGTGGACTGGGGGTCCCTAATTTCTAAATTATTATCTAGTCACGCAATGTAATTTTGCGAACTCCTGGTATCACCCTGATGCAAGAATACCTTACTCTAGACCAGAGGCTGATTTAGTGCTCCTGTCCCACTCAGAATGATCCTACCGAAGGGGTTCCCTAGAGATTCCTGAGACATACAGACAGTATCAACCAATAGTTGGGCTTGGAAGAAACTGGTGTAAGTGACTGGAAATCATACTATATACTCCTCAGCCCTACCGGTAGTCAACAGCCTATGGCTGCCCATTACAGAAAAAAAGTTAGTACAGCGTACACTCAGCGCATACTCATTAGACACGTTTGGGGATTTATTTCAGGGAGGACATGCTTTCTCCAGAACAGAGGAAGACAGGTTTAGTGAAGCCTCCTTCATGGACCATTTTGTATTCAGGAGACTCCGTAGCGCTCTATGGGCACGGATAACTGAGTTTCCTCTTGAGCCCGTTTCCTTTAAATCGCTGACCTTTGGATCATAATCAAGATGGTGCCCACCTCATTTCCAAACTGTAGAGGGCCTCTATGGCATTAATTCCCAGCAGAGACACCAAGATATACGAGAGACCTGGGAACGCGACCTAGGCCACCCAATAAAAGATGAACAATGGGCCTTCTGTTGCACCCAGACTAAAGAAGTCTCCTTGAACAGTAAACACAAACTAATCCACTTTAAATTCCTATGGAGGGCATACATGTCACCGGCCAAACTTCATTCCATTGACCCCTCACGGTCACATTTGTGCCCGAAGTTTGGAGCACACCAAGCAGACTTCGTCCACATGACTTGGACCAGTGTGAAAGTGGGGGGATATTTGGAATGCAGTGTATACAATTCTGTCACGTATGATACAGCTTGATATTAGCCCAATTCCAGAGGTAGCCCTATTGGGGTATGTCCGTAATTTTCCAAAACAAGTGCGTAGATTCATGGCCATTGCCTTGTTATTAGTCAAGCGAGAACTAGCATAACTGTGGGGTAATAGATTCACCCCAACAACCAAAGTCTGGCTTAACAGTCTCATTTATTGTAATGCAAACTGTGACCTCTTTACTACTCCTATGCCACCGTCGTCGAGGCCCAGGGAAGTTTGGGCTCCCTTAAAGATCTATTTGCTGGAGGTGGGATCTGCCTCAACATCGCAGGTCCCAGACGGGATTGTCCCCACCGGGGTGGGTTGATCCACAGTGGCAATACAATGTAAGCTACACAAAGAGGGAGTAGCCACAGACATTTTTACAGTGTGGAATATGATTTTCTGATCAATGTGCTTAATGTGCAAGACACTCCTGGTAAGATATATTTATAAGAAATTGCTATTCATTATTGAAATTACTGTACTGCCGCATTGAGTAACTGCTACACATGTTTGTCAACTTAACATGACAAATGGTAAATAAAGATGCAATCATTAGTGCAATGGCAACTATTAATGCAAAAATTATTTTACTTTTTGTGGACCAACCCCGCTCTGGACGCAGAGGTGCGAATGGCTGTTCTTCCTTAGTAATGGGCCATCCAAATGGATACATTGTGAAGCAAAGAAAAGGGAATGCAATAAAGCTGATGACAAAAAGGGGGCAAGTGTTCCCAGTGTCCGTCTGAGCCTCATTGGTAGACTCCTATTGTTCATCAATGTTGGCGCTCTTGAGCACGGGCGGTGGAGCTGCTTAGTCCTAGCTCACGATGAATCCCAGGTCGTCCAGGATAATGTACCCCCCTCCAAGGGAGCACATTCGATCTATCTTGTCCAATGTCTGAACAATGCACCAATCTCACCTCGCCCTAAACTAATACTGTTGGTACTATAGGCAAAGTACACACTGACTTGCACAGTCTATCCCTAGCTAATTTGACTTCTCCTTTGGTGCACTGTTCCTCTGTCTGGGGCGCAAATTGTACCTAGTGACTCCAGGCACAGGAGGGTCGGTAAAAAGGGGCTCAGGCACAAAGGGGTCAATGGAAAGGGGCTCCTCAATTGCTTTGATCTCCGGGGGTGTTGCCGCATTTAGTACTTCATTATTTTTGGCATCCGTATGGGTCCATGTGAACTGGGCATTGGATAAAGGGATGAATTGTGGAACTCTCTCACACTCCGAGTCTCCAATACCATCCCTTACCCATTGGTCGTAGGGTAAAGGCAGGGGCACCCTACAGCAGTGGGACGAATGCCTCCAGTTCTTTTGGCTAGAGACCTTCAAAGCGGTGCGTATAGAAAGGAGGACCTGTTCCGGCCCCTTCCACCAAGGCTCCAGGCTCCTCTTCCGCTGAAAGTTCTTTATGAGGACCCAATTCAATTCAATTCAAAACAAGCTTTATTCGATTTAAAATATAAACCATAAAAGCACATTTTATCACATCGTTTTACAATCATTGGAACATGTAGATAAAATTTAATTTAAAAGAAATTTAAATGTCATGTATTAAAAGCCAGGTTCATATTCCACATTGTTGTCCTGAATCTGATCACGCATTTCAAATACATTGTTAAGGAGCTAGATAACATTTCATGCTCTAAAAATTGTAGTGTTAAAAAGGCTGGGCGGCATTGTCCCAGACCTAAAATCTTTAAAATCGGTACAGTCCATCTTTTTCTAGGAGCGGTATAAAATTTACAGAATAAAAGAATGTGCATTGTAGACTGTTGGGACATATCGTCGCATCGGCATGTGCCCAGGGTTCTAGACCAGTCATTCATGACTGGAAAGCTTGTAAGTCTATGAAAATTCCCAGGCGAAAATGGGTCAGCAACATCCTATTGTATCCCCCAGTTACATATCCACGGTATGGATGGATACAATAACATGACATCAACATCTGGTTTTCCTGGACCGTAGGCTTGACAATTTCTTTGGAAAGTCTAATTGTATCTAGATGCATTAGGCATTCTGCTTTGAGGGTTTTTCTTGGCATTGAACTGATACTTTCTGAGTTAACAAAATATTCGGGATATCCAATGTCTGACATGATTTTTTTTATATAGTTTAGCCAGGGGATAAAGAACACACTTTGTAGTTTTAGGCAATCATTTATAATGTCCCGATTAAGACCATGTATGTGTTGTTGACCATACCTTATGCCATAATAAAATTAGTTGAATCTTGATTAGATCAAATATATATGGGATCCCTAGCTCTGCATGGCAAATGTAAGTAGCAGTATTATTGGGGACTGCCAATAGATATCTACAAAGGCATTCTCAATTAATTGGAGGGGCTGGGAGTCAGCATAGCCCCAGATGCCTGCACCATACATGGCAGTTGTAACACATTTAGATTTGTAAATTTGCGTTAAATAGTGGTTCTAGTTAATAACATTTTCCTAGTTAAAACAGCGTGTGACCAGGTCCACCTTAACAAAAAACACGGCAATGCCAATACTGATAATTATTTCAATTTCATTTTTGAAGTGACACCTTGAATCAAAGAAAATGACCACTAGACCTTTTTCTTCACAGTTTATGACTTTATCAAAATGTATTGCATCAAAAAATCATTTTTATCAATTATTCAAAATCATTACAAGAATTACACATTCCAAATCAATTCAACCCTGCACGTTCCTCTTCCACACCTTTGTCAAAGCAACAGTCATACAATAAACACATTCTCTAAATTACAAAAACTCGCAACATTCCAAAAATTTGCCATTTGCTACGGCAGTCTCACATTCATTCAACCTTTCATGCCCCCAGATTATATACAAGCTGATAATGACACGAAGCGTGATGGAAAATACACAATTCAATTTGATTCTCTGAAACTAAAGTGAGACAACCTGCCTCCCTCTCTCGTGTCACCCAAAGGTCTCCAGCTTTATTCCTGTCGGTGGATTTTTTGAACAATGTAGTCACCAGTCTGTCCTCCTCGACATATACTTCGACATCAAGAAAAGACATTCTGGTGTTCGAATGCAGTTTCCATCACGCTTCGTGTCATTATTAGTAAGTGATGTGAGTGTTGAATATTTTTACACAGTTGATCTTGGCATTTTAGTTTGTCATAGAGCGGTGTTATAGTAGACGTTGTACATTTTGTTGTTTCAGATGATACGTTTTACTTCCAGCAGACTAATAGATTGTCTGATCTATTGTTCGTAAAGGAAAGGTAAGCTGGAGACCTTTGGGTGACACGAGAGAGGGAGGCATGTTGTCTCACTTTAGTCTCAGAGAATCAAATTGAATTGTGTTCTGTTTGTTTCGTTGCAGCTTGTTGGTCCCGAGGAGAACACCAATAATTGGATTTGGGTTTTCGAAACGCGTCAACCTATTTCTATATGTTTATATATGTTAAAAATTCCCTTGATTTTGGTAGTCGTGAAATGTATACACCGTAGGTCTTATTGTGGTTCCAAAAATTTCCTATTAATTAATTAATTGCAGCTTGTATATAATCTGGTGGTATGGAAGGTTGAATGAATGTGAGACTGCCGGAGCGAATGAGAGAGTTTTGGAATGTTGCGAGTTTTTGTAATTTAGAGAATGTGTTTATTGTATGACTGTTGCTTTGACAAAGGTGTGGAAGAGGAACGTGCGGGGTTGAATTGATTTGGTATGTGTAATTCTTGTAATGATTTTGAATAATTGATAAAAATGATTTTTTGATGCAATAAATTTTGATAAAATCATAAACTGTGAAGAAAAAGGTCTAGTCACTTCAAAAACGAAATTGAAATAATTATCAGTATTAGCATTTCGTTGACTTTTTTCTAAGTGGGCTCTGCCTTACTGATTGTGAGTCCATACCCTGGTTGTCTTATCCAGGTCCACCTTAAATCAAATGGATGCCCAGATAGGAAAATCTATTAATAAACTCCACTTTGGTGTTATTAATAAAAATGTCTCGGCATTTAGCACTGTTTGGTCCACATTTCATGATGAACGTTTTCGATGTATTCACATGCAAACTCAGGTTGAGCTTAATGTTGTGAAACTTGTCACTACTCGTTGTAGCCCTAGTTGGGTGCAAGACATTAAAACAGTGTCGCCTGCATACAGTAATGCTGGAATTGGACGCTTATCGATGGCATTGGCTAACTAAAACTTGGCCAAGGCCATCAATATATAAAGTAAAAAGGAAAGGGGCGAGAACACATCCTTGTCTCACCCCTTTCCTTATGGGAAATTTGGCAATGCACTCTTCCGCGGTCGCATAATGGACCCTGGTATGGGCGTCTTGATATATCTGCCTCATGTAGTTTATGAGAGGAGTTTCCACTCCCATTTCCTCAAGGATACTCCATGATTTATCAAGTCTGATGCAGTCAAAGACGGAACTAAGATCCACGAAGGCCACAAATAACTTCCCATGCTTGGCCCGCGCATATTTACTCAACAATAGATTTAACTGTAGTCCCTGTTTGATCGTGCCTAAGCCCTGTTGAAAACCACATTGTAGTTCAGAGATCACACCAGCATCTTCGGCCCATGACTGCAATCTGCTAAGTAAGAGGCGGACGGACACTTTAAGAAAGGAGTCTAAAAGAGAAATAGGTCGGTAACGTAGGGTTATTACGGCCACCCTTTTTGAAAATTGGGACCAGGATCAATTCTGCCCAAGATGGAATAAAACCATGACGAGAACATGCTGTCAGAACTAAGTTTAATAATGGTCCCCAGAGAGGTAGGTTTGGTTTATATTAGTCAACAGGGACTCCATCCGGTCCGGGTGCTTTACCACCCACAGAGGCATTTATAGCGCAAATCACTTCATCTACTGTAAAGTGAACATCTAATGGGAAGGGGTTAAATAGTTCTAGATCGGTGGGTAGTCTGGACACAGCCAATGGTACTTCCTGCTTTTCGTCACTGTACAGTGTGGTGAAGTGATCTACCCACTGATGAGGACCCAATCCCCAGGCCGAATATCATGTCCAGGCCCCTCAGGTACTGCGGGAAGTGTGTCCCTGATCTGTTGGTGAAGAGAACGCAGATTTTCAGTTAACTGGTACAGGTAATCAATCGGTAAAGGATACTCAGTCTCAGAAAATGTACGAAGTCGTGGGATGCCCCAGACATTCGCCAGGCGCCTGAACACGACCTCGTAAGGTGACAATACAGTCCTAGAATGTGCTGTTGTTCTTGTGGACAAAAGGACCAATGGTAAAACATCTGGCCACTGCAACAATGTGGTCTCCTGAATCTTTGCTAATTTCAGTTTGAGAGTACCGTTGTACTTCTCAACAAACCTGCTGACTGGGGGTGATTTTCAGCATGGAACTTCTGTCTGATATGTAGTCCCTGGCAAACTAGCTGGATAACCTTGGCATTGAAATAACTTCCATTATCACTTATACAGTTTGGATGAGAGTCAATGTACATAGAAAACAATTTTGTTGATTAGACACATAAAGACCTGGTCGTCAGCCAAAAGTCCTGTAGTACGCAGTTTTTATTTCGTTCGCAACAGCCAATGCATTTCTCCCAAACAAGGGCTTCTTCAGGGCGGTAAAGACGTGATGGTCTAAACCTAAATTGCGCATACAGTAGAGAGCACAATTTATAAAGCCTTTACAATAGGGGTTACGTATGACCCAATATTAAAATACAGAAGACAGAACGCATTCCGGACACAGTGCGGCATTATACACTATAGCGAAGAATGACTCAACTACACACTGCCACTGAGCTCTTACTATTTTAATATTGGGTCATACGTAACCCCTATTGTAAAGGCTTTATACTTTATGCTCTCTACTGTACGCGCAATTCACGTTTAGACCATCACGTCTATACCGCCCTGAAGAAGCCCTTGTTTGGTCGAAACGCATTGGCAGTTGCGAATGAAATAAAAACTGCGTACTACAAGACTTTTGGCTTACGACCTGGTCTTTATGTGTCTAATCAACTAAATTGTTTTCTATGTACATTGCCTCTCATCCAAACTGTATTTATGCTTGTATTTGTGATTAAGGGGCAGCTAATCATTTGAGGTGGGCAATCTTACTAGACCACATGACTTGCCAGATAGTGCGGTCATCGAAGACCCGGCTGCTTTTCTATCTCTTTGATTTGACTTCCGTTATCACTCCAGATCAAATGAGCCATGCCGAAACGAGGAAAGAACTCCTTCAGGAGTGTCTTTGCAGTCGCAATGGCTGTATTTTCCTTAGTGGGGTAGGCCTCAACCCATTTACTGAATGCACAGATGACCACCAACACATACTTCAAATTATTGACCCTGTCCATTTTGATAAAATCCACCTGGAGGACCTCGAATGGGAAAGTGGAGGGTGCAATATTACTGGGTTGTGTAGGGGTACCCTTGCCAGGATTGTGCATCATGCACACCATGCAGTATTTTACCAAAGGGGCAGCTGTCTTGGAGATATTGTCATTCTGTGATACGGTGTCTAGTAACTTACAAATACCCTTAGCACTGATATGAGCTGGGCCATGGGCCATGGGCCATTGTCACTACAAGAAGAACATATGTATCTGGCAACATCCATCTCTGCTTACCTGACTTATCAATCCAACATCCCTCATTATTCAAATTTCCTGTACTCTCTTGCCACACTGCTAATTCCTCCATTGTGGCCTCACTCTGGATCTCCTTCACATTCTCTAGTGTATCCTCAAACATGGAGAACTCGGGCACCCATCTGGCTGGTCCTGCTACAAACATTCTTTTCATCTCAGCGAGGGCTGTCTCCTCAGCTGTCTGATCTGCAAAAGCGTTCCCTTCACCCACCTTGTCAGCAACCTTCTTATGAGCGCTGCACTTCATAATTGCCAGTTTCTTAGGGAGCTTCAGGGTGGACAGAAGTCTATATATGAAAGGGCCATGCTGAATGCATGTCCTATGGGAAGTAAATAACCATCTCTCTGCCCAGAGCAGCCCACAATTAAGGACGACCCCAAAGGCGTACTGGCTGTCAGTAAAATTATTAACAACCATCCCTCGCTCGGCTCACAGGCTCGAATTAGGGCAACTAACTCAGCCGCTTGGGCAGACACTATAGGGAACTCGTGAAGTCTCAACTACCATGCACAGCGTAGTGATTGCACATGCCGCAGTGGTGGTACCATCTGGTAATTTGAAACAAGAGCCGTCAATGTATAGTTTCCCTTGGGGGTCAGATAAGGGAACATCAGTCAGGTCTACTCGTCCTTTCATCTACTCTTCTGTTTGGAAGATACAATCATGTACGCCTATTTCCTCAGCCTCAGAAGGGAGGGGTAGTAACGTGGCTGGATTCAGAGTGGCACAGTGTTTAATCGTAATGTGCTTTTGAAAGAGCATCAGCTCATAACCGTTCAGACTTGCACTGGTGAGGTGCTGTGTCTTCGTTGTATTCAAAAGTGTATCTACAGCATGGGGTACCATAACTGTGAGGTCAGTATCAAGTACGAGTCCAGCCAATTCTCTTATCGAGACGGCCACGGCCGTGAACACTCTTAGACAGTTCGGGAAGGCTCGGGCGACAGGGTCAAGCACGGCAGAGAAATAAGCACACAGTTGTTGCTTATCCCCAAAGTTTTGTGTTAGAACAGAAAGCGCGCAACCACCCAGCGCATGCACATACAACACGAAGCATTTGGCATAGTTCGGGGTACTAAACACTGGAGCCGAGCAAAGTGCAGTTTTCAATTGCTCAAAAGACTGCTGACACTCTGGCATCCAAGGCAGGGGCTCATGCACATCTTTTAGTGTTGGTGCAAGCAAGGGCTTACCAAGCAGTGAGAATCCAGGTAGCCACTGCCTGCAATAGGAAGTGATACTTATGAAAGCATGCACATCCTTCTGAGTTTGCGGAACAGGCATTTTCACAATGGTACTGATGCGCTATGGGGTCAATCTCCTAACCAATTTGACAGTAGGTGACCTAAATAGGTTACCTCCTGTCAACAATTCTGGAATTTGAAGAGGGATACCTTATGACCATGGTCAGCTAAGTGGAGCAACAGTTTAACCATACTGTCTCTTCAACCCTGCTCTGTGACCGAGGCGATGAGTAGGTCGTCAACATATTGGAGTAATACATTTCCTGTGCGAAGCAACAAAGAATCCACCTGACTTTTCAATGCTTGAGTATAGATACTCAGACTCTCTATATAGCCTTGATGAGCACGACAGAATCTAAAGCTCCTCCCAGCGAGGGTGAACCCGAACAGATACCTGCTGTCAGGATGGATTGGGATGCTGAAAAAGGCATTTTTCAAGTCAATGACAGAAAAGAATTTAGCAGAAGAAGGAATCATCGTCAATAGAGTCGTAATGGCAGGGACCACTGGAAACTGGGGAATCACTATTTTGTTAACTTCACGCAAATCAATCACAAAGCGATAAACATCTTTGTGATACTCAGAGGGACCTGAAGGTGTCTGTTTGAGAATGGGAAGAATAGGACTATTACAAACATTAGCAGTCGTCTGCTCAACCACTCCTTTCTCAATCAAATCGTGCATTATTGTGATCAAGGCTCGCTCACCTGCCTGCGGTATCTCATACTGAGGAATACGGGGTAAAATAGCACCTTCCTTGACACAAATCAAAACAGGCAATATTTGCAAGAAACCCACATCTGTGTCCCCCGTTGCCCAGAGTGTGGGTGGCACATCTTTAAATTCAGCAGGGAGAGGCGCATCTTTAGTCAAGCACTGCATAGCGCACACAACATTTGGACCCACTGTCATGTAGATATCCTCTGGGAAGCAATAAATTGTGGCATGCAATTTCTTCAATAGCTCCAAACCCATCAATTTCTCTCCACAATTGGACGTCAGCAAGAATGGCGAATCCACAGTGAAAGGACCAAGAGACAATGTAAAAGGTTTGGAAATTGGGATCACAACCGGTACACCAGAAAAACCTACTGAAACATTATTATGGCTAGACAGAGCTGCCCCATGGACCACGGAACGAGAAATAGAACTGTTTGTCGCACCTGTATCTACCAAAAACGCCTTAGTGGAACCAAGCACATCCACACTAACATACGGACCTCTTTGGGTCTACAGGTTTCAAAACTAGTTCCTCACCCTGTCCCCGGCTGTCCTAGCTGTAAGACATCCCAGTCACCTCATCTGTATCATAGTCATCATGGGAGTACTGTTTCCCCCGAGAGTCATCAAAGTGGTTCTTATCAGTATGACCCTGCAATGTATCATCTGTATGAGCCCTGTCTTGGCCACCATCTCCACAACACCGTCCATGAGAACTCCGTCCTCTTGGGACTGCCACCTTTTGCAAAAGGACCAGACACTTGCTGAGCCAGTGTCCCTTCTCCTTACAGTATGAACACTGGTTCGGTCCTACAGGCCTAGTATTCCTGCCAGTACAGGGAAGCTGTCGGGCCATATCACCACGTCCTCTACCATTCCCTCAGGAAGCCTGTTGCAACAACACCTTCATTTTCAACTCTTTATGCTTTTTCTCCACCTTCTCCTTATCCTTGTTTCCTTGTGCTCATAATACTGCGCCATATTCAGGATAACAGAAGGAGAAGATGTGGACCAGGTACTCTCGGAAGCCTGTAATCGTGTTGTAATCTCAGGGAGCAAATTTGAAACAAATCTACTAACAAACAAATGTGCACCACATTCAATCAACAAGTCCTGTCCACTATAATCCAGAAACGCACTTTCAAACCGAGTGAAAAAATCAGACACCCTCTCATCTTTCTTTTGGCGACAAGCCGATAGCTTGTCCCAATCAATCTTTCGGGGTGGAATAAGGAATGAATATACGTGATCATTCGGCCAGGCAACGCAAGTATCTTTGCCTTCGGCTTCTCACCAGGCTTCCTCTCCTGGTCCAATGCTTTAATATGATTCCAGGTACCACCCAATTCTACAACGTGGTCCTGGGTGTGTACCTGTCTCCAATAAACCAAAGAACACTTCAATATCCACAAGCATCATCACTGTCGAAGAAGCCGCTTCGGTCACTGAGTCTTAAGCGACAAGACTTCAACCCTGTTCCACGGGGTATAAACCCACTGTTCCTGGAAACGGGCCTCTACCCTTGGCCTATTCACATGATCATGATGATCCCGTATTTCTGGTATCTCTGGATGATATATGGGATGCACCTCCCTCATCAGGTACAGAGACACCAGAGTGGAGACCTTCTCCAGTAGTCTTCCCCGATAAGAAACCAATGTTGCAACGTTACCAAAGACTTGAGCAGGCCCCATCTCAGTAACATACACATGATCCCTAATATCGTAAATTTCCTGCTGAGGGATAAAAAGGTAAATTTCCCGTATATAAGGAGTATCAGACCTATATTATGTTAGCATGATGCATCTATACATAAACTCTCTGTTTGATATATATGCTTTTGCTTGGAGGAAACTCGTTTATTTCCTCCCTGTATATCTATTACTGAAAGAGTAGGGCGAGAACCATACAGATGCCATCTTCTGAACATATGCTCGAGCGTGGGCCGTGATCACGCGTTGATCACGTGCAGTTGTCAGGCCCCAGCTCATCTGAGTTACTGGTAGCAGCTGAAGGTAGGCTGTTCCCTCGACTGTTCTAAGACTCAAGGTCGCATCTGGCTTTGGGGGTGATAAGCGCATTCCTGGAGGTGCCGTGTCTACACTCCCAGGCACCAAGACGAAAGGGAGTCACCCCTCCTGACCTCATCAGTAATAGATAGTCAAGCCTTTGTACTGGTCTAATGTGTGCCGTATATGGTCCTTTCCTGGAGCTCAAGGGCCAACTGGTGTTTTTCCAATTACAGTGAGTAGTATATAACCTCATGTTTGAATATGAGCCAACAGTCTTCTCGGCGCACCTGATGGGTGAAGGTCGGAGAGGCTCCTCTATAGATAATTTTTTGTTCAATAAATGATTGAACCTTCTTCACTGCCAACTGACTGATTATTTGGTAATGGTATTGGGACTATTGGTAGGTATAGTTCATTAGTTTATTTTTATGGTACATCAGTTGGCGACTCCACCGGGACTCTGTGATTGGGTCGTCCTCCCTATAAATGGGTGGTAAGGACAAGGGGTAATTCTGGTCGAGCGGGTGGACGGAAAAAGGATCCTTTGAAATTTATCCATCTTTGGTATGAACTTACTCCGCTCTCACGATCAGAGTATCCCCAGCTGCTAGTGACCCTTCACCGGAGTCCTACGGGCGTAACCCAGGAACTGACCGTGTTGGTCTTCAGGTGTGCACCAGGTGAGTGGAATTGTTTTGATGTTCTTGGCATGCACTGTTGAGCAGTGCTTTTGAAGCAGTTAACTGTGTAAGTATTTGGTGATCAGTGTACCACGGAGAATCTTGGGGGTCTGACCGGGGAGCATTGTGGTGGCTGCACATATAGATGCTCCACTGACCTTTTGTGAATAATAAAGATCGGATGCCTGGTGTGGCACGTGTGGTGCGCCCGGCCGGACTGCTCTCGGAAAAGCCTGTGGCTGTACCTGGGTAGCCTTGGGAACACATCTGAAGCGGTGCTAATGAAGCAGGCTTAGTCAGAATAGTCCCAAGAGTGAACCAGGAAGGCTGCGGGATGGTCTGTAGGTCGGTCTGTGGTTATACCTGTCTGACGGTCTCTTGGTAGTCTTTGGACTGCTTGGTTTTGGTATCTGTCGGTCTTGGAATCTGAATTTGATTGATTCTCCGCGAACAGGAGTCGACGGGCTCTGTTCTTTGTTTGAAAAGACGTCATTTTTTAATACCTTTGTATGTATATATATATTATTGTCTTGTGTATGTTTGAATGTGAGGTTGTATGTTTTGCGAATGTTTGAACATGGCAATGTTTGGAAGTTTATTTTTATGGTCGAATGAGGAATGCGTGACGACAATAACCATGCCGTGTTTTAGCAAATTGACTTGTTTTGGATGTGGTCGCCGCCCTAATGATACGTGTTTGGCTGAAAGTCAACCTGCCCCGCCTGAGGGCAGCCCAAGTTATGATATGTATGTAAAGCATGGTATTACATCTCTCTTGTTTAATACACTATGGCATAAATATACTAAAGATAATGTGGAATTACAATGGCCCTTAACCGGGTCTTTTGATGAGAAAAAGATACATTTTCTGCAGGATTGATTATTTTCTAAACGTAGTCGACAGTCAATGTTTGACTCCCTAACCTGTGGCAGAAGGAAGAAAAGCGTAGACGTATGCGGGAGGAGAAAGTATGTAGGAGTAAAAGAAAGCAGACGATTACGCAGAAAGCTATAGCTTATGATAAAGCACAAACTGAACAAGGGATTGATTGTGCAGACAGACAATTTAGATTGCAAGTGGATAAGACCTATGTGGCTAGGACTGAAGCGGAAGATGAGATAGAGGATTTATTGGATACTCGTCCACCTCCACCTTATGCTCCACAGCGTATATGTCCCGTTGTTCCCCCGACTCTAGTACAGGTCCCTTCAGCTTCCACCCCTGTTGTTTCCTCTTCCCTTGCCTTTCCGAGAACGTCCTCTGTTTTGTCTCCCTCAGTGTCTGAGACAGCTATTTTAGGGCCTGTTACACTGCCGTCTTCCGTTGTGTCCACAGCCGTTTTGTCTCCCCCCACCCCTGTGTGGGCTTGCCTTTATGCGACCACGACCCAATCTCCAGCTGTTTCGACTCCATTTCATGCTCCAGGGGATTTCGACGCACGGAAGTTGTTTACTCGTTTGGCTGTAAGACAGAATGAGAAACAGATGATTGAGAATCAGTCATCCCAGTGGATTCAACAGCCTATTTACACTATAACTGATATATGGAACACGCTTTGAGACTATGAGCCTGTTATGCAGCAACATGCCTTGAAACACATGTCTGTACGTATTATTACTCTCTGGGAACAGTGTTTTCCAGGAGGGATGGCCCCCCAAGTGATGTATAACATCCGGGACAGGGCTCATAACTCCAAACTTAGACCACACGAAGTGTATAGAAATGTGGAGGTTTTATTAAATTATCGAGAACGGATGCATCAAAAGTGTCCCTTGTGGGACACTCAGCATCCTATGCGAGAAGTTCATCCTATCTTTCATCCTGAAATACTGAAACTAAAGAATGACCAGGGCGTGGTGATTAGACCTCATGTAGAGGCCCGAGTGCAGGAGCAATGAGTTTACACCCCCTGGAAGAGGAGTGAAGTCCTCTCGCTGAAATCACGATTACCCGACCCCCGTAAGAATCCCACTGCTTATTATAAAGAACTCACAGAAGCGGCCTCTTCGGCCGTCATGACCTTAGCTGACATAGAGCTATTTATTCCATTGTTAGTTCCCGTTGACGTATGGCGTCAGGTACATGATCAGGACCATGCTCAAGAATTAGGCGGAACATGGGAGAAGATAAAAGATTGGGACAAGGACTGGAGATAGGCCGAAACCTGAATTATTGGCATTACCTGGCCGCATTATCACTTACATGCATTCCTTAATTCCGCCTCGTAAGGTGAATTGGGACAAATTGACCACATGTAAACAGAAGAAAGATGAAAGTGTTTCTGATTTTTTCACTATATTTGAGGGCGTATTCATTGATTTTAGTGGACAGGATTTATAGTTGGAAGGCGATATACGATTATTTGTTAATCGTTTTATGACCAATTTGTTACCAGAAGTCTCTGCACGGCTACAAGCCGCTGAAAGCACCTGGACCACTTCCACGCCCTCGGTAATATTGAGTATGGAACAATATTACAAACATAGAGCAAATGAGAGTAAGGACAAGATGGAAAAGAAAACGAAGGATCTTAAAACACGGGTGTTGTTGCAACAAGTTGTTCGAGAGCGAGGCAGAGAGATAGGCAGTAGAGGCTTCATCCCGAGGGGGGCGGGAACTGGACGAGGCAGAGGGCCGGCTGTCGTTTTCGGAATCAACCAGTGTGCTTATTGTAAGGAGGTAGGGCATTGGCGATTTCAGTGTCCGTTGTTGCTGGCCCAGAACGGGGCTATGAGAAGTAGAGGAGGAGGTCGGGGAAGTGTGGATCGCAGTGATATGCGATGAGAAGAGGTGACGCAAGTTGGACAAGAAAATAATTATTTTGATAATCCAAGAGGTAGGCAGTATTATAATGAGGAGTGTGCAATGGACGCGACCGAAGGGTATGCTTATACATAGGATAGCCATGGACAGAGTGAGGGCCAGGTGTCAGTACCCGTTGATCAGCAAGGACCTTATGTAGAGGCGCATTTGATGGGGACATCTGAAAAGTGTTTAGTTTGGTCCCAGGGGCTGCTCTGTCCGGGCACAATAATGTTTCGGTAGGATTTTTGGGAATTCCAGTGGTGAGCCCCATCTCCAAACCTATTCCTTTTACAATTGGTCCTGTTACGATAGATTTCCCGTTTCTTTTGACTTCCCATTGTGGCGAAAATTTGTTGGGCTTGGATTTGTTGAAAAAATTACATGCTAAGATTCATTGTTCGCCTGATGGTGTTTACTTGACTATTAATTCCCTTGGGAAGCATACTTTGCAGTGTTTCACTAAAAATGAACCCCTCCCTCCTGAGTTTGCTGCTATTCTAGCAACATTGTGGGCCACTGGTGACACAGATGTAGGATTATTAAAGATTCCGCCCGTCTCTATTACTTTGAAGCAAAATGCTCGGCTTCCTCGTATACCTCAGAACAACATTTCTCCAGCTATCGAGAAGGCTTTGCTTTCGATCATACAAGATTTGGTAAAAAGGGGTGTGGTGGAAGAGACAGCTGCTTATGTGTGCAACAGCCCCATTTGCCTATCTTAAAGAGAGGAGCCCCTGTTGGAAGTGATCCTGACTATGCTGATACCTATCGTTTTGTGATTGATTTGCGTGAAATTAATAAAATAGTGGTGTCCCAATACTCTGTGGTTTCAGACATCACTACTATTCTCACTATGATTCCTCCTACTGCTAAATATTTCTCTGTGATTGATTTAAAAAAATGCTTTCTTTAGCATTCCGATTCATCCTGATAGCCACCATATTTTTGGCTTCTCATTATCTGGTTGCAGCTTCCGGTTCTGCCGCGCTCCCCAGGGGTACACAGAGAGTCCTATAATTTATAGTCAAGCTTTGAAAACACTGTTGGATGATTTGGTCTTGCCAACTGGTAATGTGCTTTTGCAACACGTAGATGATTTGTTAGTGGCCTCTGATACCGAGGAAGGTTTGTAAAAAGGCCACTGTACAATTATTGTCTCATTTGGCTGCTAATGGCAATAAAGTATCCCTTTCTAAATGTCCATATTGTCGACAGGAGGTGACCTATCTTGGTCATCTACTGTCGAAGGAGGGGAGGAGACTAACCCCTGAGCGTGTGACTACCATTTTTAATATGTCTGTACCTCGTACTCAGCGTGATGTTCATGCATTTCTCGGCATAACTTCTTACTGTCGCCAATGGATCCCTAATGTTTCCCTTCTTGCTAAACCTCTTCTGTACTTAACCACGAAAGATGTGCATGAACCTTTACCCTGGACAGATGCTTGTCAAGATGCTTTTGACTCTTTGAAATCTGCGCTTTGTTCTGCATCTGTTCTTGGTACCCCCGACTACCTAAAATTTTGTGCTTTACGTACACAAGGTGGACGGTTGCTCGCTTTCTGTGTTAACACAAGGATTTCGTGGTAAGCAAAGACCTTGTGCCTATTTCTCGGTGGTGTTGGATAACGTCGCCAGAGTACTCCCTAGCTGTTTAAGAGCCACTGCTGCAGTTGCGGTGGCTATTCGATAGTCGGAAGGGCTCATTCTGAACACTGACCTCACAGTGATGGTACCGCACGCTGTGGATACATTATTGAACAAAACAAAGACCCAGCACCTTAGGAGTGCGCGTCTTACCGGATACAAATTGACTTTGTTTGCTCCACACATTACGATTAAACAATGTGCCACTCTGAACCCTGATACGTTACTACCCCTCCCTTCGAATGAAAAGAACAATGATGTTCATGATTGTATATTTCGGACTGAGGAAGAAACGAAGGGACGGGTAGATCTGACTGACACTCCCCTATCTGACCCTCAAGGGGAGTTGTACGTCGATGGCTCTTGTTTCAAGTTACCAGATGGCACGACAACTGCTGCATATGCGATAACTACTCTTCACACTATAGTTGAGGCTTCTCGAGTACCCTATCAGTCAGCACAGGCGGCCTAATTAATGCCATTGTTTCGGGCCTGTGAGTTAAGTGAAGGACTGAGAGTAAATATTTACACCGACAGCCAGTACGCCTTCGGCGTGGCTCATAGTTTTGGCCGACTTTGGGCAGAAAGAGGTTTTCTTACTTCTCATGGTCAGCGAATACAGCATGATCCCTTGATTTTGCGATTACTGACAGCATTGACGTTACCAGAAATAGTGCTGTAGTCAAATGTAGTGCACACAAGGCAGTGGTTGACGCAGTGGGGGAGGGTAATGCCTTTGCCGATCAAGTAGCTAAGCAAACTGCAAAATCCAAATGAACCTCAATGTTTGTGACTAGCTCGGCTAGGTGGGTGGCTGAAACAGAGATGTTTGATAATACCATTGAGAGTGTTCGAGAAATACAGAAAGAAGCTACCCCTATTGGGTAAAGAGTGAATTGGGAGATTAGATGCAGAGGGTTGTTGGATTGATCTGACTGAAAAGCAGCGGTGGCTGTTGCCTAATGCATTAATAAATGCGGTGGTGACAATGGCACATGGTACAGCTCATATTTGGGAGAAAGGTATTTGTGCATTATTAGATCCTGTATGGTACAATCCCAATATTTCTAGGACTGCTGCTCATTTGGTATAATATTGCATGGTTTGCTTACGACATAATCCAGGGGGCAGGGAGCCCGTTCTGAGTGGAAATTTTGCACCACCATCTTTTCCTTTTGAGGTGCTTCAAATGGATTATATCCAGCTGTAGTGCGTTAACAATTTGAAGTATGTCCTGGTATGCGCTTTCAGTAAATGGGTGGAACACTACCCGACAAAAGAAAACACTGCTTTGCAACGGCAAAGGCGTTGGTAAAGGAGTATTTCCCTCGCTACGGATTGCCTAGTGTGATCTGGAGTGACAACGGAAGACATTTTAATGCAGAACTCATCACACATATGTGTAATGGGCTACAGATTAAACAGAAATTCAATGCGGCTCGACACCCCCAGTCCGCTGGGTTGGTCGAGAAGTATAACGGGATATTAAAGCTAAAATTAGCTAAAATTCAAGAAAGTACTGGATTAATGTGGCCCGATGTTCTGCCGCTGGCATTAATGTCAATACGAGCTACCCCACATTCTCGTTCTGGTTTGTCTCCGTATGAGGTCATTTTTGGGCACCCTGCTAATGTCTGGAGCGTCCCGAGACCCAGAACGTTTCGTGATATAGAGTATCCTATGCTGACAGACTATTTTTATGCTTTGACTAAAGATCTTCGTTCCATTCATCAACAGGTCTCAGCAGTTCTGCAGCCCCTGCCGAAGGGTCCTGGACATCCCTTGGAACCAGGACAGTGGGTTCTGGTCCGTAACTATCAGCGAAAATCCAGTTTGGATCCTCGTTGGTCTGAACCATTTCAAGTCTTCTTGGCCACGCGGACGGCAGTAAAAGTGAACGGCAAGCGACACTGGATTCATGTGTCACATCTGAAAAAACTACCCCTTCCGCTTCCATATGATCAGCGAATCCAGGACGGGGTTCTGGCTCAGGAAAGTGAGCGAGTCCCTCGATTCATCCCTTTTTCTGACGCCCAGGTAATGGAGGAGAAGGTGCACCGGGCTCAGAAGTAAGGGTGGGCGTAGTTCGCGAAGTAGCACTTTGCGAAGCTACGCAAAGTGAAGTTCGCACTACGCGAGCTACGTGTAGCACTTCGCGAACTGCGTAGTAACATGTTCGCACTGTGCAAGATGTTGTTTTCAATGATTGCACAGTGCGGACAAGCAACCGGCACTGTGCAATCATTGAAAATGGCATCTTGCACAGTGCGAGCTGTAGTTTTCTGCTGCTCGAGTAGATTTTTACTCGGGCGGCAGCTTTCTCAACGCGAACTGGTAGTTTCTCATCGCGAGCGGTCGCGAGATTACGCGACCCCTCACAATGAGAAACCTGACCTCCTCGCATTGGGAATCTCGCCGGGAGGTTTATTTTCCATGCTCGCGATCGCCAACTTGATGTTGCTGATCGCGAACAAGGAAAAAGTCTCGCCGGGATGTCATTTTGCTTGCTCGCGGTCGCCAACTTGACGTTGAGGACCGCGAGCAAGCAAAAAATGACCGCAGCACTACACAACACTACGCTACGTGTGTTCGCACTGTGCTACGTGCAGTTCGCGTAGTGCGAAGTAGCGCGAACTTCGCAAACTACGCGAGCGTAGCGTAGTGCTTCGCCCAGGCTTACTCAGAAGGGGCTTTGTCATCAGCACAATTGATCGCCCCAGATTCTGTTGTTCCTACAGCTAACCCAGAGGCTCGCAGTACCCCTGTTTCACCGGATTCTTCACCCTCTGTTTTGTTCTCTGATCAAGAGGTGCCTGGCCATACTCGATACAACCTGCGGCCCAGAAAACAGCACGGTACACCAGGTGAACATGGTAGGAGACAGGGAGAGACTTGAGTGATAGGGTACAGACCTGTGCTATGAATGTCTGTTAGATACGCTTCTGGTGAACTGAGTGAGACACTGGACTGAACGCGCTGAGAGCCTTGAACATTTGTTTGCTCTGTTCAGAAAGAAAGACTGAATTTCCTGTTCAAAAGGGCCCAGGTTGTGTTTTCTTCAAGGGTTGTGTGAGAACATAACTCCAACGTGAGAAGTTTGTTTTGGTATTATCTGTGATGAACGATAGGAGCCTGCCTGTGAGGTTCTAAACGGACACAGGAAAGAAGTACCCTCTGGCAGGTTGGACTGCATTGCCCTAGTTTATTGTCCGACTTTTAGTTAGCATGTATCCCTTTGCTCGGTTTGTTCCTGAAGAGGAACGTCCTTTTGTAACACGCTATTTTCCTACATATATGCCTGTTTTTTCTAGTTGGACCAATGGTGTTCAAATTGCATTTATAGCTACTGTAGCAATATTGCTAATTATATTACTGGGACTATTCATATATTTAGAATTTTGCCACCCTATGCATACTGTTTTAGGAACAACTACCCCACCTCAGGAACATGTGTTTCATACTTTAGCCCCTCATAAGGAAAGGCATCGTCAGACCTATGTGAAAAACGGATTCAATGAAATGCTTCATCAAGCACACAGTGCCACCAATACTACAAATTGTTGGGTTTGTGGTCTCTTACCATCTGTTATGCACAAGCATGACTTATTTATATCCCTACCTTTGTCTCATCTGGGAAGTTGCGAGGCTTGGTTTAAATTGCTTTCTTTGATGTATATGCATTACACTGTGGACGCTCTAAGGTTTTCAGAGAGAGATTATGAAATTATTTTAGCATATATTGAGGTTCATCAAGGATTCAACCCCGATGGGAATAATGGAGAGGGTACCTTAGATCCGAATGTCTGTATGAATATGTATATAAAGCACGAAAATACCACTTGGTTGAAAAATGAAATTTTGGATTTTGTTGAATTCAATTTCACTCAATATTATCGACACTTTCAGGACCGTAATGTTACTGAAGATAGGGCTATTCCAGTGCCTGTATTAAACAGTACATCTACGTTTTGTGTTCAAGGAGCAGGGTACATATCAGTAGGAGAAAGCCGATGTAATTACACTAATCGGTTGCGTACCTTTAGCAGCCCTCCGTTGTTAACCCCTCCTAATGTATATTTTGTCTGTGGAGGAAGTGCCTATACTTGGCTTCCGCGAGGTTGGACTGGACGTTGCTACCTGTCCTTCCTGTACCCTCCGGTCTATATTGCTCCTTCTAATTATCACAAGGATCACCGACTAGATAAACGTAGCGTGCCTATTAGGAAAAATAAAAGAGTGATAGATACCACTGATATAGATCAGACCGATACTCCACTGCAGTATTTCACCAACATTATGAAGGGAGTGTTACCTTTTTGGGGGCCTGTGATTACTAGCCAAGAAGTACGACGTTAGTCTAGAGTAGTTGAAGGGGTAATTAACACTACTGCAGGAATACTGACCAATATAACCGTAGAGTTACAGGCGACAAGACTCGTTTAGCTTCAAAACCGTATGGTTTTGGACGTTATCTTGGCTGATCGAGGAGGAGCATGCCGTGTGATCGGCAGCTCTTGCTGTGTTTATATTCCTGACTCCGCCCCTTCCGTTCATTTGGCTATACAAAAGCTACATCGTTTAGCGTCCGAGATACATGTAGAAACTGGTACATGGTCTCTCTCTGGTTGGTTCTGGGGTTTGCTGTCTACTTGGGAATGGAAAATTTTGATGGTGCTGGCATGTATAGCCGGTATCATATTCACGTGTTGTGTTTGTGTACAATGTGGACCTGCATGTTGCTCTTATTGCGCGACAAAACTCACTTCCTCTGTGACTGGTCCATCCCCAACAGCGGTAAAAGCTCAGCTAGTTCAGCAGGAGCTCAAAGTCCTAATGCAGATTGATGAGGGAATATTTGAAGATTGAACTGTTTTAGTTAGCTACATCATGCTAAAAGGGCCGTTCTGAGGGATAAAAAGGTAGATTTCCCATATATAAGGAGTATCGGACCTATATTATGTTAGCATGATGCATCTATACATACACTCTCTGTTTGATATATATGCTTTTGCTTGGAGGAAGCTCATTTATTTCCTCCCTGTATATCTATTACTAAAAGAGTAGGCCGAGAACCATACAGACGCCATCTTCTGAACTTATGCTCGAGTGCGGGCCGTGATCACGCGTTGATTACGTGCAGTTGTCAGGCCCCAGCTCATCTGAGTTACTGGTAGCAGCTGAAGGTAGGCTGTTCCCTCGACTGTTCTAAGACTCAAGGTCGCATCTGGCTTTGGGGGTGATAAGCGCTTTCCTGGAGGAGCCGTGTCTACACTCCCAGGCACCAGGACGAAAGGGAGTCACCCCTCCTGACCTCATCAGTAATAGATAGTCAAGCCTTTGTACTGGGCTGATGTGTGCCATATATGGTCCTTTCCTGGAGCTCAAGGGCCAACTGGTGTTTTTCCATTTACAGTGATTGTATGTGTTGAACCGAAAAGTATATAACCTCATGGTTGAATACGAGCCAACAGTCTTCTCGGCGCACCTGATGGGTGAGGGTCGGAGAGGCTCCTCTATAGAGTATTTTTTGTTTAATAAACGATTGAACGTTCTTCACTGCCAACTGAGTGATTATTTGGTAATGGTATTGGGACTATTGGTAGGTATAGTCTGAAATAATCCACTACTGTTGATTTATAAAAAGATTTAATTGTGGATCATAAACTAACATCCATCACCACAGCGGTAACAGATCAAACTCATTTCCAGGGAGTGCAGGTTAGAACGCTCACGACATTCCACGAGCGTTCCAATTGTAGGGGTGAGTGAAAGGAACCAAATGAAGGAAGCAAAATACAACACATCTTCCTTCCAATACAATTTGGGAAACACAATACAAGTCAATACGTGAAATAGTCTTTTTGCCAATTGGGTTTGGAGTGTACCTTCCTCAGGTACATCTTCCTATCAGGAATGGTATTCTTGTTGTCGTTACTCGGTCTCACATTGCAATCACTGCGGATAGAATCATCACTCTTTTCATGAACTATTCTGTCAACACTCCAATACTGCCCATCATCCAACTTTACAACATTCTTAAATACTTTGCTCACCACTTTTTTTCCAGAAAATTTTGAGCAACCTGACATTACAAAATTAGGTAATTTCACTTTTACTGCGTCACCTACCTTCAAAGCTCTAAGCGACTTCTGTATTCTTTCGTTGTACCTATCCACGTATTTCCTTTGATTTAGGTGTATCTTATTCATGATCATATCTCTATCCACTTCCATTTCTCTTCCACCGATGAGCCACAAAGGGCTTAACTTAGTACCCGGCTCTCTCCCTTTAAGAGACTTAAATGGTGACACGCCGGTGACTGAGTGAGGAGTGATAAGATAGGACCAAACCATGTCCTCCAGTGCTTTCCCTACATTGCTGCCATTTTGTACATTGAGTTGAATACAGTCCTTGATCATGCGATTTATGCGCTCTACCAGACCATTTGCCCTAGGGCAATACAATGGCGTAGGTTGATGTTTAACCGAAAACTTGCGCAGGAACTCTTTCATACATGCAGAGGTAAATTGAACCCCATTATCCGTGATCAAAATCTGTGGTACCCCTTCTGTATGGAAAACACCTTGAAGAAAACTCATCACGGTATCAGTAGTGATATTTTCTACTACCTTGATGATGATCCATTTCGAATGGTAGTCTACTAACGTGATAATGAATCTTCCACCCAGTCCTCTTACATTTAGAGGACCAACAATATCCATGGCCACTTTAACCCAAGGAGCAGTTGGAACTTCCACTGGAGAGATTTCCCCTTTGCTCACAACTTTACTCTTGTCACTCATGGTAAAAGGTACACACTCTCGTACTACCCTCTCCACCATGGTGTCCATTTTCGGCCACCAATAATGTAACCAAATTTTACTCTTGGTCTTACTGCAACCTAAATGGCGCTCATGTGCCAAAAGTAGTAACTTTTCTCTTATACCCACAGGAGGTACAACCTTGTTTCCTCGATATAGATTTTGTCCTTGTACATGTAGTTCATTCCTCACTTCCCAAAACATATCCTCTCCATTTTTTAAAAACTTAGGACTACACGGCCATCCCTCTCAAATAAGCTGTTTCACCCTTGGAAATAACTCATCGTTAGATAAGGCTTCTTCCCATTCTGGTTTATCCAACCCATCAAAAACTGTAGACACCACAATTTCGTCACCAGGATCTTCCTCTAACTCCTGATTCTTTAGTGGTAACCTAGACAAGCAATCAGCTGCCTGATTATTTTGTCCAGGTATGTACACCACTTCAAAATTGTATCCTTGAAGACCAAGGAACCATCTTGATATCCTTGGTGTGGACCTTCCTAGATTCTTTGTGGAAAAAATGCTTACTAAGGGCTTATGCTCTGTCCTTACAATAAAAGGTATGCCCCAAACAAATGTCCTGAAATGTAATATAGCCCAATAACATGCTAATGCCTCCCTTTCAATTACTGAATAGTGAAATTCAGCTACCGTCAGACTTCTTGATGCAACGCCACTATCCTTTCCCCATTTTCTGTCACTTGACTGAGAGTGGCTCCAATCCCTTTTAAACTCGCATCTGTAGTAATGATGGTGCGTTTACTTGTATCAAAACACCCTAAGAATGGTGCCTCTGATATACTGTCTTTGATTGTCCTGAAAGCCTCATTACATTGTTCATCCCATTCAAATTTTGTACCTTTCTTTAATATGTGCCTCAAGGGATAAGTAGTGTCAGCAAAGTTTTTTATAAACTTAGGGGCAGATCTATATTGGAGATGCGCCACTTTTACGCCGCCGTTGCGTCACTTTTGTGACGCAGCGGCGGTGTAAATCTTGCGCCACGTTGCGGCATATTTACATCATGACGCATCTATGGAGATGCGTCACGATGTAAAGCCCTGCGCCACGTAAAACCTGCGTCAGGTTTCACGTGGGCGTGTCGACAGAGGGGGGGGCGTTCCCTCGCAGAAACGCCCCTGAAAAGTGACCCTGTCAAATCTATAAAATTTGACTGAGTCACTTTCCCAACGCTGATGCGCCAAAACCCTGCGCCTGCTTGAAGCAGGCGTAAGGCTTGACGCACCATGTTAGGGATAGGGTAGGTTGGAACAGTGCTGGAGTTGCGACGCAACTGAAGCACTGCGCCAACCTTACGCCATCGGATGCGTCACGCATCTGTTTATTCCTGCGCCCTGATGCGCCGCATTGTAAATGCGGCGCATCATGTGTGGCGCAAGGGTAAACTTGCGTGACGCATCATTCCTGGCGCATCCTTGCTGATTTGCAGGGATGCGCCAGAAAACATAAATCTGCCCCTTAGAGTAATACTCTGACAGCCCCAAGAATGACTTGATCTCCTCCTTGCTGGTGGGACATGGCGCTAACTTTATTGTGTCTACCAGATTAGTTTTAGGCTTGATTCCATCTTTGGAAATGACATGCCCTAAGTAAGTAACCGAGCGGACTCCTATCTGGCATTTTTCCTTTTTCAATGTAAGACCAGCTTCCTTTAAACTACTCAGAACCAAGCGTAGCTTCCCATTATGATCGTCTTCATTCTTGCCGTACACTAACAAGTCATCCTGGAAACCTAAAACTTGTTCCAACCCCCCTAAAATATTCTGCATTGCCTTTTGAAAAACTGCCACGGCTGAGGCTAAGCCAAATGGCATCCTACAAAATCTGAATGCACCAAACGGCGTTATGAACGTGGTCAATGCCTTACTTTCAGGATGAAGTCTAATTTGGTGGTAGGCTGATGACAAATCTATTACTGAGAAGAATTCAGCCCCACATATCTGATTCAGCATATCATTGATATTAGGCAAAGGGTGCCTATCAATCCATATGTTCCTGTTTAATTCATTTAAATCAATGCACAACCTGATGCTGTTAGTATTGCCTTTAGCTGTGATAACAATGGGTGCAACCCACTCAGCACACTCCAACGATTCAATAACCCCTTGACTAAGAAGTCTATCGAGCTCCACCTTCAGAGGTTCTCTCATCATAATTGGAACATTTCTACATTTATGGGCTACCGGTTTTGCCCCCACCTTCAATTTTATTTTATGTTGGTACTCTTTCAGGCACCCCATTTCATCTGTAAAAATTCCTGGGAACTCATCAAAAATCTCTGCTCCACACACACCTCTTCCCACCAACATGACAGGAGTGTCTGCACTAGGATCCAAGTTCATTCCTAGGTCTCTCTGATGCCCCCATCCTAGCAGGTTTGCCCCTTTCTTTGCAATATAGACCTTCCCAACCGTACTCCTATCCTTGAATGATATCCTCATAATGGCTACTCCATCTAAAGGAATCGGGTCCTTGTTATACCCTACAGGTATTACATCTGGAGTGTGTAGTTCAACTTCTCCCTCTTTGAATTTCTTACAAAATGTCTAGCTATTCATGAAAGTAAATGGTGAACAAGAATCAGCAAACATTTCCAGTTTTTCTCCATCCAAACCTATTTCACATTTTGGCAACTCAATATGATTTACACTGCTACCCTCTGAAACCTTCACTTGTAAAACAAAATTCCTTTTGTATCCTTCACCATTCTCTACACTACTCACTGTTCTGCCAGACATATCCTTGCACGCTCGCGCAAAATGTCCCTTGCGGTTACAATTCCTGCACATGGCTGTTCTTGCTAAACAATTAATGCTGTTTGCCAAATGCCCACTGCTTCCACATCTGAAGCATTTCAACCTGTTTTCATTGTACATCCTCTCCTTGTTAACTACCTCCTTTCCGTCTTTCTTTTTTACATTCTTTATAGCACAAACCTCTTTTAATTCTTCACTTATCTCACTTAAACTGTTATCACCCGTTCTGTTCATTTCCTTTATGCATCCCACAGTATGCTCAACACTCTTAGCAATGTCAATTGCCAATCTTTAAATCAGGATTGCCAACTAGTAACTCTCCCTGAATTTTCTTATTATTCGTACAGCGTACTAGTTGGTCACGTATCAAGGATTCCGTAAGTTCATTAAACTCACACGTATTTGCAAGCCCTCTCAAACCTGCAATGTAGTTTCCTACTTTCTCATGGACCCTTCCAAAAAATGTATGTCTTTCCAGTACTACATTAATTTTGTCCGCAAATTGAAGTTCTAATTTCTTCATACTACAATCATACACATCTCCACCTTCTTCATCCACTTCTTCAACCTCCAAATCTGGCAAGCTATCAAAGATCCTCCTTCCCTCTGCCCCTAAATTATGAAGCAAAATATGCTGTCTTCTGATTGCAGATAACCCACTTGCCCCTATAGCAATGAGATAAGACTCAAAACTTTTCCTCCAATCTTTCCATGTAACCAAAGGTTCCCCTGCCTCAGATAGAAATGGCGTAGGCTGTAACATACTAGCCGCTGCCATAATGTATTCCCACACAACAACTTTTATTTTTTATTTTTTGTTTTTCCTCACGCAAAGTTCCTAACCCAGGCCACTACCTCAAATTTTCTTCACTTTACTTTTCAACTTAATGTAATGTGCAGATTTACTTCTCTTCCACAACTTATTCCACCTAGGTTATTAATGCCCCTTTTCAGTCACTAAATTCCAGTCCGTGCAGAATTCTGCCTAGCTACACATCCACCGCTGTTCCAGTTACTTCCGGCGATTTGCTGTGTCTCACCATACTTTCTCCCGTGTTCCAGTTCACACCTATGATCAGGACTTCCTCGGGGAAAGTTCTTCATAGACCTCCGATTCTCCCCGCTGTCTCCGCCAAAGCTTCCTTAAATAGATGCTTCGCAAGTAGTCAACTTTTCCAGCAATCAACTTCTTCCAGTCAGCACTTGGATTCCTCCCTGCGCATACTCGACCGATCGTCTTCTTTCCTGTCAGCCTGTTATCACACACTGCGCATGGCTGCCCGAAAGCCAATACTCTCTACGTCTTCCTCGTGCTTAGTCGTCTTTCTTCCTGTCAGCGCCGTTCATACACTGCGCAAGGCTGCCAAAGGTCAATTTCTCTTCTCGACTTCTCCGCGCATGTGCTCACTCCTCATGCTGTTCACCTCACAACTTCCTCCCTACGTGCCTCTCGCTGAGATTTATTTCACTTCCCAGTCCCCACAACGAGCAGCACTTCCGAGACGGTCTCTGTGCACCCACGTCCAGGCACTTGCACCTCCGTTTTTTCCACCTCTCACTACTCCAAAATTCACTTCATATTTTACTTCATACCTCACGACGCACGTACCTCCGAGATTTCCCTCTGTACCCTGTGTCACCATGCACTTGTAATTACGGTGAGTTCCATCAATCTTTCCTTTCTTCCACTTATTCCGTGACTCCGTTCACTTCCTCGTAGTTCTCTTCCTTTCTTCCCACTGCGGCCACACACGGAGGGGAGTCGCCAGTGAAATAATCCACTACTGTTGATTTATAAAAAGATTTAATTGTGGATCATAAACTAACATCCATCACCACAGCGGTAACAGATCAAACTCATTTCCAGGGAGTGCAGGTTAGAACGCTCACGACATTCCACGAGCATTCCAATTGTAGGGGTGAGTGGAAGGAACCAAACGAAGGAAGGAAAATACAACATAGTCCTTTAGTTTATTTTTATGGTAGATCACTGCGGTGCTGCACCTTTGAAATGCTGCTCCCGAAGACCGATCAGAGCAGCCGACATGTGTTTAAGGGCATGTTGCTGTACGAAAGGCTCATAATCTTTCATCACACTCCACACATCTGCACATTGTAAATGGGGTTAAGAGCCCACTGTGCTGCCTAAACAGCCACCACCTTTTTCTCTGCATCTCCCACATCAGCCCGAACCAACGTCCTACCCATGCGCTCCTTAACCCCTTCGATGCTCATGTGCTCATGACGGAACCATTCAATCATGAGGACAGGGGCAGGAAATCCCTGTGCTCTAAACAGCTGAGGGATTTCCATTTTGTTTTGTGCCTCGGGAGGTGGGGAAGAGCTTCCCCAACCACCCGAGGCCCTTCAGCTGTTTTCAGTCTAATGACGATCGATCGCAAAGGAGGGCGATCCCCAAGCAGGGATCCACCCACTAGCCACCAGAGAGGAGGGAGCAGCCCCTTGCGCAAGAGACTTTGCTCCCCCCATTTTTTGGGGCATAATTTCAGTCTTTCTGCCCTCCTGGGCGGCAGATGGGGGCTACAGACCCCGATATGCCCCCACGGGGAGGGCAGAAAGCCCACTACAACCAGGGAATTTTTTTTATTAGGTAAATTAGGGGTGAGGGCTGCCCAATACGGGCACGCCAATGCCCCCACCCCCCTGCACACTAGACACCATTTTTTTTAAAGATTTAATTTAGAGGTGGGGGTTGCCCAAGATGGGCATGCCAATGCCCCCACCCGTACCCCAACACAATTCCAGTCTTGCTGCCCCCTGGGGGGCAGAAAGCCCACTAGAACCAGGGATTTGTTTTTATTATGTAAACTAGGGGTGGGGGCTGCCCAAGATGGGCATGCCAATGGCCCCACCCTGTCCCCCACAAAATTCAAGCCTTTCTGCCCCCCGGGGGGCAAATGGGGGCAGTAGCCCCCAATCTGCCACGCCAGGGGGGCAGAAAGCCCACAAGACGCCAGGATTTTTTTTACAATTAATTTAGGGGCGGGATGCCAACGATGGGCATGCCAATTCCCCACCCCTCCCCCCACAACATTCCAGTCTTTCTGCCCCCCCTGGGGGGCAGTAGTCCCCAATCTGCCCACCGGGGAGCAGAAGGCCCACTAGAAACCAGGGATTAATTTTTTGGGGTAAATTAGGGGTGGGGCCTGCCCAATATGGGCTTGCCAAAGCCCCCAATCACCCCACACAATAACTGTCTTTATGCCCACTCTGGGTGCAGATGGGGGCAGTAGCCCCCAATCTGCCCCTCCGGGGGGGGGGGGGGGCAGAAAGCACTCTAGATGCCAGGGATTTTTTCTATGCGCCAGGGGTGGGGGCTGCCCAGAATGGGCATGCCAAAGCCCCCACCCTACCCCCAAAGTAATAATAAGACTTTCTGCCCTCCCCAGCAGAAAGATGGGGGCAAGAGCCCCTGATCTGCCTCCTGGGAGAGGGCAGAAATCCCACTAGGCCCCAGGGATTTTTTATATTATATATACGTAGGGGTGGGGGCTTCCCAGAATGGGCATTCAAATAGCCCCACCCAAAAGAAAAAATGCTACAGTCTTTCTGGCCCTACTGAAAGGCAGATGGGACAATGGCCTCTTATCTGCCCCCTGGGGGGCAGAAAGCCCACTAGGCACCAGGGATTTTTATTTTTCCAAAATTTTGGGTGGGGGCTGCCCAGAATGGGCATGCCAATGCCCCGACCCCCACAAAAAATGCCACACCTTTTCTGCCCCCTCCCCAGGAGGCCGATAGGGGCAGTAGCTTTTGGTTTGCCCCCCGTGGGTCCGAGAGCCCACCAGGATGCAGCGATTATGCAGGCTTTTTTATATGTTTAGGCAATTTTGATGTCGCCTCAATACGTTTTGGGCACTTGTCTGTCGCGGGTACTTGGGCCTCCCGCACGAGTGAGGCACCATTTTTATTGGGAGACCTGGGGGAACGCTGGGTGGTAGGAAATTTTTGTCAGCCCATTGAAGCCACAACTTTCCTACACATAAATTTGTGACAAAAGTGATTCTTTTCAGCTAAATTTTAGGGTTGCAGGAGATTCTGGGTACAAAACCGTTGGGGGATCCACCCAAGCCATACCTCCCTGGAATCCCCCGGGTGTCTAATTTTCAGAAATGTGTGGGTTTGGTAGATTTCCCTAGGTGGTCGGTGAGCACGGGGCCAAAAACCCAGGTGACCCCTCCTTGCAAAACCATTTTGTTTTGTGATAGGCAAATTTGATGTCGCCTCAATGCGTTTTGCACCCTTGCCTTTCGCGGGCACTTGGGCCTCCCACACGAGTGAGGCACCATTTTTATTGGGAGACCTTGGGGAACGCTGGGTAGTAGGAAATATGAATCAGCCCCGAGATGCCACAACTTTCCCACACAAAATTGCGTTAAAAAAGTGATTTTTTTCAGCTAAATTTCAGGTTTGCAGGGGATTCTGGGTAAGAAAACGTTGGGGAATCCACACAAGCCATACCTCCCTGGAATCCCCAGGGTGTCTCATTTTCAGAAATGTGTGGGTTTGGTAGGTTTCCCTAGGTGGCCGCCAAGCACGGGGCCAAAAACCCAGGTGACCCCCTTGGCAAAACCAGGTTGTTTTGTGATAGGCAATTTTGATGTTGCCTCAATATCTTTTGGGTCCTTGCCTGTTGTGGGTACTTGGCCCTCCCACACGAGTGAGGCACCATTTTTATCGGGAGACCTGGGGGGATGCTGGGTGGTAGGAAATTTGTGTCAGCCCCGTGATGCCACAACTTTCCCACACAAAATGTGTAAAAAAAGTGATTTATTGAGCTAAATTTCAGGTTTGCAGGGGATTCTGGGTAAGAAAACATTGGGGGATCTAAGCAATCTATACCTCCCTGGAATCCCCCGGGTGTCTAGTTGTCAGAAATGTGTGGGTTTGGTAGGTTTCCCTAGGTGGCCACTGAGCACGGGGCCAAAAACCCAGGTGACCCCCTTGCAAAACCAGGTCGTTTTGTGATAGGCTATTTTGATGTCGCCTCAATCCGTTTTGCGGCCTTGCCTGTCATGGGTACTTGGGCCTCCCACACGAGTGAGGCACCATTTTTATCGGGAGACCTGGAGGAACGCTGGGTGGTAGGAAATTTGTGTCAGCCCTGTGATGCCACAACTTTCCCACACAAAAATGTGTAAAAAAAGAGATTTTTTCAGCTAAATTTCAGGTTTGCAGGGGATTCAGGGTAAGAAAACTTTGGGGTATCCACACAAGCCATACCTCCCTGGAATCCCCCAGGTGACTAGTTTTTAGAAATGTGTGGATTTAGTAGGTTTCCCTAGGGGACCGCCGAGCCCCGGGCCAAAAAGTCATGTGACCCTCTTTGCAAAACCAGGTTGGTTTGTAATAGGTGATTTTGATGTCACCTTAATAGGTTTTGGGCCCTTGCCTATCCCGGGAACTTGACCCACCCACGCAAGTAAGGTACCATTTTTATCAAAAGACTTTGGGGAATGTGGGGTGGGTGGAATTTTGTGAATACACACAGATTCCAGATCTTGCCACCACAGAAATATAAGGAAAATATGTTTTTTTGACGATTGTTTAGGTTTGCATAGGATTCTGGGTGACGGAAACTGGTGAGAGCCACTCAAGTCACCCCATTCTGGATACCCCTGGGTGTTTAGTTTTTAAAAATGTATCGGTTTGCTAGGTTTCCCTAGGTGCCAGCAGAGCTAGGGGTAAAAAACTACAGCTAGGCACTTTGCAAAAAAAGGGTCATTTTTCACTGTAAAAATGTGTTGTGTCCACGTTGTGTTTTGGGCCATTTCCTGTCGCGTGCACTAGGCCACCCACACAAGTGAGGTACCATTTTTCTTGGAAGACTTTGGGGAACGCGGGGTGGGTGGAATTTTGTGGATCCATGCAGATTCCAGAAATTTCCACCACAAATATGTGAGGAAAATTGTTTATTTTTTACAATTTTTTAGGTTTGCAAGGGATTCTGGGTAACAGAACCTGGTGAGAGCCAGTCTAGTCACCCCATCCTGGATTTCCCTGGGAGTCTAGTCTTCAAAAATGTATAGGTTTGCTAGGTTACCCTCGGTGCCGGCAGAGCTAGGGTTAAAAAACTACAGCTAGGCACTTTGCAAAAAAGGGTCATCTTTCTCTGTGAAAATGTGGTGTGTCCACGTTGCGTTTTGGGCTGTTTCCTGTCGCGGGCACTAGGCCTACCCACACAAGTGAGGTACTGGTTTTCTCGAAAGTCTTTCGGGAATGCAGGGTGGGTGGGATTTTGAAGATTCATGCATATTCTAGAACTTTCCAGCACAGAAATGTGAGGTAAATGTGGGTTTCTTGACAATTCTTTAGGTGTGCAAGGGATTCTGGGTAACAGAACCTGGTGAGAGCCAGTCAAGTCAACCCATTCTGGATTTCCCTGGGTGTCTAATTTAAAAAAATGTATAGGTTTGCTAGGTTTCCCTAGGTGCCGGCAGAGCTAGAGTTAAAAAACTACAGCTAGGCACTTTACAAAAAAAGGGTCATTTTTCACTGTGAAAATGTGGTGTGTCCATATTGCGTTTTGAGCCGTTTCCTGTCGCGGGCACTAGGCCTACCCACACAAGTGAGGTACTGTTTTTATCGAAAGACTTTGGGGAACGCGGGGTGGGTAGAATTTTGTGGATCCGCCCAGATTCCAGAACATTCGACCACAGAAATGTGTCTAAAATGTGTTTTTTTGGACAATTGTTTAGGTTTGAAAGGGATTCTGGGTAACAGAACCTGGTGAGAGCAAATGAAGTCACCCCATCCTGGATTCCCCTGTGTGTCTAGTTTTAAAAAATGTATAGGTTTGCTAGGTTTCCCCCAGGTGCCGGCAGAGCTCAGGTTAAAAAACTACAGCTAGGCACTTTGCAAAAAAAGGGTCATTTTTCACTGTGAAAATGTGGTGTGTCCATATTGCGTTTTGAGCCGTTTCCTGTCGCGGGCACTAGGCCTACCCACACAAGTGAGGTACTGTTTTTATCGAAAGACTTTGGGGAACGCGGGGTGGGTAGAATTTTGTGGATCCGCCCAGATTCCAGAACATTCGACCACAGAAATGTGTCTAAAATGTGTTTTTTTGGACAATTGTTTAGGTTTGAAAGGGATTCTGGGTAACAGAACCTGGTGAGAGCAAATGAAGTCACCCCATCCTGGATTCCCCTGTGTGTCTAGTTTTAAAAAATGTATAGGTTTGCTAGGTTTCCCCCAGGTGCCGGCAGAGCTCAGGTTAAAAAACTACAGCTAGGCACTTTGCAAAAAAAGGGTCATTTTTCACTGTGAAAATGTGGTGTGTCCACATTGTGTTCCAAATGAAAGACAATGTGTAAATAAGAATTCATTTTGAATAATGACCTATAAATCTCATGCTAGTATGGGTACTCCGAATTTTGGAAATGTGCAAATATCAACTGTTTCTAAACTCTATATTTTGTTCCCATTTCAGAAATACATAGGTGTTCTTCATACCGATTTTTCCATGTGCACATTTTCCCAGAAAAATTCCTATATACCCGGTACATAATAAAAAAGCTTTGCAAGATGCTGCTCAGTTATTGGCTCTGGGTTCGTCGGGTTCTTGGTGAACTACAAGTCCTATATATCGCTACAACCAGAAAGGTCCAGCGGATGTAATGGTATATTGCTTTCAAATAGCTGTCATAATTAATAGAAGTTACAGGTGAAAACGTTGACACAAATGCCTGTTTTTGTCAAATAATTTTCAATTTTTCCTATATTTAACTGTTAGTTTCTATAAAGAAAACTTTTAGGATCTACACAAATGACCCCCTGCTGAATTTTGAATTTTGTCTACTTTTTAGAAATATATAGCTTTCCAGGATTCATTATTGCTTTCTTATCCATTTCTACCATTAACTGGAAGGAGGTTGAAAGTACAAAAAGAAGCAAAAATAGGCTATATCCCAGAAAAATGCCAAAACTGTGTAAAAATGTTTGATCTTCTGAAAAAAGTCTGCTCATCCCTGAAAGCTGGGAAGATGGTGATTTCAGCACCACAATCCCTTTTTTGATACCATTTCCAGGGAAAAGAACAGACGCTTTCATCTGTAGCCCGTTTTTCGCATTTTTCCCCAAAAAAACAAAATGCAGCTGTATTTTGGCTAATTTCTGGGTTCCCGCTGAGGGAATCCACAAACCCTGGGTACCTTTAGAATCCCCATGATGTTGGAAAAAAAGGACGCAAATTTGGCGTGGATACCTTATGTGGTCAAAAAGTTACAGGGGCGTAAGTGCGAACTACCCCAAATAGCCCAAAAAAGGCTTAGCACAGGGGGGAAAGGCCTAGCAGCGAAGGGGCTAAGTCTCGTCCACTCTCTATCCTCAGGGCCGCACATCGGTGTGTCACTACTCAGTGATGTTGGGTAATGGAGGAACACAGAGGGAGCAGGTACTAACGTCACTGTCGGCTGCGTCGTGTGTGTAAGAGCTGGAGAGAGAGTCGCTGAAGCAATAGGCGTTACAGGGGTACTAACAGTCACAGTTGCCAAAGACAGAGAAGAGAAAGAAAGGACAGGAGGTGCCGTGGCCAAGGCAGTCTGATCAACAGTAACAGAAGCAGAAACAGCAGAGATGGAAGAACCGGGTAGCCGGGTCTGTTGAGGGAACTCAGGGAAGGACGGATATACCCTCTGCGGCTCATACGTAGGTGGGGGTCAAGCATCTAACAGTTCATCTACAAAAGTGTCATTTTCTTCCCGGGCTTCATCTTATTTATCAATATTTAGTCGAAACCTCCTATCTTCACGTTCAATTCCTATCTCCTGCTTCTCTCTATAATACGCTACAGCTTTCTGAGTCAAAGTTTGCATCCTCCCCTTCCAGGTCTCTTTCTCTGCTTTCATTCACTTCTGTTTAGCTTTCTTTTGCCATGTTCTGAGGGAATCAAATATTGAATGTCTACTCCTTTTCGCAAACAATTTCTTCTGTAAAAAACGAATTGTTTGTTCATCAAAAGGGCCCACCAATGGCCACTGCAACTCGGAATTGTTCCTCGTATATTTGTGCCATAACTACAAAACATAATAGGGCCAATGCCTTGTTTTACATACATGTCAAAATTCGGAGTGCCTTCCGGAGGCGCTGGCTGACTTTCTTCCAGTCTAGCATCAGCAGAACAACAACAACAAGAAACCAAGAAGCAACTTAAACAAGGCATTTTCAAAAGGAGGCCAAATTTGTTATGTTGCCTAACGCAGTGTTCAGAAACACTATGTATCCAAAGTGGTCCTCAGACTGTACCAAAGACAATTCAAAATCGGTCCTCAGACCGTATCAAAGACAAACCAAAATGGTACCATATGCACAAAGAACCAAAGAAAACTCACATGGTGCACACAGGTCAAACAAATGTATTCTCCACTGCTGACTCTACAGACCAAATGGTCAGATCCAAGGGTTTCACCGTTCAGGACCTCAATTGGGATGATCACAGGGCAAGGCACCACCCAGTCAGACAGACAGGGCAGTTGCGAGTTCAAGACTTTCTTGTGCAGGGATCCCTGGTCCGCCCGTCCGACCTGACTTGGCCCTGACCTCCCTACCCATCCGTGGGCAAAGATGGGTCACCCGATGGAGTCCCTGTTCGGGCTCCAACTGAAGGAAGTGACCCGATTAGGGTCACCCTGGTCATTCGCGACCACCTCTCAGCCTTCCACACAACTGAAGAGTCGGTCAGACAGTAGAGAATACAAACCACATATATTGTATTCAGGTACACTCGAGTGGAGTCCGGTCTGACCAGCCTCCTTGGATTGCTGCAGAAGGACTGACTTCAGCAAGCATGGCGATACATAATGTACACTTCAGAAGAAACGCCCTGACTGGAAAATTCCAGCTGGTAGCTGGTGAACAAAGGAGATACAGAAGGATGGGTTTCGATCCTGAGACCGGGTACATGCTATCTCAGCGTCAAGGTCATTCTGCCTGTGACTGCCGCTCTAAGGGTGGGAGCAGGCCTAGCTAAGGGGAAAGGTATGTACTGACAAGAACAGTGTATTCATTAGCACAGCGAAACTCATCCTTGGAGAAACACAAACTATCGCAGCTGCTTTCAGCTGGAGCACAGAGAGAGAGAGTGAGACAGAAGTTAGTTACGATCATGGCTCAAAATGGCGGCTGAATATAAAATGGTGCTGCAAACGCTAACTTAAGACATAAATTGCATGGAGAACTCAGCTAAAACATTTTTATTCCAACAGCTGGGAGGAACATCTGCATCATGTTCACAAGGTACTTCAGGCCTTGCAACAGGCAGGCCTGACCATCAAGGCCAGTAAGTGCCAAATTGGGCAGGGTTCCGTGGTGTATCTGGGTCACCTGGTTGGTGGAGGAAAGGTGCAACCCCTAGAGCTCAAGATTAGAACCATCATGGCCTGGCAACCACCTAAAACCCAAATTGAAACGCCTATGGTGAAAAGAAAGGGACTTAAGGAGAAGATCGGTGGGGGGGTTGGAGCTACCATGGACTCATTTTTGGGAAGAGCGGCCAGCGTTCTCTCACATGAGATAGAGCTGACCGAAAGACGTTTTTCCTTGGAGCCGATCCCCTTAACACTGGGATTGACCACAGGGCCTGCTACTGATCCCCTTCTGGATATGCAGTCACCATTACCCACAATTTTACCAGACTCCACACAAGACCAATGCGGTCCCGCCCCCCCAACCTGAATATAGAGATCATACCAAGAAGGGGTAAAGATCACTCTTCCTTGAATGTTTCCTCACTGGACACTTCGCCGACACCACCGGCTAAGCGCACTAGAACAGGGGGTGTTATTAGTTGTGCAAAACCAAAACACTCTAAAAATACTTGTGCTGACAAAACTAAAGGCCCACAAACAAAGGCACACCCAACAAACTCTAAAACATCAGCACCTTCAGTGACTTCTAATATTCCAGTGGTCCAAGTATTGCAAGACGACTCCATTTGGTCAGAAGTCACGACAAGGCTAAATAATATAATGGTCCCTATTTTAGCCAAATTGTCCCAAATTGAACTTTGGCTGGCGGAGCTAGAGTCTCAGAAATGGTCATTACTTGTCCGAGTGTCCCAGTTAAATGTCCCTCCTTTGGTAACATCTACAAGCACAGAGCCAGTGCAATCAATAGAAGCGACGAGAGGGCCACCTGTTTCCCCGATAACGACAATGGCAACACCCATATTCCCGGTCGACACCACTAGTGTTTCAGCAAAGCTCTTAAATGGTAATTCCAACACCAACTCAATACAGGGCACCCAGATTCGCCAAGGGTTGAGCAGAGGGGATCCATCACACCAGCCCTTACTAGCCCAGAAGGAAACAAGAAGGGCTATTGAGCCGGAAGGTCTATCCGAGAACCCTATGAGAGAGTTTGAAAACCTCCCTCAACGAATCCTCCATCTTCCACCCGCAGCTGCCCCACTGGTACTGGATCTGGCAAATGTCCCCCACCTCCGAGAAGATCAGAGTGAATCTACGAGACATTTAATGGACAAATGTCTCCATTGGTTACTAAATAATGTTGACCAGCCTGACTTGAAGGGGTATAGTATTTGAAATTAGGGTTAGTAGGCCCTCCTACGCCCTCCCAAAAGATGATGGAATTGCCGGAGAGTGAAAGGTATGGAACCAAGGAAAGAAGACTGGGTCTTTGGCCCAAGTCTCCTGAAAAAAATACTATTTCCATAGATTGCCACTTATTTGTCCAGTGGGGGATTCCTAATTTAGAAGCTATACCTGCCACGTTCCAAGATATTCATACAAGATAGGGGGGTCTGCACATGCTCCCGAGTACTGGGTACAAGAGTTGTAACTACAGGGGCATTCTCAGAGGGTGGTATAGTAGATGGAGTCTCCAATAGACTAATCTCTGCTGGCGCATTGGTAATTGCCTTGAGTAGCAATAAAGAGGGTAAAGGAATTAGTCAGTCGCAGGCTTCCAGGTTCAACAGGGCTGAAAATCTATTATGTAGTCTAATTCCGCAGTTTGTAATGGAACCCTCATTCCCTCTCACACCAGAGAGTGGTGACATTTTTCTAACCCTGTAATCCCTTCCCACCATTTAAGAGTATTATCTGTGTATTCCTTAAAGAAAGGCTATGGAAGTGGGCTGGGAGATTAGGAACCGTGTAAACATTATTAAAATTGATAACCACACAGTCGTTCAGACCGTGTTTGTGTGTTTGAAGACGATAGACCCATCTTTGTTCTTTCTCGAACAGTATTTTCTCAGCATTGAAGTTCTTGATGAGTAAGGTCTCTAAGATAACCCATTGCAGGTCATTGACAGTATGTCCTTTCTTTAAGTCATTTGAGAAAATACTGTTCGAGAAAGAAAAAAGATGGGTCTATCGTCTTCAAACACACAAACACGGTCTGAACGATAATATCCCATGGCTCACTTTTAGGAACTAATTACATTGACAAACTGTTTTTCCTCTGTCAGTACCTTTTTTGAGACTTATGTGTCAATATAACTTCATAATGAGCACCTTGAATGCTATAAATATCTGTGTGATTGAATCTCTCAACTTCTTCATTTGGGCAGATTGAACTTCTCAACAATACAATACTGACAACGCTCTACCCTGTTGCTGAGAAAATTACAGTACCGGGTTACAGCGAAAGAACTGTACAAAAGGATATAACTTTGAGCAGTGATAAGATACGATGACGAAACAACTTTATTTAAAATGCACGTGGTTATGGGAACTCAATACGCTTTTGAAAGAATGCCTTCCGCTACTTTCCTAGTGCACAGACTGTGATGAATAATCCTACGAAGTCTCTCTGATGTAGTCTCGTCCTTGAAGTGTTAATATTGACAACTGTCTCAGCACTGTGATATCCAGCTGATATACAAAAAACTCTCAAGGGTGAGACATAACCTACTTCTAGTCCGTTTTCTCCCTCTATGCCTTCTCAGCCTCTTTAAATCTCTGTAACGCAGGCACCCGTGTCAATACCGGGTCCTAGGAGGCAGAGTCAGCACTGGTCACATACCGACGTCTAAGAGGTAACAGAAAGAAGAGGACACCATTGAAACCGTAACGTATTCCTCGTAGGCGCTTCTTTATGAACTCTCTTTTCTTTCCTCTTTATTATTGAAAGAGCGTGAAGCGACCCCCCTAGAGTACCCGTTGTAGCCCACAACCAGGGATACCAGGTATGGCTGTTTTTCCATTCGCTGCCCGAGCAGACTTTGCTTTTTACATAACGCGGCTCTGCCTGTAAACAACCATTAGTACGTACTTCAATCCTTCCTTAGATATGCCTCAACTCTTCCCTGTGCATGCCTTATTTTCCACGCAATGCGCCCTTTAGCAGTTTCTTATGTACTTTCTAAAGAATCAACAGTAAAAGCTTCATTTACATTCTGAAACTCTTAGAAGACACGAGTTACACTTTTACCTCTATTTTGCTCTAATACTTATGAGTTTTCATTTGTGTGTCTAACGCGCTTGTTGTCTTTTATTTTATTTAATTAATTTTTTCAAGACTAACACTGCACTTTTACACTAACGTTGCGTGCTTTGTCCGGAATGTTGCACCTGATTTTAAATGATTATATATAAAAATAAGAATTGATCAGATTGCACACTCTACTTTTTCGGGGGTACCCGCAAGCACGTATAATGAATTATGCTAATAACCATAGAAATTGACGTTCTCTAATAACAATACCTCGGGGTAACACACGCACCATTGTGCACGTCTTGGTTCCCCCCCCTTTCTTTGACTTTTTTAGACTGTATCCCATTGAGTTGGTTTGAGAGATATATTTGAAATATATGACAAAATGGATTGTGTGTGGGTCGAGTTCTTGCTGGAAGGAGGGACGCATTTTGCCATAATGAGTGACTTTCTAGAAATTACTATTCACTCCCAAAGAATTGCCCTTTTTTAGCTGTTATAATGTTTGATGCAATGATTACAATCTGTTTATACATAACAGATACATATATCTAACATGGTTTGTCTTCTGTCATCTTCCCTCCCCCCTCCCCCAACAAATTCTATTTGATTGACTAATATAGGTTCAAGTTGAACCCACATACATGGGAAAAATAATTATCCCATCCGGATTTCTTTCACCAGAGACCCCTTGAAATTAAGGGTACTCTTCACTACTCTTCACTACGCTAGGTCCTGAAGAAAGCCCGCTTGACCCTTCGGGGCTATAAGGGCTGAAACATGTCGACCTTTTTTATGGACACTTTTTTATAGTGCACTAGACCATAACAAGTCTTAAACGTGCACACTTCCAATAGAATTTTTTTAGAAAAACAATCTCGAACCCAGCTCTATTAAAGACATTCGCTGGTTTTACGAGATTTTTATCAAGTACTCTTTCACCACACGTCACCTCACTTTTTTTATTCACGATCACTACTGAGACTACCAGTGGTACAACCTCCGGGTGGAGGAAGCATTGGATTAACCCAATGATGATGCTGTCACGTTTATAACAATTGAGCGGAGAATCAAGATATACCGCCTTATTCGATCTTTGCTAAACGTGAATGAGGGTTTCTTAAACAGTACCAAGTACTGACCTTGCATACCCTGGTTCTTTCAGGACTACTGGTCCTATACATAGCCATTTTCAGATCTTTCAGCTGGGCCATGGGAACCAGGACACTTGGACAATTGTCAACTTTTACAACAATGAGTTTGGGGAAAATATGAAGGTCGTGGCAGATGCCTTAGCAAGGGAGATTGAGAAACTTAATATGGCAAAAAACAGGGGCAGTGCAAACCTCATATGGGCGGGGGACTTTAATATTCATCTCTGTACGTTTAACGGGACAATTGTATGTGGAGTAGAAGACTCCAATGGCAACCCCCTATCACAAGTTATACACAATGAGTATGGTGAAACCCTAAATAACTTATTACTTAAGTGGAATTTGGGTATAATAAATGACGTGAAAGAGGGAGGGCAAGGGACTACGTTTAGACGGGGCATTCAAGAGTCTACTGTTGACTTTATTTTAGATCCGGCACACTTATATGGGAAAGTGGTGCACATGAGTACTCGAATTACTCGCCATATTGACCATGCCATTTTATCTATTCACTTTAATATCCTGTCTGCACTTAGAAATCATAATCAGGTAGTTGAAGGTGTGAACCTGACCAGAAAAAAGGGTTATCAATTGAAATGGTCACAGGCCCATAAGTTATATGTAGTCCCTGAAATTTTAATCCAAGAAAAGGAAAAAATATTATTATGCCTGGGAGAGAGTTCATCACCTTCATTCTTGGTTACCCAGTTCTGCACCCTTTGGCGAAAATAAAAGTAGCACTTACTCGGTTTAAGTCGCTAAATGCTACCGCTAATGTTGGGTGGTTTGACACAGCCTGCTCTACAGCAAAAAAATCCCTCGTAAACACTTTAAAAACTCACCCTTGAGATCCCACCAAGATTCGTGTACTACGTTATAATTATAAACTAGTGAGGAGGGCTAGAGAGAAGGATCTTAGGGCTCAGGCATGGGAAGATCTTGAGCAAGCTGCCATTTCAGGCAGTAGCAGAGACTTTTGGAAAATAGTAAATGCCCCACACTTTAAAGATCCCATCGATTCTTCATCAGACATACATGTAGATGAAGAGGCATGGGTGAGATACGTTTAAAAAATATTTGGTCTATCAACCTCCTCAAAACCATCATTACCTAGTTCAGAACTTCTACCTCAGGGTGGGTTAATTTTTTCTATACCGGAGGTCAGAAAGGCACTGGAAGCCTGAAATCCCAGTAAGGCACCGGGGCCCGACGGGGTTCCAATTGACCTCTTCCAGGACAATTATGATGTGTGGGTCCCTCTACTAACAAATATTTTTAATAGCATTCAGATAGTAGGTCCCCTTTTATCCTAGAATCAGAGTGTAATTGTGCCTATCTATAAAAAAGAGGAGAGGGGGTCCCAAAGAACTATCACCCTATATCCCTCCTCGATATCACCGCCAAACTTATGGGGCGGGTTCTTTTGGCCAGACTGGAGATTTGGGCCAAAACCCATATTATTTTTATGAAAGCACAATATGGATTCCGTAGAGGAATGGGGACGGTCGATCAGTGCTTAAACCTCTCCTTATCCATAGGGAAATATACTAAGGCAAAAGGTGGGAATATCTATATGGCATTTATGGATCTGACCGCAGCCTTTGATTGCATCTCCCATCCAAGGCTGTCGTCTATGATGGAGGGGATGGGCATTGATCCGCTGATAATTGGTTTTATTCGTCAGTTGTACGCCAACACCTATGTTCAGTATGGCAGGAAGGGGGAGTGTACACGTCTCTTCAAAATTGAAAAGGGAGTAAGACAGGAGTGTGTTCTCACCCCGTTTCTCTTTTCCATCTACACAAACGGCGTAGAGTCCTCCCTGTCTGCTTTACCCGTGGACGTGCCTAAATTCGATCATACCCCTCTTCAGATTTTGGCGTACGCTGACGATGCAGTACTGATGGCTAGATCATGGTTAGCCTTACAATCGCTAATTTCGGCTTACTCCACCTTTATGGCCTCCCTTGACCTAAAAGTAAATAAATCCAAATCCTTTATAATTGTGGCATCAGCTGCCAGAGGAGAGAAACATCCTCATTTCCAGCTGGCAGGAAAGAAAATCGAGGTGGTTGACTCCTGTCCATACCTTGGAGACCTTTTTGATAAGGATCACTCATGGTCTTACTTAGTGGCGGCAAGAGCCCAGGGTATGCTAAGGAGCCTCAATGCTGTCAAAAGATACCCAAAGAAGCTGGGAGGTAGCACCCTGGACATAATTAAAAATATCGATTTTGCAAAAACAAAGTCCGCTACAACATATGGGGCAGGAGTTTGGGGGATGGCTAACGTCGAACCGCTACAGCAAGTGGAAGACAACTTCTTCAAAAATCGAGTGTCCTTACCGCAGTCAGCCCCAAATTATATCTTACATCTCAAATTGGGGCTCTCTTATGTGAGCGATTGCATAAGATTGGCATCAGTCTTGCTGTGGCTTTCAATATGGCAGAGGTCTGCGGTGGACCTGCCCCAAACCATTATCAGGGATTGCTGTAAATTGGATTATTACAAGGGGATCGGGTGGTTAAAATATGTAGAGGTCCAACTGAATGCCCTAGGGCTAGGAGAATTATTCCAGGACCCTGATTCCTGCAAAAGGATCACAAAGAAAAGAATAACAGACTTTTTATTCAGAGAGCAAATTATCTGCGAAAGGAAAAGAACAGTATTCTCCACTCTTCTATTGCCTATGATCTTTTTAGGTTTTTATTATCTCTCTCGAATTCATAATGCGCAGCATAGATTTATTCTACTGCGTTTTCGATTGAATATGATTCTGTTACTCTTGGGGTATCCTGAAAATAGATACATATTGGCAGATCTGTCACACTGTCCCTGTAATAACTACGCCGTGCAGTCAGACCTACACATATTACTGTTTTGTAAAAACTATTCAAATGAAAGAAAAACATTCATCCTCCCAATCCTGAGGTATCACAAGTTCAAACCGTATTGGGTGGCTGTGTATTTTTTAAAGGACCTTACGGATCCATTTGTATGCTTTTCCGTAGCTTCATTTTTGTGGGCCTGCTTTAGAAAGAGGAAAATGGTAGGACAACACCTTACTAGTAATGACTAACATTAACTTTTAACTGATTTTAAACGTTTTATGTGAATTTATTACTTTGATCATGGCAAATCTGTTGAATTCTCTTGTTAACTTTGTATACACGCTGTTTTATTTGTGGTGTAAATTTTAGGATGCTTTGTGCTTTTATGGTCTGTTTTAATAAAGATCGAATAAAGCTGTGTGAGTACTTTTCTGGACCTGTGAAGACTCTGCCAGGAAGGACAGCTGTGCTGCTGGAGGACTGACACTCTGCTGGACTGCTGCTTTGCTGGACTCCTCCCTTGCTGTTTCAGCCTGCTGCCATATTGTCCCCTGCCTGGGTGAGAGGGACTGGACCGGCATCACTTGGACCCAGAATGGCTCCAAGGGCTTGCTGACTTGCCTCCTGCTCTGAAGTGTCAGGGACCAAAAAGACTTTCATCTCTTCAGCTGCTGCTCCTGGACTCTGCCATCTGGGAGTATGCTCTGCCAAGTGGTGCCACCGCAGTTCTGAACCCTTAGAAGTGAGGCCAAGGTGCTGCTTCAATGAAATCCATGCATTCTCTCCAGAACCGGCTTATGAGCACCGTTGCATGGAACCAGCACATCACATCTATTGCCCGACCAGAACCGGTGCATTGACTCTGTTGCGAGGAACAATGATGACACTTCGCCTTCGAAACCAGCACTGTGCGACACTCGCCCTGGCTCGAGTTCTTCACATCTCCGACAAAGATGCAGAGAACTCTGCATTGCAGCCCCTGCGCTCATCAGAGCTGCTGCATCACCGCTGTTGCATGGACCAGGATCAGCCCATCTCCGCCATTGCAAGGATTAATGCCTATGCATCACTTTGACTTCACCCTGCATCTTCACCGACACAGCCTGGATCAAGGTACTTTTGTTCAGCGGGCCAACTGGGTCCCTGTATGCACCCCGAGCTCCATCGCAGTGACATGAACTATTGACTTGGTCCCTGTTCAGCGTGACCACAAAGCCCAAATACACGCTTATTGCTTCTAAGCGCTATTTTACAGTTCATTCTGTAAAAAATCATCTCAATTTCTACTTATTGTATTTTGTCATTTTGATCTGCTTTTATTTATAAAATTAAGCTCTATTGTTCTAACTAGGTGTAGAGTGTTTTGTGGTGTTTTCATTGTGTTACTGTTTGAAGTGTTGAACAAATAAAAACTTTACACATTGCCTCTTAAGTTAGGCCTGACTGCTCAGTGCCAATGTACCAGAGGGGCACTGGTTAGTTTTGGGTGTGCTTGTGACTTATCCTGACTAGGATTGTAGTTCATGCTTGGACAGGGTACATACCTCTGCCAACCAGAACCCAATTTCTAACAGAAATAAACACACTTAGAGAATAACAAAGGCGTTAACAAAGGTATGTTCACTGGGGAATGTCTAAGATAGGTCACCAATCTCATGAAAGTTACTCTTGAGGGCCTCCAAACTCTTAGGGCCCGATTCACAGAACTAACTTAAGACAAAATCCTAAACTTACTACCATTTTGGTATTCACAGAAGGCACTTACTCATTTTGGTATTCACAGAAGGCACTTACTCATTTCGGTATTCACAGAAGTTAGGAGTCCTAACTTTAGGACTCCTAAATGCCTTCTGTGAATACCGAAAGTCTTAAAATTAGGATTTTTCTCAGTTTAGTAGTAGTATAGTTAGGACTCCTAACTTTAGGACTCCTAAATGCCTTCTGTGAATACCGAAAGTCTTAAAATTAGGATTTTCTCAATTTAGTAGTCCTACTATACCACTACTAAACTGAGAAAAATCCTAATTTTAAGACTTTCGGTATTCACAGAAGGCATTTAGGAGTCCTAAAGTTAGGACTCCTAACTTCTGTGAATACCGAAATGAGTAAGTGCCTTCTGTGAATACCAAAATGAGTAAGTGCCTTCTGTGAATACCAAAATGGTAGTAAGTTTAGGATTTTGTCTTAAGTTAGTTCTGTGAATCGGGCCCTTATTATTCTAAATATGTGTGTATAACTTCTTGACATTGATGGAGACTAATATGTAATTCCATTCCCAGGCAATATCACAAAGCCTCCTGCTCAATTGGTATCTTGTAGGTATAAAGGCAATGCATGTTTCAACGGAGATAAATATTTGCCTACTTACTCAGTTATCCTTTATGAGAGTGAGGGTATTCCAGATGTAATTGAGCAACATTGGGCAAACATCTGTCTTTTGTGAGTTTTAGATAGAAAATATAGTATAGGGAGTTTTAGATCCTGAAGATGTAAATTCCTCTTCACTAAAAAAATATAGTGTAAAACCTTTCAGTATGGTTTCTTTAAGTAAAAAGTCTTTAACATCAAGAAAACTGATAGTTGTATAACATTTTCTGCCCCTTGGTTTCCTTAAGACCTGCTCATGGTTTACAAAATTCATGATGATGATATCGCCACCTTTATCAGATTTACTAATAAAAATGGACTTGTACTGTGTTAATGGATGAAAACTTTAGGAAAATCTCTGGAAACCAATTTCTGAAACACATCACCCTGATTACAAGCACTAGATGTTGGTAACAAAGCAAGAGCATAACTTAGGTCCAGTGTCTAACCCCGCTCCAACTGAAATGTTCATAGATGTAGCAATGCCTATGTGAGGGACATTGTCTTTGTTAAAGCCTAGAAAATTATATATATTTTTAAAATATTTTTATTAAAGTTTTCTGCGAACAATACAGGATGTGCAACATCACATTCAACAACAAAGCTACATGGGAATGAATATACAGTTGTTCAGATTTGCAATGATATGGTACAGCGTCAGTATTGCCACCGTGGTCACGCAAAAGCAGGTTTGACAGACCACAGAATTGTTCAGTACACATCACGGGGGTTCTCTAGAGGGGGTAATTCCACACCATCTCCCATGTCTATACCATATTATAGCCAGGAATCCCACACTTTATAGAACTTCTTCAGGTAACCTCTCACCTTATAGTTGATCGTGTGAGCAGTCATATAAAGGTTCAGGCTCGTTTTCCATTCCTGCAGAGGAAGTAGCTCCAGGGCACCCCAATGTTTGACCACATCCCGTTTCGCCACTATGAGAGCCAAGTTGCTGAAGAGAAATTTGGATCTGGGATAATCTACCTCTGTGGGTATCCCTAACGGTGAATTTGGTGTCCATTTTGCAGGTTTACTCCCAATGGCGAGAAATATTTCAATATTACTTACAACTTGAGGGCCTCATTTATGAAAATTGTTGCATCGCTGTCGTAAAACAGCGCTGCAACACTTTTCAGTGCGCCCTCCTTGCAATACCATGGATGCGCCGTATTTACTGTATCGTGCTCCATGTTGCAAGGATTGACAGATACGTCAGGAATCATGGCGTATCTGCTGGCGCAAAATTGCCGCATTGCTGGAGTGTGCCTGAACCAGACACAACTCCAGCAATTTGTCATTTTACATGGGACAAGCCCCAGGTGAAAAGACCTGCGTCATCCCTTCCGCCTGTTCCAAGCAGGCTTAAGGATCTGACGCAGTGAGGCCGTAGAAGTATCGCAGTAAAATCTCATAGATTTCACTGCGACACTTCTACAAGCCATTTCTGCGCCGGAACACACGCCCTGCATACATTATAGCTGTTGCAGGTATAATGTAGCGCAGGGGTTTTCACTTGTGTCACTTTGTAAATATGGCGCAGTGTGGCTAATTTTTCACACCGCCGCAGCGTCACATAAGTGACGCAAAGGCGGCATAAGGGCATCATAAATAAGGCCCAGGATTTTTACTTCCATGATTGCCAACATTTCAGTAATCAGTTCTATTTTCTTAGGATTAATGCTAATTCTTTTTTTTTATTTTAATGTTCTGATAAACATTCACAAATATATTTGTAATTTCTGTGTTTAACTTGTTGTGTGGGGTCATATGATAATCCTCAATTATGTGATAAATGTGCTTTACCACGATTTAGCCCCATGATTCCCTATGACAAGTGATCCAGCCCCGGATTCACTTTTATTGCATCTGTTAGCATTAAATATTATAATGATCGAAATTTAACAGCTGTGTCAATTAATATGTATTCTAAGTTCACTCATGCAAATGACGCATGCATGTGGATTTAAATGCTTACTGCGTCAAAATTCACGTCCCGCTATTTTTTGACCATTTTTCCTTCTGTAATTTTCAGCAAGTATGACTAGGAACTTTATGGTCCATTAGTAATGATGAAGTATTGTTTATTTTTGCATCTAAACTGTTTTTGTAAGTGCATCAAACGTGTTTTCATTTGTTGTTATCATTTTTTGGCGGGTGGACTATCACATCCTCTCTGGTGGAGCTGTGCCTGGGCAGTGTACTTTAGGTTTGTAGTAGAATGTGGTGCCTCAATGATTGGTGGCTCATTGATGAATATTTCATAGACTATCTGAAAGACCAAACAGATATCTACTTCCAGACCATTGTTTGATCGCTAGACTCAAGTCAGACCCTCTGGGAAGTCTTTACATCTGTACATAAGCGAAAGGCATCAACCTACTTCCAGAGAGCTGAAAATGAAAGTCTGCAGTTAAAGTTTGACATGAAGCTCTGGTGCTGACCCTGGAGAAGAAATGCCTTGACTCCAGTGACGATGACACCTTGCACAGCTTTGAGTGTAATAGGCTGTCTCTGAAACAGATTACATTAGATGAACTTTGGTTAGGGGGACAGTATCCCAGATATATGTGCATAAATACGTGGACAAAGTTGGGAAGCCCCTGCACTCATCGTGCAGAGGCATTTACACATGTGGGGGAGAGTGTATCTCCCAAGAGAAAGCTATTTACAGAACCTAGAGACATGAAGGGGCAGATTTACGAGCCCCCTGCGCCACCAGTACGTCACTCTTTGTGACGTACTGGAGGGGCAGTTCGCTTCTTCATATTTACAGGGAGAGGAAAAGCCACCCTGCGTGACTTTTCCTCTCCTTGTAAATATCGCCCCTTCACACGCAGCACTTTGCATGCAAGGGGCGTTCCATGGGTGTTGCTGTGGGTGTTCCCACGCAACACCTATGGAACAAGACACATTTCCTGATTTACGAGGAATTGTAAATCTGGAAATGCGTGTGAATGCTACACCTCCCCAGGGGAGGCGTAGTGAGGCGCAACGAGGAGAAATGTTTTCCTTTCTCCTCGTTATTTCCTCTTTCAAAGCGTGCTGCATTCTACAGCACGCATTGTAAGAGGAAAATGCCTGTTGTGATTGTTTTTGTGCAGGAAGGTGCCCCTTCCTGCACCAAAACAATCTCCCCCATTACGCAGGCATCCTTGCACCATGGTGCAAGGGTGCCTGCGCCGGCGCATGGCTGCAGTTTGTGTGCCAGCACAGGAGGAAGCACAGGAATGCGACATATTATTGTAAATATGTCACATTCCTGTACTTCGGAAGTGCCGCAGCGTGGCGCAGCCAAAGGGCTTGCATTGTTGCGCTGCAGCTCTTCCCTGTAGATCTGCCCCGAACTCTCTTTGTGCTAGCTTTTATCAGGCCATATTCATGCCATAGGGATGGTGATCATCCTGACCTCAAGAGTTTCCTGCATGATCTGCATGCGCTCCCAACTGGGACCCTCTAACAGGTCAAGAGCAACTTGCGTGAGGCAGAAACCTTGAAGGGATAGGTGTAGAGGTCCTAAGTCAACTTCGAACAGGCAAGACTAGCACTGTGCAAAAACCTCTCCCCTGTAAATCTACCTTGCATGTTGGAGATCTTGAGGGTATCGACCTGCTGATTCTTGTGGTGATCTCCAGGCATGACTGTCAAGGCGAGTTGTGCATCTCATATAGGCCCATCTTGCTGATTTAAGCTGATGCTAAAGTTTCAGCCAGAGTACTGGCTAATCAGTCACTAAGAGTGATAGAGCATCTCGTCCTCGAGGTCAACCCATAACACTTGGAAATTCCCCAATCGATGGGTACCGGCCCCTAAAGTGGTGAAGCATCTTGAGGTAAATGGAAAAAGCCTTCAATACAGGTCAGTTGAACTACTTATTCACCACCTTGCCGTTTTTCTAACTATGTGAAGGTCGTTTATACACAACCTAGGCCAGGGTATGGCTATGCGGTATCTTGTCACACAATTTCATATTGGGAAGTGCACAGAAAAGGGTCTTACACTTTCCCCTCTCCTCTTGCGCTGCCAATAGAGACCTTAGTTGATTTGCTTCATAATGATGTCTCCTTCTAAGGCTTCCAATGGGCTCTATTGTGAAAGATCAGTGGGGCATATTAACAAGGCAGCGCGATAACATTATCGCCGCTTTTGCGGTCGTTTTCGGCCCAAAAGCGGCGATAATTTTATCACCTTATCAGCAAAGACACGCTATTGCGTGTTTTGCTGACTTAGCGCCCATTTCCAGCACGCCTAACTTTGCATCGCTAATGAGATGCAAAGTAGGCGTGGCTGTGAAACCAACTAGGGAAAATATCGCGAAGGCAGCTTTGCGATATTAACAAGGAAGGGTAGCGATTTTTTAAATTGCGTTAAGTATGCCTTAACGCAGTCCTGGCTAAGGCATACTTAACATGGGGGGTTGATTCTGTGGCTAAGACCACAGGCCCTATCATCTAGGATATTGCCGTTTTCCACCATGGAAAACGGAGTTATCCACACTATCTCTGGAATTTTTATTGCCTCGGAGATGCGCGTTGCTGATAACGCGCTAACCGGGCGATAAATTCCAGAGATAGCTGCCGATAAATATGCAAGCGCTAAGCGCGCTTTGCGATATGTATCGCTGGCCCCTGTTAATATGCCCCAGTGTTATTATATTTTAGCTGTCCTAAATGGTCCTGTCCTCTGGCAATGCAGGTGCCTAAAGGTTTTTGGGAGAACTCTCGAAACTCCATGCGACCTGGACTAAATCAATCTTGTTTACAGTTTAGGGTGATGCCAAAGCACGGCCTGTGCCTCATGACGAAGAGTGGAGTAGCTGGTGCCCTAAAAACACTGGTCATTCATTACTGGAGGAAACCACACAGCTAAGGTCTTCATGCACAAAAGAACATCTTGGAGGAATCTAGCCCTCGTTAAACACTATAGCTTGGAGGCATGCCTACTATAAGCGAACATCTCCTGAGATCCTTACAGGAGAGATAGTGCTCTCTGGACTCTTTATTACTTACAACGTTTCCAGAAGAAAATCACACTGACAGAATTCCCTAGTGGATAAAAGGTTTTGTTGGATGGGAAAGAAGCATTCACTGCTTGGGTTTTCTACGGGAGATAAATATTGCTCTCACTTTCTGCTGTGAAATGTCACAATTTTGCTTCTATACCCATGTTTCTGCTGCTTGTGTCACATTGGCCAAGGCTTATGGGTGTTTCAGCTGCCTCCTATCCTGTCAGAAAAGTCTGGGTAGGCTTATGAAGTCCTCTTTCTCAATCAGGCTGCTCTAGCTTGTACTAGCACTATGAGTCTTCCATACCTCACAATGATGGTGATAACGACAATGATAATGCTTGGCTGGATTGCAGCTATGGTAGTACTGATGCTGAGCTTTCAACCAGAACTTGAGCTATTGGACGTCATTCGCTAACTGAATTTGCTTGTTTACTGCACCTGCTGCACTTGGAGTCAGGTGGCCTGTTTTGCTAAGCAATAGGCACAGGTCATAGGTTTGTTACCCACGCCTGACCTTCCTGACCATGGTGGTTCAGCCTACACTTTCAAACCAGGACATGTTCCAGTGAAGCTAGCTGTTTGGCTGCAGCCTAATGACCATGGCTGCATTGGGTCTACCTGCTCTAATGGTAGCACTTGTGATCGATCGAGAGAGAGGATGAGGAGCGTGTGTGTGTGTGCGCATGTGTGTGTCTCAGTGACATAGTGTACCCTCTTAAACAACACCTCTAGTGTGAGGCAGACTTTAGGATTTTAGCTTTGTTGACTTTAGGAACTAGAAAGTAAGGGCAGAAACACTCACAGATATAAAGGCTTGCTTAGGGACGAGGTTGTGGGATGTGTACAAAATGTCAGTATATTTTCATATTCAAGTTTGGCGCGCCTATCCTTCAAGGCACATCATTTCCGTTGGAATTTAACCCGGCTCAGCAATGAATTTAACGTAAATAAAAGAGTCGTGACATCATGTCCATTACCACTTAGAAACTGTTTAATTGTAAAGCTCACAAAATTCACCTATCTTCAATTTTGATACAAGAAACGCAATAGAATAAAGTGATCTGTTGTTCCAGGGAGCGATTTATTTGAGCTAGAAAAAGCTTTCTGCATTAACCAGTTTCCAAAGCTTAGACAAGAATATGAAAAAGGTTTTAATTCATATATCTATAGAGGCTGCATATGCTTCCAGAAACGACACAAAGCCTAAATGATGTATTGATGCAGAAAGCTTCATTATGATAGGCAGAGTATTTCCTTACAAAACGAAAAATGACACAGCAACATAAGAGAAACAAAAAAATCCTCATTATGGAATTGTCCTCTGTGAAGGATTAAGGAATGGCAGCGTTTTAGAGGTACAGCTCAGGTCTAGTTTCTCAAGAGATATCAAAATAAATAGCAAAGATTAGATTTTGGTATTCACAGAAGGCACTTACTCATTTCGGTATTCACAGAAGTTAGGAGTCCTAACTTTAGGACTCCTAAATGCCTTCTGTGAATACCAAAAGTCTTAAAATTAGGATTTTTCTCAGTTTAGTAGTAGTATAGTTAGGACTCCTAACTTTAGGACTTCTAAATGCCTTCTGTGAATACCGAAAGTCTTAAAATTAGGATTTGTCTCAATTTAGTAGTCCTAAATTTAGGACTCCTAACTTTAGGACTCCTAAATGCCTTCTGTGAATATCGAAAGTCTTAAAATTAGGATTTTTCTCAGTTTAGTAGTAGTATAGTTAGGACTCCTAACTTTAGGACTCCTAAATGCCTTCTGTGAATACCGAAAGTCTTAAAATTAGGATTTTTCTCAGTTTAGTAGTAGTATAGTTAGGACTCCTAACTTTAGGACTCCTAAATGCCTTCTGTGAATACCGAAAGTCTTAAAATTAGGATTTTTCTCAATTTAGTAGTCCTAAATTTAGGACTCCTAACTTTAGGACTCCTAAATGCCTTCTGTGAATACCGAAAGTCTTAAAATTAGGATTTTTCTCAGTTTAGTAGTAGTATAGTTAGGACTCCTAATTTAGGACTCCTAAATGCCTTCTGTGAATACCGAAAGTCTTAAAATTAGGATTTTTCTCAATTTAGTAGTCCTAAATCTAAATTTAGGACTACTAAATTGAGAAAAATCCTAATTTTAAGACTTTCGGTATTCACAGAAGGCATTTAGGAGTCCTAAAGTTAGGAGTCCTAACTATACTACTACCAAACTGAGAAAAATCCAAATTTTAAGACTTTCGGTATACACAGAAGGCATTTAGGAGTCCTAAAGTTAGGACTCCTAACTTCTGTGAATACCGAAATGAGTAAGTGCCTTCTGTGAATACCAAAATGAGTAAGTGCCTTCTGTGAATACCAAAATGGTAGTAAGTTTAGGATTTTGTCTTAAGTTAGTTCTGTGAATCGGGCCCACTATATCCTATTTTTCACTTTATTTGAAGACACCTCTCAGCAATAGCCATCTAACTCTTCCCATTCTGTATAGAAAGCTCTCAGCTGTGCATCTATAAATGCAGCAGTGTGACACTGCCTAGGCGGTCGCCTTTATGGTGGCGGAAACAACAACAATAAAGAAGTAAATTTCAAAGCAAGTTTATTAAGTAGCCAAAAGACAGGTGAAGCAAATTTACATGTCCTGTTAGCTTTAGTTAGGTGCTAGAGTTTATCTTCGGCGCCTTCTACTATTTTCCTGCTGAGCTGCCCATGTGCCCTCTTGGGGGATGCACGCGGTGCCCACACAACCGCACTCATCAACGCTGACGTAGGAGAAGCTGATGCTGGTGCCATCCTCACAGACCAGTTCTGCTGTCTTATTGCTTTTCTTCAGCTCCTGGCAACAAGAACATTTATTCTCCATTGTTCTAGTCATGGAGGCGAATCTGTCCAGCAAAAGGAATAGAAACAACAGGTTTAAAAAAGTTACAGTAACAAATGTGCAAAATACATAGTTATAGATACTGTGATAATTCAATTAATTTAGCACAGAGGAGTAATATTTAGGGCACAGTGCATGAAACGATTGCATTTTTCCCTGTAATAATGTGACATGGGGAAGAATTTGCAGTTCCAGTGGGTGTATGAGAACAGAGATAAAGGAATGAGTGAAACTACAAGTAAGAAGGAGATAACCTGATACAGCTGTAAGTGAGACCCCATTCACAAGGGAGGTTAAGTAATCTAGAGACATTCATTGACGTGCATTAGGTAGGTGATGTGAATATTAGTAATACTTCATTGAAACATACAAATATATTGATGAAGTGTCAGTGATAATAAACTGACTTAGATGCCACTGAAGTGTCAAGAATCAGTGTAAAGGGGATGAGCGAGACTCGAGGGGAGTATCAGGGATTAGTGGGAAGGGAATGAGTGGGACTCCAGTGAAGTGTGCCTGGGCTCAGTGAAAAGGGAAAGAGTGGGACTCCAGTGAAGTGTGCCTGGGCTCAGTGAGAAGGTAATGAGTGAAACTCCAGTGAAGTGTGCCTGGGCTCAGTGAGAAGAGAATGAGTGGGACTCCAGTGAAGTGTGCCTGTGCTCAGTGAGAAGGGAATGAGTGGGACTCCAGTGAAGTGTGCCTGGGCTCAGTGAGAAGGGAATGAGTGGGACTCCAGTGAAGTGTGCCTGGGCTCAGTGAGAAGGTAATGAGTGAGACTCCAGTGAAGTGCGACTGGGCTCAGTGAGAAGAGAATGAGTGGGACTCCAGTGAAGTGTGCCTGGGCTCAGTGAAAACGGAAAGAGTGAGACTCCAGTGAAGTGTGCCTGGGCTCAGTGAGAAGGGAATGAGTGGGACTCCAGTGAAGTGTGCCTGGGCTCAGTGAGAAGGTAATGAGTGAGACTCCAGTGAAGTGTGCCTGGGCTCAGTGAGAATAGAATGAGTGGGACTCCAGTGAAGTGTGTCTGTGCTCAGTGAGAAGGGAATGAGTTGGACTCCAGTAAAGTGTGCCTGGGCTCAGGGAGAAGGTAATGAGTGAGACTCCAGTGAAGTGTGCCTGGGCTCAGTAAGAAGAGAATGAGTGGGACTTCAGTGAAGTGTGCCTGGGCTCAGTGAGAAGGTAATGAGTGGGACTCCAGTGAAGTGTGCCTGTGCTCAGTGAGAAGGGAATGAGTGGGACTCCAGTGAAGTGTGCCTGAGCTCAGTGAGAAGGGAATGTGTGGGACTCCAGTGAAGGGTACCTGGGCTCAGTGAGAAGGGAATGAGTCGGACTCCAGTGAAGTGTGCCTGGGCTCAGAGAGAAGGGAATGAGTGGGACTCCAGTGAAGTGTGCCTGAGCTCAGTGAGAAAGGAATGTGTGGGGCTCCACTGCAGGGCACAGGTTAGTGGTATAGGAATGACTACGACACACCTGGTAAGTGCAGAGCAGGGAAATGTCTATGGTTCTGGAGAATACTCTATTTCCAGACACGGGAACCAGTTTGGTGAAAAGTGTTCATCCCACACTCTGCGTAGATCTTGTACTCTATGTTGCAAACACTTACCCTGAGGAACTGATGCAAAGCCCCTCACAAACAGACAGCTCAACGGTTGTGTTGCATGTGCCATGGGCTAGGACCGTTGCCTTCGGTTGAGGTGTGCAAGACGACTGGGGCACTGTAAGAATGAGAAAGAAAAGTCAACATCTTCTACAAAGGGTAAAATAACCCTTTGCAGGTTTGTGTATTCCAGATTGAAATGGGGGCAAATGTCTTGAACTTAAATTCTCCTCAGAAGTAACTATGTATGAATATTACCAACACAGTGAAAAGAGAACCTTAGTCACCACCTATACCCACACTGTCTTTCACCGAGCCTGTATCTCAGGTGAAACCAGTGTGAGATGGTACCTCCTTTATCATAAAATACAACACTAGCAGAAATCAGTGCATGGTGACTATCATTCACAAAAAGACACATCTGACATGAAGTTCACCAATTCAAAGGGAGTAAAAAAGACTTAAGGATCTGCTCTGACATGTGAGATGTCACTCAGTCAAGTATGAGATCACTTCTCTTCCAGCACTGACGATGTTACTTATGCTTCCAAGTAGTATAAAATAATTGTACACAACACTGACAAACATCCATTATTGCTCCTAGTAAACGATTCCAGCATAACGTTATTCCCAGCCCTAAAGAAACTAAGCATAAAAGCTGTAACTCAGTTACTCCTTCATTCAATCTCTCTCGCAAATGACCGGACACTTAGAAAACCCTGAGGGGTCTACCTAAGCTTATAGAAACAACACGGTATGGCTTATCAAAAAACAAATGACAAATAACGTTCTATTACTATTATAAAACAAAAAAAACCAGAAAGGGTCATGAAGGGATAGTTTATAAGAGACATCTCTTGCAGCTCCGAGTTACAATACAATTACTTACATTTACAGATTTCGCAGCAACCATCGGATGTCTTCTGTCTGTATTCCTGGAATAAAATAAGGTATGGAAATATGAAAAACCAGACACTGGTTAGACCAATCAATGTATGATGATATTCTCAAGAACCTCAACAAAACCTCAACAATCTGATCGTGGCCGTGCAGGAGGCTATGCCAGGGATCATGAATTCCTACTCATAACCCCCCACCTCTCAGCCTAGAAAAATAGTTCGACCACGGAAGACGTAGAGCACCATGTGAATTACAGCTGCCTGCACCATCAGGGAGTACACAATCTGTGACTAGAAAGGGAGCAGAGAACTCACTTTTCAGACTATGGGGATCACTTAGACACTAGAAGACATCTCGCAGGACCGCAAGGCAGTAGCGGTCCGTGGAGGGAGTTCTGTGCGGCGGTGGGGCAGGGGAGGGGCAGGGTGGGGGAATGTAAACACCGGAATATGGATGAACGGAGGTAAGTACACATTTAAATAAATAAAACGAATTTCGTTGCGTGCGCTGCATCGCATTTTGCGGTGCAACGCGCGCAAAGGAATTCGTTTTATTTATTTAAATGTGTACTTACCTCCGTTCATCCATATTCCGGTGTTTACATTCCCCCACCCTGCCCCTCCCCTGCCCTGCCTCACCGCCCCACGGAACTCCCTCCACGGACCGCTAGTGTCACCAGGGCAGCGGAGGCCTATTGGGAGATCTTGACCTGCCTGGCAGAAATGTGTGTATGATGAAGGAAAACACCACTGCTGATGCTCCTCTCACACCACTGCCAGTTTGCCCAGCTCCACCGTCTTTAAAGTTGCCATTTGACACCATATGAAGATCTTTGTACGTTTTCCCTGTTCGTGTCTCCCATGCACCAGACACAGATAGGGAAACTCAGTACCAGCCGGCGTGGGCTCAATAGGGTGACATGATCATCACTGTGACCCCACTGCCTTTGACGAATGGGCCGCTGTGTCAGAAGTTTACACTGATCAAGCCAGTGAATGCTTCGCCGGTGTAAACACAGAAGTTTCCCTGTAAAGTTTTTAACAGTTTTGTGTTTCTCAGCACGGTCTCACTGCAGTAAGCACGTACAACAAGTGTGAGAGCGCTACATAATCCTCAAAGGCTAGAAAGGGCTTTAGCTTTACACACACCAGCAGAAAAGGAGGACCATAGCCTCATGGAAAGGATTGATCAGCTAGTGTGAGACACTTTATGGTACAGCAGGATGGGAGCAACTAAAAATGATAAACACTGTACACTTACTGAGCAATGGCCTACACAAAGGGGCAGATTTATGTTGCACTTGCGCCACTTTTGCGCCGCCGTTGCGTCACTTTTGTGACGCAGCAGCGGCGCAAATCCTGCGCCATGGTGCGGGGTATTTACAACGTGACGCATCTGGGAGATGCGTCACGTTGTAAAGCCCTGCGCCACATGTAGGTGTTCCAGGGCAGGTGGGGGCGTTCCGGCGCAGGAACGCCTCCTAAAAGTGGCTGAGTGAAATCTACAAGATTTCACTCAGTCACTTTTAGGCCCATGCTGCGTCAAAACCCTGCGCCTGCCTGAAGCAGGCGTAAGGATTGACGCAGCATTGTACAGATAGGGCCCCCCAGAACATTGCTGGAGCTGCGTCGCGCTTGCGACGCAACTCCAGCAATGCGCCACTTTTATGGCACAGATGCGTCACGCATCTGCGCCGTTTTTGCCCCATGGTGCGCCGCATTATAAATGCGGCGCATCCATGGTGGCGCATAATAACTGGCGCATCCCTGCTGATATGCAGGGATGTGCCAGTTATCATAAATCTGCCCCAAAGTATTTACTTTTTCACGGATATTTTCAAAGATGTCATTTTTTAATATTCACAATTTCGATTCTAGGACACCTGTGAGCGAATCAAAGCTGTTCAGTGTTAACTGTTATTTCGGAAATGCAGAGACCCAGACTGACAGATACAGCCACCGAAGTGCTGAAAGGCAGAGATTCGGGCTTGCCAATGGATCCAAATGGTCTTTGATCCATAATATTAATTCACAACATGCCAAGCAAGGGAAGGTTCAGCGTCAGTCGGTAGGAGAAGGTCCGCCTGCTACTTACATGCAATTTCTTCTGTAGGCAACAAACAAACGAACCAGGCATCCATAACACACTGGAAGGTTATTCGCTGCCAGCTAAAGGCAAACTGCTTACTGTGCAATTCAGTAGCAAAGGATGAAAAAGGACTAAACTAAGGGTGCTTGTACCGTATGAAATGGAACCAGTTAGTTGAGCTTTTTTTTGCCTATTTTATGAAGCTCTGATATGCAAGAGAGGTGATTCCAACCAACAATAGTGCTAGCACCAAACAAAACTGACAGAAAGAGGATCCATCATTCGTTCTGCAATCTAACTGCACTTTTGATGGTTGATCCATCAATCATAGAGTAGGAAGAGGCACCCAAAAGAAGGTGAGTCATTACAGATTTCAGATACAGTAATTGCCAGGAGTCTGACACACTTCAATTATTTTGACAACATATGCAGGGAGGATGATGTGGGAGGAGTTGTAAATACGAGACAGAAAGGGAAGTGTTGACAGGTGAGGCAGATGTTCTAGGGTAAGAAAATATAACATCCATTTGTGCCACAAAGTGATGCAATGAAAGGATACTTATTGAGGAGTTAGAAAGACTTACATTTGGACAGTCTGCGGGCTCTTGGGTGGGACACACCCTCTTTAAAGAGGATAGGACAAAAAGATCATCTAATTTTTCAACCACGTATCGTATGCCGCAGTCATCACCGGATGGGTTCCATATCTCTCCAACCTGAAATTGAAAAAAAAATTAAAACGGGTGTGGGGGTTTCAAAGAAAACCTAGGCAAGGTCCTATTTTACAAATCATCACCATGGGTGTTGTTTGCACCGCACCTACATTGCACCCAATGGAAACAGAAGCATGTAAATAAAAAAAAAATCTTTATGCGTGTTTCAGTAAAGTCATTTATAATAATAGAGATTTATAATTAACCCCACATATTATCCTACCTTTTGGCAAGAATATAAGATTTTATACTATATTTGGGCAAATATATTTATTCTCAGAGATAAAAAAACGAAAATGGGCTACTGTGAAAGGCTGACTATCATAAACCTATCTGATGTCAAACTGATATATCCTACCGTCAAGCAATTCACTTAATCTGCTCTAAATCTTTCTGCGCCATGTGTCCTTATTGGCACCACAATTAAATAAGGGACTGGGTGCCTTTGGAGATATGTTACCCTTCATACTAGTCATATTTGTTTGCATAGTTATATCAGACACTGTTAAGAGTACTTGTTAAATGTAAATGTATGATCCCAGGGCACCTCCTCGTATCATGCGAGCATAGACAGAGGACTACCAAGATTTATGTTATTGGCTAAATAATTGAATCAGCTATTCTGAAAGTACCAGCTGCTCCTGAAATTGAGAATTAGGACTCCAATGTACAGCTTTTTTGACGCTTCATTCTTGTTGCTCCCTATTAAACAGTTAAGCTGCTTTTGCCAATGTAAAGGCACTCCCTCTGACCAGTGATGATACATTTTCTGTGTCCTCTAATGGAAGGCCAGCTGTGAAGTGTTGCACACCGGGCTGGGGTATCGATTAATGTATCCAGTGACCTGTGAGCCCTACGGCAGGCACCCTCCTATATCCATCATTTCATTACATTCATACTGGATAAGGGCGGTGGGTCAAAGGAACCGCATGCTGTAACTGAGTACTTGCAGGGCAAGGCTGGACCTGCCTCCAATAGGTAACAACATCTAAACCACTCAACATGGTGCTGCAGCGCCAGAATGACACGCAAGGCTCTAGGACAGGAGAGTGGAAGCATTCATCACAGCAGAGTTACCTCAAGGACTATGGTTTCATTGTTCTGTGTCTTCATGACAAACCGGGTCTGCACACACTTTCCACAGCACTCCTCTGGCGTCTTAGTATACTCATATCCCTGCATCACAGAGGGGTGAAAGAAAAGCGGTCACATGTGGGCACCTGAGATGTCTTTCATGATTTGTTGTATGTGGCGCCCTCTTGACAGAGGCCACACATTCAGGAGACCCCAGACACCACTAGAATCATTCAGGAACCTCTCTCATTTGAGATTGGAAATATTGCACAGGAGCTATACCCATAACGCTTGATTATTGTGATTCTGTTTCACTGCATGCATTCAACCTCTTCTGCTCTCCATGAGGCTACATACCCTTGGTTCTAAGTGCTGCACATTACAAATTAAAGAGAAACAGTATGGTGTAACCTACATGTCCGGATTCACTGAATATAATGTGTTCTCCATTGCGATTGTCAAGGGATGTGAGGATTCACGTCTGGTAACTCATGCTCCTCTCCACACACAACAGAGTAATGAAGAGGGCTTTAAACTACCTGTATCGGTGGGTAAAGTATTCCCTGAAAAGCGACAGTTAAAAGCGAGTTATGGATGACCAATCTGTTAGCAGTGGCTTCGACGTATAAATGAAAATCTCACAAACTTCTTGAGCTAGGTGCTATATTTCCATCATGGCACAGCCATACAGCACAAAGTCAACCACACAATATTGTAAGCCTCTGAATAGTAAGTGTTGGGGAAAGGGGAATACTTCAATATTTGCCCCTGGGCAAAGCGAGAATGGATTCTTTGTAGCCCTTGTGCGAATGGGGCAGGAGGCTATATCTCTCCTCAACGCGGGTCCCATGTAGTTTCCTACATGACATTTCATTAGTGGTTGCATACTGTACCCTCTAGGGAGGTGCTGTTGCCTAGAGAATCACGTACATCACTAGAAACATTTGGGACCCCCAATCATTTGAGATTGGAAATATGTCACAGTTCCCTGTGAAATGTGAGTTGTTATACCAGTGCATTTTGTGTAATAGATCACCCAAACATGATATGGTTATAGATGTATCTCATGCCAGTGAAAATAAATGTGGCCACATACCGTGATATTTAGAACAACTGTAATGATAAAAGCACGTTTACATTATTTCAGTCAAAATGTCAAACTCCATGTTACAGCAGTACAGCTTTAATGATTTCAGAAACCAATGCTTGTTGTCTCACACATCATATTTTAGAATCAGTTGACAGAAGAAAACAAATGAGGCCATACTCACAAAGCTTGGTTATTGTGCTTCTATCTCACTGCATGCGTGTAACTACTCGTGGTCTGAACATGGCTATATACCTTTTATTATATGTGCTGCACCTGAAAAACTGCATGGTAGTAACCAAGCATGTTGGTCGCCTTCCACTAGGTGTAATATGCAATTACCCACCACAGATGAGCGGATTCCCTGCTACACACCCTTGCACCCTGCTACCCGGACAAGAGCGGGAATACAAGGAGGTGACGCTAGGTGAATTTTCCCCTTTTTACCTTAGGGCAAGGTGAGGGTGCGATCTTTGCAGGGCCGGCTTTAGGGCAGTGTAACTGGTGCGGCCACACTGGGCGCCAGCCTGTGGAGGGGGGCGCTGTGACTTCAGGTGGGCGCTGTGATTAGCAATGTCTTATGATAGGCGAGATATGCTGCACTTTTGCAGGTGGTAGGGAGAGAATTTGACGTGGTGGTCATGGAACGTGGGGCGCAAAAAGTGATTGTCGCTCGGACGCGCGGCGTTGTTTAAAATGATGTTGCTACCACGAGTCCTGTATGCACTGCAAGATACACTCGACGTCATACCGGCCCGCTATTTCCGAGAGGTGGAGAGCTTGCAGAGGCAGTTGTTTTGGGACGGGCGATCGCAAATCGCTCTCACAAAATTGACACTCCCTTGGTATGATGGGGGTATTACACTCCCCGATATCAAGCGATACTATTGGGCGTCCCAATTGGCGGCGGTGAACCACGGGATGTACGGACCGGCCCTGAACCCGGCGTTCGAGATGGATAAAATGTTATTGCCTGGGGGGATTATAATAGAGCACTCTATTCGAAGTCTCCTGGTGTGCAGTTGACAGGCCCAACAAAGATAGCGGTACGTGTGTGGCATGCTGCTAATGCTGCGATGGGTTGGAAGGACCGCCTGACTCGAGCGACTCCACTGTATGCTTCAGAAAGGCTGGGCTGTTTGTGGAAAACTAAAGGATTTGAGAAATGGGATATGATTGGCATATGTAAGGTAAGTGATCTCTGGGTGAAAGGGAAGTTTAAAACGTTTGAAATGCTGAAAGCGGAATATAAGCTGAACGATAGGGAGTACTTCTGGTATGCTCAGGTCCGTCATGCGTTGTGCTCGGTTTTCCCTGATGCTACTGCTATCCCGGAAAATTCCCCACTGGAGGACAGGGTGCTCGATGGCTACGTGCCTGACAGCACAATCTCCTTGATCTATAAAAAGCTTATCAACGACCGAGCAGACCTGTTGACCCACTTGAGGGAGATCTGGGTGGCTGACAGTTTGGAATTAGATGATGAGGACTGGGTCTCGGCAATAGCCTCCCCGAGGGAGGTGGCGATTCCGGCCCGCCTTCGGTTCGTACAACTAAAGATACTCCATAGAGTGTATGTCACTGGTCCCCGCCTGATGCGCATGGGTTTCTCCGTGGATGGGATGTGTAAGCGTGGCTGTGGTTCGCTGGGTACTTTCCTTCACGTTATATGGGAATGCCCTGAGGTGGCTCGCTTTTGGCGTCGGGTGCATGCTGTAATGGAAGAGGTCACTCACGTTGCTCTGTTTCTAGAAGCTAGGAGATGTCTGCTGAACGTGTGGGAGCCAAACGATTATAATGTGGCACAGACGCAGTGGGCGACTTTGGGAAATATGGTGGCTAAACGCAACATCGCACAGTTATGGGGTTCCCAGAGGCCGCCCACGGTCTCGGTGTGGAAGGAGAATATGCAGCCTCATGCATCAAGCCAAAATCCAGTCGGTAAAACACCGAATCGCTAATAACTCCCGTTAGCGAGTAAAAAAAAACGAATCCCAATGCATCAACCCAAATGCAAAAATCGCAATTTAAGGAATTCTTAAATAGCGGAATCCCAAATTGAGATTCCTTAAATGCAATGCATTAAAGTTAAAAAAATAGCGATTTCGCTAATAGGGGGAGCAAATTACCATGAAGATGAACTTCATGGTAATTTGCAAAAACTTTGAAAAATGCACTTTTGTGCATTTTTCAAAGTTTCATGTTGCGCACACACATACCCTTAGAGCATGTGTGTGTGCAACATATGTGCACATATCAATTTCAGGGGTGCAATAGGGTGTCATTTTGACACCCTTGCACCCTTGAAATTGCATGAGCAATTTGCGAGAACCTACTGGTACTCGCAATTTGCTCATGCAATCTCCAATTCATTCCTATGGGCCTGGAGGCCCATAGGAATGATTGGGACGGCATTCCTTAATTGCTACTCGCAATTTGCTCGTCGCTATTAAGGAAAGTTAAGGAATCGCTATTTGAATAGCGATTACTACATGCATAGCCTTTTGCTATTCCTTATTAGCGAATCCTTATTTTTCGCTAATAAGGAATCGCAAATGGCATTGTTGATGCATATGCCCCATGGATTGGTGCATGTTTAGAGAAAAGACGGTGTATGTAGCGAGAGGCAAGCCTAGGAAATGGACTGGGGTGTGGGGTCCGTGGAATTCTTATCGCGGAGACATCTGTGCCCCTCCTCTGGCTATGTATTGGATGTCCCTTTGTCCCCCTAGCTGAACATTCATCATCTGTTAGGTTATGAGTAGGTTACAGTTTGATTTTTCCTCTGTTCCCAGGCCCCCCTCCCTTCTCTGCCGCAGGTCCTTGATTTCCTACCCCGGGGAGCGCGTCCTGATATTTACAATGCCTATTGCCTTGTTTGTGTGTAATGTTTATTAGTTTTAAATTGAAAACTGAAACCGTATTTAATATTGTCACTCAACTACTGCTTCTGCCTTCACTGGGAGTGCTGATGGACTGACGGGATCCTCTGATTGACCAATCTGTATAACGGTGAAATGACACGTCTCATGCTAATTAGCGGCCGGCCCAAGGGGTTGTAGGCCCATGTCTGTCACTCTTTGAAGTCAAATAAAGGTTTCTTTTAAAAAAAAAAAGTGATTGTCACACTGGGCGCCACCAGCGCTAAAGCCAGCCCTGGATCTTTGTAAACCTCCTCCTTGCTCTTGTGCACGTGGGGGCAGACGGCCATTTCCTCCTCACACTGGGCAAGCCTCTGCTCGCACTTCGCCTGAGCAGGATATTGTAAAAGAGACTGGAATACGTTTTCCCATCCATTCACTCTTGGGCAAGGTGTTGGTGATTGGGTGTCATAGGGTGAGTTACCCTCATGCCAATGGGACTTTACAGTGCCACCCTGCACTCTGCGCCTACACAGTGCAAACAGAGGGGGCATTTCTCCTCCCAGCCCTGAAGCAAGTCCGTAGAGACAAATAACTTATGCTGCCCCTGGGCAAGGCAGATGGCTAAAATGAGTCCCTCCCTCATTCTCATTCCTCCCGTTCCCTCACTCCTAGCGAAGTCTGGTTCAACCATTTGGCTTTGCGGAGAATGGAGGTTTTTGTCTCTACCCTGCCTGTTGGGCAGGCTGGGGAATGATATTCATAAGTGGATAGGCCAATCTGCCCTTTATCAATACTGTAGTATTGCCTCTTTAGCCAGGCTGCTGTCTTTTGTTCCTTATTTTCTTTATTTTTTATCTCTCCCAGTGCATGTGAAGATAGAGAGGCAAATACTTGTGTGCCTCTAGTAAGCATGCACTCTGGGGTTGTGCTGTTCAAACATGTCCAGTTAGGTGTTTCCAAGCTTTTTGAAAAATATACATACATTTACATGCACATTAAACACTCACTTTTTTTATTTCTCTTAAACAGCTGAATGGATGTTCACCAAACTAAGAAAAGGCATAACATTCCCAGAAAGCAACACACCATTAAAATTTGACAAGCTGTTTTACCATTAAGAGCATAAACAATCTTCTTATGGGAAATCTCATTTAATTAGCACCTGAACAGCCTTTCATTTGGAGACTCTCTTTATTACCCTTTAACTGCTTTTTCAATCTGCATCAGATCTGACAAGTTCGTAGATGTTCTACAAAAAACCTTTTTCTTGAAGGTGGTGAACACTGGTCAAAAGGGTCTAAAGGTATTAAGAATTTCCTATTGTGTGTGGTGTCCCCTAATATTCACGGATCCAGGTGTTTGAACTGGCTGTGTGCCCTTTTCTTGTTGTCCCTCTTAAAATAAACTTGTAGCTTAATAATTAGGACTTTTCACGTTACAACATATGCTTACTTTACAAGCATGTTAGAGAGTAGACTAAATAGAGGACGCTTTATAGCATGCCAAGGTGTCTTACTCTGTACGGTATAGATTCTTACCTCTGAACAGTTTTTCAGGCAAACTGTGTCCTGGCACTTCACAGTGAGTAACTGGGTGTCTGGATCCACCTGATCCGTGCACTCACATTCCTTACAGGCGCCCTTGATTTGTGGGATGTTGGATCCAGGCTAGAGGAAGTCAAAGATAAAACAGCCCCAGGTCATGTATTGCATTCAATATCATGCATGGTTGGGGGGCGGAGTCAGCGAAGTCTGCCTGATCTATGTGGAGTAAAGTTGTGGAAAAAGACAAACATTTACAGAGCAAGGGGTTTGAGCGATAAAGATCCAGATGAGGGACTGTGAGGGGCTGTGAGACTTAGGAAAAAGGGTCTACTTCAAAGCAGATGGGCCTAAGGTATTCCCTCTCTTGCTTGCTGTATACTGTGGAATCTATGCAGCAGGAAGTGGCCAGCAAAAAGAGAAAGGGCAGGAACATTCACATAAAGATGGATGAAAGGTTAACTCGACATTCTGGTGGAAAGTACAGCTGAATTCCTCACAACGATTCAATCTGGCAGTATCTCCAAGAGTGCTGCAGGGGGCACACGTGGCTTTCTTTTCAGTTGTGTGTAAGCACACTCGGGCAAGAGTCTCACATGAGGGGACAAGTAAGAACAATAGTTTACCTGGTATGTAACATTGTTGAAGACACAGACTTTTTCTGGCACTGGAAGAACAAAAAAGAAGATGGCGGTAGGTCACTTTCTGTATAACTATGTAAGTAATCTCAACTGATGGTATATCTCCTGGTCTTCCCCAGAAACAACGAAACGTCAACCTTATATCTGCTTCAGTGCAATCTCTTCAGAGAGCTGTTCTATGCTATCCATTGGCCTGCAGTCATGAGAATCTCGAGCAAGCTGTCTGACGCAAGTTCATATAGAAACTGGTCACAACGGGGAGTCTTCCTCTTTGCAATCTCAAAGTTGCACCAGAGTTCTGAACTCTCATGGAGTGTTACTCTGACAAGATACCCCCTACTACCTGTGCAAGCATTCAGAAATGACCAGCAAAGTAAAGACAGAAGGCAAAGCGAGCAACAAATGAACACAGAGCATTCCTACCATTAGCTCTTTTTTTTTTTATATATACTGAAAGCGAACTTGAGTTTTTATAACGTGCCTATCCTTTTAAACTATCATTTATCAAAGCCACTGTTACATTACACCCCGAGTAAGCCACCAGTACATCTGCCTTTAGGAAGGTAAGTGAAAGGAATGTGTCTCTTCCTCTCTTGCAAAGCTCTCTTTTGTGACTAGGTTCTTGCGCTACTGCATGCATACGTTGAAAAGGAGCAGACTCAGCGATGGCATTTCATAGCAAAATAGTGTAAACTAGCCACGCCCTTCCCATGAATTAATTCTAACGCCCAGTGTTAAAGTGCTTTGACTTTCACAACAAACTATTTTCTGTTCAAATCACGTGCACGTCCAGCGCCGGACTGGCCCTAGCGGGCACCGGGCACTACCCGGCGGTGCGCCGCACGGGTGGGGGCCGGTTTTGGGCCCCTGGAGGCCGTTTTTGTTACAGGGCCGTTTTCGCAGCATAGCTGCAAAATTGGCCCTGTAACAAAATCGGCCGAAAACCGGCCCTGGTAAAGAGCTCGGCCGCACCCCCAACCCCCTGGGGGGGCCGGCCGAGCACTTTGTCAGGGCCGGTTTTGGTTCCCAGTCCGGCCCTGTGCACGTCCCTGATGAAGAAAAACTCTTCAGTGTCTTGTCACAGCAATCTACATCCCAGCTCAATAATATCTAGGTATCCTGTTAGATTTCACCCACAAAACCCTCTAGTTTTAGGATATTGTGAGATCTTTCCTCATGCATACGTCAAACGCACCCTGTTGCCACAAGACCAACCGGAAACCTTTGGTCATATGTTAATGCATGGCAGGCAATAGTGTGTGCAGTGGAAGTTGTCATAACAAATGTTTATTCTTTTAGATTTTAGGTAAACCCTTTGGGAATTTAAATCTACTAGATCAACCCAAGAACTCATATCTGAAACATTCAGGCTGCCCCTGTACTTTATGCACAGTCGTGACTCTGTACCACATGGTGAGAACTCATAACACATACCACATTCCATCTTGGCGCAGCAGTCACCAGCTGAAAGGATGGCTGACAGCGTGAAACCAAGCTCGCATTTCTTCACATCTGGATTGCACAGTATGGGGTTGCATTCTGTAAACACAAAGGAAAGGGGCATCGAAAACTTTTGCACCAAACATTAATTACAGTCCTGGATTAATCAAGGCCGACATTGTATTGTAGCCAGAGACAGCCCTTCCAGCCACAGGGGCAGTGGTGCAAGATGTCTGGAGTCGAGAGAATAACAAAGTGTTAACTATTACAGCCATGGCTTTGAGGCAGAACCACAAATTCTAAAAAATATTTATGATAATGGACGCCATCACTAGACACACTTATAGAAATATATATGTGTTAATCATCTATTATAAACGTGATCTTTACTTTCAGTGATTGGTTATTGGACATTCTGTCAAGTCTAGATATGGCTTCCAGGTATATCAATTCTAGCGATATGTAAAGGGAGCAGATATTACTCCTGGCCATGGCTACACTAGACAAGGCTATCACCTGTTGCCACAAGTGGAAAAAGCACACTCTATGCAGAGACAGCAATTAGTGGGCTGCTTTGGCTTGGTACACCACTTGTAGGTGGGATGGGTTAGTATTGGTTCATCGTTTCAGTAGAACACGATTGTCATGGCCATTAAAATAATCCCAGTGGGATAAGAAAAGGTTTGCCAGGTGAAAGTAGCACCGGTGAGTTAGCTCCACAACCCTACTATAATGCTGTTAGCAGACAGGCCATCCATTCAGTCACTTAAGTTGGTCTTTTGGCAAGTAAGTCACCCTCTTTAGTATTTCTGCCACGTTTTACTTAGGTATGGGAGAGGAGGGGAGTTTATTGAAATGTTCATCCAATAGTCATGATATATGGGATGGGACAAAAGGAGCAGGCAGCTAAGTCATCTTGAATTGGGGGAATGAGAAATTGGCGGGAATGTAAAATCAATGTGAGCATAGTCTGCTAAGCTGCCTCCCTCCTCACTAAGGGGCCAGGAAAGGAATCACTTACTGCATGTCATTTCGGTGCAGCAGGGGTTATCTGGCACTGGGGCCTCAACAAGCTCAAAGCCTTCCTTGTCACATGCTGGTGGAGTGGACTCTTGACACTCGATTTCCTCACACTGGACTGAAATGGTATTGATGTCGCAGGAGCATTTCTGGCAGTTGCTTGTCCATGACTCTCCCGGCTGGACCACAGGGTAAAACAACAGGGGGTTAAAACAACCTTTGAGGCGATCGCACTCTGGAATATCAAGTAAAGAATACCATGGCACTCTGATACCAGAGACAAAGTGTCGAGGATCAAACTGCCAAAAAGTAAGTGCATACAGGGAAGTATAGATGAACTATTGTTAACCTCACATCTATGTATACCTTAGAGCTATATATATCGTGACGGTCTATATATGTGGAGTTAGGTAAAGAAAATCTATACATACTTATCTTTTGCTATTTTAGTCCTTGGTATTTTGTCCATTATATTAGGATGTCACAATATTTTGTATCTGAACCGGAATATACACTGGTTAAGCAATTGCGACAGTACCTCCAGGCTAAGGAGCACTATTAAAGGTATCTAAGATGGCAGAACTTCCCCACGCAAGTCTCCTCCACCCCACCCCACTCATGAGAAATGTAATATTGAATATCCTTTACAAGTGATTGTACCTCGCTGCTGTGCAGAAAGGTCCCAGGTACAGCGCTTAACGGCAGATGGGCATTATTTCTGTATGGTAAGGTATTGTATACCATTATGAGTTACTTCACTGTGAACCCCTAACAGAACCCTGAACAAAGCCGTAATCAGTAATGTACAATGGTGGACTCACCATTCTAGGATTTCCGTCAGGTCCCACGCAGCCTGAATAAAGAAAGGACAGGCTTTTACTTGAAGTTAAGGACACATTCCACATGAAGGTCTTTAGAATTATAGCTACGTTTTTCACAGCCAACTACTGTCTAACAAGAACCACAGTTTATAGACGAAACCAAGTCAAGGGAAACCAGGTTGGAAATTCTGACAAACAGTGCAACAAAGGAGCGGAAAGGGTGAGCAGCCCGTTCAACCAGTTCTCTTTAGAGGGGAATGGTTCTGTGGAAAGAACCTCAGCAGGATGCATGTAGGAAAGGATGAGATAGCTCTTGCGGGTACATTCTGGATACCAAGCATCAGTGGATTTGTTCCTCACAGCGTGGGTAGGGCCTATGTTTTGTTCCCTCAGGAGACTATCCATTAACAGCACAACCATCACCAGTGGGAAGTTGCTGAGGCAGTTGGCAGAGACACTGACTGCAAAACTCGATTTTAGGAAGCACAGTTCTCTTAAGATAAAACCCAACTCCTCCATCGTGCAGCAAGGGACCACTGCCATCACCATACTTTACTTTATAATGTGCATTTGTCCTAACACAATAGAAGTTACTAGTGTTTATCTATTGAATTCTAAAAGAGCCAAAAGGCAGTGACAGAGCACAGCCATGGTCTGACTCACTGACACAGAAGCAGGGAGTACGTACTCTACTGTGTAAGCCAACAGTGGCTTGACCACTCACTGCATCAAACATTTGGAGCTGGAGGGATTTTCTAAATTTCTTAGCTATGTACTACAAAATGCAGTTTCCTGACATTTTGTTTGCTCGTTCTCTCAATTATCATAGAAGTAATCTATTCCCAATGCTGTGGATGTCTCAGCGCACCCAGACAAGTAGTGGATGGGGTACCTCTGCCAATGCCCATGCATCCTTTAAATTTTCACATCAAAGGGTGTCTTTGTAGGAAACTACTTAACCTGGTGCTTGGCCCAAAAAAGAGGGAAAGTGGAAGGCACAAGACCCTACCTTCCGAACTTTACACAAGCATTGGTTCACTATTATATCTAGATTTTACATGATTCGTTGGCTGCTCATTGTCAGCAGAATGGTTTTGTTAGGCTTCAGGTGTACAAAGCTGAAAATTAGGGAGAGCGCGAGGCGCACCTTGTCTCTGCTTGGGTTTTGGCAGCACTTACTTTGACATTCGTACTGGAAGCAACAGCCTTTCTCGTCATAGACGTCTTTGGGAGCTAATCCACCCTCACATGTAATCTCCTTGACGGGTGGGCATTCAACATGCTGCAGGGTTATGTTCCCGCCAAGTTCGCAGGTTGCGTTAGTGCATTTATTAATTTCCCATGTTTCACCAATCTGTAACAAAAAAGTGGTTTAAGTCTTTGAGGTAGAGACGCCCAAATATACGTCATTCTTTTTTACCGAAGATTGAGTACTACTGTCATCACGTCATATCAATTGCCCGGACAACGATGTCAGCATTTTTTATTTTACTCACTGGGTAGGGCATGACAGTGTCTTCATCACACTGAAGTTTGATAAATACCTTTAACAAGGAGTTCCAGCATATAAAGGCACACATTTCAGAGAGCAAGCTCACATTATCTTCCCTTTACAACTCCATCCATTCAGAATTGTGAGACCAGAATTTGTAAGATATTATTCTATTCACCTTGAGAGTAAATAAACAAGGAGATCTGACCGAATAATAAACCCAAAAAAGCTCACTTGCAGGAATTGGCTGCCTGGTATATCAATTTACCTCTCTGTAGGGTTCTACACTTTCACAGCCCTCGGAGACAGTGGTGTCCGGACGTTTGTGAGTGGTTGGCAGCGATCCTGAGGTTGAAGGTGTAGTGGTGGCGCCAGGGCTTTCCATTGTGCTTGGGGTGGTTGCTTCAGTTGTACCTTCTGGAGTAACTGGTGTCACAGTAGTGATTGGCGAAGTGACTTGTGGCGGAGGGGTACCAGTGGTTATGCAAGGACCCTTGGACCTCACAGGTGTGCAGTCGGCACCACAAATGGCAAAGTACAAGCAGCCTTCATTATCTGTTGTATTGTAGATGACGCCACCTGAATGATACAAGAAGCACAATTGCTAGTGAGTGATAAAGTGACAACACTAGAAAATGAACAAGCGAAATAGTTCTTCTTTTGATGGTAAGAGCTGTATCACCAACAGTAAGGAAACCCCTGCTATTTACAAACCCTCTCATTTACAATCTCTGGCATTAGATTTAAATGTCTTTGCCTTACCAATATGAGTTTTTACACCTTCTAATGTTAATCAGAATGCCCAATTTCCTTCCTGAAATCTCTATTGACCTAAACATTTTTGCAGTCACTACACTGACCTAATCATTGAATCGCAGCAAAAATATATATTTACTATTTTTAACTCCTGGTATACTTACTTATACTTTCACTCCAATTTAGTAAGTCTATATAGTTGACGTAATGTCATGTGATATAAAGCGTGAACTATAGTGACTCTCTTCTGGAGACAGGCACTCTTTTAAGCAAAACAGATCATGCCCCTTAAAACATTAGGTTCCATTAGAGCATTGTAGCCCCCAATGCCTGTCATGTAGGTGTTGCCTCTGCTGCTAAAATCTAATTTAACTAGTTTGACTGAACTGATGGTAGTCTTTAACAATATGACGTTAAATAGTTTGGGGGCGCACTCCTGGTTCCTCCAGCTATTTGTGTTTATACGACCTGACACTCTCTACTTAATGGTGCTGTAACGCTGCATGTGCTAGTCTTCAACAATAGCCACATTTTGACACGCACCCTTCTCCCAAATCTTATGAGTCTACCAGAGATCACATATGTAAGGCAAATTGACCCCTTATGGAACTGCTGTTTCTTTATCATGCTGATATTTTGTAAGCTGAGATGACTTTGCCCTTGATTGCTTTCATTACTGATGGCTGTAAAGTTTTCAAATCTGTTGGATTTGCATCTTAAGAGAATGGTTAGAGGCCAGCAGTGGAGAGACTCTGGTGGCAAGGTATGTTTTCCGATCCCCTTCTTATCTTCACTTCTTTTGGATCAATGGCTCACAATCATTGGAGATCACCCTTCAAAATGACAGCCCAGTTTAGAATCAGGTGGTAATGGGAAATCTGGTCAATCCCAGAAGAAGTTCTAAACTCAGAGAAGCGTCCACAATAGAATTTTTTACCACCTAATGGTTTGTATGGTGGGCATAATTCCAAAAGAGGATTCTCTTTATCAAGCGTGTTTATCACTTCTTTCAGAAATTAGAGGATAGTCCACCAATGTAAATAAGGCACTACATGTAGAGAGGAGTGCTGAATCCTCGGTTGTGAGTCAGAAGTTGGGGTATGCAAAGTTTTTATTACATTAGCAAAGTCTTATATATCCTGATCATTGAGCTATACTTAGTTCGCAAAATTTCACACTTCTATGTCTGCACCGTAGGATTGTTATTCTGCGGAAACATACACTTTTTCCTTGGAAGTGCCGGTTGGCACTGAAAATGGTGGTGCCATTTTGTCACGAATTTACAGTAAAACCATTTTTCTACCCAGCTTTCAAACTGGAATGGATATTGGAAATGGTTTAATTGTTTTTTCACAAGTTTATAGGGTACTATTTTCATGTTGAATCCCACTTGCATACAGCTTTGCAATCTACATTTAGTAATTGTATAATTTGTGAAAAATACATGCAGATCACTGGAGTAAAACTTTGGGTTTTTAAACACCACTAGCCATAAGACATGTTACATCTTCTTCCACTAAACCACATTTTAGGATAAGATATCCTTTTTAGAACAGGCACTAGAGTGATTTTTCTTTCAAAATGGTAAATCAATTCCTGTCTCAAAACTTCACAGACCTTTTTGTTTGAAAAGGCGTAACCCAATATAATTGCTACTGTAGACTTTCATCATCCAATCAGGATCCATCATTGTTAGAGCAATTTAATGCGGTGACTCTCCTTGAAACAAAAAACCTAATATTGATTAAATGCACAAATATTATAGGAATTGCTGCCTTAAAATACAATTGCTAAGCATGTGTTTTTACTTTTTGTTATCTCATTAACATGAAGGAATCTTCACTCACCAGGAGGAATCAGATTCTCGCCAACTTTGCAGTGGCAGGTAGTTGTAACAGAAGTAGTTGTTGACGTGGACGTTTCTGTGGTGGGGGTTGGAGAGGAAGGTGTGCGAATAGAGGTGGTAGGCGTTGCTGTAGATTCCAGAGATGTGACAGGAGATTTTGTGGTGGTCTGTGCTGTACTTCTCTCCGTAGCTGTGGAAGGAGTAGTAGTTGATTGTGTAACAATTGATATTGTTTCCTCTGTTGATGGCATTGTGCTACTGATGGTAGTTGTGGGTGTTGTGCCAATGGGCGTTGATGGTGCTCCTGTAGCACCAGTTGTTGCTGTGGCTGTTTCTGTGACTGCTGATGTTGGTGGGGCAGTTGGTTCTGTGGTTGTGGTCGCAGTTGTTGTTGCACAGTGTGTGGAATCACAGCATAGAACTCTCATCTTATAGTTATAACACTTCTTCACATCCTCCTCTCCAGTCTGGTCAGCATTATTACACACCAGCCCGGTTGTTACATTACACTTTACAATTTGCCCAATTTCAGCAATGTCCTTTTCGGGAAAGTTTACAGCCAGACACTCAATATCACTTATTTTCTCTGATTTTGCACAAATAGTTTTTCCGGATGCTATTATATTTTCAAACTTTTCACTGTCACCATCATCAGGTTCTGAGGATGGCTCCTTATCATCATACCAATCAGACCATTTACAAAGTGGTTCACAAGCAGTTACCGATGGGGAAGTAGTTTCTGTGACAGCAGCTAATGAAGGTGTAGTGGTAGATACAGTGGTGGTTTCAGACGTAGTAGATCCTAAAGTGGTTGTCCATGTAACAATTGTGGTACCAATGGTTGTGCTAGGTTCTGTACCAGGTGTCAATGAGGACCCTGTGCTACCAGTGGTCGTGGTTGGCTTTGTAGTAGGTGTTAATGGTGACCCCGTAGTACCAGAGGTTGTGGGTGGTTCTGTACCAGGTTTAGATTCTGTCCCTGTACTACCAGTGGTCATAGATGTTTCCGTTCCAGGTGTTGATGGTGTCTTTGTAGTGTCAGTGGTCGTGGTTGGTTCTGTGCCAGGTGTTGATGGTGTCTCTGTAGTGCCAGTGGTTGTCTCTGTACCATGTGTTAATTGTGTTTCAGTGGTGCCAGTGGGTGTGGTTGTTTCTGTGCCAGATGTTGATGGTGTCCCTGGAGTGGCAGTGGTTGTAGTTGGTTCTCTGCCTGGTGTTAGAGTCCCTGTGGTACCAATGGTCGTGGTTGATTCAGTGCCAGATGTAGATGGTGTTCCTATGGTACCAGTGGTTGTGGTTGGTTCTGTGCCAGATGTTGATGGTGTCCCTGGAGTGCCAGTGGTTGTAGTTGGTTCTGTGCCTGGTGTCGATGGTGTCCCTGTAGTGCCAGTGGTCGTGGTTGTTTCTGTACCTGGTGTTGATGGTGTTCCTGTGGTACCAGTGGTTGTGGTTGGTTCTGTGCCAGGTGTTGATAGTGTTCCTGTTGTACCAGTGCTTGTGGTTGCTTCAGTGCCTGGTGTCAATGGTGATCCTGTGGTACCAGTGGTTGTGGTTGGTTCTTTGCCAGGTGTCGATGTTGTTCCTGTTGTACCTGTGGTTGTAGTGGGTTCTGTGCCTGAAGTTGATGGAGCCCCTGTAGTACCAATGGCTGTGGTAGATTCAGTCCCCGGTGTCAATGGTGTTCCTGTGGTACCAGTTGTTGTGGTTGTTTCTGTGCCAAGTGTTGATGGTGTTCCTGTTGTACCAGTGGTTGTAGTGGGTTCTGTGCCTGAAGTTGGCAGAGCCCCTGTAGTACCAATGGTCATGGTTAATTCAGTCCCCGGTGTCGATGGTGTTCCTGTGGTACCAGTGGTTGTAGTGGATTCTGTGCCTGAAGTTGACGGAGCCTCTGTAGTACCAATGGTCGTGGTTGACTCAGTCCCCGGTGTTGGTGGGGTTCCTGTAGTACCAGTGGTTGTTGTTGGTTCTCTGACAGATGTTGTTGATGTCTCTGTTTTACCAGTTGTTGTAGTGTGTTCTGTGCCAGGTGTTGATGGTGTCTCTCTAGTGCCAGTGGTTGGTTCTGTGCCAGGTGTCGATGATGTGCCAGTGGTACCAGTGGGCGTGGTTGACTCTGTGCCCGGGATCCGTGGTGTCCCTGTTGTACCAGTGGTTGTAGTGGGTTCTGTGCCTGGTGTTGGAGTCCCTGTGGTACCAATGGTTGTGGTTGATTCAGTGCCAGGTGTGGATGGTGTTCCTGTGGTACCAGTGTTTGTGGTTGGTTCTGTGCCAGATGTTGATGGTGTCCCCGGAGCGCCGGTGCTTGTAGTTGGCTCTGTGCCTGGTGTCGATGGTGTCCTTGTAGTGCCAGTGGTCGTGGTTGGTTCTGTACCTGGTGTTGATGGTGTTCCTGTGGTACCAGTGGTTTTGTTTGGTTCTGTGCCAGGTGTTGATGGTGTTCCTGTTGTATCAATGGTTGTGGTAGATTCAGTCCCCGGTGTCGATGGTGTGCCTGTGGTACCAGTGGTTGTGGTTGGTTCTGTGCCAGGTGTCGATGGTGTTCCTGTTGACCCAGTGGTTGTAGTGGATTCTGTGCCTGAAGTTGGCGGAGACCCTGTAGTACCAATGGTTGTGGTTGATTCAGTCCCCGGTGTTGATGGTGCTCCAGTGGTGCCAGTGGTTGTGGTTAGTTCTGTGACAGATGTTGTTGGTGTCTCTATTTTACCAGTGGTTGTAGTGTATCCTGTGCCTGAAGTTGGCAGAGCTCCTGTAGTACCAACGGTCGTGGTTGATTCAGTCCCCGGTGTCGATGGTGTTCCTGTGGTACCAGTGGTTGTTGTGGGTTCTGTGCCTGAAGTTGACGGAGCCTCTGTAGTACCAATGGTCGTGGTTGACTCAGTCCCCGTTGTTGGTGGGGTTCCTGTAGTACCAGTGGTTGTTGTGGGTTCAGTGCCTGGAGTTGATGGTGCTCCAGTGGTACCAGTGATTGTGGATGGTTCTGTGACAGATGTTGTTGGTGTCTCTGTTTTACCAGTGGTTGTAGTGTGTTCTGTTGCAGGTGTTGATGGTGTCTCTGTAGTGCCAGTGGTTGGTTCTGTGCCAGGTGTCGATGATGTGCCAGTGGTACCAGTGGTCGTGGTTGACTCTGTGCCCGGGATCAATGGTGTCCCTGTTGTACCAGTGGTTGTAGTGGGTTCTGTGCCTGGTGTTGGAGTCCCTGTGGTACCAATGATCGTGGTTGATTCAGTGCCAGGTGTGGATGGTGTTCCTGTGGTACCAGTGGTTGTGGTTGGTTTTGTGCCAGATGTTGATGGTGTCCCTGGAGTGCCGGTGGTTGTAGTTGGTTCTGTGCCTGGTGTCGATGGTGTCCTTGTAGTGCCAGTGGTCGTGGTTGGTTCTGTACCTGGTGTTGATGGTGTTCCTATTGACCCAGTGGTTGTGGTTGGTTCTGTGCCAGAAGTTGATGGTGTCTCGTGAGTGCCAGTGGTTGTAGTTGGTTCTGTGCCTGGTGTCGATGTTGTCCCTGTAGTGGCAGTGGTCGTGGTTGTTTCTGTACCTGGTGTTGATGGTGTTCCTGTGGTACCAGTGGTTGTAGTTGGTTCTGTGCCAGGTGTTGATGGTGTTCCTGTTGTACCAGTGCTTGTGGTTGCTTCAGTGCCTGGTGTCAATGGTGTTCCTGTGGTACCAGTGGTTGTGGTTGGTTCTTTGCCAGGTGTCGATGTTGTTCCTGTTGTACCAGTGGTTGTAGTGGGTTCTGTGCCTGAAGTTGATGGAGCCCCTGTAGTACCAATGGCTGTGGTAGATTCAGTCCCCGGTGTCAATGGTGTTCCAGTGGTACCAGTGGTTGTGGTTGGTTCTGTGCCAAGTGTTGATGGTGTTCCTGTTGTACCAGTGGTTGTAGTGGGTTCTGTGCCTGAAGTTGGCAGAGCCCCTGTAGTACCAATGGCCGTGGTTAATTCAGTCCCCAGTGTCGATGGTGTTCCTGTGGTACCAGTGGTTGTAGTGGATTCTGTGCCTGAAGTTGACGGAGCCTCTGTAGTACCAATGGTCATGGTTGACTCAGTCCCCGATGTTGGTGGGGTTCCTGTAGTACCAGTGGTTGTTGTTGGTTCAGTGCCGTGAGTTGATGGTGCTCCAGTGGTACCAGTGATTGTGGTTGGTTCTGTGACAGATGTTGTTGGTGTCTCTGTTTTACCAGTGGTTGTAGTGTGTTCTGTGCCAGGTGTTGATGGTGTCTCTGTAGTGCCAGTGGTTGGTTCTGTGCCAGGTGTCGATGATGTGCCAGTGGTACCAGTGGGCGTGGTTGACTCTGTGCCCGGGATATGTGGTGTCCCTGTTGTACCAGTGGTTGTAGTGGGTTCTGTGCCTGGTGTTGGAGTCCCTGTGGTACCAATGGTCGTGGTTGATTCAGTGCCAGGTGTGGATGGTGTTCCTGTGGTACCAGTGTTTGTGGTTGGTTCTGTGCCAGATGTTGATGGTGTCCCCGGAGCGCCGGTGCTTGTAGTTGGCTCTGTGCCTGGTGTCGATGGTGTCCTTGTAGTGCCAGTGGTCGTGGTTGGTTCTGTACCTGGTGTTGATGGTGTTCCTGTGGTACCAGTGGTTTTGTTTGGTTCTGTGCCAGGTGTTGATGGTGTTATTGTTGTACCAATGGTTGTGGTAGATTCAGTCCCCGGTGTCGATGGTGTTCCTGTGGTACCAGTGGTTGTGGTTGGTTCTGTGCCAGGTGTCGATGGTGTTCCTGTTGACCCAGTGGTTGTAGTGGGTTCTGTGCCTGAAGTTGGCGGAGACCCTGTAGTACCAATGGTTGTGGTTGATTCAGTCCCCTGTGTTGCTGGTGTTCCTGTGGTACTAGTGGCTGTGGTTGGTTCTGTGCCAGGTGTCGATGGTGTTCCTGTTGTCCCAGTGCTTGTAGTGGGTTCTGTGCCTGAAGTTGATGGAGCCTCTGTAGTACCAATGGTCGTGGCTGACTCTGTCCCCGGTGTTGATGATGCTCCAGTGGTGCCAGTGGTTGTGGTTAGTTCTGTGACAGATGTTGTTGGTGTCTCTGTTTTACCAGTGGTTGTAGTGTATCCTGTGCCTGAAGTTGGCAGAGCCCCTGTAGTACCAATGGTCGAGGTTGATTCAGTCCCCGGTGTCGATGGTGTTCCTGTGGTACCAGTGGTTGTTGTGGATTCTGTGCCTGAAGTTGACGGAGCCTCTGTAGTACCAATGGTCGTGGTTGACTCAGTCCCCGGTGTCGATGGTGTTCCTGTGGTACCAGTGGTTGTTGTGGGTTCTGTGCCTGAAGTTGACGGAGCCTCTGTAGTACCAATGGTCGTGGTTGACTCAGTCCCCGGTGTTGGTGGGGTTCCTGTAGTACCAGTGGTTGTTGTGGGTTCAGTGCCAGGAGTTGATGGTGCTCCAGTGGTACCAGTGATTGTGGTTGGTTCTCTGACAGATGTTGTTGGTGTCTCTGTTTTACCAGTGGTTGTAGTGTGTTCTGTGCCAGGTGTTGATGGTGTCTCTGTAGTGCCAGTGGTTGGTTCTGTGCCCGGGATCAATGGTGTCCCTGTTGTACCAGTGGTTGTAGTGGGTTCTGTGCCTGGTGTTGGAGTCCCTGTGGTACCAATGATCGTGGTTGATTCAGTGGCAGGTGTGGATGGTGTTCCTGTGGTTCCAGTGGTTGTGGTTGGTTCTGTGCCAGATGTTGATGGTGTCCCTGGAGTGCCGGGGGTTGTAGTTGGTTCTGTGCCTGGTGTCGATGGTGTCCTTGTAGTGCCAGTGTTCGTGGTTGGTTCTGTACCTGGTGTTGATGGTGTTCCTGTTGACCCAGTGGTTGTAGTGGGTTCTGTGCCTGATGCTGGCACAGACCCTGTAGTACCAATGGTTGTGGTTGATCCGGTACCCGGTGTTGCTGGTGTTCCTGTGGTACCAGTGACTGTGGTTGGTTCTGTTCCAGGTGTTGATGGTATTCCTGTTGTACCAGTGCTTGTAGTGGGTTCTGTGCCTGAAGTTGGCAGAGCCCCTGTAGTACCAATGGTCGTGGTAGATTCAGTCCCCGGTGTCGATGGTGTTTCTGTGGTACCAGTGGTTGTAGTGGATTCTGTGCCTGAAGTTGCCGGAGCCTCTGTAGAACCAATGGTCGTGGTTGACTCAGTCCCCGGTGTTTGTGGGGTTCCTGTAGTACCAGTGGTTGTTGTGGGTTCAGTGCCGTGAGTTGATGGTGCTCCAGTGGTACCAGTGATTGTGGTTGGTTCTGTGACAGATGTTGTTGGTGTCTCTGTTTTACCAGTGGTTGTAGTGTGTTCTGTGCCAGGTGTTGATGGTGTCTCTGTAGTGCCAGTGGTTGGTTCTGTGCCAGGTGTCGATGATGTGCCAGTGGTACCAGTGGTCGTGGTTGACTCTGTGCCCGGGATCAATGGTGTCCCAGTTGTACCAGTGGTTGTAGTGGGTCCTGTGCCTGGTGTTGGAGTCCCTGTGGTACCAATGGTCGTGGTTGATTCAGTGCCAGGTGTGGATGGTGTTCCTGTGGTACCAGTGGTTGTGGTTGGTTCTGTACCTGGTGTTGATGGTGTTCCTGTTGACCCAGTGGTTGTAGTGGGTTCTGTGCCTGAAGTTGGCGGAGACCCTGTAGTACCAATGGTTGTGGTTGATCCGGTCCCCGGTGTTCCTGGTGTTCCTGTGGTACCAGTGGCTGTGGTTGGTTCTGTGCCAGGTGTTGATGGTGTTCCTGTTGTATCAGTGCTTGTAGTGGGTTCTGTGCCTGAAGTTGACGGAGCCCCTGTAGTACCAATGGTCGTGGCAGACTCTGTCCCCGGTGTTGATGGTGCTCCAGTGGCACCAGTGGTTGTGGTTAGTTCTGTGACAGATGTTGTTGGTGTCTCTGTTTTACCAGTGGTTGTAGTGTATCCTGTGCCAGGTGTTGATGGTATATCTGTAGTGCCAGTGGTCGTGGTTGGTTCTGTGTCAGGTGTCGATGATGTGCCGGTGGTACCAGTGGTCGTGGTTGACTCTGTGCCCGGGATCAATGGTGTCCCTGTTGTACCAGTGGTTGTAGTGGGTTCTGTGCCTGGTGTTGGAGACCCTGTGGTACCAATAGTTGTAGTTGGTTCAGTGCCTGGTGTTGATGGTGTTCCTGTGGTACCAGTGGGTGTGGTTTGTTCTGTGCCAGGTGTTGATGGTGTTCCCGTAGTACCAGTTATTGTAGTGTGTTCTGTGCCAGGTGTTGATGTTGTCTCTGTAGTGCCAGTGGTTGATTCTGTGCCAGCTGTTGATGATGTTCCAGTGTTACCAGTGGTCGTGGTTGGCTCTGTGCCCGGGATCAATGGTGTCCCTGTTGTACCAGTGTTTGTAGTGTGTTCTGTGCCTGGTGTTGGAGTCCCTGTGGTACCAATGGTCGTGGTTGATTCAGTGCCAGGTGCGGATGGTGTTCCTGTGGTACCAGTGGTTGTGGTTGGTTCTGTGCCAGAAGTTGATGGTGTCTCGTGAGTGCCAGTGGTTGTAGTTGGTTCTGTGCCTGGTGTCGATGGTGTTCCTATAGTGCCAATGGTCGTGGTTGTTTCTGTACCTGGTGTTGGTGGTACTTCTGTTGTGCCAGTAGTTGTAGTTGGTTCTGTCCCTGGTGTTGATGGTGCACCTGTTGTACCAATGGTGGTTGTTGGTTCAGTGCCAGGAGTCGGTGGTGTTCCTGTCATACCAGTGGTCATAGGTGGTTCAGTGCCAGGTGTTGATGGTGACCCTGTCACACCAGTGGTTGTTGTTGGTTGTTTTCCTGTTGTTGTTGGTGTCCCTGTAGTGCCAGCGCTTGTAGTGGGTTCAATGCCAGGTGTTGATGGCGTTCCTGTCGTACCTGTAGTTGTTGTGTGTTCTGTGGCAGGTGTTGATGGTGTCTCTTTAGTACCAGTGGTTGTTGTTGGTACAGTGCCAGGTGTTGAGGGTGTCCCAGTTGTGCCGGTGGTAGTTTCTGTAACAGCTGATGTTGATGGGGCCGTTGTTTCTGTGGTTGGCCTCCCTGTTGTGGTTACTGCTGTTGTGGCACAGTGAGTGGTGTCACAGCATAGCACTCTCATCTTATAGTTATAACACTTTGTCACATACATATCTTCAGTCTGGTCAGCATTATTACACACGAGCCCAGTTGTTACATCACACTTTACATTTTGCCCAAGTGCAGCAATGTCTTTTTCGGGAAAGTTTACAGCCCTACACTCTATATTGCTTATTTTCTCTGATTTTGTACAAACTGTCTTTCCTGATGCTATTATATTATCAAACGTTTCACTGTCACCATCATCAGGATCTGAGCAAGGTTCCTTCTCATCAAACCAATCCGACCATTTGCAAATTGGTTCACAGACAGTTGCTGGTGGAGATGTCATTTCTGACACAGTGGTTGTGGAGGGAGTAGTAGTTGATTCTGTGATTGTGTTAGTTTCTGAAGTTGTAAATGGAGGTGTGGCTGTTTCAGTAAAAATTGAGGTTGTACTAGCAGTGGTTGTAGTTGGTTCTGAGCCTGTAGGTGTTGATGGGGCCCCTGTAGGTTCTGTGGTTGGGGTTGGTTCTGTGGCAGAATTGGTAGTTGATGAAGGCGTAGAACCACAAGGCACATAGGAACAACATAAAAAGCTGACCTGGTAATTGTAGCACTTGGGTGCGGGCATCTGATCTTTGTTATTGCACTTAAGTCCAGTGTGAGGGGTGCATTCCACTACTTGACCGACTTCTTCCAAAGAGGAATCTGGAAAATCTGCAGCTCGACAGCGGACTTCTTTTGGCGCTTTACAAACCTTCTCCCCCTTTTCTTCCATTAACTCTAATGTCTCATATTCTCCACCATCAGGTCCTGACCGTGGGTAACTATGATCAAGCCATTCAGTCCAGCTGCACACCTCATGGACACAGACAGAAGGAGTGGGTGGAGCTGTGATGGGCAGAGAAAAGGACAAACAATATTACCTATTATTTTACTCATTGTGAAAAAGAATCACATGTTCTCCTTTATGCCAGTACTTTACATGGTACTGGACAAATAAATGAGAAAACTAGTTGAATCCAACCCTTTGCATGAGTAAGTCAATTGGCATAAAATACTGATAATTAAAAATCTTAATGAAAAGTTCAAGTTGGAATACATTGTAGTGTTGTTTATCCCACTTACTGCAGGATTCAAGTGCAGCTGCAGTACCAAAGTAACTGCATTGCCTCAACTATTCGCAATTTTCCTCAAGTTCTATAGAATAAAAAGCTATCCATCTCCCTCCCGCGCTTAATAGTTGGTGTCTCTGCAGTGACCCACAAATATTGAGTCAGGTAGCTCCAGTAGGCACTATGATTCTGGTACTGATGGTACCTGCTCATAGGAAGTCACACAGCCTTTGCTACCGAATGACTGCCCTCTGATGAAAAGGGGGAATCTTGAAACCAAACAGCGCCTGCAATGCTAAAGTAAGCAAGAGAATTACATCTTAAGGTTTGCTGGTGCCAAAGCAGGAAATTACTCAGAAATAACAGTATCTGTGCCAAACCACTGCCCTGAACAACACCTCCATAGGGCCATCCAGCTCTATTACTGGTCCTACCCACTGATCCCACCAATGACTAAAGGAAATCTAAATACCCTGACCACAGGAGCAAGTTTATCAGAGAGAACACAAACAACCTACCCCTGGTGTGAGAGGAAGTGGCCACGCCAGTGGTGAAGGTGAAGGCTGTGGTGGGTGCTGCGGTTGAGCATTCTGTAATATGACGGTTGATTGTGCCATTGGCTGCACAGGTTGCTACAAAGCAGCCTCCCAGGTTATCTCCTGTTCGGTAGATTTCTTCCCCATACTTGTAATTCTTGCCATCGTAAGAACAGAAACAAGCTGAAAAACCAAGCATGTAGTCAGACAATATTCACGTTTCTAGGAAGTCCAGTGCTGTAGCAAAAAATAACTGTACTGCGCATGCGACCCTTGACTTCTTACCTGTAAGGTCGTAGTTGCATTTCATGTCATTGCCAATGCAGGTGCTAGTTGGAGAGAAGGTAGACTTGAGTTACCAGCCTCACAAATGTTCATGCTTTGTTACTTTTAAAGCAAAAAATGTAATTTTGTTGCTAGCAGCCACACACGCAAACGTATACACATTTTAATCAAACAAGTAAACATGCAGAGGTATTATTTTCCCTCCATCTCAGAATTCAAGCATAGGTCCCAGAGACCCAGCTAGAGGGCTATCACTAGGCAGGAAAACCAAAAATGATGATTGTTAGAAATGGGGGTCTCTAGTTGGCAATGGCTGGCCACTGTCCAAGTAGGGACCCTTCTTCCTAAGTCAGAGTAAGCGGGCTACACCCTTCGATAACCCCTGCTCAACCCTGTGGTAACGTAGCACGAGCAGCTAGGCTTATCTCAGAGGCAATGTGTGAAGCATTTATGACCATACACAGTAACACAGTGAGAACACTACAAAGGGACACCACACAAGTAGTTATAAAAAATAAGTATCTTTATATATATAGATTTAACACAAGACCAATAACAGGAAAAAGCCACAATACTGAAAAATAGGATTAACCCCTTCGCTGCGGTGGGAATTCCGCAGCAGCGCTGGGGGGTGCGGGGGGGCAGCGCGGTGGCACTGTGCTCATGACGGAGCCACTCCGTCATGAGCCACGGTTGAGCTGTGCTCATGACGGAGCGGTTCCGTCATGACTCCGCCCAGTTGCGTTGTCCCCCCGCACAGGCGGGGAAACAGCGCCGCATGGGCGGAGCGGCCGCCAACGGTCGTGGCATGACGGAACCGCTCCGTCATGAGCACACGGCAACCGTGGCTCATGACGGAGCGGTTCCGTCATGAGCGGGGAAGGGGTTAATCTTGAAATGCTGTAAAAATAGTTCAAAGTGTGCAAAGAGGAGTTCAGTTTAAAGCAGTGGTCTCTGCGACCCTTTTACACACAAAATACCTGGGTTCTGTAGCAAAGCAACAAAAATGTCACTAAGGGGTTGTAGCGATGATTTTCCTCACACGTGACCAGCGATGCGTTGAATCCTTGCCGCAAGGTAGGATGATGCGCTGATCTGTGTGCAGGACAAAGCGACAAACTTCTCCACGCTAAGCCGGCGATGCGTTGAAATCCTTGCTGTGAAGGGAGGATGATGCGCGGAGCCTGTTGCGTGTGCGATCTTGTTGCAATGAAAAGAAATGGCACCCCGCGAGGGAGCGGCGACCCTGATACGATGCGATGAAAATGGCGAACACTCGGTGACCACGCTGCGATGTCGTAAAGCTATGAACTCGATGCGATGATCTTTGGTTAGCGAGCACTTGGAGGCCCGCAAACATGCAATGCGATAATCTTCGGTTTAGCGAGCATTTGGCAGCCCGCAAACGTGTGATGCGATAATCTCCGGTAGTGAGCACTCAGCGGCAGCAGCGCAATGATTTTCCTTACGCTCTTCAGCTGCGGCGGCTCGCAAATGGGCGTTAGCGACGATTTTCAGCACTCTCTTCTCGGTAGTAGAACTAGAGGCCCTGGAACTCACAGGAGCCTCACCTGCAGATCGAAATCTTCGCTGGGAGGAAACAGGAGGCTGGTGGTGGAGTCTGATGTGCCTGAGACTCCAGCAGGAGGCTAGCTCTCTTCTAGCCCAGGGTGATTGCTGTAGCAAGATAAAATAAAAGTTCCTTTAAAGTCCTTTTCCTCTTCTTCCAAGTCTAGTACTAACCACTGCAGGCCAGTCCAAGAAACAGCACACAAGCACAAAGACAGTCCTCTCCTGCAGATTCCTTTGGTTATATGGAGAGAGGTTCTTCTTGTTGTCCAGGAGCAATAGAAATTGTAGGGGTTTCAGCACAGATATTTATACCCCAAAAGGCTTTGTTCTCAGAAGCTACAAGCCACTGAACCCAGCCAGAACCAGTTCTGCCCAGTCCTGGATCACTTTGTTTACCAGGCTACATCCTTCCTTTCAGAGTGCAGGGCAGAGACATCAGACGCACCACAGGAGGTGGAGCCAGCATTGTGGAGGAAAGGCACAGCCCTATTCAGGTGCCAGGTTCAACTCCTCCCACCCATCTAGATGCAGATCTCTCTATTCACCACTGGGACACCTCACCCTGTCTCCTGGAATTCCCCAGCCCTCTCACTCCAAAACCAGACAGCCAATACACATAACAGCAGAGCACACTGGAAGACTTAGGCAAGAAAAGACCTACTTTCTAAAAGTGGTATTTTCAAACACAGAATATAAAAATAAACTCCACTAAAAGATGTATTTTAATATTCTGAGCTCAGGCATACTACCATGTTCTTTGGGTCAGTTAGGACTATAGAATGTAATAGTCAAACTGCCCATTCTGGCCTATGGAGAACAGGTAGCCTTACAGTAGTGAAACTAAATTGGGTGTAATTCACTACCAGGACATGCTACACACAGCAGGGCATGTCCTATCTTACACATACAATGCACCCTACCATAGGGGTGACTCACATAATGCCAAGGGAAGGTTCAGGGGCTGGGAAGTGGGTGCACTTCACAGCCAAGATGGCAGTTCTGGACTGCACACATACTCTGCAGTGGCAGTTCTGAGACACACTTTACAAGCTGCTTCTGTGGGTGGCGCAAACCAGCGCTGCAGGCCCACCAGCAGCATTTGGTTTACCAGCCCTGGGCACACACATGCCATGCTACTTGGGATTAACAGGCAAACCAAATAAGCCAATCATGGATATATCAATTTACATGTCATATTTACCAAGGGAGAGCAAATGCACTTTAGCACTGATCAGCAGTGGTAAAGTACTCAGAGTCATAAAGCCAACAAAAACAGGTTAGAACAAATCCAGGAGAAAGGCAAAAAGCTTAGGGATGACCCTGCAAAAAGGGCCATTTCCAAAAATGATGATTACCCACAAGGAAATAAAAGAAGCCATCAACTACTTATCCAGGAGGTCACATACAATATCATTGCCCTGTCACTCATTCTTCCTTACCAAGACATGCAGTTCTCCACACTGGGGATCTTGGACCCAGGTCTGTAGAGGTTGCCATGATTGTCATAGCAACCACAGTTAGCAGTGCAGGCCATGTTCTGCTCATCGAAGTAGGGTCGGTCCTCTGGGCAGCTGGGGTAGCAACCTAAAGATTTTCAGAAGACAACAGATTAAAAGAATGAAAACACAAGGGAACGGTGAGATGGAAAAAACATAGCTTTCAATTTTTTTCAAAACCCACAGAGTAGAGCTGGCAGGGAGGATGGCCTTGATACTGCAATGTTGTCTCATTTTTGAAAGGTTGTTATTGGAGGAACTGACATTTTAGCCATCTTTTTTGCTCCTTGCTTATAAGCATCCCTGGCGGTATAAATCAGACTTGAACTGGCATCTGGATACATGAGAGATTTAAAAACAATTTGGTACCTCAAAGAAGAGCTAAGAACGGACATAAATGTGCCATGGTAACCGGCTGAAGCTATCATGGTGGAACTCCAAATACCTTTCCCCCATGATCAACAATATTTAGACTTTAGAATGGTTGGAGAGAACGAATATTGTGGCAGACAGATCTAAGGATAAAAGCTCTACCTGCCCACAGATTTCCCCTGTCAATATGTTGGGCCTCCACACACCCTAGTCTCTGTTCTGGAGTCCGAACATTGCAGGGCTCTTAGCTTTGAACCCCAGCACAAGCCTAGTTTGGGAAGACAACTTACAAACTTCTCTCCTTTGCATCCTGACTACATCTCTACTGTCCAGTATGGACTGTTTCAAATGATCATAACTGCTGAAAACAGAGCAGAATATGGACAAAGTCTGGTTTGTTTCTCCCATACCTTCCAAGCCTGGCAACTCATAAAGGCATTTTCCACCAGGGTTGGCGCAGGTCTTCATGCATGGGGCACCGCACGGTTTGTAGTGCCACTCACAGTCCCCATCCGGGTTGTAGAAGTCACAGAACAGAGCTGCAGAGAGAAAGACAATAGAGCACCTCTTGTCTTGTATGTATTTTGCTATTTCAACAATGTTTTTGAGCTGTATATGGCAAGATACATGCAACTTGATGCCGTTGCGAGGGCACAGACTAGCAAAGGCCTGACAGGCACAATGTACACGAGGGAGCAGGGTGAATGTTTTAGCAAGTTCGGCATCCATAGTTCGCCTGATTTTGTCTTACAGTATCTCCTTGCATTAGCAGATCCCATCTGAACATCTTCCTTCGTACATTCTCCATTGCTATATGCAAATGTGACCCAATTCATGTCTGGTTACTGAGGGATAAGCTACCTGGTTAACACTAGTTGGTGCTAAGACTTAGATCCTTGGCTGGGGATCTCTAGAAGTGCCTGGCTGGCGTTTCCCTGGAAGCAAACTTTAAAGACTTCACCAAAAATACTCAAAATGGATTTATAATCTGAGTATTCTAGTAACCAAGGGGTTGAGTTAGAGTTTTCCAAACAGGGTGCTCGCGATATAGTTCCCTGTCTGTCAAACTGATGGCCCCCCACCCTTTTTAGGTAAAACCGGGCAGGGAAGGACAGAAATTAACAAAAGATGAACCCCACATCGAGAGAAAAAGGCCGGGTGTGCAGGTTATTAGTTTTTGTGTTTTTCAATAACAAACAATGGGATTTTTTTTTGTTAAAGTTTTGTAGACTGCTGTAAAAACCAACAGCAGCTATCCACCAAACCTTTTGTACCTTAACAGCAACTGCCATAACAGCAGTTCCTGTCAAGGTGCAGGGATCACCAGTGGACCAGTGGTTAGCTCTAAATGTGGCGGGCGGCAGTCCATTAGGGTGGCAAACATAAAGTCCTCCATCACCCTGAAGGACAGAGTCTAGATCAGGCTCATAGTCATATTACTTATCACTTAGCTTGATCACTCTACTATACCAGCTTCGAGTTGGAATGAAGAATATTTTTTGAAACATAATACTTTGATAAGAAACCTACTACATTGAATTCTCAAAAAGTAAAACTTTCCATTATCATTAGATGGACATTATTAAATAAGTTTTACAACAATTTGTTTAAAAAAATATGGGTACCAGCCACCTTGCCTCAAACTCATCCTAAACCATAATCTATTCCAAATCCTAATGTAATTATTAACCTAATCTTTATATTAAACCTAATGTGTCCCTTAACCTAACCACTGCTCTATGCCCCCTCCCACATTAACTCAAGCCCTGTCCTTTATTGTAGCTCTTAACTTTTTTTACTCTCAGATGCTTTTACCTATATACCATATTCATATTTAACTGTTACTTGAAAAATTTACATCTTTTCTTTCTTATTTTCGTTAGTGGTCCAAAACTACAATGCACTGTAACTACTTTTCTTCGAAGTGGTTCCCTCATGATGGCGTTTTTACATCATACATTTCATACGGTCAAAATCCCTAATGTCCATCAAATCACTATGTTGAAAAAAGAAAGACAGTAAGGAAATGACCCCTCCAAAACACAACACCAGGGAAGACTGTAAATGAAATATAGGAGAGCACGTTCACACATCCCTGAGGAGTTTGTATTATATACTGGTATGTATGACATTCAAACACCTCTATAAGGCACACAGAGTGCCCTACAGGCAGGTTTTCACCAACTCTGCTTAGATATTATTGCCCTTTGTGAATGTGCATCAAGCAGTGTGTCCCTTTTTTACAGTATTTAAAGAGAAAGCTTAAATGGGATTTTAGGAGCATAATATAACATTACCTGATATGTATCCTGTGTAGTAGACAGATCGATAACTAGACCAACACAGCTGACAGATAGACACACAGACAGATTATCCAATCCCATGACATCAGTAAACCCTGGGTAATTAGGAGTTGGTGGTCCTATTTCATTATTTTACAATCTAAATGTAAAATTCATGTGAACTGTAGAGATCTTGCGCAATGTCTAGTCTCAATTGACACACATGTACATGAAAACTAAAAAAAAAAATTCTTGTTTTTCTGGAAAGTGCCATTGAATGCAACACCTTTTTCTCCAATACATCTTAACATTTCTCTCAATGTAAGCAACATTATCTCTCTCTCTCAATGATTTATGCTGCAACTTCTCTAGCTCTGATGCTTTTCAATTGCATGTTCTGTCCATGTATACGTACGGCATATATTTGGGGTTCTCCAGTGGATGCAAACTCCAACCTCACTGCAGGCCTGAAAGAAACACAAGAACTGGGAATGGGAGGATACAATGCGTACACCCTATCTAAACTTTCTGAGTAGCAGAGAAAGTATAAAACTTCTAAGAAGAGTTGTGCTATGGTATCGCAGATAGTGATAATAGTGTGGTTACAAACACACCAACCTGGTAGGGGAGTCAATGTGTGTTATCAGATCACTAGAAATCCTTCAGCTTGGTGGGGGGTTTCAGTGGTAACGTTTTTATTATACATAAAGGGGGTTGTGACTTGATACGCCAAACAGAATTGTCGCTCAAGAACCGGACAGCGTTACCTGTGAGTGACATGTTGAGAATGCGTCGCTTTTGATGATGCTGCACTGCTTCTGGGACCAAGCTTTTCTGTACGGGTTGGCAGTACAAGCGTCCTTGGCTTCCAAGGCATCTGGGCAGGTGGGATTGGCTTTCCAGCTGTTCCCGAATTCAAGTACATCGCCAACCACAGACTGGCTTCTGGTGGTGAAGTCATTGATACCATTCGAATCAAAGTTGCCACAGAGACCACAAACCATGCCCTGTGTAAAGAGCCAAACAAGTGTAGGTTAATAGTTTTTCATCACAATCATTAACAAATCAAAGAAAAAAAGGCTTGCAGGGTGTTCTATGCCATACCCATGCCAATGCTCCAAGGCACAACATTGCAGTCACAGAGACTGTTGCTTTTTCGTGGGGGAAGGGAAGTTGGAAAAAACATTTAACCTAAACCCTTGGAGGTATGCTACTGAAGGGATTATTGTATCCTCTGAACACATGTAGTGTCCTTTGATTAACTCCGCACCTTAAATTTTGAACTGAGCTTGATGAATATGCTGGTCTTCTTGTCCCACATGAGGGCCATTCCATGCTTTGTCTCAATCACCATGTAGATGCCTGTGGAGCGGACGTTGTAAGGCATCTCCACCGTGCTGTCCCTTTGCACCACATCGATGTGTTCCTCATGCAGGATCAGTTCATTGCCCTGGAAAAGACACAGGCTCAATTAGGTGGTAGACAAGTCAACAAACAATCTCAGTTTGCAGTGACGACCAATGAGTGTGTGGCTTTAGCAGTAAACTACTCCATGTCTTTATAAACTTTCTAAATGATCTTTACTTGTAAAAGTAAATCAAATTGTTCATGTGTTTCACCTGTTAACATATGCAATAGTGTGGAGTATGCTGTTGGACTTAAGCTATTTGCCAGAATGCACGTTTGACTCATCTATATCTATCCAATGAACAATCAGAGTCCTTGAATGACTATTAATGGAGGATGTCAATTTTCAGTGCATGAAATGTGGCACTCCATTCGTGCCCAAATGAGAAAGTGCATGAGAGCTGGCAGTGTTGTTTTCAATTTCCGTGCCCAATCAAGGTTCTGTATCTCATTTCTATGGCTGAGAGGGGGAGCTCAGTCTTCAGGCTCAGCCTCAATAATGTCCATTGTGCTCTCTAAGCAGTGAGAAAGATCCTCAGATTTAATGGCTGTTCACACCTCGGCCTCCACGCTAAAACATACGGAAGGGTGTCAGTACTTAAAGGATTGAGGGTGGCTTGCGGAAATGTGGACAAGGGCAGAGGGCAGCTGTGCTGACGTTACTGAAGCATTATGCAAAGATCCCTGGTCTTCCAACAGATGGGAATTGCTGTAAATCCAAGAGGCTGAGCAACAAACCATGGTGCACTCAACGTCATGATCAGTCATATTCTTAACAGAGGCATCATTGAAGAAACTCTTTCCTAGACAGAACACATGTGGGTTCATCAATTCATTCAGAGCAATTGCAACTCTTTGAAGCAACAGGGAACAGATACTTTTCACATCTTCAGGTACACAATTTAATCAAGTGAGTATTTATTGTGGTGATGCTAGACCGATATGTGGCTTTCGTTTCCAGCTAGAGCTCCATCCGACATCCAGACATTTCCATTCATACGCAGTACGCGCTACTCACCCCGAGGAAGAGCCGAATGGATTTGGAGCAGGTGGTGCCAGTAGTGCCGCAGGGGATGTTCTCGGTGATCACTCGGAAGGTGCCAGCAGTGCTGTTGCCACAGTAGTCCTGAGGAGAAGGATATTGGTATTAATTTGCAATGATCCTCAGCAGGTTGCAGGCTGCGAGAAAGGGCCTTATTAGAATACTCCATAAATACCTGAGCCAGGGTGTATTGACAGTCCCCGTTGAAGCTGAAGCGCTTGCTGTCGAACGTGATGTAATGTCCATCGCCGTACACAGTGCAGGTGCCGAAGCAAGGTTTGTCAGTGCATTGCCACTTCCGGTTCTTGCAGGTGCTGTGAGCAAGAAATCCTCTCATCAATCAATGAAGCAGTGCAGTCGAACAAGTGCACCCTTCTCATGCCCGCAAAACACATTCCATACCCCATGCTTTAGCGCTCTTGGACGCAGCTTGAAATGCAGGGAGATATTTACAAGAAAATGTCAGAGCGTGATGTAATGCCAAATTTGGCAATGCCGCATTCAGACATTTTCAAAAAGCAGGGATGCGCCGTATTTACAAAAAACGGTGCACCCCTGCGTTTCACCTAGCGCTGGCACTAAAAAAGCTGCCTAGCTCACATAATCACATAAACACCCTGCACATAAACAATCTTTAAAGGTGATTTGCCATTTCTATGTGTGCTACAGAGAACAGAACACATTGAAAGAGCAAAATATGAGGAGAAATTATTCATTTCTCTTCATATCGCCATCCTAAGACCAGGTTTTACCTGGCCTAAGTTTTTGGTGCTTCCACATCGTTGTAAATATGGAGCGGCGTCAAGAAGCAATGGGTGTTGCAGTGGAATACCCACTGCAACACCCATCGCCTGCCCCTTTGCAGCAGCGGACTACTGCGGAAAGGGGCATATGTACAAGGTGGCATTAAGCCGTGTTCAGTGGCTTAATGCCACCTTGTAAATATGGGGTATGGAGAAAAGCCACCGGAGCGTCAAAAAAAGTGATGCTCCAGCGGCATTAGGGGCTTGTAAATATGCCCCTCAGAGTTACTTTCTAGATTCAGAAGATTGAAACACCTGCCATAAGGTAACTAGTCTCTTTAGTTCAAAATACTCTTTCAAATGTATCAAACACTGAGGCACACTTCAACATTTAAACCTTATTCGCTACCTCAGTTGTCTAATTGCACCACCATCCTTCCCATCTCCTTTTAGCTCTTTGAAGTGGAATATTCTGAGCAAGTACTGGCCTCAGCTCCAGTGCCCATGAGTCTCTTCCTGGTCACTTCTAGCTCCAGGTGGCCCTTGATCGCAGCGTGTGTAGCAATGAGGGCTTACTCAAGTGAAGCAGACACAGGCAACGAGAGGGGACAGAGTGCATATATTTAGATGTGTTTCTTTCTTCATTATCCTCATATGACATGGAAAGGGCTTGCACCTTGTACAAAGGTGGCCTCTTGCCCATCCGTTCTGTGGCTTCTATCCGTACTTTTCTTTAATGCAGGAGAGTCCCATCCTCTGAGGTCACTCTGATGTCTTCCTCTTTACAGCAGAGGAGCACAACGCTTTATTTATCTATTTCATAACACTTAGACCAGCTGAGCTTTCTGATCTTTTTTGATTGGATTACAGTGAATGTGTCTTCTGTGAAGTCTGCCATCTTTCCTAATGCCCAATTTTATAATGTCAACAAACTAATCCTTGAACACCACTTTTTAGCCCATCACTTGATTAGTAATCGCCCTCCATTGAGCCATGACCTACTGAAAGTATAATCTTTTCCAAGCAAGAAACCACACGCCTTCTTAAGAATTTTAGGCTTAAATGAGTTAATCGATGCTTTATTCAAATACTAAAATCCATCTTCAAGCAGCCTGTGCCCTTGACTATTTTCTACCACCGTTCAATAGATCATGATTTCTCCATGACATTGCACAGCAGAGATATCCAGCACTGTTTCAGAATGCGCTGATCCATGCCTAAATCTGGGATGACCGCTGACTACACAAATGATTTCAATTTAGGTTCACGGCAGATCCATATCATAGGGGTATTCATTAAATATAATAAGATGTTGGTCCTTTGGGAACCACTGCAGACAATCCAGGAAATCTGGCCTGGCTCCACGTCTTTTGAACGAAAGATGCCAAGTGAAAACCTATACCATGGCCCCAACCCAGGTGGATCAAAACTGGCCAACTCTGGTGTGGCTCAAGTAAACTACACTCTCTTTCTTTAAAGTATGTGCCATTTTGTACCAGAGGGCAAACAAATTTCTTGGGCATGATTTTAACAAAGCCCTGTTGGTTTGCATTAAATCAGTGATCTTTAGCAAAAGTAGTTCACGTGTATTACCCCATAGGGCCTGTTCTATTAGTCATTACTTGCTTTCTCTTTGTGGCGGAGGAGCTAGAAGGCATCATATTAACACAAGGTGTAGGAACGATGTCTAATGGAGCCTAGACATGTTTAGCTTGCCCACAGGCTACGCAAACATTCTTCTCTGGGCTACAAGAGTTATTGGATTATTATGCGCCACATCTTAGGATGCTGCAAAGGACCCCGCTGTCAAAGGCGCTGTTTGGGGACTGTAGCGAGACGTCTCCCAGGGCCCATTTTCACAGCCAGGACATGCACATGAGGAGTAACACACAGCGACCAGCCCCAGCTCCCTCTTCCCAGCCTGAGTCTATAAAGGATGGTGTCCCTGACATGCGGTTGAGTGGCAGTGCCTACCAGGTGTTGCAGCTGACGGAGATCTCCTCTCCAGGTTGGTATTCAGCCTCATTGTGGAGACAGGGACAGGCCTCGGCCTGGATGCAGCCACCTTTGCCGTCGAGCACCATCCCCTCTGGGCAGACGCATCCGGACACGCAGTGGGTGCTGAACTGTAAAGTCAAGGAAGAAAAGGCTGTGTTAGCAGGGCCCAGGGCAGAGAAGCAATAGAGCAGACTCCCGGTGCTGGAGGAGTCCACGATAAACGCATCACAGTCTGCAAACATTTCACAGCCATTAGACAAGTCGTGGTTCCGGTGCCGTGTGCTGAGCCTTGAGACCTCGGGCCACTGGACAACAACATCGAGGGTCTTCCTCCCCCGTCCAACGTCTCCAACAAAAGAAAAGAACAGGCGCAGACAAAATATTGTTTTAAATCAAACCATCCTCTCCATGTCTCCCCAAGCCCTCGCCCTGTGTGCCCCCCGAAACCCCTTCACCCCACCCTACGAGACACTCACGCATTCCACGTCGAACGTCTGACAGCTCTTCTGGCACTCGGAGCCCTTGGCGTTGGTAGAAACATTCGCGCATTCAAAGTACACCATGGGGGCCTCGCATTCTGGAGGGGGCGACAAAATGAGAGGCGTGTGAGATATCGGCATGTCTCACTTCCGGAAATTATGCTTTCCAAATCCCGATTGCTCAACGAGACGGTGGGTTTCTAAGGAAACAATTTAGCCGAAGTCAGAACCCGATATGCAGAGGTGAAGCGATGGAGATTGACACAGGAGTGTCTCGGCCCCTCCTCTACTGGTCTGCTAGCCTAGCCTGGGAAATTAACCTTTTCTCCGCTCATGAATCTGTGACCATAGATGATGAATTAATAAGCAAAGAAGTGAATACATTTTACTCAATGGGAGAGGAAAATTCACCCCAAAGACAGAACGAGAGAATATTATTAATGCTAGTGGTACAGCATTGGGATAAGAGAGTGCCAAAGGGCGACAAACACGGACTTGTATTGCAGTTTCCGCGGATAGGCGTGAAGATTACCTGGCTCTTTAACGGTCACTCCCAAGCAGCTGACCTTCCCCTGTGAGCAGGTGCTGTGGAGAAGAAGGGAGAAAGACACCAAGGCGTTAGACAAGTGTTCTACGTGTTCAGCTTTCTGTGAAATGTTTTTCCTTTTCTTTTTCTTTTTTGGCGGTTCATTGCCACCAGGTGGTCAATGTCAGGAATTTCTTTCCGGTTGTCGGGTGCTGAACAGAGTGGTTTTGTTTTTACGTTTAGCAGCATGGGGAACATAAATCAATAATCATCTCACATGTTTATAAGACATCTTAAAATAATTAAATAAACAACTTCCTGATCGTTTTTATTTGCAGATAAAATGAATATGTGTATTGTTCCATGTCCTGGAGCAGCCTGCACACTCATTCATGTTTAGAAACTGCAAACGCACAAAAATCACAACAGCTGGAGTCACAGAACTTGTGTAAAATAGTTTTAGATGCCATTTCTCTGCAGGAGGCTGGGTGGCCGAGGCTGTCCTGCTGGATTTTCAAAATGCATCCTTTGCTTGTGCTCAACCTCTAGAGCTGGCTGCCCACGCAGGATGCATGAATCTGTACAACTTCTTGTAGTGGACAGCTGCACTGCTGCAGAGCTATAGCTCAAGATGTGGCTGCACGCGCAGGGCGGTGTGTACCTTGCCACGAGATTTATGTAATGTGGTTGTAAGCATTGAGTACGTACATGTTGGTGAATCAAACAAAGGCATTACACCCGCTAATCCAAATATTGAGTATCACCTCTTCCCATCTAACCCGAAGTCCTACCTTTGCTGGACGGTTTTTTAAAGGTACCCACAGGGACACAAGTCCTATACTGGGTGGGACTTATCATATGCAGTTAAAAAACTGACAACATAGCAAGTCACGTCACACGATGTAATGGCATGCCCTTATAATAAGCTTTACTTTAAACCTCAAGTGTCTTTCTTAAAGCAACAGCAACTTGACATGATCACAAAGCAAAAAAACAAAAAGAACATTTTTGGTTTTACTTTTTTACAAATCACGTATTTTTCCACATATCAAAGGTGCCACTGAGCTTGGAAATGTCAATGTTTTTAAACAGACAGGTGGAACTTGTAAAATGCATTTTAGTCACTAAACTAAATATGCTGTATGTATGTTTTTTAATATTAAACTGGCTGAGAGTGCGCGTTTATTTCCTGATTATGTTCTTAAGCTCGCCTCTCTCCAAAGCCCTACAGTGCTTTAAACTTGCAGTTTGTTAAGCAACACCTCTCATCATCGAAATAAGGGGAACGAGTCCCCCTTTCTAAAAGTAATGGGGGGACTCCGCACCCCTGAGTCTACACCCGACGTCTGCCCTGGGCACCCAGCTGAGACTAGTTCTGAGCTAGACATGAATGGCAGGACCCTTTTCCTGAACTCACCAGATAGCCTTGTTTTCGTGCACAACCTCCCCAGGTGCCATGGAGGAGCCCTGGTAGTAGCAGCCACACCCTTCGACCTCCACACACTTGCCGCTCTCATCCAGGTACATGCCTTCTGGGCAGATACAGCCATCGACAGGTAGTATCTTTACACCGCAGGAGTTGTCGGGCTCGCTGAGGGACCGGCAGGTGGCCTGGCACGTGTGCGCGGAGTATGTGTAGGTCTGTGTCGCAGGACAATCTTCACTGTACTTGCCTTGGCAGAGGAGAGGTAAACAGGAGGTTACATTTCACAGGCCCAATAGTTAAACCAGCGCACGTCAAGTATGCGAGTCAGAGTGCTGTGGCAACCACAATGCAGAGCATGTCTCTTTAAGAAACTTGCTAATTCATCATGGCCACCGATACATACATACATACATATATATATATATATATATATAAAAATATATATATATGTCGAATTGTCCAAGAAAAACGCACTCTCGGAGGTCAATTATTTATTTATAAACAATTGCTACGTGTTTCGACACGAAAAAGTGTCTTGCTCACACGATGTATGCATTTTAACTAAACGTGCATTTATACAAATATGTAAACATAGAAGAACTACTCTCACATTTCCTGGTCCACACTGTCAACATAGCAGCCATTTTGGAACGGGTCACAGACTCATGTTTTTGAATCAATGAATACATGATACCTTAGTGCAAACAATGTATAAAACAAAATGTAAAACAAGATAATGATATTCCAGTACTTATTTTTGTTGTAATGTTGAAAACAAACAATGCGAGTTTCTCTCACTCAATTAGATACCTGGTATATTCTGCCTGCAATAGCCTTTGAATTAGCGAGACTTTATAGATTGCAGTCAGGCAAACATAGTCTTTATATACCATTTCAATACCTCCTACTTAGCCATACACGATACAAGCGGAATAGTGCCACGTGCGGGCGTCACCTTCTCAAAGCAGCACTGCAAATACGCCCGCATGTGGCACTAGGGCTTGAAAGGCACGGAAATTAACGCACCATCAAGGGTTATATTTTCCGGGACTCCAGTAACCATAAGGCTTTGGGGACAATTGACCCGCCCATCAGGGGGCGTATTTTGCATTTATGGATGGTGACCGGAGCGTGCATCTATGACCGACTGCCTCTGAGGAAGAGGGAGATTCCTTTGAAACGCGTCAGGCAAGTCGTGTTATGGCCGTGTGATTGTAACTGCCTCAGCTGACTGTTCATACTCTTCATTAAAGGCTTGCCACCTTGGTAAATGTTCGAGTGAGGCTCAATCTTTTGGGAAGTCTAAGAGCGAATATTTTGGGCGGCGCCCAGCCGTCGAGCCGCACCACCCCGGTATGAGAGGGGGCCATGCAGCAGGATATATTCAGAGCTGTTGTGTGGAGCACTTACCTGGGATTAGAGCAGCATCTGAGGGCGGTGGCCCATTTGAGGGCTTGAAAGGTACGGAAATTAACGCACCATCAAGGGTTATATTTTCCGGGACTCCAGTAATCATAAGGCTTTGGGGACAATTGACTTGCCCATCAGGGGGCGTATTTTGCATTTATGGATGGTGACCGGAGCGTGCATCTATGACCGACTGCCTCTGAGGAAGAGGGAGATTCCTTCAAAACGCGTCAGGCAAGTCGCGTTATGGCCGTGTGATTGTAACTGCCTCAGCTGACTGTTCATACTCTTGATTAAAGGCTTGCCACCTTGGTAAATGTTCGAGTGAGGCTCAATCTTTTGGGAAGGCTAAGAGCGAATATATATATATATATATATATATATATATATATATATATATATATATATATATATATATATATATATATATATAAGCTAGGACCCGAACAGTAGCAGTACGTTTTATTTAGTTTCAGACCCTCCCCCACTCACCACATATCTCGCTCCTCCAGCCTTCTAGGAAGACCCCCTTGGCTGCGCATGCGCGCACGTAGGACGAGATGACTGCGCACATGCAGTCCTCAGTCTTCTCACAGTTACAAATGTCGAACATGCAGTTCTGGGAAGAAAGAAACGCCGTCGCCCAGTTAGAATTCATCACATCAGGGTATTTAAGCCCCACGTTATTTTTCAACATAATTAACTACTGCTTCGCTCTTGTGCTCCACGGGTCTTTGGTTCACCGATAATCACGGGCATGCATTGTTATAAGAAAACAAGACTATAAACTCAACACATTACTCTAAAACCCTTGTGCGATGGCCTGTAATGTGACGACAATTGTAATTTAGAATGATTCAAAAGCTTTGTGGGCACAACACCAAGATGAGACACGTGACACGAGGTGTGAAAGTGACCGTTTGTACCACGTCCCAGCCTTACCTGCCTTCTAGTGTGCGCTAAACTCGCATGCCTGATGTGGGCTGCATGCTTGTAGTTCACCCTCTGTGGAGAGCCCCCGGCTTACGGTAGAATCTCTAATGTTTCCTCTAAAAACCTCCCTCGTTCATTTTCTTGTTTGCTGCCAGTGTTTTTAGAAGGGGCATGAACCTGCAGTGCCAACTGGTACTCGAATGCATATTGCGCCTTGGGTAGGGCGTGCCCTCATATTTATAAGCATGAAATTTGTATGACAAAACTAATCAACTCCCTTGCTCAAAAATGCCCTTTGAATGACTGGAAGTGATATGTCAAGCGCAAAGTTGTGTGGCATCAACTAAGTATGCTGGCGCTAGCAGAGGACAGCAGGACAGCGGAGGCCAGCAAGACATGGCGACAATATGGACCTGAAAAGCTAGGGTTTAAGATCCCAACAAATTGTATGATGAAAAAAAATGACTCTAAGCCGTTGCACACCAGCTGAGAATGCCAACTTTGGTTTGACTCACCACGCTAGATCAACTCACCGTCTCGAAAGACGTTGGAGCCAGGAAAGCGTGGCAGGGTTCGAAAGGTCCCAATGGGTCTGACAGCATCTCGCAGTGGTGCTGGGCATACTCGGCTGCACATAGAAAGAAGGAAAAGAAAGGGTTATGACCCAGAGGCGCAGATTTCAGGCAACAGTCACTACCAAGCCATGTCAGTTCAGGTGCGTATGGCTGGCGGTCTTTGACACTGTGTGTTAAGATGGGGAGGTTGAGTGGAAGTCAATGAATAACCAGCACAGCTCAAGAGGTGACATGATACACACATAATGGCAGCATTTGAAAACCACTCAATGTTTACCTTCAGCTGTTAACATTGATAAAAACAATTTTCTCTCACACTTGGCATACATGGTCAATGTATATATAGCCTGGCACACAGAGTGAGGATGGTCAAGAAGTCACAAAGTCACGTGTAGCAAACTGACCTGAGTCAGAGACACTGGTGACAGTGCAGAGGAAGAATTCATGGAACGGCATAGCATATGCTAGCAGAGATCAGCCTTCCACCCCACAACCCCAGGGGGTCCACTCTGTAGGCATCACATGATAACATTTATGAGCCTAGGAGGTGCCAGTTGATCACAGCACAAAGGGCTCCAACCTTCCTCCTTTAAAGATACCATTTTTCAAGACTACACATACCGTTCTGTACACTGGAGGCACACGGATCCTCATGGATGTTTTTCACATTGGGACAGTCACTTTGTGTCTTCCAGTTGTTACCAAAAGAAGCGCCAGTGCCCTCCACCACTCCGCTCAAGGTTTTGAAATCATCGGCTTGATCTTTGTTGAAGTTTCCGCAGAGACCTTTTTGAGAAAGCAAGGCACACAGGTGTAGAGAAGCGGTCAGTATATGGGTGAATAAGCTTCATATCAAGAGCAGAGGGAGACTTACCAGAGGTCTTCCCCTCGAAGTGTGGCTGCAGCCGGATCCGAACTTGCATAAAGGGCTTCACTTCGATCTCAACCTGGAGGCCAACATTTGTCTCCACAACCATAAAGGAGGAAGAGGGCTGGAACACGGTAACACCATCTGAGGGCACAGAATGCGACTGATCAGGAACGATAGAACACAGCCTTCACACCTTGCATGCAAGTCAAGAAAACAAAGAAAGCCAAGAGGAAGCCAGCAATCCAGAGATAGGTCTGAACTAGAAACTCACCTGAAACAACAGGCAGCTCTGCATGGACCATGTTCATGAGTACAGTGCAGTCTGGCCTGATGAAGAAAGTCTGTCGATTGGAAGAGCAGAACACAAATCAGACCAGCCATTCACCTTCTCTGGACTGATCTACACAACACCAAAGCACCATTTGCTCTAGTCGAAGGCAAGGGGACTTCACGTGGCCCACTGTAAAAACTGAGAGTAGATTTATTTGGAGGAATTCGGCTAATCTGTCAAACATGATCCCATATGCGAAATGTCAACGCTAAATGAGAGCGCCCTGGTATTTATTCAAGCAGAGAGCCAACCTCACCATCCAAGATCTCCCTCTTTAAAGGGATTGGCACGTCCAAACTTAACTGACTTCCCAAACATCTCAACCAAAAGCATTGTTGTGTCACGTGAAAGGAGATATTGTCAGGGGATTTAGAAAACATCTCATTACTGTCCAAAACTCCTGTTGTTTCATGCAATAAGGCGCGGATGGTGGATTGCATTTCAAGAGTAGGAACGTCTCTAAACTTTTGGAGAAAGGCAGATTGAACAAGGCACATGAAAATTATAGGTATGAGAGGTGTATGTTTACTACTGGGATCTATTCTGCATCATCCTAAATCCACCTCATTTAATCACTTAGTATTTATTAGCACCTCCCTTATCTTCCCTTGAATCTCTTGGACCGTCTTGCCACCTCTTTCCCAGCTATTATCTCCATAAACACACTGCAAGGCTCATATATGGGGTTCCTTCCCCACCAATGCAGCGATCTGAGTGTCACTGAAGGAACTACATGGATGGGCAACAAAACTACCAAGTGTCTAGAGCTTTGATACTGCATAGATGGAAATCTTATCTAAGTTGTATCATCTACGGGGTACTTAGACTGCATGCTAGCTCTGGGAAAGGTAGAAGAGAGAGAAGGAAAAGAGAGATAGAGAGAGAAAGAAAAGGTGTTTTTGGTGTCTGTGGTTGTCTCATGCCGTACAATTAATCCATCTATGCATTACAATTTATTGATAACATGGATACTTCTTTTGAGTTCCCTCATGACCATTCAATACGCACAAATCCAGGATGCCCACCTTAACATTTACTACCCGCTATATTGTGGAGCCACTGGAACTTTGGTGTTTGGAACAAGGGGTAGGGACCTCTCCTCATATCATTTAAGGAAATCATTAGTGACATCTCTGTTGCTTTCTGAAGAGCACGGTGTGTTCTGCAATTAGTAAACAATCTGTTTTCACCCAGCATCTCATTAAAATTATGCTCACATCTCTGCCACTCACATCTCTCCTTCCACACTTATGACCTTTTCCAGTAAGATGTAGCCACATACCTTGTCTCCTCCGTTGAGGCTGATCGAGACACTTTTCATGCAGGTCTCGCTCTCCGTCCTTCCACAGATGCGCATCTCTGCCATGACACTGAATGAGTTACCAATACTATCCTAGGAAAAAACGACAACCGGCGGCATTAATGACTTCCAGTGGTTGCAACTGGACAGACAGACTGAAATCAGTGGAGTCCCTGGTGCCAGAGCCACGTGGACCACTAGGGTGACAGGTTCATAGCCACACAGCTCTTGGCCTGGAATGGCTATAATAGCATATCATCAGGAGATTGGACTTGAAATGCCTATCTTTATAGTGCTCGTGGGATGTATGAGTTTATAACAGGGGTATTAATGCTTGAAAGGTTTATATCAGTAGGGACTATAGTATGTAAAGGTTTATATCAGTAATATTGAAGCCTTGTAAAACGTATAGGAGGAAGATCCATGTCCTGGCGGATTTATGATGCCAGGACCCATGGTCTCAAGTTTTTTTTTTTAATGCAATTAGAGGCTTGCAATGTTTACCTTACTAGGGTCACTAGTATGAATAGATTATAATGGTAGGAAGCCTGAAAATACAGGTATATGTAAACAGGATCATGGAAATGAACAATATAAAGCAAATGCTCTTGTTGCTTTAGAATACAGTACAACTAGATCCCCATTCATCCCTCACACACAGCAGCATTACCGGAATAGTCTTTGTGAATTACCTTGGCCAGCATGTAGCCACAGTCGCCATGGAAGTTGTAAAGTGTCTCATCAAAGGTGCTGATGTGGGAGCCTCCATAGACTGAACACGTCCCAATGCAAGGTAGTTTATCACATGCCCACGTCCCTCCACCACAGGTGCTGCGCAGAAAGAGTAGATTTACAAATCAGGACACATGATGTGGCTCTTGACACCTCCACCTGGATACTTTTGTCTAACTTGCACACTTTCATTTGCTGCTATGAAAACCTAGCCCACTTTGACACCTTCCATCAAAAAATACGCGTAATGGACCATGAAATGCAGATTGCCCAGACCTCATCTCAAAGACCACGTCTATCTTTGAAAGTCATACTCTGCAACCTACCAAGATCTAGCCTGCTCTGGCTCCTCTACTAATCCCGCCAACCAACAGTTTGGACTCACATACCCCTCAACTAATGATCACACTGAACTCCTACTAATTTAATCTACCACAAAGAAACTGGAGTAAATGCAGACAATGGTTTCCCTGAGTATGCAATACTGATCATCCCACTAATCAACTATAACCAATCACCACTGGATTGACCACTGACGTTGGGTTCAGGAGCCATGTGCTGCCCATTATGAAGTGCGCCATTGCTGTATACATGCAATTGCAATATAATGCAATACAATTTGGATTTATTTGTACTTGGAATACTAAAGTCGACAGTGAGAAATTGCTTTTCAGAAAAAAAGAGGAACAGTAACAAATGTAGATGGGTGCCTCGGTGATGTAAGGTAAGTTTCAAATATCAAATCCAATACGGTAGTGGTGTAAAAATGCTTTTTGGTGCAAATAGGTTTTTATTTTTCCAGATTATTCATGTGGTTTGCAGAGTTTTCACATTTCCTATCTCACATAAACAAGCGCATTTTTTCCACGATTAATATCATTCATGTAATAATACAAGACTCAAAAAGTTTTCCATTTTACGCTCTCTCATTTCCAGCATTTTCAACTTGATCTCAAAACTTGTGTGGCTTTTCCAAGCAAACAAAATTGCAAACCAGTGGACCAGACATGGCAAAAGTCACAAATTTCCTAATCACATACAGGTAGCATCCTTCACACATCTTGTGTTGTTTGGTGAAAAAGTAAGCAAAGATCACAAGAAGAGCCTGTGGAAGTGGGATTAAGCAGATGAGATGGGAGAGCGAGAAGAAGGGTGTGAGAAGCAGAGCAAAGAGACTGTGAAGGAACTTTGAGTGTTGCAGCATCAAATGGACTCCAAAGGATGAACACCATTGTATTAGAGAATATGATAGAGAATCGAAAATCAGAGATGCCAGCAGATGAGATAAGAGGCTTTGTATGTGTAAAAGAGCGACAGTCAGAAACAAGGAAGCTTGATCAGAAAGGCTTCAGGAGCATGAGCCAGATCCAGTGAAAGGGAAACATTGGAAATCTAGGGGGAAACAAGGCTTTGCCGGTAACCCATTGCTCTTTCCAATTTAAAACCAGGGCCTGGGAGGCCGGCTTGCCGGTAGTCTTCCAACATCATGCAGGAGAAAGGAAAGGCAGGTTATTTACCATCTCTGACAGGCCGTCGTGTAATTGGAGCCCAGGGCATATGTCTTGCCATTGAAGATGCAAGGGCAGTCCTCCTGCTTCATACAGCCGGAGTTGGTGATGTCATCGTACACAGTTCCTGATCGTAGACAAAAGATAAGACATGATGGACCTTACAGAGGAATATGTGCTGGCGCCAAGAGGATTCCTATCATGTCAAACCATGTCCCGTCTTTCTACTTAACTGGGCGTACAAAAGCCCCAAAATTAAAGCTAGATGGATATTTATTTATTTATTTATATGTGTGTGTGTGTGTGTATATACAGTACTAAGCAGTGCAGAGGAAGAAGCAGTATATCTCTTTTATACAACATTATGATATTCTAATTCACCCAGTATATCCTCGCGACTCTCTCTTTTATTTGTATTCGGGTCATTGTGGTCATATCTCAATATCTCAGAAGTTGAAAATAGAAACATGCGGAGTGGATGCCCCAGCCCCGGGGTACCTACACTGAAGTACAAACGACCATGTAGCAAGAACTAATATTTCCTCTGCGGTGTCCGTATCTGCTCTCCCTGCTGCTTCTGGCCTTCGAGGCTTGTTTCGGATGTAGACAGAGGCCCTCTGGAGTGGGTCTCCTCAGCGGGGGGAGCTAGCGTTTGCGGGCTGGGATTGCTTAACAGGGTCACGGAAAACCCCAGTGTGCTGAACCCTAGAACTTCAGCACATCAAGAGCACTAAAGCAGCATAAGGGCGAGAGGGCGGAGCAAAGCCCTGTGTAGCGCATCTCCACATCCCCACACTTCTGTGGACCATCACCTACCTGCGGGGCAGAAACATCCGTTGGAGCAGTGGTCATCGCAGAGCACAGACTGCTCGTTGTTGCTGCAGGTGTCCACGCAGGGCAAGCTGCACTCCTCGTAGTCCATGTTGAAGGGGCATGTGATTGCTAGGAGGAGAACCACAACAAGATGTTAACTGCTCCATGGTGCCGACTCTGTAATCAAGATCCTGTCACCCAACGGCGTCGTACTTAGGATAATTTAATGCAATTGTATCACACAACACCTAAAATAGTGGTATTTAGGGGTCCTCCAAGCCCATGAAAATAAACTTGCTCGTCCTTCATTGTGAGGGCTAAAATGCTACCCTGGCAGAGCCCTTGTTATCCGCTGCTGACCCTGAGGAGTCACAAAAAAGCATCACAGTGCAAGGCACAGTGGCCCATCTAATTAAGAACATCTGGGAGTTGTTAAGTTTGGGGTATGAACTGGGAGACTGCTTGGTGTCTGAGATCATGGAATCTCGCAGTGCTACATGTCAGGTATGTTCTCTGCTCTTTTCTGGTCATCTCACGTGGAAAGAGATGTACTAGAAGACAGTTTGGTCCTCTCTTGCTTTGGAACATATAAACCATCATACCAACAGAACAATCACTGGACTGGAATACTAAAGACCTTCTTGCATGGATATGTGCTGAGCATGCTCAGTATCCATATTCAGCATGAGTAAATCCAACGAGGGTCCCTGGGAGATATCAAATCATATATACACCACGCCAGGCCCAGTGGCAACTGTGGGGTGTAAGGGATGAATATAGCAGGTAGCCGGAACTGGTCCCCAGCTCCATTTGGTCTAGCCCCCTTGGGCCCCATCACTAATGCATGCAAGATTTGCTGAGATTCGATTCAGTAACAAAAAAGGTACTGTACTTTTCCACTCACAATTTGTCAAACACACAATTTGCCCAACTAGCCCACATTTGCTTAAAATGATTAGATATGACGTATACACACCTATACAAACTATATGCTATTCACTATATACAGTGCTAGATTAAAACATTTTAAGGAAAGATGCACGTCGTTTGCGCTACTTCGCACTACACGAATTGCACGTAGCACAGTGCAAACATGCGTAGCGTAGCGTTGCGTAGTGCAGCGGTCATTTTTTGCTTGCTCGCGGTCCTCAACATCAAGTTGGCGACCGCAAGCAAGCAAAATGACATCCCGGCGAGACTTTTTCCTTGTTCGCGATCAGCAACATCAAGTTGCCGATCGCGAGCATGGAAAATAAACATCCCGGCGAGATTCACAACGCGGGGAGGTTAGGTTTCTCATTGCGAGTGGTCGCGTATGCTCGCGACCGCTCGCGATGAGAAACTACCAGTCCGCGATGAGAAAGCTGCCGCTCGAGTAAAAATCTACTCGAGCGGCAGAAAACTACAGCTCGCACTGTGCAAGATGCCGTTTTCAATGATTGCACAGTGCCGGATGCTTGCCCGTACTGTGCAATCATTGAAAACGGCATCTTGCACAGTGCGAACAGGGTACTACGCAGTTCGCGAAGTGCTACACATAGCTCGCGTAGTGCGAAGTGCACTTTGCGTAGCTTCGCGTAGTGCTACTTCGCGAACTACGCCCAGGGTTAATATATACGCATATTTATCAATAAATAAATATATATATTACCTACTGGCGGTCGCCAGTAGGTAGTTATAGTTAGGACCCTGTTTCCATAGGAAAACCGCAACATTCTATTTTGAATAACTTTGGCGCCGGTCGACGAATCCTCGCGAAATTTTCAAAACTAATGGGGCGCTACGCTCCGCTCCTACCCTGAAAGTCTCGGGGGGATTCGTCAAGCGGGGGCTGAGAAAAAAGGGGGGTCCCAAAACGCGTTTTTCCCATGCATTTTTCCATAGGACCTTTAGACACAGCTACAGCCCGAACGGCTGAACAGAGTTACTTGAAATTTGGCAGAGAGGTAGTCTACAGGTCAAGGAAGTGCCTTTTGTTGGTCTGGTGTAAATCTGTTCAGTAGTTCCTGAGAAAATAGCATTTAAATCAATATATATATATCTGTGGCAGCTTACGGTGCACTTACGGTAAGCTTACGGTAAGCTTACCGTAGGCGTACGGTGCCGTGCGCGAGCTCAAATCTGATTGGTTGTCACATGACTGTAAACATTCGAATCGGACGAAATCAGGAAGTGTCGGCCGCCATTTCGTGTGTTTCACACAGAAAAAAAAGGGAGATAACTTGAAAGGGGGGCAAGGAAGAGAGTTACAGACCCCCTAACATTTGAAAGGGGGTCAAAGAAGGACAGAAAAGTTAAAAAAAAACATTTATTAATTTTAAAAAAAAATCGCGGGGTACGCGTACGGTAAGCTTACGGTAAGCTTACCGTACGCGTACGGTAGAAAAAAAAAATAAAAAAGAAATAAAATTCAGATTTAAGTGTTTAGATATTAGGGGGCTCTAAAAAGAGCCGCTGTGTTTATGAAGTGATTTTTTAGTGGTACCTACAAGTAAGTACCGATGCAGAGTCTAAGGTTCAAGAGGAAGACTCTGTTCCCTTCATCAGTGAAGTGTACACCATCTCCTCTATAAATGTATTGCATGTCGTAACGCAAGTTGTTGTGGTAAATGGAACCCATACCATAGTCTCGGAGGAAAGCAGAAACAGATTTGTTGACGTGCTTTCTTGTTTTGTCAATCTGCGGACAAAAATGATTGGACCAGTTCCATTTTTGCCTTTGGCATATGTTAGAATACACAAAGGCAGTTTTAGGGAAAAGTGAAAACAGTTGTGCAAAGGTCTCCTTCATAAGCATTTCCAGACCTACCCCAGTCAAAGTGCCTAGGTCATTGCCACCACAGTGCACTATTATGAGGTCAGGGTGTTGGATTTGCATGAAGGATTTCACCAATGGCATCAATTGGTGCCACTTTAACCCTCTCTGACCAATCCATTTAATGTCTACATTTGGCAAAGCAAGGTCTCTCACCATACCTGTTTTCTCTGCATACTTTTCACTCCAGAAGACATAGCTGTGCCCTACAATCCACACTGTGAACATCTTCAAAGGAGAACTGGATGCACTCAGGAGGTGTATTTCAGTAGAATGGGAAAAATAAATGAAACACATTTTGGAAATGGAGGCATACATATTTTTTTTAAATAAAAAGAACTCATTGGCTGTTTCATACCATTCTACACTAAAAACTAGGCTGTATGTGTCAATTTATAGAAGCATGTTTTGTATTGGTACAGAAAAATGTGTTACCAAACAACAGTACTATGGATTTGCTGTTAGGTTTGAAAAGTCAAGCACTCTTGCTCTTTGGAAATTAAACATTGTGTGGCGAACTTCTGACCTAACTCCACACAGCAGTGTTCCATGAGCTGTTGCTATGGTAGCAGGCAGAAGTCAAGTTGGGGGAAGGGTACTAGGCAGAAGTCAAGTTGGGGGAAGGGTACTTTTGGAAAAGGGTTGGTTTTCAACCAATAGAAATGTGTGATTACATTTGAAAAAAAGGGGGAAGCACTGAGATTTGAAATTAACATGTATATGTGTGGAAAAAGAGAGGGAAACTTTGCCATTATCTGGTTCTGCTGAGAGGAGAGAGGTGTACAGAACAGAGATCCTGGCTCTGATAATCTGCTGTTTGAGTGCCACATTTCTTTCACAACTAACTAATTTTAAAGGTGAGTTATGAGTTTGTGAGGGGATGTATGTGGTAAATTAAGAAATGAATAATAGAATTGGAATTCCTTTTGTTGAAGTTGAGTTTATCATTTTGTGTTTTGGGAGAAATTTAAATGTAAGGAACATGTAAAATAATATGGACTATGTTTTCACCATAAATTAAGGTGTACTGGTATAAATGAGGAATACTTTTAGGGTTTGAGGTTGCAGTCAGTAATGCAAATACATTCAGCATCACTAAGGCTGGTTGCCCTTGCTGGAGTGTAGTCAGTCACCCAGGTTACACATGTTGCTGGTCTCAAAAAGCTGTTAGAACATGTGCTGTTTTCAGAATCTGAAAAGTGGATTCAAAATGTGTCAGACTGTAAAAGTAATTATCACTTGCCAAAAAAAGAGTAGTAAGTGTGCTTTCAAATTGGCAAAGAAATTTCGTTTTCTGCCTAATTTCAAACCATGACTCTGTGTGCAAAGAGGAATTATAGACAGAGATTTATTGCGTATTACTCTGGTAATTTTACATTTGCATTAGTAGGAAAGGGGGAGCTATTTTTTCAGCAGAAGCAGACTCTTAGCACACACCCAGCTGCTTATCCTGTAGAATCATGCATAGTATTCACAACCGAGTGGGGTTTGAGGTTGCAGTCAGTAATGCAAATACATTCAGCATGACTAAGGCTGGTTGCCCTTGCTGGAGTGTAGTCAGTCACCCAGGTTACACATGTTGCTGGTCTGAAAAAGCTGTTTGGACATGTGCTGTTTTCAGAATCTGAAAAGTGGATTCAAAATGTGTCAGACTGTAAAAGTAATTATCACTTGCCAAAAAAAAGAGTAGTAAGTGTGCATTCAAATTGGCAAAATTTCGTTTTCTGCCTAATTTCAAACCATGACTCTGTGTGCAAAGAGGAATTATAGACAGAGATTTGTTGCGTATTACTCTGGTAATTTTACATTTGCATTAGTAGGAAAAAGGGGGAGCTATTTTTTCTGCAGAAGCAGACTCTTAGCACACACCCAGCTGCTTATCCTGTAGAATCATGCATAGTATTCACAACCGAGTGGGGTTTGAGGTTGCAGTCAGTAATGCAAATACATTCAGCATTACTAAGGCTGGTTGCCCTTGCTGAAGTGTAGTCAGTCACCCAGGTTACACATGTTGCTGGTCTCAAAAAGCTGTTAGAACATGTGCTGTTTTCAGAATCTGAAAAGTGGATTCAAAATGTGTCAGACTGTAAAAGTAATTATCACTTGCCAAAAAAAGAGTAGCAAGTGTGCTTTCAAATTGGCAAAGAAATTTCGTTTTCTGCCTAATTTCAAACCATGACTCTGTGTGCAAAGAGGAATTATAGACAGAGATTTATTGCGTATTACTCTGGTAATTTTACATTTGCATTAGTAGGAAAGGGGGAGCTATTTTTTCAGCAGAAGCAGACTCTTAGCACACACCCAGCTGCTTATCCTGTAGAATCATGCATAGTATTCACAACCGAGTGGGGTTTGAGGTTGCAGTCAGTAATGCAAATACATTCAGCATGACTAAGGCTGGTTGCCCTTGCTGGAGTGTAGTCAGTCAGCCAGGTTACACATGTTGCTGGTCTCAAAAAGCTGTTTGGACATGTGCTGTTTTCAGAATCTGAAAAGTGGATTGAAAATGTGTCAGACTGTAAAAGTACTTATCACTTGCCAAAAAAAGAGTAGTCAGTGTGCATTCAAATTGGCAAAGACATTTCGTTTTCTGCCTAATTTCAAACCATGACTCTGTGTGCAAAGAGGAATTATAGACAGAGATTTATTGCGTATTACTCTGGTAATTTTACATTTGCATTAGTAGGAAAGGGGGAGCTATTTTTTCAGCAGAAGCAGACTCTTAGCACACACCCAGCTGCTTATCCTGTAGAATCATGCATAGTATTCACAACCGAGTGGGGTTTGAGGTTGCAGTCAGTAATGCAAATACATTCAGCATGACTAAGGCTGGTTGCCCTTGCTGGAGTGTAGTCAGTCACCCAGGTTACACATGTTGCTGGTCTCAAAAAGCTGTTTGGACATGTGCTGTTTTCAGAATCTGAAAAGTGGATTCAAAATGTGTCAGACTGTAAAAGTAATTATCACTTGCCAAAAAAAGAGTAGTAAGTGTGCATTCAAATTGGCAAAGAAATTTCGTTTTCTGCCTAATTTCAAACCATGACTCTGTGTGCAAAGAGGAATTATAGACAGAGATTTATTGCATATTACTCTGGTAATTTTACATTTGCATTAGTAGGAAAAAGGGGGAGCTATTTTTTCTGCAGAAGCAGACTCTTAGCACACACCCAGCTGCTTATCCTGTAGAATCATGCATAGTATTCACAACCGAGTGGGGTTTGAGGTTGCAGTCAGTAATGCAAATACATTCAGCATCACTAAGGCTGGTTGCCCTTGCTGGAGTGTAGTCAGTCACCCAGGTTACACATGTTGCTGGTCTCAAAAAGCTGTTAGAACATGTGCTGTTTTCAGAATCTGAAAAGTGGATTCAAAATGTGTCAGACTGTAAAAGTAATTATTACTTGCCAAAAAAAAGAGTAGTAAGTGTGCATTCAAATTGGCAAAATTTCGTTTTCTGCCTAATTTCAAACCATGACTCTGTGTGCAAAGAGGAATTATAGACAGAGATTTATTGCGTATTACTCTGGTAATTTTACAATTGCATTAGTAGGAAAAAGGGGGAGCTATTTTTTCTGCAGAAGCAGACTCTTAGCACACACCCAGCTGCTTATCCTGTAAAATCATGCATAGTATTCACAACCGAGTGGGGTTTGAGGTTGCAGTCAGTAATGCAAATACATTCAGCATCACTAAGGCTGGTTGCCCTTGCTGGAGTGTAGTCAGTCACCCAGGTTACACATGTTGCTGGTCTCAAAAAGCTGTTAGAACATGTGCTGTTTTCAGAATCTGAAAAGTGGATTCAAAATGTGTCAGACTGTAAAAGTAATTATCACTTGCCAAAAAAAGAGTAGTAAGTGTGCTTTCAAATTGGCAAAGAAATTTCGTTTTCTGCCTAATTTCAAACCATGACTCTGTGTGCAAAGAAGAATTATAGACAGAGATTTATTGCATATTACTCTGGTAATTTTACATTTGCATTAGTAGGAAAAAGGGGGAGCTATTTTTTCAGCAGAAGCAGACTCTTAGCACACACCCAGCTGCTTATCCTGTAGAATCATGCATAGTATTCACAACCGAGTGGGGTTTGAGGTTGCAGTCAGTAATGCAAATACATTCAGCATGACTAAGGCTGGTTGCCCTTGCTGGAGTGTAGTCAGTCAGCCAGGTTACACATGTTGCTGGTCTCAAAAAGCTGTTAGAACATGTGCTGTTTTCAGAATCTGAAAAGTGGATTGAAAATGTGTCAGACTGTAAAAGTACTTATCACTTGCCAAAAAAAGAGTAGTAAGTGTGCATTCAAATTGGCAAAGAAATTTCGTTTTCTGCCTAATTTCAAACCATGACTCTGTGTGCAAAGAGGAATTATAGACAGAGATTTATTGCGTATTACTCTGGTAATTTTATATTTGCATTAGTAGGAAAAAGGGGGAGCTATTTTTTCAGCAGAAGCAGACTCTTAGCACACACCCAGCTGCTTATCCTGTAGAATCATGCATAGTATTCACAACCGAGTGGGGTTTGAGGTTGCAGTCAGTAATGCAAATACATTCAGCATCACTAAGGCTGGTTGCCCTTGCTGGTGTGTAGTCAGTCACCCAGGTTACACATGTTGCTGGTCTCAAAAAGCTGTTTGGACGTGTGCTGTTTTCAGAATCTGAAAAGTGGATTCAAAATGTGTCAGACTGTAAAAGTACTTATCACTTGCCAAAAAAAGAGTAGTAAGTGTGCTTTCAAATTGGCAAAGAAATTTCGTTTTCTGCCTAATTTCAAACCATGACTCTGTGTGCAAAGAGGAATTGATGACAGAGATTTAATTTGTGATGATGTTATTGTGATTTTCACTTGTAGGAAAGGGGTACATAGTATTTTAATATTTGAAAAGATCATAAAAAATGTAGTAATATATTTAAATAAAATAAAGGAATTTTTTTTTAGTTTTTTTCAGATATTGCTGAAGAGCAGTGAACAAAATTAAAGATGCCTACAAAATCCAGACTAAGGAAAAACCACAATTTTTTTTTATATTTGAAGACAACTGGAGGACCTAAGTTAGTTGGAGATGCTCATGTTGGGAAAAAGAGAAAGTCTTCTGGTAAGCAGACAAAAGATTTTTTAAACAATATCTTCAAAAAAAAGAAAAATGTACAAAATGTCTGTACTGGAAAGAATGTTTTAAATAGAAAACAACAGGAAAAAATTGAGAATTTAGTTAATGCAAATATACCTTCAGAAACAATAAAGATTAACTTAAAAAGAAAAACAGCGTTTAAAGAGATTCGTAGAAAAATGTTTCAGAGAAGAGTTATGTCAAATTTGATAAAGGATGTGAAGAAATATAAGAAAAAAGCTAAATTTTATAAGAGAAAAAAAGAAATTGAAGCCATTGCAGCAAAGGCTTTAGAATTAAAAAGGAAACTATTCATTTTAATTTTGAACAGGATGCGTACATTAGATAAAATGGTCAATGTACTGAAATCACAAAGCAAAAGGAAAAGACTAGTGAAAAGAACAAACTTTTGTAAAGTGTTTTTAGGAGAATGGATGCATAGTTCAAGTAGTGAACCTTTTTTTAATGAAGAAAGTTATTTTCAAAGTAATAGTTTGCTGCATGCAGTTGACACCAGAGGTCATGCTTATGAAGTGAAAAATGGTTGTATAATGGAGAAGGAGAAAATGGTTCCAAGAGATGAGGAACAAGTGATGACGGATGAGGCTATGGGGAGACGTCCTAAAGCCCCAGTGTACACTTGGAATTGTAGTAGTATTTGCACTGTGCGTCAGGAATCTATTGATAAATTTCGTGAGTTTCTAAGAGAATATAGTAAAAAAAGTGTTAAACAGAAGATTAAGGTACTTCAAAGTCTAGATCCATGCAGAGTGAGAGAGAATACTGGTTTGCAGGGACATTCTCTGGCTTGTCTATCTAGAAAAGTGTGTAAAAGTGTTTTTCATCATTTTAGGATGATGGCTGTTCATCATACTGAAATGAGAAAGTTTGTGAGACGATTGTATTTTGCTAAAAGTCCAGCAATAAAGTTAGATGAATTGAATAGGGCTCTGTTCCGTGGATCGGTATCAGATGTAGAGAAGGTTACTGATGAAATTCAGTTTTGTTACTTTGGTCCAGAACAAGAAAGTGCAGAAAAGTACACAGTAAATGAGGAAGAAGTGGAAGAGAATGTAGAACCCTCTGTGAGTAAGAAATGTATTGATCACATAACAAAATTTGAATAATCTCTAATGAAAGACCAAATATTACTTGTATTTGTTGCCGCAGAACTCATTATAGAAAACAAACCAGGAATGTTGATCTCTACAGAAAAAGTGAAAATGAAGAAAATTATAAGTGGAAGGATTTTGCCACATATATATTTCTTGAAAATTGTTTTGAATTGGGTGAAGATCAGCGTATTTGTAAATACTGTTACAACAAGTTAGAAGAAAATAGAATGCCGACCAGAGCTGTACATAATAATTTAGAATTGGATGCTATTCCTGCCGAACTTTCTGAATTAAATACATATGAGTCTATACTTATTCAATGTGTTCATCCGTTCCAGACCATAGTACGTATGGAGCCCAAAACTGGTAAATTACCTCCTTCAGATTTACTGAGAGGTTTAAAAGGTAGAGTGGTGTATTTGCCCTTGGATTTGAAAAAAATATGGAAACTATTGATGCAGATACTTTGGAAACTGAACCATTAGTAATTCTGGTTAATGGTGTACCTACAAAGAATAAGAAGATTTGGCAGGAGCTGGTAGATGTACGGAAAGTACAAAGAGCAAATTTGTATGTGAAAAGGAATAACAAATGGTATGAATCAATTTATATAGAAGAAGAAGAAGAAGATTTACAAGAAGACACAGAAACACCAACTGGACAAATTGAAAAAGTGGACAAGTCAAAGGAAGAAGAAATTTATGAACATTTTAGCATACATCCTCTTCATTCAAAAGAAGTTATGGGAGACAATATTGATCTGTTTCAGATGAAGAAAGCAAAAGGAACTCCTGTGAGTGTATGGGAGGAGAGCTTGGAAGCTCGATGTTTTCCCCAGCTGTTTCCTACAGGAAAAGGAGGACGATACGACGAACGTCCAGAACAGATTCCAGCTTCTGAGTATCGGACTACAAGACTATATGCAGAAGATCCAAGATTTCGTCAAAGTATTCTTTATTTGTTCCATCTTTTATTTGAAAGCGACTTGTCTGCATTATCTTATGCAGTAAATCACATTTTAAAAAGTGGAGTACATTTACAAAATGTGTCTGCTAAGTATTTTATGGAGAAAGTGCAGCACTGAGATGATCATTTGGAAACACAACTGATCAATCTGATGGCTTGTCAGCGTGGGACAAATGAATATTGGTACCGACGCCATGGTGAATTAAAATGCATGTTACGGAATTTAGGAACACCAACATGGTTCCTTACCCTAAGCTGTGCTGAGTACGCTTGGGATGATTTACTGGATTTTCTACGAGAGGCAAATTCAAACATTAAAAACATCGAATACAAGACAGCAGGAGAACTGTGCTCATTGGATCCGGTTAATGTTTGCAGATATTTCAATCATAGATTTGAGGCTATGATGTCTTTCATCTGCAATAAAAAAAATCCACCTCTTGGAGAAGTAGTAGATTTATTTTGGAGAAAAGAGTACCAGGCAAGAGGTGCTCCTCATATTCATATGCTGTTGTGGATCAAGGATGCCCCAAAGTTTGGAACAGATACTGATGAAGCAGTGTTATCTTTCATTGAAGAATATGCAACATGTGCTATACCAAAAAGCACAGAAGAGAAAAAGTTAAAGGAGCAAGTTTTACGTTTCCAAAGTCATCGGTGTGGAAAATACTGTCGACGGAAATACAAGAGCAAAGATAAATACTACACTAAATGTCGATTTGGATTTCCTAGACCTGTTCTTTCAAATGGAAGAGTAAACAGTTGTATGTCATCTGTGAGACATACTATTACAAGAAAATCACCTAAGAATACCTACAACCTTAAAAGAAAAGAAGAATCAAAAAATATAAATGACTACAACCAGTCATTTTATCCATGTGGAATGCTAACATGGATATACAGTATGTAGCTGACAATTCCATTGCTGTTGCTCGATATGTAACGTCTTACATTACTAAATCAGAAAAAAATGAATTGAAAGAAATGTGGGAAGAGATTTCTCACGAGAAGACTGTCAGTAAGAAGCTGTACAGTTTCAGTTTAAAGATGTTATCACATCGAGAAATTGGATCCTACGAATGTTCAGATAGGTTATCTTCTGCAAGTCTCTACTCGAAATCACGAAGAATAATTTGGGCAAGTTTAGGCCTTGCAGCAATGAGAAATCGGGTACTGAAATCTGTTGGAGAAATTGAATATTTGGCCGAGAATGACCCAGAAAGTACAGATATTTTGAAATCAAACATGTTGGACACATATTATCCCAAGAGATGTCTTCATCTTGAGAACATGTGTCTCTATGAAGTGCTGCAGAACTACATTTATTCACGGAAAGCCACAGAAGACATCAACAATGGAAAATATAAAGTCATTGGTGAGGAAGGATGTTTGGTGAAGCAAACAAAAGGAAGTTTGATAAATCACAGGAAGCTGAGTTGCGACACTACTGACAAAAAGGAATTTTACTACTTGGCTCTTTTACAGCTGTTTAAACCATGGCGTACAGAGGACGAACTACTGGGAGAATTTCAAAGCTATGAAGATTCCTTTAATGCTTGCAAAGACAGCATAGAATGCAGTACATTCACAAATTATGTGCAAATGTTAAATGAAGAAATTGAGCAGGAAACTACAATTGCAGCTGAAGTAGCTAGAGACAGTTCTCAAGACAGCCAAAGTTCTGGAACACTCAGTCAAGATCCCCTAGGACAACCTATTGTTGAAAATGAAGCTGCAATAGCTATGACTGAAGTGGAAACGGCTATGAATCAAGCTCAAGAAGAATTTATAGACTTACCAAATTTGGAAAGACAACCGAATGAAGAGCAGCAACAAATTTATGAAGAGATCAGAAACAAAATTGATCACGGATTACTACATGAAAAAAAAGAGTGCTCATGCACATCATGTCAACCAATCAGGATGTATGTAAGCGGACAAGCTGGAACTGGAAAAAGTTTCTTAATAAAAGTCATCAGAAGCTACCTACAGCAAAAAACGGATTTAACTTTGTCTTGTGTGGTTACTGCTCCAACTGGGTTAGCAGCATATAACATAAAAGGAATCACCTTACATCGTTTGCTAATGTTACCAGTGGAGCATGAGAACAAAATACAATACCACAAGCTAACTGGAGAAGCATGCTTGGAAGTTTCAAGAGTATTGAAGAAGATGCAAGTTCTCATTATTGATGAGGTGAGCATGGTATCAAACTTAATGCTTGCCTTTGTGCATTTAAGAATGCAGCAAATTCTAAGGACAGACTATGACGTGTTATTTGGTGGAAAACATGTCATAGTTTTTGGGGATCTTCTACAGCTTACTCCAGTTAAAGGACAACCAGTGTTTAATACTGTGACACATGAAGACACAAAAAAGTCATTGGGAAGCATTGGTAATGCAAATATTTGGTCCTTCTTTGAGTACAAGGAACTTACTACTAATATGAGGCAAGCAAACGAGGAAGAATATGGAAGTATTCTGAAAGATATCAGAGTTGGACTACTCACAGAAGCTGGCACGAAAGCATTACAGAGTCGGTTGCTACATAATTTATTTCCAAAGGAAGAAATAGTTGCAGAGAAGATATACAAGAACATTGCAGAAAAGAAAAGTGTCATCTGCTTAATGCCAACTCTACGTGAATGCTCAATATTCAATGAGGAGCTTTTGAAATTGGAAAAGGAAGAGATTAAGAAATTGGAAGCAGTGGACAAAATTCAGCATAAAAGAATTACTATTACATTAACAGGCAAACTGAAAAATAAATTGGATTCACTAGAGAAGAACATTTCAAAAACTGCTGGATTAGAAAAAAATCTATATGTTTGCATGAACTGTAGAGTATTTTTAAGGAGAAATTTGGATGTTGAAAAAGGTTTAGTAAATGGAGCTATGGGAAGAGTTGTGGGTTTTATTAATTATCAGAAAAAAGATGGAATTGAATGTTTAAAAATAAAATTTGATCAGATAGAAGAAGTTATAGACATTTGTCGTTGTACAGTTCGTTTCATGCTTGTGAAAGACTTATATGTACGTAGGAAACAGTTTCCGTTTTCTCTAGCATATGCTGTAACTATTCACAAGTCTCAAGGATTGACTGTAGATTGTGCATTTGTAAACATTGATTCAACTGTGTTCAAAGAAGGTATGGCTTATGTAGCTTTGTCACGAGTGAAAACTTTATCTGGTTTATTTATGATAGACTTTGATGACTCAAAAGTTAGTGCTGATGCAAACTGTGTAAAGGAGTATAATAGATTAAGAAGAACCTATGCTCCTCATTTAGGTCAGTATCCTGTGTTGGAGAAACGTGTAGTTCCTCGAAAAAGGAGAATTGAGAATATCTGTAATGAGAATGTAGAGAGGAGAAAAAAAAAGAGGAGTGATGTAATTGCAAGCAAAAAGAAAAAGGAAAATGTTGAAGAGGTTGTAGGTTGTCATTTTGAAAATAGCTCTGGTGTCAACTGCTACGCTAATGTAGTGCTGAATGTTGCATTTTATCTGGAAAATTAGCAAGAGCAGATAATAGTAAATCAGAGAAAAAGATTCTGTTCTGAGTTGAGTCTCCTGTTTCAAAAGCTGAGTAATGATAAAACTCAAATAGAAAGTGCTACTGAAATAAGAAAACTTTTAGATGTATGTTCAGGACGAACACAGTTTTCTCAAAATGTACAGCAAGACGCACAGGAATTCTTGATGTATTTTCTTCAGGTACTGGAAGAAGAAGGGGTACCCATTGAAAATATGTTTGGTGTCTCTTATAAATGGGAACATAGTTGTGAAAACTGTTTCAATACATGTGGCTCTAATGTTGATTCTGAAAGGTTTATTTATTTAACATTGCCAGACAGTAAAACAGTCACTTTTGCTAAATTAGTTAAAGATGCTAATCATAGCATGGAATGCGGTGAGTGTAAATCTGACATGTTTTCAACGTTAATTTTAAAGGAATACGGACAGTATGTAATTTTAATGATGCAACGATGTAGAGCTGATGGTTCAAAATTGGATACTTTAATAAAGAAGTTTATAGGACAGCAATTATCAATTTCAGGAAAAACTTTTGTAACAGTTGCAATAATTTTCCATGAAGGACCTACTGTAACTTCTGGACATTACACAGTTTATCTTAAATGTGAAAAAGGCTGGACACTGTGTAATGATTCCCAATTGATTTTCAAGCAACGTTTGCCTTTTGATTTAGCAAATTCCTATCTAATCTTTCTAAAACCTACATTTTAGAGAGAATTGGCAAGATCTGTACAAAACAATTTTTCCATTTTATTGGATTACCATTGGAATTTTCAAATAAAAAGATTTTTCAAATTACCATTTGGCCTAAAGGAAAGGTAACCAATTGTATTGTGGACTTATTTAATTACTAATTAATCTTTCGGAAACCAAAATTTTAGAGAGAATCGGTAACATCTGTACAATTTAAATTTTGGAATTTTATTAGATTACCATTGGAAATTTAATCAAAAAAGAATTTTAAAATTACCATTTGGCCTAAAGGAAATGTAACCAGATGTATTGTGGAGTTATTTGAGATATATTAATTTTGTGATTATGCTTCTGAAACAAAATTGTCAGACGGTATTTTAAAGAAATAGTTATTGTTATTAGATGATATTTTTTTTGAATATTTTGCATTTCTATAATGTTATGTTTTAGTGAGAAGAGATTCTGGGCTTTTTTAAAACAATCTTTGAGATTGTTAATTTTTTTTTGCCCGCTGTTAAGTGATGAATGCAATTGCTTTCACGATTTATAGTGAAATGCAATATATTCTGAAAACAGCAAAAAAAAAGGCAAAAAATTGTTTTGGGAAAATATGTAAATACGTGTACTGTATTATAAAATGTTTTATTAAATATTAATACTTTTTTCTTTTTTTTCAGATTGAGAAAGAACATTTTCGAAAAATAAAACCATTTTTATAAGCAATTTCAATTAAATTTAAAATTATAATTTAATTTTTGGGTGGGTCAGGTAAGTCAGAAATTAGATGGTCCCTTTCTTCCACTTCTCCTCAAACAGATTTTCAGAATTTAGTTATTAATCCCTCAAGGACCTTGTAATGTGATAATTGTTTTTTAGTGTTTTTTAATAAAAAAAAAAAAATAAAGTTTTTAAGAAAAAATTTTAAAAAGTTGAGAGGTAAGGTTGGCTCTTAAAAGAGCCGTTGTGTTCATGCAGGGACAGAGGAAAGGAAGAATGGGAACATTAGCTGGTAGGACAGATGTGCTGGTCTATTTTGTTGTTAATGAGGGGAAGACTGGTCTCCCTATCAACAATTAGACCATGGCAAAATGAACACCGCATAGTAACCCTCGCAAACCGATGGTTAGTTTCCACAGGACCAGAAAGAGGTGAATCTGCCCCCACAGATGAAGGGCTCAGCTGAGCTTCCGAAGAAGGACTCGGCTGAGCTGCTGTGGATGTGCTTGCTCGACTTACTGAAGGGTTGCCGCTAGTATGTCGTGCATGTTTTCCTAGGATGTACATCCTCAAGGTGTCTCAACATAGTGTGATTCCCGAAGGAATACTTCTTGTTGGGATTACCTCTCGAAAGTACACGCTGGCACAGCTTGCAAGTCACCAAGGCAGCATTGACTTTTTTCTCGCCCTCAGGAAAAGTAAAATACTCCCATATAAAAGAGCTCTTCTGTTTCCTCTTTCTCTGCCTGATGGTGGTGCTGCTAGCCTCACTCTCAGCAGAAGAGTGCTGGTCTGCCATCGTATCCCAAAGACAAGTCAGCTCCTTCTCCTAAGGGATCACAAGCAGAAATGAGGGGAATGGGTGTGGTGTAGGAGAGTTCTAGAACTGAAACTACTTTGAACCAATCAAAAGTTTTGTTTCTTGATCACATGACCCACCGTGCGCGTACGTTACGCTTACGGTGCGCTTACGGAGCGCTTACGGAGCGCTTACGGTAAAAGTACGCATGCGCGTAAAAAAGACACGCGCTCGCGCGCATGCGCATAACGGGCACGCCCCAACACTTCCGCGTAACGTGCGCGTGTAGCGTACACGCTTACGCGCCACGTACGCAGTTCGCACGGCTACGTAAATTGCGTAACCATACGCAAAAAGAGTAGAAATATTACGAACATTACGCAAACCGTACGCTTACCGTAAGCTTACCGTACGCGTAATTAAAAAAAAAAAAAACACTATGTATACAAATATATCTTACCTGTTTGTTAAAAAAAAATGAGAAAAAATAATATAATGCAGAATTTTTAAAAATTAAGCATAGTGTTTTAAGAGAATATAAAGTAAAAAAAAAAAAAAAAAAACTTGCAAATAAAAAAAAAAACACGTTAAATATAAGAATTTGTATTAAAAAATCCATACAAAAACAATGAAAAAACCATGGGAATCACACATGTTATAGGTAAGAATTAGCATTTAAAAAACCATACAAATTCACTGAAAAAACCATGGGTTTCACACACGTTATAGTTAGGAATTAGCATTTAAAAAACCTTGCAAATTCAGTGAAAAAACCATGGGTTTCACACACGTTATAGTTAGGAATTAGCATTTAAAAAACCTTGCAAATTCAGTGAAAAAACCATAGGTTTCACACACGTTATAGTTAGCTGGACATTTCACTCGTAAAAAACCAATGAAATTCCCCCGTTATAGTTAGTTAAGCTAACTATAACTCGCGCACCCGCAATCCACTGCTATTGACGTCACATCACTCATGACATGGTCAGTGACATCACTCATGACATCACTGATGACATCTCAAATGACATCACTGATGACATCATCCAGTGAATGTGTATTTTAATGAAAATTAAATATGTTTTATATATGTATATCTCACGGACGATAGAAGAATAAATGGGTATATAAGTGTCTAAATGGATGATTTGTTTTTGAAAAATTGATTGTATAACTGACTGATAAAGTGTATCTCAGTGAATATATGGCTTACAGAGTAATGTTTAAATATGTAATTATCTGTATCAGTCTCTCACTTTGTGTATAAGTGGCAGCATGGGTTGGTGAGTAGCTACGTGGGTATCTGAGTTCCCCGACAGGTGTAGCATTACCAGTTGCCAGAAAAAATACACCTTTCAAACGGAAATCAACATTTAATCCTATAATGCCAAGAGACAGTATTGACATTTTTAATGAGCAAGTTACTAATGAAATTAAAAAACTGAATTACAAGCTGAATCAAAGAAATTTGAAATGGCATCCCAAGGACAGGCAGCTTAAAATATTATTGAAAAAACTACAAAGCAACAAAAATGTGATTGTCAGAAGTGCAGACAAAGGAGGCAATATTGTCTTATGGGACAGAACACAATACATGAAAGAAGCACTATCCCATCTAAATGATAGAACCTGCTACAAAACCAGCAACTGGGGTGCAATAAAAACAATCCAAAATGACTTTTATGGCAAATTATTGGCTTGGAAATGCGCAGGAACGTTAACTATGGATGAATACAAATTCATTCACAAAGAAAACCCTACTATACCCAACATCTATTTCATCCCGAAAATACATAAAGATGCCAAAAAAACCCCGGGTCGACCTATCATTTCGGCTCAAAACAGTTTGTTGGAGAATGCCAGCCAATACATAGACTTCTTCCTTCAGGAACTAGTACAATCATTACCCACGTATATAAGAGACACTAGCCACTTTCTGCAAAAAATTAACAATTTTGAATGGCATGAAAATTATCTACTAATGACTTTGGACATAGTGTCTCTTTATACGAGTATAAGGCATATGGATGGAATAAGAGCTTTGGAATATTTTCTAGGGAAAAGAAATCCAAGACTTTCTGCGCATAACATGATGATAAGTGATTTAACTCAATTTTGTCTGCACAATAACATTTTCCTATTTGATAAAACTGTCTACCAACAAACACGGGGCGTGGCGATGGGGGCCAGCTTCTCTCCCAGCTATGCATGTCTTCACATGGGCTGGTGGGAGGAGCTGGTCCTCGGCGTGACGCATCGTACGGTGGTGGAAAAACATGTCAAATTGTTATATAGATGACATTTTTCTTGTTTGGGATGGATCTTTGCAGGATGCTCATAACTTTATCAATAGCCTCAACATAAATGAAATCAACTTAAGCTTTACGGCAACAATCGATAAGCAGAGCATACATTTTTTAGATGTGGAGGTTTATGTGAATAATGGTAAATTGGAAACAAAGGTTTTTAGAAAATTGACGGCAGGAAATTCAGTATTACATTCATCGAGTTTTCACCCACGCCATTTGATTAACAGTATCCCCTATGGGGAAATGTTAAGAATCAAACGTATCTGTAGTTGCATGTCTGATCTGCAAAAGGCACAAGAAGATTGTAAAAAAAGATTTCTAGAAAGAGGGTACAACAGAAAAACCATAGATTTAGCCATTGCAAAAACGATGAAACTAGAGAGGGAGTCACTTCTGGTTATCAAACCCAAAAAGGATGCTACTAATGAGTTGCGATTAATTACCACCTATAATTTACAACATAAAACCATTAGAAGTATAATACAACGCAACTGGCCAATAGTGTTAGATGATCCAATAATAGGATCACTGCTGCCAAAAAGCATAGGATTAACTTTTAGAAGAGCTCCCTCAGTAAGTAATAGTCTAGTTACAAGCAGCCCAGAGGTGACAGAACCGATAAATTGGCTCTCTCAGAGAAAAGGTTTTGTGACTTGCAAGAGCTGCAAAGCATGCATTCATGGCACTAGTAGAAAAACCTACAAAACTCCATTCAACGATGAAGAGGTGGAAATAAAAAAAGCTCTACACTGCAAATCGGATTACGCCGTATACGTTTTAGAGTGCACCTGCAATCTTAAATATGTAGGTAGCACAAAACTTCCGGCTAACAAGAGAATCCTGCAACACCTTAGAGCTATTATCAATAAGGACCCCTCTTACCCAGTCGCCAGACACTTCCAAGATAAACACAATAGCGACCCTCAGTACCTGTCATACTATCTGATTGATGCTGTACCTAAAAATAGAAGAGGAGGGGACAGAGAGAATGCATTACGCAAACTTGAGACCCGGTACATTTTAAATCTAGACAGTAAGATACCGGGAGGCCTCAATGCCACTGAGGATCTTTACACCTGTATTTAAACGGGTCATTCTTTGATGTGCCAGTTTTCGTACAATGCAGTTTGTCAATATACTTACAAGCACTTATACCCTGGTAATAAACAATTTCCAGTTCCCCTCAATACAGATTTATATTGATTTATATTTATATTTATATTTATATTTATATTTATATTTATATTTATATTTATATTTAAATTTATATATACACATATTCTATTTTTAGTCAGATCGAGTCTGCAAACCGATGTTACCATGTTAGGTCCAACTATTGGCAGTCGCTTGATGCCCCCATGTTTAGATCAAATTTTAAATCACATATAAAAAAACTTTTCTTCTTTCTTATTTTAAGTATATTCATTGAGCACGTGGTGTTACACTACACTGAATTTTAGCATTTAGGCATGGTTAAGCAACATCGACCGGCATTACGTTTCCTTCATTCCATAAGTTATTTAAATTATTAACGACGCCCCATGCATTTATGCGGTGACAGTTCAAAGGGGATAAACGCCAACATTGAAACGTAATTTTTAGATGTATATGATAGAGCTTTGTTTTAACATGAAATTTTATAGCCATATTAGGCACATTTAAATTTTATGCATTGTGATGCGATTATTTATTAATGTGTTTTTAACGCTTTTCTATTGAATGATTTTAGGCATTTATGTCTTCAATAATATTTAACCTGGAATCAAACTTATTTGTATTATGTCCAGTGTAGTAACAAAGCTCATACACACTCTTACGATCTTAAGTATTTTTACTTGTAATTAATTAAGAGTATTTTGTTGCTTTCCATGCTGCTATTTGCACTTTGCACTTTTGACACTATAAAATGGCGGTTGAAGCCTAGAAGCGTTGTCATGTGATCAAGGTCCAGGAGGGACCGAAACGCGTCATGGCCGACTAAGCAAGGAATAAATGAATTTGCACTGAACTGTGGTCCGTGCCTGCTTTTTGTATCCCGGAGACTGGGGAGAGGAGTAAGCAGCATAATTGCATATATATATATATATATATATATATATATATATATATATAATTGCACAGTTTTCGGTTTTGTATGCATTAATGACTACATTATGTTCTTTGTAGTTTGTTTAAGCCCATCCAGGGCATAATTGTTTATGTTTATGTGAGTATAATGCATAGCGTGAACCCATTCCAAGATGGATGACACCTTCACTGAAGTAAGTGTAGGTGTCCCTTGTTGATGTCTCTTAATGCAAAGATATTTAAATCTGTGGTAAACTGGCGCCGGCCTCTATTGACAAAGGCGGCAAGCCGAAACGCGTCTAGTGTGTGTGTAGACCTTTCAATTAAATACTTGAGAGGAGCGTTCTTGTGAGTGCTGGTGTTTTTTGGCCACGAGCGGGGGATTTGGAATCCGCACGGTTTCCGTCACCGTGCATGAAAGCACCCGATCGCGAGTGCAGGGCTCAAGACGGAGCGAGAGCACGATATATATATATATATATAAATAGTACAATCTCCACACTGTCACGAAGTTTCTGCTTTCACAGCTATGCCAACGCGAAAGAAAAGGAGAAACGGACCCTCACGGCTCAGGCAGGAAGATTTTATTTCATTTGACTCTCCCTCTGCGACGCGTTTCGAGCACTGAGTGCCCTTGATCACACACAGAGTATTGCATCCGCCATTGTTTTTACCAATTGCATCATAAATCACCTGACCATCACCTAATAAACATAGTAGAGATACTTCGCTTCTCACATCATGTGTTGTTACGAGGTAGGTACATAGGGCGAAACAAACTAAATTGCACTTGTAAGCTGTTATTTTTAAACTGCGTAAAATGCAGTATTGTAAAATACATTTTTACAGTGGATAATATAAATATAATAAATACATAGAAATATCGCTAAGAACATTTTCTATATAAAAATATATATACATTTTTATATAAAAATATAAAACCACTTAAAACTACAATGTAGGGCATAGTCACTTGTAAACATTCTTAATAAATATGTAAACAAATCATTTGTGCAAAATGGATCAAATGTGCAAAAATTCGCAAATTATGTAACTGTCCCTTTCACATTCTTAGTGCATCAGTTTGTTTCCTTCTAAACTGTAATTTTATATCAGCATTAATGCGTGACACCTTTAACCTCATAGATCAATCTGTTGTAGCGAGATCAACTTCCTAGTTTTATATTTGTGTTTGCTTCTTCTGACTAATCTCAAAAAAAACTGTGGGGTATTTTATGTGTAATCGAAAAACTTTATTGATACACATCCCTCACCCTTTGATATTAACTACCCTCTCCATGCAGAAAAAAGCAAATAAAAAAAAGGGAGAAATATATATGTATTGTGACTATTTGTGAAATAACTAATCATACAAAGTGAAAAAAGATTGTTTTTACAAAGGGAAAAGACTAATATAATATCAGGAATTCCAAAGCTTCCAAAGAATACTCGAAAACAGAAATGAAAATAGTGAGATAAAAAGCACTTATCCTTTAAACTTGCATAGTCTGAATCCTCTGAATATTCAACCATTCATCTTAGGTAGCTACATCAGTATTTTGTTTTTTGTATAGTTTATAAAAAATTGTACATATCTTCGGTAGTGTTTAACCCATTTGGATTTTTGCTGTCCAGTTCTAATATCATGCGTGTTTCTAACTTCCTTAGAAGTTTTTCTCTGTTGCCTCCCCTTCGTAAGGGACCTACTGCATTGATGACATAGTATGATAGACAGTTCAGATCATTGTTGTGAACTGACTTGAAATGTCTGGCGACCGGGTATGCACAATCGTTATTTACAATGGCTCTGAGATGCTGCAAGATTCTGACGTGTACCTGCAGCTTGGTGCTACCCACATAGCGTAAGCCACAAGTACACGTCAAAACATAAACAGCATACTCCGTCTTACATCCATAACTACCCTCAATCGCAACCGGAGCATCAGAGAAGGGAGTTGTATAGTGTGTAGTATTAGTGCCAAATTTACAGGTTTGGTTTGAAAAATCCATCGTCCTTCTTTCCAAATGCACAAAACATGCCCGTAGAACTCTTAACTTTTGAGAAGAATGTTCTAAGAGATCTTGACAATCTAGACAGGAAGAAACCCTTCATGAAATGGAACCTGTCAAAACAAGAAACGGAAGCTCTGGATCACCTGCAACATAACAAAAATCTCATAATCAAACCGGCGGATAAGGGAGGAGGAATAGTCATCTGGCAGAGGGACAAATATGAAGCCGAAGTACACCGCCAACTAATGGACAAAAAATACTACAGGAAAACGAATGAAGATTGGAACTCGAAGATAAAAAGTAAACTTCTTCCCATTATCAACACAGGCAAAGAAGAAGGTTGGCTGACAACTAAAGAAGCACATTATTTAATCAACGATAATCCCAGGACACCCATTATGTATGTCCTCCCAAAAGTGCACAAAGACCCCAGAAACCCTCCAGGGAGGCCTATAATCTCAGGAGTAAACTCGATACTGGAGAGACCAGCAAAATATGTGGACACTTTTTTAAAACCACTGATCAAAGACACTCCAAGTTACGTGAAAGACACTATGCAGGCTATCATCACGCTCGAAAATTTTCCATTCGACAAAGAAAATGAAATCCTCGTAACCCTGGACATTGTCAGCCTATATTCAAATATTCCCCAAGAAGAAGGCCTAGAAGCAATACAAGTTTTCCTAGACAAAAGAGTTCGACCGCACACTGTGCCAACAAACCATCTTGTCCAATTAGCAGAAATTTGTCTCAAGAACAACTTTTTTTCCTTTAATGATACCCAATATCTACAGGTTACAGGAACCGCGATGGGATGTCCCTTCGCTCCAGAAATGGCCATAATGTTTATGGCCCTATACGAGGAAAAATGGGTGTATAATAACAACCCATACGACGGCCACATAAAAATGTGGCGTCGTTACATCGATGATGTTTTCCTCCTTTGGAGAGGTGAGATACAAGACTTAGAAGCGTTTGTGACATGGCTAAACAACAGGAGTCCAAACATTCAATTTACCACGAACCATCACAGAACAGAAATGAATTTTCTGGACCTACTCATCAGACACGAGGATGGTCACCTCTACACAACACTGTACACCAAAAAAACAGACAGAAACACATTTCTCCATTTCTCAAGTTTCCACCAACGTAACCTACGTGAGAATCTCCCTTACAGCCAATTTTTGCGAATTAGGAGAAATTGTTCGAAAAAAGAAGACTACTTTGAGAATGCTAGCTTTCTAATGGAGAAATTGCTAAAAAGGAACTACCCTAAAAAACTTCTGAAAAGAGCACTAAAAAGGGCATGGTATACGCCCAGAGATTCCCTTCTATCCCCAAGACCAGACACAACAAACCCAAAACTGGTATGCGTCACCACTTTTTCCAACAGAACAAATGATATGCAAAAGATCATTCGGAAAAACTGGGACACAGTAAAAGGAATTCAAACATTCGCACAGATACCAATTTTTGCTCTCAAAAAAACACCAGCATAAGAGAAAAATTGGTACGCGCAAACACCAACTACAAACAACCAGGGACATCATTGAGATCTATGCTTTCACTACCCCCTATAAAAGGCCATAAAAAATGCGGTACATGCGTATCATGCGACAGCACAATAGAAGGAACAAAGTTTGAGTATGGGCAAAAATACATGATTCACGAAGATTTTACCAACTGTAATACACAAAACGTCATCTATTGTGTTTTATGCCCATGCAAATTGGCCTATATCGGAAAAACGACACAACCTGTGAAAAACCGCATCTCGCAACATCGATCAAGAATCAAGTGCAAAACTCATAATGCACCAATGGTCTCCCACTGGATTGAAAAAAATCACAGCATAAACGAACTCAAGTGGACAGTTCTACGCCATATTCAAGGCAAGAATGTGGACGCAACCCTTTCGAAAGTGGAAGCCAAAACAATAATGTTCCTAGGTACCATAGACAATGGATTAAACGAAATGACAGAAATATCGAACATCATCTGATAGGGGCCAGACATGTCACCTCTCTGAAAGTCCAAGCACCACAACGCAACAACCAATCCATAACACAATTGAGTAACTAACACCGGCCAAAAGAGAAAGCACATCAGATGCCACATGAACTCGTGTAGAACTTTGGATATATTTACACACTCAGTATCCAGCAATGCCAAAAACAACAGCAGACAATGACTAACCCCAGCACCAGGAATGAACGAAAACTCGAAATATAGTTCAAGGAAGTGAGAGGATCATAACATCAGTGTGCCAACAATAACATGACTCCTCTAAGAATCACGCGTCTGACAACAGCCCAAAGTGTGAGATCGGCACCCCTCTAACAACGATCATGTTCCCAAACACAACCCCAACACGCCAGTCAGCAAGAGCGGACAAACATAGCCTTACTACAACCAACGGAAATAGTCAATAAAATAAAGCAATTGAGACCGCAATAGACGCATCCAAACAGGTAGCGGCTCAATAAAGTTTCTTTCTAACTGATCCTTGAGGGTGACAACAAATTGATCACCATGACTACAAACACACACCTCCAAGTCGTAACAGCTACGCTGCATGTCAACGCGTTGGAATTCCGCACAAATTCACCCATCGTATCAGCGCAACCCCAAAACGTTAGTCAGCAAGATCGGACCAACATAACCAACGTACTTGATTAATATAATAAGTAACTTAGACCGCGAAAGACGTTACCAAACAGGTAGCAGCTTAATAAAGTTCAATTTAAAACAGTGCTTGCGAGTGTCAACAACCCGGTCACCATGACTACGACACACCCCCAAGTTAAAACAGCTGCAACCAGAAGCACGCAGCGCGCCAATACGTCGTAATTCCGTATAAATCCACCAACCGCAAGAGCGCTTCCTACCACTTCGAGAAACGCCAGAAGAGTGACAGCAGCCGGAAAGGAGAGAGGAGACCCCGGAGCACCGTAGAAGCGGACCAAAACACGCACAATTGAAAAAGGTACGGAATAGCAAGCCCCCACGGGCCTTCTGTAAACAGCATGACGCGATTGAAAAAATCCGATCTAACATCACGCAAGGAACCGGCCCATGCACGCGCAATGAGTTTAATCGAGATTCCCAATCGTAACCAGCATGGGGTTCACTTAGGCACGACTAAGCGGAGCTCCATTATAGAAATCCCCTGCATGCACCAAAGAGGTCACGCCCAAGAATTCAAACAGCATTATTAAGGCACGTATAATCACCGCGAGCCACGAACAATAAGTAGTAAAGAAACCGACTAATCAAAGCGCATGAGCAGTTACAGCAAGAAAAATACCACCGCAAGTTAGAAACCCGCCAGATATAATGATACAGCATTGGCGCCACTAAGAGGGTTTAGATGCCAATTCCTCTGACTTCCTATTTTTTAGAAAGAAACCATCGAGATACACATGAGGCAAGTCATTTCCCATCAGCTGGCATTACACGGAACAAGGCATCACATAGAAGACAAGCCACCTTGTCTCGGAGTGAGCGTAAGTCGACACAGGATTAATTCTTGTTTATTCACAACCTTCAAATATGGCATAAACATTAATTAGATACCATTACGATTGAATTACAGGAACAGAAGTCCGATTCCATCCTTACATCTGCCCTGAAGACGACCTTATAAACACCCCACAGGTCCCCAGCTACACAGGTCGAAACGCGTTGGCGTACAAGCAGAGATCGTGAACACCTTTGTAGAAGATAAAGCGAGAATCAGCTCCTCTACACAAGCAAATGCACAGAAAGACCACAACTCGCATTCTTGTTTAAACTATTTATAGCCACAAGTACCCGACTCTGCTCAGGACCGCAACAATAGCTAGAACTATAGGAGCCAATCGGCTCAAGTTCCACAAATCAAAAAGTTTCGGACAAATGACTATGGTTATGTAAAATAGACCTATTTGATAGCTTTTATGGTATTTTTAACACATTTTGAAGTCACTGTACAAATGTAAATATATATGTCACTGTCTTTTGTATATAATAAGTGTATGTCTAACGAGTAGTGTTCATCGAACCGAAAAGTTGATAAGTAAAAGAAAAAATAGCTTTGCAGATCGCAGTCATTAAACAGACTAGCTGATAAAACAAATGTTGTGATCAATGGTGTCAGAGGCAAAATGTATGTTGTAAAAAATTTACAGGCACGGCATGATGGGCATTTAAAAAAACCTGTTTTGGGTTTCAGCCATGTAGTTACCATATTGAGTTCTGGCCTTGTTTTTACCAGCTCAGTTCTCATAGAACGGGATTTTCTATATGTAATAGTAGGTAATTCAGGTACTCTATTGCCCAGAACCCCATCTGTTAGAATAATGGGCCAGTTCTTTTTGAAGATTGCTTTCACTCTTCTTTCTTGTTTGCTGAATGTGGTGATGAAACGTGGACATTCATCATCATTGTTAGCAATAGGTTCTTTTGGGGCTAGTAGTGATTCTCTAGATCTTTCATCTGTCTTTTTGAGTGCTCTCCTAAGGGTGGAATCACTATATCCTCTTTCTCTTAATCATCCTATCATGTCTTCTGAATACTTAGTATATTCCTGTTGGGAACTACAGATACGTTTAAGTCTTAGTAGTTCACCAAATGGAATACTTTCAATGAGGTGTTTGGGATGTTTACTGCTCGCATGGAGTATACTGTTGCCAGCAGTCGGTTTTCTAAACAGTGTGGTTTCCAATGTACAGTTACTAATTGATACTTGTACATCTAAGAAATCTACTCTGTTTCTACTAATGTTAGAAGTAAATTTAAGATTGCTAGAGTTGTTATTGATTGTCCTAACAAATTCTTGTGCACTTATTTCATCTCCATCCCATACACAAAAAACGTCATCGATAAATCTAAGCCAGTGATGGACATGGTCTATGTTAGGTATTTTCCTTAGGACCTGTTCCTCCCACCAGCCAACATGCAAGCATGCGTAGCTGGGGGAGAAACAGGACCCCATAGCCACGCCCCTTTCTTGTTTCCAAATAGTTTTGTCAAACATAAAGAAATTGTTGTTAAGACACCAGGCAATCAATTTGCATATCATTTCATTATGACTGAGATATTCAACTGGTCTTGTGTTGAGAAAGTGACTGATGGCTTTAAGGCCCGCTGAATGGTTGATGCTGGTATACAATGATTCAATGTCTAATGTTAATAGACACCAGCCTTCTTTCCAACAAATTGAATTTATCTTGCTCAAAAAGTCACCAGTATCTTTCACATAACTTGGCAAACTTTTTACTAAGTCCTGTAAGTAAAAGTCGATGTATTGTGAAATATGTTCACTCATACTGTTGATTGCAGATATTATCGGTCTGCCTGGTGTTGGGGTGACCATTTTGTGAATCTTTGGTATGAGATACAAGATAGGAATTACTGGATGTTCAATGTGCAGATAGTCAAATTCAGCTGATGAAATTAAACCTTGTCTTTTATATTGAAACAGTAATTTTTTGATTTCTTCTTTTGCCTTCTTGTATTCACTTCCATTAGATTTATGGTAGCATTGATCGTCATTTAATTGTCTCATTGCCTCTTTAATATATTCTTTTTTAGGCCATAATACAATATTGCCTCCCTTGTCAGACTTATTTATGATCACCGCTTGATTATTGCTCAATTTCTTCATCAGCCTTATATATTGCGTAAGGTTGTAATTTTTCTTACACTGACGTTGTTTGGTGACTGTTCGATTCAGTTTTTTCAAATCTTCAATAACGCATTCATGGAAAATATCAATTGCGTCTTTGGGCATGATAGGAATAAACGTACTTTTTGATTTAAAGGGACTCTCGCCCGCTCCTTTTTGGGATATATTGATTTTCTGCAATCGATTTTGTATGCTGTTTTCTTCCCTATCATTTGATTGTGGCAGGTTAGAGCATGGAGTCCCTAAGTCATGAAGGGTGAGAAACAGTTCAGCATCAGATGCTGGAACGACTGGGTATGAGATGGTATTTATTTGTTTTTCTTTTTCTACGTCCGTATTTGCATTTCCTGTTTTGATGGTAAAAAACTTTTTAAGTTTCAGTTTCCGAATAAAGCAAAAAATATCGATTCTGGTACTGGCATAATTAAATGAACTTTCAGGACAGAAATTGAGACCGAGGGCAAGGAGTTGATTTTCAGCTGCTGTTAATGTAATGTCAGATAAATTAGTAATTGTTAAATCCATTACCACTTCTTTCTGTACCACTGCTGTTTTTTCTTTTGTTGTGGTTTTGTGCTTCTTTCTCCTTGCTCTTCGTCGTATGTTCCGTCTTTGCCTGTTTGATTGGGACTGTTCCTCGGACGGAGCGTTTGTCTCCGATCTCCCACTAAAAAATCGATTTCTTCCCCCAAGTTTAACACCAACTTTGAGTTTGCTTCTCCTTGGCTGCTGACAGTGGCGTAGCTAGAGCTTCTGGCGCCCGGGGCTATCCCTCAGATTGCCGCCCATGGCCAGTAGCAAGGGGCGGGCGGAGCTGGGGAAAAAGGACGGCGAGCAGCGGGGGTGGATTGGCAGGGTTTAAGTTACGACACCACTCTCTACTCCACTGCAGGTGAAAGCAAAGGTCGGAGCTGAGTTTGCTGCGTGCGTCCACCCACTATTCTAAAGGTGAACGCCGTCCACCCTGCCAAGAAGTTGGGCCACACAAAAATATGCTGAACTTGTCCCGGTATCATTTTCAGACTCCTGGACAAGTTACACTCATTGTGAGATCCTCTGCTGGCTTCTAGTGAGGCATAAAATACCCCATTGATTGTACACCGCTCTATCTAATCTTTCTCTCCTCTTTGTATCAGGGATTCACTTTAATAATACAGCACAATGTTAACTTTGCACGCCACAAATAAACATTTGCTGAATGTCCTCAGGAATAAAGTAGCTTCCTTTTGGGACAGGGCCTTCTAATTTGCATTGGCTAGAGAATGACCTTCCCCTATTGTGCATAAAAAAAACTTAAGACTTGTATGTAATCTGTATTGTATCATTTTGATCTATAATTCTCTATGATTTGCCTTGTTTTTATTACACTGTTTTTTCCTATTAAGTTGTTCTATAGTGCCAGGAATCCAAGGTATTCATGCTTGTATTAATAAACCATAGCAGCATAACATCAAATGTGAACTGAGCTCTCGGAGAGCGGCCAGCTGCTGTTTGCTCTCCCAATTCTCAGCTCGCAGTTTTGAACTGAGCACAAAGAGAACTGTGAACAGTTCACAGCTCACTGAGTGCTCAGTTCACAATTGCAATAAGCGTTTTGAAAGAGCTATGGGTTGTTCTCAGCTGAGGAAATCCTGAGGAGGTCATGAGGGAGAGCCCAAGAAGTGTCACTTGCATGATACTCCCACCTCAGAAACCTCCAATTCCCATCAAAGAGACATTACAAAGAAATATACTCTATTTTGAGAACGATAACATTTAGAAAGGGATTTGGAAAGAAAATAATGTGTATTAATGAGCCCTTGTAAGACTAAGGAGAGATAAAGGAGGGCCCTGAAGCAGGCCTGGCATATAAGTAACGATCGGGCGTGCAGTGGCCCACCCGAATGTATCCTTGGCCCACCCGAATAAAAATTCCTGTAACAGGGCCTGTTGGGAAGAAGCACTGTGCGGCAACACGCATGTCATGGGTTCAAATACCGGTAAGGTGGGCAAATCGTTTGAATCTGGGCAGAAGTAACTATCATTCAAGCGCCTTGGGACAATTTTCTGTTTGTGCGCGATATGACGACAGAACATTTGCGGTCATCCAAAAGGTGACTAAACATGGAGCCGAAAAACAATTTCATCCACACACTTTTGCAAACAATCCCCTCTAACCCAGGATAAAAGAGTATCGCGCGCCACAAGGAGAGGCCCTTGCGTATTCCCGCCATTCTACGTTCCACTCCATCCGTTCAGTGGAGAATGGTTTGATTTCTCACAAAAAGTACGCACCGTTATCGCCATTGGCTAAATCTGTGACTTGAGCAACACCTACAGGCTATGTTCAAATTATGACTACGACTGCCATGATTCCAAGCACAAGTTCAAGTGATATGGTCAAATGCTATGTGGCCACACTTCCAGCTTGTCTTGCCTTTTTGGCCGCATTCTAGGAATTGTAGTTGCGTTTTAAACATTGAAAGTATGTGCCAAAAATATTATCTTAATAGCCAAAACTGGTTGGCGGTGTCGCACATGACAGGCACTAGTTGGTACATATACATTTGTACTCTTATAATTTAAAATTTATAACGCCGTACATAACAAGTGTTATTAGTGCACTAGTCAATAAGGAACTCGATTTATCGACCCAGAAGTAAATATAGTGTGGACCCCGACGTGATTAATACTAATCAGCTGCTGATAATACAGTCGAGCAGAGAATTGTAGCGCGCTGCAATGATGCATTTTACTCAGATAATGTGCAGATGGCCTGCATTCGTGCAAACATTGATCAGATCAAATGCTCTTTTGGACAAGTTTTGCTGTTTGCTTTTAAGGGAATGGCTCAAGGGGGTTGCTCGTGTCAATATTATGTCAACTGATGAACCAGGGTAAAAAGGGATAACAAATAAATTCCAAGATGCAACCTATGTTCATAAATCATTTTATGCAAAGGTTTTTCAGAAATAAAAACAGAACACAAAATAACAAAACAAAAACTGATTATAAAATTATAGGAAAGAAGGAGAGAAAATATATTGGTTACATTTCTTGTTACGCAAACAAGGCAAATCAGAGAAAATTCAGTATGCCCCACATGCAAAAACCTGTGCGTGCTATGGACTGCTATAACGCCTGGTTGCTCAAACGCTTGAACGCCATTGGCGACGAGGCAGTCACCCACTCTGCTGTTCACATACAGTGGAAGAGCTGCGCGCTCAACAGACATCCAATGAAAGCACTTCCTACCCAGTAACACTGTGGTTAAGGGAAAGGAAACAGACCGGACATCCGACCCGTGTGAAATGCAGACAGTGTCTGCAGCAGATCTGTATTTCCCGGCACGAGACTCCTCCACTCAGAAGAGAGCGCACGTGGTGGTGTGCGGCGTGCGCGATAGTGTGCATCACCGCTGCAGCGCGGGGCTGGCCAAAAATTATGCCCAGGGCCGTCATTGGTAGCGCTTGATGCTCGCTACAAGATTGATGGCCCTGGGACCACATAAACAGTACGCCGGCGCCGCACCACCACCAAGTTAGGTGGAGGTGGTGCAGAATTTTGTGTGGTGCGGCATTTGGGTGCAAGCAGGTGAGCTTGTACTTACAGTTACACGTGTGGTGTACTGGCTGCTCAGCGACAGCACCAGTGCCACGCAGCTGCCGCTGGCCACCACGAAAATAGTGCTACGCCACTGATTTCACTGCGCCACTTCTACAACTTGACTGCATCACAATCCTTCCGCCTGCTTCAAGCAGGCGTAAGGACTGACGCAGGGCCTTTCACGTGGGACTCGCCCATGGTCAATGGCACATTGCTAGAGTTGCCTCAAGTTTCTGGCACACTCCAGCAATGCGTCATTACTGTGCCAACAGATACGTCAGGATTCCTGACGTATCTGTTGACTACCTGGGACATGGAGCTCCATACAGTAAATACGACGCATCCACTGTGTTGCAAGGAGGGCGCAATGAAAAGTGTTGCATCGCTGTTTTTAACCAGCGATGCCACACTTTTCATAAACGAGGCCCTAAATTATTATCAATGGTTGTTTACAAAATGTACCTAGAAACGTTGCCTTTGTCACAGCTTTCCCCAAAGGAGTGCTGAGGGGGAGCACACAATACCACGTCTAATTACATTCATGTGTGTTTACTTTTCAGCAGTTTTATTGGAGAGCATTTAACACATATTTACTGAAAGTAGCAGTGTCCCTTGCTCACTGTGCTTTAAAATGTGCCATTTCCAATATATTATTACAAACAGTTGTAAATATAGAATAATAACAGTTAAAAAATACTTCAAAATGTGCAACATTCTTTTAAATCTCACCATATTATGTCTTTCATTAAAAGATATTGTGAGGGATCGAAACCCATGCCCATCACCAAGACCCAAGTGTTGTTATTGGGGATCGTGCACCCCCAAAACACCTACCTCCGGCTACAGGCTTTTTCTGCACCCTCTTCCCCTCTGTCTGCACCATCTCGCCCTCTGCCTACACCATCTCGCCCTCTGCCTGCACCATATAACTCTGTCTGCACCATCTCACCCTCTGCCTGCGCCATCTCACCCTCTGCCTGCGCCATCTCACCCTCTGCCTGCGCCATCTTACCCCCTGTCCGCACCATCTCTCTTTGCCTGCAGAAATCTCCCCCTCTGCCTGCACCATATAACTCTCTGACTGAACCATCTCACCCTCTGCCTGCATCATCTCATCGCACCCTCTGCCTGCACCATCTCCCCCTCTGCCTTCACCACCTCCCCTCTGCCTGCACCATCTCACTCTCTGCCTGCACCATCTCACTCTCTGCCTGCACCATCTCACTCTCTGCCTGCACCATCTCTCCCTCTGCCTGCACCATCTCTCCCTCTGTCTGCACCATCTCTCCCTCTGCCTGCACCATCTCACCCTCTGCCTGAACCATCTCACACTCTGCCTGCACCATCTCTCCCTCTGTCTGCGCCACATCACCCTCTGTCTGCGCCACATCACCCTCTGCCTGCACCATCTCCCCTTTGCTTGCACCATCTCCCCCTCTGCTGGCAGCATCTCCCGCTTGCCTGCGCTACATTACCCTCTGCCTGCATCATCTCACTCTTGGCCTGTACCATCTCTCCCTCTGCTGGCACCATCTCACCCTCTTCCTGCACCACGTCCCCCTTCCCTGCACCATCTCGCCCTCTGAGAGCACCATATAACTCTCTGACTGCACCATCCCACCCTCTGCCTGCATCATCTCATCGCACCCTCTGCCTGCACCATCTCCCCCTCTGCCTTCACCACCTCCCCTCTGCCTGCACCATCTCACTCTCTGCCTGCACCATCTCACTCTCTGCCTGCACCATCTCACTCTCTGCCTGCACCATCTCTCCCTCTGCCTGCACCATCTCTCCCTCTGCCTGCTTGCACCACCTCTCCCTCTGCCTGCTTGCACCATCTCTCCCTCTGCCTGCTTGCACCATCTCTCCCTCTGCCTGCACCATCTCTCCCTCTGCCTGCACCATCTCACCCTCTGCCTGCACCATCTCACCCTCTGCCTGCACCATCTCTCCCTCTGTCTGCGTCACATCACCCTCTGTCTGCGCCACATCACCCTCTGTCTGCGCCACATCACCCTCTGCCTGCACCATCTCCCCTTTGCTTGCACCATCTCCCCCTCTGCTGGCAGCATCTACCGCTTGCCTGCGCTACATTACCCTCCGCCTGCATCATCTCAATCTTGGCCTGTACCATCTCTCCCTCTGCTGGCACCATCTCACCCTCTTCCTGCACCACGCCCCCCTTCCCTGCACCATCTCGCCCTCTGAGGGCACCGTGTCACCATCTGTCTGCACCAACCCCCCCTGTGCCTGCACCATCTCACCCTCTGCACATCTTCCCCTCTGTCTGCACCATTGAACCCTCGGTCTGCGCCATCTCTCCCTCTGCCTGCACCATCTCACCCTCTGCAAATCTAGCCTCTGCCTGCACCATTTTCCCCTCTGCCTGTCCTGTCTCGCCCTCTGCCTGCTGCACCATCTCACCCCCTGCACATCTCCCCCTCTGCGTGCACCATCTCCCCCTCTGCCTGCACCGCCTCCCCTTGTGTCTGCTTCTCTTGTAACCCTATTACCTTCTATCCACCCCCACCGATGCTTTCTGTCTCCCAGTTCACAGCTCTTCTCAATGTGGCGGAAAATAAACTCTCGTGAAATGTGCTTTGAATTCGTGCACGCGATACTGAAAAGTTTAAATAAACAGAGAAGACACACTCACCCTCACCTTCACTCTGCCTTCGAACACACTGCAGGGACTGGGGAGGACTGGTCAGGCTGGGAGCAGGAAGAGTCTAAAACGAGGGGGTTTATGGAGAAGGGAAAGATAGGCATGTAGCTTTGCTTGCAGTAGACACCGCGGGGCTGGCCACAAATTGTTCCCAGGGCCGTCATTGGTAGCGCTTTACGCTCGCTACAAGATTGACGGCCCTGGGACCCACATAAACAGTAAGCCGGGCCCGGCGCCGCACCACCACCAAGTTAGGTGGAGCAGCATTTTGTGTGGTGCGGCATTTGGGTGCAAGCAGGTGCGCTTGCACGTACAGTAACACGTGTGGTGTACTGGCTGCTCAGTGACAGCACCAGTGCCACGCAGCTGCCGCTGGCCGCCCCGAAAATAGTGCCGCCTGGGGCGGACCGCCCCCACCGCCCCCCCCTAGCTACGCCATTGGCTGCTGAGATCCGAACTAACCATACTTGAAGTTGATGCTGTATCGCCTTCACTTTCTGGTATGGTTTCACTGTGATCTTGATGTTGCTCCGATGGGTTCTCTGAATTCATGTTGTTAAATTTCAATTTTTTAGCATTGTCGAATTTTCGGGAAAAAGTATATATTCGTCCTTGTTCATAATCTGCCTGATCCCGGGCGAACTTATGTGCTTTACGAATTTTAATGCGATCTTCATGCTTACGCAGCCGTTCACTGATTTCTTTGCGCGTTTTAGTTATGAGTTCCTTTTGGTCTAAATTTTTGTCAAGTTCTTCATTAATTTTTGCGATATTTTCCAGCAGCTTTTCACGGTCTATAACTGCATATTTTATTAAAATTTTGACCAAGTTCATGGATGCCATCAAATTGCTTTCCCCCCACTCTAACAACATAGCAGGGTTGGGTTCCTCGAAACTTGGCGCCAAAAGGATCCTTAGTCCCCTAGGGACTCGTCCCACCTCTTCATACTTGGTGAGGGATTTGTGTTCCCACCATTTTGTTATTTCACCTTTCATTTTCCTTTCCAAATCCTTTAAAAGCTGTTTGGCATTCTGATCGCTGATATTTTGACTGCCCTCCTTGTTCCTTATATTGGTATTAGTTTTAGGCAGATTGCCAAACAATTCATCGGCTGCTGCTTCCCGTTCATTCACCAGGCTGGCTGACATTTTTTGTAAAAATGGCGGGGAGAGAGTCTGTTTATGTATACTAGGGTCGGCGTCTGCCGTGTCCCTCCACTTGCTGCTAATGAGCCGTACCTCCTCACCTACGCGCAGACATTCGTATCACTCACCGCTGGACTGCGTTGTTACCGGGTCCTCCGACCTGGGCAGCTTCGTAATCCTTCTCGGCTTCCGTGATGTATCGCGCTGCTGTAGGGGGCCACCGCTTGTTACTCCTCTCCGGAATCCTCTTGGTTTGTCGATTGTATGCGGCGGCCAACTTTTGAGGAGGGGGTACCGTTGACGGAGACAATCCGCTTCCGTGATAACTATAAATAGTACAATCTCCACACTGTCACGAAGTTTCTGCTTTCACAGCTATGCCAACGCGAAAGAAAAGGAGAAACGGACCCTCACGGCTCAGGCAGGAAGATTTTATTTCATTTGACTCTCCCTCTGCGACGCATTTCGAGCACTGAGTGCCCTTGATCACACACAGAGTATTGCATCCGCCATTGTTTTTACCAATTGCATCATAAATCACGTGACCATCACCTAATAAACATAGTAGAGATACTTCGCTTCTCACATCATGTGTTGTTACGAGGTAGGGCGAAACAAACTAAATTGCACTTGTAAGCTGTTATTTTTAAACTGCGTAAAATGCAGTATTGTAAAATACATTTTTACAGTGGATAATATAAATATAATAAATACATAGAAATATCGCTAAGAACATTTTCTATATAAAAATATATATACATTTTTTATATAAAAATATAAAACCACTTAAAACTACAATGTAGGGCATAGTCACTTGTAAACATTCTTAATAAATATGTAAACAAATCATTTGTGCAATATATATATATATATTTGTATATGTTCTCACCACTTAGTCTCGATTCAGTTAAGAACAAGCAGCACCGTAGGGCTAGACTTTCTAACCATTTATTGTTTCACCATTAGTACTAAATTACAGGGACAGTCGACGTGTTTCGGTGCTTGCCTACCACAGGACCATATATATATGAGAAGAAAAGGTTGTCCCCAGATAGAGTTCACATTCAACAGGTTATTTTCAGGAGAAAAGCGCTTTATTTGTCCACATGGACTTCAGTTCCCAGAATTACTTGGCATGCACTCATTGAGGGTAATTGAAATAAAAGAGGGGATGTTAACTGAAGGAGCCGTCTTCTTTCCAATATGCCTGTGACAAAGGGCGCTATGCCTGAAACGCGTCGGTTTTTTAAACTGCCCATGAACTGCTACTTGGTGTGGAATGCAAATAAAGCGCTTTTCTCCTGAAAATAACCTGCTGAGAGTGAACTCTATCTGGGGGCAACCTTTTCTTCTCGCATAATTACGGCCTGCCCAGCCGTGGAGTGCACCGCCGTAAGAAGGAAAGCGGAGCCGCGGCTTGTTCATTGGGACAGACACGAAAGCGGAGCAACAGGGTTCAATGGAAAGGAAAGGTACTTTGTTGTATTTCACCAGCAGTGTTGTACCATTTTAATTGGTGGTGTAAGACGGCAGTCCACATGGGCCCCACATGGACTGCAGTTCCCAGAATTACTTGGCATGCACTCATTGAGGGCAATTGAAATAAAAGAGGGGATGTTAACTGAAGGAGCCGTCTTCTTTCCAATATGCCTGTGACAAAGGGCGTTAGGCCCGAAACGCGTCGGCTTTTGAAACTGGCCATGAACTGCTATTTGGTGTGGAATACAAATAAAGCGCTTTTCTCCTGAAAATAACCAGCTGAGAGTGAACTCTATCTGGGGGAAACCTTTTCTTCTCGCATAATTACAGCCGGCCCGGCCGTGGAGTGCACCGCCGCAAGAAGGAAAGCGGAGCCGCAGCTTGTTTATTGGGACAGGCACGAAAGCGGAGTAACAGAGTTCAATGGAAAGGAAAGGTACTTTGTTGCATTTCTCCAGCAGTGTTGTACCAGTTTAATTGGTGGTGTAAGGTGGCAGTCCACATGGGCCCCACATGGACTTCAGTTCCCAGAATTACTTGGCATGCACTCATTGAGGGCAATTGAAATAAAAGACGGGATGTTAACCGAAGGAGCCGTCTTCTTTCCAATATGCCTGTGACAAAGGGCGCTATGCCCGAAACGCGTCGGCTTTTGAAACTGGCCATCAACTGCTATTTGGTGTGGAATGCAAATAAAGCGCTTTTCTCCTGAAAATAACCTGCTGAAAGTGAACTCTATCTCGGGGCAACCTTTTCTTCTCATATATATATATAAACACAGTAATGGACCCCTGACAAGGATACAACTGAAACGGGCAGTGGGGATTCCATTTGAAGGAAGAAACGTGTCTGCCAAGTGTTTCAGGGACCCTTTTTATGCTTGTGCATTGACAACAAATAAAGCTGATTTTAAGTCCCCCGGAGTATGGTCACACTTTTTTCCTGTTGGAGGGAGAGAGACTGGTAACTATATATATATATATATATATATATATATATATATATATATATATATATATATATATATATATATATATATATATATATATTTACTCGGCTTTGTTGGACACTATTCGATGAAGGAGAGTTCTTGCTTATATATATATATATGAATATATATATATTCCCCCGTTATAGTTAGTGCAGGCAACTATAACTCACGCGACCGCAATCCTCTGCTGATGCTAATACTGTATTTAGACACTTATTTGCCCATGTCTTCTTCCATACATTTTTAGCTATACATATATTACAAATATTTTTTTTTCATAAAGACACATATGTCATCAGCAGAAGATTGCGGTCGCGTGAGTTATAGTTGCCTGCACTAACTATAACGGGGGAATTTCATTGGTTTTTTATCAGTAAAATTTCCACTAACTATAACATGTGTGAAACCTATGGTTTTTTCAGTGAATTTGCAAGGTTTTTTAAATGCTAATTCCTAACTATAACGTGTGTGAAACCTATGGTTTTTTCAGTGAATTTGTACGGTTTTTTAAATGCTAAGTTACTTTACGCCATTCATGGCGTGCACGCCCACTTAACGCAGTTCGTTCCGTGCGCGCACTTTACTCAGTTAGTGCCGTGCACGCACGGTGGGCACGCGGTGCGCTATGCGCACCGCGAGCCCACGTTACGCTAGATGGGCCATGTACGCACGATGCGCTTCGCGCACCGTGCGCACATGGAGGACATATGATGCACTTCGTTTTGAAAGGTAATATTTTAATTTTTCGCACCTGTTATAAGCCATGCACAAATGGTGCCCTTCGGGCACCATTTGCACACGGGGTGGGGAGAGTGTGGATAATTTTTTTTTTTGATATTTTTTTTTTAAATATTTTAGTTTATCGCATCTCTTATATGCCATGCACAAATGGTGGCCTTCGGGCACCATTAGCACACGGGGTGGGGAGAGTGTGGATTGTTTTTTTTTTTTTATATTAAACTGGTGATGGGAACCATCGTGTCTGCCTTTCCTTCCTGAGAGCGTATTTATGCACTGTTTCATACCTTGGATATATATATATATATATATATATATATATATATATATATATATATATATATATATATATATATTACCTACAGGTGGTTGGTAATATAGTGATAGGGGCATCCTAACGCGTTGGGTGCACGGTTTCTCTCGCATTGGGGGCACAGTTCCTAACGTGTTGGGTGCGCGGATCCAAGGGAAAAAAACTGACATTTTTGGGAGATAAACATCAGGCTTAAGTGTTTTGTTCTTGAGTGGCTCTAAAAAGAGCCGTTGTGTTCATTCAGAGTTTTTGCTACTTATATGTAAGTACCTATACAGAGTCTAAAGTTGTTGAAGAAGACTCTGTTTCCTTCAGCAGTAAAGTGTACTCCATCTCTCCTATACATCTCTTGCATATGAAAGCGCAGATTGTTATTGTAAATCGACCCCATTCTATAGTCTCGGAGAAAAGCAGAAACAGATTTATTCACATGTTTCCTAGCTTTCTCAATTTGTGGACAAAAATGATTGGACCAGTTCCATTTCTGCCTTTGGCATATGTTAGAATACACAAAGGCAGTTTTGTGAAAAAGTGAAATCAATTCTGCAAAGGTGTCCTTCATAAGCATTTCCAGACCTACCCCAGTGAAAGTGCCTAGGTCATTGCCACCACAGTGCACTATTATGAGGTCAGGGTGTTGGATATGCATAAAGGATTTTACCAATGGCATCAATTGGTGCCACTTTAACCCTCTCTGTCCAATCCATTTAATGTCTACATTTGGCCTTTGTGAATGCCTTTGTGTTCTGCATACATTTGGCTCCAGAACATATAGCTGTGTCCCACAATCCACACTCTAAGCATCTTGAAGGGAGGTCTGGATGCACTCAGATGGTCTCTGTAAATGAAATGGCAGTTTGAAAAGTAAGATTTTTCTAAAATGGAGGCTAAGATGCAGTTTTGAAAAAAGACAAGAAATCATTGGTTGTTTGACAACCTTCTACACTGAAAGGTAGCGTGCATGTTTCTGTTTTTTAAACACATGATTCTTATTGGTTAACAAAAAGTGAGTGAAAGGAACATTATATACGATAAGCTGATATGTTGAAAAGTCAAGCACACTTGCTGTTTTGATTAGCAACATTGTGTGCTGAACTTGTGACCTGTGTGCTCAGTTCAGTGTTCCATGACCTGTTCCTATGGTAACAGGCAGAAGGCAGATTGGGGGTAGGGTTCAAACTTATGCCATTTGGAAAGGGTTGAAATGTTTAACCAATAGAAATGTGTGTTTGCTTTTGAATTTATGTGGGAAGGAATGTGATTTGATGTGTACATGTATATGTGTGGAAAATGAGAGGGAAACTTTGCCATTCTTTGGTTTTGCTGACAGGTGCACAGTGCAGAGATTCTGTATAAGAAAATCTGGTGTGTGACTGATATACTTCTTAATCTACAAAACAACTTGAAAGGTGAGTTATTTAATTGTGAGGGGATGTATGTGCTGTATTTTGATTTTAATCAGACTAATGAATTCCTCCTGGTAAAGTGCAGGGAGTACTTTTTTTTGTCTACAAACTTATTGACAGTGTGTGTGCATGTAGAAATCATTTGTGTTTTTCATGTGTTTGCAGAAAGATAACTGTGCTGTTTTTATATTTTGGTCCAATTAGAAATCAGTCATTGTTTATAAATTTGCAAAATTACTCATGTTTCTACACTAAAATGTAGTATTCGTAGATTAAGAAATGTGTTTTGGTATAGTGCAAGGGATAGTGTTGTTTGTCTAGGATCCCACAGTGAGTCTGTGTGCATTTAGGAATCATTTTGATAGAAACATTTTGGTACTAATCTGTAGTAGTATATTTTCTGCAATGTGTGCAGTCACCTTAGATCTTGTAGACTAGTAAATGTGTTTTGTACAAGGGATAGTTGTCTGTCTACAATCACACTGTGAGTCTGTGTGTATTTGGGTAAGCATTGTGAGAGAAGCATTTGGTAAAATTATGTATTTGCTGACAGACAATTGTTTTAAAACCTGTCATGTTGTCAAGTTTTAGTAGCATTAAAAGCCAGTCTTTGCTTGTGCATTGATAAAATGAGTCAGGCTTTGACACTAAAGTGCAGTACTTAAATATGTATATTGTGTGCAGTCCCCTTACCCCTTCCATAGTAGTGAAGGAGTTTTGGTAAACTCCTAGTGATAGTGTTGCTTGTCTAGAATCACACTGTGAGTGTGTGTGCATTTGGGAACCACTGTGAGAGAAGCATTTGGTAACATCATGTATTTGCTGACAGATAACTGTTTTAAAACCTGCCATGTTGTCAAGTTTTAGTAGCATTAGAAGCCAGTCTTTGCTTATGCATTGATAAAATGAATCAGGGTTTGACACTAAAGTGCAGTACTTAAATATGTAGCTTGTGTGCAGTACCCTTACCCCTTCCAGACTAGTGAATGAGTTTTGGTAAACTTCTAGGATAGTGTTGCTTGTCTAAAATCACACTGTGAGTCTGTGTGCATTTGGGTAAGGATTGTGAGAGAAGCATTTGGTAACATCGTGTATTTGCTGACAGATAACTGTTTTAAAACCTGTCATGTTGTCAAGTTTTAGTAGCATTAGAAGCCAGTCTTTGCTTATGCATTGATAGAATGAGTCAGGCTTTGACACTAAAGTGCAGTACTGAAATATGTAGATTGTGGGCAGTCCCCTTACCCCTTGCACAGTAGTGAATGAGTTTTGGTAAACTCCTAGGGATAGTGTTGCTTGTCTAGAATCACACTGTGAGTCTGTGTGCATTTGGGAACCACTGTGAGAGAAGCATTTGATAACATCATGTATTTGCTGACAGATAACTGTTTTAAAACCTGTCATGTTGTCAAGTTTTAGTAGCAATAGAAGCCAGTCTTTGCTTATGCATTGATAAAATGAGTCAGGGTTTGACACTAAAGTGCAGTACTTAAATATGTAGATTGTGTGCAGTACCCTTACCCCTTCCAGTCTAGATAATGAGTTTTGGTAAACTTGTAGGATAGTGTTGCTTGTCTAAAATCACACTGTGAGTCTGTGTGCATTTGGGTAAGGACTGTGAGAGAAGCATTTGGTAACATCGTGTATTTGCTGACAGATAACTGTTTTAAAACCTGTCTTGTTGTCAAGTTTTAGTAGCATTAGAAGCCAGTCTTTGCTTATGATTGGATTAAATGAGTCAGGCTTTGACACTAAAGTGCAGTCCTGAAATATGTAGATTTATGCAGTCCCCTTATCCCTTTCACAGTAGTGAATGAGTTTTGGTAAACTCCTAGGGATAGTGTTGCTCGTTTAGAATCACACTGTGAGTCTGTGTGCATTTGGAGCCACTGTGAGAGAAGCATTTGGGTACCTTATATCTTTGAATACGCATAACTGCTTAAAAACTTTCCTGTTCTCAAGTTTTGGTAGAATTAGAAGGCAGTGATTGCTTAGGAATTCACCCAGGAACTGTCCTTGCAATACTGTAAACATTCAGTTAATATTCAAGTAGTAACGGAGTGAGGTAGGTCTTAGCACATGCATTGATTCAAATGCTTATCCACTATGCATGCAGTTCTCGAACCATCTACACAGTTCTCTTTCACACCTTTAATTCCACAGTCAGTATCCATACACTTCAAGCAAACACCCTGTCACTCCCCATGTACTCCTGTAGTGACCCATTCAGCAGCATATAGTAAACCATTCACGTCGCCAAAACCTAAACACTTATAAATTCACTCAGGCACTCTCTTTGCAGCACTCTAATCATTCAGTCAGTATCCAAGTACTTTTGCAGCGAGCCAGGCCTTACAACATGGACTTCTTCAAACCAATATCCAGTATGCATACAGGCCTCTAGTCACCTACACACTTGTCTTTCACTTCTTTAATTAACTAGTCAGTATCTATATACTTTAATAAACATCCTGTCACTCATCTTGCACTCACCCAGTGACTGATCCAGTACCATGTACTAATCTTTTTACTGGGCCAAAACTGAAAAACTTAAAAGTTTTACCCAGGCACTCTCCTAGCAGTAGTCTAATGATTCAGTCAGTTTCCAGGTACTCATGTAGTGAACCATGCATTACCACATAGAGGGCTTCAAATGTCTATGCAGTATGCATGCAGTCTTCTAACATACTATACACTTGTTTTTAACAGCTTCAATTCCCCAGTCAGTATCCATGTACTTTCAGCAAACATCCTGTAACTCCCCTTGCAGTGTTCCAGTGACTTATTCAGCACCATGTAGTAATGCATTCACTGCGCCAAAACTGAAACACTTGTAAATTCACCCAGGTACGCTTCTTGCAATAGTCTAATCATTCAGTCAGTACCTAAGTACTAATGGAGTGAGGCAGGCCTTAGCACATGGATTGATTCAAACGTGTTTCCAGTATGCATGGAGGCCTCTAACTACCAACACAATTGCCTTTCAGACCTTCAATTTCTCTGTCAGTATCTATAAACTCCAATAAACACTCTGTCACTTTAATTGAACACCTCCACTGACTCATTTGGCAGTAAGTACTAATCTATTCACTGCACTAGAATCCAAAATCTTAAAAAGATTCACTAAGTCACTCTTTTTATAGTACTCTAATGATTCAGTCAGTACTCAGGTAGTTTTGCAGTGATCCAAGTGTTACTCTATGGACTGTTTTAAACGTCTATCCACTATGGATATAGATCTCTAGCCACCTACATACTTGTCTTTCACACCTTCACTATCCCAGACAGTATTCATACAGTTCCCGCAAACACTCTGTCACTCTCCTTATACTTCTTCAGTGACCCATTCAACACCATGTACTAATCCATTCACTGCGCCGAAAGCCAACCACTTATAAATTCACCCAGGCACTCTCCTTGCAGTACTCTAATCATTCAGTCAGTACCCAAGTATTCATGCAGTGAGCCAGGCCTTAGCACATGAAGTGCTTCAAACGCCTATCCAGTATGCATGCAGTCATCTAAGCACCTACACACTTGTCTTTCACACCTTCAATTCCCCAGTCAGTATACATACACTGCAGCAAACACCCTATCACTCCACTTGCACTCCTCAAGTGACCCATTCAGCACCATGTGCTAATCCATTCACTGCGCCGAAAGTCAACCATTTATAAATTCACCCAGGCTCTCTCCTTGCAGTACTCTAATCATTCAGTCAGTATCCAAGTACTATTGGACTGAGACAGGCCTTAACATATGGATAAATTCAAACATGTGTCAACTATGCATGTAGGTCTCTAATCACCTACACACTTGTCTTTCACACCATCAATATCCATGTCAGTATTCATACACTTCTAGGAAACACCCTGTCACTCACACAGTGTGTCTCCTTATAGTATTGTAATCATTCAATCAGTTAGCATGTAGTCTTTTAGTGAGGTAGGCTTTAGGGCATGAACTGCTTCAAAGTAGTATGCACTATGCATGTAGTGGTTTAACCATCGTCACACTTGTGCTTCAGGGTTATAGTTTCTTAGTCAGTTTTTATACAAAATGTGTTTCTACAGAAATAGAATAGTATACATTTGAAAGTTATTAATATACTTTTATTTGTGATTCTTTTTTACAGATACTGTTTTTCAACGTTAAAATAGAGAAATCATGCCAGAAAAAAAAAAGAAAAAGAAAAGAACAGAGACAGGAGAATTACTTGAAGAAACATCAACCACAAGTATTGAATGTACAAGATAATGTGGCTAAAAAGAAAAAATCTTCTGGTAAGATCACAAAGCAATTTATTAAAAATTTTTGTAGGAGCACACAGAATGTACAGAATGCTGAAACCACTGAGAATGTTTCAGCTAAAAAAGAAATTCAATATAAGAGGAAAAGCAAAAATGTAAATGTTCAGTCAAAGGAGACAAAGTATGCTAAAAGAAGGCAAAAACAGTATAAGGAATTACGCAAAAAAATATTTTACAAGAGAGTAATACATAATTTGCTGAAAGATGTGAAGAAATATAAAAAGAGAACTCTATTTTATAAAAAGAAGAAGCATATTGAAAACATTGTTGAAAAGGCTTTTGAAGTAAAAAGGAAACTATTCATTTTAGTAATAAACAGAATTCGATCACTAGATAAACCAATGCATTTAATGAAGGCCAAAAGTAGGAGGAAAATTGTAATTAATAGAAAAGAAAATTGTGTCTTTTGGGAGAATGCAAACACAGTTCCAGTTCAGAGCCTTTCTTTAATGAACAGAGTTATTTACAGAGCAAAACATTACTGTATGCAGTTGACACCAGTGGTAGAGGTTATGAAGTTAGAGATGGTTGTCCAATTGAGAAAGAGAAAATGGTTGAAAGAAATGCAGAAGAAGTGATAGCTGATGAAGTTCTAGGGAGACGTCCTAAACACCCTGTGTACACTTGGGATTGCAGTAGCATTTGTAGTGTACGACAGGAATCTATTGATAAATTATGTAGCTTTTTACGAGCATATAGTAAAAAAAGTGTTAAACAAAAGATTAAGGTGTTGCAAGGACTAGACCCTTGCAGAGTGAGAAAAAATACTGGTTTGCAAGGTCATTCTCTGGCTTGTCTTTCTAGGAAAGTTTGTCAAAGTGTTTTTCACCATTTCAGGATGCTGGCAGTACATCATACTCAAATGCGGAAGTTAGTGAGAAGATTGTATTATGCGAAAAGTCCAGCACTAAAGTTAAATGAGTTGAACAGTGCTCTTTTGCGTGGCTCAGTATCAGATGTGAAGAAGGTTTGTGAAGATATTGAGTTTTGTTACTTTGGTCCTCAGCAAGAGAGTGCAGAAACTGACACATTAGTAGAACAACATGTTGAAGACAATGTAGAATCCGTAATTACAAAAAATGTTGAGGATGAAATCACAAAGTTTAAGGTAATTTCAGGTGAAAGACCAAATGTTTCTTGTATTTGTTGTTGGCGAACTCACTATAAAAATCAGACTAGGGGTGTCAATCTTTATTTAAAAAGTGAAATAGAAGATAATGATAAGTGGATGGAATTTGCAACTTATTTGTTGGTAGAGGATTGTTTTGATTTGGGATCTGAGCAGCGTATTTGCAAATATTGTTATAACAAATTAGATGAGAATAAAATGCCTGCTAGAGCTGTTCATAATAATCTAGAGTTGGTTGCTATTCCTCCAGAGCTGATAGATTTAAATACGTACGAGTCTATTCTCATTCAATGTGTTCACCCGTTTCAGGCTATTGTTCGTATGGAGCCTAAAACGGGTAAATTACCTCCATCAGAGTTGCAAAGAGGATTGAAAGGAAGAGCTGTGTATTTACCGATAGATTTAAGGAAAAATATTGAAACTATTGGTGTAGACTATGCAGAAAATGAGCCACTAGTCATTCTAGTTAATGGTGTTCGTACTAAGAATAAGAAAATCTGGCAAGAGTTAGTGGATGTTAGAAAAGTGCAAAAGGCATCATTGTATCTGTTAAAAAATAATGAGTACTATAGAAATGTGTTTGTAGGAGAAGAAGAAATAGATTTAGCAGAAGATACTGAAACATTAAGTGGACAAGTTGAAAAAGTGGACATATCCAGATGTGAAGAAATCTATGAACATTACAGTATGCATCCACTTAATTCCAAAGAGGTGATGGGGAATACGATTGAGTTGTTCCAAATGAAAAAAGCAACAGGAAGTCCCATGAGTGTATGGGAAGAGAGCTTGGAAGCTCATTGTTTCCCGCAGTTGTTTCCAACAGGAAAAGGTGGATTATATGATGAACGTCCTGTGCAGATTCCTGCATCTGAATATCGGACAACAAGATTATATGCAGAAGATACAAGATTTCGACAATGTATCCCTTATATGTTTCATCATCTGTTTGAAAGTGACTTGTCTGGACTTTCATATGCAGTAAATCACATTTTAAAAACTGGAATGTATCTGCAAAATGTAACTGCAAAGGATTTTATGGATAAAGTGCATCAGAGAGATGATCATTTAGAATCTCAGTTGATTAATCTGATGGCATGTCAACGTGGGACTAATGAATATTGGTACCATCGTCATGGAGAACTGAAATGTATGCTACGGAACTTGGGACCTCCTACATGGTTTGTAACACTAAGCTGTGCTGAGGATGCTTGGGATGATTTACTTGAATTTCTTCGAGAGGCAAATTCCAATATAAAAAATATTGAATACAAGAAACCCGGAGAATTGTGCTTTTTGGATCTTGTTAATGTATACAGATATTTCAATCATAGATTTGAAGCTATGATGTCTTTCATCTGCAATAAAAAGAATCCTCCTCTTGGAGAAGTTGTGGATTTCTTTTGGAGAAAGGAGTATCAAGCAAGAGGTGCTCCTCATATACATATGTTGTTATGGATCAAGGACGCCCCCAAATTTGGAACAGATTCAGATGAAACTGTTTTGTCTTTCATTGAAGATTATGCCACATGTGCTGTACCCAATAGCAGAGAACATAAAAACTTAAAACAACAAGTCTTACTATTCCAAAGCCATCATTGTGGAAAATACTGTCAACGAAAGTACAAGTCAAAGGATAAGTTCTATACCAAATGTCGTTTTGGATTTCCACGTCCTGTATTATCCAAAGGAAGAGTGAACAGTTTTATGTCAGCTATGCGACATACCATCACAAGAAAGTCTCCGAAAAATACCTACAACTTAAGAAGAAGCGAAGAATCAAAATACATAAATGACTACAATCCAGTTATTTTATCCATGTGGAACGCTAACATGGATATTCAGTATGTTGCGGACAATTCCATTGCTGTTGCTCGATATGTAACGTCCTACATTACTAAATCAGAAAAGACGGAATTGAAAGAAATGTGGATAGAGATATCTCACGAGAAGACTCTAAGTAAGAAATTATACAGTTTCAGTTTGAAGATGTTATCGCATCGTGAAATTGGAGCATATGAATGTTCAGATCAGTTATCATCTGCAAGTCTATATTCCAAAAGTAGAAGAATCATTTGGGTGAGTCTAGGTCTTGCAGGAATGCGAAATCGGGTACTGAAATCTGTTCAAGAAATTGAATATTTAGCAGAAAACGAACCAGAAAGTACAGATATTTTGAAAATGAATATGTTGGACACATATTACCCAAACAGAAGTCATCATCTTGAGAAAATGTGTCTCTATGAAGTGCTGCAAAACTACACTTTTAAACGGAATACTACAGAGAACATCAATGATGGAAAATATGCAGTGATTGGTTCCGAAGGATGTCTGGTGAAACAAAGGAAAGGAAATGTAATTAATCACAGGAAACTGAGTTGCGACACTGTTGATAAAAGGGAATTTTACTATTTAGCCCTTTTGCAAATGTTCAAACCATGGCGTTCAGAACTGGAATTACTTGGAGATTTTCAGAGCTATGAAGATTCATTTAATGCTTGTAAAGATAGCATACAATGCAGTGCTTTTGCAAATTATGTGAAAATGTTGAATGATGAAATTGATCAAGAAGCTACAATTGCAGCTGGGATTGCTAGAGACAGTTCTCAAGACAGTCAAAGTTCTGCTGCACTGAGTCAAGATCCACTTGGACAACCAATTGTTGAAAATGAAGCAGCAACTGCCATGAATGAGGTGGAAACAGCAATGTATCAAGCTCAAGAAGATGTAATACAGTTAGGAAACTTGGAAGAACAACTAAGGGGCCGATTCCGATCCCGGAAAAATTTTCCCCGTACGAATCGTATCCGGATTTTTTTCCGTACGAATCGTCCAAGTAGCGTATAAACTGCCAAGTACGATTCGTATGGCAAAAAGTCCATACGAATCACATTGGGAAAATTTCCCCACACGTCCTCAGGTCGGAAAATGTGTCCGACACATCCCCGGACGATTTACCGTACGAATCGGAAAAATGAAGTACGACCGCACAAGTACGATCCGTCCCGTCCTTCCGATTTTACAACCGTATGGAAAAAACACCGTGCGGACCGAACTCCTATAGCAACCATCGAGACATGTGCCCGCATACGCGCCTAACACCCCACCTCAGACCCCATATGTACGCGCCGAACAACCCCCCAGCCCCCGTATGTACGCGCCAAACGCCCTCCCCGGCCGCGGATGTATGCGCCGAACCCCCACCAGCGTATGTACGGAGCGTACCAACACCCCACCAGTGTATGTACGGAGCGTACCAACACCCCAACAGCGTATGTACGGAGCGTACCAACACCCCACCAGTGTATGTACGGAGCGTACCAACACCCCAACAGCGTATGTTCGGAGCGTACCAACACCCGACCAGTGTATGTACGGAGCGTACCAACACCCCAACAGCGTATGTACGGAGCTTACCAACACCCCAACAGCGTATGTACGGAGCGTACCAACACCCCACCAGTGTATGTACGGAGCGTACCAACACCCCACCCGTGTATGTATGGAGCGTACCCCCACCAGTGTATGTATGGAGCGTACCCCCACCCGTGTATGCATGCAGCGTACCAACACCCCACCAGTGTATGTACGGAGCGTACCAACACCCCACCCGTGTATGTACGGAGCGTACCCCCACCCCACCAGTGTATGTACGGAGCGTACCCCCACCCGTGTATGTACGGAGCGTACCCCCACCCCACCAGTGTATGTACGGAGCGTACCCCCACCCGTGTATGTACGGAGCGTACCCCCACCCCACCAGTGTATGTACGGAGCGTACCCCCACCCGTGTATGTACGGAGCATACCCCCACCTGTGTATGTATGGAGCATACCCCCACCTGTGTATGTACGCGCCCAACCCCCACCCATGTATGTACGGAGCGTACCCCCACCCGTGTATGCATGGAGCATACCCCCACCCGTGTATGTATGGAGCGTACCCCCACCCATGTATGTATGGAGCGTACCCCCATCTGTGTATGTACGGAGCATACCCCCACCCGTGTATGTACGTGCCGAACCCCCACCCGTGTATGTACGGAGCGTACCCCCACCCGTGTATGCATGGAGCGTACCAACACCCCACCAGTGTATGTACGGAGCGTACCAACACCCCACCCGTGTATGTACGGAGTGTACCCCCACCCCACCAGTGTATGTACGGAGCGTACCCCCACCCGTGTATGTACAGAGCGTACACCCAGCCGCCCCCCTGTATGTACGCTGCAAAACACCACCACCGATGGACGGTGCGGACCAACACCCTGCCCGTGTCTGTACGCACCCTACCCCAGGTCCCTACCAGCACCCTCACCCAACATCGCGCATGGACGAGTCGTACTAAGCTATAGCACAGGACATCACTGTACAACTACATGGCCCATGTACACACCGTACAGACGCCAAAAACACACGTACTGGACCAGGACAAACCAAAGCAACACAAGGAGAGTCAATTCGATTCACACAACACCACTAAACATGTGCAACAAGCCCAAATACACCCCATACACTGACCTGCAACTGCCAAACAGCTAAACAGAGGCCCAAAACACCACCACCCCTTATATCACACCCACCCAAAGTTCAAACACAGCCACACCCACAAATGGACCAATAAAAATGCCCAACACACACAAACCATGATCCTTTGCAACAGACCACAGAGACAACGCACTGCACCATACTACATCCATCAATACACCTTACACTTGCACTCCTTCACACAACCACCATCACAAACACCCCCTCATCACATTCACACACACACCTTCACAACCACACTCACACACCCACAACCATCCACACCAACACCCCCACAACCATCCACACCCACACCCCACACCATGCACACAAACAAGAATCCAAAGTTCACAAAGGAGGAGCTGGAGGTCCTTGTCGACGAAATCATCAGAGTCGAGCCACAGCTCTTTGGGACATTGGTCAGACGGACCAGCATATCCGAAAAATCAGCCATGTGGCAGAGGATTGTCAATGCTGTGAATGCTTTTGGGGCCACCAGAAGGACCAGGCATGAGTGCCAAGCCAGGTGGTACGATCTGTGAAGGACGGTCCGCCGCAAAATGACGGACGATCACAACCAGGGGAACATCACTGGAGGAGGGCCGCCCCGCAGACTGGTACACTACCATCACTGGGAGGAGAAGGTGATGGCCACGTTGCCGCCGGTGGGAGTAGACGGAGTACAAGGAGTCCCAGACCCTGGTGAGTACACAAACAACTCACCTCACATTGGGGGAACGCCATACACAACCAAAATCCCAATCATGCACGCAACCCCCCCAAAACCAGCACCGGACACAACCACACTCCAAAAACACACACATGCCACTAGCGCCTCCATGCCCCATGCACCAAGCAAGGCTATGCCAAGTCACAGGCCACACAAAACACCAACACAAGACAGGATGTCCCCGATGCCGGGAGGGTGGGCGCCAAAACTAACATAGAGCAACTCTGAAGCACACAACAATGCCCTCAGCCCATATGGCCTAGGGCACAGCCATACAAACAGTGTGTCCCCACACAGTACTGTGTTGCCTGCAAATGGTGGCCGCATTGCAGGATGACATGGGTATGAAGGCACAATTTGCACATAACAGCAGCTAATGAAGACGCATCACTCTGAAAGAGTGTCAGCACACACCGCCACAGCAGCAGCGCAGACTCAGACACTCCCCCAATGGGTGCCCGGAGATTAGAAACAAACCCACATGAACAAGCCAATGGCCTTTGAAAGACCTGCAAACTGTGTGTGCCCAGGAAGCTGGGCTGAGGTGACAGAGGGTGACACACAGATGGAGGGAGAGGGGGAGAGAGAGGGAGGGAGACAGAGGGGGACACAGGGAGACAGACAGAGGGAGGGAGGAGGCTGACAGAGGGAGGGAGAAGGGGAGACAGAGGGAGACGGACAGAGGGAGGAGGGTGACAGAGGGAGGGAGAAAGGGAGACAGAGGGAGACCAAATCACCCTTGGGTGGTGTGGCCATGTCCGCCCGTCAGCAGGTGGACTGTGTGCATGTAGACAACGTTTGGCAGTGCGTTAACCCCCCCTTTTTCCTTCGATAAACACTGGGCCATGTGTCAATCTGTGCACGAGTACATCCGTGATGCAGGCACAAACCTAACCTTACACCCAGTATACCCACCCACTGTGTATGTTAGAACCCTGTCACAAATGCTCAAGTTAACTACCTGCATTCTCAAATAGCATGGAAAAAACACCATTTGGCCACGTACAGTGCAACACGCAAGGCGGCTCTGCATGGCTTGCTACGCCCGCTCACTACACTTCTGACTGCGTTCCAAAAACATGCATCAACTAAGATCGTGTCACACATAGGTAAAGTGTCGAAAGCTGTGGCCAAGGGACATACCCAAGCACAAGTGCACTGCGAGAGGAAGGCAAGGCATATCCAACCACCCAGAGGAACTGTGCCAACTCAAAAATGAATGAAACATGGATGTCGCATGTAACACAATTAACATTTTCTCTCTCACACACAGGTCAACGTCGTCGATCTCCCCCCAACACTGGGGGGGAAGACTCACAGGACCAGGTTCTGCGTGAAGAGGACCCCACCGGCAGCAACGACTCTCACCACTCCGTGGATGACCCAGACCAACCTGGCCCCTCTGGTGTCTAACCACCTGCAGCACCTGCGTCAGGTACAACTGTGCCAACCACCACCCCCATTCCTGCCACATCCCAGGAAGCACCCAGGAGCCCTGCCCGCACACAACAACACAGCCAGTCTGTCCAGGAGGGACAAGGTTCCCTGGGCACCCAGGAGGAGGCAGGCGACACCGCAAATGCCATCCCTCAGGGGTCCCGGAGACCCGATGTGCCCACAACGGCAGGCCAGGCGCAAGTGGGCAGGGTTGGTGGGAGTGGAGGACGGTGGAGGCGCGAACCTGACCTGTTGGCTCAGGAACCGGTAATGTCACACGTCAGCAACATCCTTGACACATACCGGCGTGACACCAGGGGCATCAGCCAGGTTGTGTCCACCCTCGAGGAGATGAAGACCCTGCAGGCCAAGCAACATGCCAGTCAAGAGCGACACCAAGGACGGATGGAGGCAAGACTGGCTGAGCTTGTGGCGGTGCAAGCGGAAATGACCCGTGTACTCCGTCGGATTGCCGAAAACATGGGCAACCCTCCCTGTGTCACCAGGCGAAGAACATCACCACCCACAGCGAGGGATCAGGAGGAGGAGGATTCATCCGACGGAGCATCACAAGCATCGTCACGGCCTGCTTCTGAGGGTCCCCGCAGGAAGGTGGGTCGTCCACGCAAAAGACCGTGAGAGTCAGCGGAACATCACCATCTCCCAGGTCACCTGGCCTGGCACCTGGCCCTCTGGCCCAACAGCAGCACATTATCACATGACATTCTCTGCCACATGGACTTGCTGGTCACTGTCTGACCAATGTTGACAAAGACTGTGGCAAAGACTCTGATGACTTCCAATGGAAAGGATACCAACTCCCCCAGTGAACTTTGGATTCTACACTTCCGCCAAGCACCTCTTGTCATCCCCCCAAACCTGTACCCCACCACAAATAAAAATCATCACAATCACGAGATGATGCCGTCATTTTGCATTATTCCACTACATGTGTGTGTTGTAAAGTCAAACCATGCCTGATTTCAGAAGTAACTCCAGCCATCCATACCCTGGGGTCTGAGTCTGGCACAGGACACGCATGGGTCACAATGTATCATCCAATACAGACATGGAGCACCATAATCACCCGTGATGGGCCCAACCAGCTGAGGAGGCGCCCGCACAACTGTGCCCACAGACCTATTTAGACGAGCAAAAGTCATGCGCAGAGGTCAGGGATCATGTGGAGTGTCCTGGGGTGCTACTCCCAGGTATGTGTAGACAGGTGGCAGAACCATGGCCTGCATGCTTGAGTCAGGTGGATGTGGAGAATGGTGGGCCGGCCAAGGTTGGATGCATGGAGATGGCACAATGGGGTCTTGGATCACAGTGCCACAAGGTTGTTTTGTGGTTGTGGGCTGCATCCTGAGTGTGTGCGTGGATTGAGAAGGTCATCCTGCAGCTGGCAGTGATCCATTCCCCCCATCCCTGTTGGACGTTGATGTGGCCTGGTCGCCGGATGTAGAAGCAGAGCTGTGCAGATGCAACCTGGATGTGGACAAGTTTCATGGGAGTTGTAACGCACATGTCCATAGAGTGCAGGGTAGGATTAGACACGGATGTCGTAGTTGACCTGGGGGATGGTCTCTCTTGCCTTGAGGTGGATGGAACTGGGGATCTTGTGCATAATGCAGAGTGTGCTGCAGCATGAGGCACAGATGCTGCTGATCAGCATAGCACATGTCAGCAAGCAATCCATGATGAACACCAGCTCGTTTGCGTGGACACTGGGTGCCCTTGCTGCAGGGCCTGCAGCAGCATGCGCCATGTCAAGAATACAATGCCACAAGTGGCACACAAAGACAAGGATCTCTGGAAGGAACTATGCAAAAGGTGTATGTCAAGGAAGGAATGTGGGTTCAACATGCCACACACACACACAATGGATGCACATGCAGCACATTGGCCGTCGTGGAGACTGACATGCCACAATACCTATACAGCCATGGACATCATGCACAATACAGATTCTAATCCCTGACAAACAGCTTGCATCTTGCTACTCCACACATAGACTCATATGCACCATCTCTGATAACTATGCCAGACATGCCGCATGCACAGTGGCAACAGACCACCATTGACAGAGATGAGGCACCTTGGAGGCAGAGGGACACATTTATCAGTCATGTGTGTCGGAATGCTAATGCAACTCTGTCAACACATACACAGGTCATGTGGATGAACATGTGGGACCGACACTGGGACCCCCCTTTGCACCACAGATGCTGGAAATCCATAGAACTGGCACACAAGTGACGGGTTACAGCTAAACACACCCTGCTGCTCACGGAGAGGCTGCTATACACCATTGAGCCTCCAATGGGGAATTCACACACCATGTCAACCCGGTGCAACCCGTATGTTTCCGAGGGCAGTGTTACACAAATTGATGGCTTCATCACAATCCACAATCCCAATACAGATGACAGTCACCACGTCTGACCATCAATTCTGGTGAATTCAGCTCCATGTCATGTGCCCCATGGTGATTCTACATGGATGCTAAGTATCCAAACATGAACAGGAGCAGTGCACACACATTCAAAACAAATACCACACCCAAAAAGCCGTGCTGCATCCCTTACCCTAAGGAGATTTTCAAACTTGTCCGTGCATGTAACGCTGATTCAGCACATGTAGCTGTTTTCATGAGGAATAGCAGGAGCACAACAATGCCACCAGCAGACAGCATGCGCAAGTACCTGTGGATGAGAGACACACCAGAAGTCAGCCAAAAGAAGCACATCCGCAGGCATGTGCATGTACTCGACACGTATAAGGTTGTCAACATGCTAGGTGACAATGATGACTCTGGAAAAACATTCTTCTATTGCACCATCACTCGAGTGACACATCCAAACACACCTCTGACTCACCTGGCAGACATGCAGATGGACACACACATTGCAACACATGCCACACATGGCCCAATGCGTGCACACTCAGACACTGGAACTCACCACTAAGCAAAGAAGTTGCGTATGAGCCGACTCCGGATGTCCTGTACCGCCTCCTCCTCCTCCACATCACTTGCCTCGTGACCAAGCCCTTCATCCTCCACAGGTGGATGGTCCTGCTCATCTGGATCAAGGATGAGTGGCATAGCTTTCTCCACTGCCATGTTGTGCAGCATGCAGCACACGAGGAAGATCTTGCATACCTTCACCGGTTCATATGGGAGTGTGCCACCGGTCTTGTGGAGGCAACGGAATCGGCTCTTCAGAAGGCCAAACGTCCTCTCTATCACTCGCCTGGTCCGCCCATGGGCGTTGTTGTAGCGGTGCTCGGCAGCCGTGCTGGGGTTGCGGAGAGGCGTGATCAGCCATGGCATGTTGGGATAGCCAGCATCCCCTACATGGAAACATCATGGACAAAAGTAGGTCAGGAGAAGCAGTAAGACAGGAAGATGACGCTAAATACAGGACTGACAGAGTATACCCACCAACAATACATGCTCGTTCATTGCGCAGCTGCAGCATCATTTCAGGCACCCTGCTACGCCTCATGATGTAGGCATCGTGTGCTGATCCAGGAAAACGAGCACAGACATGTGAAATCACCATGTTGGCAAGACACACCACAAGGGCATTAATGGAGTGGTAATGCTTGCGGTTCCTACACGCTACCTCCTGTGCCTGTGGTGGTACCAAAGCCACATGTGTTCCATCTATGGACCCAATGACATGGGGCATCCCTCCCAGGGCATAGAACTCGCGCTTGACACCTGTCAACTGCTCAGGAGTTGGGAATTTAATTAACTCATCCAGGTGATCCAACATGGCCTCTAAAAAATCATGCAGAACACGGCTGAACATGGTTTGGGACATGCCACCAACGTGAGCAATGGTATATTGAAAGGTACCCGTGGCAAAGAAATGTAGGGCTGCCATCACTTTCATCTTGGGTGTCAGTGCAGTAGGATACCTGTGTAGCGGTTGGAGGTGTGGTGCCAGCCGTGTCGTCAAGTCCTCAATCAACTGTTGGGGGAAGTGGTAGCGGCGTATACAGTCATGTTCCCTCAGGTCAGCCAAGTCCGGAATTGGTCGAGGGAGAGGTGGAGCCCTGTATTGAATTTGAAGGGACAACGAGGAGTGAGTACAGTACACCACCAATGTCAATGTACTGAGCACATGTTCAACAGGCAATACACATATGCTACATACAGAGTCAGGTCTGTGCAATATGCCCTGGACACGTATGCCAGGCAGGTGACACTCCTACCAAGAGCCAGATACATACATCGATTCTCAACCTCAATATGCCATGCCATGAAACTAGCTGTGGGCCAGTGTAAGTGTACAGGCAGACACATCACAGGAGTCACAGACATCCACATATGTGCAGAAGAAGGATGTTTATTGTACAGACAGGTTGCGGAACACTAGATGCACAGGTCACATGTCATAGAAAAAGGACAGACCACACACCTTGCCATGAAGGAGTACATGTCAAGACTGATCACACATACATTTAGAGAATGCAGATATGTCCTTGTTTTGAGACTCCGTGTCGATGCATACATACACACCTTACGTCGGATTACACATGTGGGCTGGTGTGCGTAACAGTGTGCCATGCCCATCTACACACATACACATGTTGGTTGCAGCAACTGCAGATGCATTTGACCAAACACCTACAGCAAACCTATGGGAACACATGACACACACATGACATAGTTACAACGTGCAACGCGGGCATTCACATCTCAGGGGTAATATTCTCTGTACCTGGCATCAGGGGACAGTTGCGGGTGTCAGTGACTGTGCCATGCCAGTGACGCATGGCTCAACAAGTCTATACTACATGCACACATGTCAAAGGAGTGAAGGGGATGTGTGGCACATAGTGCACCATCACACATGACATGTGTACACAGCTCCTCATACTTTTATTTGCTTCACACCTCAGGAGTAATGTGCCACATCACAGCCTGACACACCTGTGCCCGACGCATGTAGTACTGCACATACAATGCCTTGATGTCCAGCCTTGGCCAAGTATGACAGCTCTATTCCTGTCTGTGTGCCGCCTGTCACCACTGTCAGGTGTGAAACGCACCGTACATACTCTCTGAGGGCGTGTGTTGGCTCCCTATCACTATGGGAGTGCTGGCGTATGCGTACGCCATAGTAATACAGACCGTACACACGCGTGTACGGGTCGTATTACTATGGGAGTGCTGGCGTATGCGTACGCCATAGTGATACGGACCATACAGGCATGTGTAGGGTCCCTATCACTATGGGAGTGCTGGCGTATGCGTACGCCATAGTAATACGGACCGTACACACGCATGTATGGGTCATATTACTATGGGAGTGCTGGCGTATGCGTACGCCATAGTGATATGGACCGTACAGGTGTGTGTAGGGTCCCTATCACTATGGGAGTGCTGGCGTATGCGTACGCCATAGTAATACGGACCATACAGGTGTGTGTAGGGTCCCTATCACTATGGTAGTGCTGGCGTATGTGTACGCCATAGTAATACGGACCGTACACACGCGTGTATGGGTCTTATTACTATGGGAGTGCTGGCGTATGCGTACGCCATAGTGATACGGACCGTACAGGCGTGTGTAGGGTCCCTATCACTATGGGAGTGCTGGCGTATGCGTACGCCATAGTGATACGGACCGTACAGGCGTGTGTAGGGTCCCTATCACTATGGGAGTGCTGGCGTATGCATACGCCATAGTAATACAGACCGTACACACGCGTGTACGGGTCGTATTACTATGGGAGTGCTGGCGTATGCGTACGCCATAGTAATACGGACCGTACACACGCGTGTACGGGTCGTATTACTATGGCGTACGCATACGCCAGCACTCCCATAGTGATAGGGACCCTACACACGCCTGTACGGTCCGTATCACTATGGCGTACGCATACGCCAGAACTCCCATAGTGATACGGACCCTACACACGCCTGTACGCCTGTTTCACTGCATTTGGGGTGCCCTAGGGCCGTGGAACGCACCGTACCTGTGTGTAAATATTGAAATGACATAGGGGACACATGAGGGAAAAGTATAAGGGCCTAAATTCATGGTGGTTGTCATGGAGACCGAGTTTAAAGTTTGAATTTTAGCATCAGGTGGCTAGCAGAAGTCGGTTGGAAACAATATACTTTGTTGCAAAGTGGTTGTTGACTTGACATCATGCTCAATTTTTAAACCATGCAAAGCCACTCACTGGGGTAGGTTTAAAGGGATTGGAGGAAACGTAGGATGCTAATGTGACTGACCAATCACTCTGTACTCCTGTACATGAAACAGGCCAGCAAGGCTGATATAAGGCAGCCAGGTCCCATGAGAGAGCACTTGCCTGCACATCCTTTCATTCCACAACACTGCTGCTGCTCATGATTCCTCTGGCACCATGTCCAGGTCTGTGGAGAGGGCCCAGCCATTCACACAGGAGGAGAACATTGCCTTGCTAGATGTGATCCTCCCACAGTACACCATGCTGTATGGTCGACCAGGGGAGCAGGTGAGTGCTGACTCCACTAGCTTAGACTGTGCCCCTTTTTTGTGACTGTGACTTCTGGCATTGTGTCCCTGTGTGACAGACATGCAATGTTGTTTAGAGTGGGTCCCAGGGTGGGGAAGGCCTCATGTCTCCTATGCAGAGCATGCTGTAGTTCCTGTGTGCACTCCTCACTTGCATAGTGCTTACTGTGACAATCAATGCATGGTGCATGCCACATTCTGCCTGGCTACTCCTCCTGGGAATGTTGTTGCTACAGTCCTGATGTGATTCTGTGATCCCCCCAGTGTGACAGGTGACAGTACCCATAGGTGTGTGTTTGTTTAGTGTACCTGTGCTGTGAGTGTCCAAATGATGTGTTCGTCCCCTGGACATTGGTGTGTGTGTGTAAGTCACCTGTCATGTGGGTGAGTGCATATGGGGAGTGTTGCACACCAGCTGCATGAGGGATGGGCATACCCGCCCATGTGATGTGAGCAGGGAGCAGTGCTGTGTGACTGCCGTGCTGAGCCAGCCCCACACCTGTGACACCCCCCAGTCTAGTGGCACATGGGCAGAGTGAGGTTTGTACCCGCAGTGGGCAATGGCAGGTGATTGTCCTGTGTCTGTGTGTGTCTGTGTATTCTGCTGAGGTTGCGTCAGTGGGCTGGGGCATGTGACTGCTTTGAGGTGCTGTACACAATCCTGGTGTAGCTTGTGATGCACAGTGTGATCCAGGATCATTGATTGTGTGGCACCCCTCATGCCACCTGTGTACTTTCAATGCCACATAGTGCATTTTGCCTTCCCCAGAGGATAATGTCCCTATGACAAAGGTGCAATGAGTTGCCTGCATACCATGGCCTGTTCAAACAAGACAAATTGTTGATATGTGTGTCTCTGTGTCATTGCTCAGGTGTATTAAAGTATTCTCACTTTTGCATCCTCACAGGTAGGCGTCCATGCAAAGGGGGAGATATGGAAGCAAGCCGTCAGTGCCGTGAGGAAGACGGAGGGTCGGAAGCGGTGCCAAGCCCAGGTGAGGAAACGCTGGCAGGATATCCGGTGCTGGACGAGGAGGATTGCACGGGTCCTGCTGGGGGACTCACCTGAGAGCCACAAGAACCGTGGGCGCAGGCGTCTGACCCACATCCATAAGCGTGAGCTGGCGGTGGTCTTCCCCGACTTGGATAGGCGCTTACAGGAGAAGCAGCAGCAGGAAGGGGGTAGGTACATGTGTGTTTGTTGTGTGTCACCAGCTTTTGGAAGTGCGCAGTTGCATGGATACACTGCCAGGGTTTAAATGTGCAGTGCATAACCAGTTCCCCAAAGTAAACCGGTGCTGTTCTTCCTCCCTTCCCCTCCTTGCCATGTGTTCCCTGGTCTGTGTGTAGTAATCCAAGTGCCCAATGCTTGCAGCATCATGTGTGGGGGTGGTGTGTAACACGTTTTGGGACCTTGCCTGTGCCCTGGCCAGTTCAGTCGTGGTGGGGTCCATGTCAGTTGGCACTGATGCTGAGTCCCGACATAGGAGTGTGTCTTAAAAGTGTACTGCCTTACAGCATGCATGTCCAATGTTGTGCCCTCTGACATGATGTGCATGAGTGGGAGTAATGCATCGTGCAGGGACGGTTGCATCAGTTGCAGTCATATCCATCCAGGACCATGGAGGAGTGTGGCCACTACCGTGCCCTAGGGCACCTTTTCCTAGGTATCATGTGTGTCATCCAACAATGTTAACATTCTCTGTGTCTTGGGCATAGGTTGGGCTCTGTGGCATTGTACCCTGGCCTCATCTGTATTGACGTAAACTGTGCTGCATGTGTCCAGTGTACAGTGTGACCCCATTTTGCTTGTGCATACTCACAGTGGGCAGTGCCTGTGTGTCTTGTACGACAATCTGATGATGGTTGCTTGTCAATGATATACGTGGACAGGCGCAACAGGGGTGGTTTGTGTACAATCATGATTTAGTGCAGGCTATGTGTTTTCATCCCAGAGTAAGAGTTGTAAGTACTTCCTCTGTCTCAATCACATTGTCTCAGGTAGGGAGTGGTTTGTGCGGGCAAGGCCTACATGTCAAAACTCAGGAGTCTCCTTGCTAGGTCTGGCCTGTGTGTGATGTTTGTCTGGACATACACTGAAGGTGCACTGAGCCAGTCATGTTGGGCATGTTTTAATGTGTTAGCTTTGCAGCATGTGCAAAAAGTTAATAGACATGGTTCCTGCTCATCCCTTTTTTGGCAACGCTGTGTGGTACAGATGCTGTGCACAATTGTCCCCAGAGCCTGGCTACTCTGTCCAATTTGATATAAAGTAATTTGCTGTTGGGTCATGCTCTCCATTGTTTCTCAGTGGCATGGTGGGTCAACCAGCTGTGTGTTGCAGGGCCTACATATGTACCTTGTATTGTAGATGTTACTCATGTTGCTTTTCAGGCTATGCACTGTGACCTATGTAGATTTGACTCATGTGACATATGTATACAGGTGTCTGATTATTTCCTGTCTCTTCACCTTTCCCACAGCATCGTCGTGGGACTCAGAGGGAGACACTGGCACGGACCGTGAGGAGGGAGCAAGCACCAGTGGCAGCAGTGCTGTCCAGTCTGGCGCATCGAGTGGCACGGAGGCCGAGGGGAGTGAGGCGGAGGACCTGTCCAGTCTCACCACCGACTATGATGCTGACGGGTCCGAGGCTGAGCTCCCAGAGGGTGCGGAGGCTGCTCCCACAGCTGAAAGCAGCACTCGATCTCTACCTGCCCCCTCCATTCCCATCACTGGCCTCCCACTTGCTCTGGTCCCTTCCCACCGTGCTAGGTCACCACGTGTCTCCTTCTTGCCAGGCACCGTTCCCCCTGCCCCTGTCTCCACTGCTGCCGCGAATGCCGAGTCTGTGGACATCCTGCGCCAGTTGCAGGTTGGTCAGACTGCGATGCCACACCCGAGTGCTCACCCAGATGGAGGCATACATGGAGGGCATCTCAGCTGCGCAGTCTGACCAACGCCAGTTCCTGAGGTCCATAGACTCGACACTGACTGCAGCAGTGGGTCTCCTGCAGCGCTACATCCCCCCCACTACCCCTGCCCCATCCACACTTCCCACTCCCATGCCTGTCCCAAGCACACCCAGACGTACCCATGCACGCACCCCACCAGACACAGGCACCACACCACCAGGGAAGGCCAAGCGCACCCCTCCTGTCACGCACACACAGGGTGAAGTAGGCACACCCACTGGGTCGGGGGGAAAACGTAAGACACGCAGCCACAGTGGGAGTCCACATCCATCACAACCCACTCCCTCCGAATCCACTCCCCTCAGCTCTCCTGGCCAAGATTCCACCAAAGAATCCTTCCTGGCCGCTCTGTCCCTGAGCCCCAGTGTGACACCACCCCGCAAGCGGTCGAAGGAGTCCCCGGTCAGGGTAGTTGAGTCCCCCCCTGTCCACACCCTCCCCCAGTAGCGCTGCAACCCATCCCTCCGCCCCCCCCCTCCTTGGGGCCTGTGGTTCCTTCGGGTGCAGGGGAGACGCTGGAGGACCTTGCAACCGTGTGCAGCGCCATTCTCACCTCCACCTCTGGTGCTGCCCCACCCCCTGTGGTGGAGTCCTCCGTCCCTGCACCCACAACACCTACCCTTGCCCCTCCTGTCCCTGCGGTGCCTGGTCCTTCCACCCCACATGATGCCCCCCCCCTGTGGAAGACAAGAATCTATAAACTGTGCAGGCAAGCCAGGGGACACGTGTCCCAATGTGTCCCCCACCAGGGATGGAAATATGGACTGCCCTATGGGGCTTGTTAATAGTGTACACATAACAACCTTTTTTATTTTCATGCTGAATAAAGCATTTTTTTTTTCATTTGAACACTACTGCTTTTCTGGTATTGCTGTTGGTGGTGCTGCTCCATGATTTGGGGTGGTGATAATGTGTTAGGTATCTGGGAAATGTAGTAGTGTGCTGCTCATGGGGTGGACCCTGGTATCTGTGTGCCATCACAAGGTATTTGCGAAATAACTTTGTTCATGTAAGCTCTTACTGCATGGTGACATTGTCCCAAGGTGTGTTCCTTCCTCTGTGGACCCTGACGTCTTCCCTGCAGGGTGTTTCCTAAATGTTGTGCTTAGCTGTGTCTACATATCCTTGGTGTGTGACGGATCCGTTCAACTTTGCCCATGCATGCTGGGCAATGTCTCCACCTGCATCATTAGTGGCATCCTTGGTGGTCACTGTACTTGTGTATGGAGTATATTGACGTGACTTCATGTGGACATGTTCCCTTTTACACACTATGCATGTGTGTACTCCCAGCCTCGCACACATGTGTTACGTGTTCTGCAGGGTCTTTGAGCACCTGACTGACAATTGTGGGCATTGTATCTGTGGGTACTGCACCCTTTTCTTTACATGAGCACTGCTGGAGGGACTCTGCACCCACCCCTCCTATGTCTGGGCACTGCTGGGAGGACTCTGCACCCACCCCTCCTATGTCTGGGCATTGCTGGGAGTGATAGGCACCCACCCCTCCCATGTCTGGGCACTGCTGAGAGGACTCTGCACCCACCCCTCCTATGTCTGGGCACTGCTGGGAGTGATAGGCACCCACCCCTCCTGTGTCTGAGCACTGCTGGGAGGACTCTGCAGCCACCCCTCCTGTGTCTGGGCACTGCTGGGAGGACTCTGCACCCACCCCTCCTATGTCTGGGCACTGCTGGGAGTGATAGGCACCCACCCCTCCCATGTCTGGGCACTGCTGGGAGGACTCAGCATCCACCCCTCCTATGTCTGGGCACTGCTGGGAGTGTTAGGCACCCACCCCTCCTGTGTCTGAGCACTGCTGGGAGGACTCTGCAGCCACCCCTCCTGTGTCTGGGCACTGCTGGGAGGACTCTGCACCCACCCCTCCTGTGTCTGGGCACTGCTGGGAGGCCTCTGCACCCACCCCTCCTATGTCTGGGCACTGCTGGGGGTGATAGGCACCCACCCCTCCCATGTCTGGGCACTGCTGGGAGTGATAGGCACCCACCCCTCCCATGTGTGGGCACTGCTGGGAGTGATAGGCACCCACCCCTCCTGTGTCTGGGCACTGCTGGGAGGACTCTGCACCCACCCCTCCTGTGTCTGGGCACTGCTGGGAGGACACTGCACCCACCCCTCCTATGTCTGGGCACTGCTGGGAGTGATAGGCACCCACCCCTCCCATGTCTGGGCACTGCTGGGAGTGATAGGCACCCACCCCTCATATGTCTGGCCATGTACGCTCGGGACATACACGGGTGTTGGTACGCTCCATGCATACACGGGTGGGGGTACGCTCCGTCCAAACACGGGTGGGGGTTCGCTCCATACATACACGGGTGGGGGTACGCTCTGTACATACACGGGTGGGGGTACGCTCCATTCATACATGGGTGGGGGTACGCTCCGTACATACATGGGTGGGGTGTTGGTACGCTCCCTACATACACGGGTGGGGTGTTGGTACGCTCCGTACATACACTGGTGGGGTGTTGGTACGCTCCATGCATAAACGGGTGGGGGTACGCTCCGTACATACACTGGTGGGGGTACGCTCCATTCATACACGGGTGGGGGTACGCTCCATTCATACACGGGTGGGGGTACGCTCCGTACATACCCGTACCCGCGCTCTGCAGGCCTGGGTACGGCCTGTACCCATGCCTTTGGAACGTGGGTACGGTGCGTACCCCCATTTTTGGGGTGCCGTTGAGGTCCGCATCGTACACAGGCCTTCAGGGCGTGGGTACGGGTCGTACAACGCGTACCCCAACGTCACCCCAACAATGCTGGTATGGCCCGTACCCATGCCTTTGGAACGTGGGTACGGGCCATACCACGCCCACCCCTACGTCACCCTAACAATGGCGGTATGGCCCGTTCTAAAGGCCTGGGTACGGGCCATACCAGCATTGTCGGGGTGATGTAGGGGTACGCGTGGTACGACCCGTACCCACGCTCTGTAGGCCTGGGTACGGTGCGGACCCCCAATGGGGTGCCGTAGGGGTCCGCACCATACCCAGGCCTTCAGAGCGTGGGTACGGGCCATACCGCCATTGTTGAGGTGACATAGGGGTGGGCGTGGTACGACCCGTACCCACGCTCTTAAGGCGTGGGTAGGGTACGTACCGGAATTGTTGTGTTACCGGTTCGCGTCAACATCCACTTCCGTTGTGGCGGACGCAGGTGTTGCTGGACACGCCCCCACCCCCTCGAAGTGACCAGGCCCTGAAGGTCAGGTATGTCCAGGGCATGTATGATTTGTGACTTGGGTGGGGGTTGTGTGTCCAGCCCCTGCCCCCCCTTTGCCCCTGGGTGTTGTTCTGACCTCCTGCGGCGTCTGCGTCGGTTCCTGTAGAGCAGGTGGACTGCTATGAGGGCTGGGATGACACTTAGGTTTGGGTCCATGGCTGTCCGTCGCGTACAGGTGCTCCTTATGCGCGTCGTCCTGATTTCCCGGCAGTTTTTGGCAGTCGGAAAATATAATCCGTGCGGTGTGACGTCAGTACGGATCGTACTTCCTGGTTCGTGAAACGCAGCCCGAATGCGTCCCGATGTCACGTCGGCGCTTTCCCGGATCACATTTGTATGTATATTTTCGTCGGTCGGTGTTTTGTACGATTCGTACGGAAATAGTTTTTCCATACGAATCGTACTTGCATTTTTGTAATGTTTTTTGACCGGGTACGAGTCGGACGGAGAAAACGCTCCGACCGACGATTTGTACCCGGTTTTTCCAGGATCCGAATCGGCACCTAAATGTTGAACAGAAACAAATATATCAACAAGTGAAAGAGCAGATTGCCCATGGATTACTTCATGTACATCATTTCAACCTATCCGAATGTATGTGAGTGGTCAAGCTGGAACAGGAAAAAGTTTCTTAATTAAAGTAATTACAAGTTATCTGCAAAAACAAACTAAGCCGCATTTGTCTTGTGTTGTCACTGCTCCAACTGGGTTGGCAGCACATAACATTAAAGGAATTATTTTACATTGTTTACTAATGCTACCAGTAGAGCATGAGAACAAATTGGAATACCACAAGCTATCTGGAGAAGCTTGTTGTGAAGTTTCAAGAGTCTTGAAGAAAATGAAACTTCTCAATATTGATGAGGTGAGCATGGTCTCAAACTTGATGCTTGCCTTTGTGCATTTAAGAATGCAGCAAATTCTTAAAACAGAGTATGACGTGTTATTTGGAGGAAAACACGTCATAGTTTTTGGAGATCTATTGCAACTGACTCCGGTAAAAGGACAACCGGTATTTAAAACACTTGCACATGAAGATACCAGAAAGTCTCTTGGTAGTGTTGGTAATGTGAACATTTGGACTAATTTTGAAAACAAAGAACTGACAACAAATATGCGACAGGCAAATGATGCTGAATTTGGAAGTATTCTTCAAGATATAAGAATTGGAATTCTTACAAAACATGGCAAACAAGCTTTGGAAAGTCGATTACTTTGCAATGTCTTTCCAAATGAAAATGTAGTTCCTGCAAAAGTGTACATGAAAATTGCTGAAAATAAATCAGTGATCTGTTTAATGCCAACACTGCGCGAGTGTTCCATATTCAACGAAGAACTATTGAAACTGGAAAATGAAGAAATTATAAAAATGGAAGCCATCGATAAAATAGAGCATGAAGGAATCACTATTATTTTGACTGGAAAGTTGAAAACAAAACAGGATTCTTTAGAAAAAAAAATATCTAACACAGCTGGTTTAGAAAAGACACTATATGCGTATGTAAACTGTCGGGTAATTTTAAGGCGTAATTTGGATGTAGAAAAAGGGTTAGTTAATGGTGCAATGGGTAAAGTGGTGGATTTTGTTAATTATCAGAAAAAAGAAGGAATTGAATTTTTAAAAATTAAATTTGATCAGATTGAAGAAGTTAAAGAAATTGGTCGTTGTTCAGTTCGTTTTTTGCTTGTTAAAGATTTATATGTCCGTAGGAAACAATTTCCATTTTCTCTGGCATATGCAGTGACTATTCATAAATCTCAAGGATTAAGTGTAGACAGTGCATTGGTGAACATTGGATCTACTGTATTTAAAGAGGGTATGGCATATGTTGCTTTGTCGCGAGTCAGAACATTATCGGGTTTGTTTTTGATTGATTTTGATGAGACAAAGGTTATTGCAGATGCAAACTGTGTAAAAGAGTATAATAGGTTAAGAAGGGTGTATGCTCCAAATGTAGGTCAATTTGCTGTATTTGAAAAGCGTGTGATTGGTCAAAAAAGAAGGTTTGAGAATATCTGTTCTGAAGGTGTCGAGAAGGGAAAAGAACAAGATAATGTTGTGATTGCAAGTAAAAAGAAATTGGACACTGTTGAAGAGGTTGTTGGTTATCAGTTTGAAAATAGTTCAGGTGTCAACTGCTATGCTAATGTAGTGGTCAATGTTGTTTTTTATCTTGAAGGTTTGCAAGAACAAATTATGCAGAATCGGCAAAAAAGATTTTGTTCTCTGTTGCATTAGCTTTATGAAAAATTGACAACAGATACAAGTAAAATACAATCTGTTTCAGATGTTCGTAATCTTTTGGATGTGTGTTCTGGTTCTACACAATTTACACAAAATATCCAACAAGATGCTCAGGAATTTTTAATGTATATGCTTACCATTTTTGAAAATGAAGGTGTAGAAATAGAAAATATTTTTGGCCTTTCTTACAAATGGGAACATCATTGTGAAAATTGCATGTATACATGTACCACTAATGTAGACACTGAAAGATTTCTGTATTTAACATTACCAGACTGTAAATCAGGGTCTTTCAATGAATTAGTTAAAGGTGCAAATCAAAACATGGAGTGTAGCCAATGTAAATCAGAAATGTTATCCACATTATTTTTAACAAAATATGGACAATACCTAATTTTAATGATGCAACGTTGTACAGCTGATGGAAGAAAATTGGATACTTTTGTAGCAATTGAAATAATTTTCCATGATGGTCCTTCCACTACATCTGGACATTACACTGCCTATCTAAAATGTGAGAAAGGCTGTAATGATTCCCAGTTGGTTTTCAAACAAAGTTTGCCCAGGGAATTACCTAATTCCTACCTAATATTTTTTAAGTCAAAGTTTTAGGAAGATAATTCATTCTCTGAGGAATTTATTATTATAATTTAATAGGACTACCATTGGACAATTTACATAAAAAGGAGTGCAAAAATACCATTTGACCTCAAGGAAAGGTTTATGTTTGAATAATGTACTTTTTTGTGCTCACTGACTTGGTGAATATTTTAAAGCGACAACATTTACAGTTTTTATAAGTTAAACTTATAAAATTTTGTTAGCCATAAGCATTTCATATATGTGTGATTTGTATCTTGTGGTATTTTACTGAGAATAGCATGTTGTTTTTTTTTTAAACAATCTTTTTGATTGTTTTGTTTTTGCCCGCTGTTAAGTGATGAGTACGATTGAAATCACTATTTCTAGTGAAATTCAATATACTCTGAGAACAGCAAAAAAGGCAAACAAATTACTTTGTTGAAATTGTGCTGTGTTGTAAAAAATGTATTATTACATGTTATAACAATGTTTTCTTTTCTTTACAGATCCTAATTCTAAAATAAGCAGTTTACATCAATTTACATTGCAAAAAAAATCTGAAAAAAATGTATACGATTTTTAATTTCTATTACTGTGAAGGTAAGTTTAACTAAGTATTAATATGCAGAATGGGTAGATCTGCAAGAACCTACAAAGATTGATCACGTTTTTAAAACACTCTGTTTATACCGATGTAGTTTTGAAATCACTCTGTTACCGGATATTATGTGACCTCCAAAAAAACAGATTTGAGTGGTTCATAATATTTCCCATTGTACCTATTGAAGGACTGCAATCATTTCAATCATTCTTGTTTGAGCATCTTTGCAGACAAAACTCTGTGCTTACCTTCTATCATTCGGAAGCAATTTTAAAACAGAAATATGTCACTTTTTGTAACTTAGTTATTGCACAAGACACTCTTTCATATTTACAAAGAGAGGAAAAGGCGCTCTGTGTACTTTTTCTACTCCATGTAAATACAACCTCATCATACACCCCACTTTGCGTTTAAAGGTTGTTCTATAGTGTTGTTGTGCATGATTGCACTGAATACTCATAGAACAAGACACATCTCCAGATTTATCATAAATCATAAATCCCGATATGTGTGTGAATGCTGCACCATTCTCTAATTGGTGTACGAAAGCACAACAAGGAGAATTGTTTTCTTTTCTCCTCATTTTTAAATCTTCAATGCATGCTAAAATGTTCAGGATACATTGAAGGAGAAAAATGTGTTTACTGATTGTTTTTGTGCAGGAAGGTGTGTCTTTCTGCACAAAAACAAACAGCACATGACACACATATCCTTCCACTATGGTGCAAGGGTGCCTGTGTCACCACTTGCAATTTAAGCAGCCGTGCAGAGAGAAGCATAGATGTGCAACATATTTATGTGCATATGTTGCATCCCTGTGCTTCGGAAGTACTACAACACACTGCAGTTAAAGAGGTTACTGTGTGATGCTGCAGCACTTCCTCATAGTTCTGCACTTATACATTCACCAAACGCTATTAATGCATTCATTCAGTCATTTACGTTCTACACATACATTCTTCTAAACTTTCACAAACCAACAAACAAATATATAGCTCTTTTTTAAACCAGGAAAGTTAGTTCTTAGAAGAATGTTTTTTTCCTTCTTTTTTCTTTTATATATTTTTTTTGTTTTTTTTTAACAATTTGTTTTTTGAGGGGGGGATTTTCTTTGGAAAAAAAAGGAAAAAACAGAACTGGAGGAACAAAACTATGAACTTCAGGAAAAAAAAAAAAAAACTACCAATAGTGACTTTCTTGCTCGCGGCAGATTAGATCAATAGACTGCTCCCCGTAGCATAAAGTAACATTGAATTTTATGCAGAGCACTTTCAAATATTGGAACTACGGATGGATGTCCAGATTTTGTGCAGAAGGATGCACTCTTGAAGTGCTTGGCTGCGATGAATCCGAAGGAGCAGGAACGACTCTCATCCTTTGGCATTCCTCCCGAGCAAGGTTTACTGGATGAAGGGTCCTTAGATGTTTCATCATGCTCGCAGTTCCGCATGAATATTTTTTGTATGGATCCCCACGAGACAGCACTCTCTGGCAGATCTTGCAGGTCACCAAGGTGGCATTGGTCTTTGTTTGCCCCTCGGGATATGTGAAAAATTTCCACACCAAAGATAAAAAAAGTGGTGTGCGTGGTGGCTCTTCCAAAAAATCATCCTCAGATGAATGAGGAGATCCAGGAGATGCCTGCTGCCCTGAAGCCATTGTTTGTTAAGAAAAAAGTTTGAGCTAAGTGAAAGCCTAGTCAAAAAAGCTTCTTCTCTGCAAAGAGAAGCTCCTCCAAAGAAGGTCAAAGAAGAATGATTGAAATGGGTGGGGGTCTTTCAATAGTTAGAACAGGAAGTGTAATGAACCAATCAAATCTCTTTTTTTCAGGTCACATGGGATCCGCGCACCGTGCGCTTACGCAGCACGCACCCAGTGCGCATCCGCGAAATTGAATTTAAAAAGAATCTAGGTTTATATATGAAAATATATTACCTTTATGAGTAGTTTACAGTTTGTCTTCAATAATATTCACGTAAAATACATATATATGTTTTTTTAAATGTTAAATATTTTGCAGTATTCGCACACCCACCGCGTCTTCCACGCACATGACGCATCGCAGAAGCGAGCAAGCGTCGCATAACGAGCATTGTACGTGTCGTGTATAGGCTTGGAGTCGCGTACCGGTCGCATTGCAATCGCGCACCAAACACGTACCCAACGCTTACCGTACGCGGATGCTTATGCATAGGGGTTGAGAAGGGTGCGCATAGGGTGCGTGGATCCCCAAAAAATGGAGAAAAAAAAATAAAAAATAAAGTTTTGAAAATATAGTTTAAAAAATATTTTTAAAAAATATACAAATATATTTTAAAACATTAACAATTTTTTTTTTAAACCCAATAAAAACCAATAATATTTTTTAATTTTTAAAAGAATTAATTGAAAAAGTAAGTTAAAAAAAGGTGATAAAAATGAATTTAAAAAAACATAATTAAAGGAATTGACACACTGAAATTAAATTTTTTTGAAATTCAATGAAAATCATTAAACATCAAAGTTTTAGAGATAAATTATAGATAGAAATTAGCATTTAAAAAACCTTTGAAATTCACTGAAAAAACCATAGGTTTCATGCACGTTATAGTTAGGAATTGGCATTTAAAAAACCTTAGAACTTCACTGAAAAAAACATAGGTTTCAGGGGTGTTATAGTTAGCTGGACATTTCCCTCGTATAAAACCCTAGAAATTCCCCCGTTATAGTTAGTTCAGCTAACTATAACTCGCATGCCCCGCAATGCACTGCTGATGACGTCACATATTACATCACTCATGACATGGTCAGTGACATCACTGATGACATCCCAAATGACATCACTGAAGACTATGTTTATATCTCAATCCAATCTAGAAAAGGTTCGCTATACCAGGCCTAATCATTTAAGTCATTCTACAATACATTGCTTCATTGCTCTACAACGTGATGCTGACTCCCTTGCCAAAACATTATCTGGGGAGACAGAGGCCAGGAGCTTCGCCTCAGCTGGCTGGACAATTACATGCCTACTGCCTGCTTGCTAACAGTAAGGCCCATCCAGGAGAGCCACCTACTTCTCTGTGGGACACTCATGTTCAACCATCTACGGGCCCAGAGGAGTCTAGTTGTATGCAGAGAAATATTGCACTCCTAACCTGAACTTTTTACTCTTACCAGTGTCTTCTACGTCAGTTCTTCCACAAAGGAAATATCCACTAATGCAACCCTAATGCACCTTATGTGAGAGCCTTTTGGTGCTATTTAGACCCAGGGCTGTTTAAAAAGTGTTTAATCTCAGTAGGTCAGAGAGCCTGAGCAAGCCAGAGCAAGCCATGGCTCCGGGTGCTCTTAGGGGGATAGGCAAGCCGTTCCATGAAAGCATGAGGTTACAGATTCTGAAATACCTCGGTCAGTGAACACTTACGGCATAGATCTGCTTTCCTCCAGTTCAAAGGCTTGCTGCCGGTATGAGAGCACTGCCGGGAATACTCGGTGAAGGTGTTGCACAGGCAGGAGGCCTGCGACTCGTTATTGCAGCGACACAGGTCCTGCGCACAAGCCTCAATGTATGGTTGGACATGGATGGCAGCGTTGCAGTCAGCGAAGGCACTGGAAGTCAGAATGGATTCACAATACTCGACCTGCTGAGGTAAAATGGAGTAGAAATTGTGAAACAGCATGGACAGCGTTGACACCTCCTCATGCGTCTGGAGCACACTGATAAACTGCAGCTCTTTTACTGTACTTCTAAATGAGGCAGAATGTGAAAGCAGCAGGCATGCTCGTCATTGGCCTCCAGATTGGAACATGTAAGTAGCACCATGAGGCAAAATAAATTCTACGCAAAGATCCCGTATGTGCAGACCCCCTCTCCAAGTCTGACAGTGTGAACGAGGAACTCTTTAGTCTGCAGGCTTGGAAACCGGACATGGATTCCGAGTCAGTCCTCAAAACATGACATTGTGTTGGAGATGGCCTCTAGGATATGCCGTATTGGTTCTGCCTGGATAACTTAGGGTCTGATTTAGATCTTTGAAAATATGTCACTCCGTCACAACGGTGATGGATTTCCCGCCAAAATATGAATCCCATTATATCCAATGTCACCGTTGTGACAGAGTACCCCATCCGCTAAGATCTAAATCAGGCTCTTAGTCATGAAAAACTCATACAACGGAGATTTGGAAGGAAACGTCAGGGGTTCAGTTTCCAAGGGCTCTTAAATGCACTTCTGCCAGAAGTCAAGGTTATCGTTATTGGTAATTGCGATGAAAAAACTGGTGCATCGGTGCAAGCTATATATTGTTGACCCATGGATGATTTTAAAGCACATTTAGGTCTGCATCTGAGACAAGAACATTACCGCTAGGCATACATGTGCGTTTTTCACTTGTGCTGCAAAGATGCTAGAAAAAAAAACGCTTTGGGAGCAATGCTTCACACTTACGTGACCGGTGCAGTTGTTGAGAGGCTCAATGATCATATCTTCACACTCCTCTGTGGCGTCATTCAGCTTTTGAAAGTTCCCATACTGTTGGGGGGTCATCTCGAATCCTGCAAAAAGAAATTCGGTAAAAGGTTTAGTGTCTCCATTGCAGTAATACATTTATCACTCCCGCCATGATACCCATGGCTCATTTTGTTGTCCTATGATACAATACAATCATGTGATTGGTCTTCCAACAGCCACACGCAAAGACAGAGGGCAAGCATTCTAACATACACTTTATTGTTAAGGCTAACTTTCGTGTTGTTCGATGCCGGAGATGTTCTCCATGGAATAAAATTAGAAATCTCTCCCTTGATAATATTTATGCTTGGATCATTATCCAGAGCTTCGAGTTTTAGTCCAGGCTGATCCTATTCAATGACAATAAAGATTTAAGATTGCAGATTAATGTAATCCAATCTAGATAATCTAGATTCCAGCATCATCCAGTTTTGAATACTAGTAGTACAAATCGTGCCAGTATAAACACATTCTCTGAACTTCCTAAGAGGACCAAGCATTTGATTTTCCCTCCAGGAATGGAGGAAAGGAAATTGTTTCTGATCCTTACCATTCACAAGGAACTCGTCCTTTGGAATGTTGTTGAAGTTTCCGCAGAGCCCACAGGTTGTGTTGGCATAGTTTGCACCTAGCTCCACCTACAAAGAAGAGAGAAAGTTGTAGGATCATCTTGTGTGTTGTTTATCAGAAAAAAGATGTGTATTCCTGGTTAGAAACATTGGGCTGCAATGACCGAGTACTTCCGCTGCTGCATGATCCCCCACAATGCTCAATGGTAAAATATGAAACTTTGAGGAAAGAGCATTCGATGAAGATGATTTGTGCTTATTTATTTACAGTTTGATGGAGCTCATTCATGGGCTGAAACTTGCATTGGCTTTTACTGGTGCGACTGGAGGCACCACAAAGGCATCCACAGTACATGTCTTGTGTTTGGCCGATCCTTCCTCTGTAGTTTCCTATCAATCTTTCATTGTTCTATTTCACCATACATGAAATACTAAGGCCAGTAGTATGATGGCCGAACAGGGGCCATATGGGCAACATTTGAGATCATGCTTTGGAAGACCAAGCAACATTCATCAACCCAAACAGGAGCACAAGGCAGCTCTCCTAGTTCTGAACAAATTTACTGCAAAATGGATACTTGGGATTTTCCTGCTCCATCTGTGTTCTTTTCAACTGTGCATTAGCTCAGTGATACTCAAAGTATGGCCCAGGGACTACACACGGCCCTGCGGAGCTTTACATGCAGCCCCCTGGTCAACAGTAGCACTGGGTTGCTGTTTACTTGACTCAGCATTATGATAAATAAACAGTCAAGCTTTATGTAAGTGTCAATTGAAGTTAAAGAAAGGAAGTAACTAGTTTGTCCTGCACTGCTTAACTTTAGGAACACCTTCATTTTAAAGATATTTTGTAGCAAAAGCGTAAAAATTTGATAAGGTCTCTACAAAAGTAAAAAAGTGTCTTTTATTAACATGCAGAACCGTTTCACTGTAATTCATCAAATTATATCAGTGCATTGAGAAGTATTTTCTTTTTAAGTGATAGTTTTCAAACAAAAATTCTGAAACATTCATTCTTCCCCCACCCTGAAAATAATGCCAATAGAGAACTAAGAGGCAAGTCAGTTGTTATGTGCACTCTTTGGGTGGCCTGAGTGGCAATTATACATAAACAACATTATAGTTTATTAAATCAAACACAGGAGAAGGTTTTACATGGCGCAGAGCTTGAAGTCATGTATTTTTAGCAGGGCCGAACAGAGAACCCAAAGCAACCCTGGCAATTTTGTTAGACTCCCCCCCCCCCCGTCCCCCTGGGAGGGGGGGAGCAAGCACTAAGCACTGCTGCTTAACCAAACCAGCCACCAGCACCGCTGCTTTTGTTACAGGGGGGTGATATTGCAGCATCACTGCAAAAGCATCCCCCAGTAACAAAACTGGCCTCGACCACTTCAAAAGCAGCCCCCACCCTTCCAGCCTCCTGGGCAAAAGCCTGATGCCTGCTTTGGCCAGCCCGGCCATGATTTTGAGGTTCTCCTTTATGTGATAATGAAGTAAAAGTAGGGAAAGTGAAATAAAACAATTGCCTAGGATCACACAATTTGGTAAAGTGGGGAAGCCGGGATTAATCCCAGGTTTTCTGGTTTCATGTTATGCAATTCAGCCACTAGATGTATATGCTTTGCTCCCTCTACACTCACCATACTGCCAGAACCTCCGCCCTGCAGTATAGAGGCCAGTGCTCATAGGATTTCCTTGAAAAAGATGCTTTACCATAATGGCATCTTCTTCGTTCCACGTGAAGTCCATTCCTTCCTTAAATGTCACGCGCAAGTAGAGGCCGTTTCGATCCATTTGGATCCCTGAATGGCTGTATGGCAACTCCGTCCTGCGGAGGGAAGGAGTAAAGGAGATTTAGCATGAATGATTTTGGCTGTGCAGATGAGTGGAAGCCAACGCTTCATAACAGACAGTACATGAAGAAACAGACAATGATCCTACAAGGCGGATGGGCACCACAGACCAGGCCAGCCTTACAGGCCAACCTGAGCGCAATCTTGGAGTTAGGAGTGGCCACACACTCTGGAGTCGCAGTGGTCTGCTGTTCTCCAGGGCATGCCTTCGCTAGAGCATGCAGACGGTCTCCTACTGACAGTTAGATAAATACACCCTTATGGTTTTGGTGAAGGATGAGTGCTTCCGGGCTAGGCATACCTTCAGGTAAAGGCTTGGAGCAGGGTGAGGTTTGTGAGAAGTTGCACCTTTGGAGGATGGACTGAAACGGAAGTTAAATCTGGAGACAGTGTCATGGTCGTAACAATGTTTTGCTGACTGTGGTGATTTTTTCCAAACACTTATAGTTCATCTGAGCATAACAAAACCTCATGGAAACAATCCTGAGTTCAGGACAAATGGTTCAAAACAGTTTCTGAATACCATGAGACTCGGCAAGGCTGTGTAGTTCAAAACAGAGAGTCATAGAAGGCTAGGCAATGATGACAAAAGTCCATCCACCTCCACGCTGCCCTGGAGCACCAGATTTTAGGAGGGCCTTACGACTATCTTTTGAGCGAGTGAGAACCATTCTCCTGAGCACACGTTACCACCAGAGAGAGTTCTGTATATCATGACCTGCTATTTCTATTCTATCACTCACCAATGTGGTAACGGGCTATTTGTATTATAATCATTGTGGGAAAACGAACATCAAAAATGTAGGGGCGCGAGCCGAGCATCCCATTGACAAATGTGTACTGAATACGAGACTGCACAGGAAGCACCTTCTGCACCCCAACAGGCGACCTCTGCGGGAAACCTCCTGTCAGTGCAAAAACCTCTCAGTGCCAGAGACGCCCCCTTTCTTTTCTCATGTGAATTTAAAGTGTTTTATTGGAACACAAGGCTTGTTCTAACCTACTTTTGAAAACATCTGAAAACCTGTCTCTTTTCATCTTGGAATCCTTGATTCTGAGCTGCGCCACTCTTGTCGACTCATCTGTCCTGCTATAGCGCTTTGGCACCTTTCGGTTTTAGTGTGCTCTAATGAATGTTAATCCCCTCCTATCCTATCCGTGTCGTTGTTCTATGTGTAAAGCGGCGTGTGAGCTAGCAGAGTTTGCCTCAGATGACATAGTTGCATGATTCAATTGCAAAATAAAGCCTTCTTCTCTATCTATGTAGGGATTGAAGGCAGCATAGAGACCACGTGGAGAAGTTAAAAAAAATAACTGAGAATGGGAATGACAAACTAACTTCTATGCTTGTGGACTCAAAGTATCCCATTAACATGGCACCAAGGAAAAACTGACATACAGAGGACGGAGTCCATGAGGAAACAAAAAGCTGCCGATGAGATTGAAAAAAAGGACAACAGAGGCTGGTCTTCAAACTCTTATGTTTCTGAAAGTCATACTTTGGGTGTGAAAAAGTCTACAGCCTGATAGCCATGAAAGTGGCCTTACTGAGAAAGTAGCCGAGTTTCTTTATAGAAACCAACATCTTAGTGTCAATGTGCTAAAGGGAGTCATTGAGAGTGTGAATTTAAAGACAACAGACAATTGGATTTTTTTTGATTCAGTAGATTAATATGTCACACAGTTGTACTTTCTTTTCCTTCCACGTTCACCAGTGAATGTCTCTTTTACTCTTTCAAACCTTCCTATGCAGAGTGGGGCTTGCTGACATTAACCCTTGATTGGACAGGTCTGAAATCCAAGAGGAAACAGAAGGAGTATGTTGTGATGTATCTTTAAATATGTTGTGATGTATCTTTAACCCGTTCCCTGCTCATGACGGAACCACTCCGTCATGAGCCACGGGCGCCGTGTGCTCATGACGGAGTGGTTCCGTCATGCTGCGGCCGTTGGCGGCCGCTCCTCCCACGCGGCGCTAATTCCCCGCCTGTGCGGGCGATTAGCGCAGTGGGCGGAGTCGTGACGGAACGACTCCGTCATGAGCACAGCTCGCCCGTGACTCATGACAGAGTGGTTCCGTCATGAGCACAGCGGCGCCGCACTGCCCCCAAAACCCCCCAGCGCCGCGGCGGAATTCGTGCCGCGGCGAAAGGGTTAAACATGTACTATGATGTATTTGTTTATGGAATGCTCGTCTCCTTGCAACCCTTGGTACTGGTTGCCTGTGGAGGCTGTTGGCAGAGCTGGTCTACTGGCTCTGTGTCTCATTGTAGTATGCTGTTCAGCCAGGATGCATGTATTTTAGAATGTTGAAGGTTAGAATGTTGGTATGATTTAGTCAGTTGCTGTATGGGCTGAGCAGAGCACAGACTGCTCCTGGTGGGCTCTCCTTTATTACTACTTAAATAAATACCATCTATGAATTTACAAAGAATGGACAACCCTCTTTTATTTCCATTACATTTGGCGACGAGGATGGGATGCTCCATTGCGGTGCAAACTTCTTCCTTCATTTCCTTGCTTGTTTTTTCCTTACATCACTCTTCCCCTGTTGTCTCCGTTAAAGGGGGAAGAAGAGTTGTGTTCCTTTTCTATCCATGCTTTGCTTTCATTTTTCATACTTCAGTACTTTTCTCAGTGCTTTTCTTTTAAAAGGTTCAAAATGTATTCCCCATTCATTACATGTTTAAAAAACTTATCATTATCTCATTACATGTTTTAAAATGTATTCTTTATCACATCTATTCAAGATTTATTCATCTTATGCTTTGATCGTAACCTTTTGTTGTGCCTCTTTGAAGTCTCCTTTCTCATTGCAAAGAAGGGAGAAGATGTAGTATGCTGCTCAGCCAGGATGCGTGTATTTTAGAATGTATTAGAATGCTGGTATGATTTAGTCAGTTGCTGTATGGGCTGAGCAGAGCACAGACTGCTCCTGGTGGGGCTCTCCTTTATTACTACTTAAATAAATACCATCTATGAATTTGCAAAGAATGGACAGCCCTCTTTTATTTCCATTACACTCATGTAGCCAAATAAATAACCAGCCTATAACTTATTGCCTCAGCCTGGTTACTACATATTTATGGCGACGAGGATGGGATCTACGCATGAGGAAGGGTCGCCAACAACCACCCCTTGATTTACATTAAGACAAACGTTTTCACCCACACTTTGTACCACAGAGATAACCTCAGGATCTGACTCGCACTCAGATTCAACAGCGCAAACCGTAGGTGTTTTGACATTCCTGTTCCTCTTGAGACATACTTTGGCAAAATGCCCCACTTTTTTACAGTAATTACACACAACATTAGCCGCAGGGCACCGAGAACCTTTGTTATGCGGAGGATTTCCACATCTCATACACTTGTTGGAATTATTTCCATAAGAAGAACTTACTGCGTCTGATTTTGTTTTAACAGAAAGGTTAGAAGAAACAACAGCTTTACTTCGTGGTCGTGGAAAAGTTTTGACACTTTTCAAAAAACGTGGTGTAGTGTTGAAGGAAGAGAAGTGCAAATTCCTTTGCTCAAAGGTTGAATACCTGGGTCACGTTATATCCCAAGATGGGGTGAGTCCTCGTCCAGGTTTACTCCGAGCCATATTGAATGCACCTGAACCAATAGACAAAGCAGGGGTCAAATCATTGTTGGGACTATGTGAGTACTATTCTCAATTTATTCCCAATTTTGCATCAATTGCACGTCCAATCAGTAACCTTCTTAAGAAAGGGGTTAGGTTTGAGTGGGATGAGGAGTGCGTGGTTGCTCTGAAGTTAGTTAAGTCAGCTCTAGAGGGTGGACCCATTTTGAAACCTTTTGATCCAAATTTGTCTTGTTGCGTAACGGTTGATGCTAGTCAGGCAGGGATTGGTGCCACGTTAACCCAATGGGAGGGAAACTGTGAGAACACGGTATGTTTTGCGTCTCGCGTGTTACGGACTCCTGAGTTGCAGAATTCGGTAATCGAAAAAGAATTGTTAGCATGTTTGTGGGCCATAGAAAAATTTAGACCTTACATTTGGGGAAAACGATTTTTATTGTTAACTGATCACAAACCACTCGTGAGCATTTTGGGGGGTGGTGTCAGCAAATGTTGTTCTCCCAGAATCATGCGTTTGGTAACTAAATTATTGCAATATCATTTCAAAATACAACACATTTCTGGTGGGAAGAATGTGCGGGCGGATTTCCTTTCCCGTTTTCCTGTCACAACCAATGAAATTGATGAGGTTAGTTTAGAAGATTTTTCTAATGAGGATTGTGATGATTGTCTTGTTGCTGTGCTAGATCTTCCTGAGTTTAATCTCAATTAAGAGATTGATTGGGTTCATGCTTTAAATTCTGATCCAGTGATTCGTGAAGTGCTTTCTCTCATTAGGAATGGATGGCCTAGAGAAAAAGCTCTTCCAATCGCTCTTCAAGCTTTCTGCAAGATTGGTGATGAGCTTTCTGTAGAAGATGGTGTTTTGTTAAGGGGGGATACATTTGTACCTCCTGAGGTGTTTCTCAAGATTATCATCCACAAGGCACATGAAGGTCATCTGGGTTCTACCCTTACAAAACGGCGCATTCGAGACACATACTGGTGGCCTAGTATGGACGCTGAGATTGACATGGTCGTTGTTAATTGTTGTGTTTGTGGTGCATCTGACAAAGCCTTGAAAGTGTCTGTTCCTCCTTTGATCCCCATTGAGTGTCCTAAGGGTTCTTGGTTAAAAGTGGGTATAGATGTTATGGGGCTTTATGAAATTCTCCCTGGGGGTTGTCGTTTCATTTTGGTCATGATGGATTATGCATCTAAGTGGCCAGAAGTGAAGATGGTTAAGGAAGCGAACACTAGGGTTGTAGTGGAATTTCTAAAAGAGGTTTGGATGAGAGAGGGACTGCCTGAAACTCTTGTCTCAGACAATGGAAAACAATTTGTTCGCTCGGAATTTGAAACTTTTCTGGCAGACACAGGGGTTAAACATTATAAAAGTTTGCTCTATCACCCACAAACTAATGGCTTAGTTGAGCGTATGAATCGGGTGGTGGGCGAGTGTGTCAAGTGGGCGAGAGCAGGAGAGCATGACATTTGCAAGTCTTTAAACACGATGGTGTGATTCTATAGAACAACTCCACACTCCTCTACAGGAATTTCGCCTTTTGAGTTACTGCGCGGGCGTAAGCCCAACACCAGTTTTAGACCTGCATGGATGAGCAAGTGGGGCAAGTCAGAGTCTGATGTAGGTCAATTGATGTCTTTAGCCAGTGAAAAAATGGCTATTACTCAAACAAAGCAGAAGGAGTATTTCGATTCTCGGAACAGTGTAAAAAAGGTTCCACTTAATGTGGGAGACATGGTCAAAATTAAATCTGGGATTTTTTCCATGAAATGTAACAGCAAATTCAGTGTACCTGTCAAAGTTGTGAAAATACACAAAAATGCTGTTATGGTTGATGGGGGTCACTGGTGGAACTTGAATAGGATTGTTAAGATAAAAGAATAGAAGGGTATGTCTGTTCCAATGGAAAAGGTTTGCTCTAATCCTGTTCAAATGCCTTACAGGAGGAGTTCTAGAATTATCGTTAAACCTACCAGATATAGGGTTTAGTTTTATTTCATTATTATATGTTAGTTCATTTTTTGTTTTGTTTTTGTTATTGGTAGTAAAAGAAGATTTGTTGTGATGTATCTTTAAATATGTTGTGATGTATCTTTAAACATGTACTATGATGTATTTGTTTATGGAATGCTTGTCTCCTGGCAACCCTTGGTACTGGTTGTCTGTGGAGGCTGTTGGCAGAGCTGGTCTACTGGTTCTGTGTCTCATGTAGCCAAATAAATAACCAGCCTATAACTTATTGCCTCAGCCTGGTTACTACATATACACATGCTAATTTAGTGATAAAGCACAACTAAATATGTTGTTTGCCTCCGATTAGCTATACACTTGAATTATTAACATTAGCCATGAAAGTGGCATTACTGAGAAAGTGGGCAGTTAGCCGAGTTTCTTTATAGAAACCAACATCTAAGTGTCAATGTGCTGAGGGAGTCATTGAGAGTGGGAACTTAAGGACAACAGACAATTGGATTTTCTTTTTGATTTAGCAGATTAATATGTCACACAGGACTATTTTCTTCCTTCCACTATCAACAGTGAATGTCTCGTTTACTCTTTCAAACCTTCCTTTGATGAGTGGGGCTTGCTGACATTAATTCTTGGTTGGACAGGTCTGAAATCCAAGAGGAAACAGAAGGAGACACATGCTAATTTAGTGACAAAGCACAACTAAATATGTTGTTTGCCTCCGATTAGCTGTAGACTCGAATTATTAACATGCAACGTGAGATGTTCACCCAATTCTGGCAGTAGGATTGAAACTTTCCTCACCGCCATTGCAATGTAAATTAGGTCATAAAATGGCTCCCTACAAGAACACCTCTTTTCCTTGCCGCCCCCTAGTACCACTGGAAACTCAAACGTACTCTTCGTTGTTGACTGTCACGGTTGCATTCTTCAACTGGATGACCACATCCTCCAGCACCATTGTGATGCGGGTGATAGTGGGAATGTTGTTGACCACCTCGCGCCGGATCTGAATATTGAAGCTCTCATACATGCTCTTGCAGTTGGAGGCCAAGACGTAGTTGCAGGTCCCCGGAAAGTGGAAGACATCTCCATCGAAGGTCTTGAAGTGGGAGTTGCCCCATGTGCTGCATACCTGGTCATTGTGTGCCTCAATAAGAGCTGTGATTGCAAAGCAGAGCATTAGGCAGGTATGGCACAGTGAATAGTATCTTAAGGACACGTGGTGGCATTCTGTTTGTCTGTCTAAACAACTATCTACACATCTCTACTTAGAAACATTCACCAGCGTTTTCAAACCAGTAGCTATGAATTGTGTAACATGGTTACTAATGCTTAGACCCAGCACCACAGTGGATAGAACCCTTAATGCAATGAGTTACACTTCTAGGTACCTAAGTAACAGGAAACTAACTCCAGTTAGGGCTCACAGTACAGAGAGCAGCTGCAATCATTGCAGGATACAAATCAATACGCTTATTTGCAATCAGCAATTTCTGATCACAACAAATCTACCATTGATGAAGGATCTCGACCTCTCAGTCTGTATATGTTCAGCTATGCCTCTGTCAGTCTGTCTCCAGCAGGAAGATACATTATTTACTACCTTGTATACTTGTCTCTTCCTGTGTCTCAAGTCATAGTTTAGTTGTCTATCTATTATATCTCTACATGTCTAGTCATCAGACTGTTGTTGACCCTTCACTCCCATGTTTTGTTGGCCCGTTTCTCTGTTTAGACACCTCCTTTTGAATGGACACTCGTATTTTTAGCAGGCATGCATAGATGCTGCATCACACTCTTTGCTCCCCTTGGTCTGAGATCCCAGCTGAAGTAATGTAGAACTAGCAATGTCCACCTACAGAGCTTGTCATGTGTGTATCTTTTGAACTGCTCATCTATTTCTTCCCCTCTATCTCTCTCTCTCACACACACACACACACAAACTCTCTTTCCATCTCATCCCAATATTTATAAGATGAGCACAAGGAGGAGGGTGGAGGCTGATTAGATCCGCACCAAACAAATATTAGTGGTTACTGTAAAAAGCTCAGAGATAGTGCACGAAACCAGAGAGTACTACCCTCTTTACTCTCAACAATGTGGGACAAAGTCCTACAACAACATATAAATACACAAGAGGTTCAGCACTATGTACTTTCATAAGGTCTCCAAGTAGCTATATACTTTTATATCATCTCCAAGTAACAATAAACTTTTGATAAAGCATGTGACACAAATAACATATAAAGATTTTCTTCTTTATTGCTTTTGAATGAAGATTTCTTCCATGTCACATTTCATATTCTCATAGCCATAGCCAACGCGTTTCGTCTCCAATGAGACCTCTTCAGGGCTATCAAAAGAGCATACATGAAAGATTTTAAGACTTCAATATTAACATCTTTAAACATAGTTTGAAAAAAAAATTTTTTGATTCCTTTACACAGCAAAACATTTCGACACAGTTCTACATTAACCGTATCATTCACAAAGCATTTAAAACGCACTGAGAGAGGGCCTAGCCTACATTGTTAACTTTATAGATACATTCATAGGTGCTTAAAATCACAAGTATGTGATATCATACTCAGTTACAAAACACGTACTTTGTGAGGACTTTTTGGGTACATCTGACTTCATTAAAAAATACATAGTATTGTTGTCATCCAATGTCACATCCTCATTGCCAGTATCATAAGCTCAAGTTATGTCATATGACGCTAAAATCATGTAATACGAACTAGCTCTATGCTGTGTAATTCGATAAATCCGAATACATTATATTTACATTTATATTCTGAACAGCTTCACATTGCATTGGGTAATCTAACAAAGGTCTAGGATACACATTAGCATCGCTATTTAATATCATCCTTCAAAATTATATCTAATTTGCATTCCACGATGCAAGTTTTCTCTGATGACCCAGAGAAAACTTGCATCGTGGAAACCATATCCTAAAGAACGGCCACACAGGAAAGAATCATACTCACCATATTATTGAGGTATGCAAATTAGATATAATTTTGAAGGATGATATTAAATAGCAATGCTAATGTGTATCCTTGACCTTTGTTAGATTACCCAATGCAATGTGAAGCTGTTCAGAATATAAATGTAAATATAATGTATTCGGATTTATCGAATTACACAGCATAGAGCTAGTTCGTATTACATGATTTTAGCGTCATATGACATAACTTGAGCTTATGATACTGGCAATGAGGATGTGGCATTGGATGACAACAATACTATGTATTTTTTAATGAAGTCAGATGTACCCAAAAAGTCCTCACAAAGTACGTGTTTTGTAACTGAGTATGATATCACATACTTGTGATTTTAAGCACCTATGAATGTATCTATAAAGTTAACAATGTAGGCTAGGCCCTCTCTCTGTGCATTTTAAATGCTTTGTGAATGATACGGTTAATGTAGAACTGTGTAGAAATGTTTTGCTGTGTAAAGGAATCAAAAAATTTTTTTTTCAAACTATGTTTAAAGATGTTAATATTGAAGTCTTAAAATCTTTCATGTATGCTCTTTTGATAGCCCTGAAGAGGTCTCATTGGAGACGAAACGCGTTGGCTATGGCTATGAGAATATGAAATGTGACATGGAAGAAATCTTCATTCAAAAGCAATAAAGAAGAAAATCTTTATATGTTATTTGTGTCACATGCTTTATCAAAAGTTTATTGTTACTTGGAGATGATATAAAAGTATATAGCTACTTTGAGACCTAATGAAAGTACATAGTGCTGAAGCTCTTGTGTATTCCTATATTTATAAGAGATGAAGTCTGGGTCTGACTCTGACTGCTCTCTTCTCAATGTCCTCACCCAGCCAGTATTACATTCTGAGGACATTTGGGATGTTCCAAGGTGGCCATCGCCCAGTACTTACGCTTCGGTATCTGCCTCAGAGCACCACGAGGAATTCCTCCAGATGATACTACAGAAAAAAGGGAAACATATAAATAGTATTAGACGCAGCAAAAGTCACTTCTGGGAAGTAAAAAGATGGCTTCAGATGAAGTGCACCCAGATATGGTGGAAGAAAACAAAAGGAAACCTAGTCAAAAAAATGATGATACTAAGGAAGAAAACAGGAGGGCCTTGCAAATGCGTGAGCGGCATATTTTCCGCTGTGGGCAATTGTTGTTCTCGTAAGCAAGGCCAATGTCGGAGTCGTTGGCGTTCAGGGTGTATGGTGTTCTACACATCTGGGACTCCATGGTTCCTGAGACCAAGTGTACATAGCACTATTTGTCAGCCTTGGCACTTCAGCACTTCAGCACTTCCAGCAATGGCTTTGTACTGAAAGCTCATCACCAACATGTTGTGATACCTACACTGCTTTGGCGAACTAGAGTTTTTGCCCTATTACGCACAGTAACACCTACATGTTCATGCACGCACACATGCACTCACATACACAAACAAATCAACATCAACATCATCTTTGTAACTTTAACTAGCACCATTTCCACTAATGCTTTGGGGACGATTCGTGCAGACTTCATAGCTCCTTACAAGTAAACATATCCCAGCAGACAGGATTACTGCCACCAACATGCACGTGGCTCAGCCACAACACCAGTTGTGACGTAACTGGTGCATTTTTATCCTTTCATCAAAATGCCATTGGGCTGAAAAGTTTCTTTGGAGCGTCACAGTCGGAATTTATCCATTTTATTTATATATTTTCTTTTGTAAAACAGAACTTATTGAGCATCTAACTATAGTTTTCATTTATTTTTTTGTAAAGTATTACTTTCTTGGTGGGACCCTTCAGATAGGCAAGAATAATGAGCTCTTGCACACCTGTGGTGCAGGGATGACACAGGAAGGAAGGGCAGGCTTTAAGAAGCTATGCACTAAAGGCGTTCTCATAAATATGTCAAATGCATTAAACTGGTGCCTGCAACTCATTACAGAACTATGTGCCATATATTAAGTGCTCTAAAGCAGCACCATGAGTCCCTGTGTACTATTATATATAAAATAAACAAACACAAATATAAAATAAATGTTTTTCACTCAGAGAGACATGAAGGAGACTTCCCGGTGCCATTCCCACTCACTGTAAACCACGCGCGCCTGGTGCTAATCAAGCTTACAAATAATTCAAAACAAAACATAGGCAAAGTGCCCGTCCTTAGCGTGTTTAAAATGTGTGTTTTTCACTGACGTTGAGCAAACAAACCACGTAGGCTGTGTCTTTGTTGATGATGGGCTGGAATTAAAAGCTCAGGGAAGAGAAAATCACTCGCCTTTAATACCTGTCCTGCTAGAAGCAGACACGCAGGCAACAGTGCTTGTCCGCAGGGATGAAACAGATATCCGTCATCTGTGGGGTGCGGCAGTGGGGGAAATAAAGAGCGAGCAAAATCACACATACAATCATTCTGGTGGCCATAGTCGGAAACCTCTTCTGGGTCATCTGCCTGCAGGACAGGACGCCCTCCTCCGTCTGTGCGGTAGATTTGTTACACAATCAAAGTTCTGGTCCTAGTTACTCTTCGATGCCCCAGTGTGGTCCATTAGGACTCGTGTGTATGCCCTACACTACCCCCTACAGTTAAATCAAGAGCAATGAACAAACCATTGACCAGTTCAAACGCCTGGGTAAACACAAGGAACTGGTGGACTGGACCAAGCGCTGAAACTTTTCAGACACTCACCACCACCACCACCCTCACAGATCTGGGTTGTATCCATCATCGTTCTTTAGCTCACTTCCCACCCTAGTTCAGACCCAGCTATATGCAAATCAGTCTTGGCCCTGTGCCTTATGGGAACAGTCCAGCCCATCCTGCCAAGCCAGGTCTTCCCTGGACCGGAAACAAGCATCCTGGGACCAGTTTCGGGGTAACACCCAACGCTAGGGTAGGGTGGTAAACGGGAACTTCAGGTGCACTTTGACAGCCCTGGCCAAGCTTTCTGCCCAGAGTGGAGGCCCCTAAATGGTAATGAAGCTTTTTTGTGACTTTCCACACCCTGCTGCATAAAGTTATGAGTATAACCCGAGACATCACCTGGGCCCCACGCTCTGGCCAACCCTGCTACAGAGGGTTAAATAGTGAAGCCTTCAGAAGTGGCACCAGGGGTGATAAACTGTGTGGCCTAAATATATAAACCCCCTGTCCTAGTTACAAAACCTCTTTCCTTTTTTTAGCAGACTCACCCTGCAGGAAAAATGTGTTATTTCCCCAAGAAATGAAAGAACAGGCAGGGAGGGAGACTCCTTAGATGTGTGTTTTTTCAGTTTTGTGTGTGCTGTGCTTCTTCTCTGCGTGTCTGGCTGATCCCCCGAAATCATAACGGAAGCAATACAATTTCCAACCCTATGTTCTTTCCAGGAATTTCATTTTCTTTAAATGACTGAGTTCATTCATGCCCGCGGTTCATAATGGATTTTAATTAGATTACATACAAACACTCTACGGTGGATTCACTGCACTGCAGCAGGAAGTGGCTTCCAGAGAATAGACTATCAAGTCTAACAGATGATCAGTGTAGGTGCGGGAATCCAGAAGAGCCACAGACGGGTGAGTGTGGATCCAAGAGGGCCTTGGCAAGATGTGTGGGTCTTGAGGAGGCCTGGTGCACAGTGCACAGTGTCCACGAGCGAGTGGAGCACGGTGTGTGAATGTAACAGGGCCCTGGGGCAGTGTATGTGCGTTTGTGTGAGAGGGAGATTCGAAACACCATTGGACCATGCACTCAGCGTGCCATGTCCCTTCCACTGCACAATCCACAGCAGAGTGACCATGTCTGCTCGGTTAACATGTATCCTTGCGTGGGCCCTGATTCTGCAATGCTAGCCTCGAGCACAGCGGGGAGACCCGGCCTCTGGCCCTTTGTAACAAACATGTCTCTTCCCCTCTAGAGTGGGGAAACGGCCACTACAACGCGGCCGTTTCCACGCATAATATTAACCACGCATGCATTTACAACGCATGCGTAGTTACCACGAATAGCCTTTACCATGCATACCTTTACTACGAAATACGTAGTAAAGGCATGTGTGGTAAAGGCTATTATTTAAAATCCCCCCATACAAAAACATGCGAAAAAGAAGGTGGCTTGGTGGGGTCTCCCCCCAAAAAAACTCACCTGTTTCAGTCACAATGTGGAGGCTATCGGCGTCGTTAGAGGAAACAGAAAGACGTTTCCTCTTTATGACGTGCAACGTCACACAGAAGAGCTTGAAGAGGAGAGGTCGAGGAAAGGTATGGGGGATTTTCATTTTTAAAAATAAAAATGTAAGGGATGAGGGGGGTTTGAGGAGATGGGGTAAATTATTAGGGTTAAGGGGAGGGGTATTTGATAAAAGGGTTTGTGGGTGGGAATCGGGAGCTGTTTATAGAGTTGGGGCAGGGATCGGAGATAAGCTTTACCAAAAAAAATGGCATTAACATGCATAGATTTACAACGAAAATCGTTGTAAAAATATGCATGGTAAAGGCATTTTCGTGGTAAAGGTTATGCATAGTAATTGCATTCGCGTTATAACGCATGCGTGGTAAAGGCATGTGTTGCAACGGAATGCATTGTAACGTCATACAACCTCTAGAGTGCAGTGGTGACTCTAGGAGAGAATCTTGAGAGGGGGGCTCACATTTGGACACATATAAAACCCGGTGGGGTCATCTATAAAGGCTGTCTATATATGGGCTCACGCACCTATGCACACTTTTGCTTAAAACTTTTACATATGGCTGGAGGTATGGGGTGGAGCAGCCAAGATGGAGTTTCCCATCTCAGCAACCCTCTTCAGCTCACTTCTATTTGCACATTCATCTTGCTGCGCCTTTCTTGAAATATGCGACGTTCAGGCTGTGAAAACCAATTATTTTGTTTCACACAAACTTCCTTTTCCTTTAAATCATTAAGAACTGGCACCGGATCAGATGAAAGGGCCTGCTGTGCCAAATTGGAGCCCCCTTGGTAGCCTAGTAGGGCTGGAAAGCCTTTCTCTGTATCTGGCAAGCATGAAGATTTGGGAGCAGTCTGTGGGTTTACTGGAATGCCTGTAAAAGACTTTAGGCAGAGCTTTGAGTGGGCCGGGTTCTGCAGGTGATCAGCATCAGCAGACTTCTAACAAGCATTGGTAAATGCATCAGGTTTCACCTATGTGATTAATGATACGCAGTTTGTTGTTGTAGGTTGTAGCTTGCTGAGTTGTTGTACAATATAAGTTACAGAAAGTCGGTTAAAGTGTTATGGCTTGTTTATGTACAAAAAGGCAATCTATTGTGCTGTTAATGTTGCAATAGCAACAATATGTGTTTAGAGGAGTTCCGACAACTGTTTGACCCAGTGCCACTGCACCTGCTGCACCATTCAAATCATGATCCTGTTGTCTGCAAGGTGACTGCACATGTGACTGCCTGTTCAGTAAGCAAAATATAGCAATATTAAGGGTTTAGAGGGGTTCCTAGAGCTTTGGGCCCCAATGTCACTGCACCTGCTACACCATTGAAATCATGGCCCTAGTGTTGCAAGGTCACTGCATTTTTGATTGCTTGTTTAGTACTTAAATATAGCAATATATGGTGTTTAGAGGAGTTCTGACAACTTCTGGGCCCGGTGCCACTGCGCCTGCTGCACCATTTAAATAATGACCCTATTGCCTGCAAGATAACCGCACTTGTGACTGCCTGTTTATTAGTAAAATATAGCAATATTGGGTGTCTAGTGGAGTTATGACAACTTTTGGCCCAGGTGCCACTGCACCTACTGCACCATTCAAATAAATACCCTTTCATTTGCAAGGCACCTGCCATTGAAACTGCCTGTTTAGTAGTCAAGTATAGCAATATTATGTGTTTAGAGGAGTTCGGACATCTTTTGGGCCCGGTGCTACTGTACCTGCTGCACCATTCTAATCATGATCCTGGTTCTGCAAGGTAACAACACTTGTGCTGCCTGTTTAGCAGTAAAATATAGCATAGCTCTTGTATATTAAATTTTTAACGTGCAATGTTTATTACAACATTTAGAATTTGATCATAATGACTAAATAGATTAAGTTGAAAAAAATCAAATAGATAATGCCTATAAAGTGCAAAGAAAGAGTCTGAGGCATGAATAGGAAATGCCACAAATGTTCTAAGGCTAAAGCATCTACCTTACACAGCTAAGTAATAAAGAACAAGCAGGAAGAGATCTTATCTTGACAGTGAATGGGGCTTAAACTGTGTGAACAGCTTTAGTAGAAGTATAGTAAATGCGTGCAGCCAGGGGAAGTTAAACAAGCATTTGCAATGCAATAGGTCTCGCATTTGCGAGATTTTGAGTTATTGGCATTGTAAATACCAGTGCCTTTTATTTATGTGTTTAAAAAAAATCTGCAATAAAAAAGGCATTGTCATTTACAATGCCGATCGCTCAAAATCTCGGAAATGCGAGACCTATTGCATTGCAAACGCTTGCTGTTTAATACTATTTGTTCCAATAATAAGAGTTTCCTATAAGAGCTCTACGTATGAAGGCTGAAAAACCCCTTCGACGGTTACTATTAAAAAAAAGTTCATCAGAGGATGAAGTGAAACATGGCTGGGGCAAGGGGGCAGTGGTAGCAGACTGCTCTCCATCGGGTGGAAACGATGCCGAGAAGGGGAACTGAGTAAATGCAGGTACGTTTCATGACCTGTATCCCAAGATCTTAACCGACCCCTTTATTGGCTGAGAAGAACTGTTCACACGGAGGAAGAATGCATTCCATTACAAAATGCAGGCACGTGCATCGAAAGATTTTTCACCTACAGTGAAGTGCAGTCGACTGGACCGGCGCACTGCTGTGTCCCTCCTGGTAACATTCTCGGTCCGCAGGTAGATTTCCAGACAAAGTACTAGGGACTTGTGAAAAAGATTGCTTCGGCTCTGCCTTGCATAGTTGACTCCATCTCATGTTTTAAGAACAGGGGGGCATATTAACAATGCGTCGATAAAAAATTATCGCCGCTTTTGCAGCCATTTTCGGCCGAAAAGCGGCGATAATTTTATCGCCTAATTAGCAAGGTCACGCTATCGCATGAAACCTTGCATTAGAGCCCAGATTCCTAACGCCCAGCTTTGCATCTCTAATGAGATGCAAAGTGGGCGTTCCTGACCTGACATGACTGGAGAAATGTCGCTAAGCGACATTTCTCCTATCATCAAGCCCCACGCTATGAAGCATAGCGGCAAGAAAAGTTGCGATAACCCCTGTTATCGCTACTTTCCTTACACCTGCTTCAGGACTGACTTAGCCATAATATCCTACAGAAGGTGGATATCATGGCTAAGTATGTGAGGCCCTTTCATCACTATCATCAAGCTAACGCCCAACTTCGTGAGATTATCGCTGGGTTTCCAGCGATAATTTCACGTTTGGCAGTTAGCGCTAGGATTTTTATCTCCTTTGAGATAAGCGTTGCTAATAGCACGCTATCTCAGCGATAAAAATCCACGTTAGCCGGCGATAATTATCTTAGTGCTAATTATCGCTGGTTGTTCCTGATATGCCCCAGGGTGAGTCAACTTTCTGAACTGGGGCCGACAGGCAATTTAGACCCTTTTCCTGAGAGTAGCGTGCCTTCTTGAGGTATTTGCTCCAAGCCCTCTGGGTGTCATAAAGCCACGAAGTGCTGCCTCCTGGAAGGTCATGCCATGTTGAACGGAACTTTATGAGCCTGATCACCTAGGGGACAGTCTGAGAAGCAACTGCATATAAAAGTGAATTGGTCAAAATTATTCGAAGAAACTAGCCACTGGTACTGGGAATTTCTCAACGTCTAGTAATTCAAGTTATTTTTAAGTTCTAGAAATTCTCTATCCTGAACCCAGTACATGTCAGTCAAAGTCATCAAACCAGTATCATGCGGAAGGTCAAATTAGGTACCTGTTTACAGAGGTAGAATTCTAGACACCGCCCCTTTAGAAGCCGCCTCACTCAAACAGGGCCCTCATTCGCAGCGCTTTCACGCACTAAATGAGAATGACAGCCCTGTCACCAAGCACCACTGGGGGATGGTGCCAAAATGAACACAAGTAGGTACATTAAGGCGTATGACGTGTCCTCGCGCCTTAATGTAACTACTTATGTCATTATTGTATGTGTGCCCATGATAGGCTGCTGCTGCCTCACAGTTTGTGATCTGGAAGGCGGCTGGTCTCGGAAAGAGGAGGGCTTGAGCCTGCCTAAGGCAGGGAGACAGACCATGGAAAGCAGCCAGCTGAGCTCGGCCTTAGAGGGCAGTGTGCACATTGAGTGCACTTTGCAACTAGACACATCGAGGCACTACCTCATCTGGTAAAATGGCACACAGGGCACAAATCAGCCCAAAAATCTGTTACCCGGCAGGTGAGTTTTGTCCCGCACAAATGGGAAAAAGACCACCCATTTGTGTGGGATATAGCACAATCTGGCAACTCTGATGCTGATCCCGTTATGCCTGTAATCCTGTGATTAGTGTGGGAAGGAGGGATCAAGCAGACCAGGGCAACAAAGAGGATCTGACATAATGGCTGGAGCAGGCGACTTTGATGCAGGGGAACCTAGTTCGACCCAGCGCTCTGATATCTTTGAAGTGCCGGAACAAAAGTAAAAAATGCTTGTTTTTTTTGTTATGCTGCTTAGTAACATGCTTGTGCAGAGTGTGCTTGTGACTTTGTTGGTATGTACTTACTTGTACTGTGATTGTCGCATTCGCCAAGAAGAGACAGGCTGCCAGCATGCATGCTGTTTTGGTAAACGCTGGCACCTTATTGTAGTGGCAGTGAAAAGGTGCGACAATGAGGGAGGGGTAACGGAAGAGAGCTGAATAATCTCTGGTTACAAACTGAAAGCAGGAGCATAGCTATAAAGATTGCTATCGCTCTCTACAGAACATATGGGCCTTGTTTGAGAATGTGAATCTACGCAGATAGAGTTAAGGCGTATTGGGGGTATGCGAAAGGATGTGTGTCTTCCTTCTTTTCTATATCTATATCATGAGCACCAGTTAAGGCCGTTACTAAACAAGAAAATAACTAAATGCTCGCAAAGAAACAACACAAGCGTCGTATATACATGAGAGATCGCTTCGGGTCAAGTTTGCGCTATATAAAACTCCGGGAACAAAAATGCCATTTTTAAAACCAAAGTAGAACCACAGCCTATGTACAAGAATGCAAGCACTTTAACCATACAGGCCATCTGCAGCCTGGGCACAGGCACTTCAAGCCAACCGGGACTCGGGCACCCTAACCAGACTGCACTAAGCATAAACAGTAGACGGGCACATTGAGAGTGAAGGACTGATGACTGCGAACAGGCGGGTCAATGTGCAAGTAAACATGCCCAGAGACAGAGATTTCAGACCTACTGGGAAAAAACCTAGATTAGCCAAACGCATCAAACCCACACGAAAACCAGAGGTACGGACAGTCACCTGCAGGTCGCAAGAAACCCACTAACTATGGAATAGCCCATCCAGCCCATCAGATGCACCTGAGGTGAAAACCACAGACAAAACTGAAGACAAGTGCCTGAACGTCGCCAGGAAATACACACCCAGGCAGGAATTTCTGATGACAAGAGTAAACACTGTCAGATGGTCATGTAAAGCGCTCCAATACCTTCGGGTCGAGTTCGCGCTAAATAAACCTGCAAATAACAATAACAAAAAGTGAAAGTGATCGCGATTGCGATCGCGTGCTGCCGAGGAAAGACACATGGCGCTGCGCGCGTGCACGTTCACGTGCACTGAAGCTTTAGGCCACGGCAGCACTTTCAAAATCCCAACTATAAAATGTCTCTCTGAGCCAGCGCAAGCGCTGGGTCTCAGCGAGACCTAAAAACAAGTTCCACACAAAAGTGAATAAACCCAGTAATTCGGTGATGGGAACTGATAAGAGCCCCCTTTTAAGATATAATAAATACAAATGCTCTCACAAGCACAGTGCAAGCACTATGCAGGCGAAACCTAAAAGGCAGGTGCTAAGATGAGTCCCTATCGGGCTCTCCATTTTTGCTCTGACCCTCAGGATGAAAAAAATAAATGTAGTCTGCAGCAGTACCACCCTTTGCTGCCTTTGATGTAACCTCAAAGAAACTCGTTATACTTTTTTCACTGTCTCCTCATTTCAGAACTGTCGCATTTTCAATATGCTATACATTGAAGCAATGGTTGTTGCTTATTCATGTTATGCAACTAAGAACAATTGACAAAGCCAATAGTCCTGGCTTGTTACTTGTTGTAATATATATCTGGATGCGATTACAAAAGCAGAAAAATACCAGTCGGAGGGCAGACTATGCTAAGCACAGATTTTCAGCTTACTTGTTTCGAAATCATGCCCTTAATTACATGGGCCATACCTCTTTGGCAGACCCCTCCCCCCCTCAGTTTTTTCATCCCACTTAAAGCCCTGTCTTAGGTGGTCCTGTAGGGGTACACAGTGCACCAAGGTTGGAGCACTGCACTGCATGCACTAAGAGACTAGGGTGCCCTATCCGCCCTGCCTGCTGTTGGACACTGAAAGCCAGAGTTCCCACTTACAGACTTTCACCCCCTGTGATTTTGTCTATACGCTCAGCACTCTGTGGTTAATGTACTTGAAACAACAAATAATATGTTAGTTAACAGCAACACAACCACATTTTGGTGGATAGTCAGGGAGTTAATGAACCTACTTCCTCGATTTGTACGTAATAGGCAGATTATAGATGTTCATTCTTCTTCTTGGGTTTAGGGACTAGAGTCAATACCCTTGCATTGTGTGGAAGATAAATGAACACTGTTATAAGTCGGTCTGGGCAAAATTTCAAGTACGCTTGTGTATTTTGCATAATTACAGAATGTTCGCGTTACATTTGTTATGCAAAATTTACAAGCTTCAACATCGCACATTTTGCTTATTTACTTTGTTGTTCACAGTTACAATTTACTGCGAACATGCTGTTTTCTGCAAATGCACAGGAAGAAAAAGAGCACGAGCAGCTTTTGCTTTTTGCACTACTTTTGTTAGCGTGAAATACATTCTCATGTCAAAAATAGATGCAAAGACACATTTTATGCTAAAATATTGTACTAACTGATAGATTTGCATTCCATGCATATAAGCTGAATTTTGGAAAAACGATGCATAATTATGCAACAGCAGTTATGGAAACTTCGCACACCCCTAGTTGTGATTATGTCGTGTTCTCCCTTTTGGAGTAGGCTGTTTGTCTTAGGTTGCAATTGAGCAGCGCCTGTTGTGTGAATTGTGACTCCCACCAAACACCCTTTGCTGTTCAACCCTTGGGCAAAGCAGGGTGAGCTCAGAAGAAACAAGCATTTGCAATGCAATAGGTCTCGCATTTGAAAGAATTAGAGCTATTGGTGTTGTAAATGCTAATGTCTTATCTATATGTTTGCCTTTGAGATCTTAGAAGTGTTTAGCCATGCAGCATGTAATCCAAAGAGCATTGCTTAACATACTGCTGCAGAAGCGTGAAGAACAGTAACAACTAGGCAATTCAATAAAACATCCAGAATGAAAATATATTTTTATATCGATCAGTTTTCTCCAATTCTATATCAGCTGCAAGCGACTGGAATATCAAATATCAAGAATTCATGTTCTGTCTCTTTATAATTTACTGTATTATTTTCTCTAATAAATACCAGTGGGAAACCGAAAAATAATTCAACTGAAAAAAAACGAATTGTAATCACAAAGGCGCATGTATTTCAAGGATAAGAATTTAAAGCAGTGCTTTTGTGCAATAGGTTATGAACATTTCAGTAAACCTAGTGAAACGGATTTGCGGATTATTAACAGGCTGAGCAAAGCGCATATCATTCACATTATTCTCAGTGCTTTAAATGGAAAAAAATAAGTGCAGGTACTCACCAAAAAAAAAAGTAGTGGATTGGGGCAGAGCCATGTTTTCCAATAAATGGCACACTGACGAATCAGTACTAGAGCTGCAGTTGTTTTTTTTAAGAGCATTAATGAATTGATGTAATCTAGAGGGCTGGAATTTTGTTTATTCTCGTACCAAATAGTTATTATGATCTTTTTCAAGTTTCATTTGTGGTGTGTAGAGGTTACATTCACAAGTGACCAATTTGCCACGGAAATAAAATAAACAATCGCAAACCCAATAGGTCTCATCTTTTTGAGGTATGGACTTTGCCAACGTTTTTTGCCGATGCTAGAAATGCGTTTTCTATTATCAAAATTTCCTTACCATGAGAATATCTCCAAATCTCAGTCTCGTAACATTCTTTTGCTAACTTGGGGGCATATCAGCAAGCTGGCGATGAAAAATTATCGCTGCTTTAGCGTCCGTTCTCGGACGAAAAGCGGCGATCATTTTATCGCTTAATCAGCAAGGTCACGCTAACACGTGATTCCTTGCTTTAGCTCCTTTTCCCATAACGCCCACCTTTGCATCTCTAATGAGATGCAAAGTGGGTGTTCCGTCCCAAAATAACTGGAGAAATGTCGCTAACCGACATTTCTCCAATTATCAAGGGAATCGCTAACAGGCATAGCGATAAGAAAAGTAGCGCTAACCACAGTTAACGCTACTTTCCTTACGCCTGCTTTCACCCTGACTTAGCCATGATATCCAATGTAAGGTGGATATAATGGCTAAGTATGCCCTGCCTTTTCATCAAGCTAACGCCAAAATGTGTGAGATTATCGCTGGATTTCCATCGATAATCTCACTTTTGGCTGTTAGCGTGAGGAATTTTATCGCTTTTGAGATAGGCGTTGCTGATAGCACGCTATCTCAGCCATAAAATTCCAAGATAGCCGGCGATAATTATCCTAGCGCTAAGTGCGCTTAGCGATAATTATCGCCGGCCCTTGCTGATATGCCCCTTGGTAACCCATTTTGTATGCTGACACACAAGAAAGCCTCTGCTGCCTAGCCACGCAAGAAGAGCAAGCAGCACAATGTGGAAGCACAGAAAACTAAAACAAACAAGCCCGGGAACACCACGACAGCAGCTGGCTGTTGTGTCGCCATGCACTGGTCTGGGGCACTTGTGCTGTGCAGTGAATTTGCATGCACTACACGAGCTTGGTGTCAACACCGGTCTTCTCTGGCAGCGCTGCTCGCCTGGAGTTATGGGGTGATGCGTACACATGTTTACACTGGGCAACGCAACATCTACACACACCTGCCACGATATCTGATGCCATGCTCATTATTATCAACCCCACCAATCTTACTCCTTTCTACTAAACACGTAAGAGAAATCAATTATTTCTATGTGCAAAAAAGAGAATTAAGCCTCCTTGGAAGCATCAAAAAGCTTGCTGCTATCAACACATTGCCACTCGGTTTTCAGGGACACTGTTTTCTAAGCACACACGCTCTGGAAGAAAGAGACTCTTACCTTTTGAGGGTCTTTTTTGTTTCGATTGTAAGGAGGAAAACGTTCCCATTACTGCACCCATTTTGAAATGGCACCTGTCTCACTTTTGCGTCCCCCATTGAAAAGGGGGAAAAAATCCGTCTGGACCATGGATTCCAAAAAACAGAAGAAAAAAGGGGGAAGGTACCGCAAGCTCGGTGTGCTATATTATGCTGCATAATTTGCCTTTTCTTGCCACATAAATCAATCGTACCACAAAAAGTAGTCAGCCCCTGCCGCATAATTATAGTGGTACAAAAGGGGGTGGTGATGGACGGAGCATCAGAACCAATCAAACACTCACACCCAGTCAACAGATCTGGGTTTGATCCATCACCGTTCTTTAGCCCACTCTGCCACCCCAGTTCAGCCATGGCCATATGCAAATCAGTCTGACCCTGTGCCTCATGGGAACAGTCCAGCCCGAACTGCCAAGCCATGCCTTCCCTGGACCGTAAACAAGCGTCCTGGGACCGGTTTCTGGCATTTCAGCCGTCTTCAGCCAAGCTTGCTTGAATCCAGTGGCAAAGTGAGCAAGGGACTCACGTCTGAGCATACCCTGCCAACTTATGGCGAACAAAGCAGTACAAAAGGGGGTGGTGATGGACGGAGCATCAGAACCAATCAAACACTCACACCCAGTCAACAGATCTGGGTTTGATCCATCACCGTTCTTTAGCCCACTCTGCCACCCCAGTTCAGCCATGGCCATATGCAAATCAGTCTGACCCTGTGCCTCATGGGAACAGTCCAGCCCGAACTGCCAAGCCATGCCTTCCCTGGACCGTAAACAAGCGTCCTGGGACCGGTTTCTGGCATTTCAGCCGTCTTCAGCCAAGCTTGCTTGAATCCAGTGGCAAAGTGAGCAAGGGACTCACGTCTGAGCATACCCTGCCAACTTATGGCGAACAAAGCAGTACAAAAGGGGGTGGTGATGGACGGAGCATCAGAACCAATCAAACACTCACACCCAGTCAACAGATCTGGGTTTGATCCATCACCGTTCTTTAGCCCACTCTGCCACCCCAGTTCAGCCATGGCCATATGCAAATCAGTCTGACCCTGTGCCTCATGGGAACAGTCCAGCCCGAACTGCCAAGCCATGCCTTCCCTGGACCGTAAACAAGCGTCCTGGGACCGGTTTCTGGCATTTCAGCCGTCTTCAGCCAAGCTTGCTTGAATCCAGTGGCAAAGTGAGCAAGGGACTCACGTCTGAGCATACCCTGCCAACTTATGGCGAACAAAGCAGTACAAAAGGGGGTGGTGATGGACGGAGCATCAGAACCAATCAAACACTCACACCCAGTCAACAGATCTGGGTTTGATCCATCACCGTACTTTAGCCCACTCTGCCACCCCAGTTCAGCCATGGCCATATGCAAATCAGTCTGACCCTGTGCCTCATGGGAACAGTCCAGCCCGAACTGCCAAGCCATGCCTTCCCTGGACCGTAAACAAGCGTCCTGGGACCGGTTTCTGGCATTTCAGCCGTCTTCAGCCAAGCTTGCTTGAATCCAGTGGCAAAGTGAGCAAGGGACTCACGTCTGAGCATACCCTGCCAACTTATGGCGAACAAAGCAGTACAAAAGGGGGTGGTGATGGACGGAGCATCAGAACCAATCAAACACTCACACCCAGTCAACAGATCTGGGTTTGATCCATCACCGTTCTTTAGCCCACTCTGCCACCCCAGTTCAGCCATGGCCATATGCAAATCAGTCTGACCCTGTGCCTCATGGGAACAGTCCAGCCCGAACTGCCAAGCCATGCCTTCCCTGGACCGTAAACAAGCGTCCTGGGACCGGTTTCTGGCATTTCAGCCGTCTTCAGCCAAGCTTGCTTGAATCCAGTGGCAAAGTGAGCAAGGGACTCACGTCTGAGCATACCCTGCCAACTTATGGCGAACAAAGCAGTACAAAAGGGGGTGGTGATGGACGGAGCATCAGAACCAATCAAACACTCACACCCAGTCAACAGATCTGGGTTTGATCCATCACCGTTCTTTAGCCCACTCTGCCACCCCAGTTCAGCCATGGCCATAAGCAAATCAGTCTGACCCTGTGCCTCATGGGAACAGTCCAGCCCGAACTGCCAAGCCATGCCTTCCCTGGACCGTAAACAAGCGTCCTGGGACCGGTTTCTGGCATTTCAGCCGTCTTCAGCCAAGCTTGCTTGAATCCAGTGGCAAAGTGAGCAAGGGACTCACGTCTGAGCATACCCTGCCAACTTATGGCGAACAAAGCAGTACAAAAGGGGGTGGTGATGGACGGAGCATCAGAACCAATCAAACACTCACACCCAGTCAACAGATCTGGGTTTGATCCATCACCGTTCTTTAGCCCACTCTGCCACCCCAGTTCAGCCATGGCCATATGCAAATCAGTCTGACCCTGTGCCTCATGGGAACAGTCCAGCCCGAACTGCCAAGCCATGCCTTCCCTGGACCGTAAACAAGCGTCCTGGGACCGGTTTCTGGCATTTCAGCCGTCTTCAGCCAAGCTTGCTTGAATCCAGTGGCAAAGTGAGCAAGGGACTCACGTCTGAGCATACCCTGCCAACTTATGGCGAACAAAGCAGTACAAAAGGGGGTGGTGATGGACGGAGCATCAGAACCAATCAAACACTCACACCCAGTCAACAGATCTGGGTTTGATCCATCACCGTTCTTTAGCCCACTCTGCCACCCCAGTTCAGCCATGGCCATATGCAAATCAGTCTGACCCTGTGCCTCATGGGAACAGTCCAGCCCGAACTGCCAAGCCATGCCTTCCCTGGACCGTAAACAAGCGTCCTGGGACCGGTTTCTGGCATTTCAGCCGTCTTCAGCCAAGCTTGCTTGAATCCAGTGGCAAAGTGAGCAAGGGACTCACGTCTGAGCATACCCTGCCAACTTATGGCGAACAAAGCAGTACAAAAGGGGGTGGTGATGGACGGAGCATCAGAACCAATCAAACACTCACACCCCCTTTTGTACCGCTTTGTTCGCCATTAGTTGGCAGGGTATGCTCAGACGTGAGTCCCTTGCTCACTTTGCCACTGGATTCAAGCAAGCCTGGCTGAAGACGGCTGAAATGCCAGAAACCGGTCCTAGGAAGCTTGTTTCCGGTCCAGGGAAGGCATGGCTTGGCAGTTCGGGCTGGACTGTTCCCATGAGGCACAGGGTCAGACTGATTTGCATATGGCCATGTCTGAACTGGGGTGGCAGAGTGGGCTAAAGAACGGTGATGGATCAAACCCAGATCTGTTGACTGGGTGTGAGTGTTTGATTGGTTCTGATGCTCCGTCCATCACCACCCCCTTTTGTACCGCTTTGTTCGCCATTAGTTGGCAGGGTATGCTCAGACGTGAGTCCCTTGCTCACTTTGCCACTGGATTCAAGCAAGCCTGGCTGAAGACGGCTGAAATGCCAGAAACCGGTCCTAGGAAGCTTGTTTCCGGTCCAGGGAAGGCATGGCTTGGCAGTTCGGGCTGGACTGTTCCCATGAGGCACAGGGTCAGACTGATTTGCATATGGCCATGTCTGAACTGGGGTGGCAGAGTGGGCTAAAGAACGGTGATGGATCAAACCCAGATCTGTTGACTGGGTGTGAGTGTTTGATTGGTTCTGATGCTCCGTCCATCACCACCCCCTTTTGTACCGCTTTGTTCGCCATTAGTTGGCAGGGTATGCTCAGACGTGAGTCCCTTGCTCACTTTGCCACTGGATTCAAGCAAGCCTGGCTGAAGACGGCTGAAATGCCAGAAACCGGTCCTAGGAAGCTTGTTTCCGGTCCAGGGAAGGCATGGCTTGGCAGTTCGGGCTGGACTGTTCCCATGAGGCACAGGGTCAGACTGATTTGCATATGGCCATGTCTGAACTGGGGTGGCAGAGTGGGCTAAAGAACGGTGATGGATCAAACCCAGATCTGTTGACTGGGTGTGAGTGTTTGATTGGTTCTGATGCTCCGTCCATCACCACCCCCTTTTGTACCGCTTTGTTCGCCATTAGTTGGCAGGGTATGCTCAGACGTGAGTCCCTTGCTCACTTTGCCACTGGATTCAAGCAAGCCTGGCTGAAGACGGCTGAAATGCCAGAAACCGGTCCTAGGAAGCTTGTTTCCGGTCCAGGGAAGGCATGGCTTGGCAGTTCGGGCTGGACTGTTCCCATGAGGCACAGGGTCAGACTGATTTGCATATGGCCATGTCTGAACTGGGGTGGCAGAGTGGGCTAAAGAACGGTGATGGATCAAACCCAGATCTGTTGACTGGGTGTGAGTGTTTGATTGGTTCTGATGCTCCGTCCATCACCACCCCCTTTTGTACCGCTTTGTTCGCCATTAGTTGGCAGGGTATGCTCAGACGTGAGTCCCTTGCTCACTTTGCCACTGGATTCAAGCAAGCCTGGCTGAAGACGGCTGAAATGCCAGAAACCGGTCCTAGGAAGCTTGTTTCCGGTCCAGGGAAGGCATGGCTTGGCAGTTCGGGCTGGACTGTTCCCATGAGGCACAGGGTCAGACTGATTTGCATATGGCCATGTCTGAACTGGGGTGGCAGAGTGGGCTAAAGAACGGTGATGGATCAAACCCAGATCTGTTGACTGGGTGTGAGTGTTTGATTGGTTCTGATGCTCCGTCCATCACCACCCCCTTTTGTACCGCTTTGTTCGCCATTAGTTGGCAGGGTATGCTCAGACGTGAGTCCCTTGCTCACTTTGCCACTGGATTCAAGCAAGCCTGGCTGAAGACGGCTGAAATGCCAGAAACCGGTCCTAGGAAGCTTGTTTCCGGTCCAGGGAAGGCATGGCTTGGCAGTTCGGGCTGGACTGTTCCCATGAGGCACAGGGTCAGACTGATTTGCATATGGCCATGTCTGAACTGGGGTGGCAGAGTGGGCTAAAGAACGGTGATGGATCAAACCCAGATCTGTTGACTGGGTGTGAGTGTTTGATTGGTTCTGATGCTCCGTCCATCACCACCCCCTTTTGTACCGCTTTGTTCGCCATTAGTTGGCAGGGTATGCTCAGACGTGAGTCCCTTGCTCACTTTGCCACTGGATTCAAGCAAGCCTGGCTGAAGACGGCTGAAATGCCAGAAACCGGTCCTAGGAAGCTTGTTTCCGGTCCAGGGAAGGCATGGCTTGGCAGTTCGGGCTGGACTGTTCCCATGAGGCACAGGGTCAGACTGATTTGCATATGGCCATGTCTGAACTGGGGTGGCAGAGTGGGCTAAAGAACGGTGATGGATCAAACCCAGATCTGTTGACTGGGTGTGAGTGTTTGATTGGTTCTGATGCTCCGTCCATCACCACCCCCTTTTGTACCGCTTTGTTCGCCATTAGTTGGCAGGGTATGCTCAGACGTGAGTCCCTTGCTCACTTTGCCACTGGATTCAAGCAAGCCTGGCTGAAGACGGCTGAAATGCCAGAAACCGGTCCTAGGAAGCTTGTTTCCGGTCCAGGGAAGGCATGGCTTGGCAGTTCGGGCTGGACTGTTCCCATGAGGCACAGGGTCAGACTGATTTGCATATGGCCATGTCTGAACTGGGGTGGCAGAGTGGGCTAAAGAACGGTGATGGATCAAACCCAGATCTGTTGACTGGGTGTGAGTGTTTGATTGGTTCTGATGCTCCGTCCATCACCACCCCCTTTTGTACCGCTTTGTTCGCCATTAGTTGGCAGGGTATGCTCAGACGTGAGTCCCTTGCTCACTTTGCCACTGGATTCAAGCAAGCCTGGCTGAAGACGGCTGAAATGCCAGAAACCGGTCCTAGGAAGCTTGTTTCCGGTCCAGGGAAGGCATGGCTTGGCAGTTCGGGCTGGACTGTTCCCATGAGGCACAGGGTCAGACTGATTTGCATATGGCCATGTCTGAACTGGGGTGGCAGAGTGGGCTAAAGAACGGTGATGGATCAAACCCAGATCTGTTGACTGGGTGTGAGTGTTTGATTGGTTCTGATGCTCCGTCCATCACCACCCCCTTTTGTACCGCTTTGTTCGCCATTAGTTGGCAGGGTATGCTCAGACGTGAGTCCCTTGCTCACTTTGCCACTGGATTCAAGCAAGCCTGGCTGAAGACGGCTGAAATGCCAGAAACCGGTCCTAGGAAGCTTGTTTCCGGTCCAGGGAAGGCATGGCTTGGCAGTTCGGGCTGGACTGTTCCCATGAGGCACAGGGTCAGACTGATTTGCATATGGCCATGTCTGAACTGGGGTGGCAGAGTGGGCTAAAGAACGGTGATGGATCAAACCCAGATCTGTTGACTGGGTGTGAGTGTTTGATTGGTTCTGATGCTCCGTCCATCACCACCCCCTTTTGTACCGCTTTGTTCGCCATTAGTTGGCAGGGTATGCTCAGACGTGAGTCCCTTGCTCACTTTGCCACTGGATTCAAGCAAGCCTGGCTGAAGACGGCTGAAATGCCAGAAACCGGTCCTAGGAAGCTTGTTTCCGGTCCAGGGAAGGCATGGCTTGGCAGTTCGGGCTGGACTGTTCCCATGAGGCACAGGGTCAGACTGATTTGCATATGGCCATGTCTGAACTGGGGTGGCAGAGTGGGCTAAAGAACGGTGATGGATCAAACCCAGATCTGTTGACTGGGTGTGAGTGTTTGATTGGTTCTGATGCTCCGTCCATCACCACCCCCTTTTGTACCGCATAATTATAGTGGCCCTATCTATAAGCAACATGCTGCGGGATTACTGTATGGTCTCGTTCACATCATTCACCTCCGCCACTGATCTGTGTATCCATTCGACCGCTTATGGTCCAAGGTACCGCTTTATTATCATGTGCACAGCTTAGTCATTTGTTGGCAAACACATTTAATGGTATGTGCTTTATATGTGGCCTACGGATTTACACGGCACTTGTGAAGTTGCACACACGGATACTACTACTATCGTCATCCGATTGGGGATCAAATAGACTGGCAGCTCAGAACAGTCAGATTCCTTTTTTTTTTCTTTTTCCGGCAAATATCCATTTACTGAGTTACTTTCGTACAAGTTAGTTTTTTCCCCCGCAAAGTAATACCTTCATTTTGAAAAACATTTCTCAGCTTTTAGTGCATGCATCACTTCTCCCTCCCCAATCGCATATATAAAAACTCAATTTTACAGTAATTCAAGGAGGCTCAAGGTTATGGTCATGGAAGGAATAGGCACAGAAGTCAAAATGTTTTATTAAGTGTCAATTTAAAGCCAGTAGCGTGGACCAATAAGCAATACTGAGCCCACTTTATTGGCAAGAACCATGAAGCGCTTTTGTTTTGTGTGGAACGGTAAAAAATCTCTCCACCAGTTTGAGATTTCGTAACTTTCAGTACTACTGAACTTGCCGTGAGAGATTAAGGGACATATTATCAAGACAGGCGATAAAATTATCGCCGCTTTGCTTGATAATATGCTCTATGGAATTCCAACTGAAGCCCATATTAGATGTGAAGGACATCTAACCTGAGCTTCAATTGGAATTCCATAGAGCATATTATCAAGACCATTATCGCTGTTCAAGCGGCAGTTTTCTGCCGCTAAAGCGGCGATAATTTTATCGCCTGTCTTGATAATATGCCCCTAAGTGCCTTTATGGGCGGGAGGGGAACAAGCGGCAGTGGTTTGATGAAACCGAATGGCTTTAAGTGCTGGTACTTGACACTCCAGTTCTCGAGATGAGCCCCATATTATATCCACGGTAGAGTACAGTATAGCTTAAGAATTTACCAATTAGCTAGCACAGTATTATTTGAAACAGTTCATTTCTAAAAACCCTGCCACTAGAACATTAAACGTACAAGTGTCATGCGTAAGGCACAGGGTGAAGCTGAAAAGCACAGTAGACAAATTCAGAAATCCTCACATTTCGAGCAGCAAATCAGAGTGCAGCCCTTAGCATGCTTGCAAAACTGCTCCTGGCACAAATAAAGCATTTGTACATTTTCTTTAATACACATTGGCACTGTAACAAAAAGCCCCTTGTGTACCACGGAGTTGTCTCGTGTCCAGACAACACTGCCTGCAGATGTGCACAGAGGAAGCATTAGCTAGTGACAAGCGCATGTGCAGGATGGGATTAGAGTAACTCGGTCCAGAGTGAAAAGGCAGCAGGTGACGAACCATCTTCAGTGAGGAGTTGGTGACCTTGGAGGAAGGAGACGTAGTAGCTGTCTGTTGTCGTTTCATCATTTGTGAAATACAGTTTACCGACGCAATGGCTGCAGCAGCATGATCCTGAAGACCACTGCACCTCTGCACCAAGTGCCACGAGAGTCTCTATGAGAACCTCAGTCTGCAGGGTCATGTGGAGGCATCCTGCGATCCGGGCCCCCTTCAAAGGCTTGGACTGCGAGTACATCGCGCATCTTCATCAGCCCCGGCATCTCATTCTCCGCGATCTCAACGGCCTTGCGCCCCCATTCGGCCAGGCTGATGTCCGCGACTTTGAAAGGCAGTTTATCGGACATGCTGAAGCTGGTTATGGAGAAGAAACAGAGGCAGCGTGGATCAGAAAGCGGCTGGGGCGGGAAGGGCAGAACAGTCAGATTCCTAAACAGTGTAGTGAGGACTGTGTCTCAAATGCCATAAAAATATTGCATTTTGCACGCGTTCCCTCCTTACGAGAAAGTGTCAACCTCATGGGCAAGCAGACACCTGCCGCCTGCAGGTAATAACGGCTATACCGACATGTCTGGCCTTTACCAGAGATGAAATGGGCCCTTGACTGGGGTCGTGGCCCCTGTAACCCGAGAGCCTGCCCCCGAGCTGCATCGAATGTGTAGCGGAGCACCAGGCAGCGCTCGGAGTCCACATAATCGCAATTCAAAGCACTCTCCTCAAGTATAGTTTAGCAATGTCAGAGTGACGGAAACACCTGCACTTTGTAAAGCTCACAGTTAAACGGCTCACAGTTAAACGTTGCGAACATGAAAAGGGACATGTATTAGGTACGTGCAGTTTTTAAAAGACTAAAGAGGAAGAGATGAACGCGCTGGCCTTTAGGTTGACGAACCGCGGGTTATTCTAAGTGCAGTGGCTGAAGCCTTCATGAAGCCTGTACAGGCACGGGGGAACTGCCCTCCAACGCTGCTAAGGGCACTTCCTTTCTGGCTGTTGGTTCAGATCTCGTGATTACTGGACAAAAACGTGCGTTCGTCTGGGGTGGGACTATGTCCCCGATCATTCCTGCACTTCTGGTTTGCTCTCAGTGGCAGATAGGAGGGGGCATGCCGCAACAACGCAATTAAAATCGCTTAAAGGTTCCCGTGGCACAGGGCACAAAAGGGGCATGCCGCAACAACGCGATTAAAAGCGCATTTTTGAGTGATAAAAGACCGAAACCTGCTCAGAGACACCACACACATTGCGGCGTGCCTGTGCAAGCACAAAATAAAGTAAAAAGAAACAAGGAGGAAGGGGTTAAGGGGGGGTGCATGGTGGGAGGGCGCTTTGGTGAGGGAAACAGAGATAAACCCCTTTAAGGGGCTTGTCTTGAAGGAGGAGGTGGCTTAAGATATAAAGCTGCCGACTTTGGAGCGGGAGAACAGAGTTCGAGCCTTGGTGTGGGCACCGTCATTTAATTATAAATAAACAGCGATCTCGGAGGGAGAGGAGGGTGGGGCGAGACACATAAAAAAATAAAATCACATGGAGGGGGAGACAGATACAATAAAAAAAAACACGGTTGAGACGAAATGTAGCATCTGAAACCAAGTGAAACAAACGGTGCAAGGAGGTGGCTCAACATACAACGCTGCCGACTTTGGAGCAGGAGAACGGGGTTCGAGCCTCCGTGTGGGGTGCATCATTTAATTGCAAATAAATAAATCGTGATCTCATGCATATTAAACATAAATAAATAAACAGGGTTGGATGAGGGCAGGAAGCTGCCAGATGTAGAAATGCGAGCAGCAAAGAAAAAAAGTAGTCCCTAAATACAAAGATAACAGCCAGCAGCGTAGTTGGTCGATGCTGCTTCCTCCAGAAACGGAAGAAAAAGGAAGTGATGTATCGGACCACCAGCCAAGAATGAGCAAGATAAGAACAGCAATGCAAGATTCCACCAATGGCAAGCTACAAAACAAAGAGAAATGCAATGGGTGAGCTTTCAGTAGTAATACTGATTACTGTATGCCTCGTAGAGGCAGCGCATGCGCTGCTCTATGCGAGACCTAAAAAGGATCAATTTCAATGTATTTCGTTTTTTGGAAATATATTTTAGAATCGGAATTTTGTCAATTGACGAAAGTCTTCCTCATCCAAAGAGGAGGACGACCATGAGCAGCCACCATGCGACCTTCTGGTGCGGTAACAAATTGAACAGAATAGCACATTAGAGGGGTATCTCTTCAGAAGGTTTCTCTTTCTCTGGTTGCTTAATAAGGGTTTTTTTTGCCCATTATTATGTGTGACCGCTAAGGACATCCTCATCAAAAGACATTGAGGGCACAGAAAAAATAATGCAAGCTTCACTCGGCTGTAGAGACCTGGTAGAAACCCGTAAAGCTGTGCAAGCTTCGTTCACACTTACAGATCTAGTACAAGCCAGAAAGCACCAGCTTGAGCTTCACTCATACATATTATTCTGCTACATACAAACTAGACAGCACGAGTGCAAGCTTCCTTCATACATGCACACCTGGGACAGACCTGGTACAATCCAGAATGGAACAATGCAAGCTTTCCTGACATATAGAAAACTGGTACAAACCAGGAAACAGTAGTACAATCTTCTCTCACATTTATAAATCTGGCTGAAACCAGACAGCTGCAGTGCAGGCTAACCTCACACAGAGGAATCTGTCACAAACAGACTCTGCTAGCGCACTAGATACTTCACTCTCTGCCCCTAGGGCCAGGTTTATCCTGTGTTTGCCATCTATTATCCATGGCCAACTCCTATGAGAAATCATGGTGTTCGGAATAAGCCAGTTCTAAGAGATGCTCAGTAATTGTGCTTCCATGACCTCCAAGAGCTAACCGCTGGCTTACAGCAGGGACTGTCCAGAAAAGCACTGGTGATCGGGCACTGAAACTTGCCTGTGGCCTTCTGGAACGAGAAGTCAGCACTTTCTCAAGTGGAAGCAAAAGGATGGTAGATATTATTATATCATGTCTCCTGATGTGGGTTTGCTTGAAGCGGGCACCTTTTGCATTGCCTCCACCATACTTAGATGAGGGTGATTTTGTATTTCTTTTTTCATTTTCTCTTTCATACTAGATAGCATGCTTCCGAGCACTCCTATTTTCAGCAGGTTAAGGGAAGTGCGTCACAAGGACATCCAGTGATGTGACCAGTATGCCCATAGAAACCTAGAGTGCCTCAACACTAACACAGAGCAATGCTCCCTCTGCACTCCCTCGCGCTCACAGGATATGCTGCAACTTGAAGGGATGGCACCCATCGCGATGTGTGTGCACAGACCTTTGAGTCCACTCCCTGGTGCCTTCCAAGCACTCTCTTAGACAGGAAACTTGCAGTTGTGATTTCGGTCACACTTTAGGATGGTGCAGGCGTCCACGTTCATTCATTCATTCATTTAGGATCACAACGTGTGTTGAAGTGGTAAAGCAGCATTGGAATGCATATTATTAATTCCACCACCAGTATCGGCGCTCATAGGTCATAGCTCTCTTCCCATCCCTTCTATTACAAGTCATAGATTTCCTTACTGTCTCGTCACGTGATCTCGGGGGTACCCTCCATGATACATGCCGCACAGACCCTGACAGCAGTTTCGAGGGAGTGCTACCTGATAGAGTTTGGAGCAGGAAGTCTGCAGCATGACCATCGTAGCCATGGCCTTCTACACCGCCTCAGAGCGTGGTATTGGAGCTAAGTCAGGCGCTAGGGGATGTTGTCTCAGGGTGAAGGAGGCAAGGTCTCCATAACAACCCATCTCTTGCACGCTCTCCAGACAGGTTCTTCTTCTGAAGTGTGAGGTGACTTCAGTCTCTATGAGCACTCATTCCATGGACTCTCAAGAGGGATGAGTCCCCAAGAAAGTGAGACAATCGACATCTCCAAAACTCATCTTTCCTTAGGCTCTCAAGATTGGGGTGCACACAGACTCCTTTCTTATGGACCACGAACTGGCTATCAATAAACCCGCTTGGACACTAAACGTCCCAAACATATTGGAATACAAGTCTCACTACTGAGACAGATACACATTTATGAATAAACAAATAAATATTAAAAAATAAATATATATATATATAATTTTATACCTATATGTAAACATAAATATATTTCAATAAATCACAAACACGTTTAGAAGCTTCAGTGTATAGATACATATATACATCTTCACACACAGACATTCTAAAAACTTTAAGCGCTAAAAAGTGGACTAACAATCCATGGTAACTGAAGCAAAGCTCAGGGCTCCAGATACAGGTCCACAGTGGACTGGGCTGGAGAGAGAGGCTCTTACCATATTGCTGGAAGCAGGTGGCTGCCACTATACAGATCCATACAGGCAGCTGGACCCCCCTGCCTGAGCCCATCCTTCTTGGAGTTTGGTAGCTGGTACCAAACTGGAGATGTCTGGGGAGTTACGATTCTCTTGGGGCTGACAGGAAGATTTTATAGGAGAAGCCCTTTGGCTCTGCCCCAAATTCCTGCACTCGCCCTGTCCAGGGGAGTGTCTTGCAGCTAACCAGCTTACCTGGGCAGGTAAACAGAGGATGCTCTCAGGCTGCTGAGGGAGGCCGGGCTCCGCTGGCCTGTTTGAGTTTTGGGAGGGGAGCTTACGAGCATCACCCAAAGGCAGGCATTGCAGGAGATCGAAGCGGCCTCCTCCCTGTTGCTCAATCACTGCACATCCTGGTTAGTAGCAAAGACTCCAGGATCTCGCAAATCATAATTTCAAACATGAGAGAAAAGGTTTTTTTCACGTTGTATTTAATTTTACACCATCAATGTGCCTGCGAATCCGAACGCTTCTGGTGTCTGAAATTAATGTCAAAAGTCTTCTTCAGGGCTGAGCAGTTTTTGAGAAACTGGAGAGAGAATTTCCCTAAAAAACCTTTGAATCATTCATAGTTTCTGCGCCTTGCACTTGTGCGGCAACTCTCTGGGGCATATCATCAAGGCGGCGATATGGAATTATCACCGCTTTTGCGTCCGTTTTTGGGCGAAAAGCGGCGATAATTTCATCGCCTTATCAGTAAAGACACGCTATCGCGTGTTTTGCTGACTTACGCCCGTCACAACAACGCCCAGCTTTGCATCTCTAATGAGATGCAAAGTGTCCGTTCCGTCCCAAAATAACTGGAGAAATGTCTCTAACCGACATTTCTCCAATTATCAATGGGCACGCTAACAAGCATGGCGATAAGAAAAGTAGCTCTAACCGCGGTTATCGCTACTTTCCTTACGCCTGCTTTTAGGTTGAGTTAGCCATGATATCCAATGGAAGGTGGATATCATGGTGAAGTCTGCCCTGCCCTATCAGCAAGGTATCGCCAAACGTTATGCGATTATCGCTGGATTTCCAGCGATAATCGCACAGTTGGTAGCTTGCACCTGGAATTTTATCGCTTTTGAGATAAGCGTTGCTAATAGCACGCTATCTCAGCGATAAAATTCAGCGCTAGCCGGCGATAATTATTCTTGCACTAAGCGCGCTGAGCGATAACTATCGCCGGCCCTTGCTGATATGCACCTCTGTTAGGTATTATTTCAAGAACTCCGGCTGCCAAGGAAATCTCAATCATGTTTGTGTGCCCCATAGCTGGCAACTCACAAAAGGGATTGTGAGAAAAAAGGTAACAAATGGAAAACCAAGTAAAGTGCATTGAGTGGAATACTTGCATCCAATTCATAAAAGCAAATAGTAAACTGTACTACTAATGCATAAAGTTCGCTGACAGACCTCACAAAGGGAATTCCACCCACGGTTTCATATTGTCCACCTCCGACAGAATTCCTTCTAGAAGAAACAACGTCCCTTAGGGAAGTAGTGGCTAGGGCCACGCTTGGCAATCCAATCTAGAATCTGGGGACATTGTGCCCTTTTTGCAGACAAAGTATGCAAAGTGTGAAGGCTAAGCAACAAGTAACAATAAACACCTAATTAAATGACAGAGGGTACCACACTGAAATAACATCAACAACCTGGAACAACTTTGAAAACAAAATAGATGCTGACCTAACCAATGAGTTCAAACCTCATATTTTAAAACTAGGCTTGACAAAAGTTTAATTAAGTCGGAGTAATCAGAGCAATTTAGATAGTTCTGCATTACTCTTATAATACGAAATTACCACATTTACACGATTACGCCCATTTGTGTAATTAAGAGTAATTTGGGGCAAAAATCCTACTTCAAGGGCACAGGAACAACAAACTAAGAGAGGGCAAGTGGCTGCTGACTACTGCTGTTCATGTTCTGTTGCACTTAGTGGTATTTTCTTAAAGCAAAATGCATCCTTCGGGCCATTTTTGATGCAAGCGTGGTGTCCTCAGGACACCCCCGCGCCGCACGGCCCTCCAGCTGTGTCTGTGTGCCCCCTCCCTCGCTCGCTGCTGATCGTTGCCGTTTTTGATAAGTGCTGTGCCCTGTGTTTTATTTTTCCACTTGTTGTCTGGATTGCCCCTGTTTTGTTTTGCTCCGTGTATTCCTGTTGTACTCTAGCCCCTGTTCCCTGTGACCCCCGCTCCCCGCTTCCTGCCACGGTACATCGCGGCCCCGCCCCCTTTTCTTCTGTCCCTCCCCGCTCCCGCCTCCCAGCTGCCCCTCCCTCCCACTTGTCCTTAAATGGAGACCGCGCGGCGCAGGTGAGTGTGACCTGTCCTCAGGACACCCCCGCGCCACACGGCCCTCCAGCTGTGTCTGTGTGCCCCCTCCCTCGCTCGCTGCTGATCGTTGCCGTTTTTGATAAGTGCAGTGCCCTGTGTTTTATTTTTCCACTTGTTGTCTGGATTGCCCCTGTTTTGTTTTGCTCCGTGTATTCCTGTTGTACTCTAGACCCTGTTCCCTGTGACCCCCGCTCCCCGCTGCCGTACATCGTGGCCCGCCCCCTTTTCTTCTGTGCCCTCCCCGCTCCCGCCTCCCAGCTGCCCCTCCCTCCCACTTGTCCTTAAATGGAGACCGCGTGGCGCAGGTGAGTGTGACCTGTCCTCAGGACACACCCGCGCCGCACGGCCCTCCAGCTGTGTCTGTGTGCCCCCTCCCTCGCTCGCTGCTGATCATTGCCGTTTTTGATAAGTGCTGTGCCCTGTGTTTTATTTTTCCACTTGTTGTCTGGATTGCCCCTGTTTTGTTTTGCTCCGTGTATTCCTGTTGTACTCTAGCCCCTGTTCCCTGTGACCCCTGCTCCCCACTTCCCACCGCCGTACATCGTGGCCCCGCCCCCTTTTCTTCTGTGCCCTCCCCGCTCCCGCCTCCCAGCTCCCCCTCCTTCCCACTTGTCCTTAAATGGAGACCGCGCGGCGCAGGTGAGTGTGACCTGTCCTCAGGACACCCCCGCGCCGCACGGCCCTCCAGCTGTGTCTGTGTGCCCCCTCCCTCGCTCGCTGCTGATCATTGCCGTTTTTGATAAGTGCTGTGCCCTGTGTTTTATTTTTCCACTTGTTGTCTGGATTGCCCCTGTTTTGTTTTGCACCGTGTATTCCTGTTGTACTCTAGCCCCTGTTCCCTGTGACCCCCGCTCCCCACTTCCCACTGCCGTACATCGCGGCCCCGCCCCCTTTCTTCTGTGCCCTCCCCGCTCCCGCCTCCCAGCTGCCCCTCCCTCCCACTTCGCCTTAAATGGAGACCACGCGTGCGCGCAGCGTTCACGCGCAGCGGATGCGCCGATTGTGCGCCGAAGGTGCGCCAAAGGCAAGCCCGTCTGCGCCCGTCTATGCCTGGACCGCGCCCAGTGCCAGGACCCCTGGCCCCCGCAGATTCCAGCCCATCCGCCTAACGTACGACGCCGCCACCCTCAACGCACTCAACGCTTGGCGCATCGACCCGACTACAGACAACATGACCACCCTCAAGCACGCCACCCGCAAACACCACCAGCTGATCCACACCACCAAGAAGACAGCATTCAAGGAACGACTAGACAACAACGCCCACAACAGCAAGGAACTCTTCAGCATCGTCAAAGAGCTCTCCAACCCCAGCGCCGGAAACAACGACATCACTCCCTCGCAAGACCTCTGCAACTCACTCGCCTCGTTCTTCCACAACAAGATCGCAGACATAAACAACAGCTTCAGCACACAGCCCACGCACCCTACCACTGAACCAACACCCCCCACCAACACCCTCCGCGCCTGGGCCCCGATCAGCACCGAAGACACCATCCGCACGATGAACACCATCCACTCCGGTTCACCAACCGACCCTTGCCCCCACCACATCTTCAACAAGGCCGACTCCGTCATCGCACCCCATCTCCGGGACATCATCAACTGCTCCTTCAACACCGCCACCTTCCCGGAGAGCTGGAAGCATGCCGAACTCAGCTCCCTACTGAAGAAACCATCAGCGGACCCCACCGACCTCAAAAACTACCGACCCATCTCGCTCCTCCCTTTTCCTGCCAAAGTCATCAAGAAGACCGTCAACAGACAGCTGACCACCTTCCTCGAGACGAACGGATCCCTCGACCACTCGCAATCCGGCTTCCGAGCCAACCACAGCACCGAGACCGCCCTCATCGCAGCCACTGACGACATCCGTGCCCTACTCGACAACGGGGAAACAGCGGCCCTCATCCTCCTGGACCTCTCCGCAGCGTTCAACACTGTCTGCCACCACACCCTAGTGCAGCGCCTCAACAACATCGGAATCCAAGAGAAGGCACTGGAATGGATCATCTTGTTCCTCACTGGAAGAACCCAGAGAGTCCGCCTCCCCCGTTCAGATCCGAGGCCTCCGAAGTCATCTGCGGCGTACCACAAGGATCATCCCTCAGCCCCACCCTCTTCAACATCTACATGAGCCGCCTCGCGGCCACCGCATGCCAACACAACCTCAACATCATCTCCTATGCCGACGACACCCAGCTGATCCTCTCCCTCACCAACGACCCCGCCACCGCCAGAACCAACCTACACGAAGGGATGAAAGACGTAGCCGAGTGGATGAAGAACAGCCGCCTGAAACTGAATTCAGACAAGATGGAAGTCCTCATCCTGGGATCATCACCCTCCGCCTGGGACGACTCCTGGTGGCCCCCGGCCCTGGGCAGCGCACCCAAACCAAAGGACCACACACGCAACCTGGGCTTCATACTCGACTCCTCCCTCTCGATGACCAGACAAGTCAACGCCGTCTCTTCGTCATGCTTCAACATCCTACGCATGCTCCGAAAGATCTTCCGATGGATCCCCACCGAAACCAGGAAGACGGTCACCCAGGCACTCGTCACCAGCCGACTGGACTACGGAAACACCCTCTACGCCGGAACCACAGCCAAACTGCAGAAAAGACTCCAACGCATCCAGAACGCCTCAGCACGACTCATCCTGGACATCCCCCGACACAGCCACATCTCCGGACACCTGAGAAACCTGCACTGGCTCCCTGTCAGCAAAAGAATCACGTTCCGACTCCTCACCCACGCACACAAAGCCCTCCACAACCTGGGACCCAGGTACCTCAACAACCGCCTGACCTTCTACGCTCCCACTCGCCAGCTACGATCGACCAGCCTCGCCCTCGCCTCCGTTCCATGCATCCGAAGAGCCACCACGGGAGGAAGATCCTTCTCCTTCCTGGCAGCCAAGACTTGGAACTCCCTCCCCATCCACCTCCGCCTGACCTCAGACCACCTCTCCTTCAGGAAGCAACTCAAAACCTGGCTGTTCGAGCAGTAGCGGACCCCCCCTACCCCAAGCGCCTTGAGACCCTCCGGGTGAGTAGCGCGCTATACAAATGTCATGATTGATTGATTGCGCGAAGAAAATAGTGCTAAATGCTGGATTACACTCCTCCTTAATTACGCATAATTTTTCAGTAATTCCACATAATTAACTTCGATAGGGAACATTGTTCACACCCCTGCATAAAGCACTTGTGTGTTACATGGTTCTTTAAAGAAATATCATCTGTAATATTCAACCAACTGCAATGTCATCAACATATCACTTGAGCAAGTGGCACTGACACAGTGCTCATTGGAACAGCCATTAAGCGTATCCTAACACACACTGTGTAAAAAGGTGCCTAAAAAGCCAATGGAAGAAAAGTTCCATTTACCTACTTCATTAAACTGTCATTTTAGGATTGGTCATGTATCACAACTGGGTACCTACAAAGAAACATTGTAGAACTCAAACCCTGAGAGGTAGAACAGAGTCTAGAATTTATACCCGACAAGCTTGAGAAGCAGAAGGAAGCTGAGAGATGACTGGCAGCAAAGCTATTTCTTGGTTTGTTGGTATCCTTTGATACAGTATCTGACACTACTACACTCCTGGACCACGGAGTGATTCTGACTACTAGCTCCTGCAACTGAAACGGAAGGAATCTTATCTCCTAGAATATTCACAGCCAGTAAAACTTGGATTTTTCTTTTCTTATCTTTTTCGTTGCTGACGTGGTGTGCCGAAAGGATCCCTACTCATCATACTTTTTCCTAGCCTTGCTGATCGAGGGACTTACTTTGTATCTGCAGATGGTTTTCAGCTCATGGTCCTCACTGAAGTGGCACTGGAAAGGACTGCACTTGGATATTCTAACTATATTCATCACTTTCAGCTGGATGAACATCAATGGATGAGCTCAAACAGGTGAAAAGTGCAGATCCTGGTGTACAGGCTGGACACTAAGAGCCAGCTCCTGCTCACTTAGCCAGATACCCCAGGGGATGGTCAGGGAAAGGCCAATAAGGACTCAAACCCATAGGACATGTCTAACAATTACTTCAGCTTTGAATCTGAAGCAGAGAAGATATGTAGTCACTGCAACTGTTGTCTTATTGTTGGACACACAATCATGATTTACCTCAAGAGGAATGAAAGGAGATGCTTTTCAGGGAGCTTATGTTGGTCGTCTGACCTGTTTGTAGGTCCCTGCCTGCCTGGAGGAAGCTCTTACGTAGTTCCAATGCAGTGGCTCCCTACAATGTACTGAAGACTTCTCAGGAGGAAGTCACATTCAAAGGGTTTGCTCAGAAAACGTTTTTGAATTGTGTAAATAAACCCCCAAAGTTTTGAAAAAGCAGGCATGGAAAATGTAGACAGTCGCTTCACCCTCAGTATGGCAGACCCACCTTAATTGTGGTCTTGGGACCCTTTGGCGGAGGGAACTCCATGTCAAAGGCTCACATTGGCTGAGTATTAAAGGCTTCACCATATAAGCACAGTGCTTCACCCAACTCTAACCAGTCTACTAAGAGTTTGGGTCGAGGGGCCAACACTGATTTACAGAGGTGGTACTGCTCCCCCCAAACTCTAAATTAGACTATGTGTGATGAAGAAACATGTATTAGAGGAAATATCAGTGCACTTTTGCTTTGTGCAACCCATTGGAGAGGTGAGGAATTATTCACCTTTAAGGGCTAAACATTTGAGAGACACTTTTCCCTTTAAAAGGCAGACAAAGTTCTTGTAATATGGGGTACTTTGGCTGAGTCAAGAAGTCAAAGGAATTCCCTAGCCTCCTATTGGACCTCTGGTGAAGGTTAAGACAACATAGTGTTGAGTCATGCAAAACTGAAGCATCACACTCGACATAGTTGACAGTGCCCTTTTACTCAATAACATAAACGCCCCTTGCCTCCTGATCCTGATCGACCTCTCTGCATCTTTCAACCCTGTCAACCATTCTCTGTTAATAGCAAATTGTTAAAATGAGACCTATGAGATCCCACATTCTCCCGTCACCTGTAGAGTCTCCCAGGGCTCCATCCTGTCACCTATCATTTTCAACGTTCTTAGGCAAACTTGGGACCTAGACTTTCGTGCAGCAACATCAAGCTCCACCAATATTCTGATGACACCCAAATCTCTCTCTCAAAATCTCTTTTACCAATGACATAGAGGGAATCAAAGCCAGACTCAGACACATCCATACATCAATGCCAACAAACCTCATGATGTTAAATACCATGAAGTCTGAATTCCTCTTACTTGCAAATAAAAGCAACCTCAAATCCAGCCTCTCACTCAGATAACACACTGCAAAGAAGACTAAAACAGACTGGTTGCAACTCTCTCTCCTCACAAAACTAAAACCTTTCCTTCCAGGAGCTGATTTCAGAGTGACAGTTCAAGCCCTGGTCCCGTTCCACCTAGAGGGAGGCAACACCCTGCACAACAGCATCTGAGAGACCACATTCGCTCCCCTGAAGGATTCCTTCATGCAGTGGTACAGTTTATCAAGGGGCTAAATAAATCCAGTCTTATTACCATCACATTAAAGGATCTAGTCTGGGTCCCTCTGGCAGCCTAGTTCATCTTCAAGATCAGTTGCCTCACTTACAAGGCTCTTTACACCAAGCAAATTGTTATCCAGCTAACCAGCGAAAATATCTCGAAGGCAGTGCCAGGTGGGGAGCTCCAACATCATCAGATTAGAGATTAAACAGTGTAAGAAGGAGAAAACAAGCCTTCTCAGCCTGTGCCTCAGGATCTGGGACAACATACCCTCCAACATCAGAGCAGCACCAGCCCTCAGACAATGTAAGAGGAAACTAAAAGCTCACCTTTTCAAGGAACACTACCTCAGAAAAATTGACTTCTCAGTCATTCAAGAAGTTCTACTTCCTCCCTTTGCTCCTCCCCTGTATCTCCATTAGAGCTTGCCCCATCCCTGTACAAAGCTACGTTGAGAGCTATCTAGGTTGCCTCTTTTGAAATAACAAACATATAAACATTCATACATGTAAATGCAGGGAAGTAGAAGGAACAGACTGCCAGCTTGCAAAAGCTGACCCACTTTTCAACATATTTGGTGGGGTGATGCCATCTACAAACCCAGCTGAACTCGACCCCACATTAAAGCACAGGAGTAATCCATCAATTTTAATGGTATGGTGGCGCTTTGGCCTATACTGCCATTTCCACATTCGCAAATAGCTTGAGATTGGCATGAAGCAAAGAGTTCACAGAAGAGCATTCACAAGCAGGTGCTCATAGAGATACTTATACTCAATCTGAGTCAGTATAAACATGAAGAGCTCACAGAGCAACAATACATCAGAACAACAAGAAGAAGATTGCAAGTCAGAGCAGCCCACGTGTAGGCCTTGCCAGACATACGAAAACTGCAGGAAAACTCCAACACCATTGCCCCCCCAGTCAGGTTGTCACAATGCTACTGTTGATAGTGTTTTATTCCAAACTCCCAGGATCGGTGCGCTGCTCAAATGGGTCCACCTCTCAATCGCTCCACTCTCTGATGCTATAACAGCACAGAGGGTAGGAATGATTAAGCGAGGAAAGGATAGGATGAGGACAGCTTGGAGGGAGACCTACAACACAAGAAACACAATTAAATGCCTGTTCATCTTCCTGTAACACATGTCTAAATACACATAACATACACTGAGCAGCAACTACCTGAAAAGAAAAAAAGAACATGCATTCTTGCGAACCAATTTTTTGATGAAGGTATCGTATCATAGGAAGGCTCTTTGTATACAAAAGGAGAAAATACACCATATCATGAGTTTCAACACACTAAGGGCATACACAACTCACACACCACACTCACTCAGACTGTATCCACCACAATGATTGTTGGTACTTGCATCACAGAGGGGGTTGAGCAGAACTCACACCAATGCCCCTGCTAGGAAGAAAGATCACAAGAGCCACATAAAGTCTTTAGTAATACTCATCATCATAAACTAAATAAACTGTACTGGCATTAACCTCTCATGCCTAGCACTCTTCGGCTGTTGAAGCACAGCAAATGTCATGAATAAAGATTCCAGTAATAATTCACTTTGTATGCTTAACCACCATGAATCAATATTCCATAAACAGTACACGTTGGAGGTATTAACTTCCCTACCTCAACATGATTGTCAAATGCTAAGAAAATGAGCAAAGTGATCCAAATCACATCCTCGTGAAAGTAACAACATATGCCCCCAGAGCGGTGACAACGTCACCCTTACTGCTGTGGAAATATGGATTTTTCTGGTCAGTTATGTCCCCTATCTTGGACCCCAACGGTTCTATGTGCATGTTACAAGTACATGTATGTTCCCTCCAGTTCCAGTTATGAAGACGCAAATACATGTGCGTCCACCGTTAACATGTCCTCTGTTGATCCGCCATGAATGGGCCGGATATTCCATTCCTAAGTACGAAAGGCCACCGCCTTTATATGGTTCACTTATGCCATTTTACAGTCCAGGCAAGTAGGCCCTGATTCTGTCATCAAGCTTCTCTTGTCTTCTGCCTCTGAAAGCTCCAGTCCGAGCCTGCATCTGTGACCATGAACTTTGTCTCATTCTCTGCGCGGCTCACGAAGCCTGACATCAGCTTGCTGCCTGCCAAGAACTGTATTTCACCTTCGAAAATTATCTGCTCCGTTCCCTGCCCGATGCATTCCTGTCTAGTAGTTTAAGTAAACATTCTTCCAGCTACCGAGCAAAGGCTCGGCTTCTCTGTCTTTATGCAAGTAATTCATAGCCCTGTTACTATGGAAAATTCCTGCCCTCGCATCTAGTGTAGACACTTAGACGCTTGTACACGCACTAACAGTCAGTATAGTCAGTATAGAATAGATTCTGTCCGAGAGTCCTTCTTTTGTGGATAACATAGTTCTTTAAACATAGGATGTTAGATATGATTTGGGATTAGGTTGACTTGACCCCCCAGACTTCTTGTCTCCACATGTAGAGCTAAATGTCAAGTCCCCCTCACCCCCTAGTTGCACGTCAATCACACGTCATGCTGCTGCGCGCGCATCTATGCCAAGTATTATCTTATAGATCCACCTATATATGACACCATAACCAATTATGTTCCTTTTTACTCCTTATTACACCCATTTTCGGTTACGCATATGAATCGTCATTTTCCTTATCAATTGTTACGCCTACTGCATTCGCTTCATTGTAATGTATGTACTATAAAAGTCATTTCTTGTCAATAAAGTATGTACTTCACTTCCTGAACCTTCGTGGTGACGGAACTTGGAGCAACCGATTATAATCGATCATTGGAATAAAGCCCATTCCGAACCTCTAATACCACGGATTCTGCCTCTTATTTACTGAGCTATTTTATTATGTTTCTGTATCAAATTAAGTCCCGGTAATGAATTTTATTTACCACATGAATGGCGCCCGAACAGGGACACTTTCTCATCTCACGCGCCGGCGGTGAGTTGCAGGCCCGGTCTCCTACCACAGCTGGACGGACAATAACGCGTACCAGCAGGATTTCCTGTATCTCCCTCCGGTCAAGCGGGGGCGACTGAGGCTGCGATCAACACCCAGACGAGGCGGTGAGAAGTGCGAAGTATCCCGACAGGCCTAGCTGAGAGAGCAAGATCCGAGGTATACAGAGGCCCACCAGTTTCCGAAGTCCCAAGTCGAGTCCAGTGTCCGAAGTGTTCGAGTCGAGTCCAGTCCGGTTCAAGTTCAGTCGAGTTTCCGAGGCCTTCCGTTTCCGAGCTACCCGGTGAGTACCATTACTGGGGAGGCTTTCTGACGTGCACATAGTTTGTGCCGGTCAAGACGGGTTTGGGTACACAAATCCGGTCTGCACTGTTTCAGCAGTGTATCTGTACTGTTTAGCAGTATATCAAGTATATAATTCAGTTAATGTCGAGTATTATGTTTAGTGATTTAAGTTCTCCTTAGATCGTCATCATTGTTCATTGTTCAGGTAAATGTTAAATGTTAAATGTTTTAAGTACGTTCTGCATATTGTGGTATGAATGACTGTTCATTATTGTGTTTATGGTATTAAGTTTGTTCAAAATCAAGTATCAGATCAGTTTTCAATATGCCACTCTTTTCGAAACTAAGACAGATCACAACTAGAAAAGGGGTACTCGAAGAAGCTGTTCCCATTCCTCCTAGGGACACTCCAGGGTACTTCATGTATCACAAACATGGCCTAGACGCCATATTATTTCTTGATCTATGGGTAGACTACACCAAGGAATTACCAGAAAGTCAGAGGTGGCCCGCAGCGGGGACCTGGGATGCAGAGTGCATCGTGAAAGTAGAGGAAGAATTATGGAAAAAGAAAGCTAGACAATCACAGAAAGACGCCATTGAATTATGGCGTAAAGAATCACATAGACGAACAGAAAAAGCACGTAGACAGGAAGAGAAGAGTAAAGAAAAATCAAATGAAGTCCGAGAAAATCTATTAATTGAAGAAGGTGCACGAGTGAAATCAGAACAAGTAGACAGACAAAGAAATGCCCTTATGAATGGTATGTATCCCCTTCTGGCTGAAGGATTACCTAAGGCTACTCCAGAAATACCAAAAGACTTGCCAACCCCATTATTTCCAATAAAGGTACATCCTAAGGGGCATCCTAGAACCGCAGAAGATGTTTTTCTTTCCTCATATTTAGATGACGCAGCTCCCGAGTATGCTAATTCCGCCCCACATAGACCGCCTATCAGGGAGGTTCAACGCCAAGACCCAGTACCCGTATCCCTACAGCAACAGATCGTGTCACAAGTTCCGACAAGCACATCTGTTTCTACATCTGTTCCTACAGCTGCTTCTATAGCTGTGTCCACACCTATAGTTGCTGTGTCACGTTCAACGAATCCTTTCACACCCGACACCCCAGATGGGGCTACGGGAGGTGCTAGTAACATTTTCTCTACGCCACCCAGAATAAATAAACTTACCTTTCAAGAGTCAGCACATTCACGTACCCCCAAACTCATAAATGCCCGTACGCTTAAGGAACTCCTTATAGATTGTAGATATGACCCTGTGCCCGGAAAAGAGGACGAAATGACCCTAGCATCATTACGTATCAGACGAGCCGCGGTGTATCTAGGGAAGTTACCAGGAATGACTGCGCATCTAGATAATATATATCATTTTGTTCAAACAGGGCGAGATTCTGAATGTATTAACAGAGCTATGGAATATCAGAAAGTGGAGATACAGGGGGAACTGTTACGTTTCCTCATAAATTGTGTGATCAGAAATCAAGACCGACCAGGGGTAGACCCGGAAGCAATGCAAATTCTTACCAGATGGAGTCAGAATATATCAGAAGGAAGACATGATAAGCAGAATTGTATAATAGCCATGTGCCGAAAGATCCGTAAAGAAATAGAACGCCTACACGAAGAAAGATTAGCGGTAGACCAGTTCGATCAAAGCGAGGAAGAAGGATCAGGACTGCCCACAGGACAGTCAGAAACTATAGCCTATGTAGGTAGAAGAAGATCTTGTAATAGTACTAGATGTCTTACTGATCCGATACGTCCGATGTGTCTAGAAAATAACAGAAAATTTCAAACACCCATAGTCCATATAAGGTCTAACGAGCATTCGTTCCAAGCAGCTGACAAATTACTCCGAGAACGAAGGGGTTATCATTTTCTCGATTCTATGGATGAACAAGAATTAGCCAGGTCAGCTGTCCATTGGGTTGACAGTCCCGGAAAATATAGTGATGATACAGTAGCACGCGCATTTTTGAATCTCACCCCGGATGAACAGCGGTTAGCTGGGATTTATATGATTCAACAACTCATTATACTATATCAGAGTCAGCATTCGGACCCTGGTCCCTTACCTGATATATTGACTGAATTACTCATGAATAGATGGAGAGGTTCAGGTACTAAATTAATTAAAGAAATTCTAGAATCAAGAAAGCAGTATATTCTTTTTGTATGTTCAGACCGTGTCTCATTGCCCATCAAGGAAAGAACCACGTATTACATGGATAGACAGAATCCCTTACGAGAAGTGCACCCAATAAAGGGCGAGGACAACGAGTTTAAGCGCGTATTTGTATATACGCCCATATCAAAAATAGAATTGTTAGAAATGAAGAAAGTGGTACCCAGTCATGACAAAGATCCAGCGGGTTTTCACCGAGAAATTAAAGACATGCTACTCATGGGAGAGTATACCTATCCCGACATTATGACAATATTAAAGGTATTGATGCCTGCTGGCATTTATGAGAAACTCAGGGAAAAAGAGTGGGAGGTAGGAGACCAAAAGATAGAATGGTCAGTATTAGAAGCAGAAGAAAAGGCCCGAACTGCAGGAGCAGGACTCGGGGATAAAACTAAAGCACTACCAGGTTTATTAGTACAGGTACTGCCACGTTTATTAACTACGAAAAAGGAAGATTGGGGTACAATTTCAGCCTGTAAACAGAAGCAAGATGAAGACACTAGTGATTATTATGCCCGATTTGAAAAATGTTTTGGTATAAATAGTGGCATAAAAGCAAGTAGCGAATCATACCCACATCTGTTTGTAACAAAATTAGTGGAAAATGCCCTGCCCCAAGTAAAGAATAGAGTATTAAAATTCGAGAGTACCTGGCAAGGTAACACTCCATCACAAATGTTACAAATGTTACAATACCATCACAATAGAATTAGAGAGGAACAAGAACATGAACACAGACGCATGAAAGACACAAAAATGAAAATGCTAGTTTCTCAGACAGTCCCAGCTGAGGGACATAAAAAGGGTATGACACATTCCGGTGATTCAGCAGGACCTGTAAAAGGGACATGCAATTATTGTAAAAAGCCAGGTCATTACGTACACGATTGTCCAGTTTTGAAACATAATATCGCCATAGGTAATACAAAAGAAAGACCACGGCCACCTAGACAGGATCAGAATGAACAAGGAGCCTTGCAACATGCACAGTCCATGCCAGCTCCACCCCAGTCTGTACAGTTTGTGCCAGCTGCACCAGCGCTGCCCGTTGCTGCCACACAAACCACGACACGACAACTGTACCAGACCGCACAGTACGACTATCCTGATTACCAACGATACGCATGAACCAGCCTAGAGAGGGAAGTTGACTTACCCCTTATCGAGATCCCAGTAGATCAAGAAGGACCTTATGTACATAGTGAATTGTTAGGCCAAGACAGAAAATTTTTACTCGATACAGGGGCAAGTCGAACGACCATAAAACGTAGTGAAGTTCCAGGGGCACCCCTCTAAGGCTCTCAGAATATTTCCCTTGGTTTTTCAGGAAAACCTATTGTTAATGAAGTGTCACAACCTCTTCCACTTACGATAGGACCTTTGACCCGAACTACCGATTTATTGCTTACTAAATCATGTCCAGAAAACCTGTTAGGAATAAAAACATTGAAAGCTCTAGGAGCTATAATATGTTGTTCTCCGGAAGGAGTAAGATTGTTTTTACGTGATTTTAAAGGTCACTATGTATCTAGAGACATGGATCCCCGACTGCAGACTTTACCTACACATCTATGGGCACAAGGCCCTACTGATGTTGGTTGCATGAATATTACACCATATCGAGTCACATTAAAGGCAGGAGTGGTACTACCACGAATGCGACAATACAAGTTACCACCAGATGCTGTAGTGGCTTTACTACAAATCATTGACGAGCTCATTGCCCAAGGAGTGGTTGTGGAAACAGACTCCAATGTATGTAATTCACCAATAATTCCGATTCTTAAACGAACAGATCCAAAGGCCCCGCCAGTATATCGATTGATTATTGATCTGCGCGAATTAAATAAGTGTATTGTGCCACAATTCCCTGTGGTCCCCGATATCTCATCATTACTGACAGCTATTGATTCCGCAGCAACATTCTTTACTGTAATTGATCTCAAGAATGCCTTTTTCAGCGTCCCAATAGATCCGGAAAGTCAATATTTGTTCGGATTTAGTTTAAATGGACGTAGCTTTAAATTCTCACGCGCACCTCAAGGATTTACAGAAAGCCCCAGCATCTATAGCCAAGCACTGAAACGAGAACTTGACAGTATCCACATGCCAGTTAACACTGCCTTGCTTCAATATGTCGATGATCTGCTGATCACCGCCCGAAGCGAACCCGAATGTGAAAAAGCATCACTGACAGTTTTACAATTTCTAGCCGAAAAGGGGCACAAGGTGTCCCCTTCTAAGCTGCAATTCTGTGTCCAGCGAGTTATTTATCTTGGACACTCGCTGTCCAAGGAGGGAAGGCAGCTTACACCAGACCGCATTCAGTTAATAGCTAACATGCCAATACCCAAGACACAAAAGGAGGTGCGGGCTTTTATAGGCCTCACTTCATATTGTAGACAGTGGATCCCCCAATATGCATTTCTAGCAAAATCACTCATTCAGTTGACAACCCAGGAGGCAGCCACATCGACTGTTCTCCCTTGGACTCAGGAACATACACAAGCTTTTGAAAGCCTAAAGAAAGCTTTATGTCAAGCACCTGTTTTAGCAACGCCATGTTACAGAAAACAGTTTACACTCTTTGTTACAGAACGCGAAGGTACTGCCCTGTCAGTACTCACACAGGAACAAGCAGGAGCACACAAACCATGTGCTTATTTTTCTAGCACATTAGATCCAGTAGCTCAGGCTCTGCCTGCGTGCCTGAAATCAGTGGCAGCGACAGCTTTAGCAATACGACAAAGCGATGCCATAGTGTTAGGACATCCATTGACAGTTCAAGTACCACATGCGGTAGAGGTTCTTGTGAATCGAACGCAAACACAACACTTGACTATTGCGCGACTTACAGGGTACGAACTTACATTGTTCCAGCCACATATAGAAATCAGACGCTGTAACACATTGAATCCTGCCACACTTTTGCCAGTAATCGGAACAGACCCACTAGCCCATGACTGTATTGATGTTATTACAATAACGACGAAACCCAGACAAGATTTAACCGATGTCCCGTTGTCAGATCCAGACCTGACATTGTATGTAGATGGTTCATGTATGAGAACAAATACAGGAGAGTTAGTGGCTGCTTACGCAGTCACAACAGATACTGAGGTCATTGAAACAAATCATATAAATACTTTGTCCGCTCAAGCAGCAGAGCTCGTCGCTCTGACACAAGCCTGTATTCAAGCTACAAATAAAAAAGTCAACATATACACTGATTCACGTTATGCATTCGGAGTTGTACATGACTTCGGCGTACTGTTGCGAGAGAGAGGTTATTTAACTTCTCACGGTGCCCACATTCAGCACGGACCCCTCATTCATGCTTTATTAGATGCGATACATCTACCGATTGCAATATCGATTATGAAATGCAAAGCACATACGAAAGTTACTGATATCATTTCTCAAGGCAATGATTTAGCTGACAGAACAGCTAAACAGACTGCTCAAACACAAACATCCGACATGACAAAGACAATAGTCCCGACACATTGTATGACAGTTAAAGATCCTACTTTTGACGTAATTGACATCCAGACACATGCTACATCAGAAGAAATAAAGAAATGGACTGAATTAGGAGGGATCCAAACGGATCAAGGATGGATGATGAAGGAAAAGTCCGTGTGGTTCCTTCCTGATTCAATGGTCCAAGTTATAATTAACACTATACATAGTCCAGCACATCTAGGAGAAAAAGCTATGCTAGACAGCATTCAACACATTTGGTTCAATAAACATTTACGAGCAGCAGCCAAACAAAAGGTCCGTACCTGTATGATCTGTTGCCAGTTCAACCCAGGAAAAAGTGTTCCCGTAGAACAAGGTGGATTTCATCCTCCTAATCACCCTTTTGAAGTCCTCCAGATGGATTATATCCAGATGGAACGATGTCGAGGATTCAAATATGTTCTCGTAGTTGTCTGCGCTCTGTCCCGCTGGACGGAGGCATACCCGGTTTCAGATTACACTGCCCCGACTACTGCCAAACAGTTAGTTCGAGAATTCTTCCCACGATACGGTTTACCACGTGTTGTTCACTCAGATAACGGCCAGCCGTTCTCATCCGAATTAATGAAACATGTTTCACTTTTGTTAGGTTATCAGTGGAAATTCCACTGTGTCCGACACCCTGAGGCAGCAGGTCTCGTAGAAAGACATAATCAGACACTGAAAATTAGATTGTCCAAAATATGCAGGGAGAAAGGTGTCGACTGGGTAGTAGCACTACCAGTTGCACTCTTTTTCACAAGAATGGTAGCACACTCTCGAACAGGGCTATCCCCGTATGAGGTGATCTTCGGCAGACCACCAAATATGTGGGGGACGCCTATACCACGCAAAATAACTGATATTGACTGTAATATGCTGACAGATTACTTGGCTTCCTTGATGTCTGCACTACAATCTTGTCGTTCACAGGTAGCTGCAGCCTTTCCCGACAACACTGAGGTGAAACCCCATGACGTAGTTCCGGGGGACCTTGTGCTTGTGAGAAATTTCGACCGAAAGACCCAGCTGGAGCCCAGGTGGAAGGCACCCAAATTGGTCCTGCTGACCACAAGGACAGCCGTGAAGATCGAGGGCAGGAAAGGATGGGTGCATTCAAGTCATATCAAGAAATTTCATGGACTTCCTTCAGATGTAAACAGCCCACCTCGTGTGTCCTCACCAATTGACTCAAAACTACCTCTGGCTGAGGCCGACAGTAAAGAACTCTATAATCTAAAATTAAGGCCTAGGCCGTCGGACGATTTGATTGTTTAAGTCCTCTCCTAGGTGAAGCGGTTGAATCTGTCTCCGACATGTATCGCCTAGACCTGAATCATGGACAGTCGCGAAAAATGATGAAACGACAGTCGTATTGTAAATCACTGCGTAGCCATTGCATAGTGACATTATTAATCTTGTCTTTCTTAAGTCTTTTAATAATTACTGCAAGTATATTGTTGCACATATATTACCCTATTGCCAGAAACGTTTACAATGTTACTGCTGAACATTCTTTTAGTGACTTACCCCCGCATGAATTGTCTTATAGACTTGCGCTGCGCAATAACACTTTCATTAGTATGTTACATCATTCCCATCAGACTAGTAATGCAACTAATTGTTGGGTGTGTGGCCGGCTCCCTCCCTATCAGAATTATGAAGGAGTCCTGCCTTTCTTTCCACATCCGTTTACACATAATGGCTCCTGTGGAGCATGGTTCAGTTTAATCAATTCCATAGACTCAGATACAGCCGTCTACCAAGACCAGTGGGTATGGGGAAATCTGAACCTAGTTTTATTCAAAGTCTGTTACCCTGACAAGGAGGGTCGCCCCAAAGGAACAGGAACTGATCTAGAAAATGAAGTATACGGATTAGGTAACTTTACTCCTAATCTCATGGTTCTAAATGTCGAATCCGAAGTTGAACTAGTTTTACCAACCATGTCAGTATTCCCAGCGAAAGGTGAATTGTGTGTAAGAAAAGTTGGTTCCATACATATGGGCCATAGTAAATGCACTACTACAGTAGAATTCAGTGATCAAGGTAAATCTTCATTTAGAGCTTATCGCCACTCCTACTTTATATGTGGTCAGACTGCATATATGCGTCTACCTCTAGATTGGGATGGTACCTGCTACATTGCATTCCTTTTGCCACCTGTTTTCCTAGCTCCTCCTGATTATTATAGAAATATTCATTTAGTACACAACAGAGAGCGGAGAGATCTCCCGATTGTCGATTACACTGAAACAGCATGGGAAAAATACACAGATTTCAATAAAGGCATCTTTCCCTATATAGGTACTGTTACTAATAGTAAGCTGATACGTAGATTAACTAGAACCCTTGAAGCAGTAGTGAATGAAACTATTTCCGCCTTAGGCAATTTAACAGAAGAGCAGTCTGCTATGCGGATTGTTGTGCTTCAAAATCGTCTTGTCCTTGACGTCATCCTGGCTGATAGGGGCGGAGCTTGTAGGGTCATCGGATCAAGCTGCTGCGTATTCATACCAGAAAATTCGCCATCTGTATATAAAGCTATAACTCGCCTTCATAAGATTGTAAGCCAGATACACCAGAACCCAGGCACTTGGACTTGGTCCGGTTGGTTTTGGAGTGTGATATCAGCCTGGGGATGGAGTGTTCTATCATTTCTAGGTATTGGCCTTCTCATACTATTCAGTTGCTGCCTATGTCTACAATGTGGACCAGCGATCTGTGGTCTGTGTGCCACATCGTGCATTCCACATCAAGATTTTCATTCAAGATCCCGGAAGAAGAAAGAAGAACAAATGATGCTATATGAACAGATCAATGGATTAATGAAGATTGATATCTCTTGACGGGCAAGTAGGGGACAAGGAGGGAATGTGGAAATATGGATTTTTCTGGTCAGTTATGTCCCCTATCTTGGACCCCAACGGTTCTATGTGCATGTTACAAGTACATGTATGTTCCCTCCAGTTCCAGTTATGAAGACGCAAATACATGTGCGTCCACCGTTAACATGTCCTCTGTTGATCCGCCATGAATGGGCCGGATATTCCATTCCTAAGTACGAAAGGCCACCGCCTTTATATGGTTCACTTATGCCATTTTACAGTCCAGGCAAGTAGGCCCTGATTCTGTCATCAAGCTTCTCTTGTCTTCTGCCTCTGAAAGCTCCAGTCCGAGCCTGCATCTGTGACCATGAACTTTGTCTCATTCTCTGCGCGGCTCACGAAGCCTGACATCAGCTTGCTGCCTGCCAAGAACTGTATTTCACCTTCGAAAATTATCTGCTCCGTTCCCTGCCCGATGCATTCCTGTCTAGTAGTTTAAGTAAACATTCTTCCAGCTACCGAGCAAAGGCTCGGCTTCTCTGTCTTTATGCAAGTAATTCATAGCCCTGTTACTATGGAAAATTCCTGCCCTCGCATCTAGTGTAGACACTTAGACGCTTGTACACGCACTAACAGTCAGTATAGTCAGTATAGAATAGATTCTGTCCGAGAGTCCTTCTTTTGTGGATAACATAGTTCTTTAAACATAGGATGTTAGATATGATTTGGGATTAGGTTGACTTGACCCCCCAGACTTCTTGTCTCCACATGTAGAGCTAAATGTCAAGTCCCCCTCACCCCCTAGTTGCACGTCAATCACACGTCATGCTGCTGCGCGCGCATCTATGCCAAGTATTATCTTATAGATCCACCTATATATGACACCATAACCAATTATGTTCCTTTTTACTCCTTATTACACCCATTTTCGGTTACGCATATGAATCGTCATTTTCCTTATCAATTGTTACGCCTACTGCATTCGCTTCATTGTAATGTATGTACTATAAAAGTCATTTCTTGTCAATAAAGTATGTACTTCACTTCCTGAACCTTCGTGGTGACGGAACTTGGAGCAACCGATTATAATCGATCATTGGAATAAAGCCCATTCCGAACCTCTAATACCACGGATTCTGCCTCTTATTTACTGAGCTATTTTATTATGTTTCTGTATCAAATTAAGTCCCGGTAATGAATTTTATTTACCACATGCCAATGATTTACTTCAGCGTTGGTCTTCCTCTCTCTCTGGCGTCTTTGCCAAACAGAATTCGCGGCACTGCATCGCCGCTGCCGCCCTGCATAAGAGGCTTCTGTGCAGGTGCGTCATCAGTGCGCGTGTGCACCTACCCGGAAGCAGGACACCTGGGAAATGTAGTTTTTGGGGCACGAGCGAACGCTGCCACCGCGCTCGCCACGCGCCCAGAAACAATTGTCGGAATTCTCCTCCACGCTATATCCTTTCAATGAAATTAGATACCATAAATAGGATCCCCTCATTTTGGAGTCCAAAATCTTAGTTACCTTATATTCAGGTTCACCGTCCACCCACACTGAAGGGTTTTTTTTTCTTCACCGGTGTGTAGGAGGGTTTCAGCAAGGATACATGGAACACTGGGTGTATTCTCATGGTTTTTGGCAATGCTAAACGGACTGAGACAGTGTTGATGCATTTTATCACCTTGTGGGGCCCTAAGTAGCGAGGTTTGAAAATACTGTATCTGTGAAACCTGATGTTCCTCGTGGATAAGCAGACCACATGGCCTGGCAGGTACGGGGGACCTTCCCTATGGTGTACATCTGCGTGTCTTTTGTAGCGTGTCTTTGCTTTTTGAAGATTCTGCTGCGTATTTTTGATAGTGCGTTGTATTTGTTTCACTCTGTTCTGTACTTCAGGTAATTTATGATCCATCCCAGGGTGGACCAGAGGAAAGAATCTAGGATGAAACCCATATTTGCTGTAGTAAGGGGTGTGATTGGTGGACTGGTGGGTCGCACTGTTGTAAGCTGTTTCTGCCACACACAACAGTTCCACCCACTCATCAGTATTTCCTTTTACATACCAACCTAGATATTGCTTTAACGTTTGACTCAAACGCTCAGTCTGCCCACCCGTTTGTGTATGGAAACTTGTGGATTTTGCTAATTTTATTTGCAAGGCCTTAAACCACACCTTCCAGAAATGAGCCGTGAATTGGGACTCACGATCGGATACAATAGTGGATGGCACTCCATGTAATCGTACTATCTGACTCAGGAAAATGTTGGCTAATTGCGCAGAAGTAGGTAGAGCTTTGCATGCTATGAAATGCCCCATCTTAGTGAGACTGTCTACCACACCCAAGATTACAGTGTGACCTTGATCTTTAGGCAACCCTACTATGAAATCTATGGATATAGTAGTCCATGGAACTGAGGGTGTGGGTAACGGTTGCAGCAACCCTTGAGCCTTTCTGTGATCTGATTTTGATTTTGCACATGTTTCCCATTTCTTTACAGAAAATACCACGTCTGTTTTTACTGAAGGCCACCAAAAATATCCCAGAATTCTGTCTAGTGCTTTGTCGATGCCATTGTGTCCTGCACTGGGAACTGTATGACACCAATGAAGCACTCTCTATGCTTTTGAGGGGATTAACATTTGTTGATTTCTTATAGGCACCCCTGCCTCATTTTCCATTGAGGATGTTCCTTGAGCCATTTCCTCCATATGGGAGTTCTGCTTGCACGAGCCACAGAGCGTAACAACTGTTCAGAGTGCACAACACCTATGACTTGATCAGGGGCCAATATAGAAAGAGTCTATTTATTCATCAGACTACACGCTGTTTCCTGTCGGTTGAGAGTATCTGCTTTCCCATTCTCCGCACCTGGTCTGTAGGTGAAGATATAATTGAATTCGGAGAAAAACAACATCCAGCGCATTTGCCTGGGGGATAACATATGAGCAGACCTCATAAATTGTAGATTACGATGGTCGGTGTATACTGTGACCACATGCTTGGCCCCCATCAAATGATGTCTCCAGGTAGTGAAAGCATCCTTGATGGCCATCAACTCTTTTTCCGCAATGGTGTAACTTGTTTCAACCTCATTTAGCTTGCGAGACAAGTAGGCTACAAGATGTAGCTGTCCTGTCTTCACATTCCTTTGTGACAAAATTGCACCCACTGCCATGTCTGACGTATCGGCTTCCACTACAAACAGATTCTCATGATCTGGGTGGGCCAAAATTGGGGCTGAGGTAAAGGCTCCTTTCAGCTGAGAAAAGGAGGCTTCAGTTTCATTAGTCCATTCAAACTGAATGTTTTTCCTTAACAATTTTGTTATCGGTGTTACCACCCTTGAAAACTGCGGTATAAACCTTCGATAGAAATTAGCGAAGCCCAAAAAACATTGGACCTCCTTCACATTGACTGGTAGTGGCAAATCTTTTATAGCTTTTATTTTACGATAAGACATTTCCAATCCTTGAGGTGAAATCATTACTCCTAAAAACTCCAGCCTCTGAACGTGGAATTCTCATTTACTTAGTTTGCAAAATAATCCATTGTCACGCAAGGCTTGCAGGACCAAACACACATGCTGATAATGTTGGCCCACTGAATCAGAATATATCAAAATATCGTCAATATATACTACTGTAAAGACATCCAGGTACTCCTGCATTACCTCGTTCAAAAATAATTGAAAAGCAGCGGGAGCATTACACAGCCCAAAAGGAATCACTGTATACTCAAAAAACCCAAAACGAGTGCGAAACGCTGTTTTCCACTCATCTCCCTTCCTCACCCTGACTAGGTGATAAGCACCTTTGAAGTCCAACCATGTGTATATTTGAGCAGTTTTCACCCGGTCTAATTGAACTGGGGTTAGAGGTAAGGGGTACCGGTTCTTAATTGTAATGTGGTTCAAGGCCCTAAAATCAATGCACACACGTTTTTCCCCGTTTGCTGTCAGTATGAAAAACAAAGGGGAGGTTGCAAGAGACTTAGATGGTCTTATGAAGCCGTTCGCCAAATATTGATCCAGATATGATTTGAGATGCTCGTTTTCCGTGTCTGTGAGACCATAGATCCTACTACATGGTACTACAGCACCTGGCACTAGGTCAATTTGACAGTCATAAGAAATATGAGGGGGTAACACATTGGCTTGTTTTTCATTGAACACCTGCCTGTATTGTTCGTATTCCTCGGGCAAGGTAATGTCCTCCTCAGCTGTGGTAGCGATGTGAAGAAGAGTGGCTAAGGTTTTTACTGGAAGATCCCTATGTTCCTGACTGCAATGTTCCTTGCATTCAGTACTGTTAAAAAGAACAGTCTTGGCAACCAAGGTAACCCCTGAATAATGCCATACTGAGATGCTCGTATTAGGTTAAAGCTTAGGGACTCTAAATGTTGAGGTGCACAGCGTACTAATAATACACTTGTGGAGAAACTGATTGGTCCTGTGATCAATTCCCTCCCATCTATGGCCAAGACTGTTTCAGGCACATCTTTCTTAACAAATGACGTCTGTAAGTTAGCAGCTAAATCCTCATGCATAAACAACCCAGTGGCCCCTGAATCTATCATAGCTTCCAGCTCTCTCCACCCTTCTGGCAACTTGATATGGATAGGGATCCTAAAATGTCCTGATGTGGGGGGCGCTAGGTGGCGCACATCCAAGATGGCCGCACGCCTGTGAGGCTCTGGAAGCTTGGCGACACCATCCGCTATTTATCCTGTCTTCTGTCTCGGGTATATGAGATCTGACACTGTATATTTGCCTCCTGAGCAGTCTGCTACCTCCTGGGAAAAAACTGTGGCTCTTCCCGCCCTGAACACCCCTCTGCAACTTGTTACCTGCTTCGGGTGCTGAGGCAGCTGGCCTCGCTTGTGGCCTGTCTGGCCGCTGGGCCTACGCGACTTCCGTGGCTTTATATGTGGAGCTGGGCCTTGCTGTGGGCCGGATTGGACTGAAGGCCCATCCTTGCCCATAAGACTGCTCGTCGGCGGCCTCCCCTCTGAGCGACCGCGGAGCACCTTCTCCATATGCATCGGGGCGGATATTGACACTGCTGCAGAGTGAAGGGCATTGTTGCCGATCCACCATACGGCGCTGAGACTGTGCTTCACTGACATCCCTCTCCTCTCTCCTGAGACGCGTGAGTACCACCCAGCAGAGTATCCCCGCGTGGCTGGGAGACCGACGTCTGGCATTGCGATCACCTCTATTGGGCCTCGGTCTTGTGGACACCTCATCTACCAATTCAAGGGGGCTCTCTTTTCCCTATCTGCCTCTTTTTCCCCCGTGGCCGCTACTCCACTTTGCTGGCCCCGTTCTTTCGTGCTTTGAGCTCGTTATCCACTTCCTAAGCCGCCAACCTCACTGGGGGAGGTGGCGGGCTCCAGACCTGCACGGCCCCATGTGCCTGCTTTGCTCTGTGTACTATTGGTGACTGATCTGGGCCTGCAGATAATTGCATTTGTGCGAGTTGATCCAGCGCTACCACTTGTCTCGTGCCCCCCTCGTGGTGCCTGAGCCCATACTGCTTTCACTTACTGGGCATTGTTCACCACATTACAGTTTGCCCTGAGGGGGTGCAGCATGTTGGTGGGACGATTTTGGGGGACTTCTACTTGAGGAAAGTTTGGGTCCCTTGTGGACTGGGATGCATGCTTCCATTACTTTCACTGGCACACGGTTACACCTCTACGTAATTCTCTCGGCTGGGTACAGCTACCTCCTTCCGATAAAGGCAGACTGTTGCATACGGTGTTGGGCAATGGGGAAGCCTGATGGCCGCCAACCGCGCCTAACGTTCGACACAAGATCTGCCTCCGCTGAGCCCACAGCCACCACTATGGAGCAACCACAGTTATCTTCACAGGTTTCTGATGATGATGTTAAAACCCTGCTTCGGGCGGTACAACACAGTATTACAGACCTGGCTGGAAAGATGGACACTATGAACAATAGATTGGATTTCTTAGTGCAAAAGGTGGATAAACATGATGGGCAGCTCAAGGAGGGGGAGCGGCGCATATCCGAAAATGAGGACACCACTAATCGAATGCAGACACAAGTAGCCCAAATGGATAAATTATTGAAGGTAATTGCCTCAAAAAATGAAGATATTGAAGCAAGAAGCTGTCACAACAACATTCGCATTCTAAGCATACCAGAGAGCATGAACACTGGGCGTATGGAGGACTATGTTGAACGTCTCCTTAAAAGGTCTTTTGGGGAAATATCCTTCTCACCGCGTATGGTAGTTGAGCGTGCTCATCGCTCCTTGGGACCAAGGCTCCCCCTGGTGAGACCCCGAGACCCATCATAGTGCACCTGCTCAATTATCGCGATCGGGACGTTGCACTCCAGAAGGCCCAGGAAATGAAGCCGTTACAATTTGATGGAAACTCCTTCACCATATATCCTAATTTTACCCTCGCAGTACAAGAAGCGTGCCGAAAATTCCTTACTGTGAAGAAAAAACTTCCAAAGGCCCAAATTGAGTATGCTGTATTATATCCGGCGAAACTTCGTATAATGCATGATGGCAAGCAGATTATCTGCACCAACCCACAACAAGTCGAGGACTTTTTGAAAACCATCACGAGACGTTCTCCACGCCGCGATCAGAACTCCAGATTGTCTTCACCATCCAGTGGCTGGATAAGACTCAATGGGTGCCTGATTTGTTTCTTCTGACAAGGGAATGCCACTGCCCTGACTGCCACAAGTCTATGTTATGCTGCAACACCTCCAGCCTGTCATGCTGTTCCCGCTGGGCAGTCGGCACTGCACATTGCATCTCGAGATTTAACTGATGATCCCTTTCAGAAGCGCGACCAGATAAGTGTCTGTAGCAATCCACTCATTGACTGTTGTGCTGACTGTATTTTTGCCTTACCAATATCAGCCTAAGTGTGAAGATTAAAATTTTTTCATTTGCCAAGCACCCTTCCCCCCTCTGTCGCTCTCTCCCTGATGTGGGTTGACACCCAAGTGCTGCGTTGCAGTTAGAGGATGGCTAAGGGAAGGTACTACTGGCCTCTGGCGTCCCCCTCATGGGAGATCCCCAAGGTGGCTTTCACCGGTTGTTATATACTGTTCTGTTTTTATTTTTCTGCTAACTTGGCCTGCGAATTTTAGAGTGGATTGGCTGAGTTTTTTGGGACTGTGGGGTGGGCAGCAACATGCCGGCACGTTTGGGGTGCCGTTGTGGGTGGGGGTCGGTTGGGGTCTACTGCTTTGTTGTTGGGACAACGCATTGCAATTCTATGTTGTGGGAGGGAGGGACTGGGAAGGGGACTGTTTTTATTGCTTTAAACAGTATTGGACAGGTACACATCGCTACCTATATCCTTTTTTTTGTTCTGAGACAGCTCTACCTAAGGCATCAACATAACCATCCTTACGCTTAATCCCAATACAATGCCAATGCAGACAACTCCACTTTCTATTAAACTGTTGACATAGAACGTCAGGGGTCTCCGTGAACCTCGCAAGAGACAACAGATTTTGTCACATTTAGATAGACACCGCATACAAATAGCCCTGCTCTAGGAGACACACATAGACCCTTGGAGACCATCGTGCTTTGGCTCCAGGTGGGCTACTGTACGTATATTCTCGTCCTATTCAACATAATCAAGGGGCACGCTCATCTTAGTAAAGAAAAACACACGTTTATACTAGGAGGCACGTATAGTGATCCTTCTGGCTGCAGCTGCATACTCTGGGGTACCCTGGCCATGCAATCTGTCACCTTGTTTTGTAGTTATGGCCCCAATTCAGATGATCCGGGGTATTTCACGACATTATTGGGGCACATTCCTAAAATAGGTTCCAAACATGTTATTTGGGGAGGGGATCTCAATATTGCACTCTGCCCCGCCACGGACCGCTCTAATCCCCAACCGCATCATTCATTACACAAATGCCCATACTACTCTTTGTGAGCTGCTTACTGAACATAGCCTCTCACCTGACACTAGAGAAGGCACTTTTTACACGGCCGGGCACACATCATGGTCTAGGCTAGACTACTGGATATGTTCCCGCGGGGTTGCTCCATGGATAAAAATCTTTACTCATTTGGCACGTACATATTCTGACACGCACCGGTCTGCCTTGAACTATTGCCCCCTAGCTCCGTTGCCATCTCCCGTTGTTGGCGGCTGGTACCAGAAGCTCTCTTAGATGCAGTGTTCCAGGCAGAACTTTGGGAGGAAATTGTGGACTTCTTTCATAGAAATAAGGGTTCGGTGGAAAGTATGGGTCTTCTGTGGGAGGCATTCAAAGTAACGGTCAGATGTACTTGTATATCAAAATGTTTTGGAGTGCTTCGTGACATTAGGGGGAATCTGAGGCGCCTAGAACTCAAAATCAAGCGCCTAGAAAATGATATGTGGGCCTCTGCTTCGGGTGCCCAACGTGCAACACTCTGCGAGAAACTCACAGATTATATTGACACTGCCAACCGGGAGGCTAAATTCCGGGGCAAATACTTTATCGCCCGCTGTTATGGAGAGGGGGTGAGGCCAGGCCGGGCTGGGCATTAGCATGTGCGATTAAGAATCCAAGTTTTTCAAACTATGTCCTGGATGTCGTGGACAATGATGGGGTGCGACACAGGGACAGCCTCGATATTCTTCAAATATTAACTGCATATTACTCTGAATTATACAATACGCAGCGTACGGTTCCTCCTGATATCTCCCCCTACTTACATGACATTGCTCTAGGCTGGCTTGGAGACTCGCAGTGCACATTTCTAATGGCGCCATTCGAAGACGAAGAGCTACGCGAAGCTATAATGCAGATGGCTTCAGGGAAGACACCAGGCTCCAATGGGCTTCCTGTTAACTTTTACAAAACTTACATTGATCATCTGCTCCCTGTGCTCAAGGAGGTTTTTTTAGAAGCCCATGAGTCCATGATCTTGCCTGCATCCATGAGAGAAGCGCACATCACTTCCTTATTAAAACCTGGCAAGCCGGCAGATCGTTGTAAATCCTACAGGCCGCTTTCTCTAATAACACAGATACGAAGATCCTAGCTAAATTAGTGGCGAATCGACTGTGGTCTGTGTACTATTGGTGACTGATCAGGGCCTGCAGATAACTGCATTTGTGCGAGTTGATCCAGTGCTACCACTTGTCTCGTGCCCCCCTCGCTGTGTCTGAGTCCATACTGCTTTCACTTACTGGGCATTGTTCACCACATTACAGTTTGCCCTGTGGTGGTGCAGCATGTTGGTGGGACGATTGTGGGGGACTTCTGCTTGAGGATAGTTCGGCTCCCTTGTGGATTGGGATGCATGCTTCCATTACTTTCACTGCCACACGTTTACACCTCTACGTAATTCTCTCGGCTGGGAACAGCTACCTCCTTCCGATACATGCAGACTATTGCCTTCGGCGTGGGGCAATGGGGAAGCCTGATGGCCGCCAACCGCGCCTAACGTTCGACACAAGATCTGCCTCCGCTGAGCCCACAGCCACCACTATGGAGCAACCACAGTCATCTTCACAGGATTCTGATGACAATGTTAAAACCCTGCTTCGGGCGGTACAACACAGTATTACAGACCTGGCTGGAAAGATGGACACTATGATCAATAGATTGGATTTCTTAGTGCAAAAGGTGGATAAACTTGATGGGCAGCTCAAGGAGGTGGAGCGATGCATATCCGAAAATGAGGACACCACTAATCGGATGCAGACACAAGTAACCCAAATGGATAAATTATTGAATGTAATTGCCTCAAAAAATGAAGATATTGAAGCAAGGAGCCGTCGCAACAACATTCGCATTCCAGGCATACCTGAGAGCATGAACACTGGGCGTATGGAGGACTATGTTGAACGCCTCCTTAAAAGCTCTTTTGGGGAAATATCCTTCTCACCGCATATGGTAGTTGAGCGCGCTCATCGCTCCTTGGGACCAAGGCCCCCCTGGTGAGACCCCGAGACCCATCATAGCGCGTCTGCTCAATTATCGCGAACGGGATGTTGCACTCCAGAAGGCCTGGGAAATAAAGCCGTTACAATTTGATGGAAACTCCTTCACCATATATCTTAATTTTACCCTCGCGGTACAAGAAGTGCGCCGAAAATTCCTTACTGTGAAGCAAAACTTCGAAAGGCCCAAATTGAGTATGCTTTATTATATCTGACGAAACTTCGTATAATGCATGATGGCAAGCAGATTATCTGCACCAACCCGCAACAAGTTGAGGACTTTTTGATAACCATCACAAGACGTTCTCCATGCCGCGATCATAACTCCAGATCGTCTTCACCATCCAGTGGCTAGATAAGACTCGAATGGCACCTGATTTGTTTCTTCTGACTGCTGTTCCTGCTGGGCAGTCGCCACTCCACATTGCATCTCGAGATTAAACTGATGATCCCTTTCAGAAGCGCGACCAGATAAGTGTCTGTATCAATCCACTCATTGACTGTTGTGCTGACTGTATTTTTGCATTACCAATTTCAGCCCAAGTGTGAAGATTAACATTTGTTCATTTGCCAAGCACCCTTCCCCCCTATGTCGCTCTCTCCCTGATGTGGGTTGACACCCAAGGGCTGCGTTGCAGTTAGAGGATGGCTAAGGGAAGGTACTACTGGCCTCTGGCGTCCCCCTCATGGGAGATCCCCAAGGTGGCTTTCACCGGTTGTTATATACTGTTCTGTTTTTATTTTTCTGCTAAGTTGGCCTGCGAATTATAGAGTGGATTGGCTGAGTTTTTTGGGACTGTGGGGTGGGCAGCAACATGCCGGCACGTTTGGGGTGCCGTAGTGGGTGGGGGTGGGTTGGGGTCTACTGCTTTGTTGTTGGGACAACGCATTGCAATTCTATGTTGTGGGAGGGAGGGACTGGGAAGGGAACTGTTTTTATTGCTTTAAACAGTATTGGACAGGTACACATCGCTACCTATATCCTTTTTTTTGTTCTGAGACAGCTCTACCTAAGGCATCAACATAACCATCCTTACGCTTAATCCCAATACAATGCCAATGCAGACAACTCCACTTTCTATTAAACTGTTGACATAGAACGTCAGGGGTCTCCGTAAACCTTGCAAGAGACAACGGATTTTGTCATATTTAGATAGACACCACATACAAATAGCCCTGCTCCAGGAGACACACATGGACCCTTGGAGACCATCGTGCTTTGGCTCCAGGTGGGCTACTGTACGTATATTCTCGTCCTATTCAACATAATCAAGGGCACGCTCATCTTAGTAAAGAAAAACACATGTTTATCCTAGGAGGCACGTATAGTGATCCTTCTGGCCGCAGTCGAATACTCTGGGTTACCCTGGCCACGCTATCTGTCACCTTGGTTTGTAGTTATGGCCCCAATTCTGATGACCCGGGGTATTTCACGACATTATGGGGGCACATTCTTAAAATAGGTTCCACACATGTCATTTGGGGAGGGGACCTCAATATTGCACTCTGCCCCGCCACGGACCGCTTTAATCCCCAACCGCATCATTACACAAATGCCCGTACTACTCTTTCTGAGCTGCTTACTGAACATAGCCTTTTTGATACCCGGCGGCATGTTCAACCTGACACTAGAGAAGGCACTTTTTACACGGCCGGGCACGCAACATGGTCTAGGCTAGACTACTGGATATGTTCCTGCAGGGTTGCTCCATGGATAAAAAATGTTACTCATTTGGCATACTCAGTAGGGGTGGGCGGAATTTGCGAAATTAACTTTCGCAAATTATCGCGAAAATGCAGAAAATCTCCGCAAACACGCCGGAAATATCGCGAAGACGCAGAAGTTTTTTTCCCGCCTGTTCGCGGTATTTTTTGCGTGATCGCGGGTCGCCAACTTACCCATGCGGTTGCTCACGGGCGCGGCCATCTTGTTTTCACTTGTCCCCCCCTCTCGCGATGCTTACTTCCTGTTCCGGGTCGCGCAATGCATGTTCGCGCCCGTTCGCGGTCGATATATCCTGTTCGCAACTGCTTTTACTTGATCGCGTTGCTTTTTGCTTGCTCGGGGAGAAAATATTGCGCGAACTTGGGCACGTGGTCGCAATGGGCGCGGCCATCTTGTTTTTCACTCTATTGCATGGTTCTGGGGCCTGATTTTCAATCATCCCCAAATCTTTTCAATCCTTTGTTTATAGCCACTTTTTTTGGATCTTTATTACTTATTATTTCTCTAACTATTTTCCTGCTTCTATATTTTTGGTTTTTGTCAACTTTTTTTTTGTTTTTTAGCTACTTTTCTCTTTCTATTGCCTGCTATTTATTTCCTTTACTCCTTTATTTATTTTAACTTTTCTTTCCCGCCCCGTCCCCAGAACCATGGCAAAGGGTAGGGCTGTTCGCCGGCGCAGCCAGAGCCGCGACCGCCATCCTTGCGGAAGGCGGCGCCCACAAGGGGTGCAGGCACGGGCCTTATTTGGGGAGGTGGAGTTGGCTGCACTAATTTTCTTTGTGCAGCGCCACCTCCTCTCAACCCTGGCAGCAGGTGGCAGGCCTGGGTCCGGGTACGGCCTCCGGGAGCGTCGGCAGCGGTGGGGGAAGGTGCGCCGGGCAGTGTTGTGCATCTCTGGGGTCCGGCGCACCCAGGCACAGCTGACGCACCGGTGGTCCGACATCCTGGACCGTGAGCAGGACCTGCTGGACCTGCTAGGAGTGGAGGTCCCGGGGCTTGGTGAGTACATATTTAATTACTACAACTTTGTGTCTGTTCTTCTGCTCTGTGTTATATATCGCAAATATTTTTTTTCCTTCCAACCAGCTAGAATGTTGCTGCTTACAATACATTCCAGGTTAATAACGTTTAAAAGTCTTCTGTGATTATGGTGCTCTTCTACTAATCTTACTTGTTTGCAGCTTTGCGTTTGCTTAGCGTGATTCTTTACGAGTTTATTTTAGAGAAATTAAGTTACGTAATGCTACAGTGACTCTAGTCCACTCCTTACTTTGTCCCGTCACTAATAGATAGGGGCGGATTGATGTTTAGGTACACTACTTTGTATGAGCTTCTAATTTGTTAGTGGTATGCGTGATGCCCCCTCACTCAGTTACATGACGTGCTGCTAGTACGGCAGTCTTTAGAACCATTTCTAGTTTGTTCAATGAGTGGTGGTAGTCTTAGCAGTTACTTAGCAGTAGCAGATCAGCATCAATCAAACCAAAATTTGGTGTATACAAAAAATGTAGTCATGTTCATGTGTCCGCCATGATTTGACCATACGCATTGTTGAGGAATACAGTGGAAATGCATACTTAATGTACAATTGGCATACCTGGAATAGGTGGGCTAGGTTGGGTGGTACGTTGTACTTAGGCTTAGTTGTAATTTAGTTTTCTGGAATCAGAATGGAAGACTGGATTACTGTTGATAAATAGTAACTTAAGTAGTCGAACTGCGAATCCTCCGATATTACATGTTGACCAGATGAGATCGGTCAATGTAGTTATTGCAATTGTTGTTTACATAAGTGTTTTTTGACCGTTGTTGAAAAATATTGTATTTGTTTGACACCATCCATCAATGTTTGTCTCTTTCTTATATCTTTCCTGTTCATCAGCACCCAGGGGCAGACCGACAGGGACTGGGAAGTCAGCGGGACAGGACGAACACCACCAGGAGGACACTGCTGAGGGCTCCTCTGCTGGCCCCAGTAAGTCTTCTTGTTTTTAATAATATTTCTTATTCCATAACTTTTACTGCCCCATATTTTTCCCGAACTATTGTTTGTTTCCAAATGCTATTTTTTTACCACCAATTATCCTCCGATCTGTACGGTTTCAAAAATCTTATCCCTACCTCCGCTATGATGACTCTGAGTACTACTACTACCTCATACTATCAGTCTGTCTGTACTGTAGTAGCTAGTCTTGCCCAGTTGGCCAGTGCCACTCTTTGTGAAAGGTTGTAATATAAAACTCATATTCACCAGTAGCTCGAGCTATTGAGTCCAATCCGTTGGGTCGTCGTCTTGTACTACTTTTACTCTTATTGATCTTGAGGCTTTGAAAATTCACAGCAACAACAGCCCTACCAGATTTATTACTATTTTGATATGATACCCTATAGGACATACTACTGTTGTAGGGATCTTGCACATACATTTGCACCAGAAAATAGGATGTTGGTGATGGTAGGTTGGACCTTCCTTGCACACCTCAATCAGAAAATCCGCATCCACCACAATTCCACTGCTTGACTATAGTACTGTCTTGTCATAACTATTAGGTCTCGGAACCCTCCCCCCAAGATACCCAACAAGTAGACAACCCAGAACATAACACACCCAACCTCTCAGTCGTGGAAGCAATTCACATGCACACCCTTACTTTAATTTGCTCACTCGTGTAAGTTAGTCCACACCAAATACCACCAAGTCTATGTAAGATCAAAATGTTTATTTCAATTTGAGAAGGTCTGTACATTGTTTTCTTAGCAGCACCAACCGGAAAATCAATAACATTAAAACAATATACATTGTTACACTTATACAGTTGGGAATTAAATCATGATAACTGAACAGTCATGGAAGGCAGCACCACCATCCCATAGCAATTTAGTTTATATAAATTTATAAATGAAGATGTAAGTGAAGGGACCCCTCACCTTAGAAGAACCTACTACTGGTAGTTGTTGCATCATTCAGAAGCTCTGGTTCGTAGAAGGGAATCTTGCGTCTGTAATGCGAAAAAAGAAATGGTGTGCGTTAGTAGATTGCAACTTGCAAGCATTTCTCAGCCGTGCCAAAAAGTGTAGCATCTATGGATAAGCAATATGGACTAACAGTAACAGTAGTGCACCAGTACTTCCTAAAAAAGTGGCTTGTTAATGTTCGTTGACCGCTGGTACGCAGCGCGTAGACTAGACAGTTGCAGTGTGAGGCAGGTCATGTGGGCTCAAAGGTGTCTTAAGAAGCTGCAAGGTAAAGGTAACGTCACATGTGCAAAAATAAAAGCCACAAAGGTAAAATGGTAGCATGGCTAGGGCTAATTAAGCAAAGGCTACAATGATCATATATAACTATTAGCGTCTACTCTACTACTACCTGATTTGTACTAGTGATGTATGTTAGTATTAACTCATTTTTAAACCTTGCAACTGATCAATAGGGGGGAGGTGTATATGACGCCTAATAAATGTGTAATGTTTTCTAGGCGCACTACCGACCACCAGTGCCGGGGCCAGCGAACAAGGCGATGCGGAGGGCGAGGATGCGGCAGTTGCTGCCGATACCGACGATGAAGCGGTAGGGGGAGTGGCAGCACCAGTGGCAGGCGGTGGTAAGTTAGATTCATAATCTTTAACTATTGTTGAACTTGACAGCACACTCACTGCAAGGGTGTACTGTATGTATATGTATACTGTACAGTTGTGACTTAGGGCCCCATTAGGATGGTGGGCGTATTGCCCCCGCCGGGCCGGCTGGAATTCACTGCCGACACCGCAGGGGCAAACCTCCGCCATCCCTGTAGAAATTATTCAGACCCCCCACATGCAGACCAGGCGGAAAAGGGTTCAATATGCCGGTGGTGTCGCTCTGAACACACCGCCAGCCATATAATCTGCATTTTGGAATGCCTTTGCGTGGCGGCATTGCCGTCCGCCACGGAAAGGCATGCAGACATTGCAGAGTATGCTTGGGTGCCCCCATGGAGGGTACCTACCTATGCTATGGTACCCCCCGCCTTTCAAAGCAAAACGTGACAGGCTCGGTGCGGGGCCCGTCATGTTGTGCTTGGAAAAGCAGCACAACATTTTAGCATTGCTTTCAGCAAAGCCAACCAGAATGTAAAAAAAAACAGGATGCGCCCGCCACTGTGCCGGGCGCATCATCCTAATTAATTGTCCCCACGGGACCCCCACCCTTTTTAGAATGAGGATGGTCCGATGTCGTAAGTAAGTATGAGTTGTTGGGGACGTTTGAAGAGTAAACTAGAAGACTAGAATTCTTTTTAATTGGCATAGGAGCCGGAGTATTGAGTAACCAATGGCCTCATCTATCTGATTTCAACTCAGCTTTGAAAGTTTTATGGAGAAGAGCACCTGGTGCACTGTTCAACTAAAAAGTGAAAGACGGGTGGAAGGAAGAAGGACGGGCGCGATTTAAAATGTTATGTACTACGGTGCTTTATAGTGCTTCTCTACCATGCCACTATGTGTATAAATAATTAACTTGTCTTACTGTTTTTCTAAGAGTATATTTTACAATTGTCTTGTTTTTTTCTTTTTGATACACAGCTACTCCTAAACTAAATCGAAGGGAGTTGGCCGCCAAGGCACGGTGCCGGAAGCTGGAGGCAATCCAGCGAGAATACCGGCGGCTGGTGGTCTTAGCCGAGGAGACTGCGGCTGCAATTGTTGAAGCCTCCTCCCGTGGCCCGGGCCCCAGCTACCACCCTCCAGCGGTACAGCGCCACCGTCTGGCGGCTGCCCGCTGCCACTGTGCCATCTCCGGTGCCCCCTCCCCACTGTGGCAGCAGCTGCCGCACCCTTAGACGCCGCGTCGCCCGTTTAGAGGGCGAGATGCGCCAGATGCGTGTCCTCCTCGAGTCCCGCCCCACCAGTTAGTCCCTGTCATCCTGTTCTGCCCCTTTTTTAAGTCTTGTTCTTAACTCGTTTGGGCGTTACAGACTTTTTTCTACTATGGACAGTGGTTGGGGTTAGGGAGGGGGGTCGGTCAGCTTTTGTGGGTTTAGTTTATTTTTGTTAGGGTAAATGAAATATATTTTTCTATGTTACATGCACTGTTGTTAATGTTTTGTAGGTGGGGTAACTATTTAACATCACACTGTTTCCTTGCTGGTGCATGGCCGCCCATAGCCTGTGTTTGATTTCAATAATTGGCTGACTGTATAAGACACAAACAGATAGATGAGAGACACACCTCACTCATTGACTGGTCCTTCTAGTACTTTTAGTCTGTCCTCTAGTCTATGCATTCTTTGTACTGGTGTGTGAAAACAAAATCATTGACATGTCCATTATTAATTCTGCCTCCCCCAAACTTGTCTCTTACCGGTGCTTGATGTTTATGTCCAACTGTGTCACAGCACTGGCTGCATGGTGAAGATGGTTTCCTTTTTCAAACATGCCATGATTGGGGGGGTGGTGGTGGTGGTGGTCGTATAGTAGTAGTAGTAGACACTGGCAGGGCGGCAGCATTTCCAAAAAAAGAAAAGTTACAAACTATAGTTGTGTCGAGTCACTTGACTATGCCTACAGTCTAACAGTTAGTGCTGTATATGAGGAATGACAACAAACAAATCCAATCAATGCCGGCAATTCATGCTGAGGTATATGTTCCTTTGTTAAAAAAAATAACCTCTGAAATATCCTACTCATGGGTGGCCAAGCAGAAGAAGATCATCGCTCTGCCTTGAAATTGAAGTAGTGTTGCTTTCACCACATCCGCCCCAGCAAGTGTGTGAATAAGTATTGGTGTACATTTAATTTAGTTACACCTCGACAATAAGTCACACAGCCCGGGGGAAGAGGTTTAGGGTTTGTTGAATGGATGGGAAGGGGGTTTATGGGAAAGGTTTGACATAGAAAAACAGTATGCATACATAGACAAACAAACGACAATCATTGAAGACTACCATATCCATATGTTATGGGAGAAAAAGGCAATGCATGCATGATGATGAGAGACCCGGATTACATACACTTCTAGTTCTTGTTCTGTTGTTCCGGCCTTAATACTTTAACAGATAACAAATAGAAATTTTAAATATTGGTAGGGAAGAAACGTAAACACCGAGCAAACCTAATGATGATAACTACTCCAAGAACACACTGTTGTAAAGATTGTATACAAGATATTAATCAAATTATTTAAAAGAAGATAAAAGTGGATACTGTTACTGTCTTATCCTGGTCAAAAATGTGGACTGGATTTGCATCTCGGCATTCCTCTTGCTCCTCTCGTCCATCAATCTTGGGTGTGTCGCCTCGCCACTGCCCGGCTGGAAAAAAAAAGGTGATGGATTGGTAAGGTAGTTAATATGCATTGTAATGTTTTACAAAGTTTAGGGCAAGGCCCGGCCTGTAATTGTAGATGGAAAACCAAAGAGGATATTGAGAAAGAAAGTTAAAACAAATGCACAAGTGATGGTGTAGTCTGCTGTGGTTGTTGACGTGTTTACCTTTAGGCTTTTCTGTTTTATGCCACTCCTGAAACATCCCCCTGACTTCATCATCATCTCTGATACTTTTACTGACTGACTGTGAAGATCGGCCTGCAGTATAAGTAAAATTTTTATGACACAACAAAAGTAGAAATATAAATATTACTGACTTGAGTCATTCTTTATTGTGTACAGAAAGATAGATTACTACTAGTACACTTTGACATCACTTTGTGCACAACAAACAAACAACGCAAACACAAAGACCAATAGCTCAGAGTCAGGTGTCCAATGCATGCCATTAATTGTCATCATTCATTACCTGTTCCTTCTCATCTTAAGTTAACGGGCCATCTCTTTCGCCATCATCATGATGGATGGTGCTGTTGTGTCACAGTCATACGCATTGCGCAGATTGAGTGAGTCCCCTTCCTGTATTGAATTAAAAGCAATGTATCACCAAGATGCAGGAGAAGTACAAATTTCTTATTTGCAAGAAGGGGAAAATTGAATTCACCTTGAGTTAAGTTTAGTGTGTTCTGTAAAGTTGATTAGTGGCAGTGCACAATTACATAAATTCATGCGCAGCAAACACAACAAAATCTACATCATTCAGTCTGCGACTCTGCAGCCAATGCATGGCATCAATCATTACCTGTTCCTTCTCATCTTAAGTTAACGGGCTGTCTATTTCGCCATCATCATCATGGACGGTGCTGTTGTGTCACAGTCATACGCATTGCGCAGATTGAGTGAGTCCCCTTCCTGTATTGAATTAAAAGCAATGTATCACCAAGCTGCAGGAGAAGTACAAATTTCTTATTTGCAAGAAGGGGAAAATGAGTGTGTTTTGTAGGAATTTGATTAGTGGCAGTGCACAATTACATAAATTCATGCACAAGAAACACAACAAAATCTAAATATATCAGTCTGCGACTCTGCGTCCAATGCATGGCATCAATCATTACCTGTTCCATCTTATTTTCAGTTAATGGCCAGTCTCTCTCGGCTCTGAAAGGAGGATAGCTATAGTAGTCATCTGATTCATGGTCCACTTGTTTTGGAAGGACGAGGAAAGTTTGAATTTGTTGTTACCATCATCCAATCATCATTCATGAGGGAAATGGAATTGAGCAGGAGATTCAGTATGATGGAGCGGAGGAGCTGGATTCGGAGGACTGTACTGTCAAATAGCAGACACCTGAAACTTGTATATTAAATTAGAAGAGTAGAAGACGGTGATAATGGATTTGTTGCGATTCACAAGTTTATAACCGGAACGACAGACACATAAACAAAGGGGGAAAAAAGGGAGGAAGACAGTAAGTGCGAGCCTAATTGTCAGGGAAGTATAGCTCGTCCTCAAACTCTGGGGGTTCTTCCAGTAGTAGGTAATCATCTGACACAATACTTCCGTCACCTGAGCCGCTGTCCTCATCTTCCTCTGTTGATTCATGTATTGTGTAATTCGGTGGTATGAAGTGCTGATTCATTTTGATCATTGTTAACCTCTCCACGTTTTTTGGAGATAGACTGGTCCTTCTCAATGTTACAATGGAACCAGCAGCACTGAAAACACGTTCGGAAGAGACACTTGCGACAGGGCAAGCCAGATAGCTTATCTCCAGCCTGCTGAGCTGTGGCCATTCAGACCTTTTCCTATACCAATACTGCAATGGGTTTTAATCAACGTACACCTCTGTTGGGTCGTCCAGATAGGCCTGGACCATCCGCTCAATGTTCAGGGTTGCTGCTGGTAAGCTTTTGTGCTGTTTTTTCTGTGCATCAGCACTGTGCTTACAAAGGCCCATCTTTACATACCAATCCTGTAATGATTGTACTCGGCCTAATGATCCAGTTATTGTTTCTGTAGTCGATAGTGATGGTGAGTGTTGTGATTGTGACTCTGAGCCAACCGCACTGCCCTCAGCCGACGAAGTTGCACTTGATTCTGCATGGCCTGCTTCAGTATCAGTACTTGTTGTGGGTTGATGTTGCTGGCTTTTAATTAGCAGCCCTTCCTTTTCAAACTTAATGGCTGCTTCAGCTATACAACTTTTGTAGCGGGCAACATCATTGTCGGAAAAAGCAAGGAATGTCTTCACTAGTCCTAATTTTGCACGTGGATCCAGAATTGTGGCACAAATGTAATGTCCTTGTGACAAAATTTTATTTTGTATCCATACATTTTCAGTTAAGCGCCTGGATAAGCTCTCCACCAAGTCATGGGCTTGCCTTCTGTCCTCTACACCTTTGTATGATTCAGACACATTATTCAGCTCATGCTCTAGCATTTGCAACAATGGGATAGCTTGGCCCATTGTACAGTCCTCCTTGCTGACTTCACGTGTGAAGACCTCAAAAGGAGACAGCATCTCAGTCAGGCATTTAATTAGGGTCCATTGCTCCCTCTCAAGGGTCATGCCTTTAACACTAGCATCCCTGCTTCTGTACCAGACATATTCATGGAGTGACCTGTGCTGTTCGTACAGACGATCAAGCATGTAATACGTTGAGTTCCAACGTGTTGCCACCTCCTGGATGAGTGCCTTGACTGGCATCCTAAATTCACGTTGGATGATCCTCAGCTGCTTCCGAGCTTTAAAAGAATGGCTGAAATGAGTGCATATTCTTCGGCAGATGGCCAGTAAATTGCTGACTATGGGTTCTTTTTTCAGAAAGTCTTGCACTATAATGTTTATGCAGTGTGCCAAACATGGAACCCTGAAATAGGATCCAAGTTCCATGGCCTTAAGTACATTACTGCCATTGTCTGTGGCAACAAAACCAATACCAAGCCCTCTGGGCCGCAGCCATTCCAAAACCTTGGTGCGAAACTCTTCTAAAATGTTTTCAGCCGTATGAGATTTCTCCATGGCGAACATGGCTACAGTTGCATGTTTCCGAGTACCTTCAAAAATCGCAGCTGTGTCAACAACACCTCATGCAGATAGTTGATCTCTAACCCCCACAAAAGAGATCCAGTGTGCAGTGATGCACATGTAATCTGTGGCTTGGCAACTGCTCCACATGTCTGTTGTCAGGTGGATATTGTGCACAGCACTCTGCTGCAAACCTTGACCAACCAATTTCAGCACATCATGATGTAGTGCCGGAACAGCAATTCGTGCAAAATAGGACCGGCTGGGAACCTTCCATTTAGGGCAGATGGCAGACACAAATTCAAGGAAACCCACCCCTTCCACAAATGAAAAAGGAAGAAGGTCCAGCGCTAACATTTTAGCCCGCTTCGCATTGTACAATCGTGCCGTTGGGTGGTTGCGTTGGAACTGCCCCTCCAACCTAAACATGCGCTCAATGGTAGGCTGGCTTACTTTCCTTAGTGGTGCTGTTTTCATTAACCCACTAAGGCTCAACGACACAGATTGTCTCATTGAGGTAGTCACCGGTCGCCTTGGTGTCTCAGCCTGACTCTGAGTATGGCTCTTACTGCGGTGCCACTCTGATGTTACTGAGGAGGATGTGGGCGTTACCACTGCAGTACTGGGGACAGGGCTAGAAATGCCTCCCTCTTCTTCACCTTCCACCACAATAATATCGCTCCCTGATTCACCTTGACCAACTTCAATGGGTTGAGTTTTTCTACTTTCTTTTAACTTAAGTAGGTGAGCCTCCCACACGATATTGTGGTGTATTCTGAGATGACTTGCTTATCCTCCGGTACCATAGTTTGTACCAAGCTTACTACGCCGAACACCTTGCCGACAAATTGAGCATATAGCAACGTTCTCCTCCTTGGCGCTAACAGAAAAGAAGTCCCAAACTGGGGAGGAGAACTTTCTGGCACTGCTGGATGTGCCACTTTCAACACCAGATGAACTTGAGGGGGTGCTTGAAAATATGTGACCCTTTCCACCTACACTGTGACTTTTACTACCACTACCTACTGAGATGGTTGAGCTGGATGTAGGTCCCTGCCGGGCCTTGGAAAATATGGCAGCTGGAGGTAGTGGTGGTGTAACCTGTGTTGGTGAGATCCGTGCTACATCCCGCTCAGTAGCAGCCTTTCTGAATAGGGTGAGAATGTCGGTCTCCAATCCCTTTGGGGCGGGAGTAATGTGCGTGATGACTGGCTCGTCTTCATCAACATCATCACCCCCCTCTTCTACATCTACCTCCATAACTCTAAGTTTTTCTGGGACCTTCCTTTTCAGAAGCATTGTCTTGTGGCGTATATCACTCTCAGACCGAGCTGGTGGGACCCAAGTGTCATCACGATCATCAGAAGCGGGGCTTGATTAAGAAGAAGATGATGGACTAAGCCTCCTTTTCCTTGCTGGTGGTCTGGAAGACAATAGATCTTCTGAAACTGTGGTTTGACTTTGCTCCACTTTGTCTGCAGGAAGCTCGATTTCCTGAAATGCCCCTATGTCAGGAGCAACAACTACTATGGTGGGCTGTTGCGGCGGCTGCTGCTGTTCTTGTTGCGGAGGCTGCTGCTGTTCTTGTTGCAGCGGCTGCTGCTGTTCTTGTTGCGGCGGCTGCTGCTGTTCTTGTTGCGGCAGCTGCTGCTGTTCTGGTTGCGGCGGCTTGACACTGATCTGCTGAGTTTGCGCCTGCGTTGAACTTGATTGTGTACTACTTTGCGGTAATGACATTTCTTGAACATCGCTGCTCGTTGGTAGACTGGCTACCTCTGCGACACTAAAGCCCTTGGGCCTAGGTTGGTGGGTTTGGACCGCTGTGCTGCTCCCAGCTTGGTTCCCGGACAATGCTTTGGTGCCAAAAAAAACATTGGCCGGCACACCACCAGTCGTGGTTAATGGCACTTCCTTTTTCTGTTCCTTCTTCTCACCGGCAACTTTCTTGGTACTGGACCTGGTACCTTTCTTTGGGGCCATCTTCTTCAGATGTCAGGCAGGAGGCAGATGCACAACAAGTTCTGGTCACACGTGGGCGTGATGCACAGCAGGACTTCTGGCTGGCTGGCAGTACAACGGGTAGCCAGGTGATGCCGATGACACCTCCTACTCTGTCTTTTGTGCACCTAAAAGCAAAGAAGGCAGGAGAAGAACATCAGTAGGCCGGGGTGGCAAATTCCGTTCCGCTCACGGAATTTGCGGAATTTTGGTAATTTCGCGTTCCGCGGAGCACGCAAAATTGCCCAAAATTCTGCTTTCCGCAACTTCGCGAAATTGTTTCTTGTTCGCGTTCTCAAAATGCGTGTTCACGAGATATTTCTCCCCGAGCACGCAAACAGCAACTGTGAACAGGAAAAAAGCATCGCGAACAAGCAATTCTGCGTGTTCGCGGAATTTCTGCATGTTCGCGGAGATTTTTTACCGTTTCGCGGAGATTTGCGTAACGCGATTACGCAAATTCCGCCCACCCCTAAACATCAGTGAAATGTTGCATTTGTTGTTGTGGTTCGGTTACTTAGTACTGTACTAGTGCACACAAAAGATAGTCTAGCCATTTATGACTATTTTTTTTAGCTAGAGCTATGTTATACTACTAGTACTCACACATTACACTCTCAGGAAGGATAGGAAAGATAATAATAAACAACAAAATAAAAATCTAATGGAAGTGGGGTGGACCATTGCATTATTTGAGCATCTCAGCATCCATGGAGCTGCTGCTGGCAAAGGGGGTGGATGGATGGAAGCAGTAAGCCAAAGAGCCAATAGGAAAACCATGCAGGCCTATGGCAAAAGCAGGACACTAATACTCACAGTCCAAACACCCAAAAAGGCCACCACCCACATGGACACACACAAATCACAAAGAAGCCGGGGGCCTGGGAAACACCAGGAGCTGACAAAAGGCCTATAAAAGCCAGGTAAAGGAGGTGTACGTTGATCAAAACCCAGTGCAGTATTGGTATAGGAAAAAGTCTGAATGGCCACAGCTCAGCAGGCTAGCGATAAGCTATCTGGCTTGCCCTGTCGCAAGTGTCTCTTCCGAACGTGTTTTCAGTGCTGCTGGTTCCATTGTAACCTTGAGAAGGACCAGTCTATCTCCAAAAAATGTGGAGAGGTTAACAATGATCAAAATGAATCAGCACTTCATACCACCGAATTACACAATGCATGAATCAACAGAGGAAGATGAGGACAGCGGCTCAGGTGACGGAAGTATTGTGTCAGATGATTACCTACTACTGGAAGAACCCCCAGAGTTTGAGGACGAGCTATACTTCCCTGACAATTAGGCTTGCACTTACTGTCTGCCTCCCTTTTTTCCCCCTTTGTTTATGTGTCTGTCGTTCCCGTTATAAACTTGTGAATCGCAACAAATCCATTCTCACCGTCTTCTACTCTTCTAATTTAAGATACAAGTTTCAGGTGTCTGCCATTTGACAATACAGTCCTCAGAATCCAGCTCCTCCGCTCGATCATACTGAATCTCCTGCTCAATTCCCTCATGAATGATGATCGGATGATGGTAACAACAAATTCAAACTTTCCTCGTCCTTCCAAAACAAGTGGACCATGAATCAGATGACTACTATAGCTATCCTCCTTTCAGAGCCGAGAGAGACTGGCCATTAACTGAAAATAAGATGCAACAGGTAATGATTGATGCCATGCATTGGCCGCAGAATCGCAGACTGAATGATGTAGATTTTGTTGTGTGTGTTGCGCATGAATTGATGTAATTGTGCACTGCCACTAATCAACTTTCTACAGAACACACTAATTTTCCCCTTCTTGCAAACAAGAAATGTGTACTTCTCCTGCATCTTGGTGATACTTTGCTTTTAATTCAATACAGGAAGGGGACTCACTCAATCTGCGCAATGCAAATGACTGTGACTTAACAGCACCATCCATCATGATGATGGCGAAAGAGACGGCCTGCAGCGTTAACAAGATGAGATGGAACAGGTAATGATTGATGTCATGCATTGGCCGCAGAATCGCAGACTGAACAATGTAGATTTTGTTGTGTGTGTTGCGCATGAATTGATGTAATTGTGCACTGCCACTAATCAACTTTCTACAGAATACACTAATTTTCCCCTTCTTGCAAAGAAGAAATGTGTACTTCTCCTGCATCTTTGTGATACATTGCTTTTAATTCAATACAGGAAGGGGACTCACTCAATCTGCGCAATGCAAATGACTGTGACTTAACAGCACCGTCCATCATGATGATGGCGAAAGAGACGGCCCGTTAACTTAAGATGAGAAGGAACAGGTAATGAATGATGACAATTAATGGCATGCATTGGACACCTGACTCTGAGCTATTGGTCTTTGTGTTTGCGTTGTTTGTTTGTTGTGCACAAAGTGATGTCAAAGTGTACTAGTAGTAATCTATCTTTCTGTACACAATAAAGAATGATTCAAGTCAGTAATATTTATATTTCTACTCTTGTTGTGTCATAAAAATTATACTTATACTGCAGGCCGATCTTCAGTCAGTAAAAGTATCAGAGATGATGATGAAGTCAGGAGGAGGATGTTTCAGGAGTGGCATAAAATGGAAAAGCCTAAAGGTAAACACATCAACAACAACCACAGCAGACCCAAATGTCTGTGTAGAAGTTGAATAGAGTGTAGCAGTGGGATGACTGCAGTGCATTGATTTTACTAACTTAAACTGTAAAATGCTATGTTTGGAATGGATAATGTGCTTTGCGTTTGTCCAACTCTTTGAGAGAAAAAAAAGGACTCTAAAGTGTTAACGTAGGATGTGCTAATGGTAAGCACTGTGGGCCTGATCTCTCCTGTTACTGTTGAAGGTCAATGCTGGAAACAGACTAGAGTAGAGATGATGCATATGCATACATGCCACCTCGGAAAGTGTTCTTGTTGCACTACACCATCACTTGTGCATTTGTTTTCACTTGATTTCTCAATATCCCCTTTGGTTTTCAATCTAAAATTACAGTCCGGGCCTTGGCCAAAACTTTGTAAAACATTACAATACATATTAATTAATTACCTTACCAACCAATCACCTTTTTTTCCAGCCGGGCAGTGGCGAGTGGCGAGGCGACACACCCAAGATTGATGGACGAGAGGAGCAAGAGGAATGCCGAGATGCAAAAATCCAGTCCACATTTTTTACCAGGATAAGACAGTAACAGTATCCACTTTTAACTTCTTTTAAATAATTTGATTAATATCTTGTATACAATCTTTACAACAGTGTGTTCTTGGAGTTGTTATTATCAATCATCATTAGGTTTGCTCTGTGTTTACGATTCTTCACTACCAATATTTAAAATTTCTATTTGCTATCTGTTAAAGTATTAAGGCCGGAACAGAACAAGAAATAGAAGTGTATGTAATCCGGGTCTCTCATCATCATGCATGCATTGCCTTTTTCTCCCTTAACATATGGATATGGTAGTCTTCAATGATTGTCGTTTGTTTGTCTATGTATGCATACTGTTTTTCTATGTCAAACCTTTCCCAAAATCCCCCTTCCCGTCCATTCAACAAACCCTAACCCTCTTCCCCCGGGCTGTGTGACTTATTGTCGAGGTGTAACTAAATTAAATTTACACCAATACTTAATCACACACTTGCTGGGGCGGATGTGGTGAAAGCAACACTACTTCAATTTCAATGCAGAGCGATGATCTTCTTCTGCTTCCCCACCCATGAGTAGGATATTTCAGAGGTTATTTTATTTAACAAAGGAACATATACCTCAGCATGAATTGCCGGCATTGATTGGATTTGTTTGTTGTCATTCCTCATATACAGCACTAACTGTTAGACTGTAGGCATAGTCAAGTGACTCGAGTCGACACAACTATAGTTTGTAACTCTGTCTAGTAGGCTATCCTCATAACCACCATTCAGTTTTTTTGTCAAATATTTGAGCATATAATTGTTGCTCGGTAAGTTCTGTAATGTACTTCGTTCAACTACTCCTCTAACAGTCTCTCAAAGGCGATTGACTGTCTCCTTTTCTTTTTTTGTAAATGCTGCCACCCTGCCAGTGTCTACTACTACTACTATACTACCACCACCACCACCCCAATCATGGCATGTATGAAAAAGGAAACCATCTTCACCATGCAGCCAGTGCTGTGCCACAGTTGAACATAAACATCAAGCACCGGTAAGAGAGAAGTTTGGGGGAGGCAGAATTAATAATGGACATGTTGTCAATGATTTCATTTTCACACACCACTCCAAAGAACGCATAGACTAGAGGACAGACTGAAAGTACTAGAAGGACCAGTCAATGAGTGAGGTGTGTCGCATCTATCTGTTTGTGTCTTATACAGTCAGCTAATTATTGAAATCAAACACAGGCTATGGGCAGCCATGCACCAGCAAGGAAACAGTGTGATGTAAAACAGTTACCCCACCTACAAAACATTAACAACATTGCATGTAACATAGAAAAATATATTTAATTTACCCTAACAAAAATAAACTAAACCCACAAAAGCTGACCCACCCCCCTCCCTAACCCCAACCACTGTCCACAGTAGAAAAAAGTCTTAACGGCCAAACGAGTAAAGAACAAGAACAGGAATTAAAAAAGGGGCAGTGACAGGGACTAACTGGTGGGGCGGGACTGGAGGAGGACACGCATCTGGCGCATCTCGTCCTCTAAATGGGCGACGCGGCGTCTAAGGCCGCGGCAGTTGCAGCCACAGTGGGGGGGGCACCGGAGATGGCACGGTGGCGGCAGGCAGCCGCCAGACGGTGGCGCCGTACCGCTGGAGGGCGGTGGCTGGGGCCCGGGGCACTGGAGGAGGCTTGAATTGCTGCTGCAGTCTCCTCCTCCTCCTCCTAGGACCACCAGCCGCCGGAATTCCTGCTGGATTGCCTCCAGCTTCCGGCGCCGTGCCTTGGCGGCCAACTCCTTCCGGTTGAGTTTCGGAGTAGCTGTGTATCAAAAAGAAAAAAACAAGACAATTGTAAAATATAGTCTTAATAAAACAGTAGGAGAAGGTAATTATTTATACATATAGTGGCATGGTAGAGTAGCACTATAAAATAAAGCACAGTAGTACATAACATTTTAAATGTCGCCCGTCCTTCTTCCTTCCACCTGTCTTACACTTTTTAGTTGAACAGTGCACCAGGTGCTGCTCTTCTCCAGAAAACTTTCAAAGCGGAGTTGAAATCAGATAGATGAGGCCATTGGTTACTCAATACTCCGGCTCCTAGTCCTATACCAATTAAAGGGAATTCTAGTCTTCTAGTGCACTCTTCAAACGTCCCCAACAACTCATACTTACTTACGACATCGGATAGCGGGCGGACTTTGTCTGCCCGCCATCCGACTGCTAAAAAGGGTGGGGGTCCCGTGGGGACAATTAATTAGGATGATGCGCCCGGCACAGTGGCGGGCGCACCCTGTTTTTTTAAATTTAAATTCTGGTTGGCTTTGCTGAAAGCAATGCTAAAATGTTGTGCTGCTTTTCCAAGCACAACATGACGGACCCCGCACGGAGCCTGTCACGTTTTGCTTTGAAAGTCGGGGGGGGTACCATAGCATTGGTAGGTACCCTCCATGGGGGCTCCCAAGCATACTCTGCAATGTGTGCATGCCTTTCCGTGGCGGACGGCAATGCCGCCACGCAAAGGCATTCCAAAATGCAGATTATATGGCTGGCGGTGTGGTGAGAGAGACACCACCGCCATATTGAACCCTTTTCCGCCTGGACATGTCTGAATATTACCTACAGGGATGGCGGGAGGTTTGCCCCTGCGGTGACGGCAGTGAATTCCAGCCGGCCCGGCGGGGGCAATACGCCCACCATCCTAATGGGGCCCTAAGTCACAACTGTACAGTATACATATACATACTACACCCTTGCAGTGAGTGTGCTGTCAAGTTCAACAATAGTTAAGGATTATGAATCTAACTTACCACCGCCTGCCACTGGTGCTGCACTCCCCCTACCGCTCCGTTGCTATCTGCCCTCCGCGTCGCCTTCGCTGGCCCCGTCAATGGTGGTCGGTAGTGCGCCTAGAAAACATTACACATTTATTAGGCGTCATATACACCTCCTCCCTATTGATCAGTAGCAAGGTTGAAAAATGAGTTAATACTAACATACATCACTAGTACAAATCAGGTAGTAGTAGAGTAGACACTAATAGTTATATGATCATTGTAGCCTTTGCTTGATTAGCCCTAGCCATGCACATGTGACGTTACCTTTACCTTGCAGCTTCTTAAGACACCTTTGAGCCCACATGACCTGCCTCACACTGCTACTGTCTAGTCTACGCGCTGCGTACAAGCGGTCAACAAACATTAACAAGCCACTTTTTTAGGAAGAACTGGTGTACTACTGTTACTGTTAGTCCATATTGCTTATCCATAGATGCTACACTTTTTGGCACGGCTGAGAAATGCTTGCAAGTTGCAATATACTAACGCACACCATTTCTTTTTTCGCATTACAGAACTAAGATTCCCTTCTACGAACCAGAGCTTCTGAACGATGCACCAACTACCAGTACTAGATTCTTCTGAGGTGAGGGGTCCCTTCACTCACATCTTCATTTATAAATTTATATAAACTAAATTGCTATGGGATGGTGGTGCTGCCTTCCACCACTGTTCAGTTATCATGATTAAATTCCCAACTGTATAAGTGTAACAATGTATATTGTTTTAATGTTATTGATTTGCCGGTTGGTGCTGCTAAGAAAACAGTGTACAGACCTTCTCAAATTGAAATAAACATTTTAAACTTACATAGACTTGGTGGTATTTGGTGTGGACTAACTTACACGAGTGAGCAAATTAAAGTAAGGGTGTGCATGTGAATTGCTTCCACGACAGAGGTTGGGTGTGTTATGTTCTGGGTTGTGTACTTGTTGGGTAACATGGGGGCAGGATTCCGAGACCTAATAGGTATGACAAGACAGTACTATAGTCAAGCAGTGGAATTGTGGTGGGTGCAGAATTTCTGATTGAGGTGTGCAAGGAAGGTCCAACCTACCATCACCAACATCCTATTTTCTGGTGCAAATGTATGTGCAAGATCCCTACAACAGTGGTATGTCCTATAGGGTATCATATCAAAATATTAAGAAATCTGGTAGGGCTGTTGTTGCTGTGAATTTTCAAAGCCTCAACATCAATAAGAGTAAAAGTAGTACAAGACAACGACCCAACGGATTGTACGAGCTACTGGTGAATATGAGTTTTATATTACAACCTTTCAAGAGTGGCACTGGCCAACTGGGCAAGACTAGCTACTACAGTACAGACAGACTGATAGTATGTAGTAGTAGTAGTAGTACTCAGAGTAATCATAGCGGAGGCAGGGATAAGATTTTTGAAACCGTACAGATCGAAGGATAATTGGTGGTAAAAAAATAGCATTTGGAAACACATTATAGTTCGGGAAAAATGGGGCAGTAAAAGTTATGGAATAAGAAATATTATTAAAAACAAGAAGACTTACTGGGGCCAGCAGAGGAGCCCTCAGTGGTGTCCTCCTGGTGGTGTTCCTGTCCCGCCGACTGCCCAGTCCCTGTCGGTCTGCCCCTGGGTGCTGATGAACAGGAAAGATATAAGAAAGAGACAAACATTGATGGATGGTGTCAAACAAATACAATATTTTTCAACAACGGTCAAAAAACACTTATGTAAACAACAATTGCAATAACTACATTGACCGATCTCATCTGGTCAACATGTAATATCGGGGGATTCGCAGTTCGACTACTTAAGTTACTATTTATCAACAGTAATCAAGTCTTCCATTCTGATTCCAGAAAACTAAGTTACAACTAAGCCTAAGTAGTAGTACAACGTACCACCCAACCTAGCCCACCTATTCCAGGCATGCCAATTGTACATTAATTATGAATTTCCACTGTATTCCTCAACAATGCGTATGGTCCAATCATGGAGGACACATGAACATGACTACATTTTTTGTATACACCAAATTTTGGTTTGATTGATGCTGATCTGCTACTGCTAAGTAACTGCTAAGCCTACCTCCACTCATTGAACAAACTAGAAAAGGTTCTAAAGACTGCCGTACTAGCAGCACGTCACGTAACTGAGTGAGGGGGGCATCACGCATACCACTAACCAATTAGAAGCTCATACAAAGTACCTAATCCGAAGTATCAATCCGCCCCTATCTATTAGTGACAGGACAAAGTAAGGAGTGGACGTGAGTCACTGTAGCATTACGTAACTTAATTTCTCTAAAATAAACTCGTAAAGAATCACGCTAAGCAAGCGCAAACGCAAAGCTGCAAACAAGTAAGATTAGTAGTAGCACAGAAGAGCACCTGTGTCATAATCACAGAAGACTTTTAAACGTTATTAACCTGGAATGTATTGTAAGCAGCAACATTCTAGCTGGTTGGAAGGAAAAAAAGATATTCGCAATATATAACATAGAGCAGAAGAACAGACACAAAGTTGTAATAATTAAATAGGTACTCACCAAGCCCCAGGACCTCCACTCCTAGCAGGTCCAGCAGGTCCTGCTCACGGTCCAGGATGTCGGACCACCGGTGCGTCAGCTGTGCCTGGGTGCGCCGGACCCCAGAGATGCGCGACACTGCCCGGCGCACCTTCCCCCACCGCTGCCGACGCTCCCAGAGGCCGTACCCGGACCCAGGCCTGCCACCTGCTGCCAGGGTTGAGGGGAGGTGGCGCTGCACAAAGAAAATTAGTGCAGCCAACTCCACCTCCCGAAATAAGGCCCGTGCCTGCACCCCTTGTGGGCGCCGCCTTCCGCAAGGAAGGCGGTCGTGGCTCTGGCTGCGCCGGCGAACAGCCCTACCCTTGGACATGGTTCTGGGGACGGGGCGGGAAAGAAAAGGTAAAATAAATAAAGGAGTAAAGGAAATAAATAGCAGGCAATAGAAAGAGAAAAAGTAGCTAAAAAACAAAAAAAAAGTAGACAAAAACCAAAAATATAGAAGCAGGAAAATAGTTAGAGAAATAATAAGTATTAAAGATCCAAAAAAAGTGGCGATAAACAAAGGATTGAAAAGATTTAGGGAGGATTGAAAATCAGGCCCCAGAACCATGCAATAGAGTGAAAAACAAGATGGCCGCGCCCATTGCGACCACGTGCGCAAGTTCGCGCGATATTTTCTCCCCGAGCAAGCAAAAAGCAACACGATCAAGTAAAAGCGGTCGCGAACAGGAAATATCGACTGCGAACAGGCGCGAACATGCATTGCGCGACCCGGAACAGGAAGTAAGCATCGCGAGAGGGCGGGACAAGTGAAAACAAAATGGCCGCGCCCGTGAGCAACCGCATGGGTAAGTTGGCGACCCGCGATCACGCAAAAAATACCGCAAACAGGCGGCAAAAAAACTTCCACGTCTTCGCGATATTTCCGGCGTGTTTGCGGAGATTTTCTGCATTTTCGCGATAATTTGCGAAAGTTAATTTCGCAAATTCCGCCCACCCCTAGTTAATGGCGCTTCCTTTTTCTGTTCCTTCTTCTCACCGGCAACTTTCTTGGTACAGGACCTGGTACCTTTCTTTGGGGCCATCTTCTTCAGATGTCAGGCAGGATGCAGATGCACAACAAGTTCTGGTCACACGTGGACGTGATGCGCAGCAGGACTTCTGTCTGGCTGGCAGTACAACGGGTAGCCGGGTGATGCTGATGACACCTCCTAATCTGTCTTTTGTGCACCTAAAAGCAAATAAGACAGGAGAAGAACATCAGTGAAATGTTGCATTTGTTGTTGTGGTTCAGTTACTTAGTACTGTACTAGTGCAAACAAAAGATAGTCTAGCCATTTATGATTTTTTTTTTTAACTAGAGCTATGTTATACTACTAGTACTGTGTACAGCCACACACTACACTCTCAGGAAGGATAGAGAAGTTAATAATAAACAACAAAATAAAAATGTAATGGAATTGGGGTGGACCATTGCATTATTTGAGCATCTCAGCATCCATGGAGCTGCTGCTGGCAAAGGGGGTGGAAGGATGGAAGCAGTAAGCCAAAGAGCCAATAGGAAAACAATGCAGGCCTATGGCAAAAGCAGGACACTAATAACTCACAGTCCAAACACCAAAAAAGGCCTCCACCCACATGGACACACACAAATCACAAACAAGCCGGGGGCCTGGGAAACACCAGGAGCTGACAAAAGGCCTATAAAAGCCAGGTAAAGGATGCCTGCTAAAGCACACTGCTCTGCCTTTTTAATGCAACAAAATGTAAATACGAACATTCACAGGCCCCAAAAAGCTCTGCAGGGTGCATGCATTGCACACCAACACACCAGTGACCAGACACATACAAAAAAGCATGTCTTTAAGACAACCAACATCAGAAAGGCCACCCCCAAAAAGCACACTTCCCCAACTCAATCCAATGCCATCCATGCCCTAAATGAAGTCTAAATTCAACAGACCACACAGAAAACAGTAGATTAATAAAGCTGTGGCTACCTGCTCTGGTCCTAGTGGATGAAAGCAGGCCTGTTGGCGGACAAGGCCAGGCAAGCTTGCAGGCCTAGGCTTCAAAATGGCCACCAGCCACATGGCCAGGCCCAACAGCATCAGAAAGGCCACCCCCAAAAAGCACACTTCCCCAACTCAATCCAATGCCATCCATGCCCTAAATGAAGTCTAAATTCAACAGACCACACAGAAAACAGTAGATTAATAAAGCTGTGGCTACCTGCTCTGGTCCTAGTGGATGAAAGCAGGCCTGTTGGCGGACAAGGCCAGGCAAGCTTGCAGGCCTAGGCTTCAAAATGGCCACCAGCCACATGGCCAGGCCCAACAACATCAGAAAGGCCACCCCCAAAAAGCACACTTCCCCAACTCAATCCAATGCCATCCATGCCCTAAATGAAGTCTAAATTCAACAGAGTACACAGAAAAGAGTAGATTAATAAAGCTGTGGCTACCTGCTCTGATCCTAGTGGATGAAAGCAGGCATGTTGGCGGACAAGGCCAGGCAAGCTTGCAGGCCTAGGCTTCAAAATTGCCACCAGCCACATGGCCAGGCCCAACAACATCGGAAAGGCCACCCCCAAAAAGCACACTTCCCCAACTCAATCCAATGCCATCCATGCCCTAAATGAAGTCTAAATTCAACAGACCACACAGAAAACAGTAGATTAATAAAGCTGTGGCTACCTGCTCTGGTCCTAGTGGATGGAAGCAGGCCTGTTGGCGGACAAGGCCAGGCAAGCTTGCAGGCCTAGGCTTCAAAATGGCCACCAGCCACATGGCCAGGCCCAACAACATCGGAAAGGCCACCCCCAAAAAGCACACTTCCCCAACTCAATCCAATGCCATCCATGCCCTAAATGAAGTCTAAATTCAACAGACCACACAGAAAACAGTAGATTAATAAAGCTGTGGCTAACTGCTCTGGTCCTAGTGGATGAAAGCAGGCCTGTTGGCGGACAAGGCCAGGCAAGCTTGCAGGCCTAGGCTTCAAAATGGCCAACAGCCACATGGCCAGGCCCAACAACATCAGAAAGGCCACCCCCAAAATGCACACTTCCCCAACTCAATCCTATGCCATCCATACCCTAAATGTGCTTGAAATTGACATACATTCAAAAAACTACAAAAGGAACAGTTGCTTCATCATGCACACACCCATGAGGCCATGCCCATGGCTAGCTCGGGCCTACTACTACTACCCACAAAATTAAAAAAAAAAAAAGGAATGATGATAATAATTATCAAAAATAAATTGTAGTTACAACAACTGCAATGCCCACAATCAAACAGTCACAACAACCACTTACTTGTAAAATATCCTATTCCAAAAATCCTCAAATTGCAATGATGCAGCAGACAAAAAGAGTGATCTTTCCAGCTCCAAATCCAAAGGCAGAATGAGCAGGAGATGGACAAAGCACTGGGAGGAGCCTGCTGGACAGGAACAAGAAGTTGGAGATTCTGTGTCACTTCATCCCTCTCTCCACCTTTTAAAAAAAGGACTCCTTGTACAAAAAAGGACAGCCAAATGTCAATGTAAGGAGTTGTTTTCATCCAAAATCAGCATTTGCAGAAGGTTTTATGCTGCTAGAGCTGATATTCCTCTCCAAATTGAAAATTTTACATGTTCGAAATCGCGAGCTTCACATTACTTTCGCCGGCGTGTCGAAAATGACATGATCGCATTCTCTTTGTCCCTGTCGCGTTGGATATGACGTGTTCGGGGTCTCTTTGTCCTGTTTGCGTTCGATTAGACGTGCCCGCATCCTCACCTTCTGGCTCGCGATGTAGAATGACTTCGAGATCTCAATCTTCTCATACTCGCGCGGTGCATGATCGCGAGAAGAAAGACGTGATCGCGCGATAAATGACGTGATCGCGCGACAAATGACGTTAATGTCGCGAGACAGCGCAAAATGGCTACCAACAATCCAACATCTCGTGGAGAACGCGACCGGGTCTGGAAAACTTGTCGTCGAACGCGGAGATTCAGGTAAGGCGATCGCGCGCACGCAAGAATGTATTTTTTTACAGCGCGAGCAAGAAACAAATTATCGCTAAGCTGCGGAATGCGGAAATTTTGACATTTTTGCACTTTCCGTGGAATGCTAAAATGCAAAAATATCGCAATTTCCGCGAACGGAACGGAATTTTGGCCCAGGCCTAATACTCAGACCACGCACCGGTCTGCCTTGAACTATTGCCCCCTAGCTTCGTTGCCATCCCCTGTTGTTGGCGACTGGTACCAGAAGCTCTCTTAGAAGCAGTGTTCCAGGCAGAACTTGGGGAGGAAATTGTGGACTTCTTTCATAGAAATAAGGATTCGGTGGAAAGTATGGGTCTTCTGTGGGAGGCATTCAAAGTTACTGTCAGGGGTACTTGTATATCAAAAAGTTTTGGAGTGCTTCATGACATTCGGGGGAATCTGAGTCACCTAGAACTCGAAATCAAGCGCCTAGAAAATGATATGTGGGCCTCTGCTTCGGGTGCCCAACGTGCAACATTCTGCAAGAAACTCACCGATTATATTGACACTGCCAACCTGGAGGCTAAATTCCGGGCCAAATACTTTATCGCCCGCCGTTACGAAGAGGGGGACAGGCTGGGCCGGGCATTAGCATGTGCAATGAAGAATCCACGTTTTTCAAACTATGTCCTGGATGTCGTGGACTATGATGGGGTGCGACACAGGGACAGTCTCGATATTCTTCAAATATTCACTGCATATTATTCGGAATTATACAGTACGCACCGTACGGTTCCTCCTGATTTCTCCCCCTACGTACATGACATTGCTCTAGGCTGGCTTGGAGACTCGCAGCGCAAATTTCTAATGGCGCCATTCGAAGACGACAAGCTACGCGAAGCTATAATGCAGATGGCTTCGGGGAAGACACCAGGCTCCGATGGGCATCCCGTTAACTTTTACTAAATTTACATTGACCATCTGCTCCCTGTGCTCAAGGAGGGTTTTTTAGAAGCCCATGAGTCCATGATCTTGCCCGCGTCCATGAGAGAAGCGCTCATCACGTCCTTATTAAAACCTGGCAAGCCGGCAGATCGTTGTGAATCCTACAGGCCGCTTTCTCTAATTAACACAGATACAAAGATCCTAGCTAAATTAGTGGCGAATCGACTCAGCCTACTTATGGATAAGCTGGTTCTGCCGGACCAGGCCGGGTTCATCCTGGGTAGAGCTATGTCCCATGATCTTAGGACCTTATTCTCCCTTTTGCGGGCGGTGGACCCAAATTTGCAAATGGTAGTGGTCTTTCTTTTTTGTTTTAAAACTCTTTTTATTAACATTTTCATTTCCAACCATTTCTGCAATACCATATCGTTCTTCACAAAATACATTACATCTTTCTCGTTTCAGCCTTTGACGTGCATTACGTGCCCCTTTCGGTTTCCTCATTACCTTTGCACCCGTCTCTGTAACCACAGCAAAACACCTCCCTTCAGAGCTCCTTATACACACCCCAGCTAGTCAGAAGGTAGTGGTCTTTCTTGATGCCTCAAAGGCGTTCGATTCCATGGAGTGGGACTACCTCTTCACTGTCTTGCAATGTACGGGCCTCCCCATCAGTTTCATAGCATGGATTAGGCTTTTGTACACTTTTTCCCTTGGCGAAAGTCTTAATTAATGGCCATACCTCATCTCCTTTTCCTTATTCCCGTGGCACGAGGCAAGGGTGTCCTCTCCCCCCTTTTATTAGGTCTCGCCTGAGCCAGCGCATGCGCTACAAGACATTTAGTAAATGGGGTTTTCAAAGTGCTACCCCATGCTTTTGCTGGCCTAGCACTTGAGTTCATGCGAGCGTGCACACGCGCAACCGCCAGCTTTCACCGTCAGAGGCACCATCTGGAGCACGATTACTTTCACTATTGCTGCACGCACCACTCGCATGCTTACAGCGCGCGCTTGTTTAGCTATTGGATTTCCTAAAGGGTTTCACTTTTATTTTGGCATCCGTGCCAGTGGTGCGATCGGGGTGGGTATTCCTCTGTAAAGTCCACTGCTTGTTTACTTATATTAACCTGATTTTCATAAAGAGAATGATAGCACACGTTTGCTGTCTCTGCGCGCTGTAGAAGTCAGTAGTTACTAATTTAATGACAGTAACGGCCTTGGAAAGATTTTACCAGGATTCGAACGTGGCAGGTTTAACTCTTTAGCCACCTGCACCTTACACAGTTTGGCAAGAACCGAAACTCTTCCGTTCCCATTGAAAACACCATGACACCCCTCTTTAATCTATTAATCATGGAATCTGACTGCATGAAGAGAACTGTCACAGGCTGCTAGGCACAGTTGCATGGCAGGCGTTGCAGCATGCAGGATCGGAGGAGATGCAGGGCCTCGATGACGCCCACATCCCTCGAAATAGGCTGTTTAATTTGGCTCCTCCTCTAGCTGTTGCCCTTATTTCTGCTGCCCTTCCGCTGACAGGTTTGCAAAGCCGCGGGGCGGCGGCAACTTACATAAATGATTGGGACTGTCCCACCTCTCCCATTGCCCGGCAGCGCCTCCAGAGGAGCTGCTCCTACAGTTCAATCAATCAATCAATCAAGACATTTATAGAGCGCACTACCTACCCGTAGGGTCTCGAGGCGCTTGGGGGGGGGGGGTGTGCCGCTACTGCTCGAACAGCCAGGTCTTGAGCTTCTTCCTGAAGGAGAGGTGGTCTTGGGTCAGGCGCAGGTCGGCCGGGAGGGAGTTCCAGGTCTTGACGGCCAGGTAGGAGAAGGACCTTCCTCCTGTAGTGGCTCTGCGGATGCGTGGGATGCCGGCGAGGGCGTGGCTGGCGGATCGGAGGTGGCGTTTGGGGGCGTAGAAGTTGATTCGGTTGTTGAGGTAGCTCGGGCCTTGGTCGTGGAGAGCTTTGTGTGCGTGGGTAAGGAGGCGGAAGGTGATTCTCTTGTTGACCGGGAGCCAGTGCAGGTCTCTTAGGTGTCCGGAGATGTGGCTGTGTCGTGGGATGTCGAGGATGAGTCTGGCTGAGGCGTTCTGGATGCGCTGGAGTCTCTTCTGGATCTTGGCGGTGGTTCCGGCGTAGAGTGCGTTGCCATAGTCCAGTCGGCTGGTGACGAGGGCCTGGGTGACGGTCTTCCTGGTCTCTGTGGGGATCCACCAGAAGATCTTCCGAAGCATGCCCAGGATGTTGAAGCACGACGAGGAGACGGCGTTGACTTGCCTGGTCATGGAGAGGGAGGAGTCCAAGATGAAACCCAGGTTGCGTGCGTGGTCCGTCGGTTTGGGTGCGGTGCCCAGGGCGGGGGGCCACCAGGAGTCGTCCCAGGCGGAGGGCGAGGAGCCCAGGATGAGGACCTCCGTCTTATCTGTGTTCAGCTTCAGGCGGCTCGTCGTCATCCACTCGGCTACCTCTCTCATCCCTTCGTGCAGGTTGGCTCTGGCGGCGGCGGGGTCGTTGGTCAGGGAGAGGATCAGCTGGGTGTCGTCGGCGTAGGAGATTATGTTGAGGTTGTGTTGGCGTGCGATGGCCGCGAGGGGGCTCATGTAGACGTTGAAGAGAGTCGGGCTCAGTGAGGATCCTTGAGGGACGCCGCAGATGACTTTGGTGGCCTCTGACTTGTACGGTGGTAGGCGGACTCTTTGTGTTCTTCCGTCGAGAAAGGAGACGATCCATTCCAGCGCCTTCTCCTGGATTCCGACGTTGCTGAGGCGCTGCACTAGGGTGCGGTGGCAGACCGTGTCGAAAGCCGCGGAGAGGTCTAGGAGGATGAGGGCCGCTGTTTCCCCGTTGTCCATCAGGGTTCGGATGTCGTCAGTGGCGGCGATGAGGGCGGTCTCGGTGCTGTGGTTGGCACGGAATCCGGACTGCGATGGGTCGAGGGATCCATTCATCTCGAGGAAGGTGGCCAGCTGTTTGTTGACGGTCTTCTCGATGACTTTGGCTGGAAACGGGAGTAGAGAGATGGGGCGGTAATTCTTGAGTTCGGTGGGGTCTGCTGTAGGTTTCTTCAGTAGAGCGCTGAGTTCGGCGTGCTTCCAGCTCTCGGGGAAGGTGGCGGTGTCGAATGAGGTGTTGATGATGTCCCGCAGGTGGGGTGCGATGACCGCGTCGGCTTTGTTGAAGATGTGGTGAGGGCAGGGGTCGGTCGGAGATCCGGAGTGGATGGAGTTCATCGTGTGGACGGTTTCTTCGGTGTTGACCGGGGTCCAGGCGCGGAGGGTGGTGGTGGGTGGCGATGCTGCGGTCGTGGCGTGCGTCGGTTGAGTCCTGAAGCTGTAGTGTATGTCCGCGATCTTGTTGTGGAAGTAGGAGGCGAGGGAGTTGCAGAGGTCTTGCGATGGGGTGATGTCGTTGTTTCCGGCGTTGGGGTTGGAGAGCTCTTTCACGATGTTGAAGAGTTCCTTGCAGTTGTGTGCGTTGTTGTCCAGTCGGTTTTTGAAAGCCGTTTTCTTGGCGATGCGGATCAGTTGGTGGTGTTTCCGGGTGGCGAGCTTGAGGGTGGTCCTGTTGTCCGGCGTGGGTTCCCTTCTCCAGGCTTTCTCGAGGGCTCGGCAGTTCTTCTTGGAGCTCTTGAGTTCGTCGGTGAACCATGGGGCTCTCTTGCTGCCGGGTCTGCTGGGCGGGGTCCTCAGTGGGGCGAGTTCGTCCACGCAGTTGCTGATCCACTTCGTGAGGTTGTCGGCGGCCTGGCTGGGGTTCGCTGAGCTGGCCGGAGGGTGCTGGCTCAGGGAGGCGGCGAGCTGGTCGGCTGTGATCTTGTTCCAGCTTCTTCGGGCAACCTGTTGCTGGTGGTGGTGGGTCGTCGTTCTTCTGAAGGTGAAGTGGATGCATCTGTGATCTGTCCAGTGGAGTTCTGTGGCGTGGCTGAAGGCGATGTCTTTGCTGGATGAGAAGATGGCGTCGAGTGTGTGTCCGGCGAGGTGGGTGGGGGTGGACACCAGCTGCTTGAGTCCAAGGTTGGCGAGGTTGTCGAGCAGGGTGCTGGTGTTGCAGTCGTTGTTGTTCTCCAGGTGGAAGTTGAAGTCCCCCAGGAGGATGTAGTCAGCGGAGGGGAGGGCGTGCGGGCTGACGAAGTCGGCGATGTCCTCGCTGAATTGAGTGCGTGGTCCCGGAGGTCGGTAGATCAGGGTGCCTCTGAGGGTGGTCTTCGGGTCGGTGTGGATCTGGAAGTGCAGGTGTTCGGCGGAGGGTGGGGTGTTGTCGGTGCTGGTCGTGATGCGGATGGTGTTCTTGTGGATGATGGCGATGCCTCCTCCCACCTGGTTGGCGTTGCGGTCCTTCCGGGTGATCTTGTATCCTTCTGGGATGGCGATGGCGATGTCGGGCACTGAGGAGGCGTTCATCCAGGTCTCCGTGATGAAGGCAACGTCAGGGGCTGTGGTGTCGAAGAGGTTCCAGAGTTCGATGGCGTGTCTGTGGACGGAGCGGGTGTTGAGCAGGATGCACTTGAGGTGGTTGCTGCTGGTGTTCGGCTTGGCAGGTGCTGGTGCCGGGCAGGTCCGGATGCAGGTGAACTTGCAGGCGTGGCAGCTGAAGGGTCCGTGGGAGTGCTTCGGAGTGGCTCGGTAGCATCCCTGGGTCCCGCCGGTGTTGAGTGCGATGAGTGTTGCGGCGTCGTAGGACTGTCGGGTCGTCTTCCGTCGGTGGGGTCCAGGGGTCCTGGCACTGGGCGCGGTCCAGGCGCGGACGGGCGTAGACGGGCTTGCCTTTGGCGCGCCTTCAGCGCACCCGCTGCGCGTGACCGCTGCGCGTTCGCACGGTCGCCATATAAGGCGAAGTGCGCGGGTGGGCGGAGCAGCTGGGAGGCGGGAGCGGGGAGGGTACAGAAGAGAAAAAGGGGCGGGGTAATCGGCGGTGGCGGGAAGCGGGGAGGGAGAGCGGAGGGCGGCGAGGTAGGCGGGCAAACAGGAAGGAAAACGCTAACACGGGCACAAAATAACAATGAAACAGGCACAAATGGAAGAAAAACAAGACCAAAACTAACAAAAGTTCAGGCAGCCGGCAGGCTTGTTTATGTATGGAATGAGCATTGACTTGAGGGAACAGGGATCCGACCGACCCTTTTTACCGGCCACGTGGTTGCGAAGGACGTAGTTGACAGAGAAGATGACAAGTTTTTTTTATTTGTGGTGTTGGCGAGCAACATTTTTACAGCACTTCTCTCTAGTTCTCGCACTGTTTGCTATATTAGTCATGGACACCTAACTGCCAGTCTTTCCAGGCGCGGACCGTCACGCCCCAATTTGTAAGCCGTAATATTGCTGATTGACGGAGTATCAAAAATCAACAGGAGAGGAAGGGATCAACACGGCTAGTCCCCTCAGTAGGTAATCCAGAATCAACAAAGCCAGTGTACAGTAATTCAAAACAAGGGGCACTCTAGTTAATGCAATACATTAATCAAAAGAGCACAGAGCCACAGATTCCCTGTGAACCGTTATGTTCATGGAAAACAAGTTTGGCCACTATGGAACAATACCCAGTGGGTATAAAAAAACCCTCACTCGCCAACCTGGTTGGTGACATGCTTCATCATTGGGCTTCCACTGGGACGACCGAATGTCATCCCAGTGTGCTGCGACGCCAGGTTACTGCGGAGCGGGGTTTGTTGTGTGGGGAAAGTGAATTTAAAATGTCCAATCAAGTCAAAAAGAAACTTTAATAATGTTGCTTAATTGGAAAGGAGTAAAAAGGAGTGAGGGTCAAAAAAATAAAAGACCTGGTTCACTCCGTGGCGGTCAACATGTTTCTGCCTCTAGGAGTGTTAATCGGGCATTCTTCAGGACCAGAGGGGGAAGTGCGTAGCCCCGGTGGTGTGAACTCACTAAGGTCCACCCTACCGTGGGCTGTTTGTGTGAAAATCAAAAAAACACTAAATAGTGTAAACTCCGCCAGATAAAGTGATTAATTATGGGGAGAGGAACGAGTTTACTCTGATGATACAGAGAGACAAACAAACACAAAGACAAAACATAAAGAGAGATATCAATATTTGTCGCAAAAATCGTGCTCTACAGATCAGGAGTTAGGAACTGATGTGCTCGATGGACAAATGAGTGCCTCTAGATCTACCTCAGGTGCCAAAAATGTGAGAAGCTGTGCACCTAGGTGTAGTCAAATATCGGTGTGAAGATAACAGGACGTTATCCTATCAAAGGTGACTAGTAGTCAAATCTCGGAACGCACGTGAAATGTAACAGTGACACTCAAATGCGGAGAAATTGGGCTAGGGACTGATAAAACTGCCCGCGATGCTCAGTATGCATGAGTAAAGGAACGGATCTTACAAAGAGGCCAGTCCGTTAGATGCCTCATGGATCCCGGGAGGGGGGTGGGAGCAAATTGGCACACCCTGCATCAGGAGAAAGTGAGAAGAAAACGGAGTTCGTGTGAATATCACGAACGGAGGAGAAAGCGAAGGCTCGCTTACCTTGTTGGGCGAGGAGCGGATAATGTTACTTACGCCCTTGCTGCTCTTCACCCGTGTTATGCCTACACAGCCTCTTGCTGCCGGGTCCGGATAGTAGTGATCCGGGGCCGGAGGTGTGCATATAAAGAACACTCGGCGTGTCCCAAGTCAGGCTCTCCAAGAAAGCTTCTACCTGATTGGGTAGAAGGCTCTGACTCCAATACTGATTGGCCTAGAGAGAGCCAATCGGTGCGAAGGTAATGAAAAGACGAGGTCGTTCGTTGCGCTAGGCAACGCTTAGCAACGAAGGTAGAAAAAAAGGAGGTTTGCACAAAACTTTAATGGCATGAAACCCTGGGAGCATAAACAAACCAACACAGAGCGCACGAGTAGTGTGCATCAGGGCATAGAGACATGGAGAGTAGCAAGTGAACGGTACTGCTAGAAGGGACTGTAATGCAGACACGTGCACTGGGTCAGGGAGACCTGGCTAGACTGCAATTAGGGCATGAATAGATCAAAGTCATCATAGCTGTAAAAGAGACAAATCGGACAAACTGCCTTGGTGTCAGGAGTTCCTAATGTCCAGAAGAATTATCGTTACAGCAGGAAAGATGAAATAAACCAAACGACTCATTAGAGTCAAAAAACAGTGGTACTTTTGAAGGTGGTGATCATCATATAGGCTGAGAGTGTTCAAAGGATGTTGACCCAAGGGACATTGTCATTCAGCCCATGGAGGTTAGTCCCCAGACGGTAGACCCACCTCTGTTCCCTTTCAAAAAGTACTTTAGGGATGTTTCTACCACTTGAGATCTCTTCTATCACTGTCCACCTTAAGTCGTTGGTTGTGTGGTTGACAGATAGAAAGTGTTCACTCATTTTGGTAGTTGTGCGTTTGCACCTGACGTTACTCCGGTGTTCGCATATTCGGAGTCTGACCTTCCTCGTCGTCATCCCCACGTATCGTAAACCACAGGGGCATGTAATGAGGTACACCACATTTGGAGTGTTACAATTCGTGTGGCCTCTTTGGGTCCAGGTCTTGTTAGGTTCAAGGTTGAGGGTTTTGGTATGTGAGGTCAGATGGCATACACTGCAGTCAGAACAAGGAAAATGCCCAGTGATCTTGGGGAGGCCCCAAGCTTCCGTTATAGATCTTTGTGGGGTCTCTCGTGGCATCAGTGGTCGTGTGTGTACCAGATTGTTGCGGAGGCTTTGTGCGCGTTTGAATGAAAAGAGCGGTTTTTCCCAGTTGCGGTTGGCGCTGTTGATTATACCCCAATGTTTATTAATAGTCTTTTTAAGTTGGTTAGAAAGGGTACAGTAGGTGGTGACACAGGTAAGTGGGATAGACGCAGTATCCTTTGGGTAGTCAGTTAATAGTACATCCCTTGGTTGATTTCTCGCACGTTTGTAACTTCTAGAAAGGAGGGGGGACGGATACCCTCTCATTCTCAGTTTAGTTGTTAAGTCCTGAGATTGGATCTTGAAATCGCTCAAGGTGGTGCAATTTCGTCGTAGGCGGAGGTATTGTCCGTAGGGTAAATTTTCCCTCAGGGTGCGTGGGTGAAAACTGGTAAACTCGAGGAGATTGTTCCTCGAGGTTGGCTTGTAATAGGTCCTAGTTTGAAAGGACCCTCGTACCTTAGTTATCACCACATCAAGAAATACAACCTCAGATTCGTCGTATGTATGTGTGAAATTCAAGTGCGGGTTCAAAGTATTGATCCATATGAGGAAAGACTGGAGGGTGTTGTTACTACCTTGCCAGATCAGAAGCACATCATCTATATATCGCTTCCATAAGGCTATGGAAGAGCGGTAGGGGTTTGATGTCGGGAGGATGAACTTCTGTTCAAAAGCATAGACGTACAGTCCAGCTACACTGGGAGCAAAGGTACTCCCCATGGAAGTACCTGTGGTTTGGAGATACAATTGTCCCTGGAACTCAAAGAAATTTCTCTTCAAGGCCAAGGAAGCACAATGTATCACGAACTCTTTCGTGGTCCTGTATTCCCAGGGAGTGGAGTCAAGTGATTCTTCCAGGACCCTGATGGTTTCGTCCTGGGGAATGCTCGTATACAGGCTTTCTATATCCAGTGTTGCCAGTATAGTGTGTTCTGAGCACGTGGTGTTACTGAGTAGTTTCAGAAGGTCCTTAGTATCCTTAAGGTAGGTGGTAGATTCTTGGACCAAGGGTTTCAGGAAGTGGTCACAGAACCGAGAAAGGGGTTCCAAGAGAGAGTCAATCCCCGAGACAATGGGGCGTCCAGGTGGGGGGACTCTCTCTTTATGGATCTTGGAAAGTGTGTAGAAATAAGGGATCTTCCCCGGGCCTTCAGTGAGGAAACGAGCTTCAGCTCTGGTGATGACACCCTGTGTCTGTGCCTCTTCGACCACACTTAGGATCTCACCTTTGAGCTCCTCAGATGGATCATTGAGGAGTGGTGTGTAGTTGTGGCGGTCGTTCAATAAGCGGAGACACTCCTGGTCGTAGTCGGTAGTGTTCAGTAGTACGACAGCACCCCCCTTATCTGCGGGTTTTATGGTTATGGTGGGGTCCGCACGGAGAGAGGTGATGGCTCTGTACTCATCTGCCCTCAGATTCTTAAAAGTAGTGGGGATGACTGTGTGCTCAATTTCGGCAAAAACTGCTCGTTCAAAGGTCGTAATTTCCACAGGAATGGTATGTGGAGGAGGATTAAAGGTCGATGGAGGTCGGAGGGGGGTGTCCCCTACGTCCAAGTCAGCTCCCTCGTTAGCTCGACTTTCAAAGAAAGCTTTTAATTTCAACTTCCTGAAAAATGCTGCCAGTTCGCAGTGAAGGCGGAATTTATCGGGGCGGGCTGATGGAACAAAGCCCAATCCCTTTTCCAAAACCGATCTCTCATGGTCTGTTAGTGTCTTATTCGACAGATTGACGATCAGGCTGTTGAAGTGCTCGGTCCCGAGGTCAACAGTTCCTGAGCTTGTTTGCTCCGGGTGTGATTGCCCACTGGGTCGTCTTGTGCCCAGTGTACTCTTTGGTTGTTCCCTCTCCGCCGGCCTTTTCCCCTTTGGCCCCTCTCTAAAAAATGGGGCTGTGGAAACGGGTTCGGAGGGTACATTGGGGAGGCATAACCAGGGTTCCATCCCATCTGTGGGCCGAATGGGTAATGGAATTGTATGGGATGTGAGCCCATAGCACCTTGTTGTGGGGGAAAGTTTGCTCAAGGCGCTTGGTTAGGGAAGGGACGTGACCTTCCTCTTTGTCTGCCCCTTCTGGATTGTCTGGAGCTGCCACTGCTTGAACCACTGCTGTTAGAGGAGTCATCATCTGTCCCGTAGGAGTTAGTTTCATTTCTACGTACGGCCACAAAGGCCGGGTCAGCATAAGGGTATACTTTATTAAATTCAAATTTCTTAAGATCTTTCTGAAATTGATTTACCTTACTCTGTGTGAGATTCTCTTTATACTCATTGATGTCTTTGTTCAGTTCATCAAGTCGTTTTTTAAAACCAGTGAGTGTGGTTTTGAATTGTGTTTCTGTTTGGGTAATTGACGGAGTAGCCTTTTATACAAGTAGCACAGTCATGGTAAAATGGAAATCTTTATTAGACACTTGACTTAATTACTCCGACGAAAACCCAAACTCAGGCTTTGTGCGTGGATCAGACCGATGCATTTTTCAATTACATACTCCTTCTTTTTAATCCAGACATAGACTGGAACATAGCCCCGAATATATACTTTTGGAGGCATGCCCCCCAGTAACAATAACAACATAATGGGTGGCAGGGAGAATTATTACGAACTTTCCCCCTTAAAGCATGCGCCCCAGTGAGCTTTTACAGCACACGCTGCGTTTCACTGTATTGTCAGATTGTGGATTTTTTTATGCTGATAGTGGACAGAATCATGTAAGAAATAATAATAACGTTCATCATTGTCAGTTTGCAAATTAGGCCTTGTGCACGGCATGGAAATATAATTCTGTGGGGAAATGCAAATCTTGCAGAGAGGTACTTGTACCATGCAGGTTCCAAAACTAGCAAGATAATACACATAGTTAATATAAATGGGAATCCTAGCAAAATAACTTAAGGGGTTAATGCACTTGCGGCAGATAGCCATTTCTAACTTGGAGGTTACCTATTGCAATCCCAGAAAACACAGCTAAAAGCAATGTGATTTTTGTTGACATCATGTACAGCATCGAGGTCAACGGTTTCAGGTGTGCGTGTCTTTGTCTGTGTGTCACCTTTATATCACAGGTTACAATTCCATTAAGATATACTAGTAGGCTAATGTGCCTTGTGTCCAGATCTGTATGTAAAGTATAGGTCACAGTTTGACATCATTGTAAGTCAGCTCAGTACATTAAAATAATTACAGTAAGGACAGACTGCCTTCACTTTTAACTTTCAGTGTAAAATTGCCCAGTGCCCCTACACACCACCCTTTGGCAGTGCAATTGGGCGCTTCTCATTTTCACCCTCCCCAACTCTAACCGAAATCAGTATGCTCCTTTACACAATATTGAAATCACCTGTCACAAAGTCATTAACAGCAATAGCACTAAAATGCTAAAGTAAGTAGGTTGTTTGCAGAAGATAAAAATTGGTTACAATACTAATGCTACTACGGGTGGTAGGGCTTTGTTGATCTGTAGTCCCTGTATTGGACTTGAAAGTATCCAACTGCAACAGAGCATACACAGTTATAAATCGCTGATAAGTACATTTTGACTCTGAACCATAGCGTTTTGGGGGCTGAGTGGCCAAGTGACATGCATGTAATTTTAAATTGTTTTAGAAAAAAAGGTCCATCGCATGGTGATGTACATGTACCCCTACCCGAGTGCTCGAGGTGCAACTATATCTGGATCCCTGGTTCTCATTTTTGTTGTCATGGGCGAACACGGATCATGTGTGTGTACGCCATAACATGGGACTGTCTCTCGGATCTCTAGCTCCATTCCCTATCCCTCACTGGGGACCTTCACTGACAAATTATTTTAACCAGGGCTCCTGTTCTACCTGCAGCACTTAACTTCAGACGTTCTACCTTTATTTTTCTTCTCTCTCCTTATCATTGTTACATATTTCTATTCCTCTCCCTTTCAATTATATCCAATTCTCATTTCTTTCTGGAGCCTAGCCCTATTGATTTCACTCTACGTCCAGGGTAACAGCTCCATTAAAGAATCAACTAGCTCCGTTTCATAATAGCCCAGATAAAATACCCTCTTTGACCTCCACGTATATAAGTGTTTTTCATTATCAAAGACATACTAGTCCTTTAACATTTTATGAGGAAGGCAAGAAAATAATCATTCCCTTCACCAACACACATTCAAAACCAACCAGATATTCTGCTATTTCCTGTGTCTTCACACATTTTTCTGATTGTTTTATCCCACTTTAACCTTATTTTCTCTGCCTCTGTGACCCTCATCTCCACAAACACCCACTTTGGTTCTGCTGTCGCCATTTTTCAATTTCTATTCAGTTCTTCATCTGGCTCATTTTCTGACCCCCACTGACTGTTCACTTGTATCCCTTTTTGTGCCTCTCTTCATTGACTTCCCTTTCACTCTTGTCTAATGTCTCATTTCTTCTTCTTAGTTGGAAGTTTGTTCATGGTTTCACCTGTCCCTGCCGTTTCTCCCTTATGTTTGTTGTTTATTACTCTCTGTTTTCTTGCACTCTCTTTTTCTCAAATTTTCTCTTTTCTCACCCTTACACTTTAAAATGCTTTTCCTCTTGGATTTTTTCAATCCTGCTCACAAGGAATATCTCCTCTCTGTCCTTCTACCTTATAACTTTCTATGATGAGGTATATTGCCTGTTTTGCAGTAATTACACTGTTTATATATAGAGCTTTGGGAAAACTGCTCTCTAAATCGCTCTGGGATGTTTTTCCGTTGAGTTTTTAAACAGGATACAAAGCTTTACACTACATACTGAGGTTCAGACAATAAGTTATGGTAGTATAACAGTAGTATTAGATCTGAGCAATTGCATCCGCGTTACTTTTAACACAATCTTGTTATACATTAGTCCAACTTTCTACTTGACCTTTTTTTGACTACAATGTCATGAGACATCAACAGGTAGTTGCAAAATAATATGCAGATGTCTGTGGGTCGTGCTGCATCTGGCAGAAGGTCAATATATAGTTTGGTTTGGTCATTACAGTAAGTACGTTTGGGTATCCACTGTTTGGTGGTGGCGGATTTGCCACTTCCCCAGTGCCACGTCATTAGATGCTTCGCTAGTAATAAGGTTAAAGCAACAGAGCTGTAAAGCTCCTGGGGTAAGTTAGGTGTGAGTTTTTTGCCTGTAATTTTAATTATATGGAAAAGATAGTGATGTAGTGGAGTTATAGTGGTTTGTTGAGCAATGTCGTCTAATGTTATAAGTCGGTGAACTAATGTTCCTATTTTTTCTGACCGTGGTCTCCTTGGTCTCCTTATTGCTTTCTGAGAATGCTGTCCATTACAGTGCTCTCCTTCTGCAATGGTGAAAGAGCAGGATGGAGGAGGAGAAAACTGACACAGACAAAAGAAATGCTTGCAGCCGCAAAACTTAGTGATTAGGCTGGGGCGGCTGTAGCACTGATTATAATTAAAATATTATCTGCGGGCGCGGGCCTCCTAAAGCGTCCACAATATTTAAGGTTGAATTGACTTGCAGCATTGTTTGTTAAAAAAGGGAAGCGCTCGAAAATTGAGCAAACAGCTTTTCAAAAGAACGAACCAAAGAAGACATAACAAGCATTGATCTTGCCTTTGGTACCTGCTGCATAACTAAATACTTATAAGGTCCCAAAGGTGAGACCTATTGGCTATGCCAATGCTTGTTTGCTTTAATTATGGAACACCTGGCAGCAAAAATTGGACAACATTATAGTCACGCGGGCCTTCGTTGCTACCTCTGCCCGATACTCATCTCCTTATATGCAGATGACGTGACCCTTTATATTAAAGACCCACAGCATAACCTAAACCCGTTGCTAAGAGAATTCGTTACATTCGGGGGCCAATCCAGTATCCACATAAACTGGTCCAAATCACAGATATTCCCGTTGAGTAGCCTGGTTGTTCCTTTTGATACAGACTTTCCACTTGTGTGGTGCTTGGTAAAGGTTAAATATTTGGGGAGTCTCGTCACGTCCGATAGAGACAAATTACTGCGTATGAACTATGGGTGTGCAATGGAGAACATCACTAGCTGTGTTGCTCATTGGATTGCCCTTCCATTGACTACAGCTGGACGCATATCCCTCATCAAAATGGTCATCCTCCCTAAGTTGTTATACCTTTGTTAAAATATTCCTTATGACCCTGGGCGCCATTTCTTTGCCACTTTACGGTCAGAATTGATTCGACTGTTGTGGGGCGGGATGCAACCGCGCATACAGTGGAATACGTTAATGCGACCTTATTCCGAAGGGGGGCTAGATGTACCTAATTTTGAACTGTATTACCTATGTGCCCAGGCTCATTATGCCCATTATTGGTTCCACCCACCCCGGTACACACCCCATGTTGCCATTGAACACTGGCTTGCAGTCCCTATCCCGCTGGATGTGTTTATTTGCTCCTCCAGAACGCCCCGGGACCATAGCCCGTCTTCTTTAGATTGCACAGTTACAGCATGGTCTCGCATTTTGGCTCATACACATGCGCCCAGTTTGTATTCCCCCCTGCTACCCCTCTCATCCCACCCAGCACTATCGCCATTAGCAGAAGGGCTCTTCCACAAAACTGCGCGTATGCGTAATATTCGCTGCTGGGGGAACTTATATAGTAATGGTAAATTTCGCACCTTACAACAGCTGTGCCCAGCTCCCCCGCCATCTATTATGGACACATTTTTATATGCTCGCCTTCACCATGGCATTCAAGCCATTAGTGATGTTTTCCCATCGGAGCCTGCAGTCTTACCCCTTACATAGTATCTTATGCGCCCCACTGCCTCCCACTTAGTGTCCATACTCTATCATGGGTTATATGGTGATGTTGAGTACCCTCCATGCCCGGCACATGCTAAATGGACACGGGAATTGGGCCAGGATCTTACCGATTCACAATGGCTGTACTGCTGTTGGCAGACAGAGCGAATCTCTGCCAATAGCAGACTTCGTGTCATACATTACAGATTTCTGCACCGCAGCCAATATACCCCAGTTGCACTGTATAGATTTGGTTTGAGGGACACACACAGTTGTGATAGATGTAGGATGGAACACAACGACTTTCTTCATCTTGCCTTGGACTGCCCCGAAATTCATACTTATTGGGACACTGTCCTTATGGCCATTGATTCTATGGTCTCTGTGCAGATTTCAAGGTCGCCACTCGTAACCCTGTTGGGGTATACGTCCTTCTGCCTTATTTTGGCTAAACAGCGTATAGCCTGTCGATGGGGTAGGGGTCGTGCTCCCAAATTTAAAGACTGACTTTCTGATATGATACTCTGGCAAGATCAACTTTGCACTTATGCTGAACTTCTTCCCCGCTCCTCTCGTCCCTGTGATATTTGGGGCCCACTTCAGACATACTTCTTGGACCACCCATTCACTGATGAGTCCACAACTTGAATGTTAACTCTGTCTCCCTCTACATTGGGCCGCCCTTGTCTGCTTTAGTCCTTTTTTTAAACACAGCTCTGTTTGACCATGAATATTTCGGTTACATTCAGCTGGAGCTTATTTGATTTTGATACATGACTCTTGATGATGCTGTACTCCGATGTGCCTTTTGAACCTGGTCCTACTTTTCCTAAAGGTATGCTCCTTACAGTTATTGAATGTTTTTGATGTATGGAAAAAAATTCTTAATAAATAATGTAATTTTTTTTTTTTTAAATGTCCGGATGTGATCACCTGTATGTCCTAAGTTGAAGGGATTACTTAGCCGCTCAAAAAGCCCCCTCCTGTTACCTTTGAGCATTCTAGTTTTCCAACTTAGGGGGCACGGGTGCACTCATGCTACCAAACCCTGGTTTATTCTTGGGTTTAGTCAGGCAATCCCTTAAAAAATGGCCTTTCTTTCCACAATACAAACATAGCCCATTCTTACGTCTTTGCTCTCATTCCTCCTGCGATAAAGGAGCCCTAACAGCTCCTATCTCCATGGGTTCTGGCGCTCCAGCCGTGCTAGACTTAGGAAACCTTGGTTTTTCGTATCTAGAAAAAAAACAATCAGGTCTTCTCCAATCGGTCCTTCGATCGTTCATCCTACTGTCTAACCTCAAGGCCAAATTAATGAGATCAGTACATGTGGCTGGTTGGGGATCTACCTGGGCTATCACATCTTTGAGCTCATCTCGTAATCCCTGGTGAAACAAAGCTGCTCTCTTATCCTCAGGCCATCCAGTCTCTGATATCAACCGCTGAAAAGTATTTAAATATACTACTAGATCTTTATTGCCTTGCCTTAGTTCCAATAACTCCCTATTGGCTGAGAAACTATGGGATCGTCTATCCAAGATATTCTCAAACTCTTTTCTAAATCCTTCCCAATCGTACAACAGAGGATCATCATTATGAACCAACGGGACAGCCCACAAAGCGGCATCTCCAGCTAGTTAAGAAATAAGGAAGGCTAAGCTTGGTTAGTAGGAAATGCCCTGGGATTACAGGTAAAGTGCAACAACACCTGTGTCATAAAAACATGTACTTTGCTCTCATCCCCTGTAAACCTTTCAGGGGCCGCCAAAGGTATAGGTGTGGGAAATTCCACCGACAACGGTGGTGTTGCTCCTGCAAAGGAACCTGAAGACCAAGTAGCACCACTACCTTTTCCTGCGCTCACATCAAACGGATTTCTCTGTAATTTGTCAACTCGGTCTTGTAAGACAGCGGTTTCTGCCCTAGAGGCAGTTAATTTCTGTTGGATCATAATCAAGGCCACCATTACATCCTCTAAGGTGGCCATCATCAACCCAACACCGCTCAGAAGAGAATAAATTCTTGGGCTGCAAATTCTGTCAAGGTTTTATTCCAAACTCCCAGGATCGATGTGTTTCTCAAATGAGTCCACCTCTCATTCGCTACACTCTCTGATGCTATAACAGCACAGAGGGTAGGAATGCTTAAGCGAGGGAAGGAAAGGATGGGGACAGCGGGAAGGGAGACCTACAACACAAGAAACACAATTAAAGGCCTGTTCCACTTCCTGTAACACATGTCTAAATACACATACCATATACTGAGCAATAACTACCTGTAAAGAAAAAAAGAACTTGCATTCTTGCGAACCAATTCTTTGATGAAGGTATCGTATCATCGGAAGGCTCTTTATATGCAAAATGAGAAAACACACCATATCATGAGTTTCAACACACTAAGGGCATACACAACTCACACACGACACTCACTCAGACTGTACCCACCACAATAAGTTAGGTACATGCATCACAGATGGGGTTGAGCATAACTCACACCAATGCCCCTGCTAGGAAGTAAGATCACAAGAGGCACATAAAGTCTTTAGTAATACTCATCATCATAAACGAAATAAACTGTACTGGCATTAACCTCTCATGCCTTGCACTCTTAGGCTGTTGAAGCACAGCAAATGTCATGAATAAAGATTCCAGTAATAATTCACTTCTTATGCTTAGCCACCATGAATCGATATTCCATAAACAGTACACGTTGGAGGTATTAACTGCCCTACCTCAACATGATTGTCAAATGCTAAGAAAATGAACAAAGGGATCCAAATCACATCATCGTGAACTAACAACATATGCCCCCAGAGCAGTGACAACGTCACCCTTACCGCCCTGCATGCTTGCGTCTAAATGTCAATGATTCACTTCAGCGTGAGTCTTCCCCTCTCCGGCGTCTTTGCCAAACAGAATTCACAGCACCGCATCGCCGCCACCGCCATGCATAAGAGACTTCTGGGTAGGTGCGTCATCAGTGCGCGTGCGCGCCTACCCGGAAGCAGGACACCTGGGAAATTTAGTTTTTGTGGGGCGCGAGCGAACGCTGCCACCGCGCTCGCCTCGCGCCAAGAAACAATTGTTTGTTTGACTTCTGGTAGGTGTGACATAGTGTCCCCAATGAACAGTAGGGGCCCGAAATTTACGTGTTGATTTTGAAGGGGCAGAAAGACCATCCATCTTAACAGTTTGCACAGCTATTCTTTAGGATATACAGTTCGGATTTTCATAATTGTAGGAGCTGAGCACCCAAAAGTCTTAAAACAGGCACATATCAAGCTGATCGCAGGAAGAATAAAGCCCATGGCATTATCACTCTTATTATTGGACATCTTCCCAGGGGTATAGCATTGCAAAGCAGTGAAAAGAGAAGGGAATGTATGTGTTTTTTGGGTTTTCAATGTTGAACAGGCATGCCCCGCGCCTAGGGTAGGGCCGCCCTTAGTAGAGCCACGGGGCTGAGCCTCCTCCGGGGCCCCTGGACAAGGAAGGGGTTGTCTGGCTGAGGTGATGTCATCATGAGGCACGGTGAAATGAAACCTAGCATAAAATAAACTTAGCGGGTATTTAAGGCTGTGCCCTGGGGGGTTTGGTTCTCTTTGTCCCCTTGGACCGCAGCCTGAAGTTTTACACGTAGTTACGGCGAGTTATTAACCCCTTCGATGCGCAGGACGGCCGAGAGCCGTCCAGCGCCACGGTGCTTGTGTTAAGGGTGGGTGACAATTTCCGTTCCGCTCTCGGAAATTGCGAAAATTCGACATTTTCGCATTCCGCACGGAACGTGAAAATGTCAAAACTTCTGCGATCCGCGAGGGAACGGAAATTGTCGCCCACCCTTACCGCCAACAAATTGCTTTCCCTTCAAGGACACTCTGACTCTATGTCTCCGGGCCGTCGACGTCCTTAAGGGGCATACGCTCTGACGCACTGAGAGCGCCATGACGTCACTGGAATATTTCATTCCGTCTCCGCGTGATACTGTGCACCAGTCTTTTGGCTCGTGGCGACCCAGCCAGCAGAGCGAGACAGAGGCGGCGCGTTCATCCTACAGTCCAGCCATGAAGATCTGGGTGTCCGAGCAAGTCTTCGAGTGAATCCGAGGGGGGAGTAGGGAGCCGGTTGTCGGGAAGGAGAGTGTCTGTCCGTCAGTCCTCTCTCCCGGCTTGACATGGCCGCCGCAGGCGAGTTTCAAGGTATAGGGGGTTGTGGTGTGCAGCTTTGTGGCGTAGACTAGGCGGCAAAACACTGGGGCTCCCTCTGGCTGCCTGTAGGAGGCCTCAGTGCGCACGGGAAACTCGAGTGAGGTTCAGGCTGGTAGACATCTGGAGTCCATTAGAATAACAAGTAGCTGACTCAGAAAATTAGAAACTTTTAAATTTAAACATGGCATATCGTTTTTTTTTTGTTTTTTGTTTTTTGTTTTATTTTTAGTCCTCATAAGCCTCTTTATTAGGAAGACAAAGCAAACATTCTTCCTTTTTTGCACATCTCGATGGGCACCTGACACCTCTGCCCCCTTATGCTTTGGCAATACAGGTAGGTATATGTAGGGGAAAAAGACGAAAGAAGGAGGAAACGTGTCAATTTGTCCGCTTCTTTCTTTCTCACTTTCCGCCAAGCAGGACCAAATCACAAATACCATAAACCCGAATGCCTAGCGAGGCTGGTAGGCATAATCATAGGACCATTAAGAGATTACCTATTATTATTTAAATTATTACACCATTCAGTAAAAGGGAGCCAAAAATGTACATCTCTAGTGCTCTTTCCATCTAAAGTGACTATATAATTAGCAGACTGTAGCAGGTTATCTATATTTGGGGAGAGAGGAGACACCCATAGTTTACAAATTTCTCTTCGTGCAACCAATGCAATGTAAAAAGTAAGTCTCGCCTGATCTTTAGTAGTTTTTACTTCAGGCTCCAATTGCCCAAATATGACAAATAAGACGCTTACCTTAACTTGCAGCTTAAGTGTTTGGAATAACATCTCAGTCACTTCTTTCCAATAAGTTTGCAACTTTACACATTCTAAAAACATGTGGACATCATCTGCCTTCACTTTACCACATTTTGGACAAGGAACTTCTCCTCTTCTCCCAAACTATGACAACTTCAAAGGTGACCAGTATGCTCTATGGATGGAAAAGAGATGGTTCCTTCTCAGGTGTGCGGGCTTAACTGATTTAAATAGCATAGCCATAGATACTTGCCAGTACTTTTCCAGCGATGATTCCGGCAAGTATTTTCCCCACAGCTCCATTGGAAGCGTAAAATCTCCATCTTCAGCTTCCACCAGTAACCAGTAGATCATCGCCACCTCCTTTTTTCGACACAGTTGCAGCTTAAGTTGAAACCCTAACTCATTCTGTTCCCCTATTTTTGTTCGTGGATCAGCGAACCAGCTCTGAATTTGCATGTATTTAAATCTGGAGAGACTACAATTTGTGATCTGGCTACAGCTCTCCCAAGGGATAAGTCTCCCATCCTTTATTAGCTGGTCCCATTGTCTAAGGCCTCCCTGTAATAGGGGTTTAGCCAAGCTATCTTTTGTCCACTCTGGAGAGCCGGGGCTATCCCAGATAGGGGCTAGAAGACTATAGTAAGGAATTTTCAAGGTTCTTCTCACGTTGTACCAAGTCTCTGCAAACCCTTTCAAGATCTTCAACCTAACCTTTTTAAAGAATTTGTGGTCGGCATACTTAAAAACAAAACCTTCCTTCCCACCCGGTTCTAGGTTCGCTATTGTATACCACAAGCCTCCTACAATTGAGGGGTTAGGTGAGTTAAAGAGATACTTGCCATTCTTCAAAAGAAAAGCCCATGAGTAGAAGAGGAGATCTGGTAAGGCAATTCCTCCTTTCTCAATCCTTCTTCATAGCTTCTTCCAAGCTATTCTTGGTCCTTTACTTGCCCAAATAAAAGAACCCAAGTCTCCCTGTAGATTCTTGAGCCATAGCGTTTTAAAAGGTAAAGGTATTGCATCAAAGAGGAACGTAAGCCTTGGGAGAATTACCATTTTAATCAAGTTACTTCTTCCGAAAATTGTTAATTGGAGATGAGACCAGGATTTCAACAGTTTAACAGTTTCCTTCCGAACTTTATCAAAATTAAGTTTTGCTATCTTGTCAATGTCATGTGGTATCATTACTCCCAAATATCTAATCTCATCCTTCCCAGGTGTCTCCTCTATATTCCAAGTCATGACTTCGGACTTGTCTTCATTAACCTCATAACCTGAGGCCATCCCAAAGTCAGTTGTTAAGGCCATTAAACGCGGCCAGGTTTCTCTTACATTTGTAGAGAGGATCACTACATCATCGGCGTAAAGCCCCAGTTTTTTCTCCCAACCAGCAAATCTAAAAGGCTGAAGTTCTGGATCTTCTCTGATCTTCCTTGCCAGAGGCTCTATATATAAGTTGAAAAGCAAGGACGATAGGGGACACCCCTGCCTCGTTCCTCTTGAGATCTTTACTGGTTGAGACAAGGAGCCATTAATTAAAATTCGAGCCTGAGGAGCTTGATAGAGACCAGCCAAAGCATTACTAAAGTGTATACCTAAGTTCAGGGATGTAGTCACTTCCTTCAGATATATCCAATTTACCCTGTCAAAAGCCTTGGTAGCATCCAAGGCTACCAAGGCTAAAGGCACATTGTAAGTAGATGCTAGGTCAATCGTGGCAATCAGTGAGAAGGTCAGATCTTTCAAAAACCTCCCCCGAGTAAAATCTTTTTGGTCATCATGGGTTAAATCCACCATCAACCCGTTTAACCTATCCGCCAGAATCTTCGTGTAGATCTTATAATCAATGTTCAGTAGGGAGATGGGATGATATGAGTCGCATTTTTTAGAGCATTTTCCAGGTTTCAAAATCAAGGCTATCGTGGCTTCGTTCCAGGAGGCTGGCATGCCCTTATGTTAAATGTACAGCTCATTAAACATTTTAGTTAAGATGGGAACTAAGGTCTCCGCCAAGATTTTATAAACCTCTTGTGGAATGCCATCTGGCCCTGGGGCCTTCCCCCTCTTTAGATGCGCCATTATATTTCCCACTTCCTGAAGTTTTATTTTACCATTAAGAAGATCCGCTTTTTCCCTTGACAAGGAATTACCCATACCTGATCCTACCCATTTACTGAGAGTATCTTTAGATGGCTTAAGATCCTCCTGATATACTCTATTAAAATGATTATGGAAAGCTTGCTCAATCCCTTTGCTATCCTCAACTAGCCTGCCTGTTTGTTCACAAATAATTCTCTCAACCCTATTTCTCATTTGTTCTTTCTTTGCTTTCCATGCTAAGAGTTTCCCACACCCTTCACTATACTCAAAATGTGCCATTTGACTAGCTTCCCATCTCTTTCTTACCCTTTCTTGTATTACCATGGACACATTAACCTTCTGTTGTAGCAGTTCTTGAAGCATACTAATCCTCGTCTGCTCGTCTATACTTGAGTTCCTCAATTCTTTTTCTAAAGAACGGATCTTTTCCTCCTGTGCTGTTACCTCTTTATAATAATTTCTTTGTTTCTCAGCCACCAAAGCCCCTAGCCTCCCCCTCAGGAACGCCTTATAAGCATCCCAAGCAATACCAGGGGCCACTGATCCCCAATTGATCAAAAAAAACTCTTCTGTTTCTTTTTTAAGAGTTTGTATCACCTCCTCCTCCAATAAAATTGTGCGGTCTAAGGTCCATCTAGACTGAACCACAGCCTTCCTGACCTCTAATATAAGCATTACTGCCGAGTGGTCTGACAGATGGGCTCCTATATGCTAAACCTGCTGTACCTCATCTTTGATCTTATAGTCCACCAAAAAATAATCTATTCTGGACTGGTGTCTATACTTTTTGTTGAAGAAAGTAAAGTCCCTTTTCTCACCCGCTTTCCATATCCAAATATCGAGCAACCCTAGATGTTCCATAATTTGTTTGATTAATCTAAACATATTAGGGTTGGTTTGAGCTTTGCTGCATATAGACCTATCTAATGTTTTATTCAACACCACATTAAAGTCACCAGCCAGAATAATTGGATCAGATGAGTCTAAAAGCCTCTTGCAAAGATCTTGCAAGGGTATCACATCATCATGGTTTGGCCCATAATATCCTGCTATTACGAATGGTCTAGCTGAGATCTTAACTTTAGCAACTACCCATCTGCCCACCTTATCCGATGAAAAGGAGTCTAAACTAACTTGAGCCCCATGCTTCAATAGAATCACCACCCCTTTAGTCACTGCTGTTTGTGCTGTACATGCAAATTGTGCCACCCATTTTACGGTCTTAAATAGCTCCACTGCCTCTTTCTCAGGTGAGTTTCCTGAAGTATGATAATGTGGGCTGGAGAATCTTTCAAATACTGAAATATTTTCATCCTCCTACTTCTAACCCGTAGGCCATTTACGTTCCAAGATAAAAAATGTATGTTGCCAGCTTTCTTACTACCCATCTTCTAATACTATTAAGTATCCAAATTTTATGAAAAAAATAAAAGAGGTTATAGAGGACTTATTTTTGTGAATTTTTTACCCCTGCTTCCCACCCTGTGTTTTCCCATCCCATAGAGAACCCCCACCCCACATCCTCAATGACCAATAGGTCATCTGGATTTTCCCCCAGAGCGTTTAAAAAAAAAAAAGTATTTTTCCATGTCCTAAGAAGACCCTTAGGGAAAGAGAGAGAAAGAAGAAAGAAACCTAGAGAAACCTAGAGAAGAGAACATGTCTATACAAATGGATATATTTTCCCTTTTTTTTTTTTTAACCCCAAACTCCTGTGAAGTTTTTTTTTTTTTTTTTTTCTCTCATTGCTTTACAGCTTCACCCTTGAAAAAAACTAATTCCCTTCTCTTCCTTTCCCACTCTCTTTTCATCTTTTCATCACCATTCTTCTCATCACCATTCTTCCCTTATGGCTGTATGTATATTTACTGGTATAACCAGGAGAGATTTGTTATTTTCTAGTCGCCTGAAAGTCCTTTAACCCATCCCTGCTCATGACGGAACCACTCCGTCATGAGCCACGGGCGCCGTGTGCTCATGACGGAGTGGTTCCGTCATGCTACGGCCGTTGGCGGCCGCTCCGCCCATGCGGCACTGATTCCCCACCTGTGCGGGCGATCAATACAAGTGGGCGGAGTCATGACGGAACCACGCCGTCATGAGCACAGCTCGCCCGTGACTCATGACGGCGTGGTTCCGTCATGAGCATGGTGGCGCAGCGCTGACGCCAAACCCCCCCAGCGCCGCGACGGAATTCGTGCCACGGCGAAGGGGTTAAGAACTCGTCTACTTTTTCAGCAGAATGGAAGATAAGCATTTTATTATTGATCATCACTTTTAAATATGCAGGGAATCTTAACTGAACCACCGCTCCCAGGCCTCTCAGTTGATCCATCCTTTTTCCTAACTCCCATTGCCTGTTTGAGGTAGCAGCTGAGACATCTGAACGAAATTCATACTTTTCTCCTTCTACTTCTACTGACTTCAAGCTCAAAGCTTTAGAAAGTATTTACTCCTTTAGGGAGAATGTTAGAAAGTTGATAAAAATTTTCCTAGGTTTTGTCCTATTTGTGTTTAGCCTGAACGGGTCTCTATGTACACGCTGGATATCTTTACTTATTTCATCTTCAGACTCATCCAGCTGTAGTTCTTTCTTGATCATGCGTACTACAAAGGTTTTTATATCCTCCCCCTCTCTGCCTTCAGGGACCTTTAGAAGTTTTATGTTATTCCTTCTCTGGAAGTTTTCCAACCTCTCAACCCTCTCCAAGTACTCTCCCTCAGAGGATTTTAACTTCGTAATCTCAGTTGTATTCAGGCCAACTTGCTCCCTCATCTCCTTTACTTCCCCCTCCAACTGGGCTGTTCTACTGCTGAGATCGTCTATCTTTTTTTCCAGGTTATCACAAGCTTGTCTTATCTCTTTCTGGTTCTCTTCTGATGTCTCAAACCTAGACCTCATCTCTACTGTGAGAGCCTTTAACAGCCCACTCAGTGACAACTCCTCACTCGCTGTCCCTCCTGACGCTCCTAGGGCTCCTAGGTCTTGAACCAGAACCTTGGGAGTTAACAGTTGTTGTAATTTATTTTGGGGCACAAGGGGCTTCTGGATGTTCATAGTTATATGCTCTTCAGCAGGAGACTCAGCCAGGATTTGATATCTGTTAGGGGAGATGTTTTCACTCCAGTCACTGACCTCTATAGGCGAATTATTAGAAATCTAATTTTCTATGATCTTCTTCTTCTTTTCTATTGCCTTTTCTCCTTTATCTCCCTTCTCTCCCTCCATACTGCTCTCTGCTAGGAAAACTGTTTGAGGTATAGCCTTAAAAAAAGTCTTTAGGGAGGGAGTAACCCTTACGTCCTGCCTAGATTTTCCCTTTTGAACAGCAGTCTTCCTTTCTTTTATTTTCTTCGCTGTTTTATTTTTGTCCTCCTCTCCCTCCAGTTTTTCACTTCGTGATATTAATTTTATTTCGCCTCCCTTTACCCCCTCTCTCTCTTAATCTTCCTTAAAAGATATCGTGGGTGTGGATGTGGATGTAGGCAGGGAGGCAAAACCGAAGGAGACTTGCCTTGGAAATCATTTAACACGGGGCTAATACTGCAGGAACTCCCACTTCCAGATAGTACCTCTTGCGACTGACTTTTATTTGAATCAACCAACTCACCCGAATTGCAAATGACTGTGTCCAGAACCTCCTCAGCACGCTTCGCAACTCTTCTCCCCGACAGACCCTCCAGCCCACTGGCTCCGTGTCCCCCCTTCCCCCGGAAGGAGATTCTAGCTGCCGCGCCTCTTCCCTTTCGGAGCTCCAGGGACGCCCTCCCCCACGGCAGCTCCACTGTTTCCACTGTCTCCTCCACCCTGATGCCGAAGCGCCGATCTCAAGAACTCGGGAGAGACCCCCACCTAGGGAGAGCGCTCCACTTCTCCACCGCTCCACCGCTCTGTTACGTCGAGTGGGATCGCCGAGCAGCAGGTCCGCGGTGAGTGTTGGGAATAGAGAAAACGAGGGAAAATCTTTAAAGTCTTCAAAATAAAGCTAAGAACTAGAGACTAAAGAGAGGGTATTCGGGTCTTCACAAAACTCTACTTGCTATTTTAGCTTTTCCAAGACATGGAACCGTAGCTATCCTTGTAACGCTCTGGCGGTGCCTCTGCGACCTGCTAGACGCTGGCCACTATGTTCTCCCTATCGGTTTTGCGTGTTGCGGCCGTTGGGCCATTATCCGTGCTGTTCTGTAACTAGTCTGCTTTCACCATAAATAGACTCGCTACGCTGCAGTGGTTGTTGAATGAGTTGAACAGGAAGGGCACTCACTTAGTTCATCGTGCCCACAGTGCCCTGTGATAAAGCGGTCTTTGGGTCGGCCGTTCAGGGGTCACACAACAACCTGTCGATTGGAGCTCAGTGGCTTAAAAGCCTGCCGCTGACATCTGCTGTCACCTGAATGTCACGAGTGTGAATCCAATTCTTTTTCGAGATCAGTATATTAACGTTATGTATATAGTACGTGGCAGTAATGGGTAATCTCTTCCAACTAGGTTTCCTGCATTTACATGCACGTTCCCTAACACGGTGGTAATGGAATGCGCCTTGAGGCTGCTGCATGTGGTACCATGCCACACAATGAATAAACTTGATTGGTGTTTTCCATCACAGAATAAGAGGCAATGTCCTCACACTCTTGCACTTCTTGTGTGTTGAAGCGCATTCAAGCTTCAGTGTTATTTCTCGCGTTTTTTCACTCAGGTGTGAGCTTCATATTCTGAATTGAATCACACAGATTAAAGTGTTGACAACTGAATTAGAATTGAGGTCTGCTGGATTTACCGTAAATGCTCCCGCCCACGTTTCAATTGGGTGAGGTGTTACAGACAGACATGGTCGCTGGAGACAACTCTTCTGGCCCTTTACGCAGCTGTAGTGTAGGAAAAACACTATACATTTACCCAACGAGGTAGCACTTACTGATTAGCCAGTCAAAGTACTCCAGTTGAGTAGAGGTATTGCACAAAACGGTGGCATCTTCTTGGATAAATATGCAGGGCAGGATTCATTCTGGCACGATTATCCTGTCACAAAAATTAAACCTCAACAGGAAGCACTTAGTCTTATATGGAATTTGACCTTCAACTCGGTCACCTGCTTTATTTATATCTGTAAGTCTTACAGATATAATGCAGGTGCCTGAGTTGAAGGTCAAATTCAGTAACGCATTAATCAGCACAAAATCTCCGCGATCATGCGAAATTTTGCGAAAGGCACTTTCGCAAATTCCGCCCACCCTTAGCTTGTGTGCGCAGGATGGCTTCCGCCCGTCCTGGAACATGGCCCCAGAAATCCCTCTGGCACCAGAGGGATTTATATTTCTCCGCTGTAGCCTCGGTAGCTTCCCCAGCTCCCTAGGCCCCCCTCGTTTCAGTGAAATGACGATCGCCCTGACGTCATTGAACCGAAACCGAAACTGAAATGAACCTTTAGGCTCATTTCAGTTTCTCTTTCTACGTACTCAGGGGGCTATCTCAGCCCCAAGAGCACGTAGAAAGACGGGAGAGGTATCATTGGAAAGGGGAGCATCTCCCCTTTCCAATGGTACCCCTCCCCAGTGAATCCCTGCTTGGGGATCGTGCTAGGAGTGCGATCCCCAATCGGAGATCCACCACTAGACACCAGGAAGGGGGGGAGTGGCCCCTTGGGCAAGGGTCTTTGCTGCCCCCAAATTCAGTCTTTTTCCCCCCCCGGGAGCAGATGGGGGCATTAGCCCCCAATCTGCCCCCCGGGTGTTCAGAAAGCCCTCTTGATGCCAGGGATTGTTTTATTGGCATATGTAATTAGAGTGGGGGCTGCCCAAAAAGGGCACGCCAAGGCCCAAACCCCCTGCGACCATTATAGCCTTTCTGCCTTGATGCCAGGGATTTTTTTATTGGCATATGTAATTAGGTGGGGGCTGTTCAAAACAGGCACGCCAATGCCCCCACACCTGCCACCAGTACAGCCTTTCTGCCCCCCCGGGGCGCAGAAAGCCTACTTGACGGCAGGGATTTTTTGTTCCCATATGTAATCAGGGTGGGGGCTGCCCAAAATGGGCATGCCAATGCCCCCACCCCCCCACCAAAATTACAGCCTTTCTGCCCCTCTGGGGCAGATGGGAAAGTAGCCCCCAATCTGCCCCCCCGGTGGGTGCAAAAAGCCCACTAGATGCCAGGGATTTTTCTTTGGGCAATTTGAATTAGGGTAGGGGCTGCCCAAAACAGGCATGCCAATGCCCCCACCCCCACAAAAATCACAGCCTTTCTGCCCCCCTGGGGGGCAGATGGGGCAGTAGCACTCAATTTGCCCCCCCGGGGGGACAGAAAGCCCACTAGACGCTAGGGATTTTTGGGGGGCAATTTTAATTAGGGTAGGGGCTGCCCAAAATGCCCATGCCAATGCCCCCACCCCCCTCTACAAAAATGACAGTTTTTCTGCTCCCCGGGAGACAGATGGGAGATGTAGCCCCCGATTTGCCCCCCCCGGGGAGCAGAAAGTCCAGTAGAAACCAGGGATTTTTTTTTCTTATTCGTGTAGGGGTAGGGGCTGCCCAAAATGGGCATGACAATTCCCCCCAGAGAAATTCCAGTCTTCAGTCCCCCCGGGAGGACAGATGGGGGCTGTGTCCCCTGATCTGCCCCCCCCCCCAGGCGGGCAGAAAGCCCACTAGGTGCCAGCGATTACGCTAGATTTTTTTATGCGTGGGGGCTGCCCAAAATGGGCATACCAATGACCCCAACCCCACAAAAAATAGCCACAGTCTTTCTGCCCCCCCCTTAACGGCATATCATGGTGAACCTCCCCTCCCCCAGGGCGGCAGAAAGCACACTAGGCACCGACTTTTTTTTCCCCGCCTCCATATGTTTTGGGCCCTTGCCTGTCATGGGTACTTGGGCCTCCCACACGAGTGAGGTACCATTTTTATTGGGAGACCTGGGGGAACGCTGGGTGGTAGGAAATTTGTGTCAACCCAGGGATGCCACAACTTTCCCACACAAAAATGTGTGGAAAAAGTGATTTTTTTCAACTAAATTTGAGGTTTGCAGGGTATTATGAGAAAGAAAACTTTGGGGGATCCTCGCAAGCCATACCTCCCTATAAACCCACGGGCGTTTAGTTTTCAGAAATGTGTGGGTTTGGTATGTTTCCCTGACTGGCTGCCGAGCACGGGGCCAATCACCCAGGTGACCCCCCCTTGAAAAACAGGTTGTTTTGTGATAGGCAATTCTGATGTCGCCTCAATACGTTTTGGGCCCTTGCCTGTTGCGGGTACTTGGACCTCCCGCACGAATGAGGCACCATTTTTATAGGGAGACTTGGGGGAATGCTGGGTGGTAGGAAATTTGTGTCAGCCCGGTGATGCCATAACTTTCCCACACAAAAATGTGTGGAAAAAGTGATTTTTTCAGCTAAATGTGAGGTTTGCAGGGGATTCTGGGTAAGAAAATGTTGGGGGATCATCACAAGCCATACCTCCCTAGAATCCCCCATGTGTCTAGTTTTAAGAAATGTGTGGGTTTGGTAGGTTTCCCTAGCTGGCCGCCGAGCACGGGGCCAAAAACCCAGGTGACCCCCCTTTCAAAACCAGGTTGTTTTGTGATAGGCAATTTTGATGTCGCCTCTGTTACAGGGTGAAATGTTATGGTCTCGGGGCACTGGACCAGGGCGGCTTAATTTGAGGGGGTGCCTCTACATAATATGAGAAAACACATGTGTAAACAATAGGAATTAAATCAGGTTTGTCTGCACTTTATTACAAGGAAACCACTTCCAACATGAAGTGAAAAGAAACACTTTAAACTACAATAATGAGCCTGGGAGTCTTAGCAAAGACTGGGCATTTAAACACACATTTCTGGAATGAAGATCAAACTCATTCAATGCAAATATATTTTAGATCAATGGAAATGCAGAGAAGAAAAAAAGAGACAATTTCAAATTACAATAATCAATTATAGCTTCTGCCAAAGATGCTAGATAGATGGCTAAAGGGAATCACACGTGTCAGTGACCCAAGGGGTCACTTCTGCGAGGTAGTTTGACGAACGGACTGTGGGCAGATCATTTATACTCTTCTAAGGAGGTACCATTGACCACAAAATCATGACATTACCAGGTGCTTTTGATCGCAGAACATGACGCACTTTGGTCACTTCTCGGAAATATTTAGGAACACAAAAGTGACACCCACACTACAAAATATTTTCCAAAAGGTCACTTGATGTTTGACCATGAATTATAATGAAATCAAACATCTACCGAACAGGATTTGTGTCTCATCAGGTAAATTTTTATAAGTTTACAAGAGTTCCTCTTAGCTTGAGTAGTTCTGTGTTTTTGTAGTTAGCTATCTCTCAATAGGTGGGAGAAGTGGCAAGCTCATCTTGTGCAAGGAGAGAGTGGGGGCTCGGGGGAGCTGGAGCTTCGCTGAGGTGATGTCTTGTGAATTTGTCGGAGAGGCACAGGGCCTACTTTACAGGGCCAACTGTGTTTAGAAAAATAGTTTAAGACAGTATGGTCAATTTAATAGATTCCTATATGCTAGCTGGTTGGGCCTTATCAGGGTCTCAGGTGTGGGTAGTAATAGGCTAAGGCATTTATACGGTAAAACTAGACCCTGCTTCACCTCAATATGTTTTGGTCCCTTGCCTGTCACGGGTACTTGGGTCTCCCACACGTGTGATGCACCATTTGTATCGGGAGAGCTGGGGGAACGCTGGGTGGTAGGAAATTTGTGGCAGCCTGGTGATGCCACAACTTTCCCACACAAAAATGTGTGGAAAAAGTGATTTTTTTCAGCTAAATTTGAGGTTTGCAGGAGATTCTGGGTAAGAAAACGTTGGGGGATCCATGCAAGCCATACCTCCCCATAATCCCCCGGCTGTCTAGTTTTCAGAAATATATAGGTTTGCAAGGTTTCCCTAGGTGCCATCAGAGCTAGGGTTCAAAATCTATAGGTAGGCACTTTGCAAAAAAAGGGTCTGTTTTCACTGTGAAAATGTGGCTTGTCCACGTTGCGTTTTGGACCTTTTCCTGTCACGGGCACTAGGCCTACCCACACAAGTTAGGTACCATTTTTCTTGGAAGACTTTGGGGAATGCGGGCTGGGTGGAATTTTGTGGATCCACGCATATTTCAGAACTTTTCCACCACAGAAATGTGAGGAAAATGTGTTTTTTTTTTATACATTTTTAGGTTTGCAAGGGATTATGGGTAACAGAACCTGGTGACAGCCAGTCAAGTCACTCCATCCTGGGTTTCCCTGGCTGTATAGTTTTCAAAAATGTATAGGATTGCTAGTTTTCCTTAGGTGCTGGCAGGCTCAGGTTTCAAAATCTAGAGCTAGGCACTTTGCGTAAAAAGGGTCAGTTTTCCCTGTGGTCTGTCCATGTTGAGTTTTTGGCCGTTTCCTATCGCGATGCCCCAGGCAGGGAAAAAAAACCAGACTCTTTCATCTGTAGCCCTTTTTTCCCCATTCCCCCCCCCCCAAAAAAAACATGTAACTGTATTTTGTCTAATTTTTGGGTCCCCGTCAGGGGAATCCGCAAACCCTGGGTACCTTTAGCATCCCCATGATGTTGGAAAAAAAGGACACAGATTTGGTGGGGATACCTTATATGGTCAAAAAGTTACAGGGGCCTAAGCGCGAACTAGCCCAAATAGCCCATAAAAGGCTTAGCACATGGGGGGAAAGTCCTAGCAGCGAAGGGGTTAATATCACTGGACCGACTGCACTTTCACAGAATCAGGGATTGCTTATTGTAGAAAGGCATGGCAAGGAGGAAAAGATGCACAGAATGCTCCCCAATTCTGCAAGAAGAGGAAGCAACGAGTGGAAGCTTGATAGCAGTATGGGAGTAGTTTGGTCACCCCAGAGCCATATGGAACAGAGCCTCTTGTGGGAAGGGAGGTGAGCACATCTGCCAGTGTAGACAACCAACAGAAGATGTTATCCCCAAAGGAATGACCCCAGGATGCACATCAGAGAAATAGATAGGGGTTTATTTTTGCCTTTGGCGTTGAAGAGCGTGCAATTGTAGGTGAGGCAAAGCTGAAAGACAGCTTTTTGACATCAAAAATCTGTAGTCTCGTCTTTGACTCAGGTCTTTTGGCATGTATGTAATTGTCAAATAAACTGAGGGAATTCGGAACACGATGTAACATTAGAATCATGACTCAGGGGAGTAACTGTGAAGATTCCACACAGCGTGGCTTCACAGTGTACTGAGGGTGGAAAGTGAGAATTAAAGAGCCTGGCTTCAGCAGAGCCCACCTCAGAGATACATTTTAATCAGTATTTGTTGTTTTATGGGGCATTCTTTGTCGGCATAGACATAGGCGTGCTCAAAGTAAGGTTTATGTTTTAACCTATTGCAGCCCTTCTGAATCAAAAAATTATCTACTGATATGAGGCCCACGGGAGTACGGATGTAGGATAAGGATCCAGCTGGCCCCCTACATCCAAACTACGCTCACCCTCCACAGCCCCCAAGGAAGTTTAATGGCCTGCAAATTACCCTCAGTCACTGTAGAAATCTTAGGCATTCGATAGTAACAACTTACCCTCTGTGTCCCGATGCTTTCTATCCGGCACCCTCAGCTGTTCTTTGAACACCTCAAATGCCACCAGAGACCTGTACCATGACGAGAGACAATACCTCTAGGCATTCAGAGCCTCTCATCCTCTCATCCAGGACGTAGAAATCTTTGGTTTGCCATGAAACATTTCCAGGAGACCTTCTGAGATCCGCAACCCTCCATTAGACACCCAGATTCTCTCTTACGACAACCCCTAAGCACTCTCAAGCACCCCTAACCAGAACTTTGTGACCTCTATTAAACATTTGGACATCCTCAACTGTCCATCTGACACCACCTTACAGTATTCAAACAACCCAAGTGTGCTCGTAGGGATCCTAGGGGAGCGCTCAGAGACCACCATCCTGCCGTTAGATTGCTCTAAGAGACCCTCAGAATACACCTACCCTCAGCTGTGCCTTAAATACTGACGATTGGCCCTCATAAACTATTGGTGTGCCCTCAGATCCACTCAACATACTCTCAAAAGGCACTGAGCTTTCCTTTGGCTAGCCAAACACTCCACCAGGAGGCCCTTAGAGACTCTCAGTGTGCCATCAGACACCTTCAGCAGGCCCTCAAGTACGGTGACCTGTTTTATTATTAGTTTCAACTATTAACAAACCCGTAGATTACAATATTTAGACAATCAAATTCTCAAATATATAATAAATCGTGCACAATTAAGAAGAACGTGTTATTTCAATTGGTTAATAAAATTCAAGGATACAATAAAATGTGCAGAACTCATGGGTATAAATATCAACCATGTCTGGTCAATTTCCAGGCTTGAAGATAAACAAAGCAATCATCTGGAACAGAGCTTCTGAGTCTGCCAGAGGCGGAGTGACATAGCCTTGCTACAACCTCTTGTGTTATGCTTTAAAAGGAGGAGCTGAAGGACCTACCTTCCTGTAATGACCTGCGTGTCATAATGTTCTATTCCCCACTTGGTCTCTAGAGTTCCTCATAAGTACATTCCCTTCCTTCGGAGTGTGAGAGAATAGGAGTATGAAATGTGGCACAGTCTCATGGCATCCTAGTTTATAGGTGAAGAATGATGTGCTGGTTTTGTTGTTGGTCCATCTTTTAGTACAGGCCATAACTGTCAGGTTTTAAAGTCTGAATTTTAGGTAGAGTCCCTTTTTCTATTAGGAAATAAGTTGGTCAGATATGGCTCAAAGGTGATCCATGGCATAACGTCCAGGTACAGCCTTAAAAGACAGCCTCCCTTACAGGATTGAACATCTGGTATTGTGTGTCACTTTTTGATTATCTTCAGGCTCTTTCTAGATATTGAGCCTGTTTTATTCCAGAAAACTGTAAAACCTGTGTCTTTTAGGGTCGTAGATATGTAAAGCCAGCAAAGTTTGTTAAAGTCTTGGATTTTAAGAATGTCTGCAAATGCTTTTAGGGGTAGAATTTCAAAAAAGTCGCGCAACGCAACGCAGCCCCCCGCGAGGCTGCACCTCATTGCGCGACAGGAAGGGAGAAGGGGAGCACCATATCTTTCCCTTGTGCCGGTGCTGATTTTAGCTGCCATGCGCCATGCACACACCTTAGCACCGCAGCGCTAGGGTGTGTGCATGGGTGTAGCATAGGTTTCGTACAGGAAGGGTACCCTTTCTATACAAAACACTATGCATGACAAGATGCAAAGCTTTTCCCACTTTGCATACATGCTGCAGAGTGCAGCATGCATGGAAAGTCTGAAAAGCATGGAGAAATGAAAACATTTCTCCTGCTAGCGCCTCCTTTGAAGGAGCGTTAACTTTTGGCGCAAAACCATGTTTACAAAGGCATGGTTGGTTGCATGGGAATGCCCATGTACCACCCATGTCACGCCCCCTCGGTGCAAAGAAACCCAAAGCAGTGCTTAGCACTGCTTTGCACTACTTACAGGGTACTTCAGTGCAAAACAAGTTTTGCGCTGAAAAGCAAATAGCAAAACAAAAATTTGCATTGGTTAGCGTCACTTTTGTGATGCTAAACCAGCGCAAATGTTTTGAAAATCTGCCCCTCGGTTTCTTAGCCAATGTTTGCAAGGCCACAGCTTGGTGCAGTAAAAATTGGCCTTTCTGAGAATCAATGCCATGGAGGTACAATTCGACCCTTGTTCCTGGGTCAAGATGTAGGAGATGTTGAAAAGATCTTTTCCCTACCTTTTGTAGATTTCTAGCCTTCAGGTGGCCCCATAATTCTACTTCATAGGATCCAACAGCTATTGCTTTTATTTGATAGGTGTACATGACAGAGTCCATGGATCTCCTGCCATAGGTATTTGCAAAACGGATAATTGCACCTGTGCTTTAGCTAATAGAAGTCTCACTTTTGGAAACATTTTCAGCCCAGGCTTCAAGTTATAGTTGCTTGAGTAAACTATAAATGGTGAATTGTTTTTTGAGTTTAAAATATTACGATGAAGCCGAAATTTTCACCTAACTATAACATCACATTGACCTTTGTTTTTTCAGTGAATATATCTATTCACTGAAAAATGTCCAACCCCTCTCTGGCAACTAATCCCTCAACCCACATTGCTTTGCAGCCAACGACACTGGTGCTCAACTACCCCTCAGTGCCAGAGCCATGGGCAGCGGGGGATTGGAGGGGGTTTGAGCGCAGGGCAGGGTTGACATTTTAAGTAAGGCAAACTTACTTACTTTCTCAAAGGATCACAACACCAAAATATTAAAAGTGGGCCTTTTTGATTTATGAAGGGATCGATATAGCAACATGTGTAAAGCACTTGTATTGTCTTTGTTAAAATCTGAACAATAATTAGAATGAAATGTATATCTTAATCCCACAGTGCAATGTTTAATAAAAGTGATTATAATAAAAATGTATGAAAGTAATGAAAGAAAATACCAACAGTTCTTTAAGAGTTTTTATAGCATTTCAAGCTGAAAAGTGTAGCCATAGAACCCTTAATAAGTTGGCTCTGCACTCCAGATAAAGAGCATAGAGCTCCAGCTAGGAGTGCTTAAAAAACATGGCAAACTTCTGGGGCCATGGATTCAATGACCTAGGAGACTTACGTTATTTTCATTCGTCTGTTGCTGGGGGGCTGCAGCACTCCTTGCAGCCCCACACAATATTACAAAATGCTTTTTGGTGCCCCTGCACCGCCTAAGAGCACCACCAAGCTGATAAAAATATTTTAAAAGCCCTTGCAGAGGATTATAGGGTTCTCCTTGCAAGGGGCAGTGGAAAATAAATGAGGGGCTCCTGACGCTCATTTACTATTCACTTCTTTATATTTATTATTTTTGGGGTGTGTTACTGCCCACCTTTGTTTTTATTTATTGCCTCAGACAACCTTTCCAGCCTTAATAGTCCCCAGGACCCCATTTTGTTTCTCATAGGGGAGTGGATCATGCTACCCCCTTTCCAGACACTTTACAGGCCCTGGGAGCCCCATCTCCCAGGGCTGCATTATTTTTATAGCATCCTTGGGACCCCATCCCCTAGGGACTTTTCTTTTATGGGGAGTGGGGCATATGGCCCCCTACCCAAGCCTACACCTCAGGGGACCCCATCCCCAGGGCCTAATGTGAGTGCACCAGTGTCCACCCTGGGTACCCACAAGACATTACATTGGGGGCTGTGGGGTGGCCCAGTCCCTGCCGGCTCCCCATATGCACCTATCCTGGGTGCAGTGGGGGCAGATTTTTTCTCTGCTCCTGCCGGGAGAGAGAGATCAGACTTTCCCTACATGCAAGAGAGTAGGCAGGGAAACAAATATCTGCTTCCACCCGGGTGGAGCATTTTTGCAGCTCCAGCCGAGTGGGAGCAGACAAGCTTTCCCTGCCTTTGCACTTGAGGATGGGGGAAACAGTGTCCAGGGAGTGAGTGCCCTGGGACACAGTGATAACTGACCCCAAGGGATGGGGTCCCCGATGCCTTTGTTGGCTCAGGAAAGGGGGCTGGGCATGCCTTGTTTTAAAATAGTGGCCCCTGGTATGGGAACGCCAGGGCCTTAAGAGGTTCAGAAAGGGGAGTCATACCCCCTCCCCTTGGATAATTATGGCAGGCTCCATGGGATGGGGTCCATGGGGACGTAATTGGCTTGGGGTGCATGTAACTTTCCCCTTCCCCCTTTTATTAATGTGAAGGGTCCCAGGGTTTGGGGTCCCCAGGGCTGAAATCAGGTCTGAGAACGGTCCCAATGCATAAACCCTCCCCAAAATAGTCACCCCTGGTCCCTCGCCCTCAGTGAATCATACTGATCAATCAATGGCAGCCAGCATTTTTATTTCTACCATCCTGTGGGAGTGCCATTGCGATTGTGGCAAACAAAAAAATAATTTGGCCATAGAGAACATCCCTGATCCCTTATATATATTATTTTACTCATTTTCAGGACAGGGGGAAATCTGAGCTTGCTCCTCCCGGTCCTTCACTCCCCCTTGAGTGAAACGGTTGAAGGGGGGGGGACCCTAGGTCAATCAGAAAACTATATTTTTCATTTTTTTAAGTTGTGCTCTTTCTCTCTGTCTCCACAACTATGAACAAGGCTGCATTGATAGCTGGAACGTGTGGATAAATATAACAATTTTATAAATAAAAAGACCACAGGAGTGCCAACATGAATTTTGATAAAGGAAGATGATTTGTGATATTCCTACACACATATATATGTATAGCTAGATGGATATATATTATCTATCTATCTATCTATCTATCTATCTATCTATCTATCTATCTATCTATCTATCTATCTATCTATCTATCTATCTATCTATCTATCTATCTATCTATCTATCTATCTATCTATCTATCTATCTATCTATCTATCTATCTATCAATCTATCTATCTATCTATGTATTATATATATAATATATATGTGTGAATATATATACACACTATATTATCTACTGGCGGTCGCCAGTAGATAGTTATAGTTACAACCTAGTTTCCATAGGAAATCTCAAAATTCTATCTTGAATAACTTTGGCGCCGGTTGACGAATCCTCGCGAAATTTTCAAAACTAATGGGGCGCTCCATTCAGCTCCTACCCTGAAAGTCTCGGGTTGATTCGTCAAGCGGGGGCCGAGAAAGAGGGGGGTCCCAAAACGCGTTTTCCCCATGCATTTTTCCATAGGACCTTTAGTCGCAGCTACAGCCCGAACGGCTGAACAGAATTACGTGAAATTTGGCAGAGAGGTAGCCATAAGGTCAAGGAAGTGCCTTTTGCAGGTCTGGTGTAAATCTGTTCAGTATTTCCTGAGAAAATAGCATTTAAAAGCATATCAATATCTATACGCGCGCACCTCGCGATTTAAAAAAAAATACAAAAAAAAATGTCTCCCTTCCCGCACGGTGAAAAACCTGAAAAAAAAAACTAATTAATAAATACATAACTTAGCATTTAAAAAAAACGTACAAATTCACTGAAAAAACCATAGGTTTCACACACGTTATAGTTGCGAATTAGCATTTAAAAAACCTTGCAAATTCACTTAAAAAACCATAGGTTTCACACATGTTATAGTTAGCTGGACATTTCACTCGTAAAAAACCAATGAAATTCCCCCGTTATAGTTAGTGCAGGCAACTATAACTCACGCGACCGCAATCCTCTGCTGATGACGACAGATATTACATCACTGATGACATATGTGTCTTTATGAAAAATAAATATTTGTAAGATATGTATAGCTAAAGATTAATGGAAGAAGACATGGGTAAATAAGTGTCTAAATACAGTGATGTAATATCTGTCGTCATCAGCAGAGGATTGCGGTCGCGTGAGTTATAGTTGCCTGCACTAACTATAACGGGGAATTTCATTGGTTTTTTACGAGTGAAATGTCCAGCTAACTATAACATGTGTGAAACCTATGGTTTTTTAAGTGAATTTGCAAGGTTTTTTAAATGCTAATTCGTAACTATAACGTGTGTGAAATCTATGGTTTTTTCAGTGAATATATATATACACATATACGTGTATATATATATATATAAATATATGTAAAACACCTTTGACTCTCTGAACTTCCATCCGGCGAACAGAGACATGAACCAAACGATATGAGGCAGATGTTGATTTATTGAAAACCTCGAAACTGACGCATTTCAGGCACCTTGTGCCCTTGCTCACAAGTCAATAGGAAACGCCGTTCGCCATATTTTATATACATTTCTTAGTGATGTCACCACGTGATAACTAACATAGAAGACATACTGGCAGCACTATTTCTTTGCAAAAACAAGTCTGTTTTCCAAGCATATTGTGTCAGCACTCGTGATGTTCACCATTCTTGGGCAATAAATTTCATATAACTGCATAAATGCATACATCATGAATAGCGCAGTTAAACATCCATCAAATCCAATAACTTATTTGCCAATGTTGTGATTAGATAAAATGACTTCATTATTCCACAGGTAAAGTTAAAAATCCATATTCATATCCAAATACCCACAATTATAAATATCGATATACGTTGGCTCGGTGCATGATTGACGATTTAATTAATCCATGTTACATATATAAATATATTAATAAAAACATGAAACTATTGCTGTTGTAAAAACCTTAACTGTGCTAAATTCGCGGTTTACTCGTAAATCACTAAATGTGCAAAACCATGCCTATGTACATGAAAGTCTTCATAAGTACTTCTCTTTCTGCCTAAATGCACAGAAAAAGCGATTGCTGTGCTGAATTCCAATGTGCAAAATTGCAAAAAAGCGCCATATGTCAAAAAAGTGCTATACGATCCAAAATGACCATTCTAAAGTGCTAGTGCTTTTAAAATTATTTCTCATTCAAAGTACAAAAAATCTAAAACCACTCTGGTAACTCAGTTTAAACCCTGATGAAAAAGCTAATAAAAAACGGTAAAACCATCAAACCCTGCGGTATAGACATTACTTACAGTTCATCAAAGTTGTACAACAGTGCTAATTCATATTAAAGTCTACTTATGGATGCAATGCACTTCAGAAAGTGATACAGGTCCTCCGTGTTGTTAAGGCCATTAGGTATTTTACTATCTAACTCTAATATGATTTTTGATTCTAATTTCCTCAACAACTTTTCCCTATGACCTCCTCTACGTGGTTTGGGACTAGCTGCCACGAGAAAGTATTTCAGACAACAGAGATGGTTGCTGTGCATATGTTTAAAATGATAGGCCACCGGGTATGTGGAATCATTATTTACGATGGCCCGTAAATGCTGCAATATTCTGACGTGCACCTGTAGCGTGGTGCTTCCCACATATATGAGGCCACAGGTGCACGTCAGAACATAAACTGCAAACTCAGTTTTGCAATTAAAACTACCCTTGATCCCTTGATCAAAACTTTATCCGGACTGAAAGGAGTCGAATAAGAGGTAGTATTCACCCCGAACCTACATGCTCTGCAAGAGGAACACTTAGTGAACCCTTGCTTTGGCTGTAGCCACTGTTTGGCCATAGCTTGTTCGGGATAGGTCTTCACAATTTGAGTTGTCATGGAAGGGCTCTTGAGGAGGAAGAATAGGAGCCAGAACCCCGTCAGTCATGATGATGGTCCAATTGCACCTAAGTATGGACCTGATTGTTCTTTCCTGTTTGTTAAAGGTGGTTATTAGTCTTGGCACTCTTTCTGCAGTTTCAGGACTTTCTGTGTTGTTTACTTTGGATAAAAGAGAATCTCTAGATTTCATATCGATTTTATTAACTGCTTCTGTTAATATGGACTCACTATAGCCTCTTGCTCTAAATCTTTCTATGGCCTCATGCTTGCATATAGTGAAATCCTCATCTGTACTGCAGATCCTATTAAGGCGTATTAACTCCCCAAACGGAATACTTTTTATTAAATGCTTGGGGTGCGCACTGCTGGCATGGAGTGTCGTATTGCCAGCTGTAGCCTTCCTAGGAAGAGTTGTTGCTATCCTTCCATTTTTGATGTAGATTTTCACATCCAAAAATTCCACGTGTTGTTTACTGATCTGCGAAGTAAATTTCAGATTGGCAGTATTATTGTTAATTCTGTTAATAAAATCATTGACACTATTCTCATCACCTTTCCAAAGTTTCCATATAATAAAAAAATCATCGATATATCGCAACCAATTTAAAACATGGTTGCTGAAATCAGAGTGGAATGTGCGCTTAAGGACCTGCTCCTCCCACCAGCCAACATGCAAGCACGCATAGCTGGGGGAGAAGCAGGCCCTCATCGCTACACCCCTCTTTTGTAAATACACATCATTGCCGAACATAAAATAGCTGTTAAAAAGACACCATGATGCTAGATCTAAAAGCATTTTGTTCTGAATGTAACTGTCCAGAGGTCTTGAATCCAGGAAATGTTTTAAGGCATTTAAACCTGTATCATGTTCTATGTTTGTGTACAGGGATTCAATATCTAAAGTTATAAACAACAGACCCTCCGCCCACTGTATGTTCCGCAATTTATCCAAAAAATCCCCTGTATCCTTTATAAATGTAGGCAGCTGTTTTACCAAGTCCTGTAAAAAATAGTCCACATACTGTGTTGCATGCTCCCCAACACTCCCAATGGCTGCTATGATGGGTCTGCCCGGGGTAGGGGTAGTTTTTTTGTGGACTTTAGGAATTAGATATAGCCTGGGCAATGTTGGATGTTCTACATGAAGGAAACAATATTCTTCCCGTGAGTTACATCCATCTGTTTTCCATTGCATCTACTTCGCTTTTAAGTTGTTTTTAGCTGTATTATATTTTTTCATGTCCAATCTTTCATAACAGGACTGGTCGTCAAGATGCCATCTGCTTCAACTGTGTAATCTTTTTGAGGCCAGATGACAATATTGCCTCCTTTGTCCGATTTTGTAATGACTATTTCATGATTTTCACTTCGTTTTTTCATCAGCTTAGTGTATTGCAACTCATAATTACTTTTGTGACATCTCCTATATATATTCACTAAAAACAATATAGGTTTCAGGGATGGTATAGTTAGAAATTAGCATTTAAAAAACCTTTGAAATTCACTGAAAAAAACATAGGTTTCAGAGACGTTATAGTTAGTTGGGCATTTCACTCGTACAAAACCAGTGAAATTTGGCCATTATAGTTAGTTCAGCTAACTATAACTCACGCCACCGCAATGCACTGCTGATGACGTCACATATTACATAATTCATGACATGGTCAGTGACATCACTGATGACATCATCCACTGTATAGTGATTCTGTTAAGTTTAAATATGTTTTAAATATATGCCAAGGTGTAATGAAGAATGAGTGGGTGTATAAGTGTCTGAATGTATCAGTTAGTAGGTGCGTGACTGTCTGTATAAGTGAGTGATTAAACATGACTTAGTGAAAGCATGGGTTAGTGACTAAACTGTGTAAATGTCTGTGTCAGTCTGTCAGTTGGTGTGTAAGAGGCTCCATGGGTTTGTGAATAGCTACATAAATGTCTATATGGTTTATTTATTGGTTGTCTTCACTGAGGGTATGGGTTCTAGAGTGTGTCTGTGAGGGGCTGTATGGATGGGTGAGTGTGTGTATGGCTTGTTGGTGAGTGAATGAATGTCTCAGTGGTAGATGTGTGAGTATCTACATATGTGAAAGGCAGTATATGTGAGTGTTGGAGTATATAAATGACTATATGTGAGAGTGAGTGATTATGAGAGTGGCTGTATGGATGAGTGTATGCTTGTTGCAGTGATTGTATAAGAGAGTAAGTATGTGTTAGTATATGTATGACTAAGTGAGGTGGTGTGTGTATAACTGTATAGGTGAGTAAATGATTCTTTGCATGACTGACTAGGTGTGTGAGTAAATCTATCAGTGGGTGGTGATGTGTGAGTGTCTCTATAGGTGTGTAAGTGCATATGATAGTGCTGTATTGATGAGTGACTGCATGTATGAGTGACTGTATAGGTGAATACATGGATGTGTGTGTAGACCTAGGAATCAGTGAGCGGGTTTGTAGTAACTTGTATTGGTGTGTGTATGGTTTCGAAAATGGTAGTTTGTATTTTAGAGTGGGTGTATCAAATGTTATATTAGGTTGTGAGGAGGTGCGTCTGATTATCACATGGATGATATCATCAGTGATGTCATTTGAGATGTCATCAGTGATGTCATCAGTGATGTCTCTGACCATGTCATAAATGATTTAATATGTGACATCATCAGCAGTGCATGGCGGGGGCACGAGTTATAGTTTTCTGAACTAACTATAACTGTTGAATTTCACTGGTTTTGTGTGAGTGAAATGTCAAACTAACTATAATGTCCCTAAAACCTATGTTTTTTCAGTGAATTTCAAAGGTTTTTTAAATGCACATTTTGAACTATAACGTCTCTGAAACCTATGTTTTTTCAGTAAATTTCTAAGGTTATTTAAATGCTAATTACTAACTATAACGCCACTTAAACCTATGGTTTTTTCAGTGAATTTCTAAGGTTTTTTAAATGCTAATTTCTAACTATGCCTACAGAGGTAGGACATGTGCAGAAAGAGATAGAAAGGTGCAGAAAGAAGCAAGAGAAATGCAGAAAAAGGCAACAGAAGACCAGAAAGACAAAGAAATGTGCAGAAAGAAGCAAAAGATATGCAGAAAGAATCAACAGATGTGCAGAAAGAGGCCTTGTTGCAAAGTCATCCTGTGCCCCCAACTTTTTGCTGATGGGTACTGGTGGTAACTGACTCTGACTAACCAGGCCTAGAGCCAGTGCTATGCTAAAAGACACTTAGAATACAGTGAAAACACCTACATACAATAGGGTACACTATGGGTTGGGGTACCCCTGTAATTGGCATGACCTCCCCTGTAAGGCCCTAGTAGATATTAGGGCAGGGGGATTGAAACTACTGCTAAGTCAGAGGTGCAGAAACATGCTACTTTAACTAGTAGTTGCGTTTGCAGAGTGGTAGAGAAAGGGTGCTGGACTTCCGATCAGCGCTCAAGAATTCCGCTGCGTAAGACTTACAGGAGGTACCAGTAGGGCTTCTTGGCCCCCAAAGTCCTTCAGGAGTCACTGCTGGGGGTCCTTAGGGGCCAACTAGCTTACCTCTTAACCCCAGTAAGCCCCAACAGTGGGATTGCTGAGAGGTGGGCACAGGCTACACCCCCTTACTCCACCACTCTGCAAGCACGCCTCCTGGCACGCTCTTGATTGGGTGATGAAGTCCCCTTTCCTCATGAGGGTCCCTGGGGGACAACTAGCCCACCAGGTACCTCCAGTGAGCCCCACACAGCTGGATTGCTGAGAGTGGTCCGAGGCCATGCCCCTTTTTTACACCACTCTGCAAATGCATCTCCTGGCACACTGCTGCTCGTGGGATGAATTGCACTTGTGTCCCGAGGTCCTGAGAACACAAGTGGACCTCATCGCCCCACCAGCAGTGAGCCAAGAGGAGTGTTTGCAGAGTGGTGGAAAAAGGGATGTGGCCTCAGACCACCACTCTGCAATCCAGCTGTGTGGCACTTACTGGAGGTACCTGGTAGGCTAGTTGGCCCCCAGGCACCCTCAGGAATGAAGGGAACTTAATCCCCCAACTCAGAACATGCAGGGTGGCAAGTTTGCAGAGTGGTGCAGGGAGGGGGCAGGGCCTCCAGCGAGATGCCTGCTTTTCTTTTTAATATTTTTTAGAAGGGTCTTTGTGGCCCCCCTTCTTTTAGTATATTTGAGGTCCACGGGACCCCATCCCCAGGGACTGACACCTTTTTTCTTTTTTTAATGGGATTGGGGCTGCGCGAGGCTAATTTCGGCCTGGGGGTCCCATCCCCCGGGTCATGCTCTCCTTTTTTAAATGTATTTATTGGGATAGAGGGCCACGTGGCCCCCATTCCCTATGCCACTATTGCCCCGGAGACCCCATCCCCCGGGGCCTGGCCTCTTCTATATGCAGAAGATGTTTTAATGGCCAGTGTACTTGTTTCTGCCTCTCCCAGACAAGCTGTACAGATTTGACTAGCTTCAGGCTTTTAAATGAACCTGAAGAAATCCCAGCTTTTAAATCTATCACTTCCAGCTGATTACAGAGCCACTATACAATAGAACTTTCCTCAATCCTTGACTAAAAACATATTACATAGCTAGGGGTCAATATGAGATTTCTACTGGAGAAAACACCCTGAGTAAATGGGAACTCCTATTGTCTCTTTGATTGAAATTGCAGAGGTGGCGTAGCAGAGGCCTTTTTCAGCTAGGACACATTGCTGCATTTAAAATGAGTGCTCTTTCTTAATTCATATACTGGCTGCAAACTCTCCCTCCCTGTGCAACCACTCAAAGAGATCCTGTGTGACCTCAAAAGCACAGTGAACAGTTTCATATGGGGCAAAAGACAGCATGACTGCCCTGTCATATAATGTATGCATTGCCAAGTGAATGGGGCCTGGGAGTTCCTCGCATAACCAATTATTATTATCATGCTGGCCAGATAATCCGTGGAGTGGGCTAGATCACAGCGCCATCCTCTACAGTTGATAGCATGCACCTGAGACACCTCTAAAACTAAAAAGCACATGCGTAACATTCCGCGCCTACTCCCTTCACAACGCACACACCCCCCCTTCTGCGCGCATGTCATCCTGAACAATGCCGCCGGACCTCCGGGTTGTCGGCTAAATGGCTGTGTTCTCATATCTGGAGATGTACACTTTATTTAACTGCTTTACCACCTGGACGGTGACTGTGCGTTGTAAGACGATATAAATGTGCACAATAAAGGTTTTCAAAAAAAAAAAAAATAAAAAAAAAAAATGCTGGCCAGATAAGATAACTGATCGAATGGTGGATGGCAGGGACAGAAAAAGCTTGTTGTTTTGTATACCAGATAATTGTCCATATTTGGAAGATGTAAGGTAAGGTGAATGTTTAGAATGCTGCTAGTCACACATGAGGATATACAGGTGCTGAGTAACCCTGGGCGTAGTGCACGGCCCCCCCTTCCGAGGCTAATTTCAGGGACTGACACCTTTTTCAGCCTGGGGATCCCATCCCCCGGGGCATGGTCTCTTTTTTTAAATGTATTTATTGGGATAGAGGGCCACGTGGCCCCCATTCCCTACGGCACTATTGCCCCGGAGACCCCATCCCCCGGGGCCTGGCCTCTTTTTTTAATTCATTTTTTTAATAGGGGATGGGGTCCGCTGGGCCACTTCTGGCCCGGGACCTCATCCCCCAGGGCCTGCCCCTAAGCTTCCCATGAGTTCACATGATATGTCGTTGGACCTCTTCCTTCATTGCCAGCACAATACTATTGCACGCTAGAGCCTGATATTGCCGAGCCTATCTATGGATACCACAATGAGTCACCTACCTGAGACTAATTATAAGAGGACTTAATGCTTCAGCAAAAAGATCAGCTCTACTACCCTTTTAAAGAGAGTCTGCTAGTCAGATTTGCTTCTTGTATTAGACACACTTACTTAAAAAAAAGACTGGCCGTGCCTACAAAACAGATGGTTCCCACATCAGTATTTGTAATCTGATTATAGGAAGGAGAGAACGTAACTATTCAGTTGTCATGCTCATTCACAGAGGAGGTCAAGGAAATAGGTGTGGACTTTAATGGAATAGCATTGGTGCTTATACTGGCTACGGAGACTACATTGTCATCATAGAATCTATTTATGCTCCCAATAATAAGTAAGATGAGTTTTTCAAAGTCACATGTCCTTGATTTCACAATCCCCAGACAGAGAGTTAATTATTGACGCTTATCTTAATGTGGTTATGGAGATTGCTATGGATAGGTTTTGCTTTGAGAAAAGGGCACTCTGGAGAACTCTAGTGGATTACTAAAGAATGATGTTAGAAATGGCGATTTCTGGTTGGCTAGGGCTTGCGCCGAAGCAAGGCAGAAACCACCACTCTAGTCAGGGCTGGGGAGTTACACGCCAAAGATAACCCCTGCTCACCCCCTTGGTAGCTTGGCACGAGCAGTCAGGCTTATGCCGGAGGCGATGTGTAAAACGTTTACGCGCGCACCCAGCAACACCACCCAAGGCCCACCACAAAAGAAACTCCACACAAGGTATTATATAAAAATAGCCTTTGTATTATACCAAAACACATTAGATAAAAACACACACTTTACAATGTGCCAACAGGCACGGGCAGAATTTACAGGGGATATGTACAAGACGGGGTCACCTGGACCACTGTCAGGAATAAGCACTTTTGGAACTAGCACGTTGTAGAAATATCACTTTAGAACATAGCACATATAATCACTGTAGCACCAATTAGAAAATGTAGCGCACAACCATTAACCACTGGTAACAGGTAAGTACCACCTACGCAACCCTAACCAACTTAGGAGAATATTGCGCAGGGAACCAGGACCTCACTAGCACCACCTGTACTAGGAGAAAAACAACCACCTAAGCATCACAATACCTGTAGGGGTATAAGCACATTACACATGATGCATCACAACACATTCAGAGGTGTAGGGAAGGAAAACACATGATGCATAACATACATTCAGTGGTGTAAGAACAAGGCACATGACGCATAAAAACACATTCAGAGGTGCAGGAAAACACAATTGCGCCCAACTCACATGAGTCACCACCTGTGACTGTCCCTAGGCCAACTGGCCTTGTTGGGGCTAGGACGGCCTGTCCAGCAGAGTCAGGGCCAGACTGCGCAGGCGGCGCAAGCCAAAGCGTAAAGGGCACAGCCTACACGTTGCAGCTGCCCACGAAGTGCTGGGCAGCTGTGGAACTGAACTTGGGCACCACTGTGCCTTGAACACAAGTATATCAGCCGTGGGAGCCTTCTAGGCTCTGAGCAAACACTGCCCCTTTGTTGGAGCGACCTAGCGCTCTTAAACGATGTGCCCCACGTTGGAGCCTGTCTCGGCTCTAAAACAAATATGCCCCCTTTGGAGTCCCTCTGGACTCTAAGCAATGTTGCCCCCAAAACGTTGGAGCGCACCAGCGCTCTAAACAACCAATGCGCCGGCACAAGTAGGTGGGGGCCCCCTCTGTGGGGCCCTGGCAACTAAAATCACCCCCCGACGTTGGAGCGCCCTCGCGCTCTTGAAACAACGAGGCGTTCCCTTTGGAGCCTCGTGGGGCTCAAGGACACTGCCCCCTTCGTTGAAGCGGCCCTCTGGCAGGCGGGGCCGCTCATGCGCTACAGGAATGCCCCCGTCGTTGGAGCCCTTGCCGGCTCGTAAACAAACAATCTGCCCCCTCACTCACCGGGGCTCGACGGGGCTCCTTCTCCTCGCTTCGTCTCTCAGTAGGACCGTCGGCGCGGGACTTCCTTCGCAGATGGGAGCCTCGCGCTGCTCTCGTATTTCACCCGGGCCCCCTCCTGGGACCCGGGACTCTGCAGGCACTCGGGGAGGCTGGGTGGGCTCCCGTCCCCTTCCGTCTTCCGTTCTCGGTCCCGGCGCGGGCTCTCCTTCCGCGGGGCTTCCCTTCCCGGAAGTCCCGCCCACGGAGTCCCCGCCTTCCGGGTCGCGGCAGGCAGCGGCCCGGAGGGAATCCAATGCGCGGCTCGGGCCGCGGCAGTGACTCTACACCACGGCAATAAGAGGGGTAGGCTCCCTCATTATAAGAAATATACGGCGGGGTAGGCACCCGCCGTGCGATACAAACGAATAAACGGGGTGGGCACCCACCAACGAGCGCCACAATGCTGGGTGGGCACCCGCTTCACAACACGGCAGAAAAGCGGGGAATCCCGCGCCGGGGTTCCCTCGCTATTTATTGCAGCTCAGCGCTGCTGGCCCCCACGAAGGTGCTCCTCAGCAGCACTCAAAGATATAGCGCTTCCCAGGCGCTTGAAAGCAGGGTCCAGGAGCAACAAGTGGAGAGCTTCTCCCCAGCAAGGCAAAGTCCAGGGAAAATGCCTAGGAAGGCAGGGGGGCAAGCACTGGGCCCAGGGGCCAGCTCACAGGGCCCTCCAGCAGGGAGGCAGTCCCCAGTGGCGGTCTCTCCTGGCACCCAGCAGCAACAGGCCCCCTCAGGTTTAGGATCAGAAGAACATTTTACTTGGGGTCACAGCCCCATTTTATACACAGGTTCACCTTTGTCTCAAGGTGCAGGGAAGGGGCGAACCAGTTACAACTGGTTCCTGAGCACTTTGTTTTGCTCAGCCCCTCTCCCTATTCAGAGAGCAGGCCAGGGTCATCAGTCGCACCACAGGGGGCGGAGCCAGCATTGTGTGGGGAAAGCCCAGCCCTATTCAGGTCCTAGGTGTACTCCTCCCACCCATCTGGCTGCTGAACTCCCCATTCACCACTGGGTGACTCCTCCTGACTCTGGGGATTCCCTAGCCCGTCACATGACCTCAGCCAGCCAATCACACGACAGGCAGTCACTGCACATTTATGCCAGCGTCTAGAAGTGGCACTTCCACACTAGCTATATGGACACCGCACACATCATCGCACAGCATTTTATCACACGAGTCCGTACATACCAAACTCGCACCTGCACTCCCCACGCATCAGGAACTACCAGGGACACATACATTCCCCATGCATTCCTATGGGAGGGCAGGCCTATCTCACCACATGCACTCAGAGTGCGCACGCACTTTACTCTGGGACACAGGGAAAGTGCGCAGAAACCAAAAATCACTACCACCAGGTCACCAATAAAAGCAAAAAGTTTAGGGGTGAACCTGCCAGAAGGGCCAAGTCCAACAAATGACTAGATAATCTTGGCATAATAAACATTTGTAGAACGACACATGTGACAGAGGGACTTTATGATGTATTCCTCTGAGCACTATACATATGCTAGATTAAATTGTTTCCTTGTTTCCTCCTATTTTATAGAGCATGGTTTTGCTTTGAGAAAAGGGCACTCTGGAGAACTCTAGTGGATTACTAAAGAATGAGTAGATAATCTTGCCGTAATAAACATTTGTAGAAAGACACATGTGACAGAGGGACTTTATGATTTATTCCTCTGAGCACTATACATATGCTAGATTAAATTGTTTCCTTGTTTCCTTCTATATTATAGAGCATGTTGTTAAGAGTACAGTACAAGTTGAATAGATCTCAGACTATGCACTGGTATGTTTCTTTCTTCAATTCCCGTGGTCTAGATCGAGAACAGAGCAGTGGGGGTTGGGAGATAATCTGTTGTGCAATAAACATAATGTGGAATAAATCATGGAATCTCCAGAGCTCTTTATTAAGGACAATGATAGTGAAGAAGCTCAGGTCTGTATATTATAGGGGTTCCCTGAACACGTGTGCCGTTTGACCCTGGTGCTGGTCTTACCTGTCTCTTTGTACTGGGTGCTGGCGAGTTCGTGTTGCTGCTCTACTCTTTCCCCTCCCGCCGTCGCAGTGATGTTTATGGCGACCGCTGTGTGAAGGGGGTCAGCAAACTACATTCCCCAGGCTCCTCTGCTATAGACACCGGAAGCGGACATCCTGCGTTTCGCGCCAGAAGGCGCCTCAAAAGTAACTCCGCCTCCCGCATCGCGGGACCGCGCGTGGGCTAAGCCCAGGCAAAGGGTGGGCCGTCTGTGGCCGTCCGGGGCTGGCCGAGGCTGGGCTGGGCCATATCCCTCTCGTTTGCCCTTCGTGAGTAGTAAAGTGACACTGTGGACTGTCTGCTGTAACTGTATGTTTAGAACAACTGTGGCATTTTGTTTCTTCTTACAGCTTCTTGTTAGCATTATTGCCGCTCACACAGGTTATTTATCTTGTGACTGTGAAGAGCCCAGGATTCAATTTGTATCCATTGTATCGCATCCAAGCGAAATTGTGCTAAGGATGGGGAAGAGGGCCTGCACCGCGAGGCAACATAACACAGCTCCCTCAACTAGTATGACCAAACCTACATCTATTGACAAAATGCTCGAGAAAGCTCTAGGAGTAGTGGCTACGGAAATAGAACGCACAGAGCGGCGTCTTTCTATCACCCCAAATTTAGAGTTACACTCCCAAGTCTCTGATTCTTTAGTTAATATACGGCCATCAGACACAGAGCTCTCTAAAGATCAATCTCTCATTGAGGTGAGCCAGACTCTGGATCTTCCTAGAGAGGATGTTTCTCGCTCTCCTGGTCGTAAATGTAAGGAAAAAACTAAACATATAGTAAAATCACCTATAAGAAAGAGAAGGGGACAGGACGTGGCCAAGGAGAAGGGGAAACAAGGCAGGCCCCAAAAAGAGGTTAGCTCTGTAACCACTAATGACCAGCCCGCGTGGGTCACTTTGCTGATGATGAATTTCCAACAGCAGATAAGATTAATCATTAAAGAAGAACTAACCCCTGTAATAGCAATGTTGGATAGCCTGTTAGTAAAGCGGAATGCATGGGTAAAAAATAGTGAGAAGTCTATAGACACAAACAATACAAAAAGTGTGTCAAGTGCCCAGGCTTTTACGAGCAATATGCAAACTGATTCCCCCTCAGTAACTAATGATTCTAGCAATCAGACCCTACAGGGAAAATCCACATATGTTAGGGGGGAAACTGTCACTACAGCGGGAAGATGCTTGGCACCAACTAACTTGGCGCCACAGGACCGTCCTCGGTTACCAAGAACAACGACATTGGAGGATTCCCAGAGGCGGAGGTTGGATGACATCCCTCCAAATCAGGTCATTAACGACCCTGAACCGAAAACCCAAACATACTGTCCCCCAACCATAAATCTACCAGCCGAGTCTGCACCATATGTATTGATCCTTGCAGGAACCCCAGTATTAAGAAAGGGTCTATCAGAATCACATCAAGAGCTTATGCATAAAACCATTCATTGGTTAGCTAACCATAGTGATTTTGGCTACGAGAATACCAATGAGATCTTAACTACAAGAAGGGTGGGATGGATTGGTAAACATTACAAGGATATACAAGGGGACTGTGTAATAATTAATTTTAGAAATCCATGTATCATCGAGCATATTTTAGCAACAGCACAAGGGATGAATAGGGGGTCTATTATTTTACTTCCCTTAGGATATTTTTATCCCCCAATAAGGCCTCAGCATCACTACCAAGATCATTTACCCCAGTTGAAAATGAGATTCCCAACCAAAAAAGTGGTACCTTTAAATCTAGGCCAGTCGTTTTATAATCATCCAACCTTTAACATTCCTACTGGCAATAGGTTCAGTCCCATTGAGGGAGTTGACTGACAGGGGGGGTCAAATATTACTATTAAAGTGGGAACAGTCATGACACCACCTGATCTAGAGCACCAGGAAAAGCGAATTGGGTTAACTTCTAAGATTGAGGAAGAACCAGCCAGAGGGAGCCAGACTGGCTGTTGTAATTTAAGTAACCCTTGTTTGCGGTCTGACCATTCTGAAACCCCAGATTATCCGATGCACTTAGCTTGTAAACCAATGGGTGGTGCTGAACCATCAAATGTTTCTCCAAAGCAATTAATAGTGTTGACCCCGCATACGAACCCACCTAATGCCGAAGTAACAGGGGTTTTATCATGGAATATTGCAGGTCTAAATAGTAAACTAGACGACCCGGAATGGGGAACCTTTATTGACCAGTTTGAAATCTGCATGTTCCAAGAAACCTGGGCTAGAAGAGAGGTTCTTAAATTAGGTTATGCGAGTTTCAATATTCTGGCATCCTCGAGGGGAAAAGGGAGACCTTCTGGGGGGCTTATAATCTGGGTGCGATCTCACTTGGGGTGTTCTGCAATCCCAATTAACACAGGCTCTAGTGATATTTTATGTATATCGCTACAGTTCCCGGCAAAGCCCCCTGTTCTCTTAATAAATGCATACTCACGACCCTCCCCAAAAGGTAATGAATCTAATACTGTGGAAGAATTAACCACCTTCCTAGGTACCATTGATACAAACCAGTTGATTATACTAGGTGGGGATTTCAACTGTCAGTTTGAACCATTAGAAGGATTACCACTCGATGGTTTGTATGATGAGGACCTTTTTTTAAAAATCCCAGAGTCAGGTTGCCCTAAAGTCAAACTATGGTCCCCATTGGCGATCCAGATGAGTTGTCTCACCATGAGTCATTCCCTTCGTGCCTGTAATGGGAGATCCCTATCTGAGACATCGAATAGCTACACATTTTTTAGTAAAAATCGGGGATCCATACTTGACTATATTTTTATTAATTCTCATTTTTGGGATAGGATGTTGGATTTTATGATTATTCCTCGTCTAGATAGTGACCACTATGCTCTTGTGGTGGAACTCAAAGCATTGAACAATGGGAGTCTGTTGAATACAGATATTCCCACTGACTCTAGGCTTGTGGTCACTCATTGTAGAAAGAGAGTGAAATGGTCTAATTTTACTCAATCAGAAGAAAGAATGGCCAGCTTGTATGATGCCTTGCTCCCGGTTTTTATAGATGCATCTAAATTGTCTAGCCCGATTGGAGAGGGTTTAGACCTCCAGCAGGCCCAATTAAACTTTGATAATCTAGGCAAAATTACCTACGATTTCTTTTTCCCAACAAAAAAATTGAAAAAAGATAAGTGGCCTACCCATCCATGGTACAATATCTCTTGCCGCCAGGCCAAAAAGGGACTGGTCTCATCTATTAAAACTAAAGACCGCCCTTCAATACGGTCGGCTAGAGCTAATTATAAAGCAGTTATACAGGAGGCAAAACAAAGTTGGGAAATTGAAAATTGGGCTACTATGAAAACCGCTCTGGGTGATAGAGACATGAAGACTTTCTGGGGAATCGCTAACTCTGGCACAACCACCCTGCATAGTGCGGTTGAGCCAAACTTAGACGAACAGATTTGGCGGGTACACTTTGAAACTTTGTATGCTAAGGAATCGGGTGATGACCTTGTCCCCGGCTGTGATTTACCAGCTCATGGTTCTTTGGCCACTGAGGATTTAAACCCTCTATTTGCAGGAGACCCGGGGTCGTGTATCTCTATAAAAGAAATACAGACCGCATTGGCTAGAATAGCTTCTGGCAAAGCTCCAGGACTTGACAAGATACCCGGTGACCTATTTAAAAGTGAACCCGCTATCTGGGCTCCATATCTCTGGATGCTTTTTAATTCAATTTTGCAAGGCCTGAAGATTCCCCCAAGCTGGAAATAATTCCGATTTTTAAAAAGGGCTCCCCACTCCTCCCGACCAACTATAGACCCATAAGTCTAATAGATATCTCCCAAAAAATTTTTGCGAGAGTGCTCCTCCTCAGACTCCAATCTTGGATGGAAGAGAGGGACATTTTGTCTGTTCTGCAGGCCGGGTTCAGGGAAAAATTGTCGACCTTAGACCAAGTCCTAAGATTTCAATTATTGTATTGGAAAACTGTATGTCTGCAGGGGGGGAAGTCTTTTTTTAGTCTTTGTAGACTTAAGATCAGCATTTGATCTAGTACCCAGGGAGAAATTATGGGTAGTTCTAGGTGAGTTGGGGGTCCCTGTTTATTTAATTCATCTTTTTAAACGCTTGCATGAATGTAACTATGCCCAAATAAGGTATGGGAAGGATGGCAATCTCACAGCCCCTATACCAATTAATCGTGGCGTTCGACAGGGTTGTGTGCTCGCGCCAACCTTATTCAACCTTTACATTAACGGTTTGATTGATGCCCTGCTATCAGCAAAAGACCTGGATGCCCCCAAGCTAGCCTCTCGTAGAATTTCGGCTATGATGTTTGCTGATGACACCCTGCTGATTGCCAAATCACCCATGGGGATCCAAAGGGTTCTGGACAATTTTGAGGAGTTTTGTAGTGATAGAGGTTTAGAAATAAACCTCCAAAAAACAAAATTTATGGCATTTAATTGCCCAAAAACCTCACGCCCTAACCCACTTTTAAATGGTAAACCCCTTGAAAGAGTGTCATCTTTTGTGTATTTGGGCTTCACTATTACCGAGTCTATGGATTGGGGGGCTCACATTACAAAATCTACGCTGAGACTAGCACAATCTTCAGGAGGCATCATGAAGGTCTTTAACAGGTCTAGTAAAAGAACTGTTAGCCCAGCAATTGAAATCTATAGGGCTCAAGCAAGAGGAGGGGCCTTATATGGCGCTGAGTTATGGGCCCACCAAAACCTGACAAAATTATCACAGGTGGAGAATCAATATTTAAGACAGTTATTTAGACTACCACGTAGTACCCCCTTGGTCCCGCTACGTTTGGATACAGGCATAACACCAATATCTGAAGTAGCGGGCCTCAAGCCCATATTGTGTTGGCGTCGCCTCTGGACCTCCCCCGAGCTTATACCATATAGGGAGGAGTTATCAGAGGTATTGAGGACTCGGGGTGCTGCAAAAATTCCGTGGTTTGACTATATAAAACGTCTTGTATCTAGTATGGGCCTAGGAGATTGCTGGCTCGATCCTGAGTCAGCTTGTCCGTTAATATCTAAGGGTCATATGAAGGCATGCTATAGAGACTACAGTCTAACCCAACTTAAAACTTCTCTTGGGATTGGGAAATGTACTAGTGCTTTTTTAGAAATAAAAGATTTCCCTCGCTTCGAACCGGCAATAGATCCCATCACTCCACCAGCGGCCAGGAAGCTTTACCTACAATTTAGATATGGGGTACTTCCACTTCGTTGTTTTACATCTAAGTGGAGAAATCAAAATATGACCCAATGCCCGGTCTGTGACCACTCTGAGGAAACAGAGCTTCATGTCTTTTTTTGTTGCTCTGGCTATCAGAAGGCAAGGAGCCGCTGGTTGACAAAGATCTGTAGGAATCTTGGCAGCAGGTCCTGCCTCGAAGCCTTTAGGATACTGAAATCCGACTCAGGAATACCAATTGTATACTCGGTGGCTGGCTTCCTGTTTTCTATGTGATGCACCAGAAGGGCCCATTTGAGATCTCACAATGATGAATTGATTCCCTAGGTAGCAAATGTGTAAATACATTTTCCGTTATTTGTTCATGTATAGTTTTAATATAGGAACTTATGTTTCCGTTTTTTTATCAAAGCTCTGTTTTTAGTTAATTTATGTATTTATTGCACCATTCACTTTCTACTCCAACTGTGCTATCTTTTGTCCAATTCATATATTCCAAAATTCAATGTACTTTATACCTGAAATTGCATGTATATGTATTTGTTTGCTCTATGTTGTACTTTTTAGGACATTCTGTCCGAAATAAAGTTTTTTGATGATGATGATGATGTATATTATAGGACAATTTAAAAGCTTTCATTGGGAGGCAAATTATCTCCCCAGCTACTAAAATTAACAGAAGACTGGAAATGAGGCCTGGTATTGGAGAACAGGTGAAATAACTGGTGCTGGTTCACATGAGAAGAGGGGCAAGGTGTATCTGACATCACTTAGAAGAAGCCTGTGCACAATTGAAATTATTGGATAAAGACAACGCTGCAAATACATTCCTATGAGTAAAGCAATCTTATTAAGGGAAACAGGGCAGGGAAACTACTCTCTGCTAAATTGAGGACTAAGGCTAAGCAGGAAAGGAAATCCTTCATTAAAAATAAAGCTGGGATTTTATTCACTAAAAAAACTGAATCAGGCAGTCATTCCAAGAATATTACAGAACCCTAGAAATAGAGGAGAAAGGGGATGAGGATGCAGCATAATATTATATGAGGGGTGCTACACTTGCACACCTAACACCAGCTCAAATAGAAACATTCGAAAAACTGGTAGACACCTCTGAAGTTATACCTGGGATTATTACATTGAAAACGCTACAAAGCACTGGGCCATGCTAGATTTACAGGCATGTTTTATAAAACGTTCTGCTCTATACCGTCTGCTCTTCTTACACACCATTATAACTTCTTCGTTGCTGATTCTCCAATAGCTGACTCCATGAGGGAAGCCTTGATTGTGGTTATTCCAAAACCGGGAAAGGACCTAAAGCCATGTTCTTCCTTTCAACCAATTTCCTTGATGAATATGGACGTCAAGATTTTCACAGAAATCTTGATGAGCCGGCTGTGACCACATCTGCAAGGATGTATTGACCCAGATCATAAGGGAGTTTATCCCAGGAAGGAACACGTTGGATAACACCAAGCAAGCACTACACTTAATTGACTAAGTACATAGAAGAAATCAAATGGGATAGTTATAACGTTCGGAGAACATTAAATGTTTCTATATGCAGAAGATGTTTTATTGGCCAGTGTACTTGTTTCTGCCTCTCGCAGACAAGCTGTACAGATTTGACTGGCTTCAGGCTTTTAAATGAACCTGAAGAAATCCCAGCTTTTGAATCTATCACTTCCAGCTGATTACAGAGCCACTATACAATAGAACTTTTCTCAGTCCTTGACTAAAAACATATTACATAGCTAGGGGTCAATATAAGATTTCTACTGGAGAAAACACCCTGAGTAAATGGGAACTCCCATTGTCTCTTTGATTGAAATTGCACAGGTGGCGTAGCAGAGGCCTTTTTCAGCTAGGACACATTGCTGCATTTCAAATGAGTGCTCTTTCATAATTCATGTACTGGCCGCAAACTCTCCCTGTGCAACCACTGAAAGAGATCCTGGGTGACCTCAAAAGCACATTGAACAGTTTCATATGGGGCAAAAGACAGCATGACTTCCCTGTCATATAATGTATGCATTGCCAAGTGAATGGGGCCTGGGAGTTCCTCGCATACCAATTATTATTATCATGCTGGCCAGATAAGATAACTGATCGAATGGTGGATGGCAGGGACAGAAAAAGCTTGGTGTTTTGTAGACCAGATAATTGCTGGAGTCCATATTTGGAAGATGTAAGGTATGGTGAATGTTTAGAATGCTGCTAGGATATACAGGTGCTGAGTAACCCTGGGCGTAGTGGGCGTAGTGGGGCTACGTGGAGCATCGCGTAGTTTGGCCAAATCTACGCACGCTCGCGCACTCCGCGTAGCCCCACTACGCGTCGCCCGCCTCCCGCCCGCCCTCATTTTAAAATAATATTAACTATTTTAAAGTATGAAAATTCCTTACCTGAGGTGCGGCGTCCCGGGGCTCCCTCTTCCTGGTGCAACCGCAACTTCTTGCTCACAAATGTGCATGAGGAAAAAGTTGCCCAGTATATCTTTAATTCCCCCTTTTTTATTCAGTGTGTATTGTAGCGTGATATTTCGATATATATTTTATATATTTTATATGCATTATATTATCCACCGACACTGTTTATAGGTGTTTACTATTTTAAAACAACTCTAGAGCCTGTTGTTTTATTTTTAGAATGCCTCGGTAAGAATTTTCTTGTTAAACATTTCATACCTGTAGCGATTTATCGCGAATAGTATTTTTCCTATTTCCATTCTATGGTTAGCAGTTTTGGCGGTTCACTACATGCTATTTAAACTCTATGATCTTTGTACATGTCATGTGATCAAGACCGGGTTTCCCGGTCGAAAATCGTCATGCTGCTGTTTTGAAGAATAAAAGCACTTTATTTTGCAGTCACGGAGTGGTCTGTTCCTGCTGTTGCATTATTTGCATTTTGAAGGACTTTGGAAATCAATTAAATTTCGGCGGATTGGCTGTTTCCGCTTTATACGGACCCTCTCCTCTGAAAAGTGGCTGGTTATTTGCAGTCTACATCGTTTTTCGATTCTTGAGTGATCCGGAAGGATTTTCTTTAACCAGCCCCCCGCATTCAGGAAGGAAGGAGGTATTGGCAGTTGCAGTGCGGTGTCACCGGAAGGTCTGAACCGGAGGGTTGCGAGGTTTCCGAGGATGCCTACGACCCTTCGTTTTTTCGATCGAGGCGAGCCGGTGCTCATTCAGCTGCCTCGCTTATTCCACGGACACTAGCGGGTGAGGAGATTGTGACTTTTTAACATTTGAGGAGCCGTTGGTTTATACTTTTTTCCTTCTTAATTTGTCGATATGGCAACAGCAGCAGACGTGCTCAAAGATCGAGAATTAGTGGCAGACGCCCTGTTTCTGAATTTATCTGATGTCAATACTGTTAATAAGGGCGGCAATGCTGCAACTGAAAAGAATGATTTAACATCAAAATTAAAAAGACTTGAAAAGCTGCTTCGCACAGAGTTAACCAAATGGTGGGAAAAGAAATCTCTGGAGAAATATAAGGAAGCTGGGAGGGTGCCACCAGGGCTAAGGGTTCTCATTGCTCCTTCTTTTGAGAACCCTAACCCCCTTATGCTTAAGGAATGGGCCTCTAACAACCTAGAAGCGTCAATTAATATGGTTTGCATTCACATTAAATATGCTGAAATCGATAGGTCTGATATTGTTCATCAAATTGATACTTTAAATGCAGAATTAGATGCCAGTGATCAGCAGGAATTAATAATCAAGACAAGAGAGGAGATCAAGAAACGTCTTGAGAAACATGAACAAACAATCAAAACGAGTAAAGTTTTTAAATTTGCACGCGATAAAGCTGATTACGAAAATGGTCGCATCTTTACTTTCTCAAAAAAGTTTGAATCGGTGAAACGTCAGGCGATGAGTAATAAAGCACCTATTATTCAACCCCAACAGACTGATATTCCAGCAACATCGGATACTGACCTAAGTTCACTGATTAGCAGTATTGAATCTGATGATGATAGTCTAGGTGCGGAGTGCCAACCGGCATTAAGTGGCTTTACACCCGCTGAAGAATTGGGGTTTATAATAGAGGACAGACGGCACACCCTAAGGCCGAGAGGACCACCACAGATGAAAGACGGTGTAAGCAGAACAAGAGTCGGAAACAGAGGAAGAGGCAGAGGCGGCACAATGAGGAAAATGAGAGGGAGAGGGAATCCCCAAGCAAACTAAATAAGACTGCAACCACTGAAGAAACTAATACTGTCATTAATTTGACTGATTTGGATTTAAATACTGCTGAAACTCAACTTCTATCTTTGGGTTTGTCTTATTGTCCTAAAAACAATTTCAAATATATACATTCTCGTATTGATGTATTTAAGTTCATACGTAAACTTAAATTGATGAAATATTTCAAGTTGAATAAAATCAACAATGTTGCCACTAATATTATTGCTGATTCCCAACCTAGTAAAAATATTCTTGTCTCTGATGTTCCCACTTTGAAAACCTTACATCCCTCTTAGCACTCAGGAAGAACTAAATTCAATTGGTATACAGAGTAGTAATGCGGGGAATAGTCCTTTCTGTCCCGTTCTACTTTTGTCCCCATGATGCCCAGGGACACTATTGATGTATTTAGCGACTGTATGATTGATGACCTCAAACAACTTAACCGTTCCATCACTCTAAACCGTAAACGGCGGAGCTATACTGAAATACAATATTCCAAACTTATTCGGAAGATTAATGACCATGGTGACATTGTTGTCAACAAAGCAGATAAAGGGGGCAATGTGGTCTTATGGCCACGGGATGTGTATATCACTGAGGCAGAAAGACAGCTCAATGACTCCCTTTGTTATAGAAAGGCCTCCTTTTCAGAGCTTAACCGAGCTAAAGAACAGGTTCACAGAAATTTATCTGAATGGAAAGGACTGGGTTTAATTAATAAAAAGGAGTATTTATTTTTGAAAAAAGATCACCCTATTACTCCTACCCTTTATCTCTTACCAAAAATCCATAAAGGTGTGTCTCCTATACCAGGGCGTCCTATTATTTCTGCTCAGAATGGGTTACTTGAACCCATTTCTAAATATGTGGATTTTTTTCTGCATAGTTATATGGAGTCCCTCCCTACCTACATCAAAGATACTGGCCATTTTCTTTTTAAACTGAATAATGTCCATTGGAATTCGAACTATTTTATCATTGTTATGGACATCTGCTCCCTTTACACTTCCATCAACCACCAGGATGGACTGCGTGCTATTCAATATTATCTTTCGGATAGGAATATTAATCATTATGAACATAGTACGATGTTAGTCAAAATGATTGAGATATGCCTGTGTAATAACTATTTCCTCTTTAATAACGAGGTCTTTCAGCAGTTGTGGGGCGTGGCTATGGGGGCATGCTTCTCCCCCAGTTACGCATATTTACATGTGGGCTGGTGGGAGGAGCATGTCCTTGGCCACGCCAACGTGGCTCAAGAAAATGGCATTGTTCACATGTGGCGTTTCATAGATGACGTGTTTATTATTTGCCACGGATCTAGAGAAACTGCCGACCGTTTTGTGGCTGACATCAATATCAATGACCTCAACTTAGAATTCACTGCTACTATTAGCAAAGAGAGAGTAGAATTCTTAGATGTTGAAATCTATGTTGTCAATAATGAAATCCAAACCAGATTACATAGAAAAAGCACGGCAGGTAATTCAATTATTCATGTTTCAAGCTCCCACCCTAAACATCTTATCAGGGGGAATGTGGGGAATGTTTAAGAATTCACAGAATCTGTAACAATGAATTTGATCGTAAAAAATGTCTTGATGAATCTTTTCAGAGATTTTTGGCTCGTGGTTACAAAAGAGAAGTTCTTCATAATGCTATGAAAAAATTGAGAACTACTATGAATAAATCTTCTCAGATTCCCAATACCGATGTTATGAATCGAGGTGATACTAGACCGTGCAGTAATGAAGACATGACTATACGACTCATTACCACCTATAGTTGTCATGAGAAAAGAATCAGAAATAATTGGTCTATTTTGAAAACCGACATTACTCTTGCTCCGCTAATCACTGAAATTCCTGGTATAACCTTTAGAAGGGCTCCCTCTATGCGAGATGTTTTAGTTAAAGCTAGTCCTGAATCTATCAAATCCACTAACTGGCTTTCCAACCGGAAAGGTTTTTTTAGGTGTAGCTCGTGCAGGGCGTGTACATTTGGTGTTAATACTTGCGAATATAGCGATGCTTTTAGTCAAGATGTTAATAAGATCGATGGTTTTTTTACTTGCAAAACAGATTATGCAGTTTATGTGCTCCAATGCACTTGCCATCTTCGCTATATAGGGAGCACCAAACTTCAAGTCTTTAATCGTATCCTGCAACACCTCAGAGCGATTGTCAATTCTGATTCAAGCTATCCAGTGGCGCGTCATATTAAATTAGTTCACCAGAATAACTTGAAAGATCTTAGTTATTTTGTTATTGATGCGGTCCTATCTTCCAAGAAAGGTGGTGATAGAGAGAAAAGACTCAGACAGTTGGAAAGCCATTATATTTTACTTTTGGATACCAAGATTCCTAATGGATTAAATACTGGGGAAGACCTCCATAATTTCCTATAACATGCAATAAATTGGTCTTCCCTCATTCAATATCTCTAACTTTCAGAGCCCTTTATAAATGATGATGATTCTAAGACGTTTTATTGCTATTGCTACTGTGTTTCCCTTTATACTGTATTTTATATCGGATTTTAGATCCTTTTTTCATTAAGCTGTGTTTTTATCCTGATCTTTTTATACTCTGTTCTTTGTTGTTTTAGCTGTTTTTTTTCTCTTGATTTTACCGGTTTTATTCTCGATACTGATGGGGTGTTTGGGATTGGGCTTTAATTCAGCTGGTGATTAATGGATCTGGAATCATGGTATCCCATTATTTCTTTTACCTGTTTGAATGCAGCATTGCTTATATGTGTAGGTTTTTATCCAGATTGTTGCTTTTTCCATCTGAATTGTTAATTATAGATTTTTCATGACATGATTTAACTTGTGATGTTTGTCATGAATTTATTTACATATTCATGACTCATGAATAATATTTTTTATGCGCATGTATTAATTATGTGTTAAGCTGCTAAACCGAATTAGTTATAATGGTCTGATCTGTTTGCTTTGTAATCCTTTCTATACTGATATTTTATGGGCACTTGCCCAGTATATCTTTAATTCCCCCTTTTTTATTCAGTGTGTATTGTAGCGTGATATTTCGATATATATTTTATATATTTTATATGTATTATATTATCCGCCGACACTGTTTATAGGGGCTTACTATTTTAAAACAACTCTAGAGCCTGTTGTTTTATTTTTCGAATGCCTGGGAAAGAATTTTCTTGTTAAACATTTCATACCTGTAGCGATTTATCGCGAATAGTATTTTTTCTATTTCCATTCTATGGTTAGCAGTTTTGGCGGTTCACTACATGCTATTTAAACTCTATGATCTTTGTACATGTCATGTGATCAAGACCGGGATCCCCGGTCGAAACGCGTCATGCTGCTGTTTTGAAGAATAAAAGCACTTTATTTTGCAGTCAAGGAGTGGTCTGTTCCTGCTGTTGCATTATTTGCATTTTGAAGGACTTTGGAAATCAATATATATATATATATATATATATATATATATAAAATTCACTGAAAAAACCATAGGTTTCACACATGTTATAGTTAGCGGAAATTTTACTGATAAAAAACCAATGAAATTCCCCCGTTATAGTTAGTGCAGGAAACTATAACTCACGCGACCGCAATCCTCTGCTGATGCTAATACTGTATTTAGACACTTATTTGCCCATGTCTTCTTCCATAAATTTTTAGCTATACATATATTACAAATATTTTTTTTTCATAAAGACACATATGTCATCAGCAGAAGATTGCGGTCGCGTGAGTTATAGTTTCCTGCACTAACTATAACGGGGGAATTTCATTGGTTTTTTATCAGTAAAATTTCCGCTAACTATAACATGTGTGAAACCTATGGTTTTTTCAGTGAATTTGTACGGTTTTTTAAATGCTAAGTTACTTTACGCCATTCGTGGCGTGCGCGCCCACTTAACGCAGTTAGTGCCGTGCACGCACGGTGGGCACGCGGTGCACGTTACGCTAGATGGGCCATGTACGCACGATGCGCTTCGCGCACCGTGCGCACATGGAGGACATATTATGCGCTTCCTTGTGATAGGTAATCTGTTGACATTTTTTTGGGAAATGCTGTGCTCTTATATGCCATGCACAAATGGTGGCCTTCGGCCACCATTTGCACACGGGGTGGAGAGAGTGGGGTTTTTTTTTTTTAATAATTATTTACCGTACGCGTACGGTAAGCGTACGGTAAGCGTAATCGGCGAAATTTTCGAAAAATTAAAAATTACCGTTTTTTGCCTTGGGGGATCTTTGAAGACTCAACTAACATGGTTATGTGCATGGGCGCTGTCTAAACAGCCCCTTTATATGTTTTTGGCATTTGTTTATCAGCTCCCCCCTCAGAGTGCGAGAGAGAAAATAGCGGCTGCCGCTTCCTGGTTTCGACCGATTCGAATGTTTACTAAGATCTAAGGGCCAATCAGAATCGCGCTCGCGCACGCCACCGTACGCGTACGGTAAGCGCACCGTAAGCGCACCGTAAGCTGGCTCAGATATATATATTGATTTAAAGGCTATTTTCTCAGAATCTACTGAACAGATTTACACCAAACCTACAAAAGGCACTTCCTTGACCTGAGGACTACCTCTCTGCCAAATTTCAAGTAATTCTGTTCAGCCGTTCGGGCTGTAGCTGTGTCTAAAGGTCCTATGGAAAAATGCATGGGAAAAACGCATTTTGGGACCCCCCTTTTATCTCAGCCCCCGCTTGACGAATCCCCCCGAGACTTTCAGGGTAGGAGCGGAGCGTAGCGCCCCACCTATTTTGAAAAATTCGCAAGGATTCGTCGACCAGCGCAAAAGTTATTCAAAATAGAATGTTGCGGATTTCCTATGGAAACGTGGTCCTAACTATAACTACCTACTGGCGACCGCCAGTAGGTAATATATATATATATATATATATATCCACAAGAAAGCTGCACCACTGTTGAGGCACCACACATGTGCGTCTTAAAACCTTGTTTATTCGGCAAGTTGCAGGGAAACCAGATTCGCCTTCACACAGCACAGGTACCAAACATGTTTCGGGCTCATCCGCCCTTGTTCACTGGTATCACAGGAGAGCCACAGCAGCAGAGTCTCGCGCCGTTTGTGCGGCGATTCAAATATAGTCCCGCCCACTGGGCGTGCCTTGCTAGGGCATTCTGGTCTCTGTAGTTCGCTGAATTTGAATGTCCATATTGTAATGCCGCTGTAGTTCTCAATGTTTTTAAAACTATAGTAGTTCGTTGAGCGAGGTGAGGCTGGGTCCCTGCTATCATACTCTTCGAAAATGGCAACGCCGTTCCATCAAGCGCTATTAACTTCCAGCGCATTAGGAGCCGCTCGTCCGCGGCGGGGTGCCTCGCGACCTGGGCAAGGCCGCTATTTATCCACAAGAAAGCTGCACCACTGTTGAGGCACCACACAGGTGCGTCTTAAAACCTTGTTTGTTCGGCAAGTTGCAGGGAAACCAGATTCGCCTTCACACAGCACAGGTACCAAACATGTTTCGGGCTCATCCGCCCTTGTTCACTGGTATCAAAGGAGAGCCACAGCAGCAGAGTCTCGCGCCGTTTGTGCGGCGATTCAAATATAGTCCCGCCCACTGGGCGTGCCTTGCTAGGGCATTCTGGTCTCTGTAGTTCGCTGAATTTGAATGTCCATATTGTAATGCCGCTGTAGTTCTCAATGTTTTTAAAACTATAGTAGTTCGTTGAGCGAGGCGAGGCTGGGTCCCTGCTATCATACTCTTCGAAAATGGCAACGCCGTACCATCAAGCGCTATTAACTTCCAGCGCATTAAGAGCCGCTCGTCCGCGGCGGGGTGCCTCGCGACCTGGGCAAGGCCGCTATATATCTACAAGAAAGCTGCACCACTGTTGAGGCACCACACACGTGCGTCTTAAAACCTTGTTTATACGGCAAGTTGCAGGGAAACCACATTCGCCTTCACACAGCACAGGTACCAAACATGTTTCGGGCTCATCCGCCCTTGTTCACTGGTATCACAGGAGAGCCACAGCAGCAGAGTCTCGCGCCGTTTGTGCGGCGATTCAAATATAGTCCCGCCCACTGGGCGTGCCTTGCTAGGGCATTCTGGTCTCTGTAGTTCGCTGAATTTGAATGTCCATATTGTAATGCCGCTTTAGTTCTCAATGTTTTTAAAACTATAGTAGTTCGTTGAGCGAGGCGAGGCTGGGTCCCTGCTATCATACTCTTCGAAAATGGCAACGCCGTTCCATCAAGCGCTATTAACTTCCAGCGCATTAGGAGCCGCTCGTCCGCGGCGGGGTGCCTCGCGACCTGGGCAAGGCCGCTATATATCCACAAGAAAGCTGCACCACTGTTGAGGCACCACACACGTGCGTCTTAAAACCTTGTTTATTCGGCAAGTTGCAGGGAAACCAGATTCGCCTTCACACAGCACAGGTACCAAACATGTTTCGGGCTCATCCGCCCTTGTTCACTGGTATCACAGGAGAGCCACAGCAGCAGAGTCTCGCGCCGTTTGTGCGGCGATTCAAATATAGTCCCGCCCACTGGGCGTGCCTTGCTAGGGCATTCTGGTCTCTGTAGTTCGCTGAATTGGAATGTCCATATTGTAATGCCGCTGTAGTTCTCAATGTTTTTAAAACTATAGTAGTTCGTTGAGCGAGGCGAGGCTGGGTCCCTGCTATCATACTCTTCGAAAATGGCAACGCCGTTCCATCAAGCGCTATTAACTTCCAGCGCATTAGGAGCCGCTCGTCCGCGGCGGGGTGCCTCGCGACCTGGGCAAGGCCGCTATATATACACAAGAAAGCTGCACCACTGTTGAGGCACCACACACGTGCGTCTTAAAACCTTGTTTATTCGGTAAGTTGCAGGGAAACCAGATTCGCCTTCACACAGCACAGGTACCAAACATGTTTCGGGCTCATCCGCCCTCGTTCACTGGTATCATAGGAGAGCCACAGCAGCAGAGTCTCGCGCCGTTTGTGCGGCGATTCAAATATAGTCCCGCCCACTGGGCGTGCCTTGCTAGGGCATTCTGGTCTCTGTAGTTCACTGAATTTGAATGTCCATATTGTAATGCCGCTGTAGTTCTCAATGTTTTTAAAACTATAGTAGTTCGTTGAGCGAGGTGAGGCTGGGTCCCTGCTATCATATTCTTCAAAAATGGCAACGCCGTTCCATCAAGCGCTATTAACTTCCAGCGCATTAGGAGCCGCTCGTCCGCGGCGGAGTGCCTCGCGACCTGGGCAAGGCCGCTATATATCCACAAGAAAGCTGCACCACTGTTGAGGCACCACACACGTGCATCTTAAAACCTTGTTTATTCGGCAAGTTGCAGGGAAACCAGCTTCGCCTTCACACAGCACAGGTACCAAACATGTTTCGGGCTCATCCGCCCTTGTTCACTGGTATCACAGGAGAGCCACAGCAGCAGAGTCTCGCGCCGTTTGTGCGGCGATTCAAATATAGTCCCGCCCACTGGGCGTGCCTTGCTAGGGCATTCTGGTCTCTGTAGTTCGCTGAATTTGAATTTCCATATTGTAATGCCGCTGTAGTTCTCAATGTTTTTAAAACTATAGTAGTTCGTTGAGCGAGGCGAGGCTGGGTCCCTGCTATCATACTCTTCGAAAATGGCAACGCCGTTCCATCAAGCGCTATTAACTTCCAGCGCATTAGGAGCCGCTCGGCCGTGGCGGGGTGCCTCGCGACCTGGGCAAGGCCGCTATATATCCACAAGAAAGCTGCACCACTGTTGAGGCACCATACACGTGCGTCTTAAAACCTTGTTTATTCGGCAAGTTGCAGGGAAACCAGATTCGCCTTCACACAGCACAGGTACCAAACATGTTTCGGGCTCATCCGCCCTTGTTCACTGGTATCACAGGAGAGCCACAGCAGCAGAGTCTCGCACCGTTTGTGCGGCGATTCAAATATAGTCCCGCCCACTGGGCGTGCCTTGCTAGGGCATTCTGGTCTCTGTAGTTCGCTGAATTGGAATGTCCATATTGTAATGCCGCTGTAGTTCTCAATGTTTTTAAAACTATAGTAGTTCGTTGAGCGAGGCGAGGCTGGGTCCCTGCTATCATACTCTTCGAAAATGGCAACGCCGTTCCATCAAGCGCTATTAACTTCCAGCGCATTAGGAGCCGCTCGTCCGCGGCGGGGTGCCTCGCGACCTGGGCAAGGCCGCTATATATACACAAGAAAGCTGCACCACTGTTGAGGCACCACACACGTGCGTCTTAAAACCTTGTTTATTCGGTAAGTTGCAGGGAAACCAGATTCGCCTTCACACAGCACAGGTACCAAACATGTTTCGGGCTCATCCGCCCTCGTTCACTGGTATCATAGGAGAGCCACAGCAGCAGAGTCTCGCGCCGTTTGTGCGGCGATTCAAATATAGTCCCGCCCACTGGGCGTGCCTTGCTAGGGCATTCTGGTCTCTGTAGTTCACTGAATTTGAATGTCCATATTGTAATGCCGCTGTAGTTCTCAATGTTTTTAAAACTATAGTAGTTCGTTGAGCGAGGTGAGGCTGGGTCCCTGCTATCATATTCTTCAAAAATGGCAACGCCGTTCCATCAAGCGCTATTAACTTCCAGCGCATTAGGAGCCGCTCGTCCGCGGCGGAGTGCCTCGCGACCTGGGCAAGGCCGCTATATATCCACAAGAAAGCTGCACCACTGTTGAGGCACCACACACGTGCATCTTAAAACCTTGTTTATTCGGCAAGTTGCAGGGAAACCAGCTTCGCCTTCACACAGCACAGGTACCAAACATGTTTCGGGCTCATCCGCCCTTGTTCACTGGTATCACAGGAGAGCCACAGCAGCAGAGTCTCGCGCCGTTTGTGCGGCGATTCAAATATAGTCCCGCCCACTGGGCGTGCCTTGCTAGGGCATTCTGGTCTCTGTAGTTCGCTGAATTTGAATTTCCATATTGTAATGCCGCTGTAGTTCTCAATGTTTTTAAAACTATAGTAGTTCGTTGAGCGAGGCGAGGCTGGGTCCCTGCTATCATACTCTTCGAAAATGGCAACGCCGTTCCATCAAGCGCTATTAACTTCCAGCGCATTAGGAGCCGCTCGGCCGTGGCGGGGTGCCTCGCGACCTGGGCAAGGCCGCTATATATCCACAAGAAAGCTGCACCACTGTTGAGGCACCATACACGTGCGTCTTAAAACCTTGTTTATTCGGCAAGTTGCAGGGAAACCAGATTCGCCTTCACACAGCACAGGTACCAAACATGTTTCGGGCTCATCCGCCCTTGTTCACTGGTATCACAGGAGAGCCACAGCAGCAGAGTCTCGCACCGTTTGTGCGGCGATTCAAATATAGTCCCGCCCACTGGGCGTACCTTGCTAGGGCATTCTGGTCTCTGTAGTTCGCTGAATTTGAATGTCCATATTGTAATGCCGCTGTAGTTCTCAATGTTTTTAAAACTATAGTAGTTCGTTGAGCGAGGCGAGGCTGGGTCCCTGCTATCATACACTTCGAAAATGGCAACGCCGTTCCATCAAGCGCTATTAACTTCCAGTGCATTAGGAGCCGCTCGTCCGCGGCGGGGTGCCTCGCGACCTGGGCAAGGCCGCTATATATCCACAAGAAAGCTGCACCACTGTTGAGGCACCACACACGTGCGTCTTAAAACCTTGTTTATTCGGCAAGTTGCAGGGAAACCAGATTCGCCTTCACACAGCACAGGTGCCAAACATGTTTCGGGCTCATCCGCCCTTGTTCACTGGTATCACAGGAGAGCCACAGCAGCAGAGTCTCGCGCCGTTTGTGCGGCGATTCAAATATAGTCCCGCCCACTGGGCGTGCCTTGCTAGGGCATTCTGGTCTCTGTAGTTCGCTGAATTTGAATGTCCATATTGTAATGCTGCTGTAGTTCTCAATGTTTTTAAAACTATAGTAGTTCGTTGAGCGAGGCGAGGCTGGGTCCCTGCTATCATACTCTTCGAAAATGGCAACGCCGTTCCATCAAGCGCTATGAACTTCCAGCGCATTAGGAGCCGCTCGTCCGCGACGGGGTGCCTCGCGACCTGGGCAAGGCCGCTATATATCCACAAGAAAGCTGCACCACTGTTGAGGCACCACACACGTGCGTCTTATATATATATATATATATATATTATCTACTGGCAGTCGCCAGCAGATAGTTATAGTTAGGACCGTGTTTCCATAGGAAATCTGCAACATTCTATTTGGAATAACTTTGGCGCCGGTTGACGAATCCTCGCGAAATTTTCAAAATAGGTGGGGCGCTCCGCTCCTACCCTGAAAGTCTCGGGGGGATTCGTCTAGCGGGGGCTGAGAAAAAAGGGGGGTCCCAAAACGCGTTTTCCCCATGCACTTTTCCATAGGGACATTTAGTCCAAGGTACAGCCCGAACGGCTGAACAGAATTACTTGAAATTTGGCAGAGAGGTAGTCCTCAGCTCAGGGAAGTGCCTTTTGCAGGTCTGGTGTCAATCTGTTCAGTAGTTCCTGAGAAAATCAAAAGTAAAATCATATATATATGTGGGCGGAGCCTAACCACACATCTCATCCTGAGATCTGATTGGCTGTCAGCACTTCATCCAAGAAGTGTTGGCAGCCATCTTGGGACCAATATACATGATAGCACCTCATTAAAAAGCATTGCAGTTAATAGAAGGTTCTAAGACTTTAGTTACATTATAAATCATTTGTTGATGGTACCATACTCATTTTAGGAATTGTGTTATGTTCTAAGGTGATTTTACCATGTGAAAAAGCCTTCTGCTGGGATATCATGATTGAGAGAAAAATATTTTCTCATGCTTTTCTCACAGAGGTTTGGAAGGTGATCTATAAGCTAAACTGAGAGCTTATTTTCTGTAAATTCACATTATCTTTCTCAGTCATGTGAGAATGAAGTCTGACATTCTCAGTAAAACATGTACATCCAACAAGGGCAGAGACTGTCAGTTGATTCCTTTGTGTTCTACTGCAGCTTCCCAGAGTGTTCCAAAGAACAACTAGAGCGCTAACAGTCCTACTTATGATAAACGTATGGCACACCTGAAGCCATCATGCTTGGATTAAAGTGGTAACTCTTAAAACATTTAATTTAAAAAGGAACAAAATGAGGGGGTTCATTTTTCCATAAAAAGTATGATTAGTGCTGCAGAAAGAAAAATGAGGGCACATTTTGAGTGACTTCTCAAATCCTCTTCTATTTCATTAAAAAATTCTGACATGCAGACTGAAACATGCACTTTCAATACCAGCAGCAGTTTTCCCTGGTGAGCAGTAGCTTTACTACAGTGATCTAATGAGCAAAAAGAGTGCTAACATTCTGAATTTATGGCAAATGTGTGACACATCCGAATGCCTTCTTGATGGAATCAAAGTAAAAAACTGAAAGTATTTCCTACTGAGGGGACTGCAGTAAATTAGGAAATTAGGAAACTTCATAACAAATAAGTCTCCCAAGATAGCCACCAGAGACAAAAGAGCCCAAATGTAGCCCAAATATCACCCAGATGTAGCCCAAGTATAGCCCAATGACAGAATGTCCCAGAGTGTTCTTAAAAACAACTAGAGCGCTTACTGTCTTCATTATGACAAAAGTATGGCACACCTGAAGCCATCTTGATTGGAATAAACTGGTAACACTTAAAACATTTAATTTAAAAAGGAACACAATGAGGGGGTTCATTTTGCCATAGAAATTATGATTAATGCTGAAGAAAGAAAATGAGGGCACATTTTGAGTGACTTCTCAAATCCTCTTCTATTTCATTAAAAAATTCTGACATGCAGACTGAAACATGCACTTTTAATACCAGGAGCAGACTTCCATGGTGAGCAGGGTTCAATTCCCGACGCGGCAGGGTTGTGGACCAGGGTCAAAACGGACTCGATAATTCTCGCCTAGGTACCTACTCTAACCAGGAACACACTCGGCAACTCTGGGCATTAGCTTGCCTCATCTCCACAACGGCCCCCCACATTCGCCGGGGATGCCTGGTTTCACCTTGGAGATACCCAGGAGGGACCATCTCACAGGGATAGCCAGGACGGGTTCCCCAGCGGTCTACAGCGCCACGACGCCTCAGGGCAGCAGTGCGCTTTACAAGACACATACATTTACATACATTTACATTTACATTTACTGTTGCACCCCCTGGAGTTAGGATAGTAATTTTTACCCCTATACTATCCAACACTTACCCTACTGTTGCACCCCCTGGAGTTAGAATAGTAATTTTTACCCCTATACTATCCAACACTTACCCTACTGTTGCACCCCCTGGAGTTAGAAAAGTAATTTTTACCCCTATACTATCTAATACTTACCTTAAATGCAATTTAATATTATGCGTTGTAATGGTATGCGTTGTAAAGGTAGTTTTTAAAAATGCGTTGTAGTGTCATGCGTTGTAAGTGTAGTGCGTTGTAATGGATTTTGCGTTGTAAAAAATGCGTTGTAAGTGCATGCGTTGTAAAAGTGTGCGTTGTAACGACATACATCCAACTATAACGGGGGAATTTCAATGGTTTTGTACAAGTGAAAAGTCCAGCTAACTATAACACACCTGAAACCTATAGATTTTTCAGTGAATTTCTGAGGTTTTTTAAATGCTAATTCCTAACTATAACGTGCCTGAAACCTATGGTGAATATATATATATATATATCTCAACAACTCGCAATAGAAGCTCCCTGGAAGGGAATCACGGGCGCAGACCTCTTAGAGTGCCAAACAGTTTATTTATTAATTACCCCCACCGAAGATGTCAGGACGCGTTTCGGCCGTCACAGCGGCCTTGATCACCTGACCACGCATTAGTGCAGGCCCACTATTTAAAGTGCATGTGCAGACAAATATACAATAGACATAGAAAACATATTAAAACATCAGGAAATTCCATGTACAAACAATGCGTTAAAACGGAAATCCAATTTTTGCAATTTCATACATTAAATCACATTGTAACTGACAAATAAAAGCCTAAATGCCTATGATGTTATCAGTAGGAAATATTTCACATATATCTATTTCCTTAGCGTCAAGAAACCTGATGTCATATGCCATATTGTTATTTTTATAGAGTGCTCACCGTGTTGTAAAAATTAAACAAAAACCCATCATGAGGGTAAATTACAGAAGCCTTCACGATTGTCCAAGAAGAAAAAATAATATATTAAAGTGCATGAATGCCACAATATTAGAAGGACATAAAGTGACTGGTGCTACTTGATAAAAAAACGAGGCGATCATACTACTACAATAGTCCAACTCTATGTTCTAAATACAAGATCAGAATAAAGTGCAAAATGCAACTGTACTTGATAACATAAAGTGACAAATGCTACTAGTGCTAGTCCAACTCTAGAACTCTATATTCTGAATACAGTATCAGATAAAGTGCATAATGCAACAGTACTAGATAACCTAAAGTGACAAATGCTACTAGTGCAAGATAAGATGGGCAGTCAGTTGATGGAGACTAAAAATGAACGGTACAGAATAATCCTGTTATATAAATATATAAAAGGAGAAAAGATTTTTTAATACGACAAAAAAGCAGGTTACAGTCATATTCATCGAAAATGGCAGATAGAGGTGGAGAATATATATAAGAAAAGGACCAGTGACATAATTAAAATGATCAATAGAAAGAACAGGGTATATAAAATTGAATCCTACCCTGCAATGTCCTTAAAACCAATCATTAAAATCAGCACAAAGGGTCCCAAGGTATATATTGCCTATATTGCTAAGAGTAAAAATGGAAGGTGGGGTAATATCAACAGTTAAAAAAATGGTTGCCTGTATTCATATGAAGTTTAAAGAAAGGTATAAAGATCCTCCGTGGCATTGAGGCCACCCGGCCATTTGGAATCGAACTCTAAGATGTATTGAGTTTCCAAACGGCGAAGTGTTGCCTCCCTATTGCCACCTCGTTTCCTCAATGGTACTGATTCGATAGCAAAATATTTGAGGCATTTGGGGTCGCTATTGTGTACCTTTTCAAAGTGCCTGGCCACGGGATAATTCTGATCCTTATTGTTAATGGCTCTAATATGCTGCAGAATGCGTTTATGCACTGCCAGCTTTGTGCTGCCGATATACTTCAAAGAGCAGTCACATTCCAGGACATAAACACAGTAGTCCATTTTGCACGTAAGATGTTGTTTGATTTCCCGTTGTGTACCAGGGAATGTCGTGCAATAAGTTTTGGTATTTATACCAAATTGGCAGGCCTTGCATGTAGAGCATTTAAAAAAACCATTTCTTATAGGCAACCACATTTGTTTTTTAAAAGTATCTTGACTGTTGCCAGTCAGCATATTGCCCATACTCTTAGCTTTGCGGAACTTAATAGAGGGATTGAGTGGCTCATAGCCCCCTATCACTGGGTCTTCACGTATAAAATGCCAATGCTTTCTCATAATATTCCTCAATTCCTTTTCTTGTTTGGAATATGTTAAAATAAGGCGTACCGGTGCCTTACCAGTGTTTAATGCCTCCTTTTTATCTTTTTTTCTATATTCCAAAATTTCCTCTCTCGGTTTTAGTTGGGATCTTTTCATGGCAGCTTCCACGACTTCAAAACTATACCCTCTAGCCAGAAACCTCATCATACATTCTTTTTGTTTTATTTCCATATCCTGAGGGTTGCTTCATATACGCTGGATACGGAGCATCTCCCTATAGGGTATACTCCTAATAAGGTGTGGGGGATGCGAGCTAGTTGCGTGAAGGAGTGTGTTACCTGCCGTAGGTTTTCTAAAAAGGGTAGTAGTTAAAATGTTGTTGTTTACTAAAACCTGTACATCTAAAAATGTCACTGTCTCATTATTCACATTTGATGTAAAAGAAAGATTAAAATCATTACAATTAATATCCTCTACAAATTTCTGCACACTTTCTTTAGACCCTTGCCATATGATAAAAAGGTTGTCAATGTAACGAAACCACAGCATCACATTTTGAGTAAAAACATGCTGATATTTGCGCCTGACCACCAGCTATATATATATATATAAAACCTACTGGCGGTCGTCAGTAGGTAGTTATAGTTAGGACCAAGTTTGCTTATAACTTTGGCGTCGTTTGATGAATCTTCATGACATTTTCCAAACTAATTCTTTGTTCATATCAGCTCCTATGTTGAAAGTGTGGGGGTGATTCGTCAAGGGGGCCCGAGAAAAAAGGGGGGGTCTCAAAACGTGTTTTCTCCATGCAATTTCCATAGGAAACTTTAGACAAGGCTACAGGTCGAACGGGTGAACGAAATGACGCCAAATTTGGCAGGGAGAAGGGTCTTGGTCTAGAAAATATGCTTTTGTTTATTTGCTGTAAATCTGTTCAGTAATTTTGGAGAAATATCTAAATTTACAGATATCGATATCTGGGAATTCTGCCATCTGATTGGCTGAGGCGGTACGAGCACGAGCTTGCTGCTTATTGGCTGCAAGCGGTGTGAGCGGTTACAACTAGGAAGTGTTGGCAGCCATTTTGTGATTCCGTTGAAGTGAATAAGGGGAAAAAACGGCAAAAAAAGTAGGCAAGAGGAGGGTAGGAGCAATGTAACCTCTGTGGGGTGTTTAGGGTGTGCTATACAGGGGCGCAAAGTGAACTACTCATCCCTACCGGTCTGAAAGTGCTGGGCTACGGCAATTAAGTGAGGTATTGCCTAGAGTCTGATGCTGCTAAGGTGAGCTGCTGCGGGACTCGGGGATTAAAGCGTGAGCCCAAACTGTGTGTCTTATGCTGTCCGTGGCACCACACCTGTGGAAGTAGTGTCAGCATGTGTTTACCTACTAGGACGAACTACTGACCACTACTGGTCTGAAAGTGCTGGGGTTCGGAAAATATGTGAGGTATTGTCTAGAGTCTCATGCTGCTAAGCTGAGCAGTTGCTGGACTCGTGGATGAAAGAGTGAGTCCAAACTATGTGTGATATGCTGTGAAGGGGGAACAACCTTTACAACGCAACTTTTACAACGCACTACCATTACAACGCATTTTTTACAACGCATAATCCATTACAACGCATGACATTACAACGCATGACACTACAACGCATTTTTAAAAACTACCTTTACAACGCATTACATTACAACGCATACTACCATTACAACGCATAGCATTACAACGCATAATATTACACTATACTATCCAACACTTACCCTACTGATGCACCCCCTGGAGTTAGAATAGTAATTTTTACCCCTACACTATCCAACACTTACCCTACTGATGCACCCCCTGGAGTTAGAATAGTAATTTTTACCCCTATACTATCCAACACTTACCCTACTGATGCACCCCCTGGAGTTAGAAAAGTAATTTTTACCCCTATACTATCCAACACTTACCCTACTGATGCACCCCCTGGAGTTAGAATAGTAATTTTTACCCCTATACTATCCAACACTTACCCTACTGATGCACCCCCTGGAGTTAGAATAGTAATTTTTACCCCTATACTATCCAACACTTACCCTACTGATGCACCCCCTGGAGTTAGAATAGTAATTTTTACCCCTATACTATCCAACACTTACCCTACTGATGCACCCCCTGGAGTTAGAATAGTAATTTTTACCCCTATACTATCCAACACTTACCCTACTGATGCACCCCCTGGAGTTAGAATAGTAATTTTTACCCCTATACTATCCAACACTTACCCTACTGATGCACCCCCTGGAGTTAGAATAGTAATTTTTACCCCTATACTATCCAACACTTACCCTACTGATGCACCCCCTGGAGTTAGAATAGTAATTTTTACCCCTACACTATCCAACACTTACCCTACTGTTGCACCCCCTGGAGTTAGAATAGTAATTTTTACCCCTACACTATCCAACACTTACCCTACTGTTGCACCCCCTGGAGTTAGAATAGTAATTTTTACCCCTACACTATCCAACACTTACCCTACTGTTGCACCCCCTGGAGTTAGAATAGTAATTTTTACCCCTACACTATCCAACACTTACCTTACTGTTGCACCCCCTGGAGTTAGAATAGTAATTTTTACCCCTATACTATCTAATACTTACCTTAAATGTAATTTAATATTATGCGTTGTAATGGTATGCGTTGTAAAGGTAGTATGCGTTGTAATGGTAATGCGTTGTAAAGGTATTTTTTAAAAATGCGTTGTAGTGTCCTGCGTTGTAAAGTTATGCGTTGTAATGGATTATGCGTTGTAAAAAATGCGTTGTAAGTGCATGCGTTGTAAAAGTGTGCGTTGTAACGTCATACATCCGCTGTGAAGTCATGTGCTCTGGCCGCTGTGCCACATCTGTCCAAGTAGTGTCAGTATGTAGTTATACCTACTCGGAGGAACTTCTGTTTCGAACATTGTAACTTGTGTATGGTGCTTATGGGGTGTTATACAGGGAGTGCATAGGTAAATTTACGCGTATCAAATCAATTTAGTATTTGTAAAGTGCAAACTACTCACTCCCACGGCTCTGATGGCACTGGGGGCATAAGCTGAGCTGCTGCCGGACTCGGGGATAAAGCCGCTGAACTACTGACCCCAACTGGTCTGAAAGTGCAGGTTACGGAAATTAAGTGAGGTGTTGCCGATAGTGTCATGCTGCTTAATTAAGCTGCTGCTGGACTTGGGGATGAAAGCGTGAGTCCAAAGTGCATGCCAAACATCCATGCATGCCAAAAATGGGCATCACCATGACACTCCTGATCGTGGGTCAACAGGGGGCGCACACACCCGTCGTAATCCATGTCAGCTACCCACACGTTGGAGAGGCACTCGTCCATGCACCTCTCGGATAGGCATGTGCGACATTGCAGTACAGGTTGAACACTGGTGACGTCCGCAATGCAGAAGCTCAGCCGGTAAGTGATCCGCTGCACCCAGGACATGCAGCAGATGTGCAAGGTATAGGTGGATGTGAATGGAGTCGACCATGTGTTCGGGATGCCCTGCCAAGTGTCAGTGGCTCTGCTTGTAGCTGCACTGGCTTGCCGTGTGCCAGTCTTGTGGATGAAATGGCACAGCTTGGTGCAATGAGCCGGGTCTGTGTGCAATGGGTGCAGGGCAGGGTTGTGGTGGGAGTACGTGTGAAGGCCATTTTACGCATGCTAACTACGACAAAGGACTTTTGAGTGTGGCATGTGCACTCGTTCTCAAATCGGGCATTGCGTAGTTTGGGAGATGGATGCAAAAATTATTGTATCTGTCAGGGGGGGCTAGCCACTTGCAAGTTACTTCTCGGAGCAGCAGATGTGTTAGCGCAAGATAGCTCAGACGAAGAACCTTTCATCCTTACAGTAACTTCTCCAGCTGCATTCATACAGGATGTGTACAAAGGCCGGTTGTGGGTGTTGAGGGATGTCTGCGACCCTGTTCATCATGGATGAGATGCCCAGCACGTGGCACATGGGTGGGTTCACTGTGTGTTACATTACCAAACAGCTGCTCCTCCCTCCCATGAGCTCCCACACTTTTGTGCACTGCGCTGTTGTACCCCGTGCACTCCTACTGAGTGCTTAGCTACATCTCCAGGCTCACTGCCAATGCTGAGGTAACATGGTAACGTCTGCTGAAGACAGCACACTGTGATGTTACAGAGCCCGTGCCTATCATGCTAACACAATGACCACACGGACACACTTGCTCAGATGCGGGTTCTGGGGGCATTGGGTTGTTGCGATGAGTGTTATGGCCCTCATGGGTATCCGTGTAACATGCTCATTGACTGTATGGTACCTGTTTGGTGTTCAGGTGTGGCTCTTGGCTGTGTTCCCTTTCATACTGCAGGTAGTCGTCCTACTTAATACCAGCAGAAAGCAGGTGTAAAATCTCTGGTGCTAACGCGGCTTCTCACCGGAATTTGTTTCGCATTGCAGTTTTTGCCTTTCGTTGTGAAAGTTGTGATGTGGTTTTTTCGTGCACAGAAAAATAAATGAACTGGGCATTGTATCCCGTCAAGATCTAGCACCTGACCTACTATTCCCTATCAATAAAAATACAATGAGATTTCTTCATTGATTTTGTGTGTACACTGTAAATGCATCCACTACCACAATGCAATTCAATACAAGATTTTAGTATTTAGAATAAATCGCAAAGGCGCGCCTTGTGTGTTTTTGCACGGGAATGCCTACTCTGCATCTCTTTATCAGCACTTTAATGCAACTACAGTTGAGACAAATCTAACACACTATTCAGAAGCTGGTGCAAACTGCAGACATCACCAGTATTCCCACGATAACTGCCCCAAAATTTAACACCATGGTGGACACCACTAAATAACAGTAATAAGAATGGGAAAGAGTCACACGGCACTTAAGTAACAACCAAAAACTTTATTGAATTTTTTTTTTCAAACTTCATTTTTTCATAAACTTATATATAAAGGATAAGCTAAATATAACAAAATGAACACAAAACAACAAGGCGGAAGACTCCTGTTGGGACAATGAATGTCGACGACACAGCCTGGAAAACAAAGCACAAAATAAGGACGTGTGTAATGTGCATATCAAAGGAGTGAGACAGAAGAGAATGAAAAAAAATCCAGAGTGAAAAAGAGAGGGAAGGAAAGAAAGGGAGTGAGAAAGGGAGAAGGGAGATAGAGAAAGAGAAAGAGAAGGAAAGGAAGGGAAGAGAGTGAGAGAGAGAGAGTGAAGAGAGGAAAGTGAGAGAGAGAGAGAGAGAGAGAGAGAGAGAGAGAGAGAGAGAGAGAGAGAGAGAGAGAGAGAGAGAGAGAGAGAGAGAGAGAGAGAGAGAGAGAGAGAGAGAGAGAGAGAGAGAGAGAGAGAGAGAGAGAGAGAGAGAGAGAGAGAGAGAGAGAGAGAGAGAGAGAGAGAGAGAGAGAGAGAGAGAGAGAGAGAGAGAGAGAGAGAGAGAGAGAGATTGATTCAGCCGCCCCTGTGCATCCTTGATCAAATAATTACCTGCTGCCACGGGAGTGTCTACCAGTGGGCACTACACGTGCCCGTCAAAGCTCTACGGCCCGGCAGATCTCACAGATGTTGCTGAGTCATGAATGGCGGAGACCACATCAGCTTCTCCGTGGCCGACAGATCTCACACATGTCGCTGAGTCCTAAGTCATCAATGGCGGAGACGACATCAGTTTTTGGTGCCGCTAACCCTGTGCAACGCAAGTCAGCGCCACGTGGTGGTAGGTCGCTGACGGCCTTACAACTTAAGGTGTGACTAACCCTGTGCAACTCAAGTCCGCGACACGTGGTGGTAGGCTCCTGACGGCCATACAGCTCAGGGTGCGACTAACCCTGTGCAACTCAAGTCCGCGCCACGTGGTGGTAGGCCCCTGACGGCCATACAGCTCAGGGTTTGACTAACCCTCTGCGCAACTTTGCATGGACTCTTTAGGATTGAGACCCGTGGAGCGTCCGCCATCCAGTCACCACCGGCAATAAAGGATGTGACGTTGTCAATGCATTACATTTGCGTGGTCACATGGCCTGTGACGCATGTGGCGGATGGGTGTGGTGTGTGTACAAACATGTTGTCAACTAAGTAATTCTTTATTGTTTGATTAATTAAAATCTTACAATGTTTCCAATACAAAGACATATGTAATAAATATAATACATTTAAAAAGAACAATTATAACCTAAAGAATTAATTTAAAACTTGTTCATAAAAACATTTTTTATATTTTATACTCCTAGTTTTATAGATGCAATCTTTAGGAACTTTACAAAGGCAACATTCATGACTATATCGTTCGAATGAAGACAGACTTTGACTGCCTGTCTACATGTCCTTGTTCCACGCATGTTAAAATGAGGTTTCAATAACGTGCATCTTTCATTTCGGAGTCCTGGACAAATACATAGAAGGTGGACAATATTCTCTTCTCCACTTTTACAAAGTCTGCACAGTGTGCTGCTACTAGATTTTTTCCACGGAGGGACATGACTAAGGCCTGGTAGAATTCCAAATCTTGCTCTCATAAGACATTGTTTACTTTTCTCAGACCAAGGTGTCTCCAAGTATTCTTGTACTTTCTTCTTTTCGTATCCATTTATTACTGCCCACGAGTGTTTTCTTTTTGCTAGTGTATCTTTGTCGTGTACAAGTGAAAGGTGGTTTGTTGTTCGATTTACTAATTTTTTAAAGGATCCATTGTTTATCATATTATTCCAGATTGGCAATAATGCAAACTCTTCTAATGCATCATCGAGATATTTTCTTACAACTGATTTGGTATTCTTATTTATTTCTTGCCAAAGTAACTGAGATGTATGATTATCATGGTCATTTTTGATCCTATACCACGTTTTAATGAATTGGCCTTTTCTTGCAATGATTTGATTATTTATCCCGAACTCCAGTCTAATTTGTGCTGGGGAAGCATTATTTGGGAGATAGAAGAGAGATTTATATGTTTTTGAAAGAACCTTATTTAATAGTTCTGCATCCGTCCCCATTAATGCCTCACTACCATATGTTATTGTTGGGAGCAATTTCGCCCCTATAATTTTCATAAGCGGCCGATACGTCAGAGTTCCGAGCGATTTCTGTGCTATCTTAAATGCTGCAGTTAACGAGTTAGCTTTCCTTTGTATGTCTAGTTTTTGTAATTGATAGTTTCCATTCTGGTCAAATAGTACACCTAGATACTTGTACACTTCTATTTGTTCCAGTTGGGTATTTTCCATATACCATTTATTTTTTTGTCTCAATTTTATATTCCTAGAGACCACCATGATTTTTGTTTTGGATTCATTCATTACCATTCCATTTTCCTGTGCATACAAAACTGTTCTGTCAATTAAGTGACGAAGACCTATTTTAGTGTGGCTTAGAAGAATGGCGTCATCTGCATACATTAGGTTAGTTATCAGCTTGTCCCCTAGCTTCGGAGGATGTGCATTGAGTTCATCGAGGTATCCTGATAAATCTCCTAAAAATAGATTAAAAAGTAGGGGAGCCAACACACATCCCTGCTTTAACCCGTTTGTTGCAGGGATCTCCTTAGTTAGTGATCGGCCGTCCCCCATCCTTACTTTTACCCAGGTTTTATTGTGTAACAGTCGAATCAGTCTTAATAGAGCAAATGGAAAGTTTTTTTCAATAAGTTTTTTCCACAATAAATTCCTTTGCACACAGTCAAAAGCAGATTTAAAATCTACAAAGCACAGATAGAGGGGCATTTTTTCCCTCAAATATTTTTCAATTAATAGTGCTAACGCCATAATATTTGTCATTGTTCCAAGCCCCTTAATAAAACCAGTTTGATTCAATGGCAAAATCTTGTTTTCTGCTACCCATTCATTTAGTCTAATTAATAATATTCCTGCAAAAAGCTTGGCGTCTGTATCTTGTAGAGTGATGAGTCTATAGTTCTCCGCAAGCGCCCAATTGCCCTTCTTAAATATTGGGGAAATTAGAGATCCTCGCCAAGACTCAGGGATGTTACCTGTTTCTATAATTTTGTTGAATACCTTTTCCAAATAGCTCGACCAAAAGACTGGGTTTTCTTTAAAAAGGGCAAATGGTATCTTTCTGCTTCTTTATTAGTTTTACTAGTTGTTCTTTCGAAATTGTAAATTATTCTTGCATCTCATCCCATGCTGTAAAGCTCTCTATTACGTTCTCACTCATTTTAGTAGCTCCCTTGTTGTTAAGATGTTTTTCAAGAAAAGTAACCCATTCTTGCTCAGTTAAGGTTGATGAGACTACCAATTTGCTCGGCCGTACTAATTTGTTTATAATATTCCAAAATTCTCTTACGTTTGCCTGTTTACTTGCATGAAATAATTTAGACCACATTTCTTGTTTTGCTTGGTATTTCTCATTCCATATTAGCTTCTTCAAGGATTGATTTAAAGCTTTAAGATTGTTCAAAGTTTCATCATTTGTTACTGTGGTTTTTATTTGTCTTCGTATCTTATTTCGATCTCGTTTTAACTTTGCTATTGTATACGGAAGATTCATATATGAGTCCTTTCCTTCTTCTTTCCATTTTACATTCCTTTTATTGAAGTTAACCTGGGTTTGGGGTTTCACTATTTTCTTAGTGAATTCCACCCACTGTTCAATTGTTGTTTCTGTGGTATTTCCAGTGAAACAGCTCTTAATAATATTCTCAACTTTTTCATTCATAGTATCCTTATTCAGTTTAGTCCAAATTAGTTTTTTATAATTTATTATTCCAATATACCCCGGCACAGTATGGTACGGTTGGTTAATATTGTGCCTAATGTTAGTATTTATTATCTGCTGACAATGATCACTATCTCCAACTTTAACTAATCTATACGAATTTATGTTTTGAAATAAATTGAGTGAAACCATTGTATAATCAATCCTAGTACTTGCATTGTGTGCGATATATGTATGGGCGGGGGGTGTATCCTCTTTAAATCAGCCATTAAGGACTCGCAATCCCAATGCTTCTATGTCCTTGATGAATGTTCTACCAATTTGATTTCGTGCTTGGCTATATGTGACTCCTTGATTGTCCTGCTGTGGGATTGACCACTGTAGGTCTTGTAATTGTGAGACATCATCCCTATTGAACGGTATTAACAAGTTGAGATTAAAATCTCCAGTCATCACATAGTCCACCAATGGATTGTCTATGATTAGTTCCAATAATATGGTATTAAGGGTTGCACATAGGGTTGCTCTACTTATTTTTGTTGGATGGATATATACATTGATCATAATCAATGACATATCCTTTTGATCTGAGCTTTTATATTTTAGTTTGACTATAAGTATGTTTTTACTATGTGTAACAAGTTGCTCATGTTCAGCCTTTATGGAACTAGAAATAAAGGTTGCTAACCCCCCACTAGGGCGTCCATACCTATGTGTTTTACTTGCATTTTCAAAATATCCAACATAACCCTCTAATACAAAAGGGTTTGATTCCCAAGTTTCCTGGAGGAATAGAATGTGACAGGGTAATGGAATAGACCTTATTTGTGCATTCGTAATCTTTGTCCCTACTCCGTTTATATTCCATGAACACATTCTCAACTCTGTTACTTTAGTTGAGGGGGTTGGAATATAGTTCCTTCATTGTTCTATATTACTATGCAAGGCCTGTGCAATCCAATTTTCGTTTATTCGTATGGATGTTTCTATTATGGAAGGTGGTGATACCTCTCTTGATGTGCTAATGGATCTCCCCCGGGCATTCCTTAATACTGTTCCTTTTTGATTGGTATTTTTTTCTATTTGGAGCCGATTTGATTCACTAATAAGTGGAGTAGGATAGACTTACGTCTCCTGCTTTTTGATAATTATTCCCCAGGCCTTGAATGTTGAGAATTCTTTTAATATTTTCTCTGCTATTGTCATAGATTTTAACGTGACCAGGGTCAGTTCTTTAGTACTGTTCTTCTCTGCAATAAATTCAATGGAATTAATATCATCGTTCTTGATGTTGACTAAAGCTGGAATTGATTTAAATAATCTAAGGATATTCCCTCTGTTCAATGTGTCATATCTACCTCTGGATTCGTATTCAGGTTTAAATATGAGTTGTATTTTCTCGACTGTCAATAGTTTTTCTTTGTGTATATCTTCCATTATATAATTTGTTCTATATTTAATTAGTTTTTCTCCTTCCCGTTTTTCAATTATCAGGTGGTCCCAGTATGGTAATTTGGTTTTAGACTCTACTGTTCTTTCTCTACTCAAACTTGCTTCCTTATTCCTTTTGACTTCCAAACCTGCTTCTATATTCACATTGTGATACTGATGTTGTTGATCATATAGATTTATAGTTGTTTTTAATGGCATATCGTCATTTATTCTATTATTATGATCGTATTTTAGATTATCCTCTTGGATTCCATCTTCTTTCTTTATTATTTCTGTAATTAACGGTGATTTAATTGTAGTCATTTGTTTCTTTATCTTCTCTTCTTGTCCTTTTATAGTTGTTTGTTCCAGTAATGATTCTTTTACAAATATTGGAAATACTTTTTTTGGTTCATTTTTCGTTATTAGAGAAGTTCTTTCTTCAATTGCTTTTTCTTGTTGCAATTCATTGTTTTTTGATGTACCATCCATTTTTGTTGACTCCTCATACTTACGATTATTAGACTTTTGATTTTTCCTTGCTTTGCGTAGCTTTTTCTTTTGTCGTTTTGACATAATATAACCATTTGGGTCTTGCTCTTTACAATCATAGTCCACCTTTGTTTCAGTATTACTTATTTCCTTTTGTGAGGCGTCCCTTTGTAGGATTTCTTTTGACATATCTCTTTCATCATGTGTGTTTTCTTTTTCCTGGGTGATCCTCAATGTTATTATCTCTTCATTATCCACTTTTAACATACAATTCTTTTCTTCCTTTTTTTTTTCTCTTTCCGTATCTTCCCGTTTAAATTTCCTTATATTCCCTTCCTCGCCATTTTCTCTTTTTATAGCCTTTTTTGTGTCCTCTATTATAGTATGCAAAACATCAGGTATTGCTACAAGCTTATCCATAAGGGGAGTACAAATACATTCAATGACATTTTTTTGTTGTTCTTTCTGGACTCTAATTATCAGATTATTTAGCTGTGCAAGTTTGTTATCTATCCCTGAGACTGCATTTGCCATCGTTGTTAGTAGGTCTATCTGAATGTCCATCTTATTCGATTGATATTTTAATGCTTCTAGAGTTAGTGTCGATGTTTGATAGAAAATGTCCCAATTTATTCCAACATCCGGGATTATTTTCTCTTTCAGATCACTCTCATTATCATTTGACCTTCCGTTTTTTTGTTCCGTTCTTAGTGGATAATCCGATATATGGATGGTATTTGATTTTGTGTATACATTATCAGTTATTTTATTAGTTGATCTGGTGTTAATTTCTTCAACTAATGACTGAGGTTTTTTCATAATTTCCACATTAACTTCTATCGGTGTTACTGGTCGCCTTGATCCCATCATGCCATTTTTAATCTCCTGTATGTCCAATATTTCCAAATCATCTAATCCAATTGATTTTTCATTTTTTGTATCAGGATGGATGGTTATATTTAGGATATCCTGGTCTGAAATTAGGAATTCCTGCTCCTTCCTTTGCAGGTTACAATCTCCGTTTTGGGGAGTACTTTGAATGATTTGCCTACTGTATCTTTCCGTACTTATCGTACTTATCGGCTTCATTGGAGTTTGTAATTTATCATTTTCCATATCCTTATGCATATTGATAAGAGCACCAGCAGGATCTTTCATAAATTCAAACTTATTTGGAATTTTTCCAGATTTCGCAAACATTCTGGCTATTGGGGAAATTAAAGTTTGATTTGCTCCTGCAATATTTGCTTTTACCTTTGGCTGTTGTATTTTCTTTGCACGTCTGACCGTTGTTCCCGTTGTTCTCACTCTGCCAGAGCGCATATTTCCTTGTTTTCTTCCTATAGAGAACTTTGATTTTTGCGAGGGCGGTATGCACAAGTTCGCTTCCCCAATATATAATAAACTAGGTGGTATATTTACTCTCCTCTGTTTACTGCTCAGATTATATACCACTCACCACCTCTGATTCATCCTTCAGCGCTTACCCTACCAGGCTCGACTTCCCTATAATAATTGACAGCTGCCTTCCGGGAGGGGGGAGCAGAGACAAGGGCAAAATGGAGAAGCCGAACACTGTAGCAATTGTAGCAGGACCTCAATAAATTGATGGTGATAGAGGGCACCCTTTGCTATCTCCACCTAGCTCGCCTGGACCAGGTGATACAAGTTGTCTATGCTGTTCATAAGAACTTTCCGTGATTTTCCGAAACCTTTCTCCTCCCCTTCAGCTCCCCTTCAGCTCCGAACATTGCCCCCACAGTACACAGTATGCAGTTCACCGCTCACAGTTCGCAAATTCTCAGTCAGTCGTTCACAGTTCACAGTTCACAAAACCCGGTCACCCCCAATTGTACTCACTGAATTTGAGACTGTTGTAAGGAGGAGAGCACCGAGAAAGGAGTGAGGAGGAGAGCACAAAGCGAGCACCAAACGTGCACCCGACGAAGGGGGAGCTGACTCTCCAGCTCCCTGGCTCCCTGGCTCTGTTGTTGCAATACTTGCTCCCTTTACAGCTGTTTTTTTTCTTCCGTTTATTTTGCCGGATATGCTGCAAAATACATCAGGTTCCAGCTGTTTTTTTGTAAGAGCCAGCCACGGGGCCCCCGCACAGTCAGCCCAGACGGGCCGCGGCCAGTCGACCAGGTCAGAATGGCGAATCCTTGTTCAAATTGCTCCGTTAGCTTCCTCTAGCTCCCTCCACTGGTCACTCCTAGTGAATCCTCGTAAATCCTGGTCACTGCGGCCATACGCGATAAATCCAGTAAATGTAATTAAAGTCCTTGGTTTGGCAGGCTGGCTGGTTATCCCCCCTCTGATTTTGTCCAGTCCAGTTCTGCTTTGTATCGTCCTTGGGGGTGAGAGGGTGGCTCTAATCCCCAGCACTGCACCGCTTATTCATCACGCTGCGTGAGGAAGAATGGATGGGGAGCGTGCCTGAGGAACTAAGAGCGAGGGAGCAGGGGGAGCAGGGGAGCAAGAGAGAACTGCTACAGTCGCCGCACCAACCTGTGCGGCGTGACCCCGCTCGACCCCTCAGCTCGACCCCCAGCACCTCGCAACGTTCCTCGATACGCCGGCACCGGTCACAGCTCTGCTCCGCTCGGTCTGCACAGGGTGGCTGGCTGTGGCTGAATGCGCGGGACTCCTCCTCTCTCACGTCATGTTGTCAACTAGACCACTGACCTGCACACTAACAGCGAGTACCCTTGCGACAGGTAGCAATGTGGGGGTGTGAAAACGTGTTTTCTCAATGGATTTTCCATAGGAATCTTTACACAAGGCTACAGGTCAAACTGGTAAACGGAATTACGCCAAATTTGGTAGGGAGAATGGTCATAGTCCAGAAAGCGCGCTTTCTTGCATCAAGTGAAAATATAAAAGAAATGTCCCGGGGGCAATTTAATATACCGGAGCTCTGTCTGTGAGAGAGAACCCTTTCACGCTCCCTCTTCCCAACATTACCACTTCACAGCTATGCAGCCATCGGCTTGCAGCTCTCTACCTTTGCAAGCTAGTACGCTGTTGTGCATACACCTCTGCGAGCTACTACGCTGCTGTTCCTTTGGGAGCGGATGGCTCATAGTACTGCGTCTGTGAGTCAACCGGACGGGCCGCTGGTGTCCCTTTGTGAGCCTGCTTGCGAACTGTTCATAAGTCACACTACATATGCATTGAAAAGCCATTTTGTGATTCAGTCCGTCAGCTGGCATCTGTCCGAGGCATTTCTGAAAACATACCGGAGTTCTTTCTGTGAGAGATACCCCTTTCACGCTGCCTCTCCCCACACACATCAGCAGGTAACGCACCATCTTCCCACATTACCAACATACCCCCAACAACCTTCTTGGGCACAGAATTGTCCCTGTGCGGTTGGACAAACAAGAATTTTAGTCATGTATAGATATATATATATATATATATATAACATTTTATTTAAACAAAACAACAACAAATAAAACTGAAGGGAGTCTGGTGCTGTGGTCGCTGCCACTAAGTTGGGGTCACTGCCAGTCAGGACTCAGGACACAGTTCCACATGTGGGATCGGCTTGTATTGAACAGGGTTAGTGGCACCACGTGTCGCGCCTTGTGTTGTACAGGGTTAGTGGCACCACATGTCGCCGACCTTGCATATGGAAATATGCCTAACTGATCAAAGGGAGTCTGGTGCTGTGGTCGCTGCCACAAAGTTGGAGTCACTGCCATTCAGGACTCAGGACACAGTTCCACATGTGGGATCGGCTTGTGTTGAACAGGGTTAGTGGCACCACGTGTGGCGGCTTATGTTGAACAGGTTTAGTGGCACCACGTGTCAAAAATTCGAATTGCGAGCTCTGTTGCCTGCAGTGTAGACTGTTATTGAGTGTTTGTTTGCACTTGAAGATGAATTTGGTGATTGTACTAATGCTATAACTGATATAAAATAAGTTCTTGAAGCAAGGATACTAAAAGGATATTATGTAGGTTTTAAGCCTGTGATAGTAACTTGCCTAGTGAACTCTGTAATTAATGAATCAACATTTAATTTTAATTGTGAGCCCTACTGACCGCAGTGTAGGCGTAACTTGAAAAGATGAAATATGTATAGAATACACTGTCGAAATGTATGAGCCTGTGATGCTGCTGGGTTCGGACGGGCCGCACTGGGATCTATGTCTCTCTCCTCCTGCATCATTTACAATCACAACTGTATCTGAATTGTGAGCCCTGCTGACTGCAGTGTAGGCCAAAGGTAGCGGTGAGCAAGGGCCCACAGCCTCATGCATAGGTTGGCGGCCCCAACGGCATGCGTAGTTTAGGTTCAGTGGCACCACATGTCGCCGGCCTTCCATATGCAAATAAGCTTCATTAATCAAAGGGAGTCTGGCATATTTTTCATATATATCTATGCCAAGGTGTATTGAAGAATGAGTGGATGTAGAAGTGCCTGAATGGATTATTTAGTAGATGCATGACTGACTGTATAAGTCACTGATTGAACGTATGTTACTGAATGCATGGGTTAGTGACTAAACTGTGTGAATATCTATATTAGTCTCTCAGTTGGTGTGTAAGCAGGTGCATGGGTTGGTGAGTAGCTACATCAGTGTCTCTATGGGTTATTTATTGATTGTATGAGTATCTGTATGGGTGTTTGAGTGTCTATGTGGGTGGGTGGGGGTGTCTGACTCTGTGCATACATGTCTGAATGGCTGATTTACTGGTTGTATAGATTCAAAAGTGCATCTCGGAAGGGCTGTATGGGTACCTGACTGTGTGTACAGGTATGTTGATTAGTGAATTGATGTCTCAGTTGTATATTTGTGAGTAACTATATATGTTTTTAGACAGTATATGTGAGAGTTGGGGTGTATAATTGACTGTGAGTGAGAGTGATTGCAAGAGTGTCTACATACATGAATGTGTACTTGTATTAGTGATTGTATACGAGAGTAAGTATGTGTTAGTATCTATATAAATAAGGGAGGTGGTGTGTGTATAAATAAGTCAGGTGGTGTGTATATATCTGGATAGGTGAGTACATGGGTGTGTGATTGATTTTTGGCATGACTGAGTAGATTTGTGAGTAACTCTATGGATATGCAGCGGTGTGTGAATGTATGTATGTATGAGTAGATATTATAGTTATGTAATCATGAGTGACAGTATGTATGAGTGACTGTATGAGTGTATGTCTAGCTCACTATATATAGATAGGAATCAGTGGATGGCTATCTAGTATCTGGTATTGGTGTGTCTATGGTTTTGAAAATGGTAGTCTGTATTTTAGAGTACGTGTATCAATGTTTATATTAGAGTGTGAGGATGTGTGTCAGACCATCACGTGGATGATGTCATCAGTGATGTCATCAGTGATGTCATTTGAGATGTCATGAGTGATGTTATGAGTGATGTCACTGACCATGTCATGAGTGATGTAATATGTGACGTCATCACCAGTGGATTGCGGGCGCGCGAGTTATAATTAGCTCAATTAACTATAACGGGCGAATTTCTCTGGTTTTATATGAGTCAAATGTCCAAGTAACTATACCGTCCCTGAAACCTATGGTTTTTTCAGTGAATTTCAAAGGTTTTTTAAATGCCAATTTCTAACTATAACGTGCCTGAAACCTATGTTTTTTTCAGTGAATTTCAAAGGGTTTTTTAAATGCTAAGTTCTAACAATAACGTGCCTGAAACCTATGGGTTTTTTCAGTGAATTTCAAAGGTTTTTTAAATGCTAATTTCTAACAATAACGTGCCTGAAACCTATGAATTTTTCAGTGAATTTCAAAAGTTTTTTAAATGCTAATTTCTATCTATAACGTGCCTGAAACCTATTTTGTTTTTCAGTGAATTTCAATGTTATTTTAATGCTAACTTCTAATTAGAATGTTCATTTAACCTATCGTTTTTTCCGACACCCAAGAAGGACACAACACCCGCTGCCACAACCCTCAGGACCTCCCCCTCGTACAACCCCTCTCCCCACTACCACCAAGGCAGTGCAGAACAGGACAGCGAACCCTCCAAAAATGGCATGGTCCCTTAGCCATATGATAGCTCAATGTTGGGAAATGTGGCAATAGTTTTTTCAGTAAATTTTTCTTTTTTTTAAATACTAATTTGTAACTTTAATGTTCCTGAGACCTATGCTTTTTTGTGAATTGCAAAAGGTTATTTAAACACTAATTTCTAAATATAATGTTCATAAAACCTATGTTTTTCTCAGTCATTTTGAAAAAAATGTGATAATTTGCAACTTTAATATCCTAAAAATTATTTTTGTATTTTTTTTTATTTATTATTTAATGTCTTCTTGTTTTTTAAATATTAAACAACTACATAGAGTATGAAAAGGAGCCCAGCCCAGAGCCACATCTGAAGACCAACACATGTCATAGACCTACTGATCAAGCAGCTCCGACACCCAAGAACGCCACAACACCCACCACCACCCCCAGGACTCCCCCTACCACCGAGGCGGCGCAGAACAAGACAGCAAACTTCCTGAAAACGGCATGGCCCCTCAGCCACAGAATAGCTGAATATTCGGACAGGTGTGAACAAACTATATGTGAAGGAAGCAATTCACCCATGAATAACAATGCACAAAATGCAAAGTGTAGCGGTGATGTGCTGGACGCATCTCAGTATGCAGAACACACACCTCTCCATGTGCACAAATACTACTGGTGCTTGTATTGTTGTGGACAGTGGATCCAACCATGTTACGTCAAACACTAGGGGCGATCTCAGTCATGTAGCTGTATCGTCCCCCCTGTAAGCATAAGGGTAACCGGAGTGGGCTGGTCCGACGTACGCCACTTCAACAAAGGAGTGTGAATAAATAGGCCAGGGCTCTGGGCGTGGTTCACTTGTGAACTGTGAAGACCAACAACTATGCCAGAATGGCGGGCCTCACCCTGCCACGAGGCTGCCGCCATGACCGTGGGTCTCTTCAACACAGGCCCCCTGCGAACCCAGCGGCACAGCACCGCTGACTTATGTATGTACAGACTACTGCCTTCGATCTACACTGCGGACAGCAGGCATCACAATTCACATGGATGACGCAGTCCAGTATGCAAAATACATTGCTCCCAGTGTGGCCCTCTCGGACCACGCATCATGACAGGGTGCGCACACGCTGAGCTCCAAAGGTACCACAAACTCAGTGCACTATAAGTCATCTACACGTGGCCTTACTGAGGCAGAATTCAATAGACAAAAGACATTGATCCGAGTGTGGCCCTCCCAGACCACGCATCCTCGCAGGGTACGTACACACTGAGCGCCAAAGGCACTACTAACTCAGTGCACCATAACTCATCGCAAGGAAGAGTGAACAGTTTTATGTCAGCAGTGAGGCATACTATCACTCGTAAATAACCCAAAAATACTTATAATATAAAAAGAACAGAAGAATCAAAGTACATTAATGATTACAATCCAGTAATTTTGAAGATGTGGAATCCAAATATGGACATACAATATGTTGCAGATAACTCAATTACTGTTCTTCGCATACTATCCAAATAGAAGTCCATACCTGGAAAACATAGGTCTATATGAAATACTGCAATATTATAGTTTTAGAAAAAATGTTACAGAAAAGATAAATGAATGAAAATATGCTGTAATTGGAACTGATGGATGTTTCTTAAAGAATGCCAAAGGAAATTTGATTAATCACAGGAAATTAAGTTATGATACTCCAGATAAGAGAGAGTTTTTTTTATTTAGCTCTTCTGCAACTCTTCAAACCTTGGAGGACTGAAATGGAATTACTTGGAGATTTTGAGTGCTGTGAAGGTTCTTTCAAAGCATGTAACGAGATTGCTACCAGTGAGGCTTGCCCGGACCACGCATCATCGCAGGGTGCGCACACGCTGAGTGCTTCAGGTGCCACTAACTGACTGCACCACAAGTCATCGACACGTGGACTTTTTAAGGCAGAATTCAGTAGGCAAAAGACATTTCTCCCAGTGCAGCCCGCTCAGACGATGCATCATCGCAGGGTGCACACACGCTGAGTGCTTCAGGTGCCACTAACTCAGTGCACCACAAGTCAATGTCACGTGGCCTTATTGAGGCAGAATTCAATAGACAAAAGACATTGGTCCGAGCGCGGCCCTCCCAGACCACGCATAATCGCAGGGTACGTACAAGCTCAGTGCCAAAGGTACTACTAACTCACTGCACCACAGGTCATCGCCACGTGGCCTTACTGAGGCAGACTTTAACGCAAGCTGCAACACATGGTGCCACTAAGCCTGTTCAACACAAGCCGGCGACACGTGGTGCCACTAACCCTGTTCAACATAAGCCAAACGATCCCACATGTGGAACTGTGTCTTGAGTCCTGAATGGCAGTGACCCCAAGTCTGTGGCAGCAACCACAGCACCAGACTCCCTTTGATCAGTTAGGCATATTTCCATATGCAAGGCCGGCGACACTTGGTGCCACTAACCCAGTACAACACAAGGCGTGACATATGGTGCCACTAACCCTGTTCAACACAAGCCAATCCCACATGTGAAACTGTGTCTGAGTCCTGAATGGCAGTGACCCCCAGTCCGTGGCAGTGACCACAGCACCATACTCCCTTTGATCAGTTAGGCATATTTCCATATGCAATGCCAGCGACACGTGGTGCCACTAACCCTGTTCAACACAAGCCCATCCCACATATGGAACTGTGTCCTGAGTCCTGAATGGTAGTGACCCCAAGTCCATGGCCCCAATCACAGCACCAGACTCCCTTTGATCAGTTAGGCATATTTCCATATGCAAGGTCGGCGACATGTGGTGCCACTAACCCTGCACAACACAAGGCGCGACACTTGGTGCCACTAACCCTGTTCAAAACAAGCCGATACCACATCCGGAACTGTGTCCTGAGTCCTGAATGGCAGTGACCCCAATCTCGTGGCAGCGACCATAGCACCAGACTCCCTTCAGTTTTATTTGTTGTTGTTTTGTTGAAATAAAATGTTTTATATGTAAATCTATACATGACTAAGATTCTTGTTTGTCCAACCGCACAGGGACAATTCTGGCCCCAAGAAGGTTGTTGGGGGTTTGTTGGTAATGTGGGAAGAGGGTGCGTTACCTGCTGATGTAGGGGGAGACAGCGTGAAAGGGGTATCTCTCACAGAAAGAACACCGGTATGTTTTCAGAAATGTCTCGGACAGATGCCAGGCAACGGACTGAATCACAAAATGGCATTTCAATGCTTGGGTAGTGTGACTTATGAACAGTTTGCAACCAGGCTCGCAGAGGGACAACTGCGGCCCGTCCGGTCGACTTACAGATGCAGTACTATGAGCCGTCCACTCCCAAAGGAACAGCAGCATAGTAGCTCGCAGAGGTACAGGCACAGCAGCGTACTAGCTCACAAACGTAGAGAGCTGCAAGCCGACGGATTGGCTTCTATCGGCATAGCTGCGAAGTGGTGATGTTGGGAAAAGGGAGCGTGAAAGTGTTATCTCGCACAGGCAGAGCTCTGGTATATTAAATTGCCCCCGGGACCTTTCTTTTATATTTTCACTCAATGCAAGAAAGCGCGATTTCTGGACTATAACCATTCTCCCTAACAAATTTGGCGTAATTCCATTCACCAGTTTGACCTGTAGCCTTGTCTAAAGTTTCCTATGGAAAATCCATTAAGAAAACCCGTTTTCACACCCCCACATTGCTACCTGTCGCAGGCGTACTCGCTGTTGGTGTGCAGGTCAGTGTTCTAGTTGTCAACATGTCATGGCCATTCCCTGAGGGCAGGTTTGCACACACACCACACCCATCCGGCACATGCATCACAGGCCATGTGACCACGCAAAAATAATGCATCGACAATGTCAACTCCTTTATTGCCGGTGGTGACTGGATGGCATACGATCCACGGGTCTCAATCCTAAAGAGTCCATGAAAAGTTGCGCAGAAGATTAGTCGCACCCTGAACTGTATGGTCATCAGGGGCCTACCACCACGTGGCGCGGACTTGAGTTGCACAGCGTTAGTCGCACCCTAAGTTGTATGGCCGTCAGCGACCTACCACCATGTGGTGCTGACTTGCGTTGCACAGGGTTAGCGGCACTGAAAGCTGATGTGGTCTCCACCATTGGTGACTCAGGACTCAGCGACATGTGTGAGATCTGCCAGGCCGTGGAGAAGCTGATGTGGTCTCCGCCATTCATGACTCAGGACTCAGTGACATCTGTGAGATATGCTGCGCCGCGGAGCTTTGACGGTCACATGGAGTGCCCACTGGTAGACACTCCGGTGGCAGCAGGTAATTATTTGGTCATGGATGCCCAGGGGCAGCAGTATCTCTCTATCTGTCTCTCTCTCACTTCCCTCTCTTTACTCTCTCTCACTCTCTTCCTTCCTTTCCTTCTCTTTCTCTGTCTTCCTTCTCCCTTTCTCACTCCCTTTCTTTCCTTCCCTCTCTTTTTCTCTGTGGCTTTTTTTTCCTTCTCTGTGTCTCACTCCTTTGATATGTGCATTACACACGTCCTTATTTTGTGCTTTATTTTCCAGGCTGTGTCGTCGACATTCATTGCACCGACAGGAGTCTTCCGCCTTGTTGTTTTGTGTTCATTTAGTTAAATTTAGTTTATCCTTTATATATAAGTTTACGAAAAAATAAAGTAAAAAAAAAACAAATCAATAAAGTTTTTGGTTGTTACTTAAGTGCTGTGTGACTCTTTCTCATTCTTATTACTGTTATTTGGTGGTGTCCACCATGGTGTTAAATTTTGGGGCAGTTATCGCGGGAATACTGTTGATGTCTGCAGTTTGCACCAGCTTCTGAATAGTGTGTTAGATTTATCTCAACTGTAGTTGCATATACATACCAAAAGGTCTTTATTCGATTTTCATCATAAAAGACATACTATACATAATAAAATTCATATAAAATAGTTATATCGACATAACAATAATGTGTAGATAATAAGACCAATAAAAATTATTAAATATGCATATTATTAAAACACAATGACTGAACATAATAGGTAAATATAATAGACACAGAATACCTAACCCTGTAGCCATAAAAATAACAGTTATTAAAATCAACGGAAAGACATATGTGACACAAGTTAGATTTTAGCCTTCCGAGACCTAAGAATCCAAGCCCAGCTGATGAATTTAGCAACACCTATAATCACAGGTTTTGAAGTGTCAGTTTTCAAAATTCTACTAGCTACCTGTGCAGAACGAGTTCTCATTAATCGACATACTGGACGGAGCCACACACGCCGTGGAAATAGATATGCCGGACAACAGAAGAGAAAATGATCCATTGTTTCTATCTGGTCCACACAAAAGGGGCACTTATCACTACCAAGAGGGCTCCAGCTTTTTGTCAGCCCTCGCAGTGGTAGGGAGCCCACTCTAAACTGGTGATACAGTTTACGGTCAAGTTGCTTCGTAATAGTGTCCGAATAACCTTCATAGGCGGACTCATCCTTAAGAACAAGGAACGTTACTGTCATAGAACTACCCGTAAGGGAAGCAAATCTCCTGTCCTTAATCCTGCAGCAGTAAGCATCCCTAAGAACAATTTTCGAAGGGAAAACAGCTGTGTCCGGATTAGCCCAAAGATTTCCCATCCCTATATTAATCAACAATGTTTTAATTTCAGTCAACCAAGTGATCCTATGTGAACCCTCAAGCCCTTTAACTTCCAGAAGTGCTTTGGCATAAATAGACAGTTCCGGTGTGGTCCACAGACCACGCCAAAACACGAGGGGTCTATACCTTACCATGTCCTCAATGGGCTGGAAACCTAAATCATATAATAATGGAATACAAGGTGTTGATTGAGGAAGCCCTGTTGCGGACCTAAGAAATTTATTCTGTGCAGTTTTTAGTTTAGACAAATTGCTAAATCCCCACAATTCAGCACCGTACATAATGGCAGGGAGAATCTTGGAACCATAAATCTTCATCAGGGGAGCAATAGGTTTGGTTAAAGAAAGGCTATGCTCTTTCAACAAGGCTCCACCTAATTAGGCATGTTTGAGAACAAGGAGGTCCAACTGTTGCTTCCAACTAAAATTCTCACTAAAGGTAACCCCCAGGTAGGTAAACACAGCCGTTTGTTCCAAAATAGCACCTCCCATACGAACCTGCGCACTAACACGCCTTGGGCCACGGAAAACCATAAACTTAGTCTTGCCTACATTTATTTCCAACTCATGTTCACGGCAAAATAACTCAAAACGAGACAGGGCCAACTGCAGGCCCTGTCTTGTCTTGGAAATCAAAAGAGTATCGTCCGCAAACATGAGGAGGGGGATCTTCATACCAGCCAGAGTGGGAGCATCTGTCGGGTGATTAGAAAAATAACTTATAACCCTGTTAATGAACAGCGAAAACAGGGTAGGGGCAAGCACACACCCTTGTCGAACTCCTTTTGATACCTTATATCTTTCTGTCACTGCCCCTGGTTTACCCCAGCGAACTCGGGCATACGTGTTATCGTGGATATTTACCAGGATCGACACCAACTCTTTAGGCATACCCATCTCCAAAAGAACTTCCCATAACTTAGCCCTTGGCACAAGATCGAACGCGGCCGTAAGTCGACAAAGGCCGCAAAGAGCTTACCACCCCCTAGAAAAACCTCCCTCCAATATAAAAGGACAACCCTAAATGCTTGATCCTGGGTCCCTATATGGGACCGAAACCCCGCCTGAAGGGGAGTCAACACATTAGTTTCGATCATCCAATTCTGTATGCGACCCAGTACTAGACGAGCTATGATTTTTTGTACTGCATCTATAAGACTAATCGGCCGATAGTTGGTCGGGGCAGAGCGATCGCCTTTCTTGTAGATCGGCAAAATCTCCGCCCCAAGCCACGAGTCAGGGACCGAAGCTCCACCCGCAAGGCCATTAGCTAGCATCGTCAAGTACGGGACCCATACATCTTGCTCTTGTTGAAATAAATCAGCGGGAATACAGTCTGGCACGGGGCTTTTCCACTCCGAATACTTTTTAATACAGACTTCACCTCGCAAGGAGTAAATTCCAAGGGGGTTTCAAATACAGGGGAAAATGTAATAGAAGCGGGCTTAACGCTGACCTTAAACTGCTCCTCAAAATACGCAACCCGCTGCTGGGGCTCAACATGAGTAGTGGGCCGCATATCATGGGGACGATTGCCCCATTTAAGAAGGTGCCAAAATTGAACCATATTACGACCGTCACAAGCCTGGTAGAAATCCCTCCAACGGTCCTCATCCCAATTTTTCTTTGCCTTTAATTGGGCGAGTTTGTAATCAGCCCTACATTTTTGGATGGATGCAGGTAGCTTAGATTTAATGGCCTGAATCAGAGCACTTTGGGCCTTTCTACAATCTTTATCATACCATGTACAAGATCTCAACACTTTACCTTTGTTAGTAGGTGGTAAGGCTCTAGCAAAAAATTATTTAAGCTCTGTAAATAGTGCATTATGGATGTCCCGAATATTACCCTTAATCGCTTCCTGGGACTTAAGGCAGTTGAGTGTTACCATGGTATTTCTAACCAGGTTACTAATTAGAACCCGTGTATCCTCACTTGTGGCGATCTTAGGCCAACGCACCCTTCTTTGATCATTGGTTAGAATTACATCTACAGATGCGGGAGCATCAACGGCCGTAAGGGGGCTAGTAAAACTATTATCATTAATAGATACAACGAGGGGATTATGGTCACTCTCTACTCTTCTTATTACCACCATATCAACAATAAGTGGCCACATCTCCAAGTTAACTAAAATATAGTCAATACGACTCCCAGTTCCGCCATTATCAAAAGTCATCCTCCCTGACTTAGTTCTCCCATTAACGGCCCTCAAGCCCTTATTTAAACATAATCCCTTCATATACAGGGCAGCTTGTGTCCATTTCCTTATGGGAGTCAACTCCAACTGGGGACCACCCCAAAGAGAATCCTCAACCTCAGTTAGATCTCCTCTGTCCAAAACCAGAGGCTCAAAACATGTATTAAATTCCCCAGCCACTAACTTATTGATGGACTTCATTTCTGTCTCCAGGAGGCTCTCCAAAAGTAAACAAGTTGAAGAACATCTCCCACCCGGGAGACCCCTAACATAGATGTTAATAATGAGGAGATTAAGGCCTTTCGTTGATTGAACCCTGGTTACCAATATATCTGGGCTATCAATCGGGACCTCTACCACTGTGACACCCTCACATTGACAAACCCACGTGGTCAAACCACCCACCGGTCTACCCCTAAGGCCCTTGACCGCTGGTTTAAAAACATTTAGAAAACCTGTACGGAATAAGGGGACCGTTGCCCATGTCTCTTGAAACGACCATATGTCTATGTCGTCAATAAAACTTGCTCAGTCTGGTGTGTATAACCTAGATTCCAAGCCTGCTATATTCCATGAAGCAATTTTCACAATAGGACTAACAGGACTAGTTACCACCACCTGATAGGACTCATTAGAGGGGTAAGCTAAACAGACCCTAGGAGGCTGTAAATTGATAGAGGGGTTAGCCTGACAAGGAATTTCTCTGGGGATCGATGACGTAACACTATCCGAACCCACTCGACATGAAGGAACCGAAACCCCAAGTACTTCCGACAGGAAATGGTCAGAGCTGACCCCACGTCAATTGCTTTCCTCCAAAGACGATAAAATGTCAAAACGATTAAATGTTGGAATGGGCTGGTTAGACCAAGTGGGAATACTCGACAAAACCTGGCCTTCCCTCTAGAACTGGGTTCTTCCTGGCTTGTAAAAAAAGCCTAATGGGAGAATTTTAATCGCATTGGGCACAGTTAACTGTTGAGAGACAACATCTAAAATATATTCAACCAGTGTCGGAGACCTGAAACTCACCACCACACAATCACCTGGTAGGGACTTATGAGACTGACCAATCCAATTAATACGCCTCACCATGTTAAATTCATCGAACAAGGCCTTACTAATCCCCAATCTTTGTCCAAGGTAGTACAAAGATTTGTTCTTCAGGTTAGACCAATGTTCAAGGGTCCCATCAGTGAGAGGTGGAACATTTGCTAAGATTATTGTGTATGGGGTGGCTTCAGGAGGAAGGTGCAAATTGGGAAGTGTGTTGTAAACCCCAGCTCCCTCCTCCTCATTTCTTACCCTATTAACTAATAGAGGCTGGCTTTGCTCAGCGTGGAGATTGGTACCCCTTTTAGAGACCACTACCGATACTAAATTTTGATCCTTCACTTCCCGTCTGAAGGGATTAGCTGCCGGGGCCCTAGTTGTCATAATGGGTCTAATGTTACAATCCTCTATGGTTACGCTATCAACCATTTCCCCATTCATCTGTAATGGTAACCTTACATCAGGAGTCTTACTACTATTAAATCTAGCTTCAATCTGGTCTAACCTCTCTACCACTAGATCTAATCTATGTAAAACGGGTTGAATAAGGGCAACTAGCTGATCTTTGAGGATAGCACTTAGGGAATCCAGGAGGGGCTGTATCGTGGACTGCGTCAGTGGTCTACCCTTGAAATCAGAACCCTCCCCCTTTGCTAGAGTCCCTCTAAGCTCTGGTTGGGCCAACAATACAATTTGCTTGCTAGCACCTTGCCCTTTTCTTTTTTTAGTAGGCGGTTCTCTCGTATTCCCTTTAAGAGCCATTCTCCCTCTCGTACTAACACTGAGCTGGGACGTATCAAGAAACCCCGTTGTAGGTGAGATAAGCAGGGGAACAGGGAGGGTGCTGTCATCATTACAGAGATTGCTGGTTGTAGATTGAACTACCGGGGGCTGGGCACAGGGCAATAAAAAGGCAGGATCTAGAGAAAGTCTACGTTCGACAGCTTGAATCTCTTGATTCAATGCCGACTCTGCCCTGATTAAATAATCGTCTAAAGTCCCCCCCACCCTGTCACCAGCCTTCCTCTTAGTCATGTTAAGATAAATAACAATAAGAAACCCATCATACACATAAACAACCCACTTCCGTTTGGTACGTACTTAACTATCTACAAACGGAGAAACGGGAAAACACTAAATAAAACAAATCCCAGTACGATCTCTAATAATACAGCAGAAATAGGCCTAACTAAAGTGCATATACCACTGTACCCAGATCCAGTCACAAAATATCAGTCCGAGCCCATTACCAACAGCTTAGGGAGGTGGCCCAGCCAAACTCCTTCCTGCCACTGATGGCCTCAGACGGCCCGCACTTTGGCCGGGCTTAGCCCGCGTGCGTCCCGCGACGCGGGCCTCTGTTCTTAATTTAACGCCTCCTGGCGCGGATGTCTCGCGGGCGGCTTCCTGCCGCAAACGCTCCCGGGATTCGTAGTCCCCCCATACTGCGGCCGCGATGACCCAGCTGCGGCGGCAGGAGGGACCAGGGGCAGGAGATGGCTGCAGGCGATAGGCAAAGCCTGTGAACACTGGAAAGGGTAATCAGACAGTCAAATGCCCAAGTAAGTTAGGAGAAACCCGCTCTGTCGGGCCTCTGTTCTTAATTTAAAGCCTCCTGGTGCGGATGTCTCGCGGGCGGCTTCCGGCCGCAAAGGCTCCCGGGATTCGTAGTCCCTCCACACTGCGGCCGCGATGACCCAGCTGCGGCGGCAGGAGGGACCAGGGGCAGGAGATGGCTGCAGGCGATAGGCAAAGCCTGTGAACACTGGAAAGGGTAATCAGACAGTCAAATGCCCAAGTAAGTTAGGAGAAACCCGCTCTGTCGGGCCTCTGTTCTTAATTTAAAGCCTCCTGGTGCGGATGTCTCGCAGGCGGCTTCCGGCCGCAAAGGCTCCCGGGATTCGTAGTCCCCCCACACTGCGGCCGCGATGACCCAGCTACGGCGGCAGGAGGGACCAGGGGCAGGAGATGGCTGCAGGCGATAGGCAAAGCCTGTGAACACTGGAAAGGGTAATCAGACAGTCAAATGCCCAAGTAAGTTAGGAGAAATTAAAATGCTGATAATGAGATGCAGAGTAGGTGTTCCCGTGCAAAAACACATGAGGCGCACCTTTGCGATTTATTCTAAATACTAAAATCCTGTATTGAATTGCACTGTGGTAGTGGGTGCATTTACAGTGTACACACAAAATCAATGAAGACACTCATTGTATTTATATTGATTGGGAATAGTGGGTCAGGTGCTGGATCTTGACGGGATACACTGCCCAGTTCATTTGTTTTTCTGTACACGAAAAAACCACATCACAACTTTCACAACGAAAGGCAAAAACTGCTTTGCGAAACAAATTCCAGCGATAAGCCGTGTTAGCACCAGAGATTTTACACCTGCTTACTGCTGGTGTTAAGCAGGACGACTACCTGCAGCATGAAAGGGAACACAGCCAAGAGCCTCACCTGAACACCCACGGGTACCATAGAGTCAATGAGCATGATACACGGATACCCATGAGGGCCATAACACTCATCGCAACAACTCCAGGACTGCCAACACCCCCACGAACCCGCATCTGAGCAAGTGTGTCCATGTGGTCATTGTGTTAGCATGATAGGCACGGGCCCTGTAACATCACAGTGTGCTGTCTTCAGCGGACATTACCATTAGAAGTGGGCGGAATTTGCGAAATCCACTATCGCAAATTATCGCGAAAATGTTAAAAATTATCGCAAACACGCGGAAATATCGCGAAGATGCAGAAGTTTTTTTCCCGCATGTTCGCGAGATTTTCTGCATGGTTGCGGCTCGCCAACTTACCCATGTGGTTGCTCGCGGCCGCGGCCATCTTGTTTTCAGTTGTCTCGCGATGCATGATCGCGAGAAGAAAGACGTGATCGCGTGACGCATGACGTCACTGCGGGCGCGAACTGTCGCTAAAAACAATACAACTTCTCATGGAGAACGCGACCGGATCAAGAAAACTAGTCAGCGAACGCAGGGATTTTGGTAAGGCGATCGCGCACGCGCGAGAATGTATTATTTTACAGCGCGAGCAAGAATCAAATTATCGCTAAGCTGCGGAATGCGGTAATTTTGACTTTTTCGCGCTTTCCGCGGAACGGAACGAAATTTTCGCCCAGGCCTAATTACCATGTCACCTCAGCATTGGCAGTGAGCCTGGAGATGTAGCTACGCACGCATCCTCCCGCATGCACAAGCGGCAAAGGGAACTGGGTGTCTCACACATGTGCATGTGCAAGAAGTGCAGTAAGTGTGTCTCTGTGTTCTGGTGTGGCCGCCACAAGGGTCGCAGCAGTCGATGTTGTAAAGTGGCATGCACCACCTCCAAACGGCAGTGTCACCTTGTGATTGGAATGCCGCAGGACATGCGCGAATAGGCATTACAATGGTGTGCCGTAGGAGTGTACCGGATACAACAGAGCAGCACACAAAAGTGTGGGGGCTCGTGGGAGGGAGGAGCAGCTTTTTGGCAATATAACACACAGTGAACTCGCCCATGTGCCATGTGCTGGGCATCTTATCCATGATGACCAGGGTCGCAGACATCCCACAACATCCACGACAGGCCTTTGTACACATCCTGTATGAATGCAGCTGGAGAAGTAACTGTAAGGATTAAAGGTTCTTTGTCTGAGCTATCTTGCGCTAACACACCTGCTGCTCCGAGAAGGAACGATAATATTAGGATTCGTCTCCCACACTACACACTGCCCGATTTGAGAACGAGTGCACATTCCACACTCAAAAATCCTTTGTCGTAGTTAGCATGTGTGAAATGGCCTTCACGCGTACTCCCACCACAACCCTGCCCTGCACCCATTGCACACAGACCCGGCTCATTGCACCAAGCTGTGCCATTTCATGAACAAGACTGGCACACGGCAAGCCAGTGCTGCTACAAGCAGAGCCACTGATGCATAGCAGGGCATCTCGTACACATGGTCGACTCCATTCATGTCCACCTATACCTTGCACGTCTGCTGCATGTCCTGGGTGCACAGCCTTTAGCAGAGCTGCGGATCACTTACCGGCTGAGCTTCCGCATTGCAGACCTCACAAGCGTTCAACCTGTATTGCAGACGAGTGCCTCTCCAACGTGTGGGTAGCTGACATGGATTACGACAGATGTGTGCGCCCCCTGTTGGCCGACAACCAGGATTGTCATGGTGATGCCCGTTTATGGCATGCATGGATGTTTGGCATGCAATTTGGTCTTTCAATCCCTGAGTCCAGCAGCAGCTCAATTTAGCAGCATGACACTCTATGGAATACCTCACTTAATTTCCGTACCCTGCACTTTCAGACCGGTAGGGGTCAGTAGTTCAGCGGCTTTATCCCTGAGTCTGTCAGCAGCTCAGCTTATGCCCCCAGTGCCATCAGACCCATAGGAGTGAGTAGTTTTCACTTTACAAGCACAGAATTGATTTGATACGCGTGAATTTACCTTCACACTCCCTATATAACACCCTCTAAGCACCATACACAAGTTACAATGTTCGAAACAAAAGTTCCTCCAAGTAGGGATAACTACATGCTGACACTTCTTGGACAGATGTGGCACAGCGGCCAGAGCACATGACTTCACAGCATATGACACACAGTTTGGACTCACGCTTTCATCCCTGAGTCCAGCAACAGCTCAGCTTAGCAGCATGAGACTCTAGACAATAAAAAACAACAAATGGAATTAGCACCCATCATTTAGAAGATCTCATTAAAGTTCATTAAAACATGACATATCCATGACAGATAGTAGAAGAAGCAGGTCCAAAGTTGCTTGTGGTCGAAATAATTGTTCTTTATTGATATAATATATTCAGACGTTTAAAATCCAATGATCACACAAAAGATTCTTTTAGCCAACGCGTTTCGTCTCTGTCGAGACTTCTTCAGGGCTAAAACAGAACAGATATACATTACTTACAATCCATACATATATACAAAGAGACACTACATCCATACATAGATATATATATATATATACATTACCTACTGGCGGTCGCCAGTAGGTAGTTATAGTTAGGACCACGTTTCCATAGGAAAACCTCAACATTCTATTTTGAATAACTTTGGCGCCGGTCGACGAATCCTCGCGAATTTCTCAAAATAGGTGGGGCGCTACGCTCCGCTCCTACCCTGAAAGTCTCGGGGGGATTCGTCAAGCGGGGGCTGAGATAAAAGGGGGGTCCCAAAACGCGTTTTTCCCATGCATTTTTCCATAGGACCTTTAGAACGAGCTACAGCCCGAACGGCTGAACAGAATTATTAGAAATTTGGCAGAGAGGTAGTCCCTAGGTCAAGGAAGTGCCTTTTGTAGGTTTGGTGTAAATCTGTTCAGTAGATTCTGAGAAAATAGCCTTTAAATCAATATATATATCTGAGCCCGCTTACGGTACGCTTACCGTACGCTTACGGTAAGCGTACGGTGGCGTGCGCGAGCGCGATTCTGATTGGCTCTTAGATCTTAGTAAACATTCGAATCGGCCGAAACCAGGAAGCGGCGGCCGCCATTTTGTCTCTCGCACTGAGTGTTGTTTATCAAACATGATGGCCAAAAACATGTTACGGGGATGTTTTGACAACTCCCTCTCACATAGTCATGTTGAGGGAGTCCCCAAACATCCCCCAAGAGCAAAAACGGCATTATTTTTTTTTCGGCAATTTCGCGGGGTACGCTTACCGTACGCTTACCGTAAGCGTACGGTAAAAAATTATAAAAAAAAAAAAATCCACACTTTCTCCACCCCGTGTGCAAATGGTGGCCGAAGGCCACCATTTGTGCATGGCTTATCAGAGCACAGAAATTCCCAAAAAAATTTCAACAGATTACCTATCACAAGGAAGCGCATAATATGTCCTCCATGTGCGCACGGTGCGCGAAGCGCATCGTGCGTACATGGCCCATCTAGCGTAACGTGGGCACGGCACTAACTGCGTAAAGTGGGTGCGCGGTGCGCGAAGCGCACCGCGTGCTCACTGTGCGCGCACGGTGCGCGAAGCGCACCGTGCGCGCACGGAACGAACTGCGTTAAGTGGGCGCGCACGCCACGAATGGCGTAAAGTAACTTAGCATTTAAAAAACCGTACAAATTCACTGAAAAAACCATAGGTTTCACACACGTTATAGTTAGGAATTAGCATTTAAAAAACCTTGCAAATTCACTGAAAAAACCATAGGTTTCACACATGTTATAGTTAGCGGAAATTTTACTGATAAAAAACCAATGAAATTGCCCCGTTATAGTTAGTGCTGGCAACTATAACTCACGCGACCGCAATCTTCTGCTGATGACATATGTGTCTTTATGAAAAAAAAATATTTGTAATATATGTATAGCTAAAAATGTATGGAAGAAGACATGGGCAAATAAGTGTCTAAATACAGTATTAGCATCAGCAGAGGATTGCGGTCGCGTGAGTTATAGTTGCCAGCACTAACTATAACGGGGCAATTTCATTGGTTTTTTATCAGTAAAATTTCCGCTAACTATAACATGTGTGAAACCTATGGTTTTTTCAGTGAATATATATATATATATATATAAAGCATTACATTCATTATTTTCACACAGAGAGAGTTACTTCATTACTTTTGTAAATTTAGAATAATTTCTCTTATGATCGCTATCAGTATCATCACATTATTTCTAAGAGGTGAGCCCTAGACTGCTTGACAGTAAATCAGTTTGGAGCACTAACCACATTTGTACATATGTTCATAAGATAAAGATGCAGTGGTATATTTCATGTTCTGTCTTGCGCCACAGAGCTGTGTTGCAGAGAGGTGTGAAAAGGGGCGTGGCCTCTGAACACCTCTCTGCAACGCAGCACCCTGGTGCATACTGGAGGTTCCTGGTGGGCTAATTGGCCCCCAGGGACCCCCAGTATTGAAGGGGAATGAATTCCCCAATTTAACAGGGTGCGTTTGCAGAGTGTTTCCATAAGGGGGCGGGCCTAGGCACGATCTCTTTTCTTTTTCTTTTTCTTTTTGTATTTTTTGAGAAAGGGGCTCCCCCTTATTTCTACTTTTTTGGGGCCCTGGGGACCCCATCCCCCAGGGCCTGACCCAATTAAAAAAAATATATATATTAACGGGAAGGGGGCCGCGTGGGCCCTCCTCCCGTGGCCAATTCCGGGCCCCGGGGACCCCATCCCCGGGGCATGGCCATTTTTTAAAAATATTCTTTTGGAGGGGGCTGTGTAGCCCCCTCCTAAGGCCATTTATGGCCCCGGGGGATGCCTTTGCATGTTTTAAAAAAAAATATATATATATTATAGAGGGGGGGCCACTTCTAGCCCTGGGGGCCCCATCCCCCGGGGCTGGCCCTCTCCGTTGGGGACCATGGACGGGTCCTCAATCCCCCCCACAGTCCCGCCGGCTCCTGCTTTTCCACGTGGGGAGCTGCTAAGATGTAGCTCCCCGTGTGGAAAAGCAATCTGCTTTATTTCTTGGAAGAGAGAGCAGGTTTCCTGCTCTCTCTTCCAAAAACCAAAGCACAGTTTCCTATGGCAGGGCAGGAGCCGCAAGGCTCCCGCCCTGCCATAGCAAACAGCAGTGTCCCGGGAGTGGGCACCTTGAGACACTGCAGGAGCTGGCCCTGGGAGGTGGCGGTCCCCAGGACCATCACAGGGCTCCAGGAGGGGGGCCCTCCTACCAACGTTGTTAAAGCCCCAGGGAGGTGGTGTTCCCCGGGGCACGGGGGTCCGTAACGGACCCCCAAATTTGCATATTTAGAGCCCCGGGGAGGTGGCGGTCCCTGGGGCGTGTGGGGGGGTTTGAGCGCCCACACACAGTTACTTTTTTTTTTTTTAACAAGCCCAGTGGGTGGTGGTCCCCGGGGCTTGAAGGGGCGTTTGAGCCCACCACCCATTTATTTTACAGGCCCCGGGGTTGGCTGTCCCATGGGCTTGGGGGTTTGGATGCTCCCCCATGTTAAAAATCAAATCCCCATGGGGTGGCAGTCCCCGGGTCTGTGGGGGGCCGTGTGCCCCCCAACAAATCTTTGAGCAAAGCCCCGGGTGGTGGTGGGATTGGGGCCCCCCACACTTTTTTTTCTGCCCCCAGGACCTGGCCCACCTGGAGCCCGTGCTTCATTTTTTTGGGGATTTTGCGGCCGGATCCGTGGGTCCTCTGCACATCCCGCGATTTAAAAAAAACAACAAATTGGGGCCTAGGGGGTAGGGGTGTTTCTACCCTGCCCCCTTTTCGTGTTTTACGTGTTTGGTTTTATCCTTTCTTGTGCCTCGGTTCTACCGAGGCACAAGATGGCTGCCAGCACTTCCTGGTTTGGAGTGTTGACAGCCAATTAGCATGAAGCTCGTGGTCTGGAGGGTGCAGGAATCCTCCGTGCCTCTAGATATCACTATCTTTATTTCTTAATTTCTCAAAAACTACTGAACGGATTGACACCATTTTTTAAAGGTCGCTTTCTGAGCCAAGCAGTACCTTCTTGCCAAATGTGGTATAATTCCGTTCAGCAGTTTTTGCTATAGCTGTGTCTAAAGGTTCCTATGGGAAAATGATTTTTTGACCACTATTAATTTGAATTTCTCAGGAACTACTCAACGGATTTACACCATTTAAAAAAGGGGCGCTTTCTGAGCCAAGGGCTACCTTTTTGCAAAATTTGGTGTAATTTCGTTCAGCAGTTCGGGCTGTAGCCGTGTCTAAAATTTCCTATGGGAAATAACATGGGGAAAATGTGTTTTGGGACCCCCCTTATTTCTCGGCCCCTGCTTGATTAATCACCTCCAAACTTTCAGGATAGGAGCTGACCGGAACGGGCCATTAGTTTTGAAAATTTCGCGAAGATTTGCCAACCGGCGCCAAAGTTATTGAGAATAGAATGTTACAATTTTCCTATGGATAAGAGGTCCTAACTATAACTACCTACTGGTGAACGCCAGTAGGTTTTATATATATATATATATATATATATATGTATATATATTCTTAATAGGTTTTTGCTTCTTTAGAATTAATTTCTTACATCAGTACAATCATTTGAGATTGATGCCATGAATTTATGAGCACTTTGCCATTATTCTGGTTTAATTTAACATATCTCAATTCGAGGAGTTTGATTATGATGCATTACTGTAAAGCCAGTATGTCTGACAAATGAAATTGGCCTCTTTCTATGTTAATGCTTGTGTATTTAACTAATTGGTTTAAGTGTATCGTGTGCTTTTTAAGTTCCACACTATATATACATTGTGATAGGTCCAGCGTGTCATGTGATCAAGACTGCCGTTGGGCACTTGAAACGCGTCAGTCTGGGCACTTGCTTCTAAATACTTTTGCTCTAACACTTTGAAAATCTGCATAATAAAAGAAAATTTTCGTTACCACGCTGCAGGTCCGTACCTGTTCTTGGATCAAGATCGTGATCGTTTCAGGATTGTGGTTTCCCTGTGATCCGAACGAAGAATGGCTGTCTTCGTTTTTACGGACACTCCCTCCTTGATGTGGCTGGCCAGCATACAGTTGATACCATGGAAGTGGATGTACTCTAACCCAGAAGGGGTATCTCCGTAGCCAGCCGCCCGCATATTGAAGCCGGTAGTCGGAGTGCTGCTTTACCGAAGGAACACAGCATAAGGTCTGAAGGAGTCGGAGGACGCGGAAGGTACCAGAGTAGGTGTTCCATTAGGTGAGCAGCTGTGCCGACCTACTAAGTAATCATTGCGGGTAGTGGGGATAGTGGTGTGAATACAACATACCGAGCGGAAGGAAACGTTTTGTGTTAACTTCAATTTAATGCGGATTTGTTGAAAGCCATGTTGTCAACAGCGGACGCGCTTAAGGACCGTGAAGCAGCAGCAGACGCCTTATTTTTTAATATTTCTGAAGTTGAGGCAATTTGTGCTGAATACGAACAATGTGTAGTAATTGAGTACTACAACGTCGATAGTGCTGAATGTAGTTTATTCAGGTTACAACTACACAGAAGACAGGAGCACGGTGAAGAGCTGGCTTCTCCACCAACAGCTCCACAAACTGTCTTAAAACATCACTGACAATGAGTTGCCTAGCAACACTTAAGATTCTATGACAGAGTAAACCAAGCTAAAGAGGTGAGATATAACATATCCTCTCTCCTCCCAACAAAAAAACAAAAAAAACAATCAAATCACCAAAAACAAAACTAACATTTTGTAAAAAAAACAAAAAACTAAATAATCACATTTCAATCCCAGAGACTATAAAAACATATGACAACATTATCAATTACGATATCAGCAAGATACACATATGTCAACATCATCAATTACGATATCTGTAAGGTACACTTCTTGTTCTGTTGCTTCTTCTCAGAATTCCCTCGACATTTTTATTATGTTGAGAAACATGTGAGGTTGAAGGTGACAAAGGTAAACCCATTACATCCTTAACCTTAACAATTCTGTTAGCATTCCACCATTTCCCTCCAACGACCTGCACCGCATTCCTTCCCACCTTAATAATCTGTACAGGACAACCAAACTTAGACTCACCTTTGTTTACATGCAAAGGAGTTCTAATACGGACAAAATCGCCTACAACAACATGTACAGATTTGACCCCATGTTTGTTATCAAACCAGACTTTTTGTTTACATTGGGAATTTGAAACATTTTCACGCACCAATGACATAAGGCTGTCAACATCAGGAACAGAAGAAAGTAATCTATTCATCCATGCAGGTTTGAAACTTGTATTGGCTCTTCTACCTCTCAAAAGTTGAAAGGGAGAAACTTTGGTAGTTGAGTGTGGGGTAGTTCTATAGAACCACAACATGCTATCAATGGAACTAATAACATCAGCATTCCGAGACCTAGCCCATCTAATGCAATCACCCACCACCCTGTTCATGCGCTCAACTAGACCATTAGATTGAGGGTGATAAAGCGAACTTTTTACATGCTTGATATGACAAGAGCGCAAAAAACATTCAAATTCTGAACTAATAAATTGTGTTCCATTGTCTGTAACAACTGTACCAGGAAACCCTTCCCTCATGAAAACCTCCTTCAAAAAAGAGATCACAGAACGAGAGGAATAATCCTTCACAACTTTAATTTCAGGCCATTTTGATGAATAGTCAATCAAGACAAAAATAAATCGACACCCCCAGGCAATATTTCCATTGGTCCCATTATATCCAGACCAACCTTAGACCAAGGTTCTGAAGGACATTCTATAGGAAGAAGAGGAGGAGTTGTCACCTTCAAACCCTTATCAGCTGAACGACAAATCACACAGTCATCAATAAGTTGATTGATATCACCATCCATAGCAGGCCACCAAAAAGACTGGCGAACCCTTCACTTGGTAAGCGTAGCACCAAGATGACCCTCATGTGCTTTAGACATGATAATCTTTCTGAGACTATGAGGAGCAACAAGCTTGTCACCACGCAACAGTACACCATCCTCAAAAGAAATTTCAGACGCTACTTTCCAAAACGGTTGTAAAGACTGAGGGAGCACACGTTCTTTTGGCCACCCAGATTTAACTAATTCACACACACGCTGCAAGACTTGATCCTCACTTTGTGCCTTTACCCATTCATCAACCGAGTCAAAACCATGCTCATGAAGATCCACAGAAGCTACAAAACAATCTTCAGAGTCATCATCCCCAACCTCACAATCTCCCAACTTCAAATTGTGAAAAGGAAAACGCGATAAATAATCCGCTCTAAGGTTTCTACCTCCTGAAATATGCTGCACATCAAACTGATACTGCATAAATCGAGAAACCATACGAAGTATCCGTGGAGAGCATGATTTTCCAGAACACGAACTCAATATACTAACAAGGGGCTTATGATCAGTTTTAAGAGTGAAACGTTTTCCCCAAATGTATCGTCGGAACAGCCCACAAGCATGAAAGAAGTTCCTTCTCGATCACAGAATAATGTGACTCAGCATCTCTCAACACTCTGGATGCGAACTCAACAGTATTTTCCCCACAGGGAGATTCTTGAGTTAAAACAGCTCCCAAACCAACTTGGCTTGCATCAACTATGATACAAGTGGCAAGAGTAGGATCATAAGGTTTAAGAGCTCCACTCTTAACAAGTGACGATTTCACAAATTGTAAGGCCAATTCACACTCATCAGACCAAGCAAAGATCGTTCCCTTGCATAAAAGAGAACTGATCGGACGAACTATAGTAGCATAGTTCGGGACAAACTTGGAATAGTATTCCAGCAAACCAAGAAGTAATTTTACTCCGGCCTTGTCAGAAGGTGATGGTGCATTAGTGATAGCATCGAGTAAACCTTGCCTAGGCCTGATACCATCGCTTGAAATCAAATGTCCAAGATATTCAATTTCATCACGATTTAACAACCACCCCTTGATTCTTTAACACATCAAAAACTTTCTTAAGCAGTACATCGTGTGAGGGAATATCTTTTGAGTGGATTAAAATATCATCCTGAAAAACAAGAACCCCACTAATCCCACCTAAAATGTTTTGCATCACCCTTTGAAACACTGATGCTGCAGAGGCAAGTCCAAATGGCATTCTTTTATACTGAAAAGTGCCAAGAGGTGAAATAAATGCAGTAAGATGACGAGAGGAAGGATCTAGTTCAATCTGATGATAGGCACTTGCAAGATCTAGTTTTGAAAAGTACCTCGACCCCTTTACACTTGATAAAAGATCGGAGATCTTAGGTAACGGGTGGGAGTCGACCCAGATCTCCTTATTAAGAGACCTCAAGTCCACACAGACCCGAAGTTTGCCACACCTTTTCCGGGCAACTACCAAGGGAGAAAGCCAAAGTGAGGACTCCGTTGGCTCAATAATTCCCTGCTTACATAACATTTTAAGTTCTTTGTCCAAATCATCCCTCACACTAAAAGGAACACCTCTCAATTTGTGTTTTACTGGAAGAGCACCTTTCTTTACTATAATTTTATGTTGAAAACCCTTAATCGTGCCCAAACTTTCCCCAAAAACAGAAGGGTAACATTCTTTCCAACTACCCAATAGTTGATCCTCAGTAATCACCAAAACCTGTTCACTTGTACCTGGTCTGAGTACCATTCTGAATAATACTTGATGGTACCAACCAAGAATGTTAAGACCCTTGACAGCAACGTAAATCTTTCCACAAATTTTCCTGTCTTTGAAAACAAGTTCGTCTTCAAAAAAACCCAACAGGTCAATTTTCCGTCCCTCATACGAGACTGGGGAGCGATCAGGGGGTTGAAGATGTCTATCACCCCATGTATCATTAAACAATTTCTGAGTAATCATTGTAATTCTAGCCCCCGAATCAATCAAATGCTGTAGAGATTTACCGCCTACTATAATCTCTTCAACAGGATCTACACATTCAGAAGAATCATTAACATTAGCCACCATATCATGAAAGTCAGTAACCACAGAAATTATTTCAGGATCAGAATCTTGATCCGATTCAACAATACAGGCAACAGATTTGAGTGGTTTTTTCCTCTTCATGCAGACTTTAGCGAAATGTCCATATTTCTTGCAATAATTGCACATGACATTTGCTCCTGGGCACTTTGATCCTTTTTGGTGTGGTGGATTTCCACATCGGTAACACATGTTCTTTGTAAATTGTGCTTGATAAACACTGTTTCCTCAGCCAATGTCTTTTCGTGAACTGATCTTTGTCGATGATGATTTTGACGAACTTAGTTTATCTTTACTTTGAGGCGAAATAACGTTAACAGATTCTGTAAAATTCTCCTCCAGTTCTTTCAAAGAAGTTACCGAAGTCTCAATGCTTTTAGCTATTTTTATAGTTTCATCAAGAGTGGGATTGGCTAGAGACAGAAGTTTCTGACGGATTTGTTTATCTCTGCAGTGGCAAACAAACTGATCACGGATCAATTGGTCAGTAAAATTTTCAAACTGACATAGAGAAGCAAAATTGCGTAGTACTGATATATACGAATCCACATCTTCAGTATCACTCTGTTTGCGTTTGAAAAAATTGTGTCGTAACACCATTAGCCTGGGTTTCTTGTCAAATCTTAACTTAAGTTTTGCAACAGTATCTTGGAACGCATCAACAATTTCATCAGGAGCATAACTAATTTCAGGGAGATGCTTGAAAATAGAACGTCCTTCGAAACCAAGAGCATGTAGAAGAAGATATTTTCTTCTTTCACTGGAACACCTAGATGCTCCAATGGCACCCAGGTAGGTTTGAAATGCATCAAACCACACCTCCCACCTAACAGGAGGTTCACCTGGAGCTTCTAAAAATGATGGAGGCGGAGCTACAGATTGCATGCTGTTGACCAAAAGAGATTATGTCTAAGAAGAAAACATTTTACCATTCACAGTCTTAGAATACACAAATTTTCTCTAGCGATTATCCATTGACATGAGAAAAACAGGACTGCAGCAAAACTTACTGTGAAGAGGTGTAAGCCAACATTTTTAAATGAAGAAAACGTTTTTACAGCTGTCCTAATTTTGCTAAATGTTTCACAAAATAAAAAAAAATAAAAAATGTGAACTTGACTTAAATACACACTTTAGTATAAGTGAACATACTCTTTTAATGCCCTAAATCTCTTTTTTTTTCAAGAAAAAAAACGTGCCGATTTTCGTGTGAAACAGACACAGCTGATGCGTTTAAAACGCAAAACTGCAATGATTTCCAAGACGTGCTGATCGGCGTAAGAAAACAGCACTAGAAATGCCTTTAAATTGTAGAACAGCTGAGACGGAGTTTAGACGTGCCAATCGTCGTGATTGGCTGAACTGTAACTGACGAGGCTCGAAAAATACCGTTGCGCGTCGTCCACGTTGATGACGCGATGTCCCCACAAGCTCAGACTGAAATACTGCAGCCTAGGTCAGGCAGATCAGGCGAAACGGAGCCAGCAACCGTTGTTGCGCAAGTGCAGAGATCGGCCAGCAGCTCTTGCTTAACTGCGCAAGACAGGACAAAAAGCGCAGAAATCCTCCAAATAAACGGGAATGAGCGTCGTGCAAGGTAAGAGAATACTCCCTACTAATCTTTATGCATGTGAGGGCTTCTTGTAATTTAAATATGACAACAGTCATCCTCTGCGCATATCCGATAGAAGACTTTGCGGTAGCAGTGAAACGAAACGATCCTTTTTTAAAAAAAATAAAAATAAATAGTCTTACCGCAATTCGTCTTCATCTATAAATAGAGCTTGAAACTCAGCTTTGCGCGCGTAGTCCGGGACGTTTCTGTGTAGCACTGGATCGTCGCCACAATAGTTGTAGTAATTGAGTACTACAACGTCGATAGTGCTGAATGTAGTTTATTCAGGTTACAACTACACAGAAGACAGGAGCACGGTGAAGAGCTGGCTTCTCCACCAACAGCTCCACAAACTGTCTTAAAACATCACTGACAATGAGTTGCCTAGCAACACTTAAGATTCTATGACAGAGTAAACCAAGCTAAAGAGGTGAGATATAACACAATGATGTTAAAACTCTTTTAGAAAAACTTGAGAAACTTCACTGCACTGAGATGACAAAATGGTGGGAAATTAAATCTTTACAAAAATACAAGGAGGTGGGAAGAGTTCCACGAGGCCTTAGGGTTAAAATTGCGCCTTCTTTTGAAAAACCAAATCCTTTAATGCTAAAAGAGTGGACGACAATAATTTAGGTGCCTCTATGAATATGGTTTAGTTATTGATTAAATATGCTGTGATTGATCGGGTTGAAGTGCTTAAAGAAATTGAAGATATCAATGTCCTGTTAGAAGTCGATGAACACAAAGAACAGATTGCCAAAGGACGTGAAGAGATAACAACAAGGCTTAAAAAACATGAAGAAACTATCAAAGAGAGGAAAATCTATAAATTTGCAAGGGATAAATGCGACTTACTTTCTCTAAAAAATATGATAACATCAAACGCCGCGCGTTCATAAATGAACATATCAAGAACACTGCAACTACATTGGGCGCTCAAGCTGATGGCAACTGTTCTTCAGTAGAAACTAGCAGTGTTGACAGCAGTTTGGAATCCGATGACAGTATTTGACAAAGGGCACCTCAAGTACCGATCAATTTCGCACCAGGAGAAGAGCTTTCTTTTTTAGTAGAGGACCGCCGGCAAACTCTGAGACCACGCAATCAAGCGCAGAAACCAGAACTAGAAGGAACCAACGGAGGAAACAAAGGCGGAAGGAACAAGAAAAAATTTAACAACAAGAAATAAGACAGGTACCTAATGTTTTTTTTTTTTTTTTTTTTTTTTTTAAATTTTTATTGTGCAGAGAAAAAGGGTACAAGCACGGGCCTACAAGGTACCTAATAATGTTAACGATAATACTGTAATCAATTTGTCTGACATTGCGCTGTCTATGGCGGAGAAACAATAATTGGCCCTTGGACTTTCATACTGTCCCACTAACTGTTATAAGTACACGCAAACAAGAGTAGATGTGTTCAAGTTTATTCGAAAACTTAAATTGAGAAAGCACTTCCAACTCAAAAACGCAGCGGACATTGCATCCCAAAGTAGATCTACATCAGGATTAAGCTCTAATCTTCAAGCGGCAGAAGTGGGCACACTTTTGCAATACAATCTTTGGCTGATTCAAATGACATTCCAGATAATTCAACACAGGAAAACCTATACGCAGCTGGTATTATCTGCAATACACCAACTATTAGCCTATTTAGACCTCCTTCTACGTTTATCCCAATGATGCCAAGGGATGCTATTGATGTGTTTAGTGAATGCATACTAGATGATTTGAAGAAATTGAACTGTACTGTCATGCAACAAAATAGACAGCGCAAGTACTCTGAAATGCAATACACTAAATTAATCCGTAAATTACAGGAACATACGGAGGTTATAATTAACAAAGTGGATAAGGGTGGATATTGTTTTGTGGCCAAGAACCATGTATATGGAGGAAGCTTGGTCACATCTCAATGATACCAATTGTTATAGGAGAGCTAATTTCCAGGAACTCAGACAGAACAAGGAATATGTTTTTGGTGAATTGGCGCAGTGGAAGCGTGTTGGCCTATTATCCAAAAATGAATATCATTTTTAAAAAAATGATCATCCAATGACTCCATTCCTATATTTCATCCCAAAAGTGCATAAGAATGTGGTACCGGTCCCTGGTAGACCAATTATTTCAGCACGAAAAAGCCTTTTGGAGGCAATGTCAAAATATGTTGATCATTATCTACATGAATTTGTGGAAGAATTGCCATCCTTTATCAGGGACACAGGGCATTTTCTAACTAAACTGAGAGATGTTGAATGGGAGGAGGATTTTTTCTTTTAATAGCGATGGACATTAGTTCTTTATATACCAGTATTCATCACTGTGATGGTATTAATGCAATTCGTTATTATTTGGATAAAAGAAATATAGTCATGTATGAACACAACAAAATGTTGGTTAAAATGATAGAGATTTGCTTGACACATAACTTCTTCCTATTTAATAAGTAAGTGTTCCAACAAATACGTGGAGTGGTGATGGGGGCATGCTTTTCCCCTAGCTACTCGTGTTTACACGTGGGCTGGTGGGAGGAGCATGTCCTGAGGACCACCCACCAAGATATTTTTGACCAGCATGTTCTCCACGGGTGGAGATTCATTGATGACGTGTGTCTGATCTGGAAAGGTCCTATTGAAACAGCCAAAAGATTTGTAAATGATTTAAACATTATTGCACTAATTTTTAAATTTACATCAGATATTAGTGACAATAAGATGCAATTTTTAGATGTTGAGATTTTTGTAAAGGATAACAGGATTCACACCAAACTACATAGGAAATAACAGCTGGAAATTCAGTGCTGCATGCGAACAGCTCACACCCCCAACATCTTATGCGAAGTATTTCCTATGGGGAATTCTTACGAATTAAGCGTATCTGTAGTCATGAAAGTGACCTCAAACAATGTCAAGCTGAAGCTTTTGAAAGGTTTTTAAATAGAGGGTATAAAGCTACTGATCTTTTAACAGCTCGTGACAAAGCAAACAGTGCAATTGATGTTAGTTTTTTTAATGTTTTACCTGAGATTCCAAGTTCATCTAGGCGGATTAATGGAAGCACGGACATTTTTGCCACTGAGTCTATTGACAACATAAGACTAATAACTAACTTTTGTCGGCAAGAGAGACAAGTTCGTAAGATTTTATACAAAAATTGGCCAATCATTCTTTCAGATATAACGTTGTCTCGAATTATGCCTAAACTACCTAGCCTAACATTTAGAAGGGCACCCTCAATGAGGGAAGCATTGGTAAGGAGCAGCCCAGAAACTATAGCTTCAAATAGTTGGCTCTCAGCAAGATCAGGTTTCTTTAGGTTTAGTTCATGCCGGGCATGTAAATTTGGAAAAAATGTTTTGCAGTATGTTACAGCTTTTAGTCCAGAACCAGTTAAAATACAAGGACATTATACTTGCAGAACAGATTTTGCCACACATGTCCTTGAATGTACTTGCCACTTACTCTATGTGGGCAGTACAAAATTACAGGTATTTAACAGAATATTACAACATCTTAGAGCAGTTGTGAACTCATATCCTAATTATCCTGTGGCACGGCATCTTAAACTGGTTCATAATAGCAACTTAAATGATCTCAGTTATTATGTTATTAGTGCAGTACCTAAGAATATAAGAGGCGGCAATCGTGAGAAAAGGTTGCGACAGGTAGAATCAGAATTCATCATGTTGCTTGACACTAAAATGCCGAATGGATTTAATACCAGTGATAATTTGCACAACTTTTTATAATTTACTATTTTATGACAAGATGGACCTTGGGTTAACTTTTTGGATTGGTGTGTATTCCTCTTTCATGTTCCGGTTTTTAGTCTGGGCTCCCCTAGATTTTATCTGGTTTTTGAGTGAGATGTACTGCCGGTTCAAAGTCCTGAGAGATTTATCATAATCATGAAAATCGTTGTGTTTTAGTGTCTTAATCATCTGGCTGCTATATTTATGTTCTTTTAGATTGTAGCTTAACACCCTTTTATGTGCTGGTAGGGTGATGTTTTAATCTGGTGGAAATGTTTTGTTTTACCAGGTTTTTTCTGAGGGTTCCTCAATTTTACTGGGTGTTCACGGGACTTTTTGCCGGCTTTTAACATTAGAATAACAGTTTAACATCTATTTATATTTGTATGCATATATTTATTTAGAGGTATATATTTATTTATTTATATAGGGAACATTGGATGTTGCACCAATACAAAAACCTGTGCTTATTTTGCCTTTTTCTCAATAGGTTCAAGAAACTGAATAGTCTGGATAATGAGATCAAAATACCTATTTGACAAAAAACCCACATAAAAAAACGAAATAGGAATATGATTTAAGGGACGTCTGTATCAATGCTGCTTTGTTTGTATATATTTATGTAATGCACTTTCACACGAGCACTTTTTTGCATATTTTGCACATTATTATATACCATTCAGTGACTGAAAAGACTGATGTTTATAAGTGTTAACGGTGAACCAAGTATAATACAAAATGAGGATACTTGTATCCCTCCCTTTTTTTTCTGTACATATGATTTTAATTAGCAAAAACCCTTAAAAATAAGCACTTGCTATACTTTTTCTTAATAGGGTCTTGCTACTTTAGAACTTATTTCTTACATCAGTACAATCATTTGAGATTAATGCCATGAATTTATGAGCACTTTGCCATTATTCTGGTTTAATTTAAAATATCTCAATATGAGGAGTTTGAATATGATGCATTATGATAAAGCCAGTACATCTGACAAATGAAATTGGCCTCTTTCTATGTTAATGCTTGTGTCTTTAACTAATTGGTTTAAATGTATCATGTGCTTTTTAAGTTCCACACTATATATACATTGTGATAGGTCCAGCGTGTCATGGGATCAAGACTGCCGTTGGGCAGTCGAAACGCGTCAGGCTGGGCACTTGCTTCTAAATACTTTTGCACTAGCACTTTGAATATCTGCATAATAAAAGAACATTTTCGTTACCACGCTGGAGGTCCGTACCTGTTCTTGGATCAAGATCGTGATCGTTTCAGGATGGTGGTTTTCATATATATATATATATATATCGGTATTTGAAGAACTGTGGTCCGTGCTCTTTTTGCCGTGGCTGAAGGGAAAAGCGCGGATTGGAAGAGTGCTTGGCGATATATATATATATATATATATATATAGGAATCCCGAAATTCACCAATCCTCCATGGCACACAAACAGGTACGGACCACACAAGAGACGAAATTGATGAAAAAAAGTTGCTGTGCTTTATTTAAAAATCATGACTCCAGCAACCAGTCAATACTGGCCAGTGCCCCAGCATGACGCGTTTCAACCGAACAACTCGGTCTTGTTCACATAACGCACTACTAACTGGCAAGTCATTAAACAGTGGGAGTGAAGCAAACATTAAAGGCAGAAACAAAGCACCTGTGTGAGATTTGACTCTAGTCACATGACTATATAGACATGGAAAACATACTGCACTTCGAGCTAGCAGTTCATTATTCTCAAATACAATGTGGAATCATTATTCATAAAACATATTTTAACATTTAAATATGAATAAATATTGCAAGATAAAACAATTAATATGTAACACCACATTATAAAAGAAGCTGAGGCAAATAAATCCATGGATACATGTAGCTTAAATGCGAGGCATAAATACCATGTAAATACATATCAATGGAAAACCTCCTAATGGATCTGTACACAATATTGCTTGTAAACTAGACTTGTGCAAATGCGCAATATAACTAAAAAGATATATTAAGTGCAAGAGAACTACAACAAAGTGCTGTCTGCCATTTGAAAGCAAAGTACTATAAGAAGTAGTGAAAGGGCAAATGTGATCATGTGCAAAAACTCCTAATTTATATGTATTTTGGGGAAATTTCCCCCGGAGCCCCGGGGAAACCCTGATATTTTTTAATACCATAGATAAAGTGGGCTAGCAGCATCAAAACATGACAGGAATAACGGGCAAGTGCCCATAATGTTCCAAAGCAATGATTAACAAAGAAAAATAAGAACATTTTAATCTAGGTCTTAAAATATCAGACCACAATAGTCTTCAGGTATCTTATGATCAATACATCAAAAAAGATACATGGTAGGGAAAAGCAGGTCAATAAAAAAGGGGATATTATAAATATACTGAACATATAAAGACCTAAGGAATAAATAGTAGTATAAAATCATACTAAAAACGTATTCCTAAAATACCTAAAAGTGAGATGGCAACAGTAATAGTTTTAAAAGCAGGCAAATTCATAAAAATAGATATATTCATAGAAAATTGTGCAGGTCCTCCCCCATGTTAAGCCCATTGGGCATTCTAGTGTCGAGTTCGAGGATGAATTGGGTTTCAAGTTGACTTAACTGGCATTCTCTATTGCCTCCATGAATCGATTTGGGCACAGCCCCAATGACAAAATAGTCTAAGTCATTCAAGTTGTTGTTGTGTGCTAGCTTCAAGTGTCTTGCGACGGGATAATTCGGGTCAGAATTGACTACAGCTCTAAGATGTTGGAGTATACGGTTGTAAACTTGGAGCTTAGTGCTTCCAACATATTTCAAACTGCACGTACATCAAAGTACGTAGACTGCAAAGTCTGTGCGGCACATGAAATACCCTTGTATCTTGGTAGGGGTATCACTAAAAGCAGTTATATATTTTTTAGTACTGGTCCCAAATTTACATGCCCAGCACGAGCTACATTTAAAAAAGCCGCTTTTAGACAAGAACTATGAGTTCGATTATATGACTTCAGGGATGTTTCTAACCAAGCTATCTCTCATGGCAGGTGACTTTCTAAATGTATGAACTGGTGAAGTGGGTAAAATTTGAGAGAGTGTGAGGTCAGTCTGTATGATAGGCCAGTTTTTCTGCACAATATTCCTAATCTGTTTATGTTGTTTGGAATATGCCGGAATAAGTCTTACTACTTGCAAATTCTTATCAGCAGGGGTTAGAGTTTTGTCTATGGTTCTATTCTGAGAATTGGAAATATCAAGACAATTATCACGAGATAAGGCATTAGCTTTTATACGCTCCTGGTTTAGATCTTGAAACCTTTAGCCTCGTGATAGAAATCTTTGTGCTGCTTCATTTTGAAAAACTTTTAAATCCTTATCATTACTGCAGATACGGCGAATACTCAGTAACTCCCCATACGGGATGCTGCGAATAAGATGTCTAGGGTGGGAACTGGTTGCGTGGAGAACCGAGTTCCCCGCCGTGTCTTTTCTGTGCAGTTTAGTGTGTAAGATATTGTCCTCGACATAGATAGAGACATCTAAAAATTCCACTTGGGTAGGGTGAATGGTGGCTGTGAAATTGAGGTTGAGCATATTAGTGTTGATGGTGTCCACAAAATTGAGAGCAGATGTGTGCGAGCCCTTCCAAATCAAACACACATCATCAATATAGCGCCACCAATGACAAACATGTTTTTTAAACAATTCTCCGTGTTCACCCCTAAGGACATGCTCCTCCCACAAGCATGCATATCTAGGGGAGAAGCATGCCCCCATAGCCACACCCCGCAATCGCTGATACACTTGTTTATTAAATAAAAAGAAATCGTTGGTAAGACAAATCTTAATCATGGCAATTAACATTCTGTTATGTTCCAAAAATCTAATATCTCGATGTCCTAAATAATAGGAAACTGCTTTTATACCATCAACATGATGGATACTTGTGTACAAGGATGTTATGTCCATCTCAATAAGTAAATAGTCACTGTCCCAATCAACATTTTTCAATTTCTTAAAAAAATCCCAGGTGTCTTTCAAAAAAGAAGGTAAATTCAACACATGCTCCTGTAAAAAATAAGCTATAAACTTAGAAACAGGTTCCAATAAGCTTCTTTGCACAGAGATTATAGGTCAGCCTGGAATGGGAATAGTATGTTTATGAATTTTGGGAATAAAGTACAATATGGGTGTAATCGGATGGTCCTTTTTGAGAAAGAGAAATTAATTATTGCTTATCAAACCTTCTCTCTTCCATTGAAATAGATCTTTAAAAACCAAATCCTTTACTTTTTTAAGGTCTGCAAATGATGCCGTCTTGTAACAATTCAAATCATTCAAATGTTTCATGGCTTCAGTCATGTACATGTCCCTAGGCCAAAGTACAATGTTACCACCTTTGTCAGCTTTGTTTATGATGAGATCTTTCTTAGTCTTTAATTTTTGAATTAAATTAAAATATTGTAATTCAGCGTGTCTCATCTATATATTTAAAATTACATACCGGTGGTCGCCAGTAGGTAGTTATAGTCACTATCTAGTTCCATAGAAGGTCATTTTCAAGTGCCTATATCTTTAGCACCGCTTGATGAATCTGTATGAAATTTTCCCCAAAATTTGCCCCCGTATTTCAGATGGAGTGTTTTGTGTATTGAGGGCAGAGTAAAAATGGTGTGGTCCCAAAACGTGTTTTTCACATGTTAATTCCCGTAGGATCTTTGACAAGGCTACAGCCCAAACTGCTAGACAGAATTACACCTCATTTGACAGGATTCTCAATTTTGGTATGCAGATCATGCTTTTGTGTAAATCTGTTCAACAGTTTGGGAGATATTAACTGCAAAACATATTTGCATATCTAGGAATGCAGATTATCTGCGGATCCAACAGTCCCCCTGCTGTAATTTGATTGGCTGCAAGCACTTCAACCAGGAAGTGTTGGCAGCCATCTTGGGACTCGGCTTGAACTGCGTTCCAGAAAAAAACAGGGCGCGAAAAAGCATTTTTTTTAATTTAGGAAAATAACGACGCAGGGTCTGTGTCCTTCATTTCTAATTGGCCCAAGTTGGGCCAGTTCCTGGGGGCATTATAATAAAGGAGGGGGGCACATGCCCCCGCCCCTTCCTGGGGCTCATTGATGCCCTGGAGACCATCAGTCTTCGGGTCTTGATAAAAGGCAAAATGTAGGTGAGGCCGCCAACTCCCTGGGTCTCTATCTCTAAACAAATGGGGGTCTGCACAAACCCCTTCCCCCGCAGTCTTGGGGGCCAACACCTCCCGGGGCTTTACTTTTAATTAATGTGTGGGGGCTGCTTGAATCCCCCTGCAGGCTTGGGAACTGTCATCTTCCTGGGGGCTTTTATCATTTTGAGTGCAGGGGGCAGCAATACCCCATGCAGCCCCTGGGACCACCACCTCTTCGGGGCAAATTGTATGAATGAGGGGGCACACATCTCCCCCTCCTGGTGCCAATATTGACCCTGGAGACCGCCATCTCCTAGGGCCTGCTCCTACTATATCCCGGGGTGCCCAACCCCGGGACATAGCTGTTTGCTAAGACTTGGCAGGAGCTTTACCACTCCTGCCAAGCCATAGCAAGCTGTGCTCCTTTTCGAACAAGCGAGAGCAGAAAAAAATACTCATGCTTGCTAGAAGCAGAGAACAATTGCTTTGGCATGTTTATTAGCTCCCTCTCTATAAAAGCCATGCCAGCTCCAACAGGAGGCGGGGAGCCTGCAGGGACCGCGGAGGCCTTGAGGCTCCCTCCATGGTCCCCAAAACATCAAAGTGCGTGCCCCGGGTGGTGGGACCAGGGCACCCACCAGAGAGGCTGGCCCCCAGGGTATGGGTTCCCAGGGGGTGAAATCGGCCCTTATATAAATAAAAAGACCGAATCCTGGGGGATGAGGTCCCTGGGGCTGAAATTGGCCATGAGGGGGTCCGCTTGGCCCCCTCTTTTCAATTTTAAAAAACAAATTAAGAAACAATGGGCAGAGAATGGGGTCCCAGGGGCCAAAATCGGCCCTGAGAAGGTGGGCACCGTGGCCCACCTCCCTTAATAAATAAATTAACAAATAAATAAATGGACCGCAAGTCGCTGGAAGCCCGCCCCCTATCTCCACCACTCTGAAAGCTCACCTTCTGGTACACTACTGATTGGGGGATAAAGTTCCCTTGGATGATGATGGTCCTTGGGGGGCAACAAGCCCTCCTGTTTTCTCCAGTAAATCCCACACAGCAGGATTGCTGAGAGGTCTTACGAGGCCACACACCCTTTCTACACCACTCTGAAAAGGTGCCTCTTGGAGCACTGCTGGTTTGGGGATTCAATCTCTTAGGATGCTGAGGGTCCTTGGGGGCCAATAAGCCTTCCTGTTACCTCCAGTAAGTCCCACAGAGTGCTATTGCTGAGACATCTTTAGAGGCCCACTGCCTTTCTCCACCACCTTGCAAACGTGTCTCCTGGAGCACTACTGGTTGGTCCAAGAACCCTTCATGTTACCTCCAGCAAGTTCCACACAGCGAGATTGCTGAGAGATGGTTGAATGCTCCGTCCCCTCTCTCCATCACTCTGCAAATGTGCCTCCTTGTGCACTGCTTAGGAACAGAACTATTCTTGGGACCATAGAACTTTAGAAGATAGGGACTGAGTGACCATACCGCCTCTGTAGCCCAAGTCTGACTAGCTATAGTGTGTCACTTGCCCTCCTACTCATATACAGAGGGAGAAGTAAATGGACCCACCAGAACACAACACTCCCAACTCACTCAGGGATCGCAGTGACAGGACACCCCCTTTCACTCACACGCTCATACTCATGCACAAAAACATATGACAGAGAAATGAAGGAAGTTTGAAATGCTTATTTAAACTATTGTGCTCTAGAATGCAGTATACATGCCACAATCAGAAACCAACTACCTAGTAAAAATGCCATCAGCATTGTCAATACACTGTATATTATGAATAGCCCTGTCATATTATAAGACAGAATAACCTAACCCCTCTCCCCTTCTACAGAAGCAAACTGAATATTCAGCAAAGATCTCTGGGTTTAGCAGCGGACCCCGTAGCTTAGCACACACAGATGGACGTTATACATCTCAGATACAGCTGTGATCTTCTCTCAGAAAATATTCGTCTCTCTCTGTGTTATATCGCTATGCATACCCATATGACAAAGTTTACATGTTCAAAAACAGCTGAATTTCTATGTTTTGTCCAGGTGCGAATCCCTCACTATAACAAAATAACAAGGGACATTATTGCTTGACCTTGTCTTCCCTGTTCACACTAAATCCCATGAAAGAACTGAACAAGAAATCAACTGCAGTCTCTATGAGAACATATAATGTGGCACAGAAGCAAACGTGTTTATATAGTAATGTGTGCAAAGCTAATGTGGCCTGTGTCATGCACAGTTAGGCTAACATAATTAAATTAACAATGTACTCTGTACAGAACACATGACACTGGTTGGGGAATGAAGTCCTCTTGAATGCTGAGGGTTGTTTAGGGCCCAGTAGCCCTCCTGTTACCTCCATTAAGTCAGACATAGCAGGATTCCTGAGAGATAGTCGGAGGCCCACACCCTTTCTCCACCTCTCTCCAAACACAACCACTAGTTAAAAAAACCATAGAAATTCACTTAAAAAAACAAAGGTTACAGTGACGTTATAGTTAAGTAATGCAATTTAAAAAACCATCGAAATTCAATGAAAAAACCAAAGGTTACAGGGACAATATAGTTCAACTCATATTTCACTTGTACGACACCAGTGAAATTCAGCGGTTATAGTTACCAGAGCTATAACTATAATTTACACCCCCGCAATGCACTGCTTATGACCTCACATATTACATCTCTCATGACATGGTCATTGACATCGCTCATGACATCTCAAATGACATCACTGATGACATCATCCACAGAATCACTCACACACCCATTTACATCCCATACAACCTCTCATACTCCCAGTCCTACTCCCACCCAGCCACTCACATACCCATTCACTGAACTATACCAGTACTCACACACCCACTCACTCTTCCATAGAGGCAATCATACACCCACTCACTCACTAATACAGCCACTCACACAACCATTCATTCACTCATGCAGCCACTCATACAACCAGTCACTCACCTGTACAGCGACTCACATAGCCACACACTCACCCATACAGCTGCTCACACACACCCTTATTTACCTACACAGTCACTCACACACCACTCACTCACCTGTACAGCCTCTCAACTCAGTCACTCACCCATGCATTCACTCACACTCTCACTCACACATCCACACAACCACTTACATACCCATTCATACATCCACACAAGCACTCACATATTTGCCCATTCACACATACAGCCATTCTAACAGATACTTACCCTTCAATACATCCACTTACACACCAACTCACTTAACCAAAAACCCACTCAAACAGCAACTCACTCACCCATACAGCCACTTGCACATGGAGTCACTCACTCATAAATCCATTTAGACACCTACTCACACACCTATACAGCCACTGACACACCTACTCACTCACCAATACTACCACTCACACAGCATCTCACTCACCCACACAGCTACTCACACACCCACTTCTACACCCATACAGACACTTACACACCCATACACACACAGTAACACAGCTACTCACTTAATATATGTTAGAAGTAGTATCACTCAGTAGTAGTGCAGCTAGTATACTAATTTAACGTTTGTAGTAGATTAGTATATATGTTTAACACCTATAAACTCTTAAAACCACTTATACTCACTTGATGATATCATATGTGATGTAATCAGTAATGTAATTTGAGATGTCATCAGTGATGTTACTGACTATGTCATGATATGTCATGAGTGATGTAATATGTGAGGAGGAGAAATTTGCGAATACAAACTACCAGTTCCATGAGGCTTTGCATTTTGAACACACTTGTGATCTTGATGGGGCCAATAAGAAGGCTGGTACTTAGCATCAGGTGGTTTCAGTTATCTTGTTAGGCTATGTGGTAGGGATCATGTGATCAAAAGCAAAGTTGTTTGAACCACGTTAGGTCGATGCAGGATTGCTACAATTATCAGTTTTCATAACTCAGCCACGCCTCTATGTTGAATTATCAGTTTTATTTTGGCATTTTCATCGACTTGAGTGTAGCTTTGTCCCTTGGACAAGTGCTTTTCTGAGTTTTAAAGGTGGTCCAAACCGTGAAGCTAGCGCCGCTGCCAGAAGTGACAAGTGGGTCCGAATTGCTTCTGACTACAAACAGGTTTGGAGCGTCAAGGGGGCTGCTATAAGTTGCTTTCTACAAAACTGACTTGCTTTTGAGAACGCGAAGGATACGTTTGAACTTTCAGTGTACTCAACTCACACAGGGGCAGAAATATGTGACTACAAACTACTAGTTCCATGATGCACTGTGTTATAAAAACACTTGTGATCTCAAAAGGACCAATAAAAGGACTGGCACTGACCATCAGGTGGATTCAGTTATCTTGTTGGGTTACACAGTCAGCAGCCTATGATCAAGAGCAAAGATGTTTGAAATGTGCTAGGCTGATGTTGGATTCCTACCATGATCAGTTTTGTTTTGCCATTTTCCTTGACGTGAGTGCACCTATTTTACTCACAATCATTCCAAGTCAGCCTTGAACTAATAAACATTCTTATGTGGTAACATTCTAAAGCACAGGTCAAGCCAAACTCAACAGTAGTGGGTGGCCAACCATCATGTTCTCTTTAGAATTCTTCTGCTTTGGGGCTGACTGTCCTGGTTCCTAGTATCCTGTTGTGGGAAATGTCCTGATATCTGGCAGTCAGAAAAGGCAAAGCAAATAGGGGCATAGATGCAGGAGGATATTATGTTTGGAGCAGCATGTCAGGATGCCTTCAGTGGACTGACAGGATGTCACTCAGTCTGCTTTCATTCCCTAATCCTGTGAAACACTCAGGGCCTCATCTGGTTCTCAGCAGATGGGTTACTCCGTCACAACGGTGATGGATGTCCAGTCTTACGAAATATAAATGCTACAGCGTATAGTGAGATTTATATTTCGGCAGACAAGTTATGTGTCACCTTTGTGATGGAGTAACCCATCTGCTGAGATCTAAATCAGGCCCTAACACATAGAGAGTTCATAATTTAAGGATGAATGGGTGGATGCTAAGCAGGTCCTCACATTTGTAAGAATATTTGTCATGCAGACACCAGCCATGGTCACACAGCAGTCTTTCGAGTACTCTGCAATGCACTCCCTATGTTTGTTACTTGGAACTGGAGCAAATAGGGATCATGTGGTTCCAACTTTTGGATACATTTTTCAGACAGGGGTTGTGGATCCACAGTATAATGTTTCAGAGCCTTTTTTTGTGTGGTTCTTATTCAAATGTCATGTTGTCCTCATCCATCATGTTTCATGCTAAATCAGGGGCGTCCAAAATCTATCGCAATCAAATCAGTTCTCGAACACACACAGTCATGCTACCACACATGTGGTGCACATTCATAACAAATACATGCATAAAAATATCAGCTCAAGGATCAGATTTTCTCTGGTACAGCAGTATTGTACGCAAAGAGAAGCCAGTAGGCTTGCCTTTCATCAACGTTGGAAAGATTTGCAAAACATAGTGCGTTGCCACCACTGCTTTATGTGAAGCCCTCAGGGAATGAACAGTAGTTCAATGCCCACTCTGAGGGCAACCTTGGTGGTCCCTTACAAGTTACAGACAGGTTCTGGACTTCATGTTATCAAGGGCAGGCCTAAGCCTCTCCGTACATGCTAGATTAGCATGACAGCAGGGCAAAAATAAAAGACAGGTTACGAGTTGAAAAAACCATAGGTTTCAGGGACGTTATAGTTAGTTGGACATTTGACTCATATAAAACCAGAGAAATTCACCCATTATAGTTAGGTGAGCTAACTATAACTCGCGTGCCCGCAATGCACTGGTGATGATGTCACATATTACATCACTCATGACATGGTCAGTGACATCACTGATGACATCTCAAATTACATTATACATTATATGAGTCAAATGTCCAACTAACGTCCCTGAAACCTATGGTTTTTTCAGTGAATTTCTACGTTTTTTAAATGCTGATTCCTAACTATAACGTCTGTAAAACCTATGGTTTTTCCAGTGAATATATATTTGCATAAGGAAGGTAGCATATGCAGATTAAAGATGCATTTAATAAACTCCGTCTTTTAAGTGTTGTTGTACTTTAAATTAAGTTATTTGTATTTGCAGGGATTTCAAGGGAGGGGAGATGTGGTCTTAAGGCTTTATATGTAAGAGCAGTCTGGCAGCCGACTTCTGACTCTGTTGTAGTCTTTTCATAGTCGTTAATGGTGATCCGTGGTAGAGGCTATTGATGTAATCAAGTTTAGACAGAACAAGATAGATGGTAGCCTGGAATTTGTGTGGAAATCCCAAATGGGGGAATATTCCTCACAGAGTTTTAATAGCAACAAAGCTTGATCTTGCTAGTTTTTCCACTTGAACATTCATTGATAAATTGGAGTCCATGGTCATTCTGTGGTTTCTTACTTCTTTCGATACTTTAGACGGTGTTCCCAGATCATATGGCCACTTAGCGAGGGGGTCATAATGTTTCCAATCACCACATGTGAGTATTTCTGTTTTGAAAGCATTCAATTTGAGATGGTTCCTGATCCATTGATCCACGGCTCTGAGAAAGCTGAAAACAGGCAAATTTCCAATGTTTTTTGGGCATTCCAGTTAAAGCAGTAGTTGTGTGTCATCTGCATAGTTCTAGCACATGAGGTGAAATTGATTGATCAGTCCTGGTAATGACCATGTAGATGTTGAAAAGAATGGGTGGGATGTCCTTGAGAGACCCCTGCTTCCGTGAAGTATTGTTTGGACGAGAAAGAGGAGGTATGGATGACATTAGTTCTGCTGCGAAGGTAGGATGTGATTCAGCCTAGAGCAGTCCCCTCTATGCCAGCTTTGTAGAGACTTTGTATGTGGGTATAATGGTCAGCCATGTCAATCGCAGCTCAGATATCCAAGAGAAGTAGCGCAGAAACCCTGTTGCGGTCAACTGTGTTCTTCAGGTTATCCCAGATGGAGACAAGGGCAGATTCTGTGCCTCCTCCCGGACTACATACCATTTGGGAGTCTGAAAGTATGACATTATCTTCAATTAATTGTGACAAATGGGCGAATGCTGCTCTTTCCATCAGTTTGCCTAGGGAAGGTCCATTTGTAATCGGTCTGTAGTTGTCAAGGTTCAGCTGGTCCCAGTTTGTTGCCTTCAGTAATGGTCGTATATAGGAGTTTTTGAGTTCTTCTGGAAATGTTATGGTAGTTAAAGAATTGTTGTTGATGATTCTTCTAACTGGTGTGGCAGCAGAGGTTGTTAGAAGAATGGTCTTGAAGGTTTGCGGTGGGCACAGGTCAGAAGGACTGCCGACAGGCCTGCTTGGTTTGACCAGATCCATAAATTCATTGCGTGGAATGTGTTGGAAAGAACGGAGAGGCTGGGTTAGAGTATTCTTGGAATGTTGTTTTGGGAAAAGGTCGGTGCTGGTGCTTTGTCTTTGTTTTAAATATGAATCCAATGTGTCTGCTTTGGCCGTATAATGATTTGCCAGTTTGTCTGTGAAATCTTGAGTAACGGGATGAGCTCCTTCAAGGCAATTTGGTTTACGAAATTCATTGAAAATGTTAGAGAATTCTTTATTTGCACATTTGGTATTTTAAATTCTGTATTTTACCTTTTCCTAGCTGACTTGTATAATCTGTTAATTTTCTGAGGCAATGTTTTTCTTGATTGGTGTTTGTTTTGAGCCAGGCACGCTGCAGCTTTCTAATTTGCTGGTTTTATCTCCTTTATCCCTGTATTTCTCCAAGGTGCTTGTTTTCTTTTGTTGTGCTGTGTTGTTTTTAGCTGTATAAGGATATTTAAAGCTTCTTGTAGCCACTGCTATAGTTTTTTAACAGAATTTATTGGGCCCGATTCACAGAACTAACTTAAGACAAAATCCTAAACTTACTACCATTTTGGTATTCACAGAAGACACTTCCTCATTTTGGTATTCACAGAAGACACTTACTCACTTCGGTATTCACAGAAGTTAGGAGTCCTAACTTTAGGACTCCTAAATGCCTTCTGTGAATACCGAAAGTCTTAAAATTAGGATTTTTCTCAGTTTAGGAGTCCTAAAGTTAGGACTCCTAACTATACTACTACCAAACTGAGAAAAATCCTAATTTTAAGACTTTCGGTATTCACAGAAGGCATTTAGGAGTCCTAAAGTTAGGACTCCTAACTTCTGTGAATACCGAAATGAGTAAGTGCCTTCTGTGAATACCAAAATGAGCAAGTGCCTTCTGTGAATACCAAAATGGTAGTAAGTTTAGGATTTTGTCTTAAGTTAGTTCTGTGAATCGGGCCCATTGTGTCTAGATCTATACTGGATGTTAGTTGGGCTTCTAAGTGTTCCAAATTGAGTTTGTTCCACGGTTGATAGTTGGATACACGTAAGGTGGTTTTATGTGCGTCGCTTAGTGTTGTTTTATGTTTGAAAACAAGCAAATGGTGGTTTGACCACCTGACTGGAGTCACTGTTTCAAAGGTAACTAGTTCTGTATTAGCAAAAATTACATCTAGGATGTGTTCAGTGATGTGTGTTGGTTTGTGGCGATCTGATGCAGGTTTAACGCATCTAGGCCAGCGATGATTGTTTTCGGATTGTGGATATCGGGTTTGTCAAACCAAATGTTGATGTCACCATGAATGCATAGGTTGGAGTATAGTGTTATCATGTTTAAAACAGTGTCTAGAAGTATGTCTGGGAATTCTGCATTGCTAGGTGGAGGTCTGTAAAGGGGCAGGAAGTTACAGGAGGAAGATGGTGTATGATTGCATCTCGTGAAAAAAGCCTCACAACCTATTACGGAGACGTCATCAGCTTTACTGATATGTAATGTTTGGCTGAACACAACAGCTAGGCCACCTCCTTTTTTGTCTATACCATTTTGGGTGATAGTTTGATAACCTAGAGGGCTGGCTTCATGCAGGACTGGAGCCATATCATCTCCTGATGATGATTTATTTATGAATAGTATGTCAGGTTTTGTATCAGTGAGAAGGTTGTAGATGTGATGTTTATAGAGAGCAATCGAGCATTGATCAATAGCTAGTTTAGTAAATGCACTTTGGTGATAGTATGAGTTTATTAGTTCAGTTACATCAGTCTTGGTCTTCACATTCTTGCCCATCAGCACTTGGAATGGGTAACGAGGTAGCAAGATTTAACACAGAGCAAAGCTTCAGGGTTACATTTTCAGCGGCGAGAAGCACCTGCTCATACCTTGTCAACCTGTTATTTGCCTAAAGCTGTGTCTAGGTTCTCGTAATCAGAAGCTCAACCGAGTTTGGAACATACACTGTAAGAGGAAGACCCATCACAATGCTCTCACATCGTTCAATACTGACACCTGTTGCAGCAATGGATTTGAGGCATCCAGGCAACACTGAAGCTACAAGATCTAGAGTAGCTGAGAAATAGGCCACTGGTTTACGTGTACCTCCATGTGTCTGTGTGAGTACATTTAGAGCACAACCTTCCCTTTCACGGCAGAACAGCAAAAGCTCTTTGTTGTAATCAGGAAATCCTAAAGCTGGAGTGCAACACAGGCACTCTCTCAACTCCAGGAAAGCGAGTAGGCAATTGTTATCCAAAGGCACCGGATCGCACACATCCTTGTGGGTCAACATCTGCAAAGGTTTCACCATCAGGGAAAAGTTGGGAATCCACTGTCGACAGTAGCCAACAATTTCCAAAATCATCCTGACCTCTTTTTGGGTACTAGGCAGATTCATTTTCATGATCGCCTCCACTCTTTCCGGTGACACCCTCATCTTGCCCTTCTCAATCCGATGGCCTACATACTGCACTTCAGTTAGGCAGTACTGAAGCTTATTTGGAGACACCTTATGCCCATTCTCAGCCAGGTCATTCAGGAAGGCAAAGGTATCATCCCTGCAAGCATCCCTCATCTCAAACGCAATAAGAAGGTCATTGATGTATTGAACCAGTACTGAGTTTTGGGGCAGAATCAGACTTTCAGGGTTCTTTTTCAAGAACTGATTAAAAATGGATGGACTTTCAGTATACACTTGCGAGATACAACACCACGTTAAGACATGATTTTACAGGCATAAAGCACACAAATATCAGCTTTCCACGTGCAATGGAACAGAGAAAAACGCTTGGCAGAGGTCAATCCCCGTAAACCATTCACCTTCACAAGGAATCTGGCATAGGAAGGATTCAGTACCACAGGACAACATGGAATCACAATGCTGTTAATTTTCCTGAGGTCTTGGAAAATGCGATACTTTCTGCTAGGTTTCCGCAAACCCATAATAGGAGAACTGCATGGACTTCCCATGATCTCTTTCAGGATGCCCTGCGAAATCATAGACTCAATAGCGGGTGTAATCCCTTCAACCTTTTCTGTGGTCATATTGTGCTGAGGTGTTCTTGGAAACTCTCCATTTGGCTTGCATCTATGCAGACTGGCTCAACTCCTCAAATCAGTCTGATCTCCTCTCCTGAGAAATCCCACACCACTGTCGAAAGAGTGCCTCTGAGATCTAGTGACATGTCTTCCACTGTCAGTAAAGGAAACATAGACTTGCAAAGGTACTGGTTGACCAATTTGTAAACAATGTCCTCGTCAATAGTCTGCAACTCAGTTCCCTTTGGAGTGCAATAGATGGTACAATTCAGTTTACACAACAGATCACGCCCTAACAGACACACTGGGCTTGAATCACACACCACAAACTGATGATGATATTGGAAAGATCCAATTTTCACAGGCACCTCTTTCATCAAAGGGTTTGTCATCGTTTCATTATCAACTCCCACAACTTGGATTGGACTTGGGGCAGGTTTTGGGCTACTGCAGATCCCACAGTACAATGGGTAGCACCAGTATCAATCAAGAATGTATTAGGATGACCATCCATGTCTGCTTCTGCATAGGGTCCCTTCTGCTCTACCTCGTTTAACTGTGCCAAGTGTACAGTCTTCCTACCGTCTCAGGCACCGTCATAAGGACGGGTCCAGACCAAATCCATCCAGAGACTTCATTAAAGTCATCTGGATGTTTGTCCGATTGCCCTGTGAAATTTTCAGAGGCTGAGGACCCTGCACAAATTGGTTCTAATTCCCTCCTGCATTAAATGATCTTGACCTGGTCACTGTCTGTAACTGGTTGAGACCATCTGAATGAGTTTTCCTCCCTGCTCTTGGTTTGCAGGATTCGACCACACTCACGCTTCCTCTGCCCTATCTTGTGACAAAAATGACATGCAGTGGACTTCTTTAGGGCGGTGACCTCTATCTCTGTCTTCCGATCTATAGGGACACCTCTCCCTCTTTCCTGACCTTTTGGACCTTCAACTTGGTACACTTGTACGCCTCCTGAGGCGTTCCACTGACCACGAGTCACAGCTTCCATCACCCCCTGTACCTGCTCTCTTTTCTGGGCATTACTCATTTGGACTAAAATCAACTTCTCCTTGATCCTCCTATGTTTGGAGTCCACAGCGTCACTGCAAAACCTGGCTTACCTTGGAACTGCATCCACTGATTTATTTTTGCCAGAAGATTAGATGCTGTTGGATCATAAAACTGATCTCCGGCCTCAGTCCAGTCACAAACTTGGACATATATTGTCCCATGTCTTTGGGTTCAAGGGTATCTAATTCACTGTACTGCTTGAAGCCTTTCATAGTAGGAGTGTACTGACTCTTTAGGCTCCTGTGTCGTTTGATCTATCTTGATCCACTCGATGTCCTGAGGGGCTAATTTGGACTCCGACCATGTGACCACCTGATCGTACTTTTTCATGACAAATGGCGAAGGGCCATGAGTTACTGAGTCCCTTTCTGGCTCAGCACTATGCCACTCAACAGCTGAATAAAATCAGATAATAGATCACTAGGAATGACAATTTTGAACGAATAAACGATGTTACATCGAGGTCTTCACACCGTGATACCTTTACAATGCAGGCATTACAACGCAAGTGGTTACAATGACTTGCGCTGTAGGGCGCTGGACTTAGGAATAGTATGATTTACTATTCCAACTCCAGCCTACTTTACAGTAGGGAAGGTGTTGGAATAGTAAATCATACTATTCCTTAGCTTAGAGAACCATCCAGTGCAAGTCATTGTAATGACTTGCATTGTAATGCCCGCGTTGTAATGGTGTGAAGACCGCGATGTAACCGATGCTTCCCATTTCCAACAAGGTGTTTAAATCGATCCACAACACTTTCGAGATCTTAACAAACCGATCGGTTTGCCTATACCACTCAATAGGTTTCTCCCTTAATCTGGGAAAATCATTTGTGAACGCAGCAAGAACACCTTGACTCCAGGGAACATACACATACACTCCACTAGGCACTTCCAGCAATGGGTGTGCCTCTATTCCCTATGACCCCCTCCTGGAGAAAGGGTCTCCCCCTTCACCTTTCTTGCACTCTTCTTCTTTGACCACCTCTCTTCCCACTTATCCTACATACTCCAAGCTCTTTTTCCTACAACCAGTTCCCGGATGTGCATCCTCAATCCAGGCACTCTCTTTTCCACTTTCTCCTCATCACTATAACTAAGCCTGTGGTTTCCCTGCAATGCCTTCATTCTGGATCGATCTACCCCATACCTCTGAGCCAAATCCGACAACTTCTCATGTACTTGTCTTGTCCTCCGGTGATGTCCTTAGCCATAAACAACAAGTAATCTGGCTCATAAATCTCTATTCTATCTAAAGCTAGGCTCCCACTGATATCTCTTCTAGCTTTGATGGTATCCTGACTCGGCTTAACATTTTAGCTCTCCTTGATGTTATTATGGTCCTTCAACCAAGATTCCAAGTCAGCAACGTCTAAGACGTTTTGGTTCTCAGATGCTCTCTGAATTGCACCTTCTTCTAGAGATGTACCACTCGGTCCTCTCACAGGAGTTTTCCATATTTGCATAGCCGAGCTAACACTTACAATAGATGTAGAACTTATAGATCTGGAACCAATCCGTTCTCCAGAAGGGTCGGCAGTAGCCACAAGAGGGGTACTGGCTTCATGGGAACTAAAGGACGTAAAAACCCATTTGCACTCCCTGTTTTTCCCGAAAGAGTCCCTTCCATGTGCATGGGTTGTCTCGGGCGAAGGTTTCCTGTTGGGTCATTAACAGGAATGACAGGTCCATTGGTAACTTGTACTGTAAGAGCTTCTGGCAACCATGAGATAGCGTCAACACCATTCTGTTCCATACCTCCCAAAATGGACACTCCTGTCCTCCTTGTTCCTGTAAATATAATTCCCACAACCTCTGGATCAGGTGCCACTGAGGCTGATACAGCTCCCACATTATCAGTGCCATCAGGACCATGTCCCACTTCTCCCATTTGTAGACTGTAAGGTGGTGAATGCTCAGTTAACAACCCACCCAACAAGCTGTCTTCCGTATTACTACTGTCACTCCCATTTTCCCTTCTATTCGTGTCCTTGTTATGTGATTCTCCATTCCCCACCAATACTGGGTATAGCCTCTCTCCCTCAATGATATCCACTGTCCACCTCTTAGGATTAGCATCCCACTGTGCATACTGAAACATCTTCATGGTTTTCTTCACTCTCCCTTGATATTTCTCTCTCTGCCTAGCATGAGCTACACGCATCCATACATCTGGCACTTCAAACTGTGAGGGTCTGGGCAAAGGTTGCATTACGAACATCGTCCCCCTAAGTTGATTCAATACATCTAGTCTGGACGTGCCACAGTGTGGAAATGACAATTCACCGTACTTTTCAGTGATTTTGTGCCCACTTTGGAGGCTAACCTTTGTCGCCATAAAATGAGCTGGAGTATCCTTGGTTGTCACCTCTTCACCCACTCGAGTCACAACCTCTTTATCACCTCTGAAGAGATCCCATAACACCCTAAAGCATCGCATGATTTCTGACACTTTCGGAAACTCTCCCCAACAAAAATGCGATAATTGTTCAACAAATACTGTGACATGATCCTTGCAAGCCACAGAGTATTCCCGATAACCACCAACCAATCCCAGCACAGTGTTACACCATCCAACCTATCACAGCGCGGCACAACCCAACATCACTCTCACTCCGTGCAGCACTAACCTTCCTTCACAATTTCGCTGTATGCATTCACTCACAGAACCCTCTTAAGTCCATTATTGTCTGACATTCTAAAAGATCGATAGAATTAAACAACTCAAATGCATTCGCACACTGTAACCCTTGACCAGCGTGGATCGGGAAACAACCTTTACAACGCAGTCATTACATCCCACTACCTTCACATAGCAGACATTACGTCGCAACATCCTTTAGATCGCTTGTCATTACAACGCAGATATTACATTGCCTGTCACTACAATGCGTGTCATTACAACGCATGTCACTACAACGCAGGCAATACATCGCAAGTCATTACAATGCATACCATTACAACGCATAGTACCTTTACACTATCCAACACTTACCCTACTGTTGCACTCACTGGAGTTAGAATAGTAATTTTTACCCCTACACTATCCAACACTTACCCTACTGTTGCAGTCATTGAAGTTAGTATAGTAATTTTTACCCCTACACTATCCAACACTTACCTTAACGGCGATGTAATGGTATGCATTCTAATGGTATGCATTGTAAAGGTATAATGCGATGTAATGGAATGCATTGAAGAATGTAGTTTCTGAAAATGCGATGTAATGGCATATGATGTAAAAAAAATTGTTGTAAAGGAAATTGCGATGTAAAAACTGCGTTGCAAAGGCATGCGTTGTAAATGTATGCATTGTAACATCATACATTCGCTTGGATCACCCGAATTGGTATAGTTAACCCCTACACACAAGGTACATTAGATGATTAACATACATCCCATTCACACAAAGTTCCCTGTCTTAGCTGGAACTGCAAATGACTACTCACAACAGCTCCTCAATTCTCCAACCCAATCGCTCTATCTTCTACACCTGTCTCTATCTTGGGATCTTAGGCCACTTCAGGACCTGCAACTCAAAATCTCAATCCTTGGGCCATGTCAGACCCGAAACCACATTCACTCAACTCCCCAAGACATCACACAATCAAACTATTCCCGCAATGCAATATTCTACACACATAATGTTACTATTCACTTCTCGTTCTGCCGCTGATCACGCCGCACCGTCAAACTCCTTCGGTCTCTGCTGGATTCCGTCATCCTTCATTATTTATCATTGGGATCTACTTCAGGCTTTTGAGGTTCTAGGTTCCACCTAAACGAAACATTTTCCCCTTACTTCATGTGGAAACCATCCTACTCTGCTACCAACTGAAAGGGCTGTTTCCTATTTATTCTAGAACTTGTCTAGGGACACACTTCGATGGGTCTTATAAGAATTTTAAGCAGCATGAGAGTGTAATGGGGAGAAAATCATTAATGCACAGTTAATGTAGAAATAACTCTTCTGAATACATAATAACCAAAGGACCACTAAGTAAGGTTAGTTAGGTTTATTACAAAGCCAAAAATAATTCAATATAGACACACCTTAACACGAGGGTATAGAAATACAATGGAAACAGCATAAAGCCAAATCTACGCACTCAGTTCAGACGGTGCAGCATGAACAAAACCATTAGTTAGAGAAAAAGAATACAGATAATCAAAAAGCAAGAGTCCAAATTTCTCTGCATCGAAGTTTGGTGAACGGAGAGCATTTAAATCTATCCCTACTCTATCGCTAAAAATGGCATCCCTATGTTAATGAGTAAGCATTCCAAATCAGGAGGAAAGTTGTCAGTCTTGGAGCCTTCCTAAGAAGTCTCTCGACTGTTAAGATGGGTCAAGCAGCAGGAGATGCTCCCTCTCCAAAGGCAAAAGACATGTGGGCCCCTTTTCCTAATTCCAACAACCAGTTATCCACAAGCCGATTTCCCATGATGCACCTCATACACGTAATCCACAATGGGTATAGTCATGTGCATTCTTTTCCACAATGTTCTCCATGTAAATTCTTTGCAACAATTCATCCTTGATTCCCGTCGTTTCTCCTGAGTGAAACCGACTTCTTTAACTGTAATTTCTCTCCTTTCCTAGCTGCTAAAACAAAGACATTAATTTTGCCTACGAGAATGCTGCTCCACCTGTAATGCAAATCGTAAGAAAGAACAGCTTCCACAGTGCACATGAAATTCAGAACATTAATGCTAAAGCAAGAGTTGTCAGGGGTTTGCATTTCAGGCCTACATCTTTGGCTAACATAAGAACGTATCACTTAACCTTAACGAGTTTGCATAAGTAATTTACATTTCAACTAACACATTTACCTAATTATGTAAGGTATTATTATCAAACACCTTTAGTACATGAATAGTATCAAACTTCATAACACAGTTTCTTCATATTAATATTTTCTGCTAGTTATAGTTATTTCCTATGGTACATCCTCCTACTACTTCAGTAAACTAACATATGTCAGGTAGATACATTAATGCTGTTCACAATTCTATTACTCACATTTACACAAAACTGGATTATATGTGGGTGTGCTCTACCCGTGTTTATGATCAGGGCCAGACTGGCTGCAGCGGGCACTCTGCATTTTCCCGGTGGGCTGGAAGGTTGGGGGCTAGGTTTGGACCCCTGGGGGCCAGTTTTGTTACAGGGGGCCAGCTTTGCAGCAGTGCTGCAATATCGGCGGCCTGTAACAAAAGTGGCAGTAGGCGTGGTGCTTCCCACTCGCACCCCCCGAACCCCTTCCCGCCCCCGAGCCAGTCGAGCTCCCAGTCTGGCCTTGTTTATGATGCACCCCTACAAAATTGAAATGAGACTTCTATTCCATCAGTTGGAAGAGGAGAGATGTGAAAAGATAAGAGGAGAGGAATAATGGAGAGAGAAGGAAGAAGGATGAGTCTGGCTTTAGTGTGCCTTTGGGCAGTTGATGGTTAAAGACAGAGCGTTTGATAATTCTTCTTTGTGAGTGAAGTTGCCCTGAAGACAGTTTTTGGTATTTACAGAGCCTGACCCACAAAGGTAAAGTTACACCTTTGTGTAAGTTCTGCATTTTTTGGGGTGTTCGCAAACTCTGAGTTTAAATTTGCTTATAGTAAATTTATGACTGCGGAGACTCTGCAGTCAGGGCTGAGAACTCCACACATAAAAAGGTAGGACAAGGAGAATAGTTTGTCAGTGAAACCAGTAAGATTTCAGAGGACACCAGCAAAAGTGTTTCAAGGAGAACTGGATCATCATTTAAAGGTTCTTGAAACTCAGAAACAAAGTGTCATTTTTCATTTGTAGCGAATACCAGACAAGTACAGTTTGGCATATTTTCAGTTGATTGTGTCATGCTCTAAATAAATAAGCCTTTTTATATGAAAGAATCTATTATTGTGACTGTGAAAAACTAGTTGAGGCTAACCTACAACAACAAAACATTGCAAGGAACTATCAGTCAATGTCTTGACATAGTTTATAAACCCTAATATGGCTCTGATAAGTTTTGTCATCTGGGTGACTATTTTTGGAAACCACACTGCCATCACAGAAACCTTGGCCTGTAGTAACAATCAAAGAGAGAGTAATGAGAAAGAGTGGGAAAAGTTAGAGGGATAGAACTAGGTCCGCAAGCCTCCTTGCAAAGGGGGAAAAACACTTCTTGTCTCTTGTTGCCCTCAAACACCCCGAGGGATGTCATGCTTCATCATTGGGCAGTTGCTCCTCGTCGGGCCGGTGCTGCAATGCCCTACAGGTCCCCCAAAGGGTCACTTTGGTGGAGATCTTTTTAAGAAAAGGGCTGTGTGATGAATGTGGGTATGTGGAGAGTATCCTAAGTGCACAGTGAAGGTGGTGGTAAGATAAAAATAAATTGTTCACTATTTATCACTGGTCCTGATGAAGTGCATGGGATCGTTATGACCATCTGAGCGTGAAACATGTTGACCTGACCACCTTTTTTTAGTTACCCAGGGTACATTATTACCCGTAGTCGTAACTCACAACCTCCTGGTTTTTTAATATGACAAGGGTGCCTGCACTATGAAAGACTAACCTTTCCGGTACCCCTTAGTCATTTTTATCTTACCACCACCTTCACTGTGCACTTAGGACCCTCTCCACATACCCGCATTCATCACCCGGCCGTTCTCTTAAAAAGATCTCTGCCAAAGTGACCCTTCGGGGGACATGTAGGGCATTGCAGCGCTGGCCCGACGAGGAGCAACTGCTCGATGATGAAGCATGAAATCCCTCAGGGTGTGTGAGGGCAACAAGAGACAAGAAGTGTCTTTACCCCCTTCACAAAGAGGGTCCCGGACCTAGTTCTATCCCTCTTACATTTCCCACTCTTTCTCATTACTCTCTCTTCAAGGTGAGCGTGACTCTCTAGCACCCACACCGACGGAACAGTGACCCTCCCTCTTTGGATATAGCATTTGACATTGAAGCACGGACACTGGGCCATAAATAGCTCCTGGTCCCCCCTCTTCTTTTTGATACTGAAGTAACAATCACCAACAAAAAGCAAATTTCCAAAAGCAATACGAAACCTCCAAAATGAAAATTCCTGGTTGCTGAAGCAGTACTTGCGTATGGATCTTCAGGACTGGAGTTATCAGAATGCAGTTGCTGTTTTAGAGATTACAAGGTGTCGTGTCAGGACTGGAGCTTGAAGGAATAAAGCATTGAGTACTACACCTTTCAGAACTAAAGCCAAATAAACTTAGAGCACACACAATTGGATCATCTAGGATGGAGTTCAAAGGCTGAAGCTTGCGCATTTGCCAAACCCCTGCTGGTGTCCAAACCCATGTGAGCACACATGGCTAAATGAAAGGGGTGCCATATTATGTGAGGCAGAGCTACTGAAAGGGTCATAACACTAAAATAAACAAGCATTGGCAAATCAATAAGTATGATGTCATCGGCCAGCTCTTGTTTTGTTTTTCATGCTTTTTTTAAACTTTATTCTTTGGGAAGCTGATGGGAGTTTGTAAATCTAAAAAAAAAACCATTGACTCAAGGCAAAATATTTTTGGGTCTCAAAAAGCCCACATTACTGCTAGTACACACTGGGCCTGAAGTGAGCTACATTGTGTTTGGATCTGCTCCTTGTGAAAGGACAGCATGCTGTAACTCATAGTGAAAATTAGTCAACGGTAGAAGTTGGGTGCTGCTTTACCCCTTGACACATGCTCAAGTGGGTTGGAGAAAAATGTGAATGACACAACCACAGGCAAATGGAAGAAGTGTGGCTGAACACCTCTATAAATAACTATGTCATCCACATAATTTTGCTAACACAGACCTAAAAAGGTGAATCATTGAGCCATTGGCTGCCAGCCTCTTGACTTTGAGGAAGAAAAAATTAAACATAGCAGGAAAGAAGGCAAGAAAGGAAGAAAGAAGGAAGGCAAAAAAGAAGGAAAGAAGGAAGGCAAAAAATAAGGAAGGCTAAAGAGATGAAAAGGAAGAAGGCAAGAAAGAAAGACGGAAGGTGAGCAAGAAGAAAAGAAAAAACTAAGGCAAGAAAGAAGTAGAGAACGAACGCAAGAAATGAAGAATGAAGGATAGGAAGACCGACAGAAAGAAGAAAGGAAAGAAAGAAGGATAAAACGACAGACAGCAAGAAAGAAGGGAAGGAGAAATGAAAACAAGAATTAAGGAAAGAAGGAATGACCGCTGGAAAGAAAGAAAGAGAGAAAGAAAGAGGGAAATTACAAAAAAAAAAAGTCGGCAAGAAAGAAGGAAAGAAAGAGAGTAGGAAGGAAAATAGAGAATAAGGAAAGCCAGACAGTAGGAATGAAATCAAAAAGGACAGAATGAAAGCAGAAAGTAGGAAAGAAGAAATTAATGCAAGAAAGAAGGAATTAAAGCAAAAAAAAGAAGGAAGGAAGAAGAGAAAGAAGATGACAGAGAAAGGAAGGAAAGGAAAAAAGAAGGCAAGATAGTAAGAAACTAAGAAAGAAGGAATGAAAGGAAAACTAAGCAACAAAGGAAGTGAATAAAAGAAAGTAAGAAAAAAGAAAGAAATGAAAGCATAATTGAAAGCAAAAAAAGGAAACAGCATGAAAAAATGAAAGAAAAAAGGAAAGGAAGAAAGAAAAAATGAAAGAAAAAAGGTAAGCAAGAAAGAAGGAAAGAAGAAAGGAAAGAAAAAAGAAAGAAAGATTGAAGAATTAAAGTAAAAAGGAAAGACGGAATAAGAGAATGAAAGGAAAGGAAGTAGGAATGAAAGAAAGAAAGCAAGAAAGAAAACAAGAAAGAAAGAAAGAAAGAAAGAAAGAAAGAAAGAAAGAAAGAAAGAAAGAAAGAAAAAAGGAAAGGAGGCATAGTTCCATAATTAATTCGGCCTCTTACCATCAGGCCTCACAATAGATAAAAATAAATCAGCAATAATTAACTGATACCTTTCATCCTTATTTTTTAATCCCCTATACATTTCATCCTTAGATACCAATTGCGAGCATTACGCCATTAATATATTTTAACAGCTCACGCTTGAGATGAAATTAAGTCTTCAAAGATAACCAATCTCTACAGCCAGAATTCTTGGCAGCACAGTCTGTCCAAGGGGGGCAATCTGAGTCTTCAATTTCCGGGCTTTCTCCCCCTTTGAGGTGTACAAACCTTTCTGCATATTATACACATTAATTATCTGGAAAAAACATTGATCTTTCCAAACAGTTGCTATTAATAGATGTACCACCAACACAGATATAAACATGAAATACAACTCCCTGCATCAGCCATGAGAGAGGAATGTATCCCACATAACATCGAAGATTAACTTAAATAAACCTTATTTTTAAACATCTTATACCAGTATTCCTTGATAACCTCTCTAATGGAATCAGCTTAACGCAGTCATGAACATATGACCCAACTCAACAGGGTCAGTCCCGCATCAAAGGCAGTTACCATCTACCCTTGGACCCCAACTCAATAACTTGGCAGGAGTATAATATAGTCGAAATATTGTTCTACAGTGTTGGGCTTTCAGACTTGCAGTCAACAGCACTTTCATTGTGACCTCAATTGGGATCTGTAGATCGAAATCCTGAATTCCCAATTGCGCCGCCCACTTGTCCCCTTGTTGATCTAAATCATCATCTGCCATGTTATTTAAGAACGTATAGATCCATCCAATCTTAACAGCAGGGTATAACAATAGATCCATAAGAGGAATTTCTTCAGTGAGACCTGATCAACCGGGATCTTCGGAAAAATAATCTTATAATCTGTAAAAACTTAAAATTGAAGAAACAAGCCAAAATCCTGCTGCAAATCTGACAAAGAGCACAGATTACCTCGAAAATACAGATTGCCTATCTAGACTATTCCTACCTTTTCACAGTTCCTGAAAGTCCCATCATGAAAAATTGTTGGAAATAATGGAGACTGCCACAGTGGGGTGTAGCAATTAAATTTGGTAATCTTCATCACCCTGTGTGCCAAATGTTCCCCATTACCCCAATTACCTTATATTTCATCTTTTTATAATACTGGGCTCAATCTGCCTAAAAAAACACCCGGCTGTAGCTTCACCCAACACCACTTCATATATACTTGGAGGGTCGCTTGATGACTAATGTGGGCTAACTTGGACATCGGCTGTGAAATAAAATTCCCATATGGTGCAGCAACGAAGCCCAATAATATATCCTAAAAAAAAAGGCATGGCCCACCCTCCCTGATCTTTTGGGAGAACCATGTATTTCAGTGCTCATCTGACCCGTGAATATTGCCACATGAAGTTAGTACATTGATTTAAACTTTTTGAGCCATTGCCCATCCAGCTCCAAAGGAATAGTCCTAAACAGATACAAAAATGTAGGCAAAACCATCATTTTTAAAACATGACACCTGCCAACCAAGGTCAAATGTAATCTGTCAATCCTCCTTAAATCCTGACTGATCTTCCCAAGCAACAGCTCCATATTTAATATGTAAATGGAGTCCACTTGGGCTGTAATGTTCACTCCCAAATATGTGTCATTATCTACCGTACAAATGCCAACTAATTCAATATTGCTGGTACTAACCAACTGTGTTTTCCCCCTATTAATTTGGTATCCTAAGAGTACTCAAATCAAATCAAATCAAATCAAATCAAAGATAGCTTTATTCGGTATTTGACAAACACCATATAAGCAAACATTACAAAAATACGATTAAAACAACGTTATTTAAACATTTACATACTAAAAGGTGATTACTAAGAAGAAATACATATTCATTACCCTAGTCATTCAATTAATCTAATATTAAAAACCCTTTAAAAAATGTTTTTCTAGAAAGCGATTGATATATGTATCATTACATTTGCATGATAGAAGGGTCGAGGTAAATATGACATATTTATGTATTATATGGTGTTATTAGGCACAGAATAATACTTCTACAAACCCTCAACCTACTAATCGCTTCTCATAGACCCTCTACATTTTATAATAAACGACAGGAATTTTATCATCACTCCAATAGTACATTCGTCTTGAAGCAAATACAATCTGTGGAGGGCTGCTTTACAGCTTCTCAGGCCCCACAGTTTTAACAGAGGCAATAGATGTTTTTTCCTACCCCATTGGTAGTACTTGCAGAACAGTATGCAATGTATGTTAGACTGAGTGGCTATTCCGTCACACGGGCAATTAATCATTTTCACTGACCAATCATTCGGTGTAGGGAACGTTATTAACCTGAAGAAACAGTCTGTCCTCAGACGAGCCAACAGCATTCTATGGTAAGGGGAGATATTTGGCGCCAGATAAGGATGTAAACCATGTTCATGCAAAATCTGGCGGTGGGCTATAATGGTGGACTTATTCCCATCTAAATAATATCTCCTCTCCTCCAATAAGCCAAGACACGTCTCTTTTAGTGCTTTTTTGGGGATTTGGGCGCATGATATTGGGTCTGAAAAGAATTCTGGGTTGCCTATGGAGTTCAGGAATTTTTTAACGTAGGCTAGCCAAGGTTGTTTAGCGCCATTTCCTTGCTGCAGGCAATCCTGAATTACCTCCCTATTGAAGGTTGTGTCCTCGCATGTCCAGATCTTATGCCACAACATAACTGGCGCTATCTTTATAATGTCACTAATGTGAGATCTATCCAGTTCGTTGTGGCAGATAGTAGTAGATGTGGAACGCGGGACTCCTAAGAGGTACCTCAGGAAAGCATTCTCCACCCTTTGAATTTCGGAACTATCTGCAAGTCCCCAAATCCCCGCCCCATAAACAGCTGTGGACACACATTTAGCTGCATAGATCTTAAGTAGTGTGTCTACCGGTTTCCCGCCCTGTTTTTTAGCAAATTGCTTAACCGCCCCTATTGCGCGGGCAAAAGCCAGGTTTCGGGAGGTAACCGCTGCAGACCATGTCCCCCTATTATTAAAAATGATACCCAAGTAGGAAAAAGTTTTCGACATCGCTATCTTTGAATTATTAACAAAGGTTTTGCAGTCTGGTACTTTTTTTCTCATTGTGCATGACATCGTGAAAGTTTTTCCCACATTTATTATAAGGCCTCTAGAGCTCATGAAGGTTGCAAAGCCTGTTAGTGCCTTTTGGAGTCCCCGCTGAGTGCGGGCCATAATCACCGCATCATCAGCGTATAACAATAACGGGACTGCGAGTCCGTTTATCTTGGGGTAATCCACCTCCAGGTCATTCATCGAGTCTGCTACCTCGTTTATATACAAATTAAATAAAAACGGTGCAAGGATGCAACCCTGGCGAACGCCCTTTGCAATTGGGAATTTTCTGGTTTGCTCGCCGTTTTTGCCATATCTCACCGTAGCTTCTGCATCTCTGTAAAGTTCCTGGATAAAAGTTAGGATGTTTTTATCTATCCCCATATTAGTCAGGGTTTTCCACAGGGTTCCATGATCCAGACAATCGAAAGCCGAAGTTAAATCGACAAATGTCAGGAACAAGTTCCCTTTTTTTGATCCAATGTATTTGTTTATTATAAGGGACAGGTTTAAACCCTGCTCTATGGTTCCCACCCCCGACTTAAAACCATATTGAAATTTTGAGAGTATCCCATTAGTCTTGGACCAGGTTTGTAGTTTGGTTAGTAGCACCCTGCCAGCAACCTTCATTAAATTATCTAACAGAGAAATGGGGCGATAACATTTTGGGTCTTGTCTATCTCCTTTTTTAAATATTGGAATGACTATCGCTTCCTTCCATGTGTTGGGGAAACCTAATTTGGTGTAAGCATTTAGGACATTTGCCAGTAAGGGTGCCCAGAGATCTACATTCCCTTTAAATAGATCAATGGGTACACCGTCAGGCCCTGGAGCTTTTAGGCTTGCACTCTGAGAAATCGCTTGTTCCAGGTCTGCAGGGGTGAACATTACTTTTAATGGGAAATTTCCCTGTGGTTGTAAAAGGATCTCACTCCCCTCAGCCAACTCCTCTTGTGAGGTCAACATAAGTGAGTCTTTCTTGTAAAGCGCAGTAAAATGCTTGACCCAGACGTCTTCAGCTATGCCAATTTCCATGGAGTCTACCTTCCTATCTAGAAAAAAGGGGGCATTTACCTCTTTCCAGAAGGACGTATTATCCCTTAGTGCGCTTGCCTTTATCAAGGCTTCCCAAGCTGCATTTTTGAGTTCTTTCTTCCTTGTCAGGAGAGTCAGCTTGTAAGCTTGTCTAGCCTCCTTGACTTGTCTGCTATCCCTGGGTATAGTCTTTAAAGCCTGTAAAAGTGCTTTATGGGCACTTGTGCAGGCTCGGTTAAACCAGCCATATATTCTCGTTTCCTCCCTTGCCTTTAATTTTTTGGTTAGCTTAGCGTTTATTTCTGTTTTAATCTCATCGAATGCCTGTATTATTTGTTCTGGGTTAATGCTTAGTTCCAGGCAGGTGTTAAATTGACTAGTTTCTTTCTGTAATAGATCTTTCAGAAAGTTCATGGGTTCAATTTTTGCCCATTTAATGGCATAGCCATTTTTCCTGGCCAGTGCCACTGAACGGCCATGCAATATATCCGTGGTGCTTATTTTTTGCGTGCCCCGTTTCCCTAATTTAAGGGAAGTACTAATGGGAAAGTGGTCACTTATTGCTAGGCCCTCCGTTTCAAACCCGCCCACCCAACCTTGGTTCCTATTTGAAACCAGGATGAAGTCTATTACAGTACCTGCCCCATGACCAAAAAAGGTTGTTTGAAACACTACAGGTGGCTGGCAAAGTTCATTTGCAAAAGCCAAATCCCATTCATGCATGAATTGATTTAGCAGATTTCCCGCTAGGGAATGTTCAAAATGTGTGGTGGGATCCCCTTGTGAGTCAAAAATACCACAGTTTTTTGTTTGGCTATAGGGACATAGGTGACAATTAAAATCCCCTGCTATAAGTAAGCAGTCTGCCGCCTGGCCGCCATTGTTTAGCAGTGAATCCAGTTCCGCTATTAGAATTTTTACCTCTACTTTTGGCATATTATTATAAAGGTTTATCAGAAAAAAGGAGCGCCCGTTTAATTTAAAAGACAATCCTTGTAGTGAACTCCCTACACCTGCTTTTGGCCCATTTGCCTCATACATGTTCTGTTCTATGTTACAAAGGTTAGAGGTAAAAATACAAAGTCCCCCCAAGCCCCTGCCTCGGTTACCCTGGATCGAGGGAACGTAGAAAGTGCTAAAACCCTCTACTGATGTCTCATATGGGTCCCAACACTCCTGTAGGCAGACTATATCCTGCTTTTCCATAAAAGTTAGGAATAGCTGGTCACGCGCTTTTTTCGCAAGCCCAGCAATATTCCAGGAAGATATCTTAAGCAGACAAAACCCCTCAGTGATGGGGCAGGGTTCTTCCTGCCTAGGTTGTGAGACCATGCCCTCTTGCAAGGCTTCGATCTCATTATCGAGTTGGGTCTTAGTCCTATCTACTATACTCAGATATGGTTTTATGTTGATAATTTCAGTTATTGGCCCAGTTCCGTTCTCAGTCCGTGACCTGCTGGATTTTTCTGTTAACTGCTGGCTTAGCCGGTTTCCTCCACACGTGTCTTGCACTAGTATAATCTCTGACATCACGGGGTTAGTATTTTCTACTAGGGAAGGGACATCATGGATCTTATGTAGGGGAGCAGTGACTTCTAAAACCCCTGTGGTGACCTTTATTGGTCAATCGACCATGTCTAGACAGTCGAATCTGTTCCTCATGGGAACCCCCTCCCAGTAATCGAAATTTGGGTTGCCTCTACTATGGTACCAGGGGCGGGAATTCCAGCCTCTATTCCATCCATTATTATTGTTATTCCTATTTCTGTTTCTATTAGTGTACCCCACCTGTGTCCAGGGCCAATCCTGAGCATCCTCCCATCCAGTTCTGTTTTCATAATTCGGGGTATTTAACGGAGGATAAAAAAAGGAAAGGCGCTGTACATCCACCCCCCCCCTTTTTTCAAGTGCTGGCCAGGAAGAGATATAGTCAGCCATAGCAGGATCGTCACAGTTGACTATAACGCAGTCACCCTGTAAGCTTTTTTTAGTTTCCCCAATCCAAAACACTCTTCTAACTGAGTTGATTCTGCTATGATGCGATGGCTGTATAGGTCTATTTTGGCTAAGCCATTGCAGAACTTTGTTTCTCAGTGACCACTGGGGCTCATCCGCGCCCTCTGTTAGTTCTGAGACCCCTGTTAGGACAACAGTGAACGGGGTGGCCTCAGGTGGAAGATGGAATGGCCGTCTAGATCTAGATCCCGTCCTCTGTTTCCCCTGGGCTTGAGAGGGCTGAGATTTTTGGAGTTTTTGTGTATTCTCCTTTAGGTTTGCTAGCTGAGTATTTAGGGCTACTAAGGCTGGGGTGGGTTGTGCGTTATCACTAGTGGTGACGAGTTGGCCCTTTCCCTCTGCAGTTTGGGGTTTAGGAGTATTTTGTGGATTCTGTTTGACATTTTTAGTGGTCTGGATGTTCCCTTCTTTATCTGGTCCACAGGACTTTGGGCAAACAGCTGGTGTTGTAGATGGTTGAGTTGGTTTAGCCGATTTGGCCGGTTTACTTGGTTGTTTGGTCTTCCCCTCCCCCATGTCTAGGGTGCTAAGTGACTTCTGCATAAATGCAGGAGTATTTAGTTTGGCAAGTTGTTTTTCAATTACCCTTATGCTTTTCTCCAGGGGTTTCAGATGGTATTTTAACAGTTCCCCCATGCTGTTTGTGAGAAAATCGTGTAGTGTCACACATGAGGTACAGGGTTTTTGTATGCCCCCTACTGCACCTAGTGTATCTAGGTTCCCCAGTGGCGTGATGTTCCGTGGGGGCGTGTTTAGGATCACACTATTGGTTGGTGATGGTGTTTGCAACACTACGGTGTTGTTACTGTTTATGATCAGGTTGCTGGGAATCCCACCATTTGGTGGAGCTAATAAATGCACATTTGGGTTCGACCCCTTATTTAACCTCTTAGGTATGGCGCCCTCCCTGGCCCCCGTGGTGTTTGATTCTGTGACCATTTCATGATTATGTAGGGGTTGTAAAACTGGTGTTTTTTCCAGATCCTCCCTAGAATCAGAATCGGAACCTAGTGACAACTGTGTTGCTGACAAATCCACAGTGTTTGAAACTGTGTGAACTAGTGCACTTGTTGGATTCAGCAGGGGTATGATCGACCCCTTTTGTATAGGGGTTTGTGCTGAGGCCAGCGGGCCCATAGACGATCTTTTTCTGGCCATCTCCAATTCGTGAGACACCCGTCGATCTATCAATTGGATAGTATTGTCAATGGCTGCATTGGCCTTGTGTAGGAATAGGTCAAGTGGACCCGTTATATCGGTGGTTTTGTCTGTTTTTTTGCTTCTAGTGACTCTGGACATAATTAAGCGCTTTGCGTCACAGGGGCAATAACTTGTGGGTCGCGAGCAAAACTAGTGTCGCTGTTACAACTAGAATATGAGGTCCCACTAATTTATGACCACACAGAGCAGCAAGTGGACGGAGGGAAATGTAGACATGAAAACACAAATAAAAATACCATGGCCCAGTCCAGTCCTGCACAGTCTGTAACGGGCTGAAACGGGCCCGCCCTTGGCCCGGGCTTCGCCTCGCGCTTCTCCTCGCGCGCGTCCCGCGTTGCGTGAAGTATGGTTTAATTTAAAGGGGGGGTAAAAGGGCGTTACCGCCGGGGGAAGAGGCACCAGGTGGTGGAAGCAAAGGCTTCTGGTCCTCGCAGTCCCCCGGTGCAGGCAGCCAACTAGAGTGGGGTCTAGCGCACGCTGGGAGCTATTGGACACTCCGTCGATCAAGGAGGAGCTCCCACCAGCAGCGCGACCTCGAGAGGTTTCTCCAGGCAAGTTTGGCGCTAGTCCGCTTCCCAAACGTCCTTCAACGCGGCAGTAACTCGGATTTTGTGAGTGAGTACTCTAAACTCCTCAGCCAGTTTTCCCAAATCAAAAAGAGCTGTCTGAGGTTCAGGTGTTAATAACGCAATATCATCCACATAACCTAATATTTTAGTTTCATATCCATTCACTCTGATTGGTTGCACCTTTCGATTGTTATTATCTTTCTTTTTAAGGGATCGATATACAAAGCAAACAATATAGGGAAGCAGGGGAGCCCTGCCTTGTGCCCCGCAAGATTTGAATCCTTGTTTATTCTTGGCCCCTAATTTGAAGTTGAGCATAGGGACAATAATACAAAGCCGTCAGACCCTTCACCGTTCCAAGCCTAAATCCCTTCTGCTCAAGAACCCTTCAGAGGTACCCCCAGGCCACTTAATCAAACGCTTTCTTGGCATCAAGAAGAACTATGGCCAAAATGGATACCTATGTTTGCAGTTATATCAAAGAAAGCTATAGCACACCATACGTGATCTGCTATACTCCGACCTGGAATGAACCCATGCTGCCACGGTGAGATTAACCGTCCAATAACCTTCCCCAGACGTGCCACTAAAATCTTTGAATGTATCTTAGAATTCACATTAATCAGAGAAATTGGTCTGCACGACCCTGGTTTCTATGCGGGTTTTTACTTTGTTCCTAAAAAAAATAATATTAGTCCCTTGCTAGGAGCTAGGTTGAGCTCCTTCTAGTTGAAGCTCTCAGACCAAGTCCAGCAAGGCAAGAACGGAAACTGGAATAAACGTTCTATAGAATTCAAATGGAATTTTATTTGGTCCTGCCGCTTTACCTGGGGCCAATGCCTTTAAGGCTTCCCCTACCGCCTCTATTGTGATATAAGAGTATAATATCTCTGCTTCCCTGTCTTTTAAGATATCGTTTCCCCCTCCCAAAAAATCATCTATTTGCCCCTTTGAGGGATATGTATCTTCGGTAAACAGATTTGGATAATATTCCTCCACGATCTTCACTATACCATCCGCTGTAGTAATCCCTACCCCATCACTCCCTTCAATCACTTCAATTACTCGCTCCACCTCGTGCTGTCAAGTATGGACAGCTAGAATCTTCCCAACCGACTTGCTATAGTCATATGCTTCAGATTTATAAGCCTGGAATTTCTTTGAAAGAAATCTTGAATAACGGCTGTTGATAATAGACTTATTATAACAATTGCCTGCTGAATCTCAAGCCCATCTTGTCCTGCCTGTATAAAGCCCATATGCTGCATTTCTAGAGATGTCTGCTCCACGATTCATTCCATGATCTCTTTCTCCTGCAGGTATGAGCAACAAAGCTAATTGTCTCACCTCTCACAGCAGCCTTTAGTGAATCCCATACCACACCTTTAGTAGCACTATTCCTATTAATATTCATAAACTCCACCATTCACTTCCTCATATACTCTACATAATTCTCATCTAAAATTAATTTGCCGATGCACTTACCCTTGTCTAGTGGTGTGAGCTCCAGCACTAAAGGGATATGATCAGAAAAAACGTTTGGTAGCCTTCCAATGCAGCCTTTAGTGAATCCCATACCACACCTTTAGTAGCACTATTCCTATTAATATTCATAAACTCCACTATTCACTTCCTCATATACTCTACATAATTCTCATCTAAAAGCAATTTGCCGATGCACTTACCCTTATCTAGTCGTGTGAGCTCCAGCACTAAATGGACATGATCAGAAAAAACGTTTGGTAGCCTTCTAATGGTTGTTTTAGCCACAAACTACTCAGACAACAAAAAATAGTCCAAACTGACATATTTCTGATGAAGGAACGAGAAAAAAACATAAACAGGGTTAAAGGGGTTCTTTCCTCACCAGATGTCTATTAATCCATGGCTTTCCTTCAGTTGAATTAATGATCTAATTACCTGTGGCTTCCTCTCCAGATATCTAGTTATTCTCTGACCCTGCATGCCCGCTTCCAGGTTGCTATCAAATTCCCCGCAGACTATAAGTGGGATTGGCCACCCAGCAAGCTCAACTGTCAGATCCTCCCATATTCTATTCTCATCAAAAACCAAGCATAGATCGGGCATACAGTGAATCTAGACTCCATCACCTGGCATTCAACAATTGCCCATTGGTCAAGTGTGTCCACCAACTTTTGGACACAGTCGAACCTCTCTTACTAATATTGCTACCCCCCCCCAGTAGTAAAACTTTGAGAGGTGCATGCTGCCAGGGAATATCTCATAATCTGAAATAAGGCCCTCTTTGCCCAGGGAATATGGGTATCCTGCTCACAGATTATATCCGATCACCAAACTCTAAGTATTTCTGCCACTTTTAACCTTTTATTTCTATCATTTAGCCCTGAACTATGCATATTCTTCGGTTATGCTCAATAAAAATTAAAAAAAGAAAAAAGAAAGGAAAGAAGGCAATAAAAAAAGCAAATTCACACAGGGATCATGCTGGGCATCATGGTGGATCTGCAGTGTCACAGAAAAAATAATTTTATTTTAACTTCACCCCAAAAGGCCCAGGGGGTCAGGGTGTCCCTGCCCCTCTCCTTTTTAATATGTTTTTTCTTCTTTGCTAGGACACAGTGTCCGACTCCCCGAGTATTAAAATTGTAGGGGCAGCTTTTTCTTCATGTATTTACCACCCAATCAGATTCCATTGTGTGAGCTTCCATTACTGTTAATCATCACAAATCCTCCGCAAAGGCACAGTGGTGTGAAATATACAAAAATTCTGAACCTTTTTGTCTCAAAACCTACTGAACAGATTTACACCAAACCACAAAAAAGCACGGTTTCTGAGTCTGGATCTATTTGTTCCGATAGTTTTTCTGAATCGCTGTTCAATGTTTCGGAAAATTGCATGGAGGAAATGCATTTTGGGACCCCCCGTTTTTCTCAGCCCCACTTGATGGATCACCCTGAAACATTTCAGGAAGTAGCTGAAGTGGATGAACCTTTGTTTGGAAAAGTTTCATGAAGCTTTGTTAACCCCTTCGCTGCGGCGCGAATTCCGCCGCAGGGCTGGGGGGGTTTGGGGGGTTTGCGGCGCCGCTATGCTCATGACGGAACCACGCCGTCATGAGTCACGGGCGAGCTGTGCTCATGACAGAGTGGTTCCGTCATGACTCCACCCACTTGCGCTAATCGCCCGCACAGGCAGGGAATTAGCGCCGCGTGGGAGGAGCGGCCGCCAACGGCCATAGCATGACGGAACCACTCCGTCATGAGCACACGGCGCCCGTGGCTCATGACGAAGTGGTTCCGTCATGAGCGGGGAATGGGTTTAAGATATTAGCAAACCAATTAGTCAATTTTCTATGGAAACGTGGTTCTAACCATAACTACCCTGTGATAACTTGATGACTGCCACTCAGTAAAAAAAATACATATGTCTATATATCGTATATGTGTTTTGTGTGTGTGTGTATGTGTGCATGTGTGTTTACAACTCAGAGGTGGAAAATTCCAGCAGATATGCTAGTTCCAGCCATTCTTCCTCAAACATCTACTTGTCAAGGACTGACGCAGAGTAAGTCCTTTGAGTGCAATTCAAGATTTCCCTATGGAAGAGTGACTGCTCCTTTTGTCATGGTGTCATACTACACAGAATATTAAATGAGAAAGGTGATAGATGTTCCTTTTGCAGGGTCAGAAGTAAGAGGAAAAGCCAACAAAGAGGAAAAAACCTTCTTTGGCAATCTGTGTTGCTCTTGATTGAAGATGTAGCATGCATTGCTTAAATCAACAAAGCGCCAAAGTACCTCTACACATCAGAAGGGAAAAAAAAGCAGAGCAGGGTTACAGATCCAGAGTCAGGTGATCCACAAAGTAGTTGATCCACAAAGAATTTAGGAAAAAATAACAGCAGTATCAAAATCATAAGCAAATATTCGATTATCGGTGTATAAGTCAGAAGGAAGAATGCAATCTGGGAAAAAAATGCATAGCAAGAGGGTGATGAGCAATGAAAAATCAGAGAACAAATGTGTTATGATGCATCATCTTTTTTCAAGTCCTACCTTCTATATACATAACAGCAGATCAGGTTTTGGTAGGTGTGATGAAAACTATTAATGGATTAGTTCATGAGAATAGTTTTTGAAGGTTCATGACCTAAAAATCCATGGGGCAGAGGTTCACAGCCAGGAGTGGACAAGATAGAAGAACTGTGGTATGATCACCAATTGTTTATGATAGGGTTAAACTGAGATAGGGAGTATGCCATTGCACATAGTCTCGTTTGACTATGCAGAAAAGTGATCAGTGTTTTACATGAGGGTCAGTTGTGAGACCTCAATAAATGGCCTTTGTTCACCCTGCCTGTTAAAGCTGGTAGTCTAGTGATCAACTTTTGACGAAATCAAAGTAAAATACAAAATATACAGATCAGTAGCTTCTCTTTCACATGTAATATTCAATTATGCTTTCCATAAATGTCTTATTCATGAGTTCGACCTAAAAACTTTCTCAGTCTCAGAGTTCTATGCCACACCTAATTTTTCAATCTCAAAGAAGTTTTCAATACTTCCATATACTCCATCATAAGCACTACACCATGCCGAGTGCCTTCCTCACTTGAATATTCCCTATCAAGCAATATACCATGCCTATTTCCGCTATGTCAGAGCTATGCTCCGTGGCAGATTCCGTTCCTTTGCACTGTAGTCACTGCCTGATTACTCGCCATTTTAGCTGAAGTACATGCCTGATTCATCTAAATTCTCGGGGTGAGTATCTGAAAAGTTTCAGCGCTCCGTCCATCATCTCCTTGTGTTTGCTTTGGTCACCCTAAGTTGGCAAGGCATGTCTAGACGTGGCTCCCTTGCTCACTTTGCCACTGGACTCAAGCTAGCCTGGTTGATGAAGGGTGTTACCCAGAAACTGGTCCCAGTATGCTTGTTTCCTGTTCAGGGAAGACCTAGGTTGGTAGTTCGGGCTGGGCTGTTCCCATGAGGCACAGGGTCAAGACTGATTTGCATATAGCTGGGTCTGAACTGATGTGGTGAAGTGAGATAAAGAATGATGATGGATTCAACCCAGATCTGTGACTGGGGGTGAGTGTCTGAAAAGTTTCAGCGCTCCGTCCATCATCTCCTTGTGTTTGCTTTGTTTGCCCTAGGTTGGCAGGGTATGCCCAGACGTAGGTTCCTTTCTCACTTTGCCACTGGATTCAAGCTAGCCTGGCTAATGAAGGGTGTTACCCAGAAACCGGTCACAGTATGCCTGTTTCCGGTTCAGGGAAGACCTGGCTTGGCAGTTCGGGTGGACTGTTCCCATGAGGCACAGGGTCAAGATTGATTTGCATATAGCTGGGTCAGAACTGAGGTGGTGAAGTGAGCTAAAGAATGATGATGGATTCAACCCAGATCTGTGACTTGGGGTGAGTGTCTGAAAAGTTTCAGTGCTCCGTCCATTATCTCCTTGTGTTTGCCTTGTTCGCCCTAAGTTGGCAGGGTATGCCCAGACATGGGTCCCTTGCTCACTCTACCACTGGATTCAAGCTAGCCTGGCTGATGAAGGGTGTTACCCAGAAACCGGTTCCAGGATGCTTGTTTGCGGTTCAGGGAAGACCTGGCTTGGCAGTTCGGGTGGACTGTTCCCATGAGGCACAGGGTCAAGACTGATTTGCATATAGCTGGGTCTGAACTGATGTGGCGAAGTGAACTAAAGAATGATGATGGATTCAACCCAGATCTGTGACTGGGAGTGAGTGTCTGAAAAGTTTCTGCGCTCTGTCCATCATCTCCTTGTGCTCACTTCTCTGCAAAACATCCATTGGCCCTTTCACAGCTGATCCAGCCAGGGGAGGAGACCCTTAGCGCTGAACAGCGGATATGTCTCTACAGTGTGGGACAGAGCAACTTCTTAAGACTAGAGCAAGACCTCTGATTTAATAAGGTTCTCTTCAAGGATTTCACATAGTAAGTACTTCATTTGCCAGTGAGCTGGGCTGATTTCAAACGGATGGGTCATCCATTTTCCTTCCTCGATTCTATTTACCTTTTTGACAATTACGTTGACTTCACATTGTCTCTGCAAGATTATCCGGCAAGTGATTATGGTGAAACTCTGTTTGCTTGTTTGCATAGTCAGAGCTTTTGCTGTTGTCTGAGGGAGGACTCATGAGTCGTAAGTATATTTGCTTTAGTTGGATGAATCAGCAGGATTTTGGGTGAAGAGTGACAATTATGAATTAGCTGCCACCTAGAAAATACCTTAACTTCCCCGTTTGACAGTGGAATGCCTGGATTTCAATGACATTCAGCCAAGTTCATACCTCTGGAACTGGGAAGAACATCTTCATTTATGAGAGTTTAGTTATTTGGCTGTTTTGCATTTTTAGAATTCAAACCAAAATGAAAGTGAAAAAATGTATTTATGATGCTGCACAATGACCTAGAGATCACTGGGTCTTGAGAGTAAGTGGTCTTTTGGTGGAAAGTAAGAGCTGACAATATATCGGTGTTAGGAATGGGGATTCTTGTTTGGCTAAGGTAAATACCCAAGCAAGCAAAGCCCACCACTCTAGTCACTAGACACACAACAAAGATAACCTGTGCCCACCCTCTGGTAGCTTGGTGCAGAGCAGGCAAGCTTATCTACAGAGTCAATATGAAAAGTATTTGTGTAACAAACACACAATAACTCAATGAATACACCACAAAAAGACTTCAAATAGGTTTTTATAAAAATAGATGTTTGTATTATGTTCAAAACAAGATCAGAATGATAATAATAAGTTGGATACTTTTTAAATTATACAAGTTGCAAAGTCATTACTCTTTACACTGAGGGAAACAGGATCAAAACAATAGCCATTCAATCAGTGTTCTTAAGTTATAATGCTCCAAAAAAGGCAGGGAAAATCACAGTGCTAGAAATGCATTCACTTTCTATAGGAAGATTGCAGTAATGTTCACAGGGAGTGCTGGACAGAAGCACTCATGATTGTGGCCTTCATTGCAGTCTCAACAGACCGAAGTCTGCCAGCAGGTACAGGGTCCACACTGTGTGGTTGCTGACTCCAGCAATGAGGAATTGGCCATGGGTCCCTCGGGACTGGTATGCAGTAAACTAGTTATGCGCAAATAGACAAGAATGAGCAACTATGTAGTCCTGCCAAGTATCACGCATCAGGAGTGACTCCAGGGTGTAGCTAGCGAGCGGTGCGTGCTGTCTGGTGGTGCCTCTGACCACTGTGTTAGTGCGGCTCAGCTGCTCTGAGTGCTCGGCTCCGTAATTGACACTGTTGCTGCTCTCAGCCATTATCTCTGACTGTGCTGCTACAATGTTGCAAAATAAATGGGCCGCGGGTGCCGGGCAGGCAGCAGGCTGCTGACTGAATGATTTCCCGGCGCCAGCGGCGCGCTGGCGACATGATCCCACATGTCGACTGACTCACCACCTGCCCAATAAGACCGGGCGGGGCGGCGGGCCTGCCCTCAAGTGGTCGTGCCTTTTCCTTAACTGGTTTGTGCAGCGGCGCGGCCTGGCATCCATGTCAAGTCCTGTTGCACACAGGAAGCAGGAAGTGAGGCTCAAGTCAGAAGCGGAGGGCGGGGACATGGAGGCGACTTCACTTGTGCTGCCTGCAGTGTGCCTCACAGCGATCATCATGTTGTCCCTGACCGGCCCGTCCGCCGCGCCGCCGATGGCCGCCTACCAGCCTGAACCGAGCCTTGGGGCTACTCCAATATCATGTCGAGGAGGTGAGGGGACTAGGTACGCCTAACCGTACATGAACATCAGACGGAGCATGATCACAGAATGCCACTGGGTGGCTGGCGAGCCGTAGCTGCAGCACGTGCACTGCGGCTGTGAGGTCGCCCCACGTTGCAGAGCTTCATTGTCTGCCGCCACCGTCCGATTGCCTCATCCTTTCGTCCGTAATCACCCACATGACCCTGGCTGTCTGCAAGCGGCTTGTGGCAGCTTATTGCCCCCCGCTGCCTCCAGGGCTCGGATTTTGCTGGGCCGTGCTACCCGGCCCCGCCCCCCCTCCGCCCTGCCAGGCGTGTGCACGGGGGGCACCTAGTCGCTGACGATTTCTATTCATCCTTTCCTTCCGTGCTGCGCGCCATCCAGGCGGCGCGGGGTCGCCTGCCGCCCCTGCCTGGTCCCGCCGCGGGCCTTGCGGGCACCCGCCATTTAGGCGCCCTCATCTTCAACCCCCTGCTAGTGGCCACGCTTCGCGCATGCGCTTTTCTCGGCGCATCGCTCCACCCCCAACACACCTTAGCCAATTTTAACCCCCTCCATCCCTGTTTTCTTTCCTCTGCCTTGCGTGTCGCGCCGTTCATGCCACCAGGTGGCTACACGCACTCTCCCCCGGCCTTCCTTCACCCTGCCCGGTGCTGCGGCCACCTCGCGCCTTCCCGGGGCAACCAGTTCTTTCTGCACTGGCTTGACGTTCCGCGTGTTCTCGCCTTTGGAGGACTTTAATGCATGCTGGGTCCTATGGCATTTATTTGTGCTACTTGCTTGTTTCTTTATCCAGATTTAGGAATGTTCTTATGTATTTGTATTTTCTCATGCCCTACATCAGGTTTGCCGAGGCAGGGGTCTTACATGCATATTTTTCTATCCCTGGTTTAGCTCACTTTCTGCCTGCCTACCAGGAATACAATTTCAGGCCGTTTTGTTTACAGTATGTATGTAAAGCGCTCTGATACACACGGGTCAAGTTTGCGCAGTTTAATACTTTAAAATTGTATTTATATATGTGAGTTTAGCCTTCATGCATAGCTTGTCGCCCAATTTTTTCCCCTCCTTTTAGCAGTTTGCTTCGACCACCCACTACCGGCACATGTTGAACAGGGGCCATGCGCTGTTTCGGCCTCCTATGCCCAGGCCCTTCCAGGTGGAGGAGGGTGGGGCCACGTGTAATTATAAGTTGTGTTCAGGAGAGGCCGGATCGGGGGGGAAGGGTTTTCTCATGTTTATCCCATTTGTCCCTATGCAGGAACAGCGCCGAACACCGCCCAACTCACCTGGGAACTACCAGTAACATCGACATCTACAAGGGGCAGAGCACACTAGGGCCAGTGTGCGGTGGGCTGGGGCAACAAGGCAATGAGGCTAACGCTTGTTTTCTATTTTCAGAAGTTAATTGAACGGACATTCAAGCGGAAATAGGATAGGGCCAGACGTGGAACATTGGATCAGGTACAGGCAGGTGGTGCTGCAGGGAGGGTGTGTGTCAGACACGGACCGGGAGGGGTCGCAGAATTTTCAGTGTCCAGCAAGGAAGGTCTCTGGACACTAAGGGGGACTATGCTAACTTGTATTTTATCTCTCACTTAGAATTTTGCAGTTTTCAGTCTTGGAACGCACACATTCATTCTGACGTCTTCTCTAAATTGAGAGACACAGGATCCGACGATCGGTCATGGAGAGACAAGGGTCACTACCCCTTTTCACACAGACGTCGCAGGTGGACGATTCGTTGCCGGAGGCCACGCAGGAAGCACAATGGGCAGTGTTTATTCAGATGGCCAAGGGGAAGGGCCTGTCTTGGGCCACAGGAATCCTGAAGGCCGTAGTATCGGAGGACTCTGGCTTCGTCTGCGAGCCACCCCCTCCTGACCTGGACCTCAACACTGAGGCCGGGCCATCGAGAGCTTCAAAGCGGGTCTGTAAACCAACGTCAAAGGACTTCCCGGCAGACCCGCTGCCAGCCAAATCCAGGGCCCTGCACGTGCAGAAGGAGATAGGGCCCCAGCAAGCTACCCCTCAGCCCTTGGGGCCAGCGATCCCGCAAGAAAATCCAACCGCATCTATGTACGCTACAGAAGAGGACCATGGTAAGCTCACTGACACGCTCAAGAACGTCATGGCAGAGCTAAGAGGGGGACAGCTGAGCCCCTGCCCCCCACCTTTGAACAACAGCACTCCTACAGGAGGGGGAGGTGTGCAGGCAGCTGCAAGGGTGTGGGTTAGCCAGACGGATCTACAGCAAACACTGCTGGGGCGCCTGCCCCCGCCACCCCTGGGGTGTAGTCTGGAGTGTCGGCCACGCTTGTGCCAAGCAAGGCTCTTGAGGGAGCGGGTGAGGTTTCCCTTTCCGTGACACCCGCCACCCTCCCAGCGCCTCCTAACGGACAAGAGGCAGCAGTTCCAACGGGCACTGCATCAGTTAGCTCCCCGCCTTCTGCCAGTGTGCTTGTTAGCTCCCCTGCAAGTGCTAGTCAGGCCGCACTGGGAACGCCATCTTCCCCGGCCATCACGCTGCCGTTGGGGGCCCTCCCTGTTCAGCAGACCGCGCCCCCCGCTCCAGTCCACCTCATCGCAGCAACTCCTTTACTGTCCGGTCACTGCTCCTTGGCCTGGCAGGTCCCCTTAGCGGCCAAGGAGGTTATCTGGAGGCGTGAGCTGATAGATATCTTCTCGCTGCTCTTGTTGGCCCAGGATGGGGTAGATGCCAGAAAAGCGGGGGTCAAGGAGGACGACAAGAAGGTTAAGTACCAGCCGTGGCCAGAAAAGACCATAGAGAATTGGCTAGATGCGTTCTCCAAGAACCACCATTTTGAGGGCGCGTTACCGTCCGTCGCGAGCACCGGGGTTCAGGATTAACCAACTCTTGTGAACGAGCTGAGGACTGGTGCCGTGAGTGCGCATGCGCGGAGTGCCTGGTGTCACCCCCTCCTGTTTCCGGAGACTTCATTAAAAGGAGGGTGAAATGTGAGGTGTATCGAAAATGCTGTAGAAGGAAATGTCTGCTTCTGGAGTCGGTTTAAGACTGATGAAATATTAAAAGTTGAATGAGTCTGGAAAGAAATGATATTGGTGCCGCTCGCTGCCTTGAACGTGGGACGCTGTGGACTCGGTCCCTTGCCTGTCTGAGCTACTTGTGCGAAGGGGACGCTGCGCTGAACTGGGAGGCCGTCACAGAGGCTTGAATCGCCGGGACTGCGAGGACCAGGGTGCTTGCTGCTCAGTTTACCCTGCACACCTGCATCCTCTTCCTGGCCTCGCCTCCTTTCCCCCGGTCCTCCCACTTTTCACCTATATCAAGGGTCCCGACCACACGCGCCAGCGGGACGCGCGCGGGACACAGCCCGGGGCGAAGACCGGGCAAAGAGCGGGCCGTTTGTGGCCGTTCGTGGTCAGTCGTGGACGGGACGGGTCCATATCCTTGGGGGTGACACTGCCTACTTCATACGAACAGATGTGCCAGTGGGAATTACTTATACTTGTGGATTGTTAGATAGTTGCAGTAGTTGTTGTCACTTCCTCATTGCTTACTAAGTGTTTCTAGGCTCTCTTCTTTGCTTACTTTTTTTGGCCACTCCTTGGTTTGTGTGCTGTTTTTTCCAATAATGTCATCTTTAAGGTCTGGTAGAAAGTTCACGCAGGATGGATCTATGGGCCGTGTTACGGGGACCCTGGATAATTTTATTACGAGAGCAACCAGGGTCCTCGAGCAAGAAATTATTTTGACAGAAAAACGACTGTACTTAGAAATCTCCTCTAAGAGATCGTCTCTTGGGAATATTATGGAAGTTTCTTCCCCTGATCCCAGGCCGCCTCAAACTCTAATCGACCAAACAGGCAATAACGAGCTTGGGTCAGTGGTCCCCCAAACCCCGAGTTCTCTGGATGGTTCATCTGTCATCGTCGGTACTTCCGAACCTTGTTGCCAGCCCTCAAATACTAGTGTTATCCACCCGTTACCCATCAATAAGCAGTCTGGTACTGAGACCTTAACTCGGGGTGGCAAACCTCTGTTAACTAATAGGAAAAGGAAATGTGGCGGATTGCATCCTAGGGGTAAGCGTGCTAAAGTGTCCAAGATGTCCAATGATGGGTGTTTTACTCCATCTCACACCCCTATGTTCCCCGGACATCTTGAACCTTTAGAGCAACTACTCAAATCATTTTTTCTACCCCTCTATGAAAGAGTTAATCGTCTTTCTACCTCACTTGAGAAGTTAGAGAGTATGGTGTTGTCTAATTCATCCCTAATGGAGAAGATCATGGTATCTCAATCTGTCCCCACGATATCAATAACTCCCGATATTGCCCTCGATGTCGGGGTTGCTTCTAGGGGCACCACCCCTCAGGTTAGTGCATCCTCCATTTTACCTGTTTCTAATGCACATGTTGTGGACGTCTCCCATATTCCATCTACTCTTGCCACGTCTGCTGACCCAACCCGTAATGTTCCTCCTAATTTAAGTAACTCTGCAACTGACCACTCAAACACCGACGACGGCAGTCGTTTTCACAAATTTCCCTGTATAAATCTCCCCCCAGAGTCGAAACCATATACAGTCATCATGGCGGGTGTCCCTAGGCTTTTGCAGGTTAAGACAGAATCCCACAATGAATTGAAGAACAAAGTAATTTATTGGTTAAATCGTCACAGACCACTTCCGGCTAGACTCTGTGCCGAAATTCTTACTGTCCGTAGGGTGTGTTGGTTGGGCAAGGGGGTCAAAGGTGTGGAGGGCGATTGTGTGATTATCAATTTCCGGGATCCTAAGGTAGTGTCCTACATATGCTCCTACTCCAATTCTACGAACAATACTGGTATAACTTCCCTGGATTTGTCGCATTTTTACCCTCTTGGCCAGTGTGTTTTTTCTGATGATCTGGTTTCTGGCTGGGAAAGGGTCAATAGGGGTTCTTCTCGCCATCCAGGTTCAGATTTCCACCTCCCATTGTTCAACTCTTTCGCCCCCTTGAACAACCTGGATGGGGTTGATTGACCACTCACAAACCGGCTCACCCAGGGCAGTGTGTTTAAGGATTCTGATGACTCTGCTTATCCTGGGTTTGCCAGTTGGGGTGGGCCCAGGAGGGCTCTTTTGGGGCCGGGTATTTTGCTTTCGAATTTTGTGTACGATCCCGCTACTGCCCCAGCTAGTAATTTAGCAGCTAGTAATTTAGCTCTTCACCCTCTTGCTCTGGTATGTCACGAAAATCCTTCACCCCCCAGTTGTATAACTGATAACACCCAAAGATTTGAGCGGACACCTTCTGTGGATGTGGCGCTTATCGCCATACCACAAACCTTGTCCGATGCTCCCTGTGATTTAGTGACTGACAGTATGACATCAGATATTAGTGTTTCCCACTTAGTAGCCTCTCGGTCCTCACCATCTTTGTTACCACTCGAATCTTCCAGCTCCCCCCTCCTTACCCTGGTTTCTTGGAACATTGCCGGTCTCCGCAGCAAAATTTCTACGGAAGACTGGTCGGTTTGGGCATCCTCCCACGATATCCTTGCTTTTCAGGAAACGTGGGCTGTGGACCCCATCTATTTTCCTGGGTATGTGAACTTCTTTAAGGGGGCCTCCAGTGGTCTCAGGGGTCGTCCTTCGGGGGGACTTTGCATATGGGTTAGGCAAACCCTTAGGTTTACCTTAACCGAATTGGCTATTGATAACCCCGATTTATTGATCGTCTCCCTGCAATACAATAATGACCCCAAAATTTTGATTATTAACATATATATTAGGGGCCTACCGGGTGGGCGTGGTTCAAACACCTTTTCACAATTGGACGGGTTTTTGGATACCGTCGACCCAAGCCTAAATGTGGTGATAGTGGGTGACCTTAATTGTTGTTTTGAGCCAATGCACCCCGCTTGGGAATCACTCACTTTGGAGGTGGATACCATCCTGAACATCCCCACTCTCGACCTTCCACCCATTAAGAGGTGGTCTGAGTCCGCTGTTCAGTGGATGAGTTTATGCATGGAACGTGGCTTTCAGGCTGCAAATGGACGCTCGCCTTCGGATAAAAATGGCAAGGTGACTTTTTCTGATAGTCGCGGCCGTAGTAGTAGAATTGACTACGCTCTAATTAAGGTGGAGTTCTGGCCCTCTCTAAGTGACATGATGGTTACTGACTGCGCTGAGAGTGACCACAACCCCTTAGTCTTGTCACTCCTGCTTTGCCCTGACCATAGAAATCCACAAACTGAGTTAGTGACAGCTGACGTTCTCCTTGCCAATAACCAGCGGAGAGTGCGTTGGGAAAAAGTCGCCCTTGATAGTTCAGTAGTTCTCGAGATTAATCGAAAAGTCTCCTGTGCGTCGGAAGAACTGCAGTCTCTTTGGGACCCGGAGGATGTTGTTGGTGAATCTACTAACATTCATGAATCCCTATTTTCAGGCCTCAAGTCCCATTTTTCAAAACCTTGCAAAGCCAAGGGATATCATATTCCAAAACCAAGCTCCTGGTATACTAAAGCTTGCCGGTTGTCCTACAGTCAACTGAAAATTGCCATTAATACCAAAAATCAGGCTATTATTAGATCTGCGAGGAAAAATTATACTAAGGCCAAAATACAAGCAAAGCAAGACTAGGATAACGATCATTGGAATGAACTCTTGGCGGCAAGCAAACATAGGAACTTAACATTGTTCTGGCATATTTTGAAGTGGGGCAAACATCCGAGTATGCAGACTCCCTCTAATAATGTAGCTCCGGACCTATGGGTGGCTCATTATGAATCCCAGTTTACGGCCACAAATCAGGCTGAAGCCCCCATTACTTCGCCTAGCAGGGATCTGTCAATTTCTCCAAATTTTATATTTGATGAAGCAGAGGTCATGTCTGCTCTTTCTAAGGTACCTGGTGGCAGGGCTCCAGGAATCGATACCGTCCCTGCGGACCTTTTTAAATCCGATCTTGGCACTTGGGTGCCTTACATTGCTCGCTTGGCCAATGCTATAGCCAAGGGGGCTCCCATCCCGGATTCTTGGAAGGGTGCCGAGATTCTACCGATTTTTAAAAAAGGTGACCGCTCCTGCCCGGGGAATTATCGCCCCATTAGTCTTATCGACTCAATCCAAAAAACAGTTGCAAGAATGATCCTAGCAAGGATCCAGTCATGGATCGAGCAGAACGATATTATTTCGCCTCTGCAGGCCGGTTTCAGGTCCCATATTAGCACCATAGACCAGGCGTTCAAATTTCAATTGATTGTCTGGAAGACGGTGTATCTTTGTGGTGGATCAATATATGCAGCATTTGTAGATCTTCGGTCTGCATTTGACCTAGTTAATAGGAGTAAACTTTGGGAAGTATTAGCAGTGCTTGGAATGCCCGATGATCTTTTGAACCTCATTATCAGACTGCACGAAAACAACTTCGCCCAAATTAGATGGGGCAATCAAGGTCAGGTTACTGAAAGATTTAAAGTAAGTAGGGGTGTCAGGCAAGGGTGCGTCCTTGCGCCTACTCTATTTCTCCTTTTTATTAACAGAGTTGTGCAATATTTTTCTTCCATCTCTACGGACGCCCCCACGGTGGGTGGTTCTAAAATACCCCTCCTTATGTTTGCAGATGACACCCTTCTCTTATCCCAGACTATGTCTGGGTTACAGACGGCTTTGAATGTGTTTGCCAATTTTTGCTCTGACTTTGACCTTCTAGTAAATGTTTCCAAAACTAAATATATGGTATTCAACAAAGGGAAGCATGTGAAAGGGCATGTGTCTATGAACAGCGACACTTTGGAACGAACTAACATCATGACCTATTTGGGGGTAGTATTTGAAAACAAGCTTAGTTGGAGGCCACAAATAGATGTTCTTTCCTTGAAATTTGCTCAACTTTCCGGTTGTTTGGTCAAAGATCAGAGACAGTCACAGACGAAATTGATTGGCCCCCCTATTAAAATTTATAATGCTAGGACAAATTCAGCTATTCTTTATGGTGCCGAACTTTGGGGCTTTGCTGATCTTTCTCCCCTGGTCAAGGCTCAATACAAATTTTTAAGAAAACTTACGGCCCTCCCCTGCTCCACCCCTTTGAAACCGCTTTTGTTGGATCTAGGATGTTATTCTTTTGATGACATAGCAAGATTTAAACCCCTGGCTTTTTGGAGGAGACTCTGGACGACTCCGGAATTAGGTCCCTATACCAGGGCTTTCTTAGATGTCCGCTCTATTTTGGGTTCCGATAACATTATATGGTTCAGACAGGTCAGATTGCTATTGGAATCTATGGGATTAGGATTACTCTGGACTGACCCTGGTGTCAACCCTTTTCCTTCAAAGAAAGATTTTAAAAATCTTTATTGGTCAATGGTTTTTCAAAAACAATCGTCCCTGGTTCATGCAGAGTCTTTGTCCGGCAGGTTTTTTGAATATAAAACAGTTCCTTTTCTTGAAGCCTACTGGGACATTATCTCCAGGCCAAGCGATCGAAAACTCTACCATCAATTTAGGGTTGGTACTCTACCAACAAAATCATTTACTAAAAAATGGAAGGGAGGGTCTTCTGAGTTTTGCAGCTGGTGCCCAGATTGTGTTGATTCAGTTGGGCACATATTTTTTGCTTGCCCGGCTTATACTGCCCCCAGGGCCAAATGGCTTAAACCTATCTGCCGTAATCTGGGTACTAGACAGGGGTTTGCAGCCCTTAGTATCTTGAGATTTGATACTAGTGAATGCGTTGTCGTTGCAGTGGCCAAATTCTTGGGTTGGACATGGATAATTAGGAATAGGAGGCAATAGTTTTTATGTGTAATGCTCTGTCTTTGAATGGTCACCATTGTATCATGATTTTATGGACTATGTTTCTTTTTTACATCTGTTTTCTGTACTTTTAATTGTATGTTTGTGTCTTTTATGATGAAATTTTATCGATAATAAAGACAAACGAAACGAAACGGCTAGATGCGTTTGCCATCTTGTCCGCAATCATCCTTGAGAAACATCCAGAGCAGGCGTAGGGGCTGATTCAATACAGGGCTTTAATCCGCACTGAGGCGGTGAAGTTGGGGGGACAGGGCTGGGTTACCTATGACAGGGAGTTTAGAAAACGGATGTCCTTGTGTCCAGAGATGCGGTGGGATCAGAAAGAAGTACAGCTTTGGCTGGATCACATGGGATCACGCATGCTGCTAGGCGCAGGGGCACAGAGTAAAAGTCAGGTTACCAAGGAAGCTAGCAGTACTACCTCTCCCCAGAGACACGGAGGGACAAACAGTCCTTTCGGGGAACAGGTGGAGAGGGGGCAATAGAGGGGGTTTCAGAAGGTCGCCACCAGGGACCTGCCGTTTATTTAACACGGTGTCCTGCTCTTGGGGTAAAACATGCAAATTTGTACACGCATGCAAAAAATGTGGGGGGCCACACCCAGCGGGTTCTTGCCACTCACAACAAGGAGGCACCACCAAGGGCAAGCAAGACTCTGCTAGTTAGTGTGGGCATCTCAGGTCCCTCCCCCTCCCCTTTCCCCTCCCTCAAAGTAGCAAGTCCTGGGTCCACACAGTTTTGCCCTTGCAACACACCACCTTTTCACACGGGGGACCAACACCAGGTAGATGGGGGCACAATTAAGGGTCCCTCGCCAATCTGTTTGTCAAACCTCTTACTTCTCCTCAGACAGTACCCCCTCACACAGGACAGTCAGTTGCTTCTATCTGGATTTTGCGAGGGCTTCATAATCCCTTTAGTGGGACCCGAAGGGGCAAGGGAGGCCGATAACCTCAGGTCAGCCAAAGAACTGCCTGAAGTTGTTTGGGCCAAAGTAGAGAAGGAGAGGGCACTTGGGAGAGTGGTGGGCCCTTTCATGCGACCACCCCTGGAGAATTTTGTGGTTTCCCCTCTGGGGGTGGTGCCCAAGAAGGAGCCTGGGTCTTTCCGCCTTATACACCACCTCTCTTACCCGGAAGGGGGCTCAGTCAACCATGGGCTGGAGGTAGGCGCTTGTTCTGTCACGTATTGTACACTGGACGTGGCTTTGGACCTAGTCAGGAGGGCGGGCAAGGGCGCATGGTTAGCCAAAGCAGACATCGAATCAGCATTTTGCTTGCTACCAGTGCATCCAAGCAGCCAACACCTGCTAGGTTTCAAGCTAAAAGGCAAGTACTTTTACGACCGGTGCATGCCCATGGGTTGTGCAGTCTCTTGTGCTTACTTCGAAGCATTCAGTAGCTTCCTCTAGTGGGCCCTTCAGACATGCTATGGAGTCGTAGGGGTGACCCACTACCTAGACGATTTCCTATTCATTGGGACTGATGGGTCGCAGGACTGCAGCAATGCCCTTAAGGATTTTGAGCGGCTGGCCAGCCATTTGGGTGTCCCCCTGGCGCCAGGGAAGACGGAAGGTCCAGCGCAAGTTTTAACCTTTTTAGGGATTGAACTTGACACCTTAGCAGGGGAATCAAGGCTCCTAGCTGACAAGGTCCAGGACCTTGCACAGCACATCCAGTCAGCCTTGCGGGAGGAGAATGTCACACTGGGCTTCTTGCGGAGCCTGCTGGGCAAGCTCAACTTCGCTGCCAGGATAATACCAGCGGGGAGGGTTTTTGCACGGAGGATTGCTAGGGCAATGGCTAAGGTCAAGAGGAAGCATCACCTAGTCAGGCTAAGCAAGGGGTTGAAGGAAGACCTGGGCATGTGGGCAAGCTTCTTGGAAAGATTCAATGGCGCAGTCTTAAGGAGCGCACCTTGGGCGGGATCCCCGGAACTAGCCTTGTTCACGGATGCGTCTGGCAGGGAGGGCTTTGGGGCCATACTGGACACAGAGTGGTGCACGCAGAGTTGGCCCAATGTCTGGCGCAGGAAGAAGATCACGGCCAACATTACAGTACTGGAATTGTTCCCAATAGTGGTGGCATTCCACTTATGGCCCTCTGCTCTGTCTGCACGTAGGGTCCTTTTCTGGTCTGACAACCTGGCGGTGGTCCAGGCTATCAATTCTCAGTCTGCATCCTGCCCGCTTGTATTGTGTTTACTGAGGGAACTGGTGAGGGTGTGTCTGGTGAACAACATCGAGTGTAGGGCGCGACATATTCAGGGGGTGCAGAACATAGCAGCTGATGCTCTCTCTCGTTTTCAGTGGCACAGGTTCCGGGCGGCGGGGCCGAGAGTGAGAGAGATGACCCATTTTCCAGCACATCTATGGTTCCTACTGAATCTGTCAGGTGCTTGAGGGGGATGGGCGAGCTGTCCTTAGCACCTCGGACTGTCAAGCGGTACAGGGTGTGTGTGAACAATTTCTGTTCCATAACTGGTGCATGGGAAGAAGGGAGGTCATCCCTGGAGAGCAGGACTCAGGACTTCATTTTGTGGGCAAAAGACCAAGGGAAGAGCCAACCGTGGATTGGGGGACACCTGTTGGCGATCAGCCACCAAGCGAGATTAAGGGGGCAGGAAGATCCCACGAAGTCTTTCTTGATCCGGGTGGCGCTCAAAGGCTGGGCCAGGATTGAGCCTCGAGCACCTGACAACAGGGCAGCCATAGATTTCGTAATGCTGCAAGGGATGCTGGATTGAGTTGGCAGGGCGACCCACTCTGCTTTTGAGGCAGCCCTCTTCGCGGCTACCTTTAGCCTGGCCTTCTTCGGGGCTTTTAGAATGGGGGAACTTGTAGCGAGATCTAGACAAGACACCTCGGGGTGGCGTTGAACTGCCAGGACACGGTGTTGGCAGGCGGTTCCCTCACCATTAGACTACGTAGATCCAAAACGGACCACGCAGGGGTAGGGAAGCTGATCGTGCTCAACAAACTAGAGATCGCCAAGTATTGTCCTGTGCGCCTAGTCACATCCTACCTGGCGTTGCGGCCCATAACAGAAGGTTACCTGCTAGTGCACGCTGACAGTTCTCCCTTGACCAAATACCAGGTACAGCGCGTAATGGCGGTGTGTTTAGAGCTGTCAGGCAAAAAGATCCAGGGCACACGATTCTGCAGTCACTCATTCCGTATAGGGGCAGCGACCTCTGCTTTCCAGGGGGGTTTGCCGGAGGAAAGCATCAAACTGGTGGGGCGTTGGGAGTCCAATTCTCATAAGAAATACATTCGCCCATAAGGGGCCCCATGCAAACACGGAACGAGGAAGGGTGTTAGTTGTGTCAAAAAAGGTTGCGACTTCATGTCGGTGTTTTACTTTTGGTGTACTTGTGTGCAAGTGTAATGGCGTTTGCAGTGCTCTGTGTAATAAATTGATTTTCAAACTTCCTCATCTTGATTTGCTAGGGAAGACGGTCTGGGTGATGGGCCATTCAGGAGTCCAGAGGGTGTCTCAGTGGGCGGATATCAGAAAATGGCGGCACGGGTTTACAGCCACAAGGATAATATGGATTGGGACACCAGACATGCGTTGGAATAGCCTGATGAAGAGAGTCCTTCAGAGATTAGGGGAGGGTGTCCCACCGCCCCATTTATTAGTGATACACCTAGGGAGGAATGATCTGGTTCGCCTGGGGAGAAGGGACCTGCTTCACGAGATGAGGGCCACTATGTACAAACTGAGCAACAAGCTGGGGATCTGTGAATTATGGTGGTCGGAAATCACACCTAGGCAGGTATGGCGGAGCGCGCGTTCCAGGGATGCCATGGAGACCTCGCGCAGAAGGGTGAACAGCGCTATGCAGAAGTTCACGGAGCAAAGGGGTTTTGGGTTTATACGCCATGGGCTGCTACACGCTAAATGCACAGGGTGCTTCGAGTCAGATGGGATTCACCTGTCCAGAGTGGGCATGGACTTATTCTTGTTGGATCTAGGGGAGGCCTTGGAAACAGCAGGGTGTAAGTAGGTAGCGCTATATGGTGGGGGGCCCTGGGGTGACGGGGGCCACACCAGGGCTGTGGCGGAGTTACAGGGCGATCCAAAGGCTGTAAGGTACAGATGGGTACCCTCTACAGGAGCACAGTAAGGGTGCTAAAGCCAATTATCCCCAGGTAGGTCCTTGCGGAGGGATCCTGGAGGAGCAATGGCGCCCCGTTAGTCATACCGGCGGTTGAGCACCTGAGCAACTGGGCGTTGCCTGCAATTCTCCCCTCCCCCCCCCGTAGCGGGGAGGGGCGTGAGTAAGGGGCAGACTGGTGGTCCGCCGGAGGGAGGGGCTAACCCCTCCCCCAAATGGACAAACACCGGTTGGTCGCGGCCACTGGGTTTTATGGCTCATCAGGGGGGCAGGCAGCGAGGGGCCGCCTGCCCTGGGATCGCCCGTAGGTTAACCCACCATGTTGACATATTGTTATGTTAATAAACCTGCAGCAAGTTTCTCCACCAAAATTGTGTTGTGTCTGAGTTATTACATGTTTTGCTGTGGGAGGGATGGGGATTGTGCCACTATTGGCACTATGCTCCTGCTCCCTTTGCCGTTACTCGCCAGATCAAGGTGAGACTTTTAATTCAAAATTGGTCAAAAAGCTGCGGGATCTCTGAAAGCCGCCTACAATTTAGCACTCCAGTAGTCTAACCTTAAAATAAACTAGCACAACTGAATTCCATGTAGTAACTGTGTGTATCTCATGCAGTGTAGCAAGTTCTAAGTGCTAAGCGTTTCAGCTGTGAATGTCATTATTTTTAGCTTCCTGTAATTTTGCCATTTAATATGAGGTTACAAGAGTGAGCACTAGGGTTAGCACCCTTCCATTTCTGGTGCTTTGCAGCAGTTTCAAGAACTTCTTGAAGTTTCTTGTTGCTCAAATGGCTGCAATTTCTGATATTTAGATGTTTCCCTCGTCTTCATTGCCTGATTTTTGCTCACGAGAAAGTGTCACTCATAGTCGCTGAAATGTCACTCATAATGTCGCTGAAATTATGAAAATGTCACACATGGCAATCTAAAACCTTGGTTGCTATGACGCGCTGGACGTACAATCTCAGAGGACCTTGCAGATCCAGAACCCAGGGCACAGTAACTTTTGTAGTCAGAGTGGTCCTCGCGTAAATGGGGGCCCTCTGTGTTGACAATGTGGTGCAGCGCTGGTCCGTGCTGAATTACCCTCAGCAGTTTACAGCAGAAGACAAAATCATTCTGATCTCTCCCTGGAGGCGTGCAGAGCGGTCGTGTCATTAAGGGAAAGCTTGGTTGCTACATCAATGCATCAGGAAAGCTTCCCTCAGTTTTGCGGCATCGGCTCAGTCTCAAAGAGGGTGAGTGTAGTCAGAGCATGGCACTGAATTGTGCAGGTCACAGGTCGCAGCTGCAGGAACTGGAGGAGAATTGTAGCATCCAGGATCCTTCTAGCATCTTGCATTGCAGAAGAAATCAGTGCTATGGAGCCATTGAGGAGCCTGATCCTCCACAGCGTCACTTGGAGTAAAGGCCATTCCAGTAATGCGATGGCCACAAATAAGTCTGGAGAGACTCTATTAAGGACTGCACATACTGTATGGAGATTGAAGGACGTAGACCTGTGAGGGACTATTCCTGTCTGGACTGGTGAGATTATCTGAGCCATCAATAATGCCAACTGAGTGGCAATTATTTTAGCTAATATTTTATTGTTAAAGTTTAGTAGGGAGAGCGGGCGGTACGAGGCGCCAAGTCGGGTTTCTCTGCCAGGTTTTAGCATTAGGGTGGTCACTGCTTCCCTAAGGTTACACAGAAGTGTGCCCCTTCGAGCCTTTCGGAATACATGTCTAATAAGTGAGGGATGAGAATTTGTTTGTATGTTTTATAAAATGTGCCTGTCAGGCCATTAAGGCCTTGTGTCTTTGTGCTATGCAAGGCAACTATGGCCTGGACGACCTCTTCAGCAGGTATGGTTTCACTTAGAAATTATCGTTGTGCATCGGTGATCCATACTATTGAAACCTCTTCTAGGTAGGCTGCTCTGGTGTCTCCCCCCTTAAGTCTGGTGGAGTACAGTTGTTCGTAGTATTGGAGCAGGGCACCAGTTATGTCAGAGTTACAGGTGACCCGTCAACGACTTTCAAGAAGCAGCTCATATATCAATCCCGGACCTCAAATCAGCTGGAGGAGGTGTGCCGGAGTCCCAGGCATTCACCCAAACCTGTAATGGCAAGCCCAGGCAAATTTGCCCAGGAATGTGGTCTTCCTCTCACCTAATAAACGCAAATCGTCCAATAGTTTGATTGCTGGCATAGAGTGGGCCCTCCCTGCCCCTGTGCAGTGGTCTCCTCTAGGTTTCTTAACTCGGCGTCTATTCATGCAAGACTATTTCAAATGTTTCGGAGGACCCGTGCATGCTTGGAATGTGTATTCCCCATATGTATACATTAAAGGCCTCCCATAAGGTTTCTTGATGGGGAAAGGAGACAGTGTTTATACTTCAATACATTCCAATATTGAGTCCCTAAGTTTGGTGAGGAAAACTGTGGCCAAAAGAGAAGTGCTAGGGAAACCCATCTCCTTTCCAGCCCCTCACCAAGTGGGACATGTAGATTCATCTTTACTGGGGAGTGATCTGTGTTGCATGTCCTACAACCACAAAAGGCATCAGCTGACATATACCAGTAATCAATGCGTGTCCACACATCATAAGGTACGGAGTTGAGTGTATATGCTGGCGTGATAAGGTGTACGTGGCGCCATGTGTCTGTTAAGGAGTAAGTGTCACAGATGTCCTGAAATATCCTATGAGCTTAGGGTTTGCTAATATTAGGGGTTCCCATGAAGTCTAGTTGCAGGTTGTTTACTGTATTCAGATTCTCTCCTAGCATAACAGTGGAATTATCAAGCTGCTCCATGATGGATAAGAGTTTGTGGAAAGAATATGGGTTACCTACATTAGGAGCATATACATTCATGAGCAGTACATAGTGATCAGCCAATCAACCCCCCCGGTACCACCTAATGACCTTCTTTATCAGTGAAACTATTATTAAGGGTGAAAGGAACACTTTTATGGATAACTGTGGGCACACCCCATGAATATGTGCTGTAACTAGAGAAGTACCTGTGAGTTCGCTATGTTTTCGCAAATGCGGGACGCTACTGTGGATGCAATTATGTCTCCTGCAGGTAAGCAATTTTCGCTTAGTGCCTATTGAGGTAGGCCATTACTTACTTGCTTTTGTGAGGTTGTTTAAGTCTCTAACATTCCAGGTTAGGAATTTCATTTAAGCGTAGGTGGGCCAACCCCTAAAGGTCATGGGAATAATGGGAAATGTGTGATCTGCATATTGCGGTAGGCAACAAATCTAATACCTTCCAAGTGATTTTAAGGAATATAGAAAAGAAGTCAAACACTCCAAATTGAAACACAAAATGACCCACCCCGCCCCCCACCCACACAGAGCACCAAACAGCCCAGTGAATGCCAAGTAATCAATAAGTAAACAAAGATCACAAATGTTGAAATATGGTAAACACCATTAGGGTGAGCAACGCTATGACAAACGAAGCCCAATAAAATACATTTCTGATATAATTTAATGTAAGGCTGCAAGTGAAAAGGTATATTTCCCAAGCAACAGAGCATTGTGGGAGTAGTTAGAATGGGCTGCCCATCAGAGAATCTTCCACCAACACCAGGAGACAGGAGTCGGATATGGCTAAATTATCCGGTGGAAATAGGTCTATGTGCTGCAAGTCCATCTGGGCATTGTCCAGAGTGGTTTGTGGCGATGGATGAGAGTTTCTTACAGGAGGTGACCACCTCAGCTCCAGAGTCAAAGAACCTGGCCCTACCGTTCACTTCCACTCGGAGTCTGGCCAGATATAGCATACCATATTTATGGCCTTTTTGCGGAGGATGGCCTCAACGCAGAGGTTTTCAAATCTTTTGATGCCAAGACCCCCTTATCATACTTTTTAAGGCGTAAGGACCCCCTTCTGACAAAAATCTCTAGAACCTGGTACTCCTGATCATCGACAACCATAAACGCCCCCAATTCCCACAGCAAAGCATTTTTACGGTGGAGGAATAATATTAAACAGTGTTTAGCAAACCAAAGGTCAGTGAGCGTGGGGGTGTAGTCAATGGTGTAGCTAAAAACAAAGGGCCTCGTTTATGAGGAATTTGCGTAGGGCAGTCCCGCAAATCTTCTTGCGGCGCTGCCCTATGCCAATGTGAAAGGGCAGGGATGCACCCTACTTATGAAATACGGTGCATTCTTATCCTTTTCCCTTGCGTTGGTGCACAAATTGCTGCCTAGCACCAACATAGGCAGCTTTGTTTCTGTACAGGAAGGGGCACCTTTCTTCACAAAAACAATCCAGAGAGGCGTTTTCCTCTTTCTATGTGAGCTGCAGAATGCAGGGCACATGGAGAGATGAAAAACGAGGAGAAAAGAAAACATTTCTCCTCGTTAAGGCTCCACTGGGGAGGTGTCCATTTTTGAGCTGCCCCAGGTTTATGTGATTTTGTAAATATGGGGCAGCATCAAATTCCATGGGTGTTGCATGGGAACCCCACGCAAAGCCCATGGAACACCTCCTTGATGCAGAATAAGGCAACAAAGTGGCTTGCGCTGCTATGTCTTACTCCATATTTATGAGGTCATGCAAAGCCATGCAGGGTGACTTTGCACCGCCTCATAGGTATGGTTGAGGTGCTTGCGCCACCGTAGTGTCAAAAAAAGTGATGCTCTGGTGATGCAAGCCTCTCATAAATAAGCACCAAAATATTCAGTAGGTTTTGTAGGCCTTTCACCGTCAGCTATCTACATATAAAATAATGGGCAGCGTAACTGAAAAATAAATACAAAAGTTGTTACTCAGTGGGAAATGCAGTGCAGTACATTATGAAACTACTATTAGTTAATGCACTGCAGAGGTCTATGTGTAACCAGAGAGCCATAGGATTAAATCTTGATTGGTGCAGTGGAGAATAGTGATGTGTATTTTAGTGCAACAAGGTCCTAGCCTGTGACAGAAAGCTCTGTAAATATGCAAGTCATTATTTTATACTTGCATTACACATAGTGTAAGATAGGATGCTGCAAAATGTGTAAATAGTTTTACTATAAAATGGTGCTTCCAAAATGTAAATTTTCGTTATGCTAGAGCGTATGTAATGCAATTAATTTGTTTACATAACAGTCCCTTCAACACCTCTTTAGGGGTACTAAGGGCTGTGTAAATGCAGTTAAAATTAAAAGCAAGCACCTCCCATCCCAACTCTTTGCACTTCCACACAAAAATGTGTTTTTGTCATCACAAACCTTGTTGTTATGTGTTCAATTAAAGCCAGAACTGCTCTGAAGAATCCTTTACTCTTGCAGATTAACTGATTTGCATTTCATTAAGGAAAGCAGCTAATAACGATCTAAATTTGCCATCCCAGGAGGGCTGTCTTTTTCCAAAAGAAAAGAAAATGTTTTGGATTGCAGGCAAAAGTGTAGCTGGGGAATGCGCGACCCCCTTCCCAGGACTCCAGGGCACCCCTGGGGGTCGCACCCCACAGATTGAAGACCGCTGCCTTAACATCTTCAAATTTGCATCATGCCTCCTGCACCATCAATGTGAAGTCAGGATATATAGAGATGACCGTCCCTTGGTTCTGTAATTGGCCCTGCTCACTGGCCAGGGGGAGCGCCATGTCTCTGTCTCTTAAGTTTAGTAATCGTACTATAATTGAGCGAGAATGTGCACCAGGTGGCGGCTTGGAACCAAGATTTCTATGCACCCTCTACAAATGTATCCATGAAGTTTGTGCGATCAAATAACTCCATGAGTAGCTGCTCCACAAACTGGTCTGGTCTGGTCAACCCATGTTGGTAGGCTCCACAATGCCCATGATGTGAATGTTGTTCCTTCATTTTTGACTGCAACTGTCTTAAGGAGTCACTCCAGTTTTTCCAGACGTTTATTTAGGGAGGTAGTGCCATCCTCCAGGCCAGAGATACGCTCCTCCGCACCATCAAGACGAATGTTGTGGCATTCAATTCTTTCCCCAATGCAATCCAAGCGGGTGTTTAATGTGTTAAATTTTGCATCTATGGAGTGGGATCCATCCCTCAGCTCAGTATCACTGCCTGCCGCAGGTGGCATTGCAGGGAGGATCGCAGCTGGTCCCAGATCGATGCCCCACCCCTCGTGTTCAGCACAGCATGGGCAACGGCCCGGGTGGCAAGTACAACATGGCCACGACAGCCACTGTGCAGTCAGGAGGGGCCCCCATCCCACAGGTGGGAGCAAAGGCAACAATATAGGGCTTCCAGGGGGGAGAAGACCACAGGGGGCTAATCACTTGGCCGCAGGTACCACACTTACTGTGCGCTGCGGCATGATAATGGCTCGATCACGGCAGTCGATCACATGTGCTATGGACTGCTTTAATGTGTAGGGACTCTCCTCAGTCACCGAGGCACGGCCCCATGCTGCTTTCCATCAAGGGGCTGCAGTTATAGGGCAGGGCGGGCCCTTCAAAAGACGTGGCTCAGCTTGGCTGGGGAGGGCTCAGCAGGGCTCAGTAGCTGTAAAGGGCTTTTATTCTGTATTTGTTATGTCACATGTAATGCATTCTGCTTCAGTATTTTCTTTATGTTCATTGCTTCCTTTACTATGTTCTATATTCTAGGTTACAAACCTCTGGCGTGCGCACCTCCAAACATGTTTATGTTTGAAGGTGCATCGCTCGAGGTTCTGTTCTCCTCTTAAGCCCACAACTGCTGAACAGCCATTCGGCACAGTGGCGTAACGAAAGTTGAGGGGGCCCCCCTGCAAAGTACACGGAGGGGGCCCCCCTCCCCGGGCCACCACCTACCACTTTTGCAGAGGAGGTCCCCTGGAGCTTGAGGGCCCACCCTGCACCGAGGGAGCTGCGGGGGCTTATCTTACGCCACTGTGAAGATGCCAGACATGCCTCTTATTTCAGTTATGGACCTATCTCATTAGAAAAACAACAGACCTACAACTTCGGGCCATAAGACATCCACTTTAACACCAGGTAAAAAACAGAACAAATTCATTTTGCACTGACATAGCAACAATAATTAGCCCATAGTAAGATTATTCTATTTTGGCCACAGCCTAAAAATAGAAAAACGTTCTCATATGCCCCGACAGTGAGGTCTGTGGGACTAGCAGGTTTCTGTGCCCGAGGAGGTCTGTGGGGACTGGCAGGTTTCTCTGCCTGGGGAGGTCTTTGGGACTGGCAGGTTTCTGTGCCCGGGGAGGTTTGTGGGACTGGCAGGTATCTCTGCCCATAGAGGTCTGTGGGACTGGCAGGTTTCTGTGCCCGGAGAGGTCTGTGGGACTGGCAGGTTTCTCTGCCTGGGGATGTCTGTGGGTCTAGCAGGTTTCTCTGCCTGGGGAGGTCTGTGGGGCTGGCAGGTTTCTATGCCTGGGGAGGTCTGTGGGACTGGCAGGTTTCTGTGCTTGGGGAGGTCTGTGGGGCTGGCAGGTTTCTGTGCCCGGGGAGGTCTGTGGGGCTGGCAGGTTTCTGTGCTTGGGGGAGGTCTGTGGGACTGGCAGGAGTCTGTGCCTGGGGAGGTCTGTGTGGCTGGCAGGTTTCTCTGCCTGTGGAGGTTTGTGGGACTGGCAGGTTTCTCTGCCTGGGGAGGTCTGTGGGGCTGGCAAGATTCTGTGCTTGGGGAGGTCTGTGGGGCTGGCAGGTTTCTCTGCCTGGAGTGGTCTGTGGAGATGGCAGATTCTGTGCCTGTGGAGGTCTGTGGGACTGGCAGGTTTCTGTGCTCGGGGAGGTCTCTGAGGCTGGCAGGTTTCTGTGCCCGGGGAGGTCTGTGGGACTGGCAGGTTTCTGTACCCTGGGAGGTCTGTGGGGCTAACAGGTTTCTGTGCCTTGGGAGGTCTGTGGGACTGGCTGGTTTTTGTGCATGGGGAGGTCTATGGCACTGGCAGGTTTCTCTGCCTGGGGAGGTCTGTGGGACTGGCAGGTTTCTCTGCCTGGGGAGGTCTGTGGGGCTGCAGGTTTCTGTGCCTGGGGAGGTCTGTGGGGCTGGCAGGTTTCTATGCTTGGTGAGGTCTGTGGGGCTGGCAGATTCTGTGCCTGTGGAGGCCTGTGGGACTGCCAGGTTTCTGTGCTGGGGGAGGTCTGTGGGGCTGGCAGATTCTGTGACTGTGGAGGTCTGTGGGACTGGCAGGTGTCTGTGCTTGGGGATGTCTGTGGGGCTGGCAGGTTTTTCTGCTTGGTGAGGTCTGTGGGGCTGGTAGGTTTCTGTGCCCTGGGAGGTTTGTGGGGCTAACAGATTTCTGTGCCTGGGGAGGGGTGTGGGACTGGCAGGTTTCTGTGCCCTGGGAGGTCTGTGGGGCTAACAGGTTTCTGTGCCTGGGGAGGTCAGTGGGACTGGCAGGTTTCTGTGCCCTGGGAGGTCTGTGGGGCTAACAGGTTTCTCTGCCTGGAGAGGTCAGTGGGACTGGCAGGATTCTGTGCTTGGGGAGGTCAGTGGGACGGGCTGGTTTCTGTGCCTGGGGAGGTCTGTTGGACTGGCAGGTTTCTGTGCCCAGAGAGGTCTATGGGACTGGCAGGTATCTCTGCCTGGGGAGGTCTGTGGGACTGGCAGGATTCTCTGCCTGGAGAGGTCTGTGGGGCTGGCAGGTTTCTCTATCTGGGGAGGTCTGTGGGGATGGCAGGTTTCTGTGCCTGTTTAGGTCTGTGGGACTGGCTGGTTTCTGCGCTTGGGGAGGTCTGTGGGGCTGGCAGGTTTCTATGCCCGGGGAGGTCTGAGACTGGCAGGTTTCTGTGCCTGGGGAGGTCTGTGGGGCTAGCAAGTTTCTGTGCCTGGGGAGATCTGTGGGACTGGCTGGATTCTGTCTCCGGGGAGGTCTGTGGTGCTGTCAGGTTTCTCTGCCTGGAGTGGTGTGTGGGGAAGGCAGATTCTGTGCCTGGAGAGGTCAGTGGGGCTGGCAGGTTTCTCTGCCCGGGGAGGTTTGTGGGTCTGGCAGGATTCTATGCCTGTAAAGGTATGTGGGACTGCCAGAATTCTCTGCCTGGGGAGGTCTGTGGGATTGGCATGTTTCTCTGCTTGAGTTCTGTGGGACTGGCAGGTTTCTGTGCTTGGGGAGGTCTGTGAAGCTGGCAGGTTTCTGTGTTTGGGGAGGTCTGTGGGGCTGGCAGGTTTCTCTGCCTGGAGTGGTCTGTGGGGATGACAGATTCTGTGCCTGGAGAGGTCAGTGGGGCTGGCAGGTTTCTGTGCCCGGAGAGGTCTGTGGGACTGGCAGGTCTCTGTGCCTGGGTAGGTCTGTGGGGCTGGCTGGTTGCTCTGCTTGGGGAGGTCTGTGAGTCTGGCAGGTTTCTGTGCCCGGAGAGGTCCGTGGGGCTGGCAGGTTTCTGTGCCCGGAGAGGTCTGTGGGGCTGGAAGGTTTCTGTGGCCGGAGAGGTCTGTGGGGCTGGCAGGTTTCTCTGCCTGGAGAGGTCTGTGGGGCTGGCAGGTGTTTGGGGCAGGATGCTGGGTAATCTTGTCACACCCACAGAGTCAGGGGTTTGGAGCCATTTATGGACCAGAAACATTGATCCTTTTACTGCTACTGAGTGGATTACGACGGCTTCAGGGCGGAAAAGTGCATGGAGCGCCCCACAGTTCAAAGGTCGCAAGTGAGGTAGGTTGTGCTGGTGTTAAAAAAAAAGTCCCGAAAGAGAAGAGAGTTACACACGCTGGTGCCTGTTTCCACGAAAGTTACGTGCAACCTCTGGTAGAACATGCTTCGTAACATAGAAAGGCTGTAAATGTTATTTTTTTCCTTTCATATCAATGGGGTAGGATTGGTGGCTGTTTGCGACAGCAGTAAACAGAGGGGAAGTACATGGTATGCAGTGCCATGAGAATTATGCTGCAGGTACTCAATTATGCAGCAGGAAAAGGCAAATTATGCAGTCTAATGCCGCACATTTTGTGATACTTATACTTATTTTTTTTTTAATTTTTGCACCTTTTAAGACTGTTCTGGCAACTGTTTCACCTCAATCTCAGTTTAACAACCAAACAACAAAGAGTAACTGAAAGATGGCCTGTCGATTTTAGCCAAGGGCATTCGACTGTGCAGCAATGCATGTTGCTGTATTTTAGTAACTTTTAACTGTTTCAGCTAGAAACCATTTTATCTGCAAGCTGCAATTTATGTAGCACCACTGCCACCACAGCCCCAATCCTCCCCCTCTCTGCCCCACTCACACCCTGATGTCCAGTTCAGCTGGACCTGCCCCTTCAGAACCGACATCACTTGACAACTAGAAATCGGCGACAAGAAATCGGGTCAGTTTTGGGGGGAAGTGGGTATCACTTTGCCTTGACAAAGTCGGGCGAAACCGGGAAACTTCTCCCAAAGTCACAGACTAAGGTGTAAATTCATAGGTGAAGGGTATATTTTCTTGCGCCCACAAACTTCAATGCCGATTTTTGTGTTTTCTGTAAAATACACAAATCAATATAAATCGCAGGTGAAACTGATGACACGCACTTTTAATCTTTAATGTGTAACATAACCCCCCCCATATTTTCCAAACAACCTTCATGTACCAAAGGCGCCTTTCTTTTGCTAAATGCATTCACACTAAACTGGAGACCTTACGCACACAAGTGGTCGTCGTAATTAATTTTGGGTGGGGTGCACTTGTCTGCGGGGGGGTGGCATAGACTGGGCGAACAGACAGACTCACCTGTGCGAGCCGCAGAAGAAAGGGCAAACAAGGCTAGCCAGAGAAATAATTAAATTATGGCAGGTAGTCGCCGCCGCACGTTACCTCTCAATTGTCTCCACTCTGGCCTCTGGGATGCCTCCTAGCTTCACCAGTCAGCAATGCGCATGACAATTGGTCACCAGCCCCACCCTAAGGGTGAAGAGTAAGACCGCGCAGACGCGGCGATGGAGACATCTGCACGCTGCGCAGTGTGCACCATTACCATTTTTTAAATGTTACCATTTAATTTATAAAGAAAAGTCTAGAGCAAGCGTAAGTTACATAACCTACCTATATTAATTAATTACCTAACCCAGACAGTCACGGATTTGAGGTGCTTGCTGGCACCGCTGAGGGGGCCTCTGGAGCACTGGGCCCCCCCCGCAACACGGGAGCTGTGGGGGCCTGTGTTACGCCCCTGGGGCCTGTGTTACGCCCCTGCTTATAAATCCACACTGCACAATTCAACTATAAATAATTTAACCCTACAACGATCCATACCACATAATTACAATCCAAAAAATACACATATTTCCACTTCACTCCATACCACATAATTCCACATCACAGAATCACATTCCGCACAACTTAATACCACTCCCAACCACATAATTACACTCCACACAACATATTTACACTCAACTCTAAAACACATAATTACCCTCCACAAAATACAACTCTGCAACATGTTGCATAATTCCACTGCGCATAATTATACACCACACCATGCCACATAATTCCACACGTCATACAATTCCACAATTCATCCCCACACAATTTATCACACAGCATAATAACACTCCACACAATACCACTCAGCTCCACATAATTAACCTCCACATAATTATGCTCTACTCCATACTGCATACATACACTCCACATAAATCCAGTCTATGCCATGTAGCAACACTCCACATAGCTACACTTCACACCATGCCTCATAATACCACACAACATAATTTCACTCAACACCGCAACTTCCACGTCACACAATTCAACTCTACACATTTCCATTCCACACCACATAATTCACAACAAACTACATAATTCAGACTAACACCACAAATGCACAACACACCACACACATTCAATCTACACCACAAATTCCACATCATGCTATAATATTTAACAGCACACCACATAAGGAAACTCCACTACATACCACTCCACAACACAAAATACCATTCCAGATAATCCCACTCCAAGACACACAATCCCACTCCACTCAATACCACATAATTGCACTGCACACCATGCCACATTATTTCACTACACAGATCCAATCCACGCAACACAATTCCACAACCAACAATTCCAATCCCAACCATATATGTCCAATTGACACCACACACATTCCCTCCACTGCAAACAGAAAACGCATAGGTAAAATACATTGTCCATTACAACATCAATAGCTCTAACTCTCACCTTCTGATGTGTCCCAGCAGATCCTGTTTCTGGAGCTGCAAACTTTGCTGGCTGAAGTCAGCTTTGTGCTGCCTCAGAGGAGCAGTGCCCTGTGGTGAATGCTGTCTCTGGGGCGCCCACCCCCATCCATTCCCCTGTCAGCTCTCCTCTGTGCTGCCTCCTGCCTGCTGTCTCTGGGGCCCCCACCCTCATCCTTGTCCTCTCCCTTCTCAGAGGCAGTGCCCTGTGGGGAATGCTGTGCTGCCTCCTGCTCTCTCTGGGGCCCCCACCCCCATCCTTTTTCCGGGCCTGGCTCGTGGCTCTGACTGAAGAGAAACAATGTAACTTGTTACATTGTTTCTCTTCAGTCCTGGGTCAGCGCAGGAGCTCCGTGCAAGCTGCTTTATTTAGAGAGAGAGGCTTGATTTAGAGCAAGCCTCTCTCTCACAGCTCTCTACCAAAGAGCTGAGGGGGCCCCCTTCATTTACTGAAGAGTGGGGGCCCCCCCGCACCGTGGGGGCTGCGGGGGTGTTTGTTACGCCCCTGATTCGGCAGTTGGGCTTCAATGAGAGCAGCAGTAATCCCGTGACATGCTGTTATGTAAATAAGTCTTAACTTGGAATTTACTTACTTAGTTGGGTTTCTCTTTGGATGTAACCTGCATTAATCGCATCTTTCCATTCGGCGACGAGCAGTTCTCCAGCATTTCACCATTTTATACAGATTTCCTATGTTGGATCCTCTCACAGATTTACGGAAACGTACGGATCCAAATCTTCTTTGTTACTGCTACCTTTGATACTTCGCTTCTCCCTCACGGTGCTGTTCCTGCTTCTGCATACAGAATACGACCTTTACGTCAGTTTTCACTGAATTTTGAAGTTATTAGTCAATTTCTGCAACGTAAGCCAACGGGCTTTGTCCTTCTACAATTATATGATGACAACGTAACCTGCCATCTTTAAAGTATTGATGTGAGTTTAATAAGATATTTTATCGCTTTAGCATACGAGTGACGTCACTGCTTGGGTGGCCATCTTTTGTTTTCACTTTTTCTTCAAAAACGATCGCTTCATCAGAGGTTCGAGAAATCAGCTGTTCTTCACATTGTTTACTCATCGGTATATAAAGCATTGAAGCACTATATACTTTCATAACGTTTGAAAATGTAAAGCATTGAAGCACTTCAAAGGAATTTCACATTGTTTACTCACTGGTATGTGCTTTCATAAGATTTGATAATTTAAAGCATTTAGGCACTTCAAAGGAATTTATCTTTCAATAAATTACATCTACATGAGATTTTACAGTTCATTATCTCTACGTACTTGAAAGTAATTCACAACTTTATAAAAACTAAAGGTGAAAACAGCATTATTACTTAATTTAACATGGCATCTAACCAGCAAATTGTACATTTGCATCATTTCCTTCCGGTTAATGGCAAACCTAATGAATCTTGGAAAATCTGGTTTCGCAGCTTTGAGAGCTATTTGATTGCCATTGACACCGAAGAATACTCACCTAAACGTAAATTAGCAATTTTATATAGCCATTTGGGAAGTGCTGGTCGTCAAGTTTTTGATAATTTACGAAACTCTATTCCTCCTCCTGGCAATGGTGATGGTTGGAATGTTTACACTGATGCTGTTCAGAGACTTAACAAGAAGTTTTTGGAACAACCAAACATAATGCTAGAACGTTTTAATTTCATGAGACAAAAACAAAATCCCAATGAGACTGTTGAAGAATTTATTTCAGCACTCAGGAACGACAGGGGCAGCGGTTCTTAGGCTCTCCCACTGCCCCTGTCGCCGCGGGGCCTTCGAGGAAGGCCAGGTCCATTCACACGGCTCGATGTCATCATCCCAGTTCACTGCCTCACGAGTTGATGAGTGGGCAGAGCTCTCATACCGCATTGTCCAGCACTCTGGGCTAGGTGGATAATGAGGGATGGGGTTTTGAGGCCCGTAAATGGTGGGCTGTCGGGTCGGAGCTTCATAGCCATGGGGCCATCTTGGTTGTCGACATGGCCATGCCCTTCACAGAGGGATCTAATAGAGATGTTGGGTTGCAGCACCTTGGGTCTACCCTATCTCCCTTTTTAAATATGGGTACAATGGTAATATTGCTCCATGTTTTAGGGAAGTGGCAATGTGCTGCAGCATTACAAACTTGAGTTAGCAAAGGTATAGCAATTTATCAGATTTAAAGATGTCAACAGATACCCCATCTGGCACTGGTGCTTTTCCAAGGGAGCTATTTTTTAGTGCTGTGGTGACTTCTTCTACTTCTTCGATGCTCAATGGCTTTACGGGTTTGAATGCTTCCACCTCAATGGGTACTGAAGTAGGCCAATGTCTACATTGTTTGGATTAAAGATCCCTCCAAAGTGGGTCTTCCATGGTTCAGGGGCAACTGAGACCTCCGGGGTTGGCATCTTCCAAAACAAAATTCAGTCACCCGTATCAGCTGCCTGTATTATGTTCTCCCAAGCCTGCTCCTGGCATTCCTGGTTTCTGATGGATAGGGCTAATTTTTAATTCCTTCTTAATTCTTGAATATATACCCCCTATTTCTTGGGCATTTTTGTAGCAAGTGCCTTAATTACGTGCTATCTCTAGTGCAGTGTTTATGGAACCAGCCATTGGACTTACTGTTTTTACTTTGGTCCTTTATTAGGGCTCTCAATTTTTCTGCAACTGCAGTTGCAATTTTATGGCATGCTATTAAAAGACTTTCATGCTACAATCCCAATCCCAATTCGGTACAGATATCAAAGGCTTCAATATTCTATTTAACTGCATTCTCTAATAGCCTATTTCAGTTTAAGCCTGCCCACTTTAGGCTGACCCCGTTTTACCCACTGATTTAATAGGTATTGCTTGTCTTGGACCCCTCATCTTGTGACTGGTAATCTTAAATGTGAACTTAAGAGCCGAATGGTCACTAAGGGCCATATGTAGGTGAGCTAATACCGGTCGGTAACGGCCGAAAATGGGTAACTTTTCCGTTACCGACTGGTATTTAGCCCTTTGAGATGTAGGAGGCTGGATTGAAGGATTCGGTAATTTACCGATTCGGTATTTTAAGAAATTGGTAAAATACCGAATCAGTAAATTACCGAATCCCTAAATCCTATGTAGGGAGCACTCAAGTGAGTGCATTTTTGGTTTAAGGATTCATTATTTACCACCAACTACAAGTTGATGGTAAATACCGAATACCTTTTCAAAAGCAATTTTGTGCTTTTTTAAAAGTGCCATGTGGCAGACATACATGCCCTTAATGCATTAATCGCATCTTTCCATTCGGCGACGAGCGGTTCTCCAGCATTTCACCATTTTATACAGATTTCCTATGTTGGATCCTCTCACAGATTTGCGGAAACGTACGGATCCAAATCTTCTTTGTTACTGCTACCTTTGATACTTCGCTTCTCCCTCACGGTGCTGTTCCTGCTTCTGCATACAGAATACGACCTTTACGTCAGTTTTCACTGAATTTTGAAGTTATTAGTCAATTTCTGCAACGTAAGCCAACGGGCTTTGTCCTTCTACAATTATATGATGACAACGTAACCTGCCATCTTTAAAGTATTGATGTGAGTTTAATAAGATATTTTATCGCTTTAGCATACGAGTGACGTCACTGCTTGGGTGGCCATCTTTTGTTTTCACTTTTTCTTCAAAAACGATCGCTTCATCAGAGGTTCGAGAAATCAGCTGTTCTTCACATTGTTTACTCATCGGTATATAAAGCATTGAAGCACTATATACTTTCATAACGTTTGAAAATGTAAAGCATTGAAGCACTTCAAAGGAATTTCACATTGTTTACTCACTGGTATGTGCTTTCATAAGATTTGATAATTTAAAGCATTTAGGCACTTCAAAGCAATTTATCTTTCAATAAATTACATCTACATGAGATTTTACAGTTCATTATCTCTACGTACTTGAAAGTAATTCACAACTTTATAAAAACTAAAGGTGAAAACAGCATTATTACTTAATTTAACATGGCATCTAACCAGCAAATTGTACATTTGCATCATTTCCTTCCGGTTAATGGCAAACCTAATGAATCTTGGAAAATCTGGTTTCGCAGCTTTGAGAGCTATTTGATTGCCATTGACACCGAAGAATACTCACCTAAACGTAAATTAGCAATTTTATATAGCCATTTGGGAAGTGCTGGTCGTCAAGTTTTTGATAATTTACCAAACTCTATTCCTCCTCCTGGTAATGGTGATGGTTGGAATGTTTACACTGATGCTGTTCAGAGACTTAACAAGAAGTTTTTGGAACAACCAAACATAATGCTAGAACGTTTTAATTTCATGAGACAAAAACAAGATCCCAATGAGACTGTTGAAGAATTTATTTCAGCACTCAGGAACGACAGGGGCAGCGGTTCTTAGGCTCTCCCACTGCCCCTGTCGCCGCGGGGCCTCCGAGGAAGGCCAGGTCCATTCACACGGCTCGATGTCATCATCCCAGTTCACTGCCTCACGAGTTGATGAGTGGGCAGAGCTCTCATACCGCATTGTCCAGCACTCTGGGCTAGGTGGATAATGAGGGATGGGGTTTTGAGGCCCGTAAATGGTGGGCTGTCGGGTCGGAGCTTCATAGCCGTGGGGCCATCTTGGTTGTCGACATGGCCATGCCCTTCACAGAGGGATCTAATAGAGATGTTGGGTTGCAGCACCTTGGGTCTACCCTATCTCCCTTTTTAAATATGGGTACAATGGTAATATTGCTCCATGTTTTAGGGAAGTGGCAATGTGCTGCAGCATTACAAACTTGAGTTAGCAAAGGTATAGCAATTTATCAGATTTAAAGATGTCAACAGATACCCCATCTGGCACTGGTGCTTTTCCAAGGGAGCTATTTTTTAGTGCTGTGGTGACTTCTTCTACTTCTTCGATGCTCAATGGCTTTACGGGTTTGAATGCTTCCCCCTCAATGTGTACTGAAGTAGGCCAATGTCTACATTGTTTGGATTAAAGATCCCTCCAAAGTGGGTCTTCCATGGTTCAGGGGCAACTGAGACCTCCGGGGTTGGCATCTTCCAAAACAAAATTCAGTCACCCGTATCAGCTGCCTGTATTATGTTCTCCCAAGCCTGCTCCTGGCATTCCTGGTTTCTGATGGATAGGGCTAATTTTTAATTCCTTCTTAATTCTTGAATATATACCCCCTATTTCTTGGGCATTTTTGTAGCAAGTGCCTTAATTACGTGCTATCTCTAGTGCAGTGTTTATGGAACCAGCCATTGGACTTACTGTTTTTACTTTGGTCCTTTATTAGGGCTCTCAATTTTTCTGCAACTGCAGTTGCAATTTTATGGCATGCTATTAAAAGACTTTCATGCTACAATCCCAATCCCAATTCGGTACAGATATCAAAGGCTTCAATATTCTATTTAACTGCATTCTCTAATAGCCTATTTCAGTTTAAGCCTGCCCACTTTAGGCTGACCCCGTTTTACCCACTGATTTAATAGGTATTGCTTGTCTTGGACCCCTCATCTTGTGACTGGTAATCTTAAATGTGAACTTAAGAGCCGAATGGTCACTAAGGGCCATATGTAGGTGAGCTAATACCGGTCGGTAACGGCCGAAAATCGGTAACTTTTCCGTTACCGAACGGTATTTAGCCATTTGAGATGTAGGAGGCTGGATTGAAGGATTCGGCAATTTACCGATTCGGTATTTTAAGAAATTGGTAAAATACCGAATCAGTAAATTACCGAATCCCTAAATCCTATGTAGGGAGCACTCAAGTGAGTGCATTTTTGGTTTAAGGATTCATTATTTACCACCAACTACAAGTTGATGGTAAATACCGAATACCTTTTCAAAAGCAATTTTGTGCTTTTTTAAAAGTGCCATGTGGCAGACATACATGCCCTTAATGCATTAATCGCATCTTTCCATTCGGCGACGAGCGGTTCTCCAGCATTTCACCATTTTATACAGATTTCCTATGTTGGATCCTCTCACAGATTTACGGAAACGTACGGATCCAAATCTTCTTTGTTACTGCTACCTTTGATACTTCGCTTCTCCCTCACGGTGCTGTTCCTGCTTCTGCATACAGAATACGACCTTTACGTCAGTTTTCACTGAATTTTGAAGTTATTAGTCAATTTCTGCAACGTAAGCCAACGGGCTTTGTCCTTCTACAATTATATGATGACAACGTAACCTGCCATCTTTAAAGTATTGATGGGAGTTTAATAAGATATTTTATCGCTTTAGCATACGAGTGACGTCACTGCTTGGGTGGCCATCTTTTGTTTTCACTTTTTCTTCAAAAACGATCGCTTCATCAGAGGTTCGAGAAATCAGCTGTTCTTCACATTGTTTACTCATCGGTATATAAAGCATTGAAGCACTATATACTTTCATAACGTTTGAAAATGTAAAGCATTGAAGCACTTCAAAGGAATTTCACTTTGTTTACTCACTGGTATGTGCTTTCATAAGATTTGATAATTTAAAGCATTTAGGCACTTCAAAGCAATTTATCTTTCAATAAATTACATCTACATGAGATTTTACAGTTCATTATCTCTACGTACTTGAAAGTAATTCAAAACTTTATAAAAACTAAAGGTGAAAACAGCATTATTACTTAATTTAACATGGCATCTAACCAGCAAATTGTACATTTGCATCATTTCCTTCCGGTTAATGGCAAACCTAATGAATCTTGGAAAATCTGGTTTCGCAGCTTTGAGAGCTATTTGATTGCCATTGACACCGAAGAATACTCACCTAAACGTAAATTAGCAATTTTATATAGCCATTTGGGAAGTGCTGGTCGTCAAGTTTTTGATAATTTACCAAACTCTATTCCTCCTCCTGGCAATGGTGATGGTTGGAATGTTTACACTGATGCTGTTCAGAGACTTAACAAGAAGTTTTTGGAACAACCAAACATAATGCTAGAACGTTTTAATTTCATGAGACAAAAACAAAATCCCAATGAGACTGTTGAAGAATTTATTTCAGCACTCAGGAACGACAGGGGCAGCGGTTCTTAGGCTCTCCCACTGCCCCTGTCGCCGCGGGGCCTCCGAGGAAGGCTAGGTCCATTCACACGGCTCGATGTCATCATCCCAGTTCACTGCCTCACGAGTTGATGAGTGGGCAGAGCTCTCATACCGCATTGTCCAGCACTCTGGGCTAGGTGGATAATGAGGGATGGGGTTTTGAGGCCCGTAAATGGTGGGCTGTCGGGTCGGAGCTTCATAGCCATGGGGCCATCTTGGTTGTCGACATGGCCATGCCCTTCACAGAGGGATCTAATAGAGATGTTGGGTTGCAGCACCTTGGGTCTACCCTATCTCCCTTTTTAAATATGGGTACAATGGTAATATTGCTCCATGTTTTAGGGAAGTGGCAATGTGCTGCAGCATTACAAACTTGAGTTAGCAAAGGTATAGCAATTTATCAGATTTAAAGATGTCAACAGATACCCCATCTGGCACTGGTGCTTTTCCAAGGGAGCTATTTTTTAGTGCTGTGGTGACTTCTTCTACTTCTTCGATGCTCAATGGCTTTACGGGTTTGAATGCTTCCCCCTCAATGGGTACTGAAGTAGGCCAATGTCTACATTGTTTGGATTAAAGATCCCTCCAAAGTGGGTCTTCCATGGTTCAGGGGCAACTGAGACCTCCGGGGTTGGCATCTTCCAAAACAAAATTCAGTCACCCGTATCAGCTGCCTGTATTATGTTCTCCCAAGCCTGCTCCTGGCATTCCTGGTTTCTGATGGATAGGGCTAATTTTTAATTCCTTCTTAATTCTTGAATATATACCCCCTATTTCTTGGGCATTTTTGTAGCAAGTGCCTTAATTACGTGCTATCTCTAGTGCAGTGTTTATGGAACCAGCCATTGGACTTACTGTTTTTACTTTGGTCCTTTATTAGGGCTCTCAATTTTTCTGCAACTGCAGTTGCAATTTTATGGCATGCTATTAAAAGACTTTCATGCTACAATCCCAATCCCAATTCGGTACAGATATCAAAGGCTTCAATATTCTATTTAACTGCATTCTCTAATAGCCTATTTCAGTTTAAGCCTGCCCACTTTAGTCTGACCCCGTTTTACCCACTGATTTAATAGGTATTGCTTGTCTTGGACCCCTCATCTTGTGACTGGTAATCTTAAATGTGAACTTAAGAGCCGAATGGTCACTAAGGGCCATATGTAGGTGAGCTAATACCGGTCGGTAACGGCCGAAAATCGGTAACTTTTCCGTTACCGACCGGTATTTAGCCCTTTGAGATGTAGGAGGCTGGATTGAAGGATTCGGTAATTTACCGATTCGGTATTTTAAGAAATTGGTAAAATACCGAATCAGTAAATTACCGAATCCCTAAATCCTATGTAGGGAGCACTCAAGTGAGTGCATTTTTGGTTTAAGGATTCATTATTTACCACCAACTACAAGTTGATGGTAAATACCGAATACCTTTTCAAAAGCAATTTTGTGCTTTTTTAAAAGTGCCATGTGGCAGACATACATGCCCTTAATGCATTAATCGCATCTTTCCATTCGGCGACGAGCGGTTCTCCAGCATTTCACCATTTTATACAGATTTCCTATGTTGAATCCTCTCACAGATTTACGGAAACGTACGGATCCAAATCTTCTTTGTTACTGCTACCTTTGATACTTCTCTTCTCCCTCACGGTGCTGTTCCTGCTTCTGCATACAGAATACGACCTTTACGTCAGTTTTCACTGAATTTTGAAGTTATTAGTCAATTTCTGCAACGTAAGCCAACGGGCTTTGTCCTTCTACAATTATATGATGACAACGTAACCTGCCATCTTTAAAGTATTGATGTGAGTTTAATAAGATATTTTATCGCTTTAGCATACGAGTGACGTCACTGCTTGGGTGGCCATCTTTTGTTTTCACTTTTTCTTCAAAAACGATCGCTTCATCAGAGGTTCGAGAAATCAGCTGTTCTTCACATTGTTTACTCATCGGTATATAAAGCATTGAAGCACTATATACTTTCATAACGTTTGAAAATGTAAAGCATTGAAGCACTTCAAAGGAATTTCACATTGTTTACTCACTGGTATGTGCTTTCATAAGATTTGATAATTTAAAGCATTTAGGCACTTCAAAGCAATTTATCTTTCAATAAATTACATCTACATGAGATTTTACAGTTCATTATCTCTACGTACTTGAAAGTAATTCACAACTTTATAAAAACTAAAGGTGAAAACAGCATTATTACTTAATTTAACATGGCATCTAACCAGCAAATTGTACATTTGCATCATTTCCTTCCGGTTAATGGCAAACCTAATGAATCTTGGAAAATCTGGTTTCGCAGCTTTGAGAGCTATTTGATTGCCATTGACACCGAAGAATACTCACCTAAACGTAAATTAGCAATTTTATATAGCCATTTGGGAAGTGCTGGTCGTCAAGTTTTTGATAATTTACCAAACTCTATTCCTCCTCCTGGCAATGGTGATGGTTGGAATGTTTACACTGATGCTGTTCAGAGACTTAACAAGAAGTTTTTGGAACAACCAAACATAATGCTAGAACGTTTTAATTTCATGAGACAAAAACAAAATCCCAATGAGACTGTTGAAGAATTTATTTCAGCACTCAGGAACGACAGGGGCAGCGGTTCTTAGGCTCTCCCACTGCCCCTGTCGCCGTGGGGCCTCCGAGGAAGGCCAGGTCCATTCACACGGCTCGATGTCATCATCCCAGTTCACTGCCTCACGAGTTGATGAGTGGGCAGAGCTCTCATACCGCATTGTCCAGCACTCTGGGCTAGGTGGATAATGAGGGATGGGGTTTTGAGGCCCGTAAATGGTGGGCTGTCGGGTCGGAGCTTCATAGCCATGGGGCCATCTTGGTTGTCGACATGGCCATGCCCTTCACAGAGGGATCTAATGGAGATGTTGGGTTGCAGCACCTTGGGTCTACCCTATCTCCCTTTTTAAATATGGGTACAATGGTAATATTGCTCCATGTTTTAGGGAAGTGGCAATGTGCTGCAGCATTACAAACTTGAGTTAGCAAAGGTATAGCAATTTATCAGATTTAAAGATGTCAACAGATACCCCATCTGGCACTGGTGCTTTTCCAAGGGAGCTATTTTTTAGTGCTGTGGTGACTTCTTCTACTTCTTCGATGCTCAATGGCTTTACGGGTTTGAATGCTTCCCCCTCAATGGGTACTGAAGTAGGCCAATGTCTACATTGTTTGGATTAAAGATCCCTCCAAAGTGGGTCTTCCATGGTTCAGGGGCAACTGAGACCTCCGGGGTTGGCATCTTCCAAAACAAAATTCAGTCACCCGTATCAGCTGCCTGTATTATGTTCTCCCAAGCCTGCTCCTGGCATTCCTGGTTTCTGATGGATAGGGCTAATTTTTAATTCCTTCTTAATTCTTGAATATATACCCCCTATTTCTTGGGCATTTTGTAGCAAGTGCCTTAATTACGTGCTATCTCTAGTGCAGTGTTTATGGAACCAGCCATTGGACTTACTGTTTTTACTTTGGTCCTTTATTAGGGCTCTCAATTTTTCTGCAACTGCAGTTGCAATTTTATGGCATGCTATTAAAAGACTTTCATGCTACAATCCCAATCCCAATTCGGTACAGATATCAAAGGCTTCAATATTCTATTTAACTGCATTCTCTAATAGCCTATTTCAGTTTAAGCCTGCCCACTTTAGGCTGACCCCGTTTTACCCACTGATTTAATAGGTATTGCTTGTCTTGGACCCCTCATCTTGTGACTGGTAATCTTAAATGTGAACTTAAGAGCCGAATGGTCACTAAGGGCCATATGTAGGTGAGCTAATACCGGTCGGTAACGGCCGAAAATCGGTAACTTTTCCGTTACCGACCAGTATTTAGCTCTTTGAGATGTAGGAGGCTGGATTGAAGGATTCGGTAATTTACCGATTCGGTATTTTAAGAAATTGGTAAAATACCGAATCAGTAAATTACCGAATCCCTAAATCCTATGTAGGGAGCACTCAAGTGAGTGCATTTTTGGTTTAAGGATTCATTATTTACCACCAACTACAAGTTGATGGTAAATACCGAATACCTTTTCAAAAGCAATTTTGTGCTTTTTTAAAAGTGCCATGTGGCAGACATACATGCCCGTAGGGCATGTATGTGCGCCACATGTGCACACATGCACGATTCAGGGGTGCAACAGGGTGTCAATGTGACACCCTGCCACCCTTGAATATGCTCCCCCTATTACCGATTCGGTATTTACCGAATTGGTAATAGTGAATGGCTTCCCATTCATTCCTATGGGCCTCCAGGCCCACAGGAATAAATGGGAAGGTATGCCTTATTATCGATTCGGTAAATACCGAATCGGTAATAACGAATATTACCGAATCAGTAAAATTTACCGATTTTTTACCTACATTCTATTTACCGATTCTTAAATACCGAATCGGTAAAATTCGGTATTTAGGAATCGGTGAATAGAAATTACCTACACATGGCCCTAAGTACTCAGGTTCTATCTTAAGGGATTTGCCCAAATTTTGTTTGGTCACCGAAATCATCATGTGGTCGATAATGGATAAATGCACGTTACCATGGAATGCAGGTAGCAAAACTCCGTTTGGTATTAGCTCTTGCTCAAACATCTCCAAGTTTTGTCTATACAAGATTTCATTTATAGACTCACCATAAAGGGTCGTGAGGAAAATGAGATTGTTCTTTCCCATAACAGTCTGAGTAGCCAAACGCTAAACTAATGGGATATTGGCATTGCTCATTTTAAAATCCCCAGCCCAAACATACATATAGTTAATTCCTATTTCCTTCACAAACAGCCTCATTTTCTTACCCAATTCTACAACGACCATATTCTGTGTGCTGTTAAGAATATTATTGTAGAAATTGATTAAATGGCCTTGTATTTCTGCTCGATCAACAAATGTACCAGCTGGTAATAAGGGGAGCTGTTAAATTGTTTTCTTGGGGGAGCCTGAGAATGTCTCTTCTGAGGAACCACCTGCAGTGGCTGAGGATGGAATCTCTGAATTTGAGCTCCCTGTGATAGCAGGAAGCAGTGTCTCCTTCCTTGACCTCTCCCCAGAGGAGCTGAGGGGGAGGAGGGAAGACAGATAATTCAAAATGTAGATTACCAAATTAAAAATGGAAACTGAGTAGAAAAAGGTTGAAAGGGCCTTGGAGGAAAAGAAGGCTGAGGCATAGAGAGCTTTAGCAGAGAGGAAACATCTACTTGCTCATTAACTGAGTCTGAAAGAGGTGAATACCAAGGCCATACATGTAGATTCCAGCAGTGATGGTTGCAGCATACATCCAGTGCCTGGTGAGAAAAGAGGGCTCATATACCCAAGGATTGCATGCACAATTATGTGGCAGGAGATTACATTGATAAATGGTTTGCTGCTTATGAGGTTGCACTGAAGGTTCACAGTTTTCCTGAGGAGCACTGGGGGTGGTCTGTGGAAACACATGCCAACACCTGGGAGGAACACACTTCTGACATTTGAGGTTGGGTCCCATAAAAGCCATTTTGATTGCCACATTTGGGCTGACTCCCGAAATGTGTCAGGGACAGCCAGAAGCTCTCCAACCAATCGTGGGTGGATTTTGTTGATTACTCAAGTAAGTCACTGAATGACTGGGTGAGGGGTAGCAAGGTTAGTGATTTTAATGGGTTGTACCATTTAATCATGAGAGAGCACATGCTTGGTGTCTGTTTTCCTGATATGCGCCAACATCTAGTTGACGGTAAACTGACTGACCCCAGGAAGCTTGCTGAGGAGGAAGATTTCTGGGCTAGCACCAGAGTGACCAAAAAGGTTTCTGGGGTGACCCCCATGAAGGTGGTCAGGGTTTCCGCTAGAAGAAAGAGGGGGAAGAAAAACGTAAACACAAGGAGTTCTCAAAAGGCCCCCAAAAATATTCCCAAGGGATTAGTGGTAACCAGTCCTAGGCTTTATCCTAAAAAGAAGGGGTTCTTTGATCACAAGACATGGAGATTTGCACCCCAATGTACATAGTACTACAAATATGGGCAGAACAAGGGTGACTCCAAATGTCTTGAGAGGGCACAGCCCCCCACTGGTGGGCAGACACTAAAGTTGGTGAGTGTATTGCTCGGGAGGAGGTAGTCCCAGTTAGTTTTGGGGAGCTGAGAAAGGTGACCCTAGTTTCCCTGAGGGATAAAGTAATGGTGCCTAAAGCCCACATGCCTTCAAATACTTCAAAGTATAGGCAGTGGGTCACCATTAATGAGCAATGGGTGGAGGCTCTGTGAGACACAAGGGCCTGCATTACAACGGTCAAGTGTCAGCTGGTGTCTACATAGCAGGTCCCTCAGAACACATTCCCCCAAATTGTAGCCACTGGCAATTATGAGAGCCATCTACTGGTGGCTCTAGTTTCCTTTGAGTTAGAGTGAAGATCTCAGGTTCTCTGACAGTTGCTGTGAACCCTGCCATGTCTAGGAACATTTTTCTACTTTATGGCCTAGAACACACTACCAGCAGCAAGGTAGAGCTCAGGTTTCATTTGGAGATGATGGGAATGCCTGAGTGGGTCTTTATGACCACACAGACCATGGCTGTCTGGAAAGGAATTTAAGGGAGTCTAGTGCCTGGAACAATGGCCCAATACCTGAATTTCTCATGGGGGAGATTGACCGGGTTCCTGAGGAGGAGGCCCTGAGCTAACTGGAGCTTGCCAGCTTGCAGATTGAGGATGGGCCCTCTAGGTAGAAGTTTGGCCAAGTATAGAAAGAGTGTCCCTCTCTTGAGGACTTGAGGTGCCAGGCCTCAGACCATGCAGCAGGTGAAGCCTCTAGGGATTAAATAATCCACTGGGAGAACAATCTCCCATATAGCGAGCCTAAGGCTACCGTTGCAGGGGTAGCCTATGTGCTTGTAGTCCCCCAGTATCACACGACCTTCTTACTGGGTTTGGCTCAAGACATACCCCTGCAGGACATTTAGGGCAAGATAAGACCTTTGCCAAGCTTGTCTCCCACTTCTATTGGCCCAGAATAAAGACAGCCTCAGATGCATTCTGCAGGGCCTATCCCACCTGCCAGGCCAGTGGGAAATCAGGGAAAAAGTCAAAAGCTCTCCTTATCCCATTACCAGTCCTTAGCACCCCCATTTGAAAGGGTGGGCATCGACATCATTGGACGATTGGACCACAAGACAGCCCAATCAATCAATCAATCAATCAATCAATCAATCAATCAATCAGTATTTCTAAAGTGTGTCTGCTTCACCCATGAGGGTCTTGAGGCACTGTGGGATCATACTGCGGGACCACTCTGCCTGTTACTATGAGCTGAACAACCGGATCTTGAGGTCCTTCCTGAACTGCTTGAGCGAACGTGAGACTCTGTGTTGCAGGGGGAGGGTGTTTCAGGTCTTAACCGCCAGGTGGGAGAAGGAGCGGTCTTGCTGTTTGTCTGGCAGATGCATTGGGTAGCTGCTAGGAAGAGGGATCTGGAACAGAGTTCTCTGATGGGTTCGAAGAAATTCACTCATCTGTTGAGGTAGGCTGCTCCTTTATTGTGTAGTGCCTTGTAAGCATGGGTGATCAGCTTAAACTGGTATCTTTTCATGACTGGTAGCCAGTGGAGTTTCCTGAGGTGGGGTGTGATGTGCATCTGTCTAGCGAGGTCAAGGATGAGTCTGACTGCTGCGACGGTATGCCTGCTGTTGGGTGGGAGCCATCTGAAGGCCTTCCTGAGCATACGGAGGGTGAGGAAGCAAGAGGAGGAGACGGCGCTCACCTGCTTCTTCCTGGAAAGCTGGCTGTTGAGGATGAAGCCGAGGTTGTGGACGTATTTGCTGGATTTGGGGGTTTGGCCTAGCTCAAATGGCCACCATTTGTTGTTCAAGAAGGTGTGCTTGCCTTTCCTGAAGATGAGAATTGCTGTCTTGTCTGTTTTGAGTTTGAGACAGTTGCTGTTCATCCATACAGCCACATCTTTTTCATGCATCTTTGAAACTTGTCTTTGATGGTTGTCGGGTCATCAGTCACGGAGAAGATGAGTTGGATGTCATCGGCATAGGAGATGATGTTGAGTTTGTGGCTCCTGACAATGTCGGCCAGGGGTATTGTGTATACATTGAAGTGAGTCTGCTGAGGGATGATCCTTGAGGTACACCACAGCTGATATTCTTAGGGAACGAGGAGCAGTGAGGGAGGATGATCTGTGTTCTTCCTGTTAGGTAGGATGCACTCCACTTTAGAGCTGCTCTTTGGATTCCAATCTGGTGGAGTCTGTTGATCAGTGTGTGGTGGGATACAGTATCGAAAGCTGCTGAGAGGTTGAGTAGGATGAGGACAGCGGTTTCTCCATGGTCTAGCAGCATTCTAATGTTGTCCAAGGCTTCGACTAGAGCTGGCTTTGTGCTGTGGTTTGCTCTGAAGCCTGATTGGGTGGGGTCCATAAGGTTATTGCTCTCCAGATGACTAGTTAGCTGTATGTTGATAGCTTTCTCAATGACTTTGGCTGGGAAGAGGAGCAGGAAGAAGGGTCAGTAGTTCTTAAGTGCACCTAGGTCTGCGGATGGTTTCTTCAGCAGTGGCTTCACGTCGGCATGTATCCATTTCTGGGGGAAGTGGGCTGTGGTGTTTGAGGAGTTGAGGATCTTGGTGAGTTCTTTGTTGATGAGTTGATTGCAGAGGTTGAAAGTGTGGTGGGGCAGGAGTCTGCTGGGGCTACGGGATGGATGGATCTCATGATGGACTCAGTTTCCTTCTCTGTGAGTGTGTTCCAAGAGGTGAGCTGGTGTGGATGGGTGTCGGTTGGCGTGTAGAGGTTGTTGTTGTCCATGGAGGATGGTTGAGGTGCAAAGTCTTGGCAGATGGTGGTGATTTAGTTGTAGAAATGTCTGCAAGGGTGTCGCAAAGGTCTTGAGAGGGTGTGATGATGTCTTCGGTAGTCGATGGCAACAGGTTTGTCCTGGTCTTGGTGGACTATGCCACCTGCTTCCCAGAGGCCATCTCTCTGAGGTCAGTGACTACACTTGTGGTGGCTAGAGCTCTGATGGGGATCTTTACCCATGTTGGGTTCTCCAATGAGGTAGTGTCTGAGAAAGGCACTAACTTCATGTGTGCGTACATGAAGTCCGTTTGTGATGAGTGTGGTGTGACCTACAAATTCACCACACACTATCACCCCAAAACAATGGTCTTATGGATGGATTCAACAAGACTTTAAACAGCATGATTAAGGGTCTGCCTGAGCCCATGAGACAAAGGTGGGACATCCTCTTGCCATGCCTTCTTTTTGCCTACAGGGAGGTGTCACAAAAGGGAGTAGGATTCAGCCCCTTTGGTCTCCTCTAGGCCGCCCTGCTAGGTAACAGCTGAGCCGTGTCAAGGAGGGGTGGGAGCAGGAACCCAGGAACCCCTACCAGGATGGGTTCAGCTACATGCTGACTCTCTGCCACCAGATGCACCACTTCTGGAAAAAGGTGAAAAGTAATCAAGAGGTCAGCCAAGAAGTCAGAAAACTCTGGTATGTTCAGAAGGCCACTCTGGTGGAGTTTCAGCCTGGCCAGAAATGTGGGTCATTGAGCCAGTGGATCCCAGGTCCCTCCATGACTGCTGGACTGGCCCATATAATAGGAGCGGAAGGGCAAGACCACCTACCTGGTGGACGTCCAGACCACTAGGAACCCCCTAAGGGTGATCCATGTGACTTAAGCCTCCCTTTGAGAGGTCCGAAGTAAGCATGCTCCTCATGACAGATTAAAAGAATGGAAGGGGAGAGTGAACCTCTCCCTGACCTTCTTACTTCACAGGAACACGATGGGTCAGTGGAGTGTGTCCACCTCTCTTGCACCCTGACCCTAGAACAGCAAGCTGACTGTTATCAATTGCTAGGACAGTTTACCTCACTGTTCTCACTCATCCCAGGACTCACACACGTGTGTGTCCATGATGTTGACACCAGAGACAGCCCACCTGTAAAGAACAAAATGTACAAGTTGTCAGACAGGTTGAGAGCCAGCATCTAGAAGGAAGTAACCAAGATATTGGCATTAGGGGTGATTGAGTCCTCTAACAGTCACTGGTCCAGCCCTGTGGTGTTAGTACCAAAGGTTGTCCCACAAGGCGCCATCCCTAAACTCCGATCCTGCATGGGCTACTGAGGACTCAACTCAGTCACCAGGACTGATGCACACCCCATCTTCCAGAGCTGGTGAGCTCATTGACAGGCTGGGCGCTGCCACGTTCTTCAGTACCTTTGATTAGACATCAGGGTAATGGCAGATCGCTCTGACTGAGGGGGCCAAAGAGAGGTCAACATTTTCAACCCGAGGGAAACTCCCAATTTCCGGTGATGCCCTTTGACTTGAAATGTGCCCTTGCTACCTTCCAAAGGTTGGTGAACAGGGACCTGGCTGCTAAGGAGGGTTTCTGTGCTGCCTACTTAGACATCATTGCTGTCTAAAGTTTCAGCTGTGAAGGAAGTGACCTGATTAGGGTCACCTGGGTCACTTGTGACCACCTCTCAGCCTTCCAATCAAATGAGGAGTCGGTCAGACAGTAGAGAATACAAATGAAATATATTTTATTCAGGTACACTTGAGTGAAGCCTCTGACCAGCCTCTTTGGATTGCTGCAGAGGGACTGACTTCACCAAGCATGGCGATACATAATGTACTATTAAGAAGACACGCCCTGACTGGAAATTTCCAATTGGTAGCTGGTGAACAAAGGAGATACAGAAGGATGGGTTTCGATCCCGAGACCGGGTACATGCTATCTCAGCGCCAAGGTCACTCTGCCTGTGCCCGCCGCTCCAAGGGTTGGAGCAGGACTATCTAAGAGGGAAGGTATGTACTGACAAGAACAGTGTATTAATTAGCACAGCAAAGCTCAACCTTGGGGAAACACAAACTATCGCAACTGCTTTCAGCTAGGGCATAGAGAGAGAGTGAGACAGAAGTTAGTTTCGATCATGGCTCAAAATGGCAGCTGAATATAAAATGGTGCAACAAGTGCTAACTTAAGACATACATTGCATGGGGAACTCAGCTAAAATGTTTTTATTCCAACTGACCCTCCTTTTAGTAATCGCTAAACCATTTTATTTCTACCTAGAAACAAATACCATCTTGCAGAAAATAAGAGCTATCACTGCAAGCTGATATGTGCATTGTCAATACTCAAAGATGCCTTCATCAATCAACATAATGTCATTAATATCTTTCATCATCATGATCGTGGCATTAGTGTCATGGACTGATATCTTTGGCTTAGGCGTCAGAGTATTTACAATATAAGCACAACAAGCAGGAAAGCAGTGTATGCAAAGACAACATGTAAAGATACCAGCAACTGCAACCAGAAAGATAAGAATCTTCCAACCAAAAGACATAACACAGAACCATCAAGAGAGAGTCCAACTACCATTTTCTTGGTGTATGTGAAATGAAAGCCTATGCAACTTCTGTATGGTGGCATACACATTGGGGGCATGGCCAAGGATGTACACACAGCAGCTACTGCCAATAATGCAACAGGTCCCTCCCCGACCAGCAACGATGATGTCTAAAAATATCCTGTTTTGTAAGGTGATGAGCGTCATAGCCTGGAGCTTAGCAGTGATATTGGTCAATATCCCTGCTGCTGTATTAATAACCCCTTCTACAACTTGTGTGACCCAACAAATGTTAATGCTATTGGACATGGGGACCCATAAGGGTACGATACCCTCCGAGGCATCTTCAAACTGTTGCAAAGTGGTATCTGTCTGATCTATATCTTCCGTGTCAATAGCCCTTCTGACTCGGGGCAAGTGTACACTCCGACGCTGTAGCTGATGGTCTTTGTGATAATTCGATGGAGCTATATACACAGGGGGAAGGAGAAAAGAGAGATAATACCTCCCCAACCATCCCTCCGGGAGCCAGATATAGCCTTGGGATCCACAGACCAAAAAGACATTAGGGGGTGTAGTGAAGACATGGTTTTGCCTGCACACATTGCTATGTTAGCATTAGCGTTTTAGATGTTAACGCCATCTTGCCACTTTGCTGCTTTTGCACACAACACTATAGGTAGCTGTTATTATAAGTAAAACTGCTTGCTTGCTTTTTCTTCACATGAGAACGGTCTGTTTTTCACATCCCTAGACGTGCACCGCGACCTTAGTCTGAACACTGTGTGCAGAAACCATCAAGGTCAAATAACAATGTATGCTGTTGAATTCAGGTTAATCGTCCCACGCTATAGACACAACAAGCACGCAGCTGCAAATATCGGGTGCCTTTAATATTGCATTGCATGCATGATGCTGGCACTCTTGGAGAAAACCTTTCCAGGCACAGAGAGCAGTGCTGATCCTGTGATGTGATTCACCTAAGCTGATCTTGGAGGTATGAGGTTCCCCATTCAAACCTAGAGACCTTCTATTATTATTAAAAAAACTAGCTTATTAGCCAGGGGAGTGTGGTACACAAGGTATTATAGGACCTGTTTCCACAATCATTTTAATATGACTTTTCCCTTTTTTTTAATGGATTTGTTTGTAACAATGCTGATGGTTTTATTTCTGATTGTTTGTTTGCTTATGTTAGCCAAAGTACTGCATCGTAGAGCACGTAGTTAAAAAGAAACATTTTAAACTTTTCCGTGTCTCTGATTACTCACGTTGTGGACTGATATGAGAATAACAATGAAAAGGTGTTCTTGATTCCCACCATTCCTGAGAATATTCTAATTCGCTTGTTCTGGGTTGTCTAATCATTGGTAGCTTCGATATGGCACAGAGAACGAATGAGACACTGATGCTAGTCGGATAGGGGTTCTAGGTACTGAGGTGAGTTTTTTGGTACACCACAATTATCTGAGGTCCTGGTTTCCTGCGCATAGTTCTGTGCATGAGCAGAATCCCTGGAACATGGCGCCCCTAACGTTTTGGTCTTATGATTGAGACGACTTAGTAGTGCTTATATTCGTCCACAACACCCTCACTCTTGTTTCTGGTTGGCGGGAGTGACGGTTTAAACCTACCAATATAGTTAAATTATAGGTTCATTCAAGCTTGACAATTAAAAAGGTTTCCTTTTGAATTACTGACCCTTTTGGTGCTACGGTTTAATATAGATTGTTTTTCCTCTCTGCGTCCTTATGGCTGAAGTTGCTATTGTAGCGCATAGTCGAGCACCTCTCCGGCATCATTTGACGCGGTTCGGGGTGCCAGTCGATGGAATGTCAATTATCTTTGTAGTGAGTGCCGATGCATCATTCCCCTATGAGCTTTTTTACTCCTGAGTTACTTTTCCAGAGACGAATGCGGATGATAAGACGTTCCACTCATACACTCCTACGGCAGAAAATTCCGATTTCTGCTTGGCAGCATCGTATTTGGTTCAATGGCGCCCTCCCCCACACCGTAACTCCGGGTTCTGTTAGGTCCCTTGTCCATTCCTGGGGCCACTTGGCCATTCTTGGCTGGGTTCACACCTCATCCATGATATTTGCAAGCTCCGGTGGATGACTTACGTCAACTACATACCGCCTTGATTGCGGTGCATAGGGCTTTGGTGCAATATGTCTTGCGCAATATCCAGGTGGGGGCACCTAGTGTGGCGACGCAACCAATTGGACCGGCCGGGATCACTATTAGTCCCATCCTGGTTAATTCGGTAATGGGCAAGCGCCCCCAGAATAGGGATTAAATGTCTTATTGGCTTGCTGAGAAATTTGACCAGCTGGAAGCAGTATTTCCTAATTCTACTCCTGTGGAGAAACACAGGATTCTTACAATTAGTTTGTAAAAAGACTTAGTCCCTGAGGTATTGTGAGAACTGGGGTAAAGTATTTGCAGCAGTCTACATGAAGTGCTTTGGCACACCGGTTATGACTGTTTTGCTCTCCGTGATTAAGCGTGTTCAGGATGAGCACGGTCCGGAGGCAGCGGTCGAGTTGGGAATGAGGCTTGTCGGCGTGTTTGAAGTAGTTGCTGATCTCATCCTTGCTAATGTCAAGGGAGATGCGGTTAACTTTCAGGTGTCGAATGCGCTGCACCTCGTCGACGATGTTAATAAGTTCCGGCAGTTACCGAAAAGTATTGCGGAGGCTTATAAGACCATTGGCCGCAATAGTTTGGGGGTTAAGCCTTTTACTAAATCAACAGCGCAACCGCAAACTCAGACGGTTAAGTCCACAAAGGACGACTGTCCTGTTTTTCCTAAACAAAATTGGAAAGGCAAGAAACAGGGAAAGCAGCAACAGAAGCAGGGGTCACGACCCGCATCACCAATACCAGTGAATGCTGAACGCACATATGAATTGCGTGATCGCACAAGAATTAGTTCTCCTGATAGATTTCAGGTTCCTGATCAACGTTCTCTTTGTTCTTCACAGGAAACATCAGTCTCGCAAGCCGATGGAGGTGAACGCGGCAGAGGTTGGGGTGCCCCTCAAGGACGTGAGCAGCCCCGCCCGACTGATGGTAAAGGCAAGCAGGATGACTTTTCACGTCAATGACCTCCGTTTCAGAAAAAGAAAGTGGATGCACTAACAGCGAGGTATGCCACAGATAGTGAGAACATAGCTCAGGAACCTGACATGGGCACTAACGCTGCCAGAGAGCGTGGCGGAGGTTACAATAGTGCGGCAAGCACTGTGTCCATATCTGAAGGTGACAGCAACTTACATATTTATTACTGTAGAAACTGCTGACACTAGAGTGGCTGCCCCTGACAGACTATATGACATTGGAGTCAAGCTATCCTGGCTGATGACGGCTGATAGCCAGAAACCGGTCCTAGGATGCTTGATTCCAGTCCAGGGAAGACATGGCTTGGCAGTTCGGGCTGGACTGTTCCCATGAGGCACAGGGTCAAGACTGATTTGCATATGGCCATGTCTGAACTGGGGTGGCGTAGTGGGCAAAAGAACGATGGATTTAACCCAGATCTCTTGACTGGGGGAGAATGTCTGCATTGTCAGCATTCCGTCCATCATTTGTTTGTTGTAACGCTTTTCGCCCTAAGTGGGATGGGTATTCCCAGACGTGGGACCCGTGCTCACTACGCCACTGGAGTCAAGCTATCCTGGCTGATGAGGGCTGATAGCCAGAAACCGGTCCTAGGATGCTTGATTCCGGTCCAGGGAAGACATGGCTTGGCAGTTCGGGCTGGACTGTTCCCATGAGGCACAGGGTCAAGACTGATTTGCATATGGCCATGTCTGAACTGGGGTGGCGTAGTGGGCAAAAGAACGATGGATTTAACCCAGATCTCTTGACTGGGGGAGAATGTCTGCATTGTCAGCATTCCGTCCATCATTTGTTTGTTGTAACGCTTTTCGCCCTAAGTGGGATGGGTATTCCCAGACGTGGGACCCGTGCTCACTACGCCACTGGAGTCAAGCTATCCTGGCTGATGACGGCTGATAGCCAGAAACCGGTCCTAGGATGCTTGATTCCGGTCCAGGGAAGACATGGCTTGGCAGTTCGGGCTGGACTGTTCCCATGAGGCACAGGGTCAAGACTGATTTGCATATGGCCATGTCTGAACTGGGGTGGCGTAGTGGGCAAAAGAACGATGGGTTTAACCCAGATCTCTTGACTGGGGGAGAATGTCTCCATTGTCAGCATTCCGTCCATCATTTGTTTGTTGTAACGCTTTTCGCCCTAAGTGGGATGGGTATTCCCAGACGTGGGACCCGTGCTCACTACGCCACTGGAGTCAAGCTATCCTGGCTGATGACGGCTGATAGCCAGAAACTAGTCCTAGGATGCTTGATTCAGGTCCAGGGAAGACATGGCTTGGCAGTTCGGGCTGGACTGTTCCCATGAGATACAGGGTCAAGACTGATTTGCATATGGCCATGTCTGAACTGGGGTGGCGTAGTGGGCAAAAGAACGATGGATTTAACCTAGATCTCTTGACTGGGGGAGAATGTCTGCATTGTCAGTATTCCGTCCATCATTTGTTTGTTGTAACGCTTTTCGCCCTAAGTGGGATGGGTATTCCCAGACGTGGGACCCGTGCTCACTACGCCACTGGAGTCAAGCTATCCTGGCTGATGACGGCTGATAGCCAGAAACCGGTCCTAGGATGCTTGATTCCGGTCCAGGGAAGACATGGCTTGGCAGTTCGGGCTGGACTGTTCCCATGAGGCACAGGGTGAAGACTGATTTGCATATGGCCATGTCTGAACTGGGGTGGCGTAGTGGGCAAAAGAACGATGGATTTAACCCAGATCTCTTGACTGGGGGAGAATGTCTGCATTGTCAGCATTCCGTCCATCATTTGTTTGTTGTAACGCTTTTCGCCCTAAGTGGGATGGGTATTCCCAGACGTGGGACCCGTGCTCACTACGCCACTGGAGTCAAGCTATCCTGGCTGATGACGGCTGATAGCCAGAAACCGGTCCTAGGATGCTTGATTCCGGTCCAGGGAAGACATGGCTTGGCAGTTCGGGCTGGACTGTTCCCATGAGGCACAGGGTGAAGACTGATTTGCATATGGCCATGTCTGAACTGGGGTGGCGTAGTGGGCAAAAGAACGATGGATTTAACCCAGATCTCTTGACTGGGGGAGAATGTCTGCATTGTCAGCATTCCGTCCATCATTTGTTTGTTGTAAGACTATATGACATAGTCCTTTTAATTGAAGGTGACGTACAACGTACCACAAAAGAGATTTTTGGGGAAAATCTGACCTCTACATATGACATTTTGTTAGCAGAGGTGGACTGGCCCCCAGCTTTCGTTTTGGGCGCTCCCAGAGGGGAGGAGGTAATCCTCCCATCTTTCGCGCACACAGTGCTGAAGGAGCAAGCTCAGAACTTTGCAGAAGAGTGGGCTCAAGTGCTTGCTCCGCCGTTGTACCGTAATCAGGTTGGGTGGGATAAATTATCACCAAGCCATGAGATTCCATTACGGTCTATGCCACAGCCACAACCCCAATATCCCATGCACCAAGAAATTAGATATCACGTCGCAGAAATCCTTGAACAATTGGAATATCAAGGTGTAATTGAAACATGTGTGTCACCCATGAATACTCCTCTTTTCACTGTAACCAAACCTGATTGTTCGTACCGCCTGTGAGAAGTTGGCCTGATATATGCTGTCCACTAGTTCTAGTGGGCACCTTGTATAAGTCCAAACAGCCCCTTATTGGTTATAGGTTAAAGACAACCTTTATTGAAAGATATCCTAGTGGTAGCTGTGGAGAGCAGCCTTCAGGCTAAGTATTGAAGGAATGTAAAGCAGCTTGTTTTACCAGTCTATAATCTCTTGAGTCACTAAATGAAAGATATCCACACCAGGTATATATATACAATATATGTATTTATTATTACAGACACCCTCCTAGTCTCTTTAAGAGACTAGAGGTCAAAACACATAAGTTACACTTCAATTATCACAGTAAAATAACACAAATATACGTCAGGCCCTAGAGGCGAGCCAAACCATCTACTAAAATAGTGGTATAAGCACCACAACTTAACTAGACACAAGGCCTAGAGCCTAAAGAATCGCTGGGACTCCAAGGAACCACCCAAGGTAGTGACACAGGGGACCCACGGGGGCCGTGTGCAGTGTGTGAACACAGCCGCAAGCTCTCGTTAGCTTCTATGGGGAAAGTCGCTGTTAGATTTTTAAAGATTAGGGACACTTAGAAATGAGTCAGGACCAAACCCTTTTGGACTTAGGCAGTTCTAGGGCTAGCACCCATGGGAGCACCAGAGTACTTGTGTTACCTCACCCAGGGAAGCCGGGTGAATAGGTGTCTTTTGGTGTCGGGTTGCATCGTCGATTTCAATGGGAGCTGGCAAAGAAGTGCTGCTGCCTTGAAGATGCAAAGTGTCCGAAGAGATCCACGCCCGGATGGAAGATGAGAAGAACCTGAAAGCAGAGGGGACAGAGTCTGGATCACTTGCCAGTGACCAGTAAGGCGATGAGCAGATGCCCACCGATGTCGGGTGATTTCTGGTCAAGGAAGTGAAGCTTGACTCTTCAGCCACGAGGTCCAGGAGGTGTGGAAGGCAACCCGGAGCTGGATTCAAGCTGTCCCACAAAGGATGTCGAGTGCTGCAGTGTCGGTGCCCGGATTGGACACAACAAGCCTTGGAAACAGCAACCCACGGAGAAAGAGAAGAAATGCTTCGGGTGCAGACCAGCAAGGTCTGTGGGATTCACTACTTGGATGGGAGTCAGGGCCCGTCTGGAGCAACTAGGAAAGCCTAAGGAAATGCAATGTTACCCTCTCAGGGACCTACCAGTCAACGGACCAGGGATCGCAAAGGGACCTCAAGACAAAACACAAAATAGTGGCCCAGGGGTCACTCCGAATGACCAGGCCAATAATCATCGGTGGATTCAGTGCTCGAGGTGGGGGCTATAAGTCAGCCCAAGCACGACTTCAAGAGACGTCGAGAAGTCAATGCACTTGCAGAAATGCATGGTGACCAGGAGTTCCGGTTCCACGCTACTCAAGAGGGCTGCACGTCTTAGCTTTGCTGGGGACTTGGGTCGGCCTCTTAAATGTCTGGAAATCCTCTTCCTGGGCTGCAAATACTTCAGAATCCGGCAGGAGCTTCGAGGATGCAGACCGGCAAATTACTTTGTTGGTGCCTGCCAAGCAGGGAAGTCACTCCTTGACCCCAAGGGAGATTTATTCAGTCCTCTGGTCTTGAGCAGAGCGTCGAAGGTCTAGGATTCAGCATCAGAGTTTCATCCAAGGTAATCTATAGTCCTAAGGACAGGGGTCCCATACTTACACTAAGGTAGGGGGTTGGACGTACTTTGGGGACCCACCTATGAGAGGGTTTGGAAAGAGGGGTGGGTACATCCATTTCCTTTGTTCAGTTTTGCACCAGAGCATGGGCTGGAAGCCCCTGAACTGGTTTGAGCTGGACTATGTACAGGGACACCAAATGTGCCCCCTGTGCAGGATTTCCAAGCACTCAGAGAGTGCTCCCACCCAGCCCCAATACACATAAGCCTGTCTGGGAGGTGGTTACACCTCCCTGTGACAGGAAACCTATTGTCCAGGCCTCCCGTGCCAGAGTTTTGGTCCGCAGCAGGAGTCCAGACCCGTGTCTGTGGCTGCAGCATCCATTTTGTGATGCCATGGATCTATTAAGTTTCTTCCTTGTATACCAGTGCTGTCATGTCTGTCCCTCTAGAAGGGTGGGATCATACTCCCACTCCAGTTACTGGTGTGGGGGTATGATTCCAAGGTGTTTGACACCAAACATGACATGTTTCTGTGCAGCCAGTCCAAAGTTAGCATTTACCGTTTGGTTATAATGCACTTAAGAGTCTATGGTTAGGCTGCACTACAAACAGCATCAGAGAAGGGTCTCCGAATGCTGCAGAGGGGCTCTGCTCATGGAGGGGCACCCTCTCACATAAGAACAAAGCACTCTGCCTCCAGTATTGATAAGGCCTGCCATAGGAGTGACTTATAGGTTTATATGTGTGTATATATATATAGTGATATAGGTAACCTATATCACAGTAAGGGGTGCATGCACCACCTTACCCAGGCTGCAGTAGCAGACCTGTGGTGTCATTTTGGGTGGCTTTCCAGGGGTGGCATAATACATGCTTCAGCCCCTGGTAGGCCTCTGTGGTACCTATGCCCTGGGTACATAGTATACCATATACTAGGGACTTATAAGGGCACCTCAGATCCAACATGAACTGTACCTAAATTACATGGAATAATTTTAGAGAGGAAGCAGCTAGGCTGGGGCCCTGAATAGCAGGGTCCCAGCCAGACTAACGTTGAAAAACAGTGAAACACCAGCAAAAAGTGGGGGTAAACATGTGAAGCAGATCCTACTCTCCTACACCGCCTAGTTTTGGATTATCGGCACTTGAACTCTCATTGTCGAACGTGCGCGGTACAAAACACCCACAGTTCTGCCCTCGTTGATAGTCTTGTGAGAAAACGGTTTAAGACCACACTTGACATCTCCAATGGCTTTTACAGCCATAACCTGTCCTCTATTGGTAGTCAATGGACAGCCTTTACTTCTAGCAGCAAACAAAAACAGTTTAAAAGATTAGCCATGGGCTACAAAAACAGTCCAGGCGTCTTTGCCGAATGTGTAGTCTCTCTTATAGAGAGCATTGACCCTGATGCGTACTCGTATGTTGATGAAATTTATCTCACAGTCGACGAATTATAGCCGCATCTGTGTCGCGTTGACCGCATCATTGTTATGTTTGTGGACTTCGGTTATAAATTTAACTTTGCAAAATCACACATTGCAGAGAATACAGTGTTGTTTTTGGGCTATGAACTCAACAACGAAGGACGAGGTTTAGCACCTCACTTCCTGGAGAAATGCGCATGTGTGCGCGCTCCGACAACTCTGAAAAAACTATAATCTTTGCTGTTTTTTTTTAATTTCGGGCGTACTTACATTCGTGATTATGCCCAGCATATCAAGCCACTATATGCCTTAGTACAACCTACTTTTACCAAATCTTGCTGGCTGCCAGAACATTCAGCTATACTGCACTCTTTGCAGGCTGATCTTCTTGCTTTTAAATACTTATTGACACGTGATAACCACACAAACCTCGTAATCAGAATTGTGCCTGGCGCAGTGGGTTTCATATACTTGACATTTAATGAGGGGGACACAGTCCCAATTTCTTACAAGTCACACTTGTACACTTTGGCTGAAATGCGCTTTCCCACTGTCGAAAAGGTATTAACTGCAGGACAGATGGAAATTCTGAAAGAGAGAGCGCCATCGCAAGGGAAATGCATGTTAGTTGTCACACCGTATCCTGCCCTGTAGGCAGTGACGAAGGCCAGTGTACAGAATTCTATAGCTTTGCATCCACATTGGATACAATGGGCCACTTCTTTGATGTCTCCGGATGTCACATTCATCTTTGATGCCTCATTGGAGACTCAGGAGTATTTGCACTATGAATTTGTTCATCCAGCTCCTCTATCCTTTGTGCCCGCTTGAGGATTACCATTGTATCATTTACACTGATGGATCGGCGCAACCGGCGACGGAATCTAAGCATGCTTATTCAGCGGCCTGCGCAATAGTGGCTGGTACTTTTATGAATGGAGAATTCAAGTCTGATGTTGTGCATATGCAGACATTGGGTGATTGTACCGCCCAATTGGCAATCTTTCAATGACAATTTATTCTTTTGGTCTCAAAATGAATATCGTGATTCCAAAGGTAGCAAAATCAAACATAAAATGCTTTGGGTTTGAGTCGCAGAACAACGTCTGCCGCTCATTAATGTAAAGCGCAAGGGGTACACGCTGTTGGCAACAGTTTAACTGATGAAGCAGCGAAAACAGCAGTGGCAACATATCTGGTTACAAGATCCAAAAGTAAGATTGATGATGACATCTTGGCAGCCATTGCTGCAACAGAGAAGGGTTTCCCTTCTAAATACTCTTATCATTTAAGTCCTGATAAAGTTCCCTATGTGAGAATTAATGGCGTTGGTGACAGGTTGATTCCCAAAGCGAACCGCAGACTTGCCTTGATAACAGCCGCTCACGAAGGTGTGGCCTCAGCCCATGCAGGCGTCTCAGCAACTGTCACTATCTTACAACAACATTACTGGTGGCACGGATTGTACAAACAGACTCGTGATTATGTCCTTACTTGTGACATTTGCCAGCAGATTAAACCTTTGACTGCTGCGCGTCCACCTCAAACACAGTTGTACATATCTAATAAACCACTTGGGTGTGTTTATTTGGATCACTGCGGTCCTTTCTCCTCTGATACTGCGTATTAGTACATCGTAGTTGCACTGGATTCGTGCACACGTTTTCTATGGGTCTGGCCACAAAGGAGTGCTGATGCTCGAACTGTCATCAGGGATTTGCGTGTCTTTGTGGGAATTTGTGCATGTGGTATCCTCTATTCAGACAAGGGTCCGGCGTTCGCCTCTAAGGCGCACAAGGATGCCATGAGATCTTTGGGGGTCCAAGTCAAGTTTTTGTCTCCACAGAGGCCTGAGGGCAATTTTGGTATGGAGCGAATGAACCGTGACTTAAAGCAATCTTTGACAGCTAGGGTTTTAGGTACTGGCAGGAACTGGTTGGCCCATTTGTAAAGCGTTCAACGTGCACTTAATAATCTCCCTAGAAGGTCTCTGGGTGGGCGGACCCCATATGAAATTCTGTTTGGTATAAAAACGTTTGTCACTGACCTTGATGGTCTAGACATGGCGGCGTCGGCCGCACCCTTTGACGTAGATGATCATTCTGCTGTGTTACAGAATCTACAAGAGGCTCCAGACAGTCTTGCAAAGGAACACTTGCCCTCCACAACTGATGCTGCACTTCAGATTCCTGTATTTGGCTGGCTACCTCGAGTTGGTGACCTGGTAATGAGAAGGTGGAGAACAAAAAGGAGTTTGGCCCCTCTTATCGTGCACCTGTCCCAGTGCTTGGCGTGCAGCGTACAAGAACAGTAATTTTATCTCCACTTCCTGGTCGCAAGGATAACAGGTACATCTCCATTGACAATGTCAAACTACAACGAGTGGCCGATTCTTCTTAGTATGACTCCAGCGGTCTCTTGTCCAGCAATGCTGAGAAATTCTGTTTTGGCTCCGGCAAATACGAACAGGCCTGACATTGCCATTGAGATGCATACAGTTACTAATCCTCTATTGACTCCACCAGCTGGTGGTCCCCTTGAAGATACTGAGTATACCTGTCCCACAGATGTGTCGTTGCCTGGTTTGCAATAAAGTGCAGTTGACCAGTCACGTTTTTCATTTGACATAAACTCTACAACATCAAATGCCCCATCGAAAATTTCTATTTGGTTTAAAAGACATTTTTGAATTCCCCCTTGGACTTACATTTGGCTGGTGCTCATATCTATTTTTTTGTTCATGTCGATTGGATTTGTAGTTGTCTTTTTCCGTCTAGTAAATGGACATTATCTCACAGATAGATCTGCAATTAGATTCATTGATGGAACTTTGGCACTCCACTCCTCATCACACATCATGAAGAGGGACCAGACTTTTGTTAATATTACTTACTGGGCTGTGTTAGATGGGATTTTATGGGATGCTGCAAAATTTCAAATTCATGGCCCTACAGAGGTGATTAATGTCCCCAATGTGCTTTGTGTTTCTATGGGGGATGTTGTGAAGCAAAACATACGCTCTGATGATTGGGATGTCCAAGCCATTGAGGCACTTTTTTCTGATTTGAAATATTATGCTGCTTTTGATGCTGAAGATTTGTATTTAGACTCAGCGAATTATGGAGAGTTATTTTACTACCAACACTATGGCAATCATTTCCTGCATAAAGCAAATACATTTATAAATGTCGTTAATTATACACAATGGGAACATTGTCCAGCTCCCATTGAAGGCAGTTCCAAAACTCTAGTGAAAAAAATTACATATTTTACCTATTTCAGTATATCTAAACCTGAAGCCTTTTATTTTAAAATGTCTGCTGAGTCACCTTCCAAAGTTAGACTGACACATACTAAATTACTGTATTCGAAGTCCTTTATGGATGAATTAGCTATAGGGGGCTATGAGCTGTGGAAAGATACCATTGATCTTAAATCTGTTTGGGGTTCTAAAGCCTGGCAAGTTCAAGGCACAGAAGCGCTGCATCGTGGGTGCCTTATCACCAACCACATGTTGTTTTTTAATTCTACTATTTTTCAGCCCACCTGCTTTGGATTGGCTGCTTCTAAAAAGATGAATGCCCCTACTATTCCTGATCTGGGTGCTTATCCTTCCTGGGACAATCACACAGATCTGTCCATTGATGAACTGCAGTCACTAATTGCTAATACATCCTTCAATATTTCCAACTTAGATCCCTACGGATGGTTAATATGGCAAAAAACTTCAGACACATGCCAACATTGTTTTCTGGGGCTGAGATCAGGCTACACACAGGTTAGGGTTGACCCCAAGTTTGAAACTTCCCACCGCTCGCCCACGTCGCCCGACTGCACGACCTCAACATTATCTCCTACGCTGACGACACCCAGCTGATCCTCTCCCTCACAAAGGACCCCCTCACCGCCAAAACCAACCTTCACGAAGGAATGAAAGCCGTCACCGAGTGGATGAAGAACAGCCGTCTGAAGCTGAACTTGGACAAGATGGAAGTCCTCATCCTCGGCTCCTCCCCCTCGGCCTGGGATGACTCCTGGTGGCCGACTGCACGGGAACAGCACCAACACCCACCAACCACACACGCAACCTGGGGTTCATCCTCGACTCTATTCTATCCATGACAAAGCAGGTCAACGCCACCTCGTCCTCCTGCTTCAACACCCTTCCCATGCTCTGCAAGAACTACAGGTGGATCCCCACCGAAACAAGAAGAACAGTCACCCAGGCCCTCGTCAGCAGCAGGTTGGACTACGGAAACGCCCTCTATGCAGGAGCCTCGGGCAAACACCTGAAACGACTTCAACGCTTTCAGAATGCCTCTGCACGCCTGATCCTCGACATCCCACGCTGCATCCACATCACACCCCACCTGAGAGACCTGCACTGGCTCCCCGTCAACAAGAGGATCACCTTCAAGCTCCTCACCCACTCAGACAAGGCACTCCACAACACCGGACCAGCATACATCAACAGACGATTCACCTTCTACACCCCCAACTGCCAGCACCACTCCGCCGACTTCGCCCTTACCACCGTTCCCCGCATCCAAAGAGTGACCTCGGTGGCAGATCATTCTCTCACCTCACCGCCAAGACCTGGAACACCCTCCCCATCCTACTACGGCAGACCCACGACCTGCTAACCTTCAGAAGACTCCTCAAAACCTGGCTATTTGAGCAGTAGCAGCTTCTCCCCCCTCCCTCCAGCGCCTTGAGACCCCCACGGGTGAGTAGTGCGCTTTACAGATGTTCTGATTGATTGATTGATTGATTGATTGATTGATTGATTGATTCTGTTACTACCTATTCAGTAGGAAAATTATGTAAAAACTGGCTTAAACATTCCACCTTGGCGTCAGTTAAACTTAATTTGTCCAAATTAAATGACAATGTAGATTTGAATGATTTTGGTAAAGGCCCTGTGGGTGGCAGGTCCAAAAGATGGGTATATGCTATTTACAACGAAGTTTGGAAATTATCTCAAACTGAAGCTGCTTCTAGATTAAGAGCTATTGATCAAGCAAATTTGGAAAAAAGTGCTTGCTGTCATTGATAATAGCATCAACACTTCCAGAATTTACACATTAGATAATATTGTTTCATCTGTTGTGGTTATTGTATAGGATGACATGTCTGTTTTATACCATGGTCAAAATCAATTGCGTTCTATAATGCAGTTTGCATGGACTTTACAAACATTGAAGGCTGGGAAAGTTACCTGGGACTACATGAATACATCATCTTTACTCTTACCATTTAATCTGACTGATAAACAACAGTTCATGTCCATGAAGGATGCGACATATTCACTATTGTATATTGAAAAGTTGGAACCTTTACCATTCTCTGTAGCTGAATCGAATTCAGCTGTGTGGCTTATACATGGGTTAATCACTCTACCTTTTTCCATTGTTTAAGTTCAGTTCATGTATGAAACACTATGCTTTAGGCAGATATGAACCACTAGGTACCGCTTTTCTCCATAAAGTTTGGTCACTCCCATTTACATACAGGTGCCTGAGAGAGGGTAAAGAGGTTTATTTAAAAGGAGAGGAATGCACTTTCACACCTGATCGCTCAGTAGTTTGCAGGAACATCCAATTGCATGGCGCTTGCAACGTGCACGCACCAAAGTTAGCTTGCATTTTGAAGGGAAATCCTGAGCCAGCGATTACACCGACTTTCACGTTATTAGCTAACGGTAGCTATTTGCTTTTAAATAATGAGGCGTGTTGCGGGATGCTAGCAGGGATTCCGTACATTGTAACTGTCTCCCAACGAGTAGTCCGTTGTAAGAATGTGCTTTTCCCACCCCGCATGGGAGACTCAATGTATCCATCTGGCCTTCCATACCAACCTTGAAAGCAGAGTTCAACAAGATAAGCAGAATAAGGGCCCTATTGTCTCAAAAAGAAGTCGCCCTAACTTCCTCTCGTGAAACATTTGTCCTTTGCGTAGCTAACACCTGCATGCTCTTTTAAATACTGATCTCCCACTTCATTTTGGTGCTCTGATTCACACTATATTTAATGCCTCATCAACAACTAGCTTGTCGCATTTTTCAAAGTTGTGGGCTCCGGACTAGTGACCACGTTCCAAAAAATATTTGGTTTGATACCGGCATTTTTTCATTCTATTTTTTCCAGCGTCTTCGGCGGGCTTCCGTTAATCCTCGCCTTGACTGCTGGTGTGCTGCTGTTGGTTTGTTTGCTCCGCAATGGCTGCACGATCTGTATCACACGACAGCCTACCCCGGATGCTCCAAATGCGCAACCGGATGCTTGAATACAATGGAACAGTACCTCTGGCCACTTTGAGCGTAGCCTATGGATTGTCCTTCCGGTTCTCATACTTTACTTGCGTGCAACCTGTTTTCCATTGCCTAGATTGTTCATTTGAATGGGCTCTGGATTTGTGCCTGTTGAACACTGCATCTCCTGACCCGGATTATGATCAACTGATGAGTCCCTTAGTGGCTAATGAGTTGGACTGTTCTGGTATCGAGATTATGGCCTGTGCAGCTGCGCACGGAATCCTAGGAAATTGGGATACATATGCAGCAGCCCATGACTTCCTGGTGCAAAGTTATCTCGAAGAACACGCAAGTTGTCCTCTGATGGTGCTAGAGGCTCCTGTTATTGAAGAACATGTATCTTCCTTTACTTTATTAGATTGGATGGCTGAATCATTTTCTGAAGATTACAATGACTTCCTCTTGGAGGCTGTTGCAACATACTGTGCCTATACATTGATGGATTGAATTGGCAGTTGTCCATCTTCCGCACGTACGAACTCAAATTTCTTTACTTTTTATTTTTTGCTCCAGAATGGGCTGTAAATCGCCCATGATTGATTTATTTTTTTATTTTTCCCAACAAACTTTTCGAACTTTTCACCACCAATTACACGGATTGGCAATATATGAACTTGGTTCTGGCTCTCTCAAACTTGAACTCTGCGTTCCTACATTTCTTCCCTATTTTGTTCGTGGTCCGATCAAGGGAGGGTGTAGTGAAGACAAGGTTTTGCCTGCACACATTGCTATGTCAGCAAAAGCGTTTTAGATGTTAACGCCATCTTGCTACTTTGCTGCTTTTGCACATGACACTACAGATAGCTGTTATTATAAGAAAAACTGCTTGCTTGCTTTTTCTTCACATGAGAACAGTCTGTTTTTCACATCCCTAGACGTGCACCGCGACCTTAGTCTGCACAATGTGTGCAGAAACCGTCAAGGTCAAATAACAATGTATGCTGTTGAATTCAAGTTGATTGGCCCATGCTCTAGACATAACAAGCACACAGCTGCAAATATCTGAAACTCGGCTGCCTTTAATATTGCATTGCATGCATGATGCTGGCACTCTTGGAGACAACCTTTCCAGAAACAGAGAGCAGTGCTGATTCTTTGATGTGATTCACCTAAGCTTATCTAGAGAACTTCTATTATTATTATAAAACTAGCTTATTAGCCAGGGAAGGGTGGTACACAAGGTATTATAGGACCTGTTTCCACTATCATTATAATATGATTTCTCCCTTTGTTTTTTATGGAATTGTAACAATGCTGATGGTTTTATTTCTGATCGTTTGTTTGCTAATGTTAGCCAAAGTACTGCATCTTAGAGCACGTAGTTAAAAATAAACATTTTAAACTTTTCCGTGTCTCTGATTACTCATGTTGTGGACTGATATGAGAATAACAACGAAAAGGTGTTCTTGATTCCCACCATTCCTGAGACTATTCTAAGTCGCTTGTTCTGGGTTGTCTAATCATTGGTAGCTTTGATATGGTACGGAGAACGAATGAGACACTGATGCTAGTGGGATAGGGGTTCTAGGTACTGAGGTGAGTTCTTTGGTACACCACAATTCACTGAGGTCCTGGTTTCCTGCGCATAGTTCTATGCATGAGTAGAATCCCCACAACAGGGGTTGTATTAAGGGCGGACTATCAGTCGTTCTTAACCTATATGTGGAATTGCATCTGCTCTCCCCCACTTTTATCCCCCCGGTCCCCTGAACACAGAAACTAGATGTTGTGTTGAACACTGACACTGGTATTGGCGTATCCTCAGTAACATTACGAGCCTGGAAAGACTGGAAATACTCTGACGTGTTAAACCCGAGGAAATCAGCTATTTCCATTTGAGCCCACGTCCCGTTCTTTATCCCCTTGTATGCATTCATACAGGACATTAAAAACAATCTACCAAACAGCTCTTGGCCTGTGGGACCGCTGGTGGGAGCTCTGTGATGGAAATGTACATTCTGTACCATAGTGTGAGAATAAGCAGGTGTCCTATTCAGAGTATCGAACTGGGGATGGGGGCGCACCACACTGAGCAATGCAAACCAACCCTCACAACTACTGATGTATGACAGTGGCATGGAAACTGGTTATCACTTTTATGAGTCACTGAGGGAAGTAATCCACACACCCAACAATTAGTTGTATTAGACACCTCATGAGCCTGATGTAACATTTGTATGAATACATTATCGTTATAAGAATCTCAGACCTCTCCTTTGTGAGGGGCCAAAGTGACAAACATGTGTTCAGGAGGAATCGGTGTTGTACCAACCAAAGAATGCACAGGATGGGGGCGTGGCCAGGCTACCGACCAAGATAGCCGCGTAGCGATGTAGCTCCGCCATCCGACCCGACATCCTGGGTCCCATCTGTATCAAATACCCAGCCATCGAGTGAGTGGCGTCTGGAGGAGCACAATCTGAGGCCAGCGCGCCGAGATCCGGAAATGAGTAGCTGGTGCGCGCACTCCGACGACCCCGTAAGAGCCCGCCTTGCGGCCTGCAGGGGAAAAGGAGAGGGTTGCGGTAAAAGATACTTCCATGAAGACGAGTTCCTGCACGGCGCCCGCCGGCTCCCGGACCCACTGGTAAGCCGGCCGCCTAGCTTCCGGAGGCCCTGGGGTGAGAGGGCCCACGGGTGAGCCCGGGGGCTGGTCACCCAACTGGCAGGACCGGCCTGTGTGGGCTAGGAGCCGGGCAGCGCTTGATAGCAGGGCGGATCCTGAGGGCACTACGAACTGCTGTAGTGACACCAAAGGCCTGGGCTGCACCGCGCTCGATTTGCTCACAGGTCCTAGATTAATTGGGTGCTGGTCAGAGGACATCTTGATGTGTATAGCTGCGGGGGGGCCCTGGTCACTCTAAACTCAGCTTGAACACTGGGCCTGTGCAGATGACTTGACAGCACGGTCATGCTCCAGGCTCCCCTCTATCTTACCACAATATTCACCTGCACCGAGTGACGCGACTGGGAGTTCTTCAGGGATAGGCACGCAGCAGCCAGTATAAATTGGGGTTACGGGGGGGCCTTTACACAAAAAAAAGGAGGCGCAAAATAAACAGCTGGAAGGATACTGAGCACCACCTCCAAAATCGGCAGTACATCACCTTAGACCGCCATATCCCATTGCCACTGTGCGTTCATGGTACGGAAAGACCCTAAACAAAGGGTTTTGCAGTTTACCGCGCCAAGTGGAGTACAGACAGACCCACCACAGGAATGGTGGAGAAGGGCGCGAAAGTGAATAGACCCTTCTGGCCTTGACACCCTGATGCTGGAACTGAGTGCAAGATTTAAGGCTCTGGATGGACGCTTTGATTCTCCGGAAAAGCACTAGGACACCATAAGGGGCTAAATTAGATGTGCACGAATGGCTCTTGGACAGAGTTGAAGGTAGAGTGTCGGACTTAGAGGACGGCACCACTCAATCTATTAAACGCCTAGAAAGAGTTGAGAAAATCCTGAAGAGTGTCAGTGCACAAATGGCTCTTGGACAGAGTTGAAGGTAGAGTGTCGGACTTAGAGGACGGCGCCACTCAATCTATTAAACGCCTAGAATGAGTTGAGAAAATCCTGAAGAGTGTCGCTATGAAAAATGAAATCTTAGAAGCTATGAATAGGTGTAATAATGAGCGTATTCTTGGGGTCCCAGAGACCACAAGCACCCTTAGAATGGACACCTTTGTGGAATCACTCCTAACGGATCTATTTGGTAGGGAGCCCCATACTATCACTTTTGTTGTAGAGCGGGTGCACCGCACAACTGAGATAAGGCGCGTTAGCACCAGGAAATCTACACCTGCTCTCACCTGCTGTAAAGTCAGATGGCAGCCTGCACCACAAAAGGGAGACCAGCCAAGGGCCACACCTGAATGGCAACAGAAGCCATGGAGCCACCCTTCATGAGGCCCAGACACCCAAGATGGTCACAACCCCCGCAGACACCACACCCAGGCCTGCAACACCCTCCCCCGGATCACCCCCAACCCCGGACCAAGAAACTACACATCAACACCACGAATCCCAATACAAAGATTTTGCCTGATGTCGCACAAGCAGGAAAATCAACAGACATGCGTGGCCAGGAAATAGAGACTCAGTCAAACAGCAATGCAATCACCAACACAAAACACCATACAAACAAAAGCCCAGGCAACCCGTAGCGGATCCTCACTGGACAATCCATAGCACACGGCCTGGAATACCAAATCCAAGAGAAGGTGTGCCATGCACCCAACAAAGGAAAGAGAGGGAGAGAGATGGAGTGAGATTGCACAAGCAGCGCATAGCCCATCGGGCACCTGCCTCCACATGCCAACATGTGTGTGTGTATCGCCATCCGTACACCATGAGCCCAAGGCCGTGTCCCAATCTCAGCGCCAAAGCCACATCACATTCCCGAAACGCAAGTAGTAGTCAGACAAATATCAGGGATGAAAGCTCCATTGCTCCAATGCAGAAGGCGGGAGGACACCTGCACCTCTGACCTTGGACCAGAACGTGCCTGGAACACCCTGAGAGAAATGCCATGGCAGACGGGGATGACTCCCACACCACGCATTCCACAAATGAACTATCCGACTCATTTACACCCCACACTCAAAAGCCCCTACCTGTGGTACCCCCGAATGGCATGACCTTGACACTCACGGAAACAGCAACCCACTCTCCCCAACTTTGCACACTCAACCCAATCATTGCTCAAACCTGTCGCATATCCTCCACACAACTGCCGCAGTTTAGAAGAGTGCCCGTTTCACCAGACGCACCAACGCAATGGCAGGCCATACCGGGCACATGCACAACCCCCATCACGTTGAACAGTACCGTGCACGTATGCTGCATTTACTGGGCGCAGTGCCACTGGCAGTACTGCGGATCAGTTACTGGCTCAGCTTCCGCATTGCCTGCGCCACATGCGTCCAGCCCTGGTTCCTCTGCTGAACATGCACATTTGAATGTCCCATGGATGTCTGCCTATCCAACACAACTGTTGATGAATTGGACTATGACTTGTGTCTGTGCCCCCTGTTGGATCACAAACAGGAGTGTAACCAAGACAGCCATGCATGGGGTGCCTTGACATACTGCGTATGTATTGGCAGTTGTGCATGGGAGATTGCACAATTCCTCGTGTGCAGTGCCCACATCGAGGTGCGTCCCTATTGGGCTGTGTTGCGAATTGGGGAAACGGCGTGGGCTGAGCACACCTGCCCGGACCACTTAATGGATTGGCTCACCCTGGGGTTCCTTGAACAGGACAACAATGTACTATTGGAACACACTGCACATGCATTCATGGACGAGTAACTACGTTCCTGCAGCCACATAAAATTGGCACTCACAGCACATGTCCAAACAACTTGTTGCATCGTGGGGATAGCTCACACATCCCACCACAACAGAGGATACGTCTGCCTTCGTCTGGGCTCTGGATGCATGTGTGTGGAACAACGCGTGTGTACACACACCTGTTCAAGGTGATGTAGGTCCATGCCCGGTGCAACACAGCGTCGTTTGGCAAATTTTCCAATTCGGACACACTGCTGGGTGAGAGCACAAACATGGCAATGTAGCATGACATGTGAACCTGTCTGACCCTCACACCTGATCACTGTCACAAGAGTGGACAATCTGCGCACTGCGGAGGCAGAGCACAATGCAGATCCCATGGTCAGTGAGTCGTGCCCCCTCACACGGGGAAATGGGCAGACGCCAAACAACAAATGACTCATCCAGCAAGGCAAGGTTAGCTGAGAGTGTTGACATCCATGATGAATGTTGGCCATTTTAGCCCCAACATTTTCTGAACTCCGGCATGTACCCATGCTGCGTGTAAGTGTCTTCAGCATGTCCCTGTCTGTTTTGGCCCTTGCCTCGTCCATACTGACACGCACATGCCAATAAAATCTATGCAACTCCACTGGTGTCTAACTGTGAGCTGTGTAGTTTGGATTGTCCACTCTTGCGTCACGATGAACATCGTCCCTACAGAGGGAGGAACTGACTGATGCATGAGCAATGGGGGGGTCCGTTTGGCAAGCTCCACCTCTGTGAGCCAGACAATTTTATTAGGTAGTTGCTGGACGCCGTGTGCACTTACTTGACTTCCGCAATGTGAGTATGGTTTCCAACCCCTGACCACGTGGAGCAAGCTTGTCTTTCATCTGCACTTGACTAAGGTACTGTTTTGCTAGTAGCGGCCATGGCGAAAAGAAAGGGACTTAAGGAGAAGATCGGTGGTTGGGGTTGGTGGGGTTGGGGGGTTGGAGCTACCATGGACTCATATTTGGTACGAGTGGCCAGCGTTCTCTCACATGAGAAAGAGCTGACCGAAAGACGTCTTTCCATGGAGCCGATCCCCTTAACACTGGGATTGACCACAGGGCCTTCTACTGATCCCCTTCTGAATATGCAGTCACCATTACCCACAATTTTACCAGACTCCGCAAAAGACCAATGTGGTCCCGCACCCCCTAACCTGAATATAGAGATCGTACCAAGAAGGGGTAAAGATCACTCTTCCTTGAATGTTTCCTCACTGGACACTTCGCCGACACCACCGGCTAAGTGCACTAGAGCAGGGGGTGTTATTAGTGGTGCAAAACCAAAACACTGTAAAAATACTGGTTCGCCAAAACTAAAGGCCCACAAACAAAGGCACACCCAACAAACTCTAAAACATCAGCACCTTCAGTGACTTCTAATATTCCAGTGCTCCAGGTATTGCAAGACGACTCTATTTGGTCAGAAGTCACGACAAGGATAAATAATATAATGGTCCCTATTTTAGCCAAATTGTCCCAAATTGAACTTTGGCTGGCGGAGCTAGAGTCTCAGAAACAGTCATTACTTGTCCGAGTGTCCCAGTTAAATGTCCCTCCTTTGGTAACATCTACAAGCACAGAGCCAGTGCAATCAATAGAAGCGAGAGGGCCACCTGTTTCTCCGATAACGACACTGGCAACACACATATTCCCGGTCGACACCACTAGTGTTTCAGCAAAGCTCTTAAATGGTAATTCCAACACCAACTCAAGACAGGGAACCCAGATTCGCCAAGGGTTGAGCAAAGGGGATCCATCACGCCAGCCTTACTAGCCCAGAAGGAAACAAGAAGGGCTATTGAGCCGGAAGGACTATCCGAGAACCCTATGAGAGAGTTTGAAAACCTCCCTCAACTAATCCTCCATCTTTCACCCGCAGCTGCCCCACTGGTACTGGTTCTGGCAAATGTCCCCCACCTCCGAGAAGATCAGAATGAATGTACGAGACAATTAATGGACAAATGGCTCCATTGGTTACTAAATAATGTTGATGTAACAGAGAGGGGGAGGAAGCAATTGGCCAACAAAATTATCATGGCCTGGAGAGTGGGATGGTTGGTTGTTTTAAAAAAATCTCATGCCGGCAACTGTGTGGTTATCAATTTTAATAATGTTCACACGGTTCCTAATCTCCTAGCCAACTTCCATAGCCTTTCCTTAAGGAGTACACAGATAATACCCTCATCACTGGAGTACTTTTATATTGGATATGGTGCAATAGCGGGAAGGGATTACAGGGTTAGAAAAATTTCACCACTCTTAGACTACATAATAGATTTGCAGTCCTGTTGAACCTGGAAGCCTGCGAATGACTAACTCCTTTACCCTCTGTCTTACTACTCAAGGCAATTACCGATGCCCCAGAAGAAATTAGTCTATTCAAGACTCCATCTACTATACCACCCTCTCAGAATGCCCCTGTAGTTGTAACGCTTGTACCCAGTATTCAGGAACATGTGCAGACCCCCCTATCTTGATGAATATCTTGGAACATGGCAGGTATAGCTTCTAAATTAGGAAACCCCCACTGGACAAATAAGTGGCAATCTATGGAGATAGTATTTTTTCAGGAGACTTGGGCCAAAGACCCAGTCTTCTTTCCTTGGTTCCGTACCTTTCACTCTCCGGCAATTCCATCATCTTTTGGGAGGGTATAGGTGGGCGTACTAACCCTAATTTCAAATACTATACCCCTTCAAGTTAGGCTGGTTGGTCCTATACATAGCCATTTTCAGATATTTCAGCTGGGCCATGGGAATCAGGACAATTGGACAATTGTCAACTTTTATAACAATGAGTTTGGGAAAAATATGAAGATCGTGGCAGATGCCCTAGCAAGTGAGATTGAGAAACTTAATTTGGCAAAAAACGGGGGCAGTACAAACCTCATATGGGTGGGGGACTTTAATATTCATCTCTGTACGCTTAACGGGACAAGGGTATGTGGAGTAGAAGACTCCCATGGCAACCCCCTCTCACACTTTATACACAATGATCATGGTGAAACCCTAAATAGCTTATTACATAAGTGGAATTTGGGCATAATAAAAACAGTATAAAATCTGGTTCGCCACGTGACCCTGTACCAGTTAAAATTCTTAAATTACTGGATCTTGAACCGCGGAGAGTTCTAATGAGACTTTTAAATGCCTCATTACTTGAATCCCAGGTGTTACAGGATTGGAAGCACGCAATGGTTGTCCCCCTCCTGAAAAAACTGGAGCGGATGTGTCCAATCTTGCCAATTTCAGACCAATATCTCTACTACCTGTACTCTCTAAAGTGCTGGAGAGGCATGTTAACACTCAACTATACAATCTAGTGGAATCTTCTGGATTTTTGCATCCATCCCAGTCTGGCTTTCGTGCTCACCATTCTACTGAGACCACCCTTCTCGGGGTAACTGAGAGTTTACGACACGGTGTCGACCACGGGGAAACATCTGCACTCATCCTTTTGGACTTAAGTGCGGCGTTCGACACCGTGTCCCATTCCACTCTTTTGAACTCTCTTCGATCCCTGGGACTGGACAGTCCGGCTTTGACTTGGATTGCTTCCTTTTTAAGTGAACGCACTTTCCAAGTCTTCTCCACGAAAGCCACTTCCTCCACTTATCCATCGGCATATGGTGTCCCTCAGGGGTCTATACTCAGCCCTTTATTGTTCAACATCTATATGAGACCTTTGGCCTCTATTGCAGAAGATGCTGGGCTGACTATTTTTTCATATGCCGATGATACTCAAATTGTTTTCTCCCTCTCCAGCAGTGAGAGTAATGATGCTTCGGTTCTGAAAATTGGGTTGTCACGTATAGCTGAGTGGATGCAGAGGCATCTTCTCAAGTTAAACGGTGACAAAACTGAAATCCTTATTTTTGGGAAGCAGAAAGACCTATGGGGCCCACAACATTGGCCTAGCGAGATGGGAACGCTCCCTCAACCTTCCCCTGTGGCCCGTAATCTCGGCTTTCTCATTGACGATAAACTCTCCATGAGGCAGCAGGCCACTCAGGTGGCCGCCATCTGCTTTACCACTCTGCGGTGGCTTCAGAAAATTCTATGGATGCTGCCCCTAGCCACTAGGAGAACCGTTGTCCAGGCGTTAGTAACCTCTCGCCTGGACTACGGAAACGTCCTTTATCTTGGTGCCGATGCGGCCACTATAAATAAACTTCAAGTGGTTCAAAACTCAGCTGCTCGTCTTCTTTGTAACATCCCTAGGAGACTTTCAGCCACTCAAGCTCTGCGTGACCTCCACTGGCTCCGGATCCCTAGCCGCATTAATTTCAAGGCTATTTGTTATCTCTTTAAAATTAAGCAGGGTTCGGCCCCTAAATATTTGCAAAACCTAGTCCAACTGTATAAGCCGAATCGCACTCTTAGATCTTCTGCTAACTGCGATTTCGTCATTCCCCGTTTCAAGCTTGTAAAAATGGGAGGACGAGCTTTTTCCCATCTTGCCCCCAAATATTGGAATGCCTTACCTATCACCTTGAAATCAGAAAATAATTTTTTCATATTTAGAAAAAGGTTGAAGACTTTGCTTTTTAATTGATCTGCCGCCGCCCTAGTTGTTTTCTGATGTTGCCTTTTAGGTGGTCTGCTTTTTCTTCTTGAGTCTATCCCTTCGCGCCGGGAAACCCACTGTGGGTAGCTGTTGCGCGTTATAAGCTCAAATAAATAAATAAATAATAATGAAGTGAAAGAGGGAGGGCAAGGGGCTACATTTAGTCGAGGCATTCAAGAGTCTACTATTGACTTTATTTTAAATCCGGGACACTTATATGGGAAAGTGGTGCATATGAGTATTCGATTTACTCGCCATAGTGACCATGCCATTTTATATATTCACTTAAGTATCCTGTCTAAATTTAAAAATCATAATCAGGTAGTTGAAGGTGTGAACCTGACCAGAAAAAATGGTTATCAATTGAAATGATCACAGGCCCATAAATTAAATTTAGTCCCTGAAATGTTAATCCAAGCCAAGGAAGAAATATTATTATCTATCTCAAAGAGGAGGGACTAGAGGACTGTTTAAAGAGGTCCAGCAACCATTCACTATCAGATTATTAATATCAAAGATTGATGCTGTTCCACTAGTGGTGGAGGCTAAGCAGTAGATGTATACCATCCTCCGATGGAAGATGGTGGTGGTAAAGGGGTACTAGGAGGGGGCGGAAATCGCAGGGGATCCCGCTATTGCGGAACTAGGGTCCTCACACACCCAGCAAGATAGGTGTCATGCTTCATCATCTGGACCTGCTCCTCATTGGGTCGGCGCTGCAATACCCAACGGGCACCAGTGAAGGGGCTCTTTGTGTAGATACAGTGTAGTGCAGTGAGTGCGTTTTTAAAAAAGGTTGGATATTCGAAATAGTATTTTTATTCAGGTTGGTTATCCACCTTATTAAAAAATGTGAAGAGTGGCAGCTCCCCTAACGTGAGGGTTCAGTTGAAGCTATGCTCACCTCTTCGTGGTCAACATGTTCCTTGCCTCGTGGTTGTTAAATACCGTGGCAATTCATCAGGACCTTGAAAGTGAACTCTATCTACACTAAATGGTGCAGCTAACTGCTAAATACCACTGAGCATGAACACTACATCAAGATTCTCCAGTAGTGCTGTTGGAAGACCTAGGGAAAGATAAAATGGAGAGTGCGTATAAGTTTTCCTAAAAACAGTTTGTGAACATCCCTTAAGTGGTTGCTCAACGACCTCCTAGTATTCGCCTTACATAAATAATAAAGTACACACACGGACACAGACAACATGAAAGTGCACAAAGATATACGTGAAAATGGAATTTGGAGTGCACCCTAAGTACATGTTAAAAATATACAAATGGAAATCCACCGTATATAGGAAGACTGGTCTCTAGTTAAGAACTTGTAACCACCGATACATGGTCGTATCTAATATCAGGCACAATGCTCGCAGGCAGGCAGACTCTGCGGTGTAGGCAAGGCTATGTCTAAATCATGGTTGTGAACCTGTAAGTTGGTGGAAAGCTTTTAAACTCACCTCCCTGCTGTGGGTATGTCTCCTCAGCCGGTGCGGTGAGTCAAACAGACACCTCGGGGGATGATGTCCTGTGGAATCGATTGTAAAAAAGGGCACAGGGTGCGAGTTAGTGGGGCAAAGGTGGACCGCCGTATTGTAAATGCAATCCTCTCCTCTATGCGTGTGGACAATCGCCACGAGAATAGATGTCTCCACTGTGCCGGTGCCTATCCACAAACGCTGGTAGTAGCCAGGTACTGTGTGTGTGTGTTGCCATTACCCTCGTGAGAGTGCATGGCAGACCTAATGGTCACATCACACATTTACTTGTCAGTCCCACCAAGTGTGTGCGGTAGGCAGTGGGAGTGAGGAGCGCGGTCCTGGTGACAGACTATTCAGCGCCCTGTAGATGGAGCGCAGTGCTGTCAAGCCAGTTGGTCCTGGGCCAATGCTCACAATTTCTCTCAAGTACTTACATGTCCAGCGAGGGACCGCAGCGGTTCACCTACCCTCTCCACCTGCACCCGGATGAGTATTTGTAACTCCAGGGTGGAGTTTTAAGTCTCATTTCCGGGTCACGTACAGGCTGGGGAGGCAGGCGGCGTCAGGCCCACGTGACCTGCACGTGGTTCCAGGCGCACTGATGCACAATTGCGGGTCGCTATGGCGGCCATCTTAGAGTGGGCCAGATGGTTACATCCGTGATGGTAGATGTTGGAACAAGATTCAGTCCCCATGTAGTGGGGGCATAAGCTGAATGTGGTAGAGGGTTAAGGGTATCCCCTGTCATGAGAGGTGATTGTTTGCAAGCTGTGGATAGGGTGGGCCAGTGGCACCTGGTACCTGGTCATAGTGTGGTAGGGTCGTATGTCAGATGTGGGAACCGGTTAGGGCTACTCCCTGTCAAAAGCGGTAATTGTTGATAAGAAGTGAATATGTGGGGGGGGGAGTGGCCCCTGGTGGGTTAAAAGTCCACTGCTATCCGCTGTTACATAATGAATAGTATGTACGACTATGCATTGCAGTGAAGCAAGACCGGCATGGTAGTAAAACAGAATTATTCACATAATGGAGCTCCTGGCTGGATAGGTGCTCTGGTATACATACGTGGATGTTCATCTGTTATTCAAGGCCGTCCACGGAATGTCATTGTTCAGGCCAAGAGTGGATGTGGATAACTGATATATCCATTGTTGTTCTATCCTAAAGAGTGCCTGTTGGGTGATCTTGGGATGGCATTCTAATATCAGCCACTATAGTAAGTCAGGGTTGTGTCCCTGCTCCTGATAGTGTGTGTCCATCCTAGTTGGCATCTGATGTTACTCTTATGCTCTGTGATGCGAGTCCTTACAGGTCACATCGTCATGCCCACATACTTTTTGCCACAAGGGCAGGTGACCAAATAGATACATCTAGGTGGTTACAATTTGTGTGTCTCCTCATAGTCCATGTGAAAGTGTCAGTTAGGTCTATTGTTTTCACCACCCTTGTCTGGTCACAGACCATACAGTTGCCACAGGGGTAATGCCCCGTGACGGAGGGGACACCTCAGAGTGTTCTTTGGGTGTCATTCTGTTTGGTGCGGGGTCTAGTGTGCACAATCAAGTCTTTCAGATTGCTCGTTCTCTTGAAGGCAAATCTAGGTGGGGGGAACTATATTTCGCCTGTGCTAAGGACGCCCCAATGTTTCTTGATGATCCCCTTTATGTGCGTGGAATTTGGTGTGTATGATGTGGTGCACGTAAGTGACTCCGTGGATTCCTTGTGTGTGTTTTGCAAGAGTGCTTCTCTGGGGTTGTTCAGTCCCCTCTTAGCGGATTCCTTGACCAGTTTGGTGGGGTAGCCTCTCAGTTTAAGGTTGTTTTCGAGTGCCTTGGCCTCCACCTTGTAATCCCTGGTGGTACTACAATTACGTCTAAGGCACAAGAACTGCACAACGGGAAGGTTATCTTTAAGGGCCCTCAGATGGTGACTTTGGTATAGTAGTAGGCTGTTGCTATCGGTGGGTTTTTTGTATAGGTTGGTGCTGAGACCTGTTTGTGCCAGCTGTAAATTGATGTCTAAAAAAGTGATATTTGTCTCAGAAATGGTGTAGGTGAACCTGAGATGCTGATTTTGTGCATTGACCCATCCACAGAATTCCTCGCATGTGGAGCGGTCGCCTTTCCAGAACACCAAAATATCATCAATAAACCTCTTCCATAGGGTGAGGTTATTGATGTATGGGTTGTTAGCGTTCCTGATGGTATTCTCTTTGAATGTGGCCATGTAGAGGCAGGCCACACTCGGAACGAAGGTACTCCCCATTGAAGTACCTTGGGACTGGTGGAACAACTGTTTCTGGTACTCGAAGTAGTTCTCAGTTAGGGCCAGTGTGGCACACCCCATAATGAAGGAGATTGGAGTGGGAGAGCTCCAGTCCTCCTTTCTAAGTCACATCTCTACTGCACTGAGTGTCTCTTGCTGGGGGATATTTGTGTACAACGCTTCTACGTCAAGGGTGAGTAGAAGGTTGATTTCAGTGAGGTCTTGTGTCTCCTCTATGATGCGTAACATGTTGGTGGTATCCTGCACATATGAGGGAGTTTTCTTAACGATGGGCTGTAGAAAGTGGTCACAGAATCTGGACAGGGGCTCCAAGAGTGACCCTATCCCCGATACTATGGGCCTTTCTAGAAACAGCGGAGGTACCTTTGTGGATCTTCAGGAGTGTGTAGAAGTAGGGCACTCTTGGGTCCCTGGTGACAAGAAATTTGGCCTCTTTCCTAGATATCCACCCATTGGCTTCTGCCTCAACCACCATACTACTAATCTCATTCCTGAGTCTAGTGGTGGGGTCTACTGAGATGGGGGTGTAGTATCTGATGTTATTCAGCTGGCGTCTACACTCACGTTCATTGTCATCACTGGATTGGATCACTGTTGCACCCCCTTTGTCTGCTTGCTTGATAGTAATGCTTGCATCTTCTGCAAGAGATTTAGCTGCTGCTTGTTCAGCATTGGACAGGTTTTGGAAGGGCTTTATCAATGGAATCCCACCCTGGTCCTTGAGCACTGCTTTCTCGAATGTGATCACCTCCGGGGGCACCATTCCATTATTGGGAGTGAGCGTCGAGGGATTTCTCAGTCCTGAGTCATCATTCTTAATTTGTGGAGTGTCGTGGAAGAATGCCTTCAGGCGGATTTTCCTGAAGAACTCTTGAATTTCGCAGGTGTCCCTGAACTTATCGGTTCTAGGTGCCGGTACATATCCTAGTCCTTTCTCCAGTACTCTAAGTTCAGTTTCTGTCAGGGTCCTGTGTGATAAATTGACAACTAGTTCTTTTAGTTCCTTTTCCCCCTGGAACGACTCCTGGTCTCCATGGGTTGAGCTGCCTGATCCTGCCATTGTACACCTTTTGGTGCCCCTCTGTTACGCCCTTTTCCGCTGCCCCAACCTCTGCCTAAAAAAGGTTTTTTTTCAAAGGGATAGTATTGTGGTTGGCCCTGTGGGTACATGGGGAAATGCCAGAAAGGGGAATGCGTGGGTGGCGGTAACCCTTGGTACCGGGGTGTGTTGTTGTAGTTGGGGTGGGGTTGGTAGTAGTTCCTTCTCTGGGTATTGCTGCCCCTACTGTCCGTGCTGGAGTCACTTTTGGAGGAACCCCTTCTGCTACTGTCAGTTCATTCATCCGATGAGTATCCATTTTTGGATGTGGTGTAGTCATCTGCAGATATTCCTTATTTACAGCGATTTCGCTGTTAATTTCAGCCAACTTTGACCTGTAGGGGGTAGATTGTATTGCCGATTTAAGAGTAGCCTCAGCTTCTGTCTGGATCCCAGCTAGTAGAGCATCTGCCAGCCCTTGGGTTGTGTTGATAATCAATACTAGAAGATCTCTTGTGCATTTCCAAGACACCATACACCAATCCTTCTTGAATACCGGATCTTCCAAAAACAAGCTGCCATTTCGGGCACTAGCAGTGACTTTTGGAAAGATCCCAGCGATCCTTTATTAGACATACATGTAGATGAAGAGGTATGGGTGAGATACTTTGAAAAAATATTTGGTCTATCAACCTCCTCAAAACCATCATTACCTAGTTCAGAACGTCTACCTCGGGGTGGGTTAATTTTCTCTGTACCGGAGGTCATAAAGGCACTGGAAGCCTGTACTCCCGGTAAGGCACCGGGGCCCGACGGGGTTCCAATTGACCTCTTCCAGGACAATTATGATATGTGGGTCCCTCTACTAACAATTATTCTTAATAGCATTCAGATAGTAGGTCCCTTTTATCCTGAAATCAGAGTATAATTGTGCCTATCTATAAACAAGCATTTGCAATGCAATAGGTCTCGCATTTACAGGAGTTTGTGCTATTGGCATTGTAAATATCAATGCCTTTTATTGATATATTATAAAAACCTGCAAGCGGTGCGTAAACACACACTTTGTACTTGCAGTCATTGCTTACCAGAGGCAACGCTGGCAGTAACTACGCCTCCTTTACTGCCAGTCTTTCTTTACATAAGCAGGGACTATAAGTGCGTGTTTATGCACCGCTTGCAGCTTTCCCGAACACATAAATAAAAGGCATTGTCATTTACAATGCCAATAGCTCACATTCTCGCAAATGCAAGACCTATTGCATTGCAAATGCTTGTTTGGTGCACTGTGTGTTTTTACAGGTCCACAAAATGTTTTGATTGCTCATCCGCACAAAATGAATGTGCCAAATGTATTAACGCAAGGACAAATGCATTTTTTACTTGCTCATGCGCAATATAAATATGCAGGGTACGTGACAAAAAAAACATCAAAGCTCCTATGTCATAGAAGAGCACAAAATGTGCTGTTATGATACGTGCAGAATTAATTTGCATGTCCACTCTCTTTAATTAACAAGCATTTGCAATGCAATAGGTCTCGCATTTACGAGACTTTAAGCTATTGGCATTGTAAATGACTATGCTTTTTATTTAGGTTTTGAAAACAAAAATAAAAGCCATTATCATTTGCAATGTCAACACCTCAAACTCGCGTACATGCGAGACCTATTGCATTGCAGAGAGTACATGTGTAACGTGGAGAGCAGAGTGTACATGTGTAGCGTGGAGAGCAGAGAGTACATGTGTAGCGTGGAGAGCAGAGAGTACGTACATGTGTAGGGTGGAGAGCAGAGAGTGCATGTGTAGGGTGGAGCATGTGTAGGGTGGAGAGCAGAGAGGGCATGTGTAGGGTGGAGAGCAGAGAGTGCGTGTGTAGGGTGGAGTGCAGAGAGTGCATGTGTAGGGTGGAGAGCAGAGAGTGCGTGTATAGGGTGGAGAGCAGAGAGGGCGTGTGTAGGGTGGAGAGCAGAGAGTACGTGTGTAGGGTGGAGAGCAGAGAGTGCATGTGTAGGGTGTACAGCAAGAGTGTATTTGTTGGGTGGAGAGCGGGATTGCATGTGTAGGGTGTAGAGGGCATGTTAAGTGTGGAGTGGAGGATTCATGCGTGGAGTGAAGATCTTACCTGTGGAGGGTGAAGGAGAGTGTGGTGGGAAGTGAAACAGATCCTTACAGTGACACTGGACGGGAAGGAGGTGTGCCGCTGCAGGGTCAATGGTACGGAGGAATACAAAGGCCTGAGGGGTGAGGGCAGATGCAGATCGGCGCAGAGTGTGGAGGTGAGAGGGACTATGAAGTGGTGTGAGGGTGGGTGTGAAGTCACACCCAAAGCGGATACTTTGGAGCATCAGATTAGAGTCTCCGCTTCGGCTCAGCAGCCTGTGATTCTGGGCATAGGACTTAATTGCGCAGTGACTGTAAATGAGTGTGCCCTTGTGTAATGTGACTGGTGCTCGGGTAAAGCACTTTAGCGCCTTCAGGGCGAGTTGGCGCTACATACAACTGACACAGTCGCCAATGAGCAGAGCAGGTTGTGAAAGAGATTTATTCAAGGGAGGGACTGGAGGCCCCTCGGTTGTGATGGAAAAAGAAGAGTTTTCACTTCTATGGGATCAGTTCCAGCGCCTCCCCTGCACTCAGGTGAAAGCAGTCCCTGATGCCCCGGGTTCTAGCCGTGGCGTAGGCTTTATAAAAAAAATACGCGGAAGGCATTAAATACATATAACAAATTTAATTGAGCAATGGCTTAACCTAGACAGTTGCAGGACTGGTGAAAATCTAGCCGGATCATCAAAAGAAAACAACGCGCGATGAAGAAAAAAAAAAATCACAAAACTGGATGCCACTGGAGTTGTGGGGCCGGGAGGAAGGGCTCATTTTGTGTGGGGGCGGGGAAGAGGGAAGAGGGGGTGATGGTCACGGTGAACATTACATAGTTCTAGCAGTCTATCTTTGGTCTGGAAGATTGAAGAGCAGGTGATTGTAACTCTGGACTATTAAAGTATGCAAGTAAAAGGGTACAGCAGACATGAAGCAAATAGCGTATAGAGAGGGAGAGAGTTGCAGGCGCATCACCTACAAGCAAAACAAATGAAGCAGAACAATCTCTCGGCATGCTGTGGCGGGGGCGGGGAAAAGCATTCCAGGCGGGGGAGCGGACCCTTTGAAGTATGCTACACGTGCACGCGCCAGTGGGCTGAAGCGCTTCCCTAAACGGATTGCATGGCGGCACGATGCACGTGATTGTGCGCGTGCTCGCAATGCAATCCACTTTTGGGAGCACTTTGAAATGCCCCTCTTACTAGAGTCTCGCATAGCGATTGCGTAAACGTAATAGCTAGACGAGACCTAAAAAAGTGTGTGTGTGTGCGTGCGTGTGTGCGTGTGTGTGTGTGTGTTTGGACAGGAGCAGAAAAGTGCTGAAAACATTGCTGGGGAAAGGGAGCACATGGGAGAGGGCACAGCACCAGCTGCTACTTTTAATGATTCCCAACTCCAGAAAGTGCTGGTCACGGTTTTCCAACAAAACATTGATTTTTAAATAAATACTGAGTTATAGCTCAGCGTCACAGGGGAGCAGTTACAGTACATTACCCCACCATTACATGCCATTACATTTGTGTAAACCTAATACAGTTAAGCCCATGCTGCTGATATCAAATAAACACAGTGCACAGCGTGACGAATCTGCCTGCTCCCATTTCACAAGTGCCTGGGGGTCTCCAAGCTGAGCGCTTCAGTCAAGCTTCATTTACACCTCTTCAGCTGCCACGTTTCTTGGGCCTTCGGGGTGGAGAGTCCGAGGCAAGTCTCCTCTCCTAAGGATGTCTCACTCTGGTTGGCAGCAGTTTCAAAGGTTTGTTGTTTTCCGTCAGGATTTTGGAAAATTAAAAAGCATGCTGCCTGGTATCAGTCATGCGCGCTGAAACCCCTTTTAATGGCTGGTAGCATACAGAGTGCAGAACCAATTAGGCGCAGCGTGGAGAGCAGGATGCCAGCCCCACACGCTCTCTGCCTGCTGTGGGCGCCGAAACACGAAAATAATGTTTTAATTGATTTGGCAATAATCCACACGTTATCCAGCCAGTTTCACACTGGCTGTCTGCTACGGCATATGCCAGTAGCTCATTTGTCGCCATGATCCCTCCTATGCACTGCGCAGCATTTCCGCTCCTAAGACTGGATGGCGGTGCGGCCTGTCAGGCCCCTGCACTGCGCTTAGACAAGATTCCAACTCCATTGCACACACAAATGTCCGTGAGTGCTAGGGGGTCGGGGGCAAAGGGAGTGCCATAGGTTTCTGCTCTTCCTCCACAAAAACATCCTGCACGGCACCCGTAGTGCCTCCTGCAGAGAAGCACACACAGGCAGCTGTGCCGTGGCGCCACCTTGTCTCCTCGGGTGCGGGCACAGAGGGGAAGAGTAATACTACTGCTGCCTGCCAACCACGGGATCCAGGTGAAGCTGGGCCCGACTCTCGGCATTGTCAGTTTCACGCCGAATGCACACAGCACAGAGAGTCCGGCCTGACATCCTCACAATGCTGATACCATAAACAAAGTATCAGGCTCTGACAGTCTGCCACAGCGAGCTCTACAGCAGCGCAGGCTCCAGCCTCTGCCTGACACTGTGCAGCCCCCAGCCCTCCCTGCCGGCCCTGACACTGATGGTGTCTCACAAGGAGGCTCTGACTGCGCTGCTATAGTTTTTCGTGCCGCCAAGGTTCTAACTTTATTGGGGCAGATTTATGAGCCCCTTGCGCCACTTTTGCGTCACTTTTAACATGGGAAAAGTGACGCAAAAGTGGCGCAAGGGGCTCATAAATCTGCCCCATTGTTTTTATTTCACTTAGACTTAGCGCGCAGCCAGTCAAGGTGCCGGAAATGCGTAATTAGTGAAAGCTAAAAATAATGGTGCTTCCGAAACAGGAGTCGGACCTGCTTGATTTAGCACAGGGATCACACGGCCTTAAGCTGCAACGAGAGACATGGCGTCTATACGCAGCGACGGGTGCAAGCAAAGTGGCTCCAGCCAGAGTCGTGGTGCGGTTGGGCATATGGTCAGGGACTACCGAATTTCCCCCTCCCCCCCCCCGGGCATAAACACAAATGTAATGAGGGACATGAGAGGTAATGACTTTTGGAGGCGGGGGCCGAACAACCCCCGGCCGTATTTATTAAAATATGAAAACAAATTAACATTTTTAAGAAATAAACATTATTTACACAAATTTTATACGCAGAAACATAACACGACATTTGATTACAATTAATATGCACAGATTTCAGATGGCTAACCTTAACATATCACTAATACATAGTTCTCCTATCCGAATCTAACATAACGATCATAATCATACATTAATTACTTTCTGCGTATCCTATTTGGGCCTACGGCAAGGTCATTAACTGGTGTCAGATCCTTATCAATTTACCACGCCCCCCCTTAGGGTTGCGCATGCGCAGGGGGCCCGCTTACCTAGAGGGTACTTCCCCCCCCCCCCGGTTACCCCCATACGTTCCCTGAACTCCATGCCAATTTGGGGGGGTCTTGCACACTACGCCATTTAGTGACGTCCATGCCAGTGCGGGGTGGCCAACCAGCCTAAAAGAAAGCGTGACTCCCCCCCTTCCCCGCACCCATCCAGCCAACCCGATGTTCCGCCCCTGGAGTTATAGGAGAGACCCCTTGTCCCCCCCCCCCCTGGGTGACACCATCCGAGAATGAGGCCGCCCCCTAAGGACCTTAAATTTACTGCTCACTAGTCATGACCTTACCGCCACAGGCCAGCATAGTTGCCCGACTATCTGGCCCCCCCCAACCTATCCCTCAGAAAGGTCATGCCCCTTCCCTCAGACCCTCTAGCCAAGCCATGAAATTCTCCAACATTAAGTCATTACCCAACCTAGTCAAGTGGACCCCGTCTTTTAAGAAGCATGGTTCCCCCCTGACACACCCATGTGCAATGCACTGCAATTTGGATGATCTGAACAGTTTCCCTATTTTGTTATTGACCCTCTTTACCGAGTGGTTCAAAGCTCTCACCGAGTCCCCCCTTCTCCATTTAAATCTAGGTATCATGTGTGACCAGACTATGTAGCAACCCTGGCACGCTTTGGCTAACCAACCAATCTCAGAGATGATGTTCTCAAACAAGACCCTCCTGCCCAAAGTGACCAGGTCATTGCCCCCCAGGTGTAAAATAACGATAGAGGGAGGAGGACTGTGTCTCTTCAGCTGATCAATCATAAAGCCCCTAAATTGACTAAGGCAAAGGCCCCCCTTTCCATGAAAAGATACTGTGAAACCCCTCTGCTCTGCCTGTTTCCTATAGTCACCTGCAAGAAAAACAGATTTCATACGCCGTACATATGAATGCCCCACAATCCACACATTACGTGTCCCTGTGACCTGTAGCTTTGTTGATCGTTGCGGAGAATGTTGTTGGTGCGATGATGGCAGTTCCCCCCCTGCGTGACAGGTTCGAGAAACTGTGAAGAAAACGACAGACAGGGAAGCATCAGTACACAATTATAATGTGTAATCACAACATGTGCAGCCGCACATAACGCTTATAACTATTGGAAGCCCATCGTCCAATCCTCTGTACCTTACTGAAGTGCAACCCCCTTGCCGTTGCCTCAGTGGCAGCCCCTATCCTGAAAGAATGCGCTCCGAAAACTCTTGGATCCATGCCTGCCTTGCTGATTGCCATATCCAATACTTTTTTGAACTGGTACATGGTAAGTGGGGTACCGTCCGCATGTAATAACAATGCTCCACCCAACGCGCTTTTCCTCAGACTGAGGTAATTTTCAAGATGCATTACCGGGCAACACGGGTTGTTTCGCGCCCTATACAGTACCACCCCTTCTCCCGAGCTTCCTGATCGGTTTTTGATTTTTTGATGGTCAAAAGCAAAATGTCACCTTGTACCTTCACGTACTCCATTAAGAGCCCACCCTGACTATCCTGCTTGTTGCGTGCCACCAATTCACCCACTCTGAATGCCCCATAAAAGGCTAATGCAAAGGCAGCTCTGAATAATAGAGTCTCCCCCACTGAACTGCAAATGGCGCTCAGCGCCGTCAGCAGCGCACTCAGCCGCTCCAACCCTATTGGCTGTCTGGTGTCAGGAATCCCACCTTGGATTCGTCGCCACCCCTTCAATGCCTTTCTCACAATGAAACTATTTGTGGGATTGTTCGTGTCTCTTATCTGCGCAAAGAAGGAAACTGCCGCTACATGTTGCCTGGCTGCCGCCACTGTGCGCCCCCCTTTATGTAGGCTGTCTAAAAACAAGAGGAATGCGCCTGACGTATCCCATCTCTCCTCCCAGTCTTGACCCAAAAAGGTACAGTAAGACCAAAACGCCCCTTCATAAGCTTTCCTGGTCCCAGGAGCTAGGCTAGCAGCCACGAGGTTCTGTAGTTGGGGGCACCAATCTGCCAATGAACTTCGGGAAAGTGTGCTGATGTTGCCTCTGCGGATGGTAGATGTTCCCTGAAAACCTGCATCTTGAAGCGAGAGAGTGCGTCAGCAGCATTATTCCGCACTCCCGGGACATGTTTAGCCTTAAACTGTTACATTTAATTTCATACATAACAGCACTATCTCTTTCAACAGGCGAAGAATCATTTTACACCTTGCCGCCTGTTGATTGATGGATTCTACCACTGTCATGTTATCCGACCAAAAGATTACAGACTGATTCTGCAGATCCTGGGGCCATACCGTTAATGCAACCCAAATGGGAAACAGTTCCAAAAAACCTATGTTAGCTGTTAAACCACACTCAAACCACCACCCCGGCCACAGCTGAGCCACCCACTTGTTCCCAAGTATGGCACCAAATCCCACACTACCCGCCGCGTCAGTCCATAAACCTAAGGCAGCCGAAGTAGTGGGGGGACCGGGCCACACTACTCTGCCATTGAAACCCTCCAGGAATGCAATCCAAGTCCGCATGTCCTGGCGAACCTCAGATGACAGTCGCGTGTGATGGTGTTTTTCGTGTAAGCCTGCCATGGCCTGAGAAATGGAACGAGAGAATGGTCGAGCCATAGGTATCACCCTTAGTGCAAAATTCAACTGGCCAACAACCTGCTGCAACTGATGTAATGTCACTTTGTCCTTTAAAAAACACTGCTGCAAAGCAGCACGGAATTTCATTATCTTTTGTACAGGTAACCTAAAACAGCCCTGTACTGAATCAATTTCAATGCCTAGGAACTCAATTGTGGTTGTTGGCCCCACTGTCTTCCCCTGAGCCAGGGGGACCCCAAATGTACGCATGAGTCCACAGAATTCCTCCAAGGCCACAGAACATTCCTGAGAGCCCGCCGGTCCCAGAAAGAGAAAATCATCGAGATAATGCATCACAAAATGATGTCCTGTCACTTGTCTGAAAACCCACTCCAAAAATGAACTACATTTTTCAAAGTAAGCACAGGAAACTGAACAACCCATAGGCATGCACCTATCCATGTAAAACTGTCCATGAAATGAAAAACCCAGCAAATGATGATCTAAAGGATGCACTGGTAACAGTCGGAATGCAGATTCAATATCAGATTTTGCCAGCCAGGCCCCCGGACCCAAAACCCTCAACATCTCTACTGCCTGATCAAAGGACGCATATTTAACACTGCAAAGTTCCTCATTGATGGCATCATTCAATGACTTGCCTCTGGGCGCTGATAGATTATGAATCAACCTAAACTCCCCCGATTCCTTTTTTGGTACCACACCTAGGGGAGAACAGACAAAATTAGGCACCGGGGGGACATCAAACGGACCCACTATTCTCCCTAAACCCAATTCCTTCTCAATCTTTTTCACTACCACCCTTATGTTTGACCTAACAGACAATTGGTTTTTGCACTCCGATGTCCCTTTGTAATCCCCAACTGGTATCCTGAAACCATACAAAAACCCTTCCTGCAGCATCCTAGCTGTAGCATGATCTGGATACCGATTTAACCAGGGATTCATAGCAAAGACATCAATGGGTGAATGCGTTACCTTTTCCATTACCTCCTCAGTCCTGTTTCTTCCCCCCTCTTGACCCTGAAAAGGCGTTCCCTTTCTTAAAGCACTTTGACTCTGGGTGGGAGGGGTGATTACATATGGCACATGTGTGCCTGAATTTACAGGTGCCTTGGGCTCTGGTACAGGACTTCCTATTAAAATCCCAGCACACTCCCTTTCGCCGTCCCCCTTTCTCAGTAGCCGGTGCCGACGCCCCGGGGTGCCCTGGCCGAAAGGGCTGATGTGGCGGCGAAATGTGTGCCTTGCCCCAATTCTGACCTGTACTGCCCGGCTGCCCTGGGCCAAACTGGTCAAACCAGGAAATAGAATCCACCCTGTCCCATGTGAGTGAAGGGTCAAACTCTTTCGCCTTCCTGAAGTTCATATCATATTCCTTCCAACCCACACCCCCGTATTTATCATGCGTCATTGCCACCCTGCTCTGATAACATGCCATTTCCGCTTGCATATTAGGTGTATGTTCAGCCACTATGGCCAAATACACAGAAAATGCCCTTATCCAGTTTGTCAATGTCTCCTCTACCCTGAATCTAGACATTTCCGCCCGCCACTCACTGGGAAGCATCCAATCCTTCTGTCTCTTTGCATATTCCATTTCCCTGTTATCCATCAACAGGGAAAACATGTTTACATACGCCCCAGACCAAATCAATTCTTTCACATCTCTTGCAACATGGCGCGCTAAATATTCCTTCCTGGAAGGTAACACCCCGGCGCCCAACAATGGTAAAGCCAGCTCCTTACCCGCTGACTCTGCCGTCTTGGCTTTTCCACTGTCGCTTTCCTGAAGCCCTGGCTGTGCTTGCTGGGCCTTATCCGCGCCCAGGCTCTGTTCCCCGCCCGGGGCCGCCATGATCCTCGCCACCATTCTTTGTGCCTCTGCCAAGGGATCGGTGCCCGCCGCCAAGGGCAACCCCCCCCTTTCCTAACCATGGAAGAACTGCCGCTATTTGAGTGGCTAATTCCAACGGGACCTGCCCACCCCCTGCTGGTGATGGTACAGGGGCCACAGGGTTCAAGACAGGAACATTGGGGCCTGTTGGGGGCACAACCGGTATGATACTTGGCACTACCGGTTCTATCGCTGGGGACACCGGAACTGGTGCAGGTACCGGCACGGCTATCCCTGGGACGTTGGGCACTAAATCAGGAATCTCTGTCACTGCTGGGAGCCCTGAAGGACCACCCCCTCCCGGTGTCTCTAAAGGTTCCACTATTTTAGGGTCCTGATTCTTCGCTTTCTTGTGTCTGACCCGTTTGGGGAGGGCCTCCAATTCCCCCCTCGGTTTTGGGGGTACTATTGTCCGCTTGGGCCTGCCAGACGGCCCGCCCTGATCCTCAACCTTCTGCCTGAGCTCAGCTAGGCTATGCCCCATTTGCTCAACCTTGCCCCATCTCCTCTCCATAGTCGCCATCCTACGCATCATTGCTTCCAGCATATGCTCCATGCGCGAACGCTTAGTTCCCCGCTTAGCTGACATGCTATGCTATGCCCCACACACCTACCCTGCAATATCCCTGCTCAAACTCATTTCAACTTGCTCTGTACCTGAGAAAGAAACAAGCGACACAGGCTTAGCGCAATATAACAATTACAATATTGCAAACACTGTCCCTGCCCCCCTTAACACTCACACACGAAAGACCCGCAACAATGTAATTGCGGATAAATGCGCAAAATTACTAAACACTTTATCACTGAATATAAAAATTCCCAATGCGTTGCCTGCCCCTCACAGGAGCAGGAATTTAAACGAGGTCCATGAGTAGAACCGCTGACAATTGAGCCTGTGACCTTGAGAGTAAGAGCCCCAGACAGTAACCGCTCAGCCACAGCGTCAATCTATCCCCCAAAATTACTTTGAGTAAATGGATTCGGTTTTATAAAACAAGCGAGTATTCTTCAGACCTTAAACCATTAAATTCCTGTGGCTGTTCACATTACCTAGCACCCTCGGTGGTATCAGAGCGCTTTACATGACCACCAGTTGCTTTACAGGCGGACGTTACTTAACTCGAATTCAGAGCCACCACCTTCGTTACACACCATCCGCCCACAGGGCCCCCCCCCCCCCCTGACGAATACCTTGTCGGCGCGTACGCGCGCCGTGCACCAGGGCTCACAAGCCTCACCAACACCTCACGCGACCACGATACAACAGCTTTCTTGTTCCCGCAGTACTCGCGCTGCAACCAGGACGATCTCGACAGCCAGTAGACACGCGTAAATCGCGACCTCCAGGCCCGGAACCACGATAACCGACACCGGCGCTGCACGGAGATAAAGTCCTCCAAAGCGAACCTGCAGGAAAGAAAGAAACAAAGAAGTTAATCAGCCTCCTAAGGGCTGTGACCAGATGCTGGGAGAGCGCGGGACAAAGAGACCGAGTCCCACGCTCCCCAGCCTTTTATCCTGATACATGGGGGCAGACCAGTTCTAACTGGCCTGACCCCCAGCCCCCCCCACTCCCCCATGACCCGGAAGCGCCTTAAACGCTTCCGGGCCATGGGGTCACCGTCGCAAGCCAATCACGGACACGACGCGCCCACCGCGTCATGATGACGCGGTGGTCTGCGCCGCCGGGTGGACATGCGAGGGCGGGGGGAGGGGGTCGGTGCCCCGCCATATTTGCGGCGGGGCCGATCCCGGCCCCGCCTTTCTAGGCTCAGTGCAGCTGAGGGACCCCGCCGCCTCACACCAAACCAAAACCAGGCAATGCATTACCTGAATGGAATGAATCCTTTAAAGTCAATGAAGGAAGCTGATGCTTGTAAAAGAATACAAGGAAGCTTTTAAACCCCGTTCCTCAAGCAATGCATTGACAGCTCAAACATCTGCCAAGCCAGGAATTCCACATACCAAAGCGAAAATCCCCTTCTTTTTAAAAAAAAAAAAGGATATGGCATTAGAATGCCTGTTGCGTTTGTACAACCAAACCTAAAACTTAGAAAAGGAAGAAAAAAAGAAGAAATCGAGATTGGAGCCCAGACCATATACAAATAAAATATAAAAGGTCTTAAGACCCCAAGAACAAATAAGAATACATTGGACCTCACTTGCAAAATAAGTACATCCAAGATCAACAACTTAGGGGGTGAGGCCAGACACGAGATGCGTACAACACTGCTGCTGAAGCTCCGCCCTTAGGACCCGATACTTAAGTGATACTGACGAGACAGGGCCTCAAATGCTCCTCGGAGTGACCTGAGAGTTTCCCCTGCAATCAGCAGGCTGAACATAACCTCCCTTGGTGTAAAGACGGCGGATCCTGTTTCCGAAGGGCAATGGCTTGCTACGTTGAAAAACAAAAGAGCGGCCACAAGTGACTGGTAATGAGACGGTTTCTCTGGGACATCTAATAAGAGGACTGAACCCCATCGGTGATTTAGGGGCAGGGCGGCACTGGAAAAAAAGTTTGAAGATGGGAAGATGTGCGGGGTCCTGACCGAGCGTGAGCGAGGGTGCAACAGACAGCGCGGCTGGAGCTGCCCCTGTTCTGGCCAAGAGCTTGCCGGCCCCTGCAATATACACTGCTGTGGTCGAGTGAACAGGCGTGGGAGTGCCGAGCATGTCCCAGAAGCAGTCGCTGAGAGGTGAAATGGGGACGGGCGTGGTGGTAGAAAATTTGAACAAGCATTGGCTGCACACGCGCCTCGCGCTTAAAGTAAAAAAAAACAAAAAAACAAGCCCTGGAGTTGTGTGTGTGCACGCGCGCGCGCTAGAAGCAGGGGGAGGAGGGTGGCCTGCATGATTTACTTGCGGGAGCGATAATTTCTACCATATGGCGGCGCTCACTCCCGCAAGTAAATCGCCTCACGTGCACGCATTGCCATTGAAGGCAATAGAACACGTGCACGTGTTTGGCTGCAAGCTGGAGCGGTTTCTAAAGGCCTCTTTCCTATGTAGCGCATGCGCGCTGCATAGGCGAGACCTAAAAAGGGGAGAGGGGGTCCCCAAATAACTATCTCCCTATATCCCTCCTCGATACCACCGCCAAACTTATGGGGCGGGTTCTTTTGGCCAGATTGGAGGTTTGGGCCGAAACCCATATTATTTTTATGAAAGCACAATATGGATTCCGTAGAGGAATGGGGATGGTCGATCAGTGCTTAAACCTCTCCTTATCCATAGGGAAATATACTAAGGCAAAAGGTGGGAAGATCTATATGGCCTTTATGGATATGACTGCATCCTTTGATTGCATCTATGATGGAGGGGATGGGCATTGATCTGCCGATAATTGGTTTTATTCGTCAGTTGTACGCCACCGCCACCGCCTGTGTTCGGTATGGTAGGAAGGGGGAGTGTACACGTCTCTTCAAAATCAAAAAGGGAGTAAGACAGGGGTGTTTTCTCACCCCGTTTCTCTTTTCTATCTACACATATGGGGTAGAGTCCTCCCTCTCTGCTTTACCCGTGGACGTGCCTAAATTCGATCATACCCCTCTTCAGATTTTGGCGTACGCTGACGATGCAGTACTGATGGCTAGATCGGGGTTAGCCTTACAATCGCTAATTTCATCTTACTCCACCTTTATGGCCTCCTTTGACCTAAAAGTAAGCAAATCCAAGGGTTAGCTATCAGTGAATCCGCCCCAACCTTAGTGCTTAGCAAGGGGTCAGATTGCAGACCCTCGACAATTCCTTTAATTTTATTGTGGAAGAAGGCTGCCAGCCCATCACATTATTCCTGAGAAGGAATAATCTTGTTCCCCATGCACTCTGGGTTGGTAATGCCTCTCAAAATGTTAAAAACACATTTCACACTATTAGGTGCTTTCAATATAAGGTCCGCAAAATATGACGCCTTAGTGGTTGCTATAGCTTTTTTATATATGGCTAACAGATCCCTCCAGATCATTTTGTCGCTATCTGAGTACTGGCTGCGCCACTGCCTCTCTGCATGTTTGCACTGAATCTTAAAGGTCCTTAATTCCTCCGAAAACCATGGCGCAGAGGGAGATCCCCGTTTCCTAAGCCGCTTCAGAGGAGCGGTCGAGTTAATAGTATTTACCAAGTGCCTACACAGCGCCCCATAGTTTTCATCAACCGACTTCCCCGGATCAAAGAGGGGGATCGTACCAAAAAGTGGCGCTGATTGGGCTTTCCTCATAAGGGCCTTCCAATCCCTAACCAAGACACTTCTTTCCTCCCTGGTAGGGAGCCTACTTCTTGGGACCGGCAACATTCGAAATTTGACCAAATGATGGTCGGACCAATCCACTGGTAGGATACTATCCATAGCCACCGCATTATCCCCAGCGAATACCAAATCAAGTACATGGCCAGCCGTATGGGTGGGCTCCAAATCTCGTTGCGGCAGATCAAGGTTGGCGCACGATTGAATAATATTATTGTAGGCTATTTTCAACGTTGCATTGGGCCAAAGGTTAAGATCTCCCAGAATCAGCAATCTGTGGTGAGTAAGTGCCAAATTACTGATCACATCGAGAAATTGCTGTTGTGACTGTTCACTTACAGCCCCTGGGGGTCTATAACAGACTAGGCCAGTCAGGAAATGGCCAGACCTGTCCTTTAATGAAAACCCCGGAGTTTCCATATGCGGAATCTCATCTATATCCAGTGGCGAGAAGTCCCACATTTCTTTATAAATGATCCCGGTTCCACCCCCCCTGCCGCTAGATCTTGGCTTATGAAAGGCTTTAAATCCCGAGGGGCACACTGACCCCAATTCTAGGTCCAGCCCGGGATCTAGCCAAGTTTCCGTCATAAACAGTGCATCTAGATTATGTTCCTCAATTAACAGTTGAATTTCTGTAGCGTGCTTAGGGAGAGACCTAACATTGAGGAGACCACAATTCAGCCCTTCCTCATGTAATGAGCAAGCAACATTCCTCAGCGCAGGCCTTGACTCCGGCACCCCCGAAACCAGACTACACTTACCTAGCTCATACAACTGCTTCAAAGTGTAGCATTGCCGCGCAGTGTCCATATCCTCGCAAGGCAAAGAGACTGACGTGACATCATCTGTGGCGCAGGGCGCGACCGAGGCGCGGACGGGTGAAGACGGGCTTGCCTTTGATCTGGTTCTACCAAGACCAGGAGAAGGTTTTTATTATCTCTCTCTCGCAATAATAATGCTCAGCATAGATTTATTCTACTGCGTTTTCGATTTAATATGATTCTGTTACTCTTGGGGTATCCTGAAAAGAGATACAGATTCGCAAATCTGTCACACTGTCCCTGTAATAACTATGCCGTGCAGTCAGATCTACACATATTACTGTTTTGTAAAAACTTTTCAGATGAAAGAAAAACATTCATCCTCCCAATCCTGAGGTATCACAAATTCAAACAGTATCGGGTGGCTATATATTTTCTAAAGGCCCTATCGGATCCATTTGTATGCTTTTCCGTAGCTTCATTTTTGTGGGCCTGCTTTAGAAAGAGGAAAATGGCGAGACGACACATTACTAGTAATGACTAACATTAACTTTTAACTGATTTTAAACGTTTTATGTGAATTTATTACTTTGGTCATGGCAAACCTCTTTAATTCTCTTTTTAACTTTATATACACGCCTATCGCCTATTTATTTGTGGTGTACATTTTAGGATGATTTGTGCTTTTATGGTCTGTTTTTATAGAGATCGAATAAAGCTGTTTGAGTACTTTTCTGGACCTGTGAAGACTCTGCCAGGAAGGACAGCTGTGCTGCTGGAGGACTGACACTCTGCTGGACTGCTGCTTTGCTGGACTCCTCCCTTGCTGTTCCACCCTGCTGCCATATTGTCCCCTGCATGGGTGAGAGGGCCTGGACCGGCATCACTTGGACCCAGAATTGCTCCAAGGGCTTGCTGACTTGACTCATGATATGAAGTATCAGGGACCAAAAATACTTTCATCTCTTCAGCTGCTGCACCTGGACTCTGCCATCTGGGAGTATGCTCTGCCAAGTGGTGCCACTGCAGTTCTGAACCCTTAGAAGTGAGGCCAAGGTGCTGCCTCAATGAAATCCATGCATCTCTCCAGAACCAGCTCATGAGCGCAGTTGCATGGGTTGAAACTGGCACATCACATATATTACTCGACCAGAACCGGTGCATTGACTCTGTTGCGAGAAATGATGATGACGCTTCACCTTCGAAAGCAGCACTGTGAGACGCTCGCCCTAGCTCAAGTTCTTCACATCTCCGACAAAGACGCAGAGAACTCCGAATTGCAGCCCCTGCTCTCATCAGAGCTGCTGCATCACCGCTGTTGCATGGACCAGGATCAGCCCATCTCCGCCATTGCAAGGATTGATGCCTATGCATCACTTTGACTGCACCCTGCATCTTCACCGACACAGCCTGGATCAAGGTACTTTTGTTCAGCGGGCCAACTGGGTCCCTGTATGCAGCCCGAGCTCCATCGCGGTGACATGAACTTTTGACTTGGTTCCTGTTCAGCGTGACCACAAAGCCCAAATACACGCTTATTGCTTCTAGGCGCTATTTTACAGTTCGTTCTTTAAAAAATCCTATCTCAATTTCTACTTATTGTATTTTGTCATTTTAATCTGCTTTTATTTATAAAATTAAGCTCTATTGTTCTAACTAGGTGTTAAGTGTTTTGTGGTGTTTTCATTGTGTTACTGTTTGAAGTGTTGCACAAATAAATACTTTACACATTGCCTCTTAAGGTAAGCCTGACTGCTCAGTGCCAAAGTACCAGAGGGAGGGCACTGGTTAGTTTAGGGTGTGCTTGTGACTTATCCTGACTAGGATTGTTGTTCATGCTTGGACAGCGTGCATACCTCTGCCAACCAGAACCCAATTTCTAACAGAAATGAACACACTTAGAGAATACCAAAGGCGTTAACAAATGTATGTTCACTAGGGAATGTCTAAGATAGGTCACCAATCTCATGAAAGTTACTTTTGAGGGCCTCCAAACTCTTATTGCACTAAATATGTGTGTATAAATTCTTGACATTGATGGAGACTAATATGTAATTCCCTTCCCAGGCAATATCATAAAGCCTCCTGATCACATCTTGGTATCTTGTAGGTATAAAGGCAATGCATTTTTCAAAGGAGATAAATATTTGCCTATTTACTCAGTTATCCTTTATGAGAGTGAGTGTATCCCAGATGTTATTGAGCAACATTGGGCAAACATCTGTCTTTTGTGAGTTTTAGTATAGGGAGTTTTATGTCCTTAAGATGTAAGTTCCTCTTCACTTACAAAATATAGTGTAAAACCTTTCAGTATGGTTTCTTTAAGTAAAAAGTCTTTAACATCAAGAAAACTGATAGTTGTATAACATTTTCTGCCCCTTGGTTTCCTTAAGACCTGCTCATGGTTTACAAAATTCATAATGATGATATCGCCACCTTTATCAGATTTACTAATAAAAATGGACTTGTACTGTGTTAATGGATGAAAACTTTAGGAAAATCTCTGGAAACCAATTTCTGAAACACATCACCCTGATTCCAAGCACTAGATTATGGTAACAAAGCAAAAGCATAACTTAGGTCCAGTGTCTAACCCCGCTCCAACTGAAATGTTCATAGATGTAGAAATGCCTATGTGAGGGACATTGTCTTTGTTAAGGCCTAGAAAATTATATATATTTAAAAAATATTTTTATTGAAGTTTTCTGCGAACAATACAGGATGTGCAACATCATATTCAACAACAAAGCTACATGGGAATGAATATACAGTTGTTCTGATTTACAATGATTTGGTACAGCGTCAGTATAGCCACCGTGGTCACGCAAAAGCAGGTTTGACACACCACAGAATTGTTCAGTACACATCACGGGGGTTCTCTAGAGGGGGTAATTCCACACCATCTCCCATGTCTATTCCATATTTTACCCAGGAATCCCACACTTTATAGAACTTCTTCAGGCAACCTCTCACCTTATAGGTTATCTTGTGAGCAGTCATATAAAGGTCCAGGCCCGTTTTCCATTCCTGCAGAGTATGTAGCTCCGGGGCACCCCAATGTTTGACCGTTTCGCCACTATGAGAGCCAAATTGCTAAATAGAAGTTTGGATCTGGGATTATCTACCTCTGTGGGTATCCCTAACGGTGAATTTGGTGTCCATTTTGCAGGTTTACTCCCAATGGCGAGAAATATTTCAATATTACTTACAACTTGAGGGCCTCATTTATGAAAAGTGTTGCATCGCTGTGGTAAAACAGCGCTGCAACACTTTTCAGTGCGCCCTCCTTGCAATACCATGGATGCGCCGTATTTACTGTATCGCGCTCCATGTTGCAAGGATTGACAGATACGTCAGGAATCAAGACGTATCTGTTGGCGCAAAATTGACGCATTGCTGGAGTGTGTCTGAAGCAGACGCAACTCCAGAAATTTGTCATTTTACATGGGACAAGCCCCAGTGAAAAGACCTGCGTCATCCCTTCCGCCTGTTTCAAGCAGGCTTAAGGATCTGACGCAGTGAGGCCGTAGAAGTATCGCAGTAAAATCTCATAGATTTCACTGCGACACTTCTACAAGCCTTTTCTGCGCCGGAACACCCTCCCTGCATACAATATACCTGTTGCAGGTATAATGTAGTGCAGAGGTTTGCAAAGTGACGCATCTGCCTGGATGCGTCACTTTGTAAATATGGTGCAGTGTGGCTAATTTTTTTACACTGCCGCAGCATCACATAAGTGACGCAAAGGCGGCATAAGGGCATCATAAATAAGCCCCAGGATTTTTACTTCCATGATTGCCAAAATTTCAGTAATCAGTTCTATTTTCTTAGGATTAATGATAATTTTTTTTTTTTTTTTAATGTTCTGATAAACATTCCCAAATATATTTGTAATTTCTGTGTTTGACTTGTTGTGTGTGGTCATATGATAATCCGCAATTATGTGATAAATGTGCTTTACCACAAATTAGCCACATGACCCCCTATGTCAAGTGAACCAGCCCCGGATTCACTTTTATTACATCTGTTAGCATTAAAAATTATAATGATCCAAATTTAACAGCTGTGTCAATTAATATGTATTCTAAGTTCACTCATGCAAATGACGCATGCATGTGGATTTAAATGCTTACTGCGTCAAAATTCACGTCCCGCTATTTTTTGACCATTTTTCCTTCTGTAATTTTCAGCAAGTATGACAAGGATCTTTACGGACCATTAGTAACTGTTTTTGTAACTGCATCAAACGTGTTTTCATTTGTTGTTATCAATTTTTGGCGGGTGGACTATCACATCCTCTCTGGTGGAGCTGTGTCTGGGCAGTGTACTTTAGGTTTGTAGTAGAATATGGTGCCTCAATGATTGGTGGCTCATTGATGAATATTTCATAGACTATCTGAAAGACGAAACAGATATCTACTTCCAGACCATTGTTTGATCGCTAGACTCAGTCAGACCCTCTGGGAAGTCTTTACATCTGTACATAAGAGAAAGGCCTCAACCTACCTCCAGAGAGCTGAAAACGAAAGTCTGCAGTTAAAGTTTGACATGAAGCTCTGGTGCTGACCCTGGAGAAGAAATGCCTTGACTCCAGTGACGATGACACCTTGCACAGCTTTGAGTGTAATAGGCTGTCTCTGAAACAGATTACACTAGATGAACTTTGGTTAGCGGGATAGTATCCCAGATATATGTGCATAAATACGTGGACAAAGTTGGGAAGCCCCTGCACTCATCGTACAGAGGCATTTACACATGTGGAGAGTGTATCTCCTAAGAGAAAGCTATTTACAGAACCTGGAGACATGAGGGGCAGATTTACGAGCCCCCTGCACCACCAGTACGTCACTTTTTGTGACGTACTGGAGGCGCATTTCACTTCTCCATATATACAAGGAGAGGAAAAGCCACCCTGCGTGACTTTTCCTCTCCTTGTAAATATCGCCCCTTCACATGCAGCACTTTGCATGGAAGGGGCGTTCTATGGGTGTTGCTGTGGGTGTTCCCATGCAACACTTATGGAACAAGACACATTTCCAGATTTACGAGCAATCGTAAATCTGGAAATGCGTGTGAATGCTACGCCTCCCCAGGGGAGGCGCAGCGAGGCACAACGAGGAGAAATGTTTTCCTTTCTCCTTGTTTTTTCCTCTTTCAAAGCGTGCTGCATTCCACAGCACACAGTGTAAGAGGAAAATGCCTGTAGTGATTGTTTTTGTGCAGGAAGGTGCCCCTTCCTGCACAAAAACAATCTCGCCCATTACGCAGGCATCCTTGTACCATGGTGAAAGGGTGCCTGTGCATGGCTGCAGTTTGTGTGCCAGTGCAGGAGGAAGCTCAGGAATGCAACATAGTATTGCAAATATGTCGCATTCCTGTACTTCGGAAGTGCCGCAGCGTGGCGCAGCCAAAGGGCTTGCGTTGCCGCGCTACGGCTCTTCCTTGTAGATCTGCCCCGAAGTCTCTTTGTGCTAGCTTTTATCAGGACATATTCATGCCATAGGGATGGTGATCATCCTGACCTCAAGATTTTCATGCATGATCTGCATGGGCTCCCAACCGGGACCCTCTAACAGGTCAAGAGCAACTTGGGCGAGGCAGAAACCTTGAAGGGATATGTGTAGAAGTCCTAAGTCAACTTCAAACAGGCAAGACTAGCACTGTGCAAAAGCCTCTCCCCTGTAAGTCTACCTTGCATGTTGGAGATCTTGAGGGAATCGACCTGCTGATTCTTGTGGGGAACTCCAGGCATGACTGTCAAGGCGAGTTGTGCATCTCAAATAGGCCCATCTTGCTGATTTAAGCTGATGCTAAGCTTTCAGCCAGAGTACTGGCTAATCAGTCACTAAGAGTGATAGAGTATCTCGTCCTCAAGGTCAACGCATAACACTTGGAAATTCCCCAATCGATGGGTTCCGGCCCCTAAAGTAGAGAAGCATCTTGCGGTAAATGGAAAAAGCCTTCAATACAGCTAAGTTAAACTACTTATTCACCACCTTGCTGTTTTTCTAACTATGTGAAGGTCGTTTATACACAACCTAGGCCAGGGTATGGCTATGCGGGATCCTGTCACACAATTTCATATTGGGAAGGGCACAGAAAAGGGTTTTACACTTTCCCCTCTCCTCTTGTGTTGCCAATAGAGACCCTAGTTGATTTGCTTCATAATGATGTCTCCTTCTAAGGCTTCCAATGGGCCCCATTGTGAAAGATCAGTGGGGCATATTAACAAGGCGCTATAAAATTATCGCCGCTTTTGCGGCCGTTTTCGTCCGAAAAGCGGCGATAATTTTATCACCTTTTCAACAAAGACACGCTATTGCGTGTTTTGCTGACTTAGCGCCTGTTTCCAGCATGCCTAACTTTGCATCGCTAATGAGATGCAAAGTAGGCGTGGCTGTGAAACCAACCAGGGAAAATATCGTGAAGGCAGTTTCGCGATATTAACAAGGAAGGGTAGCGATTTTTTAAATCACGTTAAGTATGCCTTAACGCAGGAATTTATTGTCTGTTAAATTCTTGACTTAGGCATACTTAACATGGGGGGTGGATTCTGTGGCTAAGACCACAGGCCCTATCTCTGGAATTGTTATCGCCTCAGCGATGCGCATTGTTGCTGGGGCCTGGGGTGAGCCAGTGGGATTATTGGGTGTCGGGGGGTGCAGGGGTGCCAGGGGGGGCCCAGGGGGGAGGTGCGGTCCGCCTGGAGTCAAGTCCTTGGTATGGAGTGACGGGGAGGGAAGTGCAGGTGGTTGGGGGAAAGGGGGTGGGGCGCTCAGGGCAGGGGAGTGGGGCCTGGCACCTGGCGATCTACCCCATCGTGGCCATTCGTCCTGTGCGGTGGGGGGGTTTTGAAGGGGGGCTCCCGGGGGGCGCTGGCGGGTTTGGCGGCTTGGGGGACAGGTTTAACCCTGGCATGTTGGACTTCACATCTTTCTTTCAGCAGGACAGCATGGTGAGGCTAAGACCGCAGGCCGTATCTCTGGAATTGTTATCGCCTTGGCGATGCGCATTGTTGATAACGCGCTAACCGGGCGATAAATTCAGAGATAGCCGGTGATAAATATGCAAGCGCTAAGTGCGCTTTGCGATATTTATCGCCGGCCCTTGTTAATATGCCCCAGTGTTATTATATTTTAGCTGTCCTAAATGGTCCTGTCCTCTGGCAATGCAGGTGCCTAAAGGTTTTTGGGAGAACTCTCGAAACTCCAGGTGACCTGGACCAAATCAATCTTGTTTACAGTTTAGGGTGATGCCAAAGCACGGCCTGTGCCTCACAACAAAGGGTGGAGTAGCTGGTGCCCTAAAACACTGAGCATTCATTACTGGAGGAAACCACACAGCTGAGGTCTTCATGCACAAGCAGAACATCTTGGAGGAATCTAGCCCTTGTTAAACACTCTAGCTTAGAGGCATGCCTACTGTAAGTGAACATCTCCTGACATCCTTACCCTCTTAGAAGGAGAGATCGTGCTCTAGGGACTCTTTATTTCTTACAACGTTTCCAGAAGAAAATAACACTGACAGAATTCCCTAGTGGATAAAAGTTTTTGTTGGATGGGGAAGAAGCATTCACTGCTTGAGTTTTCTACGGGAGATAAATATTACTCTCACTTTCTGATGTGAAATGTCACAATTGTGCTACTGTAACCATGTTTCTGCTGTTTGTGTCACATTGGCCAAGGCTTATGGGTGTTTCAGCTGCCTCCTATCCTGTCAGAAAAGTCTGGGTAGGCTTATGAAGTCCTCTTTCTCAATCAGGCTGCTCTAGCTTGTACTAGCACTATGAGTCTTCCATATCTCACAATGATGGTGATAATGACAATGAGAGTGCTTGGCTGGATTGCAGCTTTCGTGGTACTGATGCTGAGCTTTAGACCAGAACTTGAGCTATTGGACATCATTCGCTAACTGACTTTGCTCGTTTACTGCACCTGCTGCACTTGGAGTCAGGTGGTCTGTTTTGCTAAGCAATAGGCACAGGTCATAGGTTTGTTACCCAAGCCTGACCTTCCTGACCATGGTGGTTCAGCCTACACTTTCAAACCAGGACATGTTCCAGTGAAGCTAGCTGTTTGGCTGCAGCCTAATGAGCATGGCTGCATTGGGTCTACCTGCTCTAATGGTAGCACTTGTGATCAATCGATCAATCGAGAGAGAGGATGACCGTGTGTGTGTGTGCGCATGTGTGTGTGTGTGTCAGTGATATAGTGTACCCTCTTAAACAGCAACTCCAGTGTGAGGCAGACTAGGAGTTTAGCTTTGTTGACTTTAGGAACTAGAAAGTAAGGGCAGAAACACTCATAGATATAAAGGCTTGCTTAGGGACGAGGTTGTAGGATGTGTACAAAATTTCAGTATCTTTTCATATTCACGTTTGGCTACCCTATCCTTCAAGGCACGTCATTTCCGTTGGAATTTAACCTGGCTCAGCAATGAATTTAACATAAATAAAGGAGTCGGGACATCATGTCAATTACCACTTAGAAACTGTTTAATTGTAAAGCTCACAAAATTCACCTAACTTCAATTTTGCTACAAGAAACGCAATAGAATAAAGTGATCTGTTGTTCCAGGGAGCGATTTATTTGAGCTAGAATAGGGCTTTGGGGGGGACAGCCGACCAGCGTGAGGCCTGCCCCCCCAGGGTTTTTTGGGCAGGGGGGGCAGCCAGAGCCCAGTGGGCTGCTTGGGCTCCATTGGGATGGTGTTGGGCTTGTTGGGCTTGGGTTGGTTTTGGGCTTGGCAGCCAGAGCCCATTGGGCTTGTTGGGCTGGCGTTGGGCTTGTGGGGCTTGGGTGGAGCTAGTTTTGGGCTTGGGGATTTTATAACCGGCCATCTCGTGTCACAAGCCACCATTTTGGTGTTTGTGACACAACAGCCGGTCAGGGAAGACACTGAGCAGTTTAGCTTTGTTGACTATAGCTTTGTTTAGCTTTGTGGTGGGTGTGGTGGCATTCTGTTGTGCGTTTCGCTGTGATAGTGGCAGCGGGAACCTTTGGTCACCAGCTGCGAGGGACGGTGTGCGGTGTCAGCGAGGAGATCTGAGGAGCGTCTCTGCACGGGGCCCATTGACAGAGAGGGATGGCGCGCTTGGAGGATCCGCGTGTCCTAGAGGCCATCCGCCTCTTAGAGGATGCGGGCTGCACTGACATGCTGCAGCCCGACGTGAAGGTCAGGCCCCCTAGGCGCGCAGCAAGTAGCGTCGCAGCGGCGGTAATCGCCCGCGAGCCACCGCAAGTGCAGAAGCGGGTGACAGCGGAGGCAGGGGACGTGGCCGCAAGGTGCACACGGCTGCGCCTGTCAAACGCCCGCAGGGTGGGAAGCGGGGCGCTCCTTCGCGGCCTACCTTGGTGTTTATGGAGGGGGCGGCAGGGCCCAGGGAGGGGCAGGGGACGCGGGTGTGAAGTGGGCGAGTGGGGGTGGTGCCCACAAGCGGAAAAGGGGCAATAAGAGAGGGGCGGTAGTCCCAGAACAGAGGCGGAGTGGTGGGGGGGAGGCATCTGCCCCAGAAAACAGCGGGGGGTCTTCCCCCTTGCTTATTGATAGCGCAGAGGAGAGGAAAGGGGAAGGGGAGGGGGCAAGGGGGAGACAAGGGGGAATTGGAGGGTCCGAGGGGGGATGCCAGGGGCGTGGGGTCCAGGCCAGGCCACGGAGTCCTGGTGTGTGGGAGGGGCCAAGTGGGAGAGAGGCAGGGGGGCTCCCAAGAATATCAGGGGGAGGGAAACACCAGGCGTCAGGTGTGGGGAGAGGGAGGGGGCGGGCAGGGATTTTCCATGTTGGGGGTCCATGCTGGCTTTGGACGTGGGGGAGTGGCACGGGAGGGCATCTGAGGACCGGTGCAAACGGTGGCCGGCCGCTGGGGCCTGGGGTGAGCCAGTGGGATTATTGGGTGTCGGGGGGTGCAGGGGTGCCAGGGGGGGCCCAGGGGGGAGGTGCGGTCCGCCTGGAGTCAAGTCCTTGGTATGGAGTGACGGGGAGGGAAGTGCAGGTGGTTGGGGGAAAGGGGGTGGGGCGCTCAGGGCAGGGGAGTGGGGCCTGGCACCTGGCGATCTACCCCATCGTGGCCATTCGTCCTGTGCGGTGGGGGGGTTTTGAAGGGGGGCTCCCGGGGGGCGCTGGCGGGTTTGGCGGCTTGGGGGACAGGTTTAACCCTGGCATGTTGGACTTCACATCTTTCTTTCAGCAGGACAGCATGGTGAGGCTAAGACCGCAGGCCGTATCTCTGGAATTGTTATCGCCTTGGCGATGCGCATTGTTGATAACGCGCTAACCGGGCGATAAATTCAGAGATAGCCGGTGATAAATATGCAAGCGCTAAGTGCGCTTTGCGATATTTATCGCCGGCCCTTGTTAATATGCCCCAGTGTTATTATATTTTAGCTGTCCTAAATGGTCCTGTCCTCTGGCAATGCAGGTGCCTAAAGGTTTTTGGGAGATCTCTCGAAACTCCATGTGACCTGTACCAAATCAGTCTTGTTTACAGTTTAGGGTGATGCCAAAGCACTGCCTGTGCCTCCCGACGAAGGGTGGAGTAGCTGGTGCCCTAAAAACACTGAGCATTCATTACTGGAGGAAACCACACAGCTGAGGTCTTCATGCACAAGAAGAACATCTTGGAGGAATCTAGCCCTTGTTAAACACTCTAGCTTAGAGGCATGCCTACTGTAAGCGAACATCTCCTGACATCCTTACCCACTTAGAAGGAGAGATCGTGCTCTAGGGACTCTTTATTTCTTACGTTTCCAGAAGAAAATAACACTGACAGAATTCCCTAGTGGATAAAAGTTTTTGTTGGATGGGGAAGAAGCATTCACTGCTTGGGTTTTCTACGGGAGATAAATATTGCTCTCACTTTCTGCTGTGAAATGTCACATTTGTGCTACTGTAACCTTGTTTCTGCTGCTTGTGTCACATTGGCCAAGGCTTATGGGTGTTTCAGCTGCCTCCTATCCTGTCAGAAAAGTCTGGGTAGGCTTATGAAGTCCTCTTTCTCAATCAGGCTGCTCTAGCTTGTACTAGCACTATGAGTCTTCCATATCTCACAATGATGGTGATAATGACAATGAGAGTGCTTGGCTGGATTGCAGCTATGGTGGTAGTGATGCTGAGCTTTCGACCAGAACTTGAGCTATTGGACATCATTCGCTAACTGAATTTGCTCGTTTACTGCACCTGCTGCACTTGGAGTCAGGTGGTCTGTTTTGCTAAGCAATAGGCACAGGTCATAGGTTTGCTACCCAAGCCTGACCTTCCTGACCATGGTGGTTCAGCCTACACTTTCAAACCAGCACATGTTCCAGTGAAGCTAGCTGTTTGGCTGCAGCCTAATGAGCATGGCTGCATTGGGTCTACCTGCTCTAATGGTAGCACTTGTGATCAATCGATCAATCGAGAGAGCGGATGAGCGTGTGTGTGTGTGCGCATGTGTGTGTCAGTGATATTGTGTACCCTCTTAAACAACTACTCCAGTGTGAGGCAGACTAGGAGTTTAGCTTTGTTGACTTTAGGAACTAGAAAGTAAGGGCAGAAACACTCATAGATATAAAGGCTTGCGTAGGGACGAGGTTGTAGGATGTGTACAAAATTTCAGTATCTTTTCATATTCACGTTTGGCTACCCTATCCTTCAAGGCACATCATTTCCGTTGGAATTTAACCTGGCTCAGCAATGAATTTAACATAAATAAAGGAGTCGGGACATCATGTCAATTACCACTTAGAAACTGTTTAATTGTAAAGCTCACAAAATTCACCTAACTTCAATTTTGCTATAAGGAACGCAATAGAATAAAGTGATCTGTTGTTCCAGGGAGCGATTTATTTGAGCTAGAATAGGGCTTTGGGGGGGACAGCCGACCAGCGGGAGGCCTGCCCCCCCAGGGTTTTTTGGGCAGGGGGGGCAGCCAGAGCCCAGTGGGCTGCTTGGGCTCCATTGGGATGGTGTTGGGCTTGTTGGGCTTGGGTTGGTTTTGGGCTTGGCAGCCAGAGCCCATTGGGCTTGTTGGGCTGGCGTTGGGCTTGTGGGGCTTAGGCTGGGCTAGTTTTGGGCTTGGGGGTTTTATAACCGGCCATTTTGTGTCACAAGCCACCATTTTGGTGTTTGTGACACAACAGCCGGTCAGGGAGGACACTGGGCAGGTTAGCTTTGTTGACTTTAGCTTTGTTTAGCTTTGTGGTGGGTGTGGTGGCGTTCTGTTGTGCGTTTTGCTGTGATAGTGGCAGCGGGAGCCTTTGGTCACCAGCTGCGAGGGACGGTGTGCGGTGTCAGCGAGGAGATCTGAGGAGCGTCTCTGCATGGGACCCATTGACAGAGAGGGATGGCGCGCTTGGAGGATCTGCGTGTCCTAGAGGCCATCCGCCTCTTAGAGGATGCGGGCTGCACTGACATGCTGCAGCCTGACGTGAAGGTCAGGCCCCCTAGGCGTGCAGCAAGTAGCGTCGCAGCGGCGGTAATCGCCTGCGAGCCACCGCAAGCGCAGAAGTGGGTGACAGCGGAGGCAGGGGACATGGCCGCAAGGTGCACACGGCTGCGCCTGTCAAACGCCCGCGGGGTGGGAAGCGGGGCGCTCCTTTGCGGCCTACCTTGGTGTTTAGGGAGGGGGTGGCACGGACCAGGGATGGGCAGGGGACGCGGGGGTGAAGGAGGCGAGTGGGGTGGTGCCCGCAAGCAGAAACGGGGCAATAAGAGAGGGGTGGTGGTCCCAGAACAGAGGCGGAGTGGTGGGGGGACGCATCCGCCCCGGGAAACAGCGGGGGTTTTCCCCCTTGCTTATTGACAGTGCAGAGGAGGGGAAAGGGGAAGGGGAGGGGTCAAGGGGGAGACATGGGGCATTAGAAAGTCCGAGGGGGGATGCCAGGGGCGTGGGGGTCCAGGCCAGGCCACAGAGTCCTGGTGTGGGTGAGGGGCCAAGTGGGAGAGAGGCAGGGGGGCTCCCAAGAATATCGGGGGGACGGAAACGCCAGGTGTCAGGTGCGGGGAGAGGGAGGGGCGGTCAGGGATTTTCCATGTTGGGGGTCCATGCCGGCTTTGGACGTGGGGGAGTGGCACGGGAGGGCATCTGAGGACCGGCGCAATCGGTGGCTGGCCACTGGGGCCTGGGGTGAGCCGGTGGGATCGTTGGGTGTTGGGGGGGTGCAGGGGTGCCAGGGGAGGGCCTGGGGGGGAGGTGCGGTCCGCCGGGAGCTGAATTCCTTGGTATGGAGTGACGGGGAGGGAAGTGCAGGTGGTTAGGGGGAAGGGGGTGGGGCACTCAGGGCAGGGGAGTGGGGCCTGGCACCTGGCGATCTACCCCGTAGTGGCCATTCGTCCTGTGCGGTGGGGGGGTTTTGGAGGGGGGCGCCCGTGGGGACGCTGGCGGGTTTGGCGGCTTGGGGGACAGGTTTAACCCTGGCATGTTGGACTCCACCTCTTTCTTTCAGCAGGACAGCATGGTGAGGTGCTTGGGAGAGCAGCATGCAGCTCCAATCCACCGAGAGGATGGGCCGGCTCTGCCTCATGTGGGTGGTCGCTCTCCCGCGAGGGACCTGACGGTAGCGTCTTTCAGCAGGCGGGGCAGTAATTCCCCACCAGCCCCACCCCGACGGGTCGGTGCGGCCACCGGGGGACGGGGCGAAGGTCCGTCAGTTCAGATCGGGACCCAGAAGAGTGGCGCACAGGGCAGAGGAGAGAGAGTTTGGATTTGGGTGACCTGCTCCGAACATGTAGGGAGCGGGAAGGGCTGAGCAGGCTGGAGCCCGCGGAGGGCAGCCTATAGCAAGAATGCATGGGGCTAACAGGGCTGGAGTCCAAGGTGGACGGCCCGTCACAGTTGGATTACGATGAGGAGAGTGTGGAGGAAGGAGAAATATTGGAGCAGAGGTGGGGGAGGGTCAGGATTGGGGGGAAATCGGAGTAATGCTGTTCCTAGTTTCTTGCAGGGTGTGCGAAAGAGACCCAAGGCAGAGATCGACGGCCCCCCCTGCTCAACTGGTTAGGCGGCGGGATCCAGTGCAGACGCCGACCTTGATGCCAGGTAAGGCACGGGACAGGGTGGGGAGCGGGTCGGATGGGGCCCCACAGGACAAGGTCTCGGTCAGCACGAATGCGAGGGGGGGAGAATGGGTGCGCTTGAATAAAGGAACGCAAGTGGGGGACACAGGGGTGGGGCCGGAGGAGACGGGTCCAGGCGCGAGCGGGTCTAAGGAGGGTGGTCGCAGTATGACGAAGAGTTTAGAGCACACTTGGCCTGGGACCCGGAGGCAAAATGGGGGGAAATCGATTCAGATCTATACCAGCAGACCATGGGGGGTGCAAAGTTTGGCAAACCGATATACACGGCCAGCGGTTTACCGCTCGCGCCTCCCCCCTTTCAAACCAGCCCCACCCGTGGTGGGGTGGGGCACGGAGGGAATACCGTTGGTGCCATAGTGGGAGCGTGTTGGGATTTCAACAAGGTCGTTTGTGCGAGACAATATTGCAGGTTCCGGCACAAATGCTCCAAATGCGCAGGGCGGCACCCGGTGGTGCAATGCTGGGGGATGGGAGGTGGCAGTCAGGGACACTAGTCCGGGGGCAGGGGAGGTAGGGGAGGACAGGGGTCTCTGGGGAAAGGCTCATATGCCAGTTAAACAGTTCCGGCTGGAAACCTTCTTGGTGTTTTATCCACAGACCGATGACGCAGGCCTGCTCCGGCAGGGGTTTCGGGAGGGTTTCCGGCTGGGGTATGAGGGTCCGACAGCTGCCAGATGGGCCAATAATCTAAAATCTGCCAGCACACACAGGGCAGTGGTACAGGATAAACTGGGAAGTAAGTCCGGGAAGGGCAGATGGCAGGGCCTTTTCAAGTGACCCCTACTCGGGACCGGATTATCTCCCCTATCGGAGTGGTGCCGAAGACGGAGCCTGGACAGTATCGACTGATTCAGCATCAGTCATGAACGGAGGGGGCGTCGGTCAATGATTACACAGCGGCCGATCTGTCGTTGGTTTCTTACTCCTCCATGGACGTGGTATGGCAGCTGGTCGCGACGGTGGGGTCAGGCGCCCTCATGGCAAAATGCGACATCAATTCAGCTTTTTGGCTGCTCCCGGTACACCCGGAGGATTTTCAACTATTGGGGATTCAGTTCGAGGGGTCCATCTTCGTGGACAAAGCTTTGCTCTTGTGCTTTGTTTGAGCGGTTCAGCTCCTTCTTGCAGTGGGTTTTTTCGTGGCACACAGGCAAAGAGACGGTGATGCACTACCTGGATGACTTTTTCCTGGTGGGACTGCCCGGTTCGGCAGACTGCCAGCAGCAGCTGGACAGTTTTACAGAGCTCATGGGTTACCTGGGTGTGCCGCTGGCGCCAGAGAAGACACAAGGTCCCAGCACAGTGTTGTCATTTCTGGGTATAGAATTAGACTCGGTAGCCATGGAGGCCCGTTTGCAGGGAGATAAGACGGTGCACATGCTGCTGTTGATCGGCACCATGTTGGCCAAGCAGAAGGTGACGTTAAGGGAGGTGCAGGTTCTCTTAGGACACTTGAACTTTGCATGCTGCGTGGTGCGAGCGGGGCAAACCTTTTGCAGATGTTTGGGCGTGTCCCTGTCCAGTCTGACACTACCGCATCATCATCTGCGCCTGTCGGTGGGTATGAAGGAAGACCTGCGCATGTGGTGGGTGTTCTTGGAACGATTTAATGGTATTCCCATGGCCCCCCCAGAGGAGTGGGAATGGGACGCGACCATCTCCTCGGACGTGGCGGGGGTGGGTGGTTTTGGACTGTTTTGGCAGGGGAAGTGGTGCGCTGAGGATTGGCCCCCACAGTGGCAGAACAGGGGGGAGAAGCATTGCATTTTTGGAACTGTTTCCCCAGGTGGTGGCGGTGACAGTGTGGGCCGGGGAGCTGGCACACAAAAAGGTGATTTTCAAGGTGGATAACATGTCGGTGGTACATGTTGTGAATAAGCAGTCGGCCAGGGACCCACATGTGCTCACGTTGTTGAGGGTATTTGTGCTGCAATGTTTGGAACATGACATTTTGTTTCAAGCCCGGCATGTGCGGGGTGGACAATGACATTGCAGATGCTTTGTCTCATTCACAGTGGCAGGGGTTCCATGGGCTAGCCACTGAGGCGGACAAATGCAAGACGCCGGTGCTGACAGGGATGTGGTCAGTAGGAGAGAAAGGGTTGTTCAACTGGTAAGAGGGTCAGTGAATGTTTCAACGTGGAGGGCATACGAGCAGGCTTGGCGGGACTTTTTGGACAGTGGGGCGACGCGGCATGACAGTCATTGGGTGAGGGGTGAGCAGGTGGTGCACTTCATTTTGGCAATGATGGACAAAGGAATGTCCAAGGTGATGATCGCGGGCAAGCTGTCGGCCATAGCATTCATGGGAAAATTGTGGTGAGGCTATGCGTCGTCAGCGGGTAAACTGGGTGCACGTTTATTGGAAGGATGGGCGCGGGAACGAGGCACCAATGCCTCGCAGCGCCGCCCCGTAACGGCGGGGATTCTTGTCGGCTTGATAAGGCTCATGCCGGAGATTTGACGGAACAGAGAGGAAGCTATTCTGTTTTCCACGCTAATGTCGTGGATGTATTTTGGGGCTTTTCAGGTGTCAGAGCTCCGGGGGACAAGAGGGAAACAGGGGGTACGGTGGGGGAGGTGGAGTTGCGTACCACGGAGGTGGTGGTTCTTTTGCGGCGCTCGAAGACTGATCAACGGGGAGTGGGGAAGTGGGTTGTCATGGGACCCGTGGCGAATCGGGTGGTGTGCCCCGCGGTGTGGGGTGAGATGCTGGCGTCCAGGGTGAGTGATGAGGCGGGTGAGGTTTGACAGGCCGAGGGTAGCCAGGTGTCAGCGGCGCAACTACTTTGGGTTCTGCGGCACACCCTTCGTGCTATGGGTGAGAACCCCAGACTGTTTGGGACGCACTCCTTTTGTGTAGGCGTGGCAACAGATGCGGCGTAGAAGGGGTGGGGGAGGGTGGATTTGATGTGACTGGGGCGCTGGAAATCGGACTGTTAAAAGACATACATCAGGATGCGGGGTTTCGTGGAGGAGGAGGCTTGATTTGTTGTCGCTTGTCTCACATATGTGTCTTTTCAGGTGCGGTGGCGGGACCGACCGTAGCAGGATTGTCCATCCTCATCTTAGGACACTCTTTCGTGAAACGAGCGGAGCGATATGAATGGGACAAGACCAGGAATTTGAATCTAGAATGGGATCCTAGGCTTTTTCGTTGTTATTGGCAAGGGAAGGGGGGCATGAGGTGGCATGAGTTAATTCCAGCGCTGAGTAAGGTAGTTAAAGGGGGAGTTTGCCCGGATGTCCTGGTTATTCATTTAGGGGAAAATGATCTGGTGCAATGCAAAGGCTTGGCGTTGCTGAAGCAAATGAAGCGGGATTTGCTGGAGATTCAGCGGCAGTGGTCTGGTTGTCATGTTATATGGTCTGAGTTTATACAGAGGAGATGTTGGAGAGGGGCTGAACGGCCGGTGGCCATAGATAGGGCACGGAGCAAGATTAATAGGGACATGAGAGTTTTTTGCGACAAAGAAGGGTTTGGATGGATGGAACATTCGGAGCTGCGCTATGCGGCAGTGTATTTCTTCAGGGAAGATGGGGTGCATCTGTCCCGCTATGGCATGGAATTGTATATAGTGCAGTTGAAGGAGGCTTTGGACAGGGTGATAGGGGTGCGCAGATACCCAAAGCATCAGGAGTCCTAGTGGGGGGTCGGAAAGCCGCCGGGGTTGACTTTCCGAGTGGCGTTTTTCCTTGGTCAGTTGTGGTATAATGATGTATAGTTACAGATATGAAAGAACATAAGAAGTTTACCTAGTTAGGTAGTTGTAGAAAGGTTAGGAAATTGCAAGTTGTGTTTATAATTGTTGAAGGGGGGAATGTTTAGGGAAGGAGGTGGGGGTAAAGTAGGAAGACAATATTTAGTGAGGTTTAGTTTTGTACGGCACAGGCCAAGGGAACTTAAGGTGCGCCTGTTTCCCATAAAGTGGCCTTTTTCACACCAACAAGCTAGTCTGTGGTCTGTGCTGCCCCCCTTTTTTGGCCCAGTAGGGTTTTGGGGGGGCGGCCGACCAGTGGGAGGCCTGCCCCCCCTGGGGGTTTTAGGGCCGGGGGGCAGCCAGAGCCCAGTGGATTGGTTGGGCTCCATTGGGCTGGTGTTGGGCTTAGGTTGGTTTTGGGCTTGGCAGCCAGAGCCCATTGGGCTGGTTGGGCCAGCGTTGGGCTTGTTGGGCTTGGGTTGGGCTAGTGTTGGGCTTGGGTTTTTTTAACCGGCCATCTTGTGTCACAAGCCACCATTTTGGTGTTTGTGACTCAACAGCCGGTCAGGGAGGACACTGGGCAGTTCAGCTTTGTCCCGCCCTCCCTCCCTAGGGAACGAGCTCCCGGCTGTTTTTTGCGGGGTTTGTTGTTGGATAGCTTATTACTTTTTCAGCTAGGTAGTTTTCTTGGGAGCAGGTGCATCGGGGGGGGAATTTTGTATTGGGGTTGTCGCTGGAACAGGTGCTGGTGTGGAGCGCTATGTTTCGTTGGGGCGTTTTTCCTAAGTCAGTTGTGGTATAATGATGTATAGTTACAGTTATGAAAGAACATAAGAAGTTTACCTAATTAGGTAATTGTAGAAAGGTTAGGAAATTGCAAGTTGTGTTTATAATTGTTGCAGGGGGGAACATGTTTAGGGGAGGGGGTGGGGGGTAAAGTAGGAAGACAATATTTAGTGAGGTTTAGTTTTGTATGGCACAGGCCAAGGGAACTTGTATGTAAGGTGCACCTGTTTCCAATAAAGTGGCCTTTTTCACACCAACAAGCTAGTCTGTGGTCTGTGCTGCCCCCATTTTTTGGCCCAAAATGCTTTCTGCATTTAACCAGTTTCCAGAGCTTAGACAAGAATATGAAAAAGGTTTTAATTCATATATCTATAGAGGCTGCATATTTTTCCATAAACGACACAAAGTCTAAATGATGTATTGATGCAGAAAGCTTTAATATAATAGGCAGAGTATTTCCTTACAAAACGAAAAATGACACAGCAAAATAAGAGAGAAACAAAAAATCCTCATTAACCCCTTCGCTGCTGCGGACATTCCGCTGCAGCGCTGGGGGGGGCAGGGGGGCAGCGCGGTGCGCCTGTGCTCATGACGGAGCCGCTCCGTCATGAGCCACAGTTGAGCTGTGCTCATGACGGAACGGTTCCGTCATGACTCCGCCCATTTGCGTTGTCGCCCCGCACAGGCGGGGAAACAGCGCCGCGCAGGCGGAGCGGCCGCCAACAGGATTGTCATGACGGAACCGTTCCGTCATGAGCACACGGCAACCGTGGCTCATGACGGAACGGTTCCGTCATGAGCGGGGAAGGGGTTAAGGAATTGTCCTCTGTGAAGGATCAAGGAATGGCAGTGTTTTAGAGGTACAGCTCAGGTCTAGTTTCTCAAGAGATATCAAAATAAATAGAAAAGTTTAGAAAAGAAAGAGCTCCTTGTCGGACTCGCACTCAGTCTCTCATCTTCTCTGACTCTGAAATTCATTTAATACATTAAATTTTTAAGCTTTTCATGGGCCTCCTACAAGACAACGTCATTCTTTGAAGCGACTTTAGAGGTGCTGGATTGTGATGGTTGGATCATTAAGGACTTCACTCCCAGGAGTGGGAGGGGAGGGATGGCAGAGTTTCCTCTTCATAAGGATGGGCACATTGATCATTATAGGCATAGATGCAAAGGACTGTTTTTGCAGTAGAGCATTATTCTAATAATGCTCTTGAGCAGCATCCGAGCCTTAAGTTTACTACAATCACCCAAGAAGCACCTACATCCAGGTATGGTCAAAAGAACATACTATACCCTATTTTTCACTTTATTTGAAGACACTTCTCAGCAATAGCCATCTAACTCTTCCCATTCTGCATAGAGAGCTGTCCGCTTTGCATCTATAAATGCAGCATTCTGACACTGCCTAGGCGGTCGCCTTTATGGTGGCGGAAACAACAACAATAAAGAAGTAAATTTAGTAGCCAAAAGACAGGTGAATCAAATTTACATGTGCTGTTAGCTTTAGTTAGGTGCTAGAGTTTATCTTCTGCGCCTTCTACTATTTTCCTGCTGAGCTGCCCCTGTGCCCTCTTGGGGGATGCACACGGTGCCCACACAACCGCACTCATCCACGCTGACGTAGGAGAAGCTGATACTGGTGCCATCCTCACAGACCAGTTCTGCTGTCTTATTGCTTTTCTTCAGCTCCTGGCAACAAGAACATTTATGCTCCATTGCTCTAGTCATGGAGGAGAATCTATCCAGCAAAAGGAAAATAAACAATCGGTTTTAAAAAGTTACAGTAACAAATGTGCAAAATACATAGTTATAGATACTGTGATAATTCAATTAATTTAGCCTAGAGGAGTAATATTTAGGGCACAGTGCATGAAGTGATTGCATTTTTCCATGTAATAATGTGACATGGGGAAGAATTTGCAGTTCCAGTGGGTGTATGAGAACAGAGATAAAGGAATGAGTGAAACTACAAGTAAGAAGAAGAAAACCTGATACAGCTGTAAGTGAGACCCCATTCACAAGGGAGGTTAAGTAATCTAGAGACATTCACTGACGTGCATTAGGTAGGTGATGTGAATATTGAATTGAATTGAGTTAAAATTATAAAGCGCAGCATATACCCTGAGGCGTCTTGGCGCTATGCCTGATCCAAGAACAGTTAAACAGAAGGCACATGGTTGTAGTCTGGTTGAACGGGTTAGATGGTTTGTGTAAACAGCCATGTTTTTGGATCTTTCCTAAAGTGAATTAAGGAGGAGGCGGATTTTAAAGAGGTGGGGTGTGTATTCCAAAGCAAAGCTGCAGATCTGAAAGGACTCCTGCCACTCCACGTGGCTTTTTTAAAAGGGGAGATTACCATATTCCTGGCTGTTCCAGAGTCCTATTGGGAACATACCATTTTAAATTGTTCCTGAACTGTGCTGGTGCCAGATTGTGCAGTGACTTGAAAGCTAGACATAGGACCTTAAACTTGCATCTCTGCCTGACTGGAAGCCAATGCAATTTCTTTATGGTAGGCCTGGGCAAAAATTCCATTCCGTTCGCGGAAATTGCTATAATTGGGCATTTTCGCGTTCCGCGGAAAGTGCAAAAATGTCAAAATTTCCGCATTCCGCAGCTTAACGATAATTTGTTTCTTGCTCGCACTGTAAAATAATACATTCTCGGGTGCGCGCGATCGCCTTACCTGAATCCCCGCGTTCGCCGACAAGTTTTCCCGATCCGGTCGCATTCTCCACGAGATGTTGGATTGTTGGTAGCCATTTGCGCTGTCTCGCGACAGTTCGCGCCCGCAGTAACGTCATGCGTCGTGCGATCACGTCTTTCTTCTTGCGATCATGCACTGCGAGACAAGTGAAAACAAGATGGCCGCGCCCGCGAGCAACCGCATGTGTAAGTTGGCGAGCCGCGACCACGCAGAAAATACCGCGGGCGGGAAAAAAACTTCCGCATCTTCGCGATATTTCCGCGTGTTTGCGGAGATTTTTTAACATTTTCGTAATCATTTGCGAAAGTGAATTTCGCAAATTCCGCCCACCCCTACTTTATGGCTTCTTTGGCTGAGACATTCTTGGGGATATTCAAAATGAGGCGAGCAGCCGCATTCTGTACAATCTGGAGCCTATTAATCAGGCCTGAATTGATGGTAAAATAGAGACTATTACAGTAATCCAGTCGGGAGAGGACCAGAGCCAAGGTCACTGTTTTTAGGAGATCCTCTTGTATAAATTGCTTTATTTTGTTAATTAGCCTAATGGAACAACAAGAAATAGCTGTGATTTTGTTGACTTGGGCTTTAAATTTAAGTTCATTGTCAATAATGATACCCAGGTCCTTAGTTTTGGTAGCGGGTATTGGTAGCACACCAAGAGCAGGTGGCCACCAGTTAGGTATCCAGAGGGAGGGTTTGTTACCAACGATGATTACCTCTGTTTTTGTTGCATTCAACTTCAAACAGTTGACATCCATCCAATTACTCACATTCTTCATGCTGATCTTAAATGCCTCACCCGGGTGCTTTCCTTCCTTTGTTAAAGACACAACAATCTGTGTGTCGTCAGCGTAGGAGGCCAAGACAAATCCTGCTTTTTTTACTATTGAGGCAAGCGGTGCCACATATAGATTAAAAAGCGTAGGGCTCAGGGCTGAGCCCTGCGGAACTCCACAAGGCAATTAAAATTGTTTAGAGGTTGCCGACCCCATTGCAACATTAAGCTGCCGATTGCTCAGAAAGGATTTCAAGAGTTCGAATGCCGAGCCTTTTATTCCTGCCTCTTGCATATGGACAGCCAAGATCTCATGGCTGACCGTATCGAAGGCAGCCGAAAGATCAAGCAGAACCAGAGCGGCTGTACCACCTACGTCTAAGATAGACCGAATGTCCTCAGTGGCAGTAATTAGGGCTGACTCTGTGCTGTGATTCTTCCTAAATCCGTGTTGTGTTTCATCTAGCAGGGTATTGGATTCGATGTGCTGAGTTATTTGTTTGTTCATTAAGCTTTCAATACATTTAGCGGCGAAGGGTAGTCTTGCGATAGGGCGGTAGTTACCGGGTTCTGAACTATCAAGGTTGTCTTTCTTCAAGAGAGGGAGAATGGAAGTCCGTTTTCCATTGAGTCAGGAAGAATCTGCTGGTGAATACTATCTTAATGATAGGACCCAAGCACATTGCCATTTGTGTAGGAATAAAATGCATTATATTGGGCGTGCAGGGATCATAGGGTGAGCCTGACTTAATTGATAAAATAAGGTCCGATAATTGCTCATCTAGAGGCTGTGTAAATTCCGAGAAGCTAGTTAGGTCTTTCTTGAAATTGGCTTTGAGATTATTTTGACAATCAATGCTAGTGAACAAATCGTAGATGTCTGTCACCTTTTTCTTAAAAATATTTGCAAGCACATTACAGAAATCCTGACTATATTCATTGTGGCTGGTTTTATTAGGCTTAACCAACCTGTTGATCACCGAAAAGAGGGTTTTATTGGTGTCACAAGCATTTCTTATTTTTTCCGTAAAGTAGTCCGTTTTAGCTGTTATTATATCTTTTTTATGTTTAGCAAGTTTCACTTTGTATGCTATTTTCTCGTCTGCCTCATAACTTCTTCGCCATTTTTGTTCCTGTCTGCGGTATTCTTGCCTAGATAGCCTTAGATTCTCATTATACCAGGGTTGGGACAACTTCCTTTCTTTTTTCGATGCTCGAGAGATGGGGATTATTCTGTCTAGTATGGTATGTAGCCAGTCTGAGAGGATATCAATATTGCAATCTGCGTCTTCACCCAGGTCAAGTTGGCAAGGGGCAGCGATGATTGCCTCTGCCAGAACATCTGTCTTAATTCTGTGCCAAGCTCTACTGGTAGTGTGTAGTGTTGTCGGTCTGTGTTGTCCTAGTTTTGTGGTCATCATAGACCAGGTAACCACCCAGTGATCTGACCAGGTTAGTGGGAGGGATGAAGATAACCTAAAATGTTCCCAATTGGAAAATATGCCGTCCAGCATGTGACCTGCTTTTTGTGTAGGACCTTTACTGACTAAGGGCAGTCCAAATGAGTCCATTAGGTCAATAAGTTTACGTGAGTTATGATCTTCCATATTCTCCAAATGAACATTAAAGTCTCCCAGCACCGTATAACTTTCGTTAGTAATAACGGTTTCCATAACGGAGATGACTTTATCTATGAAACCGTTTCTGTCTCCTGGAGGGCGATATATCAGAACTCCTTTGATAGCAAGTGAGTCTGGGGGTTCAATTGAGAATGTCATAGCTTCAAGGTCCAACAGTTGCAGTGGTTCAAATCTACTCTTGTAGTAGTCTCGGTGCAAAATCGCCAGACCCTCACCTATTTTATGTTGCCTATCTGATCTAGCAATAATATAGCCGGGAGGTGTGGCAGCAATAATATCAGGGCCAGAGCTCTCATCTGCCCACGTTTCTGTTAGAAAGGCGATGTCTATGTTCAACGTGAGAGCAAGCTCGTGGAACTCTAATTGATGTTTCACCAAGGATCTGGTATTGAGAGGCAGGCAATGAATATTAGATTTATCTGTTGTGGAGGGTTGATGTGTGTTTATGAGCGCCAGAGGCCAAGTGTACAGAGGAGCATTGGGCGAGACATCGACTATTTCAGATGTATTACCTTGTCTTAATGTAAGTAATTCCTCACGGGAATTTCAATGATGTGGTTATGATGTACCGTTCCAGGACCAGGAGCTTGGCGCTATCTGGGCGCGGACGGGCGCAGACGGGCTTGCCTTTGGTGCACCACCTGTGCGCCCGCTGAGCACGCCCGCTGTGCGCTCGCGCCATTACCTCCATTTATGTTGCCCAGCCTGTTTGAGTAGCGGAAGGCTAGACCGCAAACCCAAGCAAGATGGTGGTTCTAGATGGCCCAACCAGGAAGTAGGACACCTCAACAATGATGGCCATACCCAAAGATCTCCCTCCACTTCGAACAGTCCACTAATGACTGGCGGTGGACCGAGGAGATCGTAGGGCGCGAGGTGCTACAGACTTCCAATGGTGAGTTGTTGGCCCCATTTCCCTCTCTTTTTCTAATATAAAGAGTCAGAGTAGGCAGGTGTTTTAAGTAAAAACCAGAAAGTTCACCGCAATTTAAAAGTATCAAAGCCAAGTTAAGTGTAAAATTCGCATGTGCAAAAACTAGCAGGGTAAAAATCAGAGATAATTGAATTTATACTTAAATGAAACGTTTGCCGCTAATTCCGCCCGCTAAAGCGAGTGGGAGCCTGTGTTAGAATGTTCTGTTCTTACAATCAATTGCGCGCTCGCGCCATTACCTCCATTTTTGTTGCCCGGCCTGTTTGAGTAGCGGAAGGCTAGACCGCAATCCCAAGCAAGATGGCGGTTCTAGATGGCCCAACCAGGAAGTAGGACACCTCAACAATGATGGCCGTACCCAAAGATCTCCCTCCACTTCGAACAATCCGCTAATGACTGGCGGTGGACCGAGGAGATCTTAGGGCGCGAGGTGCTACAGACTTCCAATGGTGAGTTGTTGGCCCCATTTCCCTCTCTTTTTCTAATATAAAGAGTCAGAGTAGCCAGGTGTTTTAAGTAAAAACCAGAAAGTTCGCCACAATTTAAAACTATCAAAGCAAAGTTAAGTGCAAAATTCGCATGAGAGATAATTGAATTTATACTTAAATGAAACGTTCGCCGCTAATTCCGCCCACTAAACCGACTGGGAGCCTGTGTTAGAGTGTTCTGTTCTTACAATCAAAATATTAGTAATACTTCATTGAAACATACAAATATATTGATGAAGTGTCAGTGATAATGGACTGACTGAGATGCCACTGAAGTGTCAAGAATCAGTGAAAAGGGGATGAGCGAGACTCGAGGGGAGTATCAGGGATTAGTGGGAAGGGAATGAGTGGGACTCCAGTGAAGTGTGTCTGGGCTCAGTGAAAAGAGAAAGAGTGGAACTCCAGTGAAGTGTGCCTGGGCTCAGTGAGAAGGCAATGAGTGAGACTCCAGTGAAGTGTGCCTGGTCTCAGTGAGAAAAGAATGAGTGGGACTCCAGTGAAGTGTGCCTGGGCTAAGTATGAAGGTAATGAGTAGGGGTGGGCGGAATTTGCTAAATTAACTTTCGCAAATTATCGCGAAAATGCTAAAAATCTCCGCAAACACGCCGGAAATATCGCGAAGACGCGGATGTTTTTTTCCCGCCTGTTCGCGGTATTTTTTGCGTGAACGCGGGTCGCCAACTTACCCATGCGGTTGCTCACGGGCGCGGCCATCTTGTTTTCACTTGTCCCGCCGTCTCGCGATGCTTACTTCCTGTTCCGGGTCGCGCAATGCATGTTCGCGCTCGTTCGCGGTAGATATTTTCTGTTCGCGACCACTTTTACTTGATCGCGTTGCTTTTTGCTTGCTCGGGGAGAAAATATCGCGCGAACTTGCGCACGTGGTCACAATGGGCGCGGCCATCTTGTTTTTCACTCTATTGCATGGTGTTGGGGCCTGATTTTCAATCCTCTCCAAATCTTTTCAATCCTGTGTTTCAACCCACTTTTTTTAATCTTTCTTATTTATTATTTCTCTTACTATTTTCCAGCTTTTATATTTTTGTTTTTTGTCTCCTTTTTTTGTTTTTTAGCTACTTTTTCTCTTTCTATTGCCTGCTATTATTTATTTCCTTTACTTCTTTAATTTTCTTACCTTTTCTTACCCCAGAACCATGTCTAAGGGTAGGGCTGGTCGCGGTCGCAGCCCGAGCCGTGACCGCCTTCCTTGTGGGATGCGGCGCCCACAAGGGGTGCAGGCACGGGCATTATTTGGGGAGGTGGAGTTGGCTGCACTAATTTTCTTTGTGCTGCGCCACCTCCCCTCAACCCTGGCAGCAGGTGGCAGGCCTGGGTCTGGGTACGGCCTCCGGGAGCGTCGGCAGCGGTGGGGGAAGGTGCGCCAGGCAGTGTCGCGCTTCTCTGGGGTCCGGCGCACCCAGGCGCAGCTGACGCACCGGTGGTCCGACATCCTGGACTGTGAGCAGGACCTGCTGGACCTGCTAGGAGTGGAGGTCCCGGCGCTTGCTGAGTACCTATTTAATTATTACTACTTTGTGTCTGTTCTTCTGCTCTGTGTTATATATTGCGAAGATCTGTTTTTTTCTTCCAACCAGCTAGAATGTTGCTGCTTACATTCCAGGTTAATTACGTTTAAAAGTCTTCTGTGATTTTTTTATGACACAGGTGCTCTTCTGCGCTACTACTAATCTTACTTGTTTGCAACTTTGCGTTTGCGCTCGCTTAGCGTGATTCTGTACGAGATTATTTTAGAGAAATTAAGTTACGTAATGCTACAGTGACTCTAGTCCACTCCTTACTTTGTCCTGTCACTAATAGATAGGGGCGGATTGATACTTAGGTTTAGGTACTTTGTATGAGTTTCTAATTTGTTAGTGGTATGCGTGATGCCCCCTCAGTTACGTGACGTGCTGCTAGTACGACTACGGCAGTTTTATTAGAATCTAGTTTGTTCAATGAGTGGTGGTAATTGGCTTAGCACTAGCAGAACATCAGCATCAATCAATCAACCCAAAATTTGGTGTATACAAAAAATGTAGTCATGTGTCCTCCATTTGACCATATGCATTGTTGAGGAATAAAAGCAGTGGAAATGCATACTTAATGTACAATTGGCATGCCTGGAATAGGTGGGCTAGGTTGGGTGGTACGTCATACTTCGGCTTAGTTGTAACTTAGTATTCTGGAATCAGAATGGAAGACAGGATTACTGTTGATAAATAGTAACTTAAGTAGTCGATGCACGAATCCCCCAATACTACTTGTTGACCAGATGAGGTCGGTCAATTTAGTTATTGCAATTGTTGTTTACATAAGTGTTTTTTGACCGTTGTTGAAAAATATTGTATTTGTTTGACAACATCCATCAATGTTTGTCTCATTCTTATATCTTTCCTGTTCATCAGCACCCAGGGGCAGACAGACAGGGAGTGGGGGTTCGGCGGTACAACAGTCCGAACAGCACCAGGAGGACACCAATGAGGGCTCCTCTGCTGGCCCCAGTAAGTCTTCTTGTGTTTAATAATATTTCTTATTCCATAACTTTTACTGCACCATATTTTTCATGAACTATTGTTTCAGTTTCCAAATGCTGTTTTTTTACCAGCAATTATCCTTCGATCTGTACGGTTTCAAAAATCTTATCCCTGCCTCTGCTATGATGACTCTCAGTACTACTACTACTAATACTATCAGTCTGTCTGTACTGTAGTAGCTAGTCTTGCCCAGTTGGCCAGTGCCACTCTTTATGTGAAAGGTTGTAATATAAAACTCATATTCACCTGTAGCTCTAGCCATTGAGTCCAATCCTTTGGGTCGTCGTCTTGTACTACTTCTAGTCTTATTGATCTTGAGTCTTTGCTAATCTTGAGGCTTTGAAAATTCACAGCAACAAAAGCCCAACCAGATTTATTACTATTTTGATATGATAGCCTATAGGACATACTACTACTGTTGTAGGGATCTTGCACATACACAGACCTTTGCACAAGAAAATAGGATGTTCTCGATGGTAGGTTGGACCTTCCTCACACACCACAATCAGAAATTCAGCACCCACCACAATTCCACTGCTCGACTATAGTATTGTCTTGTCATAACTATTAGGTCTGCGAACCCTCCCCCCAAGATACCCAACAAGTAGACAACCCAGAACATAACACACCTAACCTTTCAGTCGTGGAAGCAATGCACATGCACACCCTTACTTTAATTTGCTCACTCGTGTAAGTTAGTCCACACCAAATACCACCAAGTCCATGTAAGTTCAAAATGTTTATTTTGAATTGAGAAGCTCTGTACATTGTTTTATTATAAAATGCAGCACCAACCGGAAAATCAATAACATTAAAACAATAAACATTGTTACACTTATACAGTTGGGAATTAAATCATAATAACTGAACAGTGGTGGAAGGCAGCACCACCATCCCATAGGAATTTAGTTTATATAAATGTATAAATGAAGATGTGAGTGAAGGGACCCCTCACCTTAGGAGAACCTAGTACTGGTAGTTGTTGCATCATTCAGAAGCTCTGCAAAGCTCTGGTTCGTAGAAGGGAATCTTCCGGTTGTAATGCGAAAAATGAAATGGTGTGCGTTAGTATAATACAACTTGCAAGCATTTCTCAGCCGTGCCAAAAAGTGTAGCATTAATGGATAAGCAATATGGACTAGTAACTAACAGTACACCAGTACTTCCTAAAAAAGTGGCTTGTTAATGTTTTTGTTGACCGCTTGTACACAGCGCGTAGACTAGACAGTAGCAGTGTGAGGCAGGTCATGTGGGCTCAAAGGTGTCTTATACAAGAAGCTGCAAGGTAACGTCACATGTGCAAAAATAAAAGACACAAAGGTAAAATGGTAGCATGGCTCGGGCTAATTAAGCAAAGGCTACAATAATGACCATATATAACTATTAGTGTCTACTCTACTACTACCTGATTTGTACTAGTGATGTATGTTAGTATTAGCTCATTTTTCAACCTTGCTACTGATCAATAGGGGGGAGGTGTATATGACGCCTAATCAATGTGTAATGTTTTCTAGGCGCACTACCGACCACCATTGCCGTGGCCAGCGACGCGGAGGGCGAGGATGCGGTAGTTGCTGCAGATAGCAACGGAGCGGTAGGGGGAGTGGCAGCACCAGTGGAGGGCGGTGGTAAGTTAGATTCATAATCCTTAACTATTGTTGAACTTGACAGTACACTCACTGCAAGGGTGTACTGTATGTATATGTATACTGTACTGTTGAGAATTAGGGCCCCATTAGGATGGCGGGCGTATTTCCCCCGCCGGGCCGGCGGCATTCACCGCCGACACCACAGGGGCAAACCTACCGCCATCCCTGTAGAAAGGAGTCAGACCCCTCCCATATGTCGACCAGGCGGAAAAGGGTTCAATATGGCGGTGGTGTCTCTCTGAACACACCGCCAGCCATATAATCTGCATTTTAGAATGCCTTTGCGTGGCGGCATTGTCGTCCGCCACGGAAAGGCATGCAGACATTGCAGAGTATGCTTGGGGACCCCCATGGAGGGTACCTACCTATGCTATGGTACCCCCCTGCCTTTCAAAGCAAAACGTGACGGCTCTGTGCGGGGCCTATCATGTTGTGCTTGGAAAAGCAGCACTACATGTATTTTTAGCATTGCTTTCGGCACCGCCAACCAGAATGTTAAAAACACAGGATGTGCCCGCCACTGTGCGCATCATCCTAATTAATTGTCCCCACGGAACCCCCACCCTTTTTAGCATGGTGGGCGGACAAAGTCCGGCTGCCATCCGATATTGTAAGTATGTATGAGTTTGGGGACGTTTGAAGAGTGAACTAGAAGACTACAATCCCTTTAATGTGCATAGGAGCAGGAGTATTGAGTAACCAATGGCCTCATCTATCTGATTTCAACTCCGCTTTGAAAGTTTTATGGAGAAGAGCAACTGGTGCACTGATCAACTAAAAAGTGAAAGACGGGTGGAAGTAAGAAGGACGGGCGAGATTTAAAATGTTATGTACTACTGTGCTTTATAGTGCTACTCTACCATGCCACTATGTGTATAAATAATTAACTTGTCTTACTGTTTTTCTAAGAGTATATTTAACAATTGTCTTGTTTTTTTCTTTTTGATACACAGCTACTCCTAAACTAAACCGCAAGGAGTTGGCCGCCAAGGCACGGCGCCGGAAGCTGGAGGAAATCCAGCGGGAATACCGGCGGCTGGTGGTCTTAGCCAAGGAGGAGGAGGAGACTGCGGCAGCAGTTCAAGCCTCCTCCAGTGCCCCGGGCCCCAGCCAACGCCCTCCAGCGGTACGGCCCCACTGTCTGGCAGCTGCCCGCCGCCACCGTAGTGCCATCTCCGGTGCCCCCCCCACCACTGTGGCTGCAACTGCCGCGCCCTAAGACGCCGCGTCGCCTGTCTAGAGCACCAAATGCGTGTCCTCCTTTAGTCCGGCACCACACCTTAGTCCCTGTCATTAAGTTCTGCCCCTTTTTTAATTCTTGTTTGGGTGGGTGGGAACTTGTTTGGGCGTTGGGTTTGGGATTTTTTCTTTATGGACTTTTTCTCCTATGGACAATTGGACATTGGTTGGGGTTAGGGAGGGGGGTGGGTCAGTTTTGTGGGTTTAGTTTATTTTTGTTACGGAAAATTAAATATATTTTTCTATGTGACATGCAATGTTGTTAATGTTTTGTAGGTGGGGTAACTGTTTTACATCACACTGTTTCCTTGCTGGTGCATGGCCGCCCATAGCCTGTGTTTGATTTAAATAATTGGCTGACTGTGTAAGACACAAACAGATAGATGCGACACACCTCACTGATTGACTTGTCCTTCTAGTACTTTCAGTCTGTCCTCTAGTCTATGCATTCTTTATCTGGACTGGTGTGTGAAAATGAAATCATTGACAACATGTCCATTATTAATTCTGCCTCCCCCAAACTTCTCTCTTACCTGTGCTTGATGTTTATGTCCAACTGTGGCACAGCAATGGCTGCATGGTGAAGATGGTTTCCTTTTTCTAACATGCCATGATTGGAGTGGTGGTGGTGGTAGTATAGTAGTAGTAGTAGTAGACACTGGTAGGGCGGCAGCATTTGCAAAAAAAGAAAATGAGACAGTCAATCGCCTTTGAGAGACTGTTAGAGGAGTAGTAGAATGAAGTACAGTACAGAACTTACCGAGCAACAATAATATGCTCAAATATTAGACAACAAAACATAATGGTGGTTGGGATAGCCTACTAGACAGAGTTACACACTATAGTTGTGTCGAGTCACTTGACTAGGCCTACAGCCTAACAGTTAGTGCTGTATATGAGGAATGACAACAAACAAATCCAATCAATGCCGGCAATTCATGCTGAGGTATATGTTCCTTTGTTAAATAAAATAACCTAAAATATCCTACTCATGGGTGGGCAAGCAGAAGAAGATCATCGCTCTGCCTTGAAATTGAAGTACTGTTGCTTTCGCCACATCCGCCCCAGCAAGTGTGTGATTAAATATTGGTGTACATTTAATTTAGTCACACCTCGACAATAAGTCACACAGCCCGGGGGAAGAGGGTTAGGGTTTGTTGAATGGACAGGAAGGGGGTTTTTGGGAAAGGTTTGACATAGAAAAACAGTATGCATGGACAAACAAACGACAATCATTGAAGACTACCATATCCATATGTTAAGGGAGAAAAAGGAAATGCATGCATGATGATGAGAGACCCGGATTACAAACACTTCTAGTTCTTGTTCTGTTGTTCCGGCCTTAATACTTTTACAGATAGCAAATAGAGATTTTAAATATTGGTAGGGAAGAATCGTAGACACAGAAACCTAATGATGATAATAACAACTCCAAGAACACACTGTTGTAAAGATTGTATACAAAATATTAATCAAATTATTTAAAAGAAGTTAAAAGTGGATACTGTTACTGTGTTATCCTGGTAAAAAATGAGGACTGGATTTGCATCTCAGCATTCCTCTTGGTCCTCCTCTCGTCCATCAATCTTGGGTGTGTCGCCTCGCCACTCGCCACTGCCCGGCTGGAAACAAAAATGACGATTTATTGGTAAGGTAAGTGTGCATTGTAATGTTTTCCAAAGTATAGGGAAAGGCCCGGCCTGTAATTGTAGATGGAAAACCAAAGGGGATATTGAGAAACAAAGTTGAAACAAATGCACAAGTTATGGTGTAGTGCAACAAGAACACTTTCCGAGGTGGTATGTATGCATCATCTCTACTCTAGTCTGTTTCCAGCATTGACCTTCAACAATAACAGGAGAGAGCAGGCCCACATTGCTTAGCAGTAGCACATCCTACGTTAAGACTTTAGAGTACTTTTTCAAAAAAAAATTTTTTTAAAGAGTTGGACAAAGGCAAAGCACAGCGTTTTACAGTTTAAGTTAGTAAATCAATGCACCACAGTCATCTCACCGCTACACTCTATTCCACTTCTACAGACATTTGGGTCTGCTGTGGTTGTTGTTGACGTGTTTACCTTTAGGCTTTTAAGTTTATGCCACTCATGAAACGTCCTCCTGACTTCATCATCATCTCCGATACTTTTACTGACTGACTGTGAAGATCGGCCTGCAGTAGAAGTAAAATTGTATTTACACAACGAGAGTAGAAATATTATTGACTTGAGTCAGTCTTTAGTGTGTACAGAAAGATAGATTACTAGTACACTTTGACTTCACTTTGTGCACAACAAACAAACAACGAAAACACAAAGACCAATCGCTCAGAGTCAGGTGTCCAATGCATGCCATTAATTGTCATTACCTGTTCCTTCTCATCTTAAGTTAACGGGCCGTCTATTTCGCCATCATCATGATGGGTGGTGCTGTTGTGTCATCATACTCATTGCGCAGATATAGTGAGTCCCCTTCCTGTATTGAATTAAAAGCAATTTCTTATTTGCAAGAAGGGGAAAATTGAATTCACCTTGAGTTAAGTTTAGTGTGTTCTGTAGAAAGTTAATTAGTGGCAGTGCACAATTACATAAGTTCATGCACAACAAACACAACAAAATAATTCAGTCTGCGACTCTGCGTCCAATGCATGGCATCAATCATTAACTGTTCCATCTTATTTTCAGTTAATGGCCAGTCTCTCTCGGCTCTTAAAAGGAGGATAGCTATAGTAGTCATCTGATTCATGCTCCACTTCTTTTGGCAGGACTAGGAAAGTTTGATTTTTTTCTTGTAGTATTTTGCCATCATCCAATCATCATTCATGAGGGCAATGGATTTGGGTGGGAGATTCAGTATGATGGAGCGGAGGAGCTGGATTCGGAGGACTGTACTGTCAAATTGCAGACACCTGAAAATTGTATATTAAATAAGAAGAGTAGAAGACGGTGGTAATGGATTTGTTGTGATTCACAAGTTTGTAACCGGAATGACAGACACACAAACAACGGTGGGAAAAAAGGGAGGAAGACAGTAAGTGCAAGCCTAATTGTCAGGGAAGTATAGCTCGTCCTCAAACTCTGGGGGGTCAGCCAGTAGTAGGTAATCATCATGTGACACACTACTTCCATCACCTGAGCCGCTGTCCTCATCTTCCTCCATTGCTTCATGTATTGTGTAATTCGGTGGTATCAAGTGCTGATTCATTTTGATCATTGTTAACCTCTCCACGTTTTTGGGCGAGAGACTGGTCCTTCTCAATGTTACAATGGAACCAGCACCACTGAAAACACGTTCGGAAGAGACACTTGCGACAGGGCAAGTCAGATAGCTTATCGCCAGCCTGCTGAGCTGTGGCCATTCAGACCTTTTCCTATACCAATACTGCAATGGGTTTTCATCAATGTACACCTCTGTTGGGTCATCCAGATAGGCCTGGACCATCCGCTCAATGGTCAGGGTTGCTGCTGGTAAGCTTTCGTGCTGTTTTTTCTGTGCATCAGCACTGTGCCTATTAATGCCTAACTTTACATACCAATTGTGTAATGATTGTACTCGGCCTAAAGATCCAGTTATTGTTTCTGTGGTCGATAGCGATGGTGAGTGTTGTGATCCAAACGCACTGCCCTCAGCCGATGAAGTTGCACTTGATCCTGCATGGCCTGCTTCAGTACTTCTTGTGGGTTGATCTTGCGGGCTTTTAATTAGCAGCCGTTCGTTTTCCAACTTACTGGCTGCTTCAGCTATACAACTTTTGTAGCAGGCAACATCAATCTCGGAAAAAGCAAAGAATGTCTTCAGTCCAAGTTTTGCACGTGGATCCAGAATTGTGGCACAAATGTAATGTTCTTGTGACAAAATTTTATTTTGTATCCTTACATTTTCAGCTAAGCGCCGGGATAAGCTCTCCACCAAGTCATGGGCTTGCCTTTAGTCCTCTACACCTTTGTATGATTCAGACACATTATTCAGCTGATGCTCTAGCATTTGCAATAATGGGATAGCTTGGCCCATTGTACCGTCCTCCTTGCTGACTTCACGTGTGAAGACCTCAAAAGGACACAGCATCTCAATCAAGCATTTAATTATGCTCCATTGATTCATCTCAAGGTTCATGCCTTTAACAGTATCATCCCCACTTCTGTTCCAGACATTTTCATGGAGTGACCTGTACTGCTCATACAGACGATCAAGCATGTAATACGTTGAGTTCCGACGTGTTGCCACCTCCTGGATGAGTGCCTTGACTGGCATCCTATGTTCACATTGGATGATCCTCAGCTGCTTCCGAGCTTTAAAAGAATGGCTGAAAGGAGTGCATATTCTTCGGCAGGTGGCCAGTAAATTGCTGACTATGGGTTCTGTTTTCAGAAAGTCTTGAACTATAATGTTTATGCAGTGCGCCAAACACGGAACCCTAAAATAGGAACCAAGTTCCATTGCCTTAAGTACATTACTGCCATTGTCTGTGGCAACAAAACCAATACCAAGCCCTCTTGGCCGCAGAGATACCAAAACCTTGCTGCGAAACTTGTGTAAAATGTTTTCAGCCGTATGAGATTTCTCCATGGCGAACATGGCTACAGTTGCATGTTTCCGAGTACCTTCAAAAATCGCAGCTGTGTCAACAGCACCTCGTGCAGATAGCTTATCTCTAACCCCCACAAAAGAGATCCAGTGTGCAGTGATGCACATGTAATCTGTGGCTTGGCAACTGGTCCACATGTCTGTTGTCAGGTGGATATTGTGCACAGCACTCTGCTGCAAAGCTTGTCCAACCAATTCCAGCACATCATGATGTAGTGCCGAAACAGCAATTCTTGCGAAATAGGACCGGCTGGTAACCTTCCATTTAGGGCAAATGGCAGACACAAATTCAAGGAAACCCACCCCTTCCACAAATGAAAAAGGAAGAAGGTCCAGCGCTAACATTTTAGCCAGCTGCGCATTGTACAATCGTGCCGTTGGGTGGTTGCGTTGGAACTGCCCCTCCAACCTAAACATGCTCTCAATGATAGGCTGGATTACTTTCCTTTGTGGTGCTGTTTTCATTAATCCACTAAGGCTCAACGACACAGATTGTCTCATTGCGGTACTCAGTCGCTTTGGTGTCTCATTCTCAGCCTGACTCAGAGTATGGCTCTTACTGCTGTGCCACTCTGATGTTACTGAGGAGGATGTGGGCGTTCCCACTGCACTACTGGGGACAGGGCTAGAAATGCCTCCCTCTTCTTCACCTGCCACCGCAATAATATCGCTCCCTGATTCATCCTGACCAACTTCAATGGGTTGAGTTTTTCTACTTTCTTTTAACTTAAGTAGGTGATCCTTCCACACGATAGTGTGGTGTATTCTGAGATGACTTGCTTGTCCTCCGGTACCATAGTTTGTACCAAGCTTACCACGCCGAACACCTTGCCGACAAATTGAGCATATAGCAACGTTCTCCTCCTTGGCGCTAACAGAAAAGAAGTCCCAAACTGGGGAGGAGAACTTTCTGGCACTGCTGGATGTGCCACTTTCAATACCAGATGAACTGGAGAGTGTGCTTGAAATCTGACCCTGTGCACCTAGACTGTGACTTTTACTACCACTACCTACTGAGATGGTTGAGCTGGATGTAGGTCACTGCCGGGCCTTGGAAAATATGGCAGCTGGAGGTAGTGGTGGTGTAACCTGTGTTGGTGATATCCGTGCTACATCCCGCTCAGTAGCAGCCTTTCTGGATAGGGTGAGAATGTTGGTCTCCAATCCCTTTGGGGCGGGAGTAATGTGCGTGATGACTGGCTCGTCTTCATCAACATCATCATCACCCCCCTCTTCTACATCTACCTCCATAACTCTAAGTTTTTCTGGTACCTTCCTTTTCAGAAGCATTGTCTTGTGGCGTATATCACTCTCAGACTGAGCTTGTGGGAGCCAAGTGGCATCACGATCATCAGAAGCGGGGCTTGAAGAAGAAGATAATGGACTAAGCCTCCTTTTCCTTGCTGGTGGTCTGGAAGTCAATAGATCTTCTGAAACAGTGGTTTGACTTTGCTCCACTTTGTCTGCAGGAAGCTCGATTTCCTGAAATGCCCCTACGTCAGGAGCAACAACTACTATTGTGGGCTGATGCGGCCGCTGCTCTTCTTGTTGCGGCTGCTGCTGTTCTTGTTGCGGCTGCTGCTGTTCTTGTTGCAGCCGCTGCTGTTCTTGATGCGGCTGCTGCTGTTCTTGTTGCGGCTGCTGCTGTTCTTGTTGCGGCTGCTGCTGTTCTTGTTGCGGCTGAACACTGATCTGCTGAGTTTGCGCCTGCGTTGAACTTGATTGTGTACTACTTTGCGGTAATTACATTTCTTCAACATCGCTGCTCGTTAGTAGACTGGCTACCTCTGCGACACTAAAGCCCTTGGGCCTAGGTTGGTGGGGTTGGACCGCTGTGCTGCTCCCGGCTTGGTTCAACGCTGCTGCAGGCGTAACTTTTTTGGTGCCAAAAAAAACATTGGCCGGCACACCACCAGTTGTGGTCAATGGCCTTTTTTCTGTTCCTTCTTCTCACCGGCAACTTTCTTGGTACTGGACCTGGTACCTTTCTTTGGGGCCATCTTCTTCAGATGTCAGGCAGGATGCAGATGCACAACAAGTTCTGGTCACACGTGGACGTGATGCGCAGTAGGACTTCTGTCTGGCTGGCAGTACAACGGGTAGCCGGGTGATGCTGACACCTCCTCCTCTGTCTTTTGTGCACCTAAAAGCAAATAAGCCAGGAGAAGAACATCAGTGAAATGTTGCATTTGTTGTTGTGGTTCAGTTACTTAGTACTGTGCTAGTGCAAACAAAAGATAGTCTAGCCATTTATGACTTTTTTTTTAACTAGGGATATGTTATACTACTGTGTACAGTCACACACTACACTCTCAGGAAGGATAGGAAAGTTAATAATAACCACCAAAATAAAAATTTAATGGAAGTGGGGTGGACCCTATTTGCCATTAAATTATTTGAGCATCTCAGCATCCATGGAGCTGCTGCTGGCAAAGGGGGTGGATGGATGGAAGCAGTTAGCCAATAGGAAAACCATGCAGGCCTATGGCAAAAGCAGGACACTAATAACTCCCAGTCCAAACACAAAAACAGGCCACCACCCACATGGACACTCGCAAATCACAAACAAGCCGGGGGCCTGGGAAACACCAGGAGCTGACAAAAGTCCTATAAAAGCCAGGTAAAGGATGCATGCTAAAGCACACTGCTCTGCCTTTTTAATGAAACAAAATGGAAATACGAACATTCACAGGCCCGAAAAAGGTCTGCAGGGTGCATGCATTGCACACCAACACACCAGCCACATACAACAAAAGCATGTCTTTAAGACAACCAACATCAGAAAGGCCACCCAAAAAAAACACACTTCCCCAACTCAATCCAATGCCATCCATGACGTAAATAATGTCTAAATTCACCAGACCACACAGAAAACACTTGATTAATAAAGCTGTGGCTACCTGCTCTGATCCTAGTGGATGAAAAAGCAGGCCTGTTGGCAGACAAGGCCAGGCAAGCTTGCAGGCCTAGGCTTCAAAATGGCCACCAGCCACATGGCCAGGCCCAACAACATCAGAAAGGCCACCCCAAAAAAACACACTTCCCCAACTCAATCCAATGCCATCCATGCCCTAAATGATGTCTAAATTCAACAGACCACACAGAAAACACTTGATTAATAAAGCTGTGGCTACCTGCTCTGATCCTAGTGGATGAAAAAGCAGGCCTGTTGGCAGACAAGGCCGGGCAAGCTTGCAGGCCTAGGCTTCAAAATGGCCACCAGCCACATGGCCAGGCCCAACAACATCAGAAAGCCCACCCCCAAAAAAACACACTTCCCCAACTCAATCCAATACCATCCATGCCCTAAATGATGTCTAAATTCAACAGACCACACAGAAAACACTTGATTAATAAAGCTGTGGCTACCTGCTCTGATCCTAGTGGATGAAAAAGCAGGCCTGTTGGCAGACAAGCCCAGGCAAGCTTGCAGGCCTGGGCTTCAAAATGGCCACCATCCACATGGCCAGGCCCAACAACATCAGAAAGCCCACCCCCAAAAAAAAACACTTCCCCAACTCAATCTAATGCCATCCATGCCCTAAGTGATGTCTAAATTCAACAGACCAAACAGAAAACACTTGATTAATAAAGCTGTGGCTACCTGCTCTGATCCTAGTGGATGAAAGCAGGCCTGTTGGCAGACAAGGCCAGGCAAGCTTGCAGGCCTAAGCCACCAGCCACATGGCCAGGCCCAACAACATCAGAAAGCCCACCCCAAAAAAAGCACACTTCCCCAACTCAATCTAATACCATCCATACCCTAAATGATGTCTAAATTCAACAGACCACACAGAAAACACTTGATTAATAAAGCTGTGGCTACCTGCTCTGATCCTAGTGGATGAAAGCAGGCCTGATGGCAGACAAGGCCATGCAAGCTTGCAGGCCTAGGCTTCAAAATGGCCACCAGCCACATGGCCAGGCGCAACAACATCAGAAAGGCCACCCCAAAAAAACACACTTCCCCAACTCAATCCAATGCCATCCATGCCCTAAATGATGTCTAAATTCAACAGACCACACAGAAAACACTTGATTAATAAAGCTGTGGCTACCTGCTCTGATCCTAGTGGATGAAAGCAGGCCTGTTGGCTGACAAGGCCAGGCAAGCTTGCAGGTCTAGGCTTCAAAATGGCCACCAGCCACATGGCCAGGCCCAACAACATCAGAAAGGCCACCCCAAAAAAACACACTTCCCCAACTCAATCCAATGCCATCCATGCCCTAAATGATGCTTGAAAATGAAATACATTTAAAAAACACCAAAGGAACAGTTGCTTCATCATGCACACACCCATGAGGCTATGCCCAAGACTAGCTCGGGCCTACTACTGACTACTACTACCCAGAACATTTTTAAAAAAAGGAATGATGATAGTTACCAAAAATACATTGGGCCCGATTCACAGAACTAACTTAAGACAAAATCCTAAACTTACTACCATTTTCGTATTCACAGAAGGCACTTACTCATTTTGGTATTCACATTCACAGAAGACACTTACTCATTTCGGTATTCACAGAAGTTAGGAGTCCTAACTTTAGGACTCCTAAATGCCTTCTGTGAATACCGAAAGTCTTAAAATTAGGATTTTTCTCAGTTTAGGAGTCCTAAAGTTAGGACTCCTAACTTTACTACTACTAACCTGAGAAAAATCCTAATTTTAAGGCTTACGGTATTCACAGAAGGCATTTAGGAGTCCTAAAGTTAGGAGTCCTAACTTTACTACTGCTAAATTGAGAAAAATCCTAACTTTAAGATTTTTGGTATTCACAGAAGGCATTTAGGAGTTCTAAAGTTAGGAGTCCTAACTATACTACTACTAAACTGAGAAAAATCCTAATTTTAAGGCTTTCGGTTTTCACAGAAGGCATTTAGGAGTAGGGGTGGGCGGAATTTGCGAAATCCACTTTCGCAAATTATCGCGAAAATGTTAAAAATTATCGCAAACATGCGGAAATATCGCAAAGATGCGGAAGTTTTTTTCCCGCATGTTCGCGAGATTTTCTGCATGGTTGCGGCTCGCCAACTTACCCATGTGGTTGCTCGCGGGCGTGGCCATCTTGTTTTCAGTTGTCTCGCGGTGCATGATCGCGAGAAGAAAGACGTGATCGCGCGACGCATGACGTCACTGCGGGCGCGAGACAGCGCAAATGGCTAAAACAATACAACATCTCATGGAGAACGCGACCGGATCAAGAAAACTTGTCGGCGAACGCAGGGATTCAGGTAAGGCGATCGCGCGCGCGCAAGAATGTATTATTTTACAGCGCGAGCAAGAAACAAATTATCGCCAAGCTGCGGAATGCGAACATTTTCGCGCTTTCCGGGGAATGGGAAAATGTCAAATTATCGCAATTTCCGCGAACGGAACAAAATTTTAGCCCAGGCCTATTTAGGAGTCCTAAAGTTAGGAGTCCTAACTTTACTACTACTAAATTGAGAAAAATCCTAATTTTTAAACTTTCGGTATTCACAGAAGGCATTTAGGAGTCCTAAAGTTAGGACTCCTAACTTCTGTGAATACCGAAATGAGTAAGTGCCTTCTGTGAATACCAAAATGAGTAAGTGCCTTCTGTGAATACCAAAATGGTAGTAAGTTTAGGATTTTGTCTTAAGTTAGTTCTGTGAATCGGGCCCATTGTAATTACAACAACTGCAATGCCCACAATCAAACAGACACAACAACCACTTACTTGTAAAATATCCTATTCAAAAAATCCTCAAATCCAATTGCAATGATGCAGCAGACAAAAAGAGTGATCTTTCCAGCTCAAAATCCAAAGGCGAAATGAGCAGGAGACGGACAAAGCACTGGGAGGAGCCTGCTGGACAGGAACAAGAAGTTGGAGATTCTGTGTCACTTCATCCCTCTCTCCACCTTTTAAAAAAAGGACTCCTTGTACAAAAAAGGACAGCCAAATGTCAATGTAAGGAGTTGTTTTCATCCAAAATCAGCATTTGCAGAAGGTTTTATGCTGCTAGAGCTGATATTCCTCTCCAAATTGAAAATTTTACATGTTCGAGTTCTCGAGCTTCACATTACTTCTGCCGGATGTCGATGGCATGTCGAAAATGACATGATCGCGTTCTCTCGCTCCCTGTCGCATTGGATATGACGTGTTTGGGTCTCTTTCTCCTTTTCGCGTTTGATTAGATGTGCCCGCGTCCTCACGCTCTCGCTCGCGGTGTAGAATGACGTGTTCGAGATCTCAATCTTTCATACTCGCGCGGTGCATGATCACGAGAAGAATGATGTGATCGCGCGACAAATGAAGTGATCGCGCGACAATGCGAGCGCGAACTGTTGCGAGACAGCGCAAAATGGCTACCAACAATTCAATATCTCGTGGAGAACGCGACCGGGTCGGGAAAACTTGTCAGCGAACGCGGGGATTCAGGTAAAGCGATCGCGCGCACGCGAGAATGTATTTTTTACAGCGCGAGCAAGAAACAAATTATCGCTAAGCTGCGGAATGCAGAAATTTTTACATTTTCGCTCTTTCCGCGGAACGCGAAAATGCCAAATTATCGCAATTTCCGCGAACGGAACGGAATTTTGGCCCAGGCCTAGTAATGAGTGGGACTACAGTGAAGTGTGCCTGGGCTCAGTGAGAAGGGAATGAGTGGGACTCCAGTGAAGTGTGCCTGGGCTCAGTGAGAAGGGAATACAAAGACATGACTCACCCGATTCAATAACCTATTGTACTTTTGGATTTCCACTGGGGTGATTAGTCACAATAGCTCACTGTGGATATTCACCACCAGCTTTTATTATTTTTAACTTGTCCTCTTACGCATCGGCATTCACCACTAATAAGTTACAATTCAGAGTTTTGAGTCACAATGAAGGCCGCGTTTACAAGTGTTGTTCATGATACATATTTGAATAATATCTTCAGAACCATTTCTCTCCCCTTACAAGTATCTCCTGGTCACAACAGGTATCATAGTCAAGAAACACTTTCTCTGCTGTAAACTTTGTTATCAGGAGATTTTAGATGTAGATAGTTTTTCCCTTTTTTTCGGTCCTGAAGAATCGCGAGTATATCCACTCTATGCGAGAAACATGTTGACCCATACTTTCTAACATAGGACACTCCAACACGAGACATTACACTTGGATGAGTGCTTTGTTCACTGTTTTTAATCAGGGTAGGAGACCCCAGAATACAAATTATTTTATGTTAGGTACTCCCAACCCTGTTTTAAATCACCATTACACATCTACACTATTCTGGCCCCATACCCACACTTCACCATACAGCAGTTGGATAGAAGATCTCCGACAAAGTTCCCCTTTTTAGGGAGCCCGTTGGGTATTGCACTGCCGACCCGACGAGAAGCAGCCCATATGATGAAGCATGACACCTGAAAGGGTATGTGAGGGCACCATGATCCAACATATGGATTCCCAAATATAGACCCCTTGTGGACCTAGTTGGATCCGACCTTCTCTTTGACTGCTTGAATCTATTTACAGAGGAACGGCATAACTTCATTTTGTGAAAACTCCAGTAAAGTGTGCCTGCGCCCAGTAAGAAGGGAATGACTGGGACTCCACTGAAGTGTGCCTGGGCTCAGTGAGAAGGTAATCAGTGAGACTCCAGTGAAGTGTGCCTGGGCTCAGTGAGAAGGGAATGAGTGGGACTCCAGTAAAGTGTGCCTGTGCTCCGTGAGAAGGGAATGAGTGGGACTCAGTGAAGTGTGCCTGGGCTCAGTGAGAAGGGAATGAGTGAGATTCCAGTGAAGTGTGTCTGTGCTCAGCTAGAAGGTAATAATTGAGACTCCAGTGAAGTGTGCCTGGGCTCAGTGAGAAGGGAATGAGGGGGACTCCAGCGAATTGTACCTGGGCTCAGTGAAAAGGGAGTGGGACTCCAGTGAAGTGTGCCTGGGCACAGTGAGAAGGGAATGAGTGGGACTCCAGCGAAGTGTGCCTCAGCTCAGTGGGAAGGGAATGTGTGCGACTCCAGTGAAGTGTGCCTGGGCTCAGTGAGAAGGGAATGAGTGGGATTCCAGTGAAGTGTGCCTGAGCTCAGTGAGAAGGGAATGTGTGGGGCTCAACTGCAGGGCAGAGGTTAGTGGTATAGGAAAGACTACGACGTACCTGGTAAGTGCAGAGCAGTGAAATGTCTATGGTTCTGGAGAACACTCTATTTCCAGACACGGGAACCAGTTCGATGAAAAGTTTTCATCCCACACTCTGCGTAGATCTTGTACTGTATGTTGCAAACACTTACCCTGAGGAACTGCTGCAAAGTCCCTCACAAACAGACAGCTCAACGGTTGTGTTGCATGTGCCATGAGATAGGACCATTGCCTTCGGTTGAGGTGTGCAAGACAACTCGGGCACTGTAAGAATGAGAAGGTCAACATCTTTGCCACAGGGTAAAATAACCCTTTGCAGGTTTGTGTTTTCTGGATTGAAATGGGGGCAAATGTCTTTTTCTTAAATTCTCCTCAAAAGTAGCTATGTATGAATATTACCAACACAGTGAAAAGAGAACCTTAGACACCACCTATACCCACACTGTCTTTCACCGAGCCTGTATCTCATGTGAAACCAGTGTGAGATGGTACCTCCTTCATCATAAAATACAAGACTAGTAGAAATCAGTGCATGGTGACTATCAGTCACAAAAAGAGACATCTGACATGAAGCTCACCAATTCAAAGGGAGTAAAAAAGACTTAAAGATCTGCTCTGACATGTGAGATGTCACTCAGTCAAGTATGAGATCACTTCTCTTCCAACACTGACGATGTTACTTATGCTTCCAAGTAGTATCAAATAATTGTACACAACACTGACAAACATCAATTATTGCTCCTAGTAAACGATTCCAGCATAACGTTATTCCCATCCCTAAAAAAACTAAGCATAAAAGATGTAACTCAGTTACTCATTCATTCAATCTCTCTCGCAAATGACCGAACACTTAGAAAACCCTGAGGGGTCTACCTAAGCTTAAAGAAACAACACGTTATGGTTTCTCAAAAAACATCTGACAAATGACGCTCTATTACTATTATAAAACAAAAAATAACAGAAAGAGTCATGAAGGGATAGCTTATAAGAGACATCCCTTTCAGCACCGAGTTACAATACAATTACTTACATTTACAGAGTTCGCAGCAACCATCGGATGTCTTCTGTCTGTATTCCTGGAATAAAATAAGGTATGAATATATGAAAAACCAGACACTGGTTAGACCAATCAATGTATGATGATATTCTAAAGAACTTCAACATAACCTCAACAATCTGAACGTGACCATGCAGGAGGCTCTGCCAGGGACCATGAATTCCTACTCATAACCCCCCACCTCTCAACCTAGAAAAATAGTTCGACCATGGAAGACGTAGAGCACCATGTGAATTACAGCTGCCTGCACCATCAGGGAGTACACAATCTTTGACTAGAAAGGGAGCAGAGAATTCACTTTTCAGACTATGGGGATCACTTAGACACTAGAAGACATCTCGCAGGAGCGCCAGGGCAGCGGAGGCCTATTGGGAGATCTTGACCTGCCTGGCGGAAATGTGTGTACGATGAAGGAAAACACCACTGCTGATGCTCCTCTCACACCACTGCCACTTTGCCCAGCTCCACCGTCTTTAAAGTGCCATTTGACAACCTGTTTTGTTTTCAGACACCATATGAAGATCTTGGTACATTTTCCCTGTTCGTGTCCCCCATACACCAGACATGGATAGGGAAACTCAGTACCAGTCGGCGTGGGGTCAATAGGGTGACCTGACCATCACTGTGACACCACTGCCTTTGACGAATGGGCCGCTATGTCAGAAGTTTACACTGATCAAGCCAGTGAATGCTTCGCCGGTGTAAACACAGAAGTTTCCCTGTAAAGTTTTTAACAGTTTTGTCTTTCTCAGCACGGTCTCACTGCAGTAAGCACTTACAAAAAGTGTGAGAGCGCTACATAATCCTCAAAGGCTAGAAAGGGTTTTAGCTTTACACACATCAGCAGAAAAGGAGGACCATAGCCTCATGGAAAGGGGGATCAGCTAGTGTGATAATAAACACTGTACACTTACTGAGTAATGGCTTACACAAAGTATTTACTTTTTCACGGATATTTTCAAAGATGTCATCTTTTAATATTCACAATATCGATTCTAGGACACCTGTGAGCGACTCAAAGCTGTTCAGTGTTAACTTTTATTTCGGAAAAGTAGAGACCCAGACTGACAGATACAGCCACTGAAGTGCTGAAAGGCAGAGATTCGGGCTTGCCAACGGAACCAAATGGTCTTTGATCCATAATATTAATTCATAACATGCCAATTATGGGAAGGTTCAGCGTCAGTCAGTAGGAGAAGATCTGCCTGCTACTTACATGCAATTTCTTCTGTAGGCAACAAACAAACGAACCAGGCATCCATAACACACTGGAAGGTTATTTGCTGCCAGCTAAAGACAAACTGTTTACTGTGCAATTCAGTAGCAAAGGATGAAAAAGGACTAAACTAAGGGTGCTTGTACCTTATGAAATAGAACCAGTTAGTTGAGCTTTTTTTGCTTATTTTATGAAGCTCTGATATGCAAGAGAGGTGATTCCAACCAACAATGGTGCTAGCACCAAACAAAACTGACAGAAAGAGGATCTATCATTCACTCTGCAATCTAACTGCACTTTTGATGGTTGATCCAACAATCCTAGAGTAGGAAGAGGCACCCAAAAGAAGGTGAGTCATTACAGATTTCAGACACAGTAATTGCCAGGAGTCCGACACACTTCAAATATTTTGACAACATATGCAGGTAGGATCATGTGGGAGGAGTTGTGAATACTAGACAGAAAGGAAAGTGTTGACGGGCGAGGCAGATGTTCTAGGCTAAGAAAATATAACATCCATTTGTGCCACAAATTGATGCAATTAAAGGATACTTATTGAGGAGTTAGAAAGACTTACATTTGGACATTCTGCAGGCATCACCATGGGTGTTGTTTGCACCACACCTACATTGCACCCAATGGAATCAGAAGCATGTAAATAAAAAAAATATTCTTTATGCGTATTTCAGTAAAGTCATTTATAATAATAGAGATTTATAATTAACCCCACATATTATCCTACCTTTTGGCAAGAATATAAGATTTTATATTATATTTGGGCAAATATATTAATTCTCAAAGAGATAAAAAAACAAAAATGGGCTACTGTGAAATGCTGACTATCATAAACTTATCTGATGTCTAACTGATATATCCTACCTTCAAGCAATTCACTTAATCTGCTCTAAATCTTTCTGTGCCATGTGTCCTTATTGGCACCACAATTAAATAAGGCACTGGGTGCCTTTGGAGATATGTTGTCCTTAATACCAGTCATATTTGTTTGCATAGTTATATCAGATTAAGAATACTATTTAAATGTAAATGTATGATCCCAGAGCACCTCCTCGTATCATGCGAGCATAGACAGAGGACTACCAAGATTTATGTTATTGGCTAAATAATTGAATCAGCTATTCTGAAAGTAGCAGCTGCTCCTGAAATTGAGAATTATGACTCAAATGTACAGCTTTTTTGACGCTTCATTCTTGTTGCTCCCTATTAAACCATTAAGCTGTTTTTGCCAATGTAAAGGCACTCCCTCTGACCAGTGATGATACATTGTCTGTGTCCTCTAATGGAAGGCCAGCTGTGAAGTGTTGCACACCGGGCTGGGGTATCAATTAATGTGTCCAGTGATCTGTGAGCCCTACGGCAGGCACCCTCCTATGTCCATCATTTCATTACATTCATACTGGATAAGGGCGGTGGGTCAAAGGAACCGCATGCTGGAACTCTGTGTACTTGCAGGGCAAGGCTGGACCTGCCTCCAATAGGTAACAACATGTAAACCACTCAACATGGTGCTGCAGCGGAGGGATTCAAGATGGCCGCCTCACGGGAGCTCTAGCACGTTTTTCGACCGTTTTTCACCATTAAACGACGATTTCTGTCAGAAAATTGTCTTGAAGGAGGTCGATATATCTATAAAGTTCCTACATGTGTTGCGATTTTGGGCGTCGGAAGTAGTTTTTTTCACCGCCTGGTTCCTGCACCCAGCTCAGCACTCAGGTACAGCCGGGCTTCTCTGTCAAGGGGGCGGAGTGTACTTTCAAGAGAGGGCCTGGCTTGGGACTAGCCACTCCCAAAGCCCATTTTAGCTGCTGCACCAGTTGCTTTTAAGATATCTCCACAGCATTCACTTTATTTGATAATAAATTGCTTCTGCTCTTATAAATCTGATTCTTTTTTCAAGAAAATGAAAAACAAAACTTCCATTAATAATAAAAGGAGACAGCAAGTTTCCCCTCCTCCTATTAAATCAAAAGTAGTAGAGTCATCTGAACCTTCCTTATCCTTAATATTGGAGGAAATTCAGGCACTTCGTGTAAATACAGATACCATTGCGTCAGAAATCAAAAACGTACGCAAAGAAATGGCCAGTTTGTCAATTAAAATTTCGGATAATTCAATCAAAATCCAAGATAATAAGGCAAAAATCGACACCTTCACTCCACTTGTGGCAAACATTTCACCTATGTGCTCTTTACTGTTGGACATAGAAAATCGCAACAGGCAATACAATCTTCGCATATTTAATTTACCAGAGGATGTTGAGGGAGCTAACTGTAGGTTATATTTTGAAAATCTGATTCCTGGCCTTTTGCAAATCAAATTTCCAGAAAAGTTTGAAATTGATAAGGCTCACAGGATTCCCTCACATCGGAACCCTCATCACTCCAAACCACGACAAATGATCTTTAAAGTCCTCCGCCACCATCATTTGGTTTTAATTAGAAAAGCAGCACGAGAAATACCTTCACTGATGGTAAATGGGAATAAAATATTAATTCATCAAGATTTTGCAAAAGAAACTGTCTCAATTTGCAAGGAATTCACGGCTCTTCGCCCTCAACTATGAAGTCTTGGTTACAAATATGGACTTTTTGATTCATCAATGATGTGCATTTGGAAAGATAATTTCTTGAAATCTTTTCAACGTCCTGAAGATTTGAAACATTTCATAGATCAACAGTCTCAACACTCAATGGATACTAATGACTCTGCTACTTGATTTCTACCAGTTATGCCTTTTCTGACATGCTACTGATATTTTCTTATATTGGGCTCCAGCGGTTCCGGTCATGCTTGTAGAACATTTTACGTTTCACATTCATGTCTTCTGTCTGTCGTTTTTAGCATGTTTTTTATTTTTTTCTTCCCTTTTGCTTGTTCTGGAGCTACCTTTTTCTCATTCTTTTTCTCATTTTCTTTCTCTTCTTTTACCTTCCTCTTCATGATCTCTTTTCTCTTCCTTTCTACTATGGCTAATACTCATATTCTTAAAGTTGTGTCATTAAATGTTAAAGGTTTGCGCCATCCAGTTATACAAACAAAAATTTTAGACTATTTAGAAAGTTGCAAAGCTGACATTTGTTTTATACAAGAGACTCATATAGATGACAACATTTTAGATTATATGAAAAAGAAATGGGTTGATATGATTGTTTCTTCTCCAGCTAATAGTAAGAAAAATGGTGTGGCTATTCTTTTAGCAAAAATATTACACTGTCAAATTTTGAGTAAAAATTCAGATGCAGATGGTAGATATATATTCGTTAAAATTAAAGTTCATGACTTATTCTTATTTTCACTAAATGTTTATGGTCCTACTGCAGATGATCCTGTTTTTTGGACTACTCTCACGACAGAGGTTCTAAAGTTTGGAAATGTTCCTTTAATTGTTGGAGGTAATTTTATTGTTATTTCTGAACTTTAATTAGACAGATTATCTATTACTAAATTTCACCCTTCTAAAGTGTATTTTGCTTTCAAATCATTTATTCAAACCACTAAAATAGTAGATATTTCGAGATTACATTTTCCCACAGAAAAAAGTTTTACTTTTTTTTCCAATCCTCATAATTCCCATTCGAGAATTGATTGTTTATTAGTTTCCATGCAATTAAATACTTCAGTAACCACTCCTCAAATTGGTAACATTGATGTCTCAGACCATGCTATGATTTCTTTGGTTTTGAATTTAGAGTCACCTTTTACTAAAAAATCGAGATGGCGAATGAATACTGGTATAGTGTTAAATGAATATAACAAACCAAAACTTTTAGCCACCATTAAAGATTACTTTCTGTTTAACCCAGAAGATTCTACTTCTATGGTTAATAGACGGGATGCTTTTAAAGCTTATATTAGGGGTGTAACGATCATCTATTATGGCACACAATAATAAAACCTTTAATGCAAATATTAAAAACCTACAAAAACAAATTGCAAAAATTGAACGACTTTTTATTACCTCCAATGATCCTTAATATAAATTTAGGCTACAAAAACTGCGGTATGAATTTAACTCTATCCTTAGTAAAAGAGCTGTGATTCAAATTTCTAATGCTAAAGCCAAATTTAGTTTTAATGCCAACAGATCTGGAAGACTGGGGGAGAACATGGCGGCTGCGTAGTGTGCGGGTCGCGAGCTCTGCTGTATCCCGGTTGATTTCTGCTGTGTGTCCCATAAAAAATCGGAGCATGTGAAGCCCCGGTTCCGTTGTATGTATATCTCTTATTTGAATTATTGAGCCTCACTGGTAACCGATTTGCCTTACGTCCGTGAAAGCTTTGGGCCCCCTGCTCTTACCCTCGATATCGGACGTTGGTCCGCGCTGCTTCTCGGCCGCCCAAGAGCTCAGGAAGAGCCGCAGGGCAGCTGCACGAGGATTCCTCATACAAGGTGGTGGCAGCGCCAGTACATGCGCTGCAGCCGCTCGCATTGCGAGAGCCGCCGGAGAGGAGCTGTCTGCCGCCGCCATTGATACCAGCAAAGCCCAGAACACGAGAGGTAGGGGGGCCAGTGCGGGGGGTATATGTGGTGTATCAGGAGGACAGAGATCTACGGAGGCTGCCTTCGAAGGGGGCAGTTGGGTCATAGCTTGGTACAGAGTCAAGCTCCGGTCCCAGCGTTTCAGCATTTCCAATTGTCCCTACTCCTCTCATTCCTGTAGCAAGTTTGCAAAAAGCTCAAAAAAGTCTCTCCTCAGAAAAAATTAAGAGGGAAGTAAAAAGAAGGGGGGAAAAAATAGAAACAAAGAGATTTACCACTAGACCCCAAATTAAAAATAACACCGTCTCTGCGCACCTTTTTTAAAGTGTAACCGGCAGTACTATCATTAAAGAGACCAAGTATAGAAGTCCTGTGCCCTAGATCCGAACAAGAGAATATGGAACCTACAGATAATGGAGTTATTAGAGGAGGTCTTGTGACAGAAACGGAGAGTGGAGAGCGGGCCGGTCAGGGTAGTACCCAAGAGAGCACTATAGACACAAACACAGATAGAATTATGAATAAGGACGGTGTTGACTTTCAGGGGAGCTCTCTTATTAATGGTCCCGTAGATTCTGGTTGGTTTACATCTGTTCGAGATATAAATATGGATGGTAGAGCCCTGAGTGAATCACAGCCTAGCACATTGGAAGCACTGTTAGGAACACTAACGTTAGATATCAAAAATGGGTTTTCGACATCAGAAGCTAACCAGCGCGAAATACGGGGGTTTTGCAAGACATTAGATAAAAAATTGGATACTTTAACTGAGAGAACTGACATACTCGAAAATACAGTGGAGGAACTAAAAAAGGATCTTGCAAATAATAAAATGGAACTACAAGTATTGCGTAGAGAGGAGCAGGGTCTTCAGGAAAAATTGGAGCAATTAGAGAATAATTCCAGAAAGAACAATTTGAGGATTCTAAATGTTCCTGAAGGAAATGAGAGGGATAATCTAAAATAGTATGTGGTGGCCCTCATTAAAGCTGCAGTTCTGGTAGATGAAAGCGAGGCCGACATCTTAAAGGACATACAAAGAATACACAGAGACCCATTTCGTAAAGTGCCGGAAAGAGCGAAGACAAGAAAGATCCTTATCAATTTTCAGACATATGCGCTGAAAGAGAAGATTCTTACATCTGCATTAAAGTTAAAATCATTGAAAGGCCCCGATTTTTCATTTGAAATAAGATCAGACCTATCACGGGTCACATTAGACAGACAGTGGGAGCTCGGTAAACGCATGGATGACTTTAGGAAGCTAGGGGCAACAGCACAACTTAAATTCCCGGCCTCGCTCCAAATAATGTATAATAATAAAATGCACATGATAAGGAGCATAAGGGAAGCAGATGAACTGCTAGAAAATATCAAAGGAGCTGGTGGGAGCTCTTAAGTAGACGAGAAACATATATGTATACATTTATAGAAAGACACACAATACGTTTATTTTTTGTCCACTGGGATCAGCAGAGCAAAAGAAGAACTTGGACTAAGATCAGGTCCAAGAAGAAGAAGCAGGGGTGGGTTCTCTAGGGTAAGGGGTGGGTGGATTGCGAAGTAGGTTATCACGGGGTGGGGAGCATATGGGAAAAAATAAAAAATAAATCCTCAAACACCTTGGATAGAGAACATGGCACTAATATACTAAGGATATGTCCATTCAAATCTTGACCTGGAAAGTGAATGGGCTGCGCGTGAGAGGTCGCAGGGATAGAATATTACAATATCTTAGAGACTCCTCTGCCCAAATCCTCATCTTACAGGAGACACATTTAATAAAAAAGGAATGTGTGGACCTTTTTAAAAAACAAAGATGGGTACAGCAAGTGCTATGCACAGATCAGAGTGGGAATATTAGAGGAGTGGTCATAATTGTGAAAAAACAAGCGAAATTATGGGTCTCTAAATCAAGGGTGGATAAAGCAGGAAGATGGATCATAGCAGAAGTAAAAAGCGAGGATAATCCACTAACGCTAGTAGGATACTATGGTCCAAACCAGGATGACTGCGAACCATTCAAAAATCTCTTTACTAACCTGTTGGAATTTCCTGCTCCAATTATATTGGGGGGAGATTTTAACGTGGTCTTAGACTTAAATTTGGATAAGTCAAGTAGGACAAGTACAACTCCGACACCCAACACATGAGCACTTCTAAAAACCATGATGACGCAGCACACCCTCTGCGATCTCTGGAGAGAAAGGGTAGATAATCAACAGGGTGCATCTTTTTATAATAAAAAATATCAAAGTATGTCTAGCATAGACTACTTCTTAGTAGACTGGAGCCTTAGGGAAGATATTTCAAATATCGAATATAAGCCAACCCAACTTTCAGATCACTCAGCAGTTTTATTAACATTAAAAAATCATACCAGATGTCAGGAAAGGAGATGGACCTTAGATCGTACAATACTGTTTGATAGTGAGATAATGGGTAAATTGAAAGAGGAGGTTCGGGAGTTTATTGCAATTAATAGTGGCTCAGCTACTAATCCAATAGTTTGGGATACCCTAAAAGCATTTATCAGAGGAAAGATCACCAGTGCAACCTACTATAGAAACAAACAGTATAAAAGGGAAGTCCTAGAGCTAGAGGAAGAAATGGAACAATTGAATATAGAGCTGAAAGGTCTACTTTTAGAGGAGCAAACGGTAGAACTAGAGAAGAAGCAAGTGTCATTGAAAAACCAACTATCAGGGATTCTCCAAGCAAGGGTTAAAAAATAGGTGGGATGCTAGTAAACTAGCTCGTTTTGAATATGAAGAGGGAGCAAGTAAACTTCTAGCCTGGAAGGTTAAGTCAGATCTAAATAAGAACAGGATCAAGGAGATCAAAGAAGATCACTCTAATATTGTTTTAAACAGCGAAACCAAGATTAGAGAAGCCTTTAAAGAGTTTTTTCGTATCCTATACACAGAAGAGAAAGAAGGACTATTAGATACTGAGATAGAGGGCTGGCTAGCAGATTCAATCCAACCTATAGACCTTAACCAACAAGATCTCTTAAATCAAGTAATCACTTAGGAGGAGGTAATCAGGGCTATCCAATCGAGTAAAGGGGGTAAAGCTGCTGGGCCTGATGGCATTCCTATGGAGATTTATAAAATGCTGGCAGAAGAACTGTCGCCTATATTGACAACAGTTATGGGTGAAATACTAGAGCAGGGCATGCAGTTACCAAAGTCCTGGAATGAAGCAACAGTTATTCTTATCCTGAAATCAAATAAAGACCCAGCTGTTTGTGAGTCATATAGACCAATATCACTCTTAAATTCAGACTATAATATTTTTACAAAAATATTGGCTAGTAGACTAGCAAAAATTGCAGGTCACTCAATACTCGAAGATCAGAGAGGATTTGTGAAGAGGAGGTACTTGCATGAACTCACTTATGAACTAATTGGTGCTATTGATATAGCGCCAACCTTCAATATTCCTTTAGCAATAACAACATTGGATGCTTCTAAAGCATTCGATAAGGTGAGGTGGTCTTACCTATTTGCCGTATTAAAAAGATATAACCTCGGCGACAAATTTTGTAGAGCTATGCACCTAATATATCAGGAGCCCGTTGCAAGGGTTTTAGTAAATGGGAAGCTATCCTCTCCTTTTAAGATACTTAGAGGCACAAGACAGGGCTGCCCTCTCTCCCCACTACTCTTTAATTTTTATATGGAGCCATTTGCATTTAGACTTAGAAGTACAAGTGACATCCCCCCATTTCAACAGGGAGATTGTGTCAAAAAGGTTGCGCTATATGCCGACGATCTAATTGTGTACTCATCAGATTTGAGCATTGCCTTACCTACCATCTTAAGAATAGCGTTAGAATTTGGAGGGGTGTCTGGGTACTCTGTGAATGAGCATAAAACAGAAATTATGGTATGGAATCAAGTAAGCGCCAACCCCCAGGTTAAAAGGGAAATGCGATATCTTGGATTAAGGATAGTTCAAGATATAAATGAAATAGCAGAAATCAATCTGAGGAGGGTCTTTAAGAGATCATTCAATTAATGAAGAGCTGGGTGCACCTTCCGTTAACGATCTTAGGAAGAGTTAGTTTGGTTAAGATGACCATATTGCCTAAGATTACTTTTATGTTTAATTCCATACCATTGCATTTCGACAAAATTACTATAAATAAAATACAGCAGGCTATAAATTCATTTATTTGGGCCAATAAAGGGATAAGGATTTCCTGGAAAAAGTTGTGGAGGAGGAGGGAGAAGGGAGGCTTAACACTGCCTGATATATAATACTATGCATGGGCCTTCCAATTAAAAAATGCTAGAATGCTCGCAAAGTCACCAGACGGCTCTAGAATAGGTTCAATGTTTCTAGTAATGTTAAAATTATCCAGAGTAAATATAGACGGATTTCTTTTTAAATTTGGCGACCCCAAATTCTTTAAAAAAATCAAACTAAAGGTGCTTCAATCGATGGCAAAAATGTGGTATCATATCAGACGCATATCAAAATTGAACTATTACTCTTACTTTGCTCCAGTCTGGGAATCACCAGGGACCCCTGAGTGCCTGGTTGATAAACTGGCGGCGCCCATTAAAAACTCTAACCTAAAAAATTGGGGGGACCTGACCAGGGATGGGAGCTTGCTATCCTGGCAAGATCTTAATGGATTGACGAAAGGTACACTGTCAAGGTTCAAATATATACAATTAAAAAGTTGGGAGCAAAGTAGAAAACAAACACTTGGAGTTGGCAACATATTAGAGGAGCAACTTGTAATCAAACCCATTGGAAACAAGGAAGTAGCAATCTGGTATTGGCACTTTTTGGAGACCACGGACGGAGAGTTCACGCTGGCTGAGGAACTGTGGGGAACATACTTGCTGAGGGAGCAACTGCAGAATATTTGGCAAGTATCTATGTGCAAACTTTACCTCATACTCAAACCTGCTTTTTTAAGAAGGAACCATCCTTTTTCGCTCCACAGGGCTTATATATCACCCAAAAAGCTATCAAAGATGGGGAACGGGAGTCGAACAAGCTGTGGTAAATGTGGTTTAGAAAAGGCGACGGATGTGCACATGTTTTACCAGTGCCCTGAAATCAGATGTTTTTGGGATACACTGGAGTCATCAATGTCAGGTATTTTGTGCCAGCAAATAAAGGTAAGCCTGTCTTTGGTCATCTTTGGAGTAGGGGATGTTTTTACGGGCTATAGAAGACACTTGCTGTTCTATGCAATGTTACTAGCAAGAAGAGAGATCTGTCGTAAATGGGTGAGCAATATACCCCCACAGCATTCTGAATAGCTGAAATCCCTTGTGTATATGTCCAAAATGGACTTGTTAGGAAAAAAATCTAAGAGGAAAGATTTCTGGAATCTGTTGATGGCATGGATGGAGAACCCAGATAGGATGGTGTAGAGTTTGAAGGGTATTGAAGATTTAGGAACATAGTCCAATGATTACACTGGCAATTTCTACTCTGGACTGCTAAAGAGGCGCTTCCCTTATATCCCGAATCTTAAAGCAGTGCCGGTGTATGTCTGTACACCGAGTGAGAGATAAAGCTGCAAGAAGGAATTTGACCATTGTAGTAAGCCCAACAGTGGTCAGTATCTCTCTCATGTGAAGGGCTGAAAATCTGGACATTGGAGCCTTCTGAGGTGAATGAGGACAAAAAAAAAACAGATCTGGAAGACTTTTAGCTAATTATTTACGCATAAAAAAGGATAAAACTCAAATCAATTGCATACATAGTCTTCATGGTAAAATTGCTTTATCTCACAATGAAATCGTTAATGAAGTTTTGAATTTCTACTCTAAATTGTATAATACACTCGATTTTCAAGATGCTTCCTTAATTGATTCCTTTTTAGCTTCCTGTGGGTTACCCAATATATCACAACCTGATAAAAATTGGACTTATTTTAGCCTTAGATGCTGAAAAAGCTTTTGATAAAATTCATTGGCAATTTTTATTTCATACGTTATCATCATTTAATTTTGGAGAGTCTTTTATGCACATTATTTCAGCTCTATATTATGCCCCACTGCTCGTTTATATATCAATGGCCAAGTTTCAAATCAATTTTCACTTTTTAGAGGTACAAGAGAGACAAGGTTGTCCCCTTTCTCCACTTTTATTTTTAATTGGCATTGAACCTTTCCTTACTTCAATAAGAAAATGTGATGATATTAAAGGAATCAATATTAAGGATGTTCTTGTTAAAACCCTTGCATATGCGGATGATGTGCTTTTTTTTTATTAGTGACCCTATATCCTCTTTCCCCTCTTTAATAAATATTATAGCAAAATATTCCACAGTTTCTGGATACACTTTAAATACCAACAAAACTGAATTGTTCCCCTTAAATATTTAATGCACTCCTGATATGCTTCCCATGAATGGAATAATTTGGCAAAAGGGTAAATTAAAATATCTTGGTATTTTATTTTCTTCTTCCATAAAATCAACAATTACTTTAAATTGTGATTTCATATTAAATGACATTAAAGATAAAACGTCTAAATGGTCGTCATTGCATCTTTCATGGTAGGGCAGAATGGATTCTATCAAAATGACTACAGCTCCTAAAATCTTTTATACCCTTGCCATGATTCCTACTCAATTTCCATTAAAGTTTTAGAAGGATGTTGATAAATCTCTATCTAAGCTTCTATGGAACAACAAATCACCTTGTATTAGTTACAAAAAATTAAAAGTACCCAAACATAATGCTGGATTTAGTATCCCTGACTTTTTTCTTTATCATAAAGCACTTATTTTAAAACTAAGTTCAATATGGTTAATCGTTCCTTTTTAAATAACCCACCTGCTTGGCTATCTATTGAGAAATCATTAGTAAATCCACTTCCATTACCCTCTCTGATAACCACGTTTAATAATGCTACATTTTTTCACAAATCAATTATTATTAAATCCACTAAAATGATATTTAATGATCTAGACTCAATTTTTCTTTTTCCCATGAATAATACTGAAGAATTATCACTTTGGTATAGTAATGTCATTAAATTGAATCGAAATGTTAGTTTCTGGTTTTCATGGATCATGGCGGGTATATTTTATCTTAAAGATGTTTATTCCAATAATGCATTAATTTCTTTTGAAACATTACAAACAAGATTTGGTTTATCTCAATCCGACCTTATTAAATATCAATATTTGTGCAATTCAATTTTAGATTCTTTCCCCGATGCAATTCCCTCTAATGTTGCAGCTGACTTATCAATTTACATTCAAACGGTTTCCACTTCTTCTCATAGTGTTTCTATTCTATATAAAAAGTTTGCAAATACTTTAGGTCACAATATAGATATGATTTCAACTTTTTGGAACAGCAAGCTTTCACTTTCTTTATTTACTGACACATGGAAAGATATCTGGCTTAATAGTATATCTGGTTGGCTACGGGTATCACTCTACCAAACTTATTCTTATATTTTACTTAATCGGTTATGGAATCCATTATGTTTATTCCAAACTAAGCTTCTTCCCTCTGCAGAATGTTGGCATTGTAAAATGCAACCAGGTACGCTACAACATATGCTTTTTGACTGTTCTTTAGTTTTTAAATTCTGGTCTGAAGTTTGGGATATTATAAAAAAGATTTCAAAAATTCATGTTGTTGTTTCCTACCAAATGTTAATATGCAAATCTGCTATTTTATCACAAAACTTAAATGTTTTAGAAGGTAAACTTTTTAATTTCCTAATTTCAGCAGCATTGAAATCCATTACTTATTGTTGGAAAGATATTTCTATATTATCTGTTAATGCGTGGTGGTCCTGAGTTATTTTTACGAGAAGAGGTGCTCAGTTATCCACGAATGGGATTCTTCATAATTCTATCTCTTATCAATCTTATTGGTTACCTGTTGATGTATATTTATCCTCTATGTGATGTACTGATAACTTATCTTTTGATTTTATTACATCTCGATTAATCTAACTATATAATATAGTAGTTTTATTTATATTTAATGCACTAGTTTTATAATTGTTCCATCCTTTCCTTCCCTCTTTTATGTTTCATATGAATATGTTACATCTTCTTACCTACTGTATTTTATTAATGGCTTTGATAATTTTATGACTTGTGCTTAGGTATTTTCGCTATATAGTATTATTTTCTGTACTGTCTTTGTTTATTGTCTATATACAAAGCTCAATAGATATTTTGAACTTAAAAAAAATGTTGCTGCAGCGCCACAATGCCAAGCAAGGCTCTAGGACAGGAGAGTGGAAGCAGTCATCACAGCAGAGTTACCTCAAGGACTTTGGTTTCATTGTTCTGTGTCTTCATGACACACCGCGTCGGCACACTTTCCACAGCACTCCTCTGGCGTCTTAGTATACTCGTATCCCTGCATCACAGAGAGGTGAAAGAAAAGCGGTCACATGTGGGCACCTGAGATGTCTTTCATGATTTGTGGTATGTGGCGCCCTCTTGAGAGAGGCCACAAGTTCAGGAGACCCCAGACACCACTAGAATCATTTAGGAACCTCTCTCATTTGAGATTGGAAATATTTCCAGGAGCTATACCCATAAAGCTTGATTATTGTGATTCTGTTTCACTGCATGCATTTAACTTCTTCTGCTCTCCATAAGGCTACATACCCTTGGTTCTGAGTGCTGCACATTACAAATTTAAAAATAACATTATGGTGTTACCTACATGTCCGGATCCACCAAATGTAATGTGTTCTCCGTTACGATTGTCAAGGGATGTGAGGATTCACGTCTGGTGAATAATGCTCCTCTCCACACACAACAGAATAATGAAGAGGGTTTTAAACTACCTGTATCGGTGGGTAAAGTATTCCCTGAAAAACTACAGTTAAAAGCGTGTTAAGGATGACCAATCTGTTAGCAGTGGCTTTGCCATATAAACGAAAAACTCACAAACTTGAGCTAGGTGCTATATTTCCATCATGGCACAACCCAACAGCACAAAGATAACCACACAATATTGTAAGCCTCTGATTATTAAGTGGTGGGGAAAGGGGTATACTTCAATATCTGCCTCTGGGCAAAGCGAGAGTGGATTCTTTGGAGCCCTTGTGCGAATGGAGAAGGAGGCTATATCTCTCAACGCGGGTCCCATGTAGTTCCCCACGTGACATTTCATTAGTGGTTGCATAATGTACCCTCTAGGGAGGTGCTGTTGCCTAGAGAATCACGTACATCACTAGAAACATTTGGGACCCCAAATCATTTGAGATTGGAAATATGTCACAGTTCCCTATGAAATGTGAGTTGTTATACCAGTGCATTGTGTGTAATAGATCACCCAAACATGATATGGTTATAGATGTATCTCATGCCAGTGAAAATAAATGTGGCCATATAGCATGATATTTAGAACAACTGTAATGATAAAAGCATGTTTACATTATTACAGTCAAAATGTCAAACTCCATGTTATAGCAGAACAGCTTTAATGATTTCAGAAAACAATGCTTGTTGTCTCACAGGTCATATTTTAGAATCAGTTTACAGAAGAAAACAAACGAGACCATACTCACAAAGCTTGGTGACTGTGCTTCTATCTCACTACATGCGTGTAGCTACTCGTGGTTTGAACATGGCTATATACCTTTTATTATATGTGCTGCACCTGAAAAACTGCATGGTAGTAACCAAGCATGTTGGTCGCCTTTCACTAAGTGTAATATGCAATTACGCACCACAAGTGAGCGGGTTCCCTGCTATACACCCTTGCACCCTGCTTCCCGGATAAGAGGGGGAATACAAGGAGGTGACGCTAGGTGAATTTTCCCCTTTTTACCTTAGGGCAAGGTGAGGGTGCGATCTTTGCAGGGCTGGCTTTAGGGCAGTGCAACTGGTGCGGCCGCACTGGGCGCCAGCCTGTGGAGGGGGGCGCTGTGACTTCAGGTGGGCGCTGTGTTTAGCAATGTCTTATGATAGGCGAGATATGGGGCACTTTTGCAGGTGGTAGGGAGAAAATTTGATATGGTGGTCATGGGACGTGGGGCGCAAAAAGTCATTGTCACACTGGGCGCCACCAGCGCTAAAGTCAGCCCTGGATCTTTGTAAACCTCCTCCTTGCTCTTGTGCATGTGGGGGCAGACGGCCGTTTCCTCCTCACACTGGGCAAGCCTCTGCTCGCACTTCGCCTGAGCAGGATATTGTAAAAGAGACTGGAATACGTTTTCCCATCCATTCACTCTTGGGCAAGGTGTGGGTGATTGGGTGTCATAGTGTGAGTCACCCTCACGCCAATGGGACTTTACAGTGCCACCCTGCACTTTGCGCCTACACAGTGCAAATAGAGGGGGCATTTCTCCTCCCAGCCCTGAAGCAAGTCCGAAGAGACAAATAACTTGTGCTGCCCCTGGGCAAGGCAGATGGCTAAAATGAGTCCCTCCCTCATTCTCATTCCTCCCTTTCCCTCACTCCTAGCGAAGTCTGGCTCAACCATTTGGCTTTGCGGCGAATCGAGGTTTTTGTCTCTACCCTGCCTGTTGGGCAGGCTGGGGAATGATATTCATAAATGGATAGGCCAATCTGCCCTTTATCAATACTGTAGTATTGCCTCTTTAGCCAGGCTGCTGTCTTTTTTCCTTATTTTTTTCTCTCCCAGTGCATGACAAGATAGAGAGGCAAATACTTGTGTGCCTCTAGTAAGCATGCACTCTGGGGTTGTTTTGTTCAAACATGTCCAGTTAGGTATTTCCAAGCTTTTTGAAAAATATACATACATTTATAAGCACACTAAACACTCACATGTTGTATTATTTCTCTTAAACAGCTGAGTGGATGTTCACCAAACCAAGAAAAGGCATAACATTCCCAGAAAGCCACATACCATTAAAATTTGACATGCATCCTATCTGCTGTTTTACAATTAAGAGCACAAAACATTTTCTTATGGGAAATCTCATTTAATTAGCACCTGAACAGCCTTTCATTTGGAGACTCTCTTTATTACCCTTTAACTGCTTTTTCAATCAGCATCAAGTCTGGCAAGTTCGTAGATGTTCTACAAAAAACCTTTTTTTTGAAGGTGGTGAACACTGGTCAAAGGGGTCTAAAGGTATTAAGAATTTCCTATTATGTGTGGTGTCCCCAAATATACACGGATCCAGGTGTTTGATCTGGCTGTGTGCCCTTTTCTTGTTGTCCCTCTTAAAATAAACTTGTAGCTTAATAATTAGGACTTACTACGTTACAACACATGCTTACTTTACAAGCATGTTAGAGAGTAGACTAAATAGAGGACGCTTTATAGCATGCCAAGGGGTCTTACTCTGTACGGTATAGATTCTTACCTCTGAGCAGTTTTTCAGGCAAACTTTGTCCTGGCACTTCACTTGAGTAACTGGGTGTCTGGGTCCACCTGATCCGTGCACTCACATTCCTTACAGGCGCCCTTGATTTGTGGGATGTTGGATCCAGGCTAGAGGAAGTAAAAGATAAAACAGCTCCAGGTCATGTATTGCATTCAATATCATGCATGGATGGGGTCGGAGTCAGCGAAGGCTGCCTGATCTATGTGGAGTAAAGTTGTGGAAAAGACCAAACATTTACAGAGCAAGGGGTTTGAGCGATAAAGATGCAGATGAGGGGCTGTGAGACTTAGGAAAAATGGTCTACTTCAAAGCAGATGGGCCTGAGGTATTCCCTCTCTTGCTTGCTGTATACTGTGGACTCTATGCAGCAGGAAGTGGCCAGCAAAAAGAGAAAGGACAGGAACATTCACATAAAGATGGATGAAAGGTTAATTTGACATTCTGGTGGAAAGTACAGCTGAATTCCTCACAACGATTCAATCTGGCAGTACCTCCAAGAGTGCTGCAGGGGGCACACGTGGCTTTCTTTTCAGTTGCGTGTAAGCACACTCGGGCAAGAGTCTCACATGAGGGGAAAAGTAAGAACAATAGTTTACCTGGTATGTAACATTGTTGAAGACACAGACTTTTTCTGGCACTAGAGGAAGAAAAACTATAACTATGTAAGTAATCTCAACTGATGTTATATCTCCTAGTCTTCCCCAGAAACAACGAAACGTCAACCTTATATCTGCTTGAGTGCAATCTCTTCAGAGAGCTGTTCTACAGTGGCGGTCCGTCCATTGGGGGCGTTGGGGCGTTGCCCCCCCGCCCGCTCCCCGTGCCCGCAGCTTCCTCGGCGTCTGCCGCGTCTCTGAATTTAAGTAAACTCTCAGTTTACTTACGTTCAGAGACGCTGAGGGAGGGAGAACTGTCAGACAGAATGACGGAGGGAGAACTGTCAGTCGGAATGACATTGGACCGCCCACCCCCTTCAGAGTCTGAAGGGGTGGGCGGTCTGGCGTCATGTTGACTGACAGGCAGCCAGCAGCACACAAGTGCGCATGAGTGGGGACGGAGGGCGATTTTTGCACCGTGCCCAGTCATGCGCACTCGTGTTTACAAAGGCTGGCGCATGCCCATTAGGAGAGCGAGGGTTGAGCCAAGGGCTCAAACCTCGGTCTACAATGGGTAGGCGGGCGGAGCGTAAGCCTGCTCTAAGCCAATCCTGGTGCTGCTCCAGCACCAGGATTGGCTGAGAGGGGGCTTGCAATGCATGCCAGCACTGATGGGCTGTTCCAGTGAGTAGGCGTCAGAAGTAACGGAAACGGACCCGAGGCGGCGCGGACGGTGGACCCGGACCTGCTCAGGACAGGTAGGATTTAATTTAAAAAAACGTGCCCTCTCCCCCACACGACACGATGCGCGGCTGCAAAGGAATTGAATAGTTCTCGTTTTTGTTATAGTATTTCCTAAGGTCATAATCTATTTAGCAGGTTATTTCGTAGTACAGCACAAGTTCTTAGTCCCAAAGTTCTTATTTCCAAATAGATGATGACATTCAATTATTTATTCGGAGGGGGCAAGATTAAAACCTTTTACGCTACATGCCCACTCTACATCTGGGGGGCTTACAACTTCCTTCTATGTGTAATTTCGACCTGGCCCTTCATCTTTCACAATTAGTGTACCTCCTAGCACGACCTGGTCTATCTCCGCTGTGGGTATCTCTGTAAAACGAAGCACATGAGCGCTCCAGGTTATTGGGCAGTGCGATATGCACACAAAGGGTTAATGAAGACGTCCACTCACTGATGAAGTATCTAAAGCAATATTTGTCCATTGGAATTCTGAAAAAGATTTGCTACTCTCGGTGCAAACTTTGCAATTTCATTTTATGTTTAATCACATGAAATTAAAGGCAGACGATGTACTTCTCCAAAGTTTCAGGGATTGAAAGGAGTTCACAAACTGAAGAACAGCTAAAGAAAAATGCTTAGGGGTCAATCTGCATTTACTCACTGGCGACCCAATCTGGCACTGGACTACATTACACCAGCCACGATATAGAGATTCCTCAGAGACGCGATGCTGAAATGTTGATAGTTTAAAATTTGACACAATTGGTATTGGTCCCCTTTGTATCTACAAAGATCAAGGATGTTTCCCTACTCTCAGTGCTGCTGGTGTAAAAGCAAACATCTCTGTATTTTCAGTTTTTCACTTTGTCCTTTCCCCACGTTTTAGTTGTTTTGACACAGGGTAAAATAGCCTACTGGTTCCATGTAATCTTTTGTTTCACACAACTGTGTCCCTCTGTAAATAAGAGTATTAGGAAACTTTGCATTACATTTTCTTAGTAATGACGTAGACTCCAGGAGAAAAGTTAATTTTCTATACCAACGTCTGATTTCCTTTAGCACTGCCGCTTTAAAATAGTGTGAGGCCAGAGAAATAAGTAACTGCTCGCTCCACTTAAACGTTATATGAATGTTGGAAATACAGCAAGAATTGACAGAAAGAGGTGACCCATATTGGAACAATGACTCTGTGTCTTTTCCTGGAAAACTGTTTTCTGCTATTGAATGTGTTTTTGTTTGCCTTGATTGTGTGATCCAGCACATTGATCCTCCACAAGGTTGATATCTGGAAGCAAGAAGGGTTCATGTGTGTTGCTTTTTTCTGAGGTTGCTGAGTACTAAGAAGAATTTTGCATTTTGAATGATGAACCTCGATCTGAAACTCTATGGTATAGCATGTAATTCGATTTGCGTCTGTCCTGGTTTATTGCACAGCTTGACCTGATTGGTGGTAATTTTCAGGTCACACTGTGAAAGTGGCCGCTCTGGCATTTCATAACTATGTGCCCTCGAAAAAAAAAAGTGCTTTGTGAGTTTGTCACCAATGTGATGATATATGTCAGACTTGCGTGTCGCGGCATCTTTTTCATTCCTTTTACCGTTCCGGTTAGCAGGGAAAGTGCGTAGTTTGATGCCAATGTATATGGCACATTTCTTACTTACATAGTGTTAACATGTGCAGAAAGTGACATAATAATGAAATACTACCCTGCATTACACTGTAAAATGTAGTCAACCCTTCTGCATTATTTGGTACTTCCTGTTGCATAATTCCAAAGGACCTGATTAAAGTGCTGCTGCTCTTCCGGTCCTTGAGAGAGGTGGAGAGAAGCAAAGGAGAGAGATGGGAGGGTAATAGGGGTCATAAGGAGGAGGCTGGGGCATTGCTGGGTGTATTGCATTAATAACCTTCCTGCTTCCTCATATTTGCTTGAAAATGCTCCATTTATCCTCTATTTTTTCAAAATTTTCTCGGGGGAGAACCCCCGATCCCCCCGAAGGTTGTTTAGGCTTGCTCGCTAGGCTCGCTCGCCTCAGTGCAGAACTGTCATAATTTAACGCCTCACCACTTTCAAATGTCACCAGCCGCCACGGCTGTTCTATGCTATACATTGGCCTGCAGTCATGAGAATCTCGAGCAAACTGTCTGACGCAAGTTCAAAAGAATCTGGTCACAACGGGGAGTCTTCCTCTTTGCAGTCTCAAAGTTGCACCTGAGTTCTGAACTCTTATGGAGTGTTACTCTGACAAGATACCCCCTACTACCTGTGCAAACATTCAGAAATGACCAGCAAAGTAAAGACAGAAGGCAAAGCGAGCAACAAATGAACGCAGAGCATTCCTACCATTAACTCTTTTTTTTTTTTAGAATAAACTGAAAGCAATCTTGGGGCAGATTTATGTTGCACTTGCGCCACTTTTGCGCCGCCGTTGCGTCACTTTTGTGACTCAGCAGCGGCGCAAATCCTGTGCCATGGTGCGGGGTATTTACAACGTGACGCATCTGGGAGATGCGTCTCGTTGTAAAGCCCTGCGCCACATGTAGGCGTTCCAGGGCAGGTGGGGGCGTTCCGGCGCAGGAACGCCTCCTAAAAGTGGCTGAGTGAAATCTACAAGATTTCACTAAGTCACTTTTGAGCCCATGCTGCGTCAAAACCCTGCGCCTGCTTGAAGCAGGTGTAAGGATTGACGCAGCATTGTGCAGATAGGGCCCCCAGAGCCTTGCTGGAGCTGCGTCGCGCTTGCGACGCAACTCCAGCAATGCGCCACTTTTACGGCACAGATGCGTGACGCATCTGTGCCGTTTTTGCCCCATGGTGCGCCACATTATAAATGCGGCGCACTCATGATGGCGGAGCTGGGGCGCAAAATAACTGGCTCATCCCTGCTGATATGCAGGGATGCGCCAGTTATTATAAATCTGCCCCCTTGAGTTTTTCTAACGTGCATATCTTTCTATACTATCATGGCTCAAGGCCACTGTTACATTACACCCCGAGTAAGCCACCAGTACATCTGCCTTTGGGAAAGTAAGTAAAAGGAATGTGTCCCTTCCTCTCTTTTGTGACTAGGTTCTTGCGCTACTGCATGCATACGTTGAAAAGGAGCAGACTCAGGGATGGCATTTCACAGCAAAATAATGTAGAACCAGCCACGCCCTTCCCATGAATTAATTCTAACGCCCAGTGTTAAAGTCCTTTGACTTTCACAACAAACTATTTTCTGTTTAGATCACGTGCACCTCCCTGATCAAGAAAGCTCTCCAGTTTCTTCCCATAGGAAGCTACATGCCAGCTCAATAATATCTAGATTTCTTGCTAGATTTCTCCCTCAAAACCCTCTAGTTTTAGGAAATTGTGCATTTTTTAGTTATGCATACATCAAATGCACCCTGTTGCCACAAGACCAACAGAAAACTTTTGGTCATACGTCAATGAATGGCAGGCAATAGTCTGTGCAGTGGAAGTTGTCATACAAATGTTTACTCTTTTCGACTTTAGGTAAACCCTTTAGGGATTTAAATGTACTAGATCAACCCAGGAACTCATATCTGAAACATTCAGGCTGTCCCTGTACTTAATGCACAGTCTATAATCTGTACCACATGGTGAGAACCCAGAACACATACCACATTCCATCTTGGCGCAGCAGTCACCGGCTGAAAGGATGGACGACAGCGTGAAACCGATCTCGCATTTCTTCACATCTAGATTGCACAGTATGGGGTTGCATTCTGTAAACACAAAGAAAAGGGGCATCGAAAACTTTTGCACCCAACATTAATTACAGTCCTGGATTAATCAAAGCCGACATTGTATTGGAGCCAGAGACAGCCCATCCAGCCGCAGTGGCAGTGGTGCAAGGTATCTGGAGTCGAGAGATTAGCAAAGTTTTAACCATTACAGCCATGGCTTTCAGGCAGATCCACAAATTCTAAAAAATATTTATTATGATAATGGACACCATCACTAGACACACTTATATATATGTGTTAATCATCTATTATAAACGTGATCTTCACTTTCAGTGTTTGGTTATTGGACATTCTGTCAAGTCTAGATATGGTTTCCAGGTATATCAATTCTAGCGATATGTAAAGGGAGCAGATATTACTCCTGGCCATGGCTACACTAGACAAGGCTATCACCTGTTGCCACAAGTGGAAAGTGCACACTCTTTGCAGAGACAGCAATTAGTGGGTTGCTTTGGCTTGGTACACCACTTGTAGGTGGAATGGGTTAGTATGGGTTCATCGTTTCAGGAGAACACAATTGTCATGGCCATTAAAATAATCGCAGATGGGTAAGGAAAGTTTTGCCAGGTGAAAGTAGCACCAGTGAGTTAGCTCCACAGTCAAGCACTGTGGCTGAATGGTACTACTTTGACATGATGTAACATGCCAACGTACCATGGTTTTAACCCTACTATAATGCTGTTAGCAGACAGGCCATCCATTCAGTCACTTAAGTTGGTCTTTTGGCAAGTAAGTCACCCTCTTTAGTATTTCTGCCACGTTTTACTTAGGTATGGGAGAGGAGGGGAGTTTAGTGAAATGTTCATCCAATAGTCATGATATATGGCATGGGACAAAAGGAGCAGGCAGCTAAGTCATGTTAAATTGGGGGAATGAGAAATTGGTGGGAATGTAAAATCAATGTGCGCATAGTCTGCTAAGCTGCCTCCCTGCTCACTAAGGGGCCAGGAAAGGAAGCACTTACTGCATGTCATTTCTGTGCAGCAGGGGTTATCTGGCACTGGGGCCTCAACAAGCTCAAAGCCTTCCTTGTCACATGCTGGTGGAGTGGAGTCTTGACACTTGATTTCCTCACACTGGACTGAAACGGTATTGATGTTGCAGGAGCATTTCTGGCAGTCACTTGTCCATGACTCTCCCGGCTGGACGACAGGGTAAAAAAACAGGGGGTTAAAACAACCTTTGAGGCGATCGCACTCTGGAACATCCAGTATAAGAATACCATGGCACTCTGATACCAGCGACAAAGTGTCGAGGATCAAACTGCCAAACGGTAAGTGCATACTGGGAAGTATAAATGTACTATTGTTAACCCCACTTCTATGTATACCTTAGAGCTATATATATCGCGATGGTATATATATATAGAGTTAGGTAAAGAAAAGCTATCCATACTTATCTTTTGATATTTTAGTCCTTGGTATTTTGTCCATTATATTAGGATGTCACAATATTTTGTATTTGATACTCAGAATATACACTCGTTAAGCAATTGCGACAGTACCTCCAGGCTAAGGAGCAATTTTTAAAGGGATCTAAGATGGCAGAACTTCCCCACGCAAGTCTCCCCCAACCCACCCCACCCCACTCATGAGAAATGTAAAATTGACTAGCCTTTACAAGTGATTGCACCTCGCTGCTGTGCAGAAAGGTCCCTGGTACAGCACTTAATGGCAGATGTGCATTATTTCTGTATGGTAAGGTATTGTATACCATTATGAATTACTTCACTGTGAACCCCTAACAGAACCCTGAACAAAGCCGTAATCAGTGATTCCCCTATATGTCATGCAGTTCTAATGAAAACGCACACCTCTGTATAGGCTTTCCTTTAAACTAGATACTACCAGCAGCGTTTCGACAGCAGACCTAACTTGGATATTGGCCGACAAGGTGACAGTCCAGATATAAACTGCGGTGAATGCTGCCTTCTGTGAACACTGGTTACACAATGTTATACATACCATAACATGTTATTAGAGTGATAAATATTGGCTAGGGCACCCCAAGACACTGACATAGGAGCGCACAGACACACATACAGACACACACCATGCCTGTCTCGAAAGAAGAGCTGAAACCAAAAAGCCGCTGCCCACCAGAGAATGTTATATATTTCGGATATGACATGAAAGCCAGTGCTAGTAAATGTACAATGGTGGACTCACCATTCTAGGTTTTCCGTCAGGTCCCACGCAGCCTGAATAAAGAAAGGACAGGCTTTTACTTGAAGTTAATAACACATTCCACATGAAGGTCTTTAGAATTATAGCTACGTTTTTCACAGCCAACTACTGTCTAACAAGAACCACAGTTCATAGACGAAACCAAGTCAAGGGAAACCAGGTTGGAAATTCTGACAAACGAGCAACAAAGGAGCGGAAAGTGTGAGCAGTCTGTTCAACCAGTTCTTTTTAGGGGGGAATGGTTCTGCGGAAAGAACCTCCGCAGGATGCATGCAGGAAAGGATGAGATAGCTCTTGCGGGTGCATTCTGGATACCAAGCATCAGTGGATTTGTTCCTCACAGCGTGGGTAGGGCCTATGTTTTGTTCCCCCAGGAGACTACCCATTAACAGCACAACCATCACCAATGGGAAGTTGCTGAAGCAGTTAGCAGAGACACTGACTGCAAAACTCGATTTTAGGAAGCACAGTTCTCTTAAGATAAAACCCATCTCCTCCATCGTGCAGCAAGGGACCACTGCCATCATCATGCTTTACACTATAATGTGCATTTGTCCTAACACAATAGAAGTTACTAGTGTCAATCTATTTAATTCTAAAAGAGCCCAAAGGCAGTGACAGAGCACAGCCATGGTCTGACACTATGACACAGAAGCAGGGAGTACGTACTGTACTGTGTAAGCCAACACTGGCTTGACCACTCACTGCATCACACATTTGGAGCTGGAGGAATTTTCTAAATTTCTTAGATATGTACTACAAAATGCAGTTTCCTGCCATGTTGTGTACTCGTTCTCTCAATTATCATAGCAGTAATCTATTCCCAATGCTGTGGATGTCTCAGCGCACCCAGACATGTATTGGATGGGGTATCTCTGCCAATGCCCATGCATTCTTTAAATGTTCCCATCAAAGGGTGTCATTGTAGGAAACTACTCAACCTGGTGCTTGGCCAAAGAGGGAAAGTGGAAGGCACAAGACCCTACCGTCTGAACTTTAGACAAGAATTGGTTCACTATTATATCTAGATTTTACATGATTTGTTGGCTGTTCATAGTCAGCAGAATGGTTTTATAACGCCCCAGGTGTGCAAAGCTGAAAATTAGGGAGAGCGCGAGGCGCACCTTGTCTCTGCTTGGGTTTTGGCAGCACTTACTTTCGAATTCGTACTGGAAACAACAGCCTTTCTCGTCATAGACCTGTTTGGGAGCTAATCCACTGTCACATGTAATCTCCTTGACGGGTGGGCATTCAACATGCTGCAGGGTGATGTTCCCGCCAAGTTCACAGGTTGCGTTAGTGCATTTGTTAATTTCCCATGTTTCACCAATCTGTAACAAAAAAGTGGTTTAAGTCTTTGAGGTAGAGACTCCCAAATATGCGTCATTCTTTTTTACCTAAGATTGAGTACTATTGTCATCACGTCATATCAATTGCCCGGACAACTATATCAGCATTTTTTATTTTACTTACTGGGTAGGGCATGGCAGTGACTTAATCACACTGAAGTTTGATAAATACCTTTAACAAGGAGTCCCAGCATATAAAGGCACACATGTCAGAGAGCAAGCTCACATTAGCTTTCCTTTACAACTCCATCCATTCAGAATTGTGAGACCAGAATTTGTGAGATATTATTTTATTTAGCTTGAGAGTAAATAAACAAGGAGATCTGACAGAATGATAAACCCAAAAAGCTCAATTGCAGGAATTTGCTACCAGGTATAGCAATTTACCTCTCTGTAGGGTTCTACACTTTCACAGCCCTCGGAGACAGTGGCATCCGGATGTTTGTGAGTGGTTGGCAGCGATCCTGAGATTGAAGGTGTAGTGGTGGCGCCAGGGCTCTCCGTTGTGCTTGGGGTGGTTGCTTCAGTTGTACCTTCTGGAGTAACTGGTGTCACACTAGTGATTGGCGAAGTAACTTGTGGCGGAGGGGTACCAGTGGTTAAGCAGGGACCCTTGGACTTCATATGTGTGCAGTCGGCACCACAAATGGCAAAGTACAAGCAGCCTTCATTATCTGTTGTATTGTAGATGACGCCACCTAAATGATACGAGAAGCACAATTGCTAGTGAGTGATGAAGTGACAACATTAGAAAATGAACAAGCAAAATAGTTCTTCTTTTGATGGTAAGAGCTGTATCACCAACAGTAAGGAAACCCCTGCAATTTACAAACCCTCTCATTTACAATCTCTGGCAATAGATTTAAATGTCTTTGCCTTACCAATATGAGTTTTTACACCTTCTAATGTTGATCAGAATGCCCAATTTCCTTCCTGGAATCAAGGCCAATACTATTGACATAAACATTTTTGCATTCACTACACTGACCTAATCACTGTATCGCAGCAAAAATATATACTTACTATTTTTAACTCCTGGTATGCTTACTTAAACTTTCAATCCAATGTAGTAAGTCTATATAGTTGACGTAATGTCATGTGATATAAAGCGTGAACTATAGTGACCCTCTACTGGAGACAGGCACTCTTAAGCAAAACAGATCATGCCCCTAAAACATTAGGTTCCATTAGAGCATTGTAGACCCCAATGCATGTCATGTAGGTTTTGCCTCTGCTGCTAAAATCTCACTTAACTAGTTTGACTGAACTGATGGTAGTCTTCAACAATGTGACGTTAAATAGTTTGGGGGCGCACTTCTGGTTCCTCCAGCTATTCGTGTTTATACGACCTAACACTCTCTACTTAATGGTGCTGTAACGCTGCATGTGCTAGTCTTTAACAATAGCCACATTTTGACACGCAGCCTTCTCCTAAATCTCATGAGTATACCAGAGATCACATATGTAAGGCAAATTGACCCCTTGTGGAACTGCAGTTTCTTCATCATGCTGATATTTTGTAAGCTGAGATGACTTTGCCCTTGTTTGCTTTCATTACCGATGGCTGTAAAGTTTTAAAATCTGTTGGATTTGCATCTTAAGAGAATGGTTAGAGGCCAGCAGTGGAGAGACTCTGGTGACAAGTTAGGTTTTCCCATCCCCTTCTTATCTTCACTTCTTTTGGATCAATGGCTCACAATCATTGGAGATCACTCTTGAAAATGAGAGCCCAGTTAAGAATCAGGTGGTAATGGGAAATCTGGTCAATTCCAGAAGAAGTTCTAAACTCAGAGAAGCGTCCACAATAGAATTTTTTACCACCTAATGGTTTGTATGGTGGGCAAAATTCCAAAAGAGGATTCTCTTTATCAAGCATGTTTATCACTTCTTTCAGAAATTAGAGGATAGTCCACCAATGTAAATAAGGCACTACAGGCAGAGAGGAGTGCTGAATCCTCGGTTGTGAGTCAGAAGTTGGGGTGTGCGAAGTTTTTATTACATTAGCAAAGTCTTGCATAAATCCTGATCATTGAGCTATACTTAGTTCGCAAACTTTCACACTTCTATGCCTGCACCGTAGGATTGTTATTCTGCGGAAACATACACTTTTTCCTTGGAAGGACAGGTTGGCACTGAAAATGGTGGCGCCATTTTGTCAAGAATTTACAGTAAAACCATTTTTCTACCCAACTTTCAAACTGGAATAGATATTGGAAATCGTTTAATTGTTTTCTACAATTTAGTAAATGTAGAATTTGTGAAAAATACATGCAGATCACTGGCGTAAAACTTTGGGTCTTTAAACACCACTAGCCATAAGACATGTTACATCTTCTTTTTCAGATAAATACTTCCACTAAACCATATTTTAAGATAAGATATTCTTTTTAGAACAGGCACTAGAGTGATTTTTCTTTCAAAATCGTAAATCAATTCCTGTCTCAAAACTTCATAGACTTTTTTGTTTGAAAAGGCATATCCCACTATAATTGGTACTGTAGACTTTCATCGTCCAATCAGGATCCATCATTATTAGTGCAATTTAATGTGGTGACTCTCCTTGAAACAAAAACCTAATATTGATTAAATGCACAAATAATATAGGAATTGCTGCTTTAAAATACAATTGCTAAGCATGTGTTTTTACTTTCTGTTATCTCATTAACATGGCGGAATCTTCACTTACCAGGAGGAATCAGATTCTCGCCAATTTTGCAGTGGCAGGTAGTTGTAGCAGAAGTAGTTGTTGACGTGGACGTTTCTGTGGTGGGGGTTGGAGAGGAAGGTGTGCGAAAAGAGGTGGTAGGTGTGGCTGTAGATTCCGGAGATGTGACAGGAGATTGTGTGGTGGTCTCTGCTGTACTTACCTCCTAGCTGTGGAAGGAGTAGTAGTTGATTGTGTAACAATTGATGTTGTTTCCTCTGTTGATGGCATTGTGCTACTGATGGTAGTTGTGGGTGTTGTGCCAATGGGCGTTGATGGTGCTCTTGTAGCACCAGTTGTTGCTGTGGCTGTTTCTGTGACAGCTGATGTTGGTGGGGCAGTTGTTTCTGTGGTTGTGGTCGCAGTTGTTGTTGCACAGTGTGTGGTATCACAGCATAGAACTCTCATCTTATAGTTATAACACTTCTTCACATCCTCCTCTCCAGTCTGGTCAGCATTATTACACACCAGCCCGGTTGTTACATTACACTTTACAATTTGCCCAATTTCATCAATGTCCTTTTCGGGAACGTTTACAGCCCGACACTCAATATCAATTGTTTTCTCTGATTTTGCACAAATAGTTTTTCCGGATGCTATTATATTTTCAAACTTTTCACTGTCACCATCATCAGGTTCTGAGGATGGCTTCTTATCATCATACCAATCAGACCATTTACAAAGTGGTTCATAAGCAGTTACCGACGGGGAAGTAGTTTCTGTGACAGCAGCTGATGAAGGTGTAGTGGTAGATACAGTGGTGGTTTCAGATGTAGTAGATCCTGAAGTGGTTGTCCATGTAACAATTGTGGTACCAATGGTTGTGCTAGGTTCTGTACCAGGTGTCAATGAGGACCCTGTGCTACCAGTGGTCGTGGTTGGCTTTGTAGTAGGTGTTAATGGTGTCCCCGTAGTACCAGAGGTTGTGGGTGGTTCTGTACCAGGTTTAGATTCTGTCCCTGTACTACCAGTGGTCATAGATGTTTACGTTCCAGGTGTTGATGGTGTCTTTGTAGTGTCAGTGGTCGTGGTTGGTTCTGTGCCAGGTGTTGATGGTGTCTCTGTAGTGCCAGTGGTTGTCTCTGTACCATGTGTTAATTGTGTTTCAGTGGTGCCAGTGGGTGTGGTTGTTTCTGTGCCAGATGTTGATGGTGTCCCTGGAGTGGCAGTGGTTGTAGTTGGTTCTCTGCCTGGTGTTGGAGTCCCTGTGGTACCAATGGTCGTGGTTGATTCAGTGCCAGATGTAGATGGTGTTCCTATGGTACCAGTGGTTGTGGTTGGTTCTGTGCCAGATGTTGATGGTGTCCCTGGAGTGCCAGTGGTTGTAGTTGGTTCTGTGCCTGGTGTCGATGGTGTCCCTGTAGTGCCAGTGGTCGTGGTTGTTTCTGTACCTGGTGTTGATGGTGTTCCTGTGGTACCAGTGGTACCAGTGGTTGTGGTTGGTTCTGTGCCAGGTGTTGATGGTATTCCTGTTGTACCAGTGCTTGTGGTTGCTTCAGTGCCTGGTGTCAATGGTGTTCCTGTGGTACCAGTGGTTGTGGTTGGTTCTTTGCCAGACGTTGATGGTGTCTCTGGAGTGCCAGTGTTTGTAGTTGGTTCTGTGCCTGGTGTCGATGGTGTCCCTGTAGTGCCAGTGGTCGTGGTTGTTTCTGTACCTGGGGTCGATGGTGTTCCTATTGTGCCAATGGTCGTGGTTGTTTCTGTGCCAGGTGTTGGTGGTACTACTGTTGTGCCTGTAGTTGTAGTTGGTTCTGTCCCTGGTGTTGATGGTGCACCTGTTGTACCAATGGTGGTTGTTGGTTCAGTGCCAGGTGTCGGTGGTGTTCCTTTCATACCAGTGGTCGTAGTTGGTTCAGTGCCAGGTGTTGATCGTGACCCTGTCGTACCAGTGGTTGTAGTTGGTTCAGTGCCAGGTGTTGATGGTCTCCCTGACACACCAGTGGTGGTTGTTGGTTGTTTTTCTGTTGTTGTTGGTGTCCCTGTAGTGCCAGCGCTTGTAGTTGGTTCAATGCCAGGTGTTGATGGCGTTTGTTGATGGTGTCTCTTTAGTACCAGTGGTTGTTGTTGGTACAGTGCCAGGTGTTGAGGGTGTCCCAGTTGTGCCGGTGGTAGTTTCTGTAACAGCTAATGTTGATGGGGCCGTTGTTTCTGTGGTTGGTCTCCCTGTTGTGGTTACTGCTGTTGTGGCACAGTGAGTGGTGTCGCAGCATAGAACTCTCATCTTATAGTTATAACACTTTCTCACATGCCCCTCTTCAGTCTGGTCAGCATTATTACACACCAGCCCAGTTGTTACATCACACTTTACATTTTGCCCAAGTGCAGCAATATCTTTTTCGGGAAAGTTTACAGCCCTACACTCTATAGTGCTTATTTTCTCTGATTTTGTACAAACTGTCTTTCCTGATCCTATTATATTTTCAAACGTTTCACTGTCACCATCATCAGGATCTGAGGAAGGTTCCTTCTTATCAAACCAATCCGACCATTTGCAAATTGGTTCACAGACAGTTGCTGGTGGAGATGTCATTTCTGACACAGTGGTTGTGGAGGGAGTAGTAGTTGATTCAGTGATTGTGTTAGTTTCTGAAGTTGTAAATGGAGGTGTGGCTGTTTCAGTAAAAATTGAGGTTGTACTATCAGTGGTTGTAGTTGGTTCTGAGCCTGTAGGTGTTGATGGGGCCCCTGTAGGTTCTGTGGTTGGGGTTGGTTCTGTGGCAGAATTGGTAGTTGATGAAGGCGTAGAACCACAAGGCACATAGGAACAACATAAAAAGCTGACCTGGTAATTGTAGCACTTGGGTGCGGGCGTCTGATCTTTGTTATTGCACTTAAGTCCAGTGTGAGGGGGCATTCCACTACCTGACCGACTTCTTCCAAAGAGGAATCTGGAAAATCTGCAGCTCAACAGCGGACTTCTTTTGGCATTTTATAAACCTTCTACCCCTTTTCTTCCACTAATTCTAATGTCTCATAGTCTCCATCATCAGATCTTAACCGTGGGTAACTATGATCAAGCCATTCAGTCCAGCAGCACACCTCATGGACACAGACGGTAGGAGTGGGTGGTGCTGTGATGGGCAGAGAAAAGGACAAACAATATTACCTATTATTTTACTCATTGTGAAAAAGAATCACATGTTCTCCTTTATGCCAGTACTTTACAAGTACAAATAATTGAGAAAACTAGTTGAATCCAACCCTTTGCATGAGTAAGTCAATTGGCATAAAATACTGATAATTAAAAATCTTAATGAAAAGTTAAAGTTGGAATACATTGTAGTGTTGTTTATCACACTTGCTGCAAGATTCAAGTGCAGCTGCAGTACCATAGTAACTACATTGCCTCAACTATTCACAATTTTCCTCAAGTTCTATAGAATAAAAAGCTATCCATCTCCCTCCTGCATTTAATAGTTGGTGTCTCTGCAGTGACCCACAAATATTGAGTCGGGTTGCTCTAGTAGGCACTATGATTCTGGTACTGATGGTGCCTGCTCATAGGAAGTCACATAGCCTTTGCTACCGAATGACGGCCCTCTGATAAGAAGGGGGAATCTTGAAACCAAACAGCGCCTGCAATGCTAAAGTAAGCAAGAGAATGGCATCTTAAGGTTTGCTGGTGTCAAAGCAGGAAATTACTCAGAAATAACAGTCTCTGTGCCAAACCACTGCCCTGAACAACACCTCCATAGGGCCATCCAGCTCTAATACTGGTCCTACCCACTGATCCCACCAATGACGAAAGGAAATCTAAATACCCTGACCACAGGAGCAAGTTTATCAGAGAGAACACAAACAACCTCCCGCTGGTGTGCGAGGAAGTGGTTGTGCCAGTGGTGAAGGTGAAGGCTGTGGTGGGTGCTGCGGTGGAGCATTCTGTAATCTGACGGTTGATTGTGCTATTGGCTGCACAGGTTGCTACAAAGCAGCCTCCCAGGTTATCTCCTGTTCGGTAGATTTCTTCACCATACTTGTACTTCTTGCCACTGTAAGGACAAAAACAGGCTGAAAAACCAAGTATGTAGTCAGAGAATATTCACATTTCTAGGAAGTCCAGTGCTGTAGCAAAAAAAACTCTAAAGTGATTGCGACCCTTGACTTCTTACCTGTAAGGTCGTAGTTGCATTTCATGTCATTGCCAATGCTCGTGCTAGTTGGAGAGAAGGTAGACATGAGTTACAAGTCTCACAAATGTTCATGCTTTGTTACTTTTCGAGCAAAAAATGTAATTTTGTTGTTAGCAGCCACACACGCAAACGTATACACATTTTAATCAAACAAGTAAACATGCAGAGGTATTATTTTTCCTCAATCTCAGAATTCAACCATAGGTCCCAGAGACCCAGCGAGAGGGCTATCACTAGGCAGGAAAACCAAAAATGATGATGATTACCCACGAGGAAATAAAAGAAGCCATCAACTACGTATCCAGGAGGTCACATACAATATCATTGCCCTGTCACTCATCCTCCCTTACCAAGACATGCAGTTCTCCACACTGGGGATCTTGGACCCAGGTCTGTAGAGGTTGCCATGATTGTCATAGCAACCACAGTTAGCAGTGCAGGCCATGTTCTGCTCATCGAAGTAGGGTCGGTCCTCTGGGCAGCTGGGGTAGCAACCTAAAGATTTTCAGAAGACAACAGATGAAAAGAATGAAAAAACAAGGGAACGGTGAGATGGAAAAAACATAGCTTTCAATTTTTTTCAAAACCCACAGAGTCGAGCTGGCAGGGAGGATGGCCTTGATACTGCAATGTTGTCTCATTTTTTAAAGGTTGTTATTGGAGGAACTGACATTTTAGCCATCTTTTTTGCTCCTTGCTTGCTCCTTGCTTATAAGCAACCCTGGCGGTACAAATCAGATTTGAACTGGCATCTGGACAAATGGGAGATTTAAAAACAATTTGGTGCCTCAAAGGAGAGCTAAGAACGGACAGGAATGTGCCATGGTAACCGGCTGAAGCTATCATGGTGGAACTCCAAATACCTTTCCCCCATGATCAACAGTATTTAGACTTTAGAATAGTTGGAGAGAACGAATATTGTGGGAGACATATCTAAGGAAAAAAGCTCTACCTGCCCACAGATTTCCCCTGTCAATATGTTGGGCCTCCAAACACCCTAGTCTCTGTTCTGGAGTCCGACCATGGCAGGGCTCTTAGCTTTGAACCCCAGCACAAGCCTTGTTTGGGAAGACAACTTACAAACTTCTCTCCTTTGCATCCTAACTACATCTCTACTATCCAGTATGGACTGTTTCAAATGATCATAGCCGCTGAAAACAGAGGAGAATATGGACAAAGTCTAGTTTGTTTTTCCCATACCTTCCAAGCCGGGCAACTCATAAAGGCATTTTCCACCAGGGTTGGCGCAGGTCTTCATGCATGGGGCGCCGCATGGTTTGTAGTGCCACTCACAGTCCCCATCTGGGTTGTAGAAGTCGCAGAACAGAGCTGCAGAGAGAAAGACAATGGAGCACCTCTTGTCTTCTATGTATTTTGCTATTTCAACAATGTTTTTTGAGCTGTATATGGCAAGATACATGCAACTTGATGCCGTTGCGAGGGCACAGACTAGCAAAGGCCTGACAGGCACAATGTACACAAGGGAGCAGGGTGAATGTTATAGCAAGTTCGGCATCCATAGTTCGCCTGATTCTGTCTTACAGTATCTCCTTGCATTAGCAGATCCCTCTGAACATCTTCCTTCGTACATTCTCCATTGCTATATGCAAATGTGACCCAATTCATGTCTGGTTACTGAGTGATAAGCTACCTGGTTAACACTAGTTGGTGCTAAGACTTAGATCCTTGGCTGGGGATCTCCAGAAGTGGCTGGCTGGCGTTTCCCTGGAAGCAAACTTTAAAGACTTCACCAAAAATACTCAAAATGGATTTATAATCTGAGTATTCTAGTAACCTAGGAGTTGAGTTACAGTTTTCCAAACAGGGTGCTCGCGATATAGTTGCCTGTCTGTCATACTGATGGCCCCCCACCCTTTTTAGGGTGTATGATGTGATGTCCTTTTTTTTCTCCTTCCTTGCCAGGTAAAACCGGGCAGGGAAGGACAGAAATAATCAAAAGATGAACCCTACATCGAGAGAAAAACGGCCAGGTGTGCAGGTTATTAGTTTTTGTGTTTTTCAATACCAAACAATGGGAAATTTGTTTGTTAAAGTTTTGTAGACTGCTGTAAAAACCAACAGCAGCTGTCCATCAAACCTTTTGTACCTTAACAGCAACTGCCATAACAGCAGTTCCTGTCAAGGTGCAGGGATCACCAGTGGACCAGTGGTTAGCTCTAAATGTGGCGGGCGGCAGTCCATTAGGGAGGCAAACGTAAAGTCCTCCATCACCCTGAAGGACAGAGTCTAGATCAGGCTCATAGTCATATTACTTATCACTTAGCTTGATCACTCTACTATAACAGCTACGTGTTGGAATGAAGAATATTTTTTGAAACATAATACTTTGATAAGAAACCTACTACATTGAATTCTCAAAAGGTAAAACTTTCAATTATCATTAGATGGACAGTGTTAAATGAGTTTTACAACAATTTGTTTAAAAAAATATGGATACCAGCCACCTTGTCTCAAACTCAACCTAAACCATAATCTATTCCAAATCCTAATTTAATTATTAACCTAATCTTTATATTAAACCAAATGTGTCCTTAACCTTACCACTGCTCTACGCCCCCACCCACATTAACTCAAGCCCTGTCCTTTATTGTAGCTCTTACTTTTTTTACTTCCAGATGCTATTACCTATATACCGTATTCATTTTCAACTGTTACTTGAAAAATGTACATCTTTTCTTTCTTATTTTCGTTAGTGGTCCAAAACTAAAATGCACTGTAACTACTTTTCTTCGAAGTGGTTCCCTCATGATGGCATTTTTACATCATACATTTCATACTGTCAAAATCCCTAATGTCCATCAAATCACTATGTTGAAAAAATAGCAGACAGTAAGGAAATTACCCCTCCAAAACACAACACCAGGGAAGACTTGTAAATGAAATATATGAGAGCACGTTCCCCCATCCCTGAGGAGTTTGTATTATATACTGGTATGTCTGACATTCAAACACCTCTGTAAGGCACACAGAGTGCCCTACAGGCAGGTTTTCACCAACTCCGCTTAGACATCATTGCCCTTTGTGAATGTGCATCAAGCAGTGTGTCCCTTTTTTACGGTATTTAAAGAGAAAGCTTAAATGCCATTTTAGTATCATAATATAACATTACCTGATACGTATCCTGTGTAGTAGACAGATCGATAACTAGATCAACACAGTTGACAGACAGACATACATATTATCCAATCCCATGACATCAGTAAACCCTGGGTAATTAGGAGTTGGTGGTCCTATTTCATTATTGTACAATCTAAATGTAAAATTCATGTGAACTGTAGAGATCTTGTGCAATGTCTAGTCTCAATTGACACACATGTACATGAAAACTAAAAAAAATGTTTCTTTTTTTCTGGAAAGTGCCATTTAATGCAACACCTTTTTCTCCAATACATCTTAACATTTCTCTCAATGTAGGCAACGTTTTCTCTCTCTCTCAATGATTTATGCTGCAACTTCTCTAGCTCTGAAGTGTTTCAATTGCATGTTCTGTCCATGTATATGTACGGCATATATTTGGGGTTCTCCAGTGGATGCAAACTCCAACCTCACTGCAGGCCTGGGCGTAAGCGGCAACAGCCGTACAGAAGCACTCACAATCCCCTCCTGTGTTGCAAGCACAGGAATCAGTCACACAGGCCTCGTAGTATTTGCTTGGGTCAACCTGTGAGTAGAAAGAAACACAAGAACTGGGAATGGGAGGATACAATGCGTACACCCTATCTAAACTTTCTGAGTAGCAGAGAAAGTAAAAATCTTCTAAGAAGAGTTGTGCTATGGTATCGCAGATAGTGATAATAGTGTGGTTACAAACACACCAACCTGGTAGGTGAGTCAATGTGTGCTATCAGATCACTAGAAATCCTTCAGCTTGGTGGATGGTTTCAGTGGTAACGTTTTAATTATACATAAAGGGGGTTGTGACTTGATACGCCAAGCAGAATTGTCGCTCAAGAACCGGACAGCGTTACCTGTGTGTGACATGTTGAGAATGCGTCTCTTTTGATGATGCTGCACTGCTTCGGGGACCAAGCTTTTCTGTACGGGTTGGCAGTACAAGCGTCCTTGGCTTCCAAGGCATCTGGGCAGGTGGGATTGGCTTTCCAGCTGTTCTCGAATTCAAGTACATCGCCAACCACAGACTGGCTTCTGGTGGTGAAGTCATTGATACCATTCGAATCAAAGTTGCCACAGAGACCACAAACCGTGCCCTGTGTAAAGAGCCAAACAAGTGTGGGTTATTACTCTTTCAACACAATCATTATCAAATCAAAGAAAAAAAGGCTTGCAGGGAGGTTTGTGCCATACCCATGCCAATGCCCCAAGGCACAACATTGCAGTCACAGAGACTGTTGCTTTTTCGTGGGGTAACGGAAGTTAGAAAAACCATTTAACCTAAACCCTTGGAGGTTTTAAGTTACTGAAGGGATTATTGTGTTCTCTGAACACATGTATTGTCCTTTGATTAAATCCGCACCTTAAATTTTGAACTGAGATTGAGGAACATGCTGGTCTTCTTGTCCCACATGAGGGCCATTCCATGCTTTGTCTCGATCACCATGTATATGCCTGTGGAACGGACGTTGTAAGGCATCTCCACCATGCTGTCCCTTTGCACCACATCGATGTGTTCCTCATGCAGGATCAGTTCATTGCCCTGGAAAAGACACAGGCTCAATTAGGTGGTAGACAGGTCAACAAACAATCTCAGTTTGCAGTGACGACCAATGAGTGTGTGGCTTTAGCTGTAAACTACTCCATCTCTTTATAAAGTTTCTAAATGATCTTTACGTGTAAAAGTAAATCAAATTGTTCATGTGTTGCACTTGTTAACATATGCAATAGTGTGGAGTATGCTGTTGGACTTAAGCTATTTGCCAGAATGCACGTTTGACTCATCTATATCTATCCAATGAACAATCAGAGTCCTTGAATGACTATTAATGGAGGATGTCAATTTTCAGTGCATGAAACGTAGCACTCCATTCATGCCCAAATGAGAAAGCGCATGAGAGCTGGCAGTGTAGTTTTCAATTTCCGTTCCCAATCAAGGTTCTGTATCTCACTTCTATGGCTGAGAGGGGTAGCTCAGTCTTCAGGCTCAGCCTCAATAATGTCCATTGTGCTCTAAGCAGTGAGAAAGATCCTCAGATTTAATGGCTGTTCACACCTTGGCCTCCACGCCAAAACGTACGGAAGAGTGTCAGTACTTAAAGGATTGAGGGTGGCTTGCAGAAATGTGGACAAGGGCAGAGGGCAGCTGTGCTGACGTTACTGAAGCATTATGCAAAGATCCCTGGTCTTCCAACAGATTGGAATTGCTGTAAATCCAAGAGGCTGAGCAACAAACACTGGTGCACTCAACGTCATGATCCGTCATATTCTTAACAGAGGCATCATTGAAGAAACCCTTTCCTAGACAGAACACATGTGGGTTCATCAATTCATTCAGAGCAATTGCAACTCTTCGAAGCAACAGGGAACAGATACTTTTCACATCTTCAGCCACACAATTTCATCAAGTGAGTATTTTTTGTGGTGATGCTAGACCGATATGTGGCTTTCGTTTCCAGCTAGAGCTCCATCCGACATCCAGACATTTCCATTCATACGCAGTACGCGCTACTCACCCCGAGGAAGAGCCGAATGGATTTGGAGCAGGAGGTGCCAGTAGTGCCGCAGGGGATGTTCTCGGTGATCACTCGGAAGGTGCCAGCAGTGCTTTTGCCACAGTAGTCCTGAGGAGATGTATATTGGTATTAATTTGCAATGATCTTCAGCAGGTTGCAGTCTGCGAGAAGGGGCCTTATGAGAATACTCCATAAATACCTGAGCCAGGGTGTATTGACAGTCCCCGTTGAAGCTGAAGCACTTGCTGTTGAACGTGATGTAATGTCCATCGCCGTACACAGTGCAGGTGCCGAAGCAAGGTTTGTTAGTGCATTGCCACTTCCGGTTTTTGCAGGTGCTGTGAACAAGAAACCCTCTCATCAATCAATGAAGCAGTGCAGTCGAACAAGTGCACCCTTCTCATTCCCGCAAAACACTTTCCATGCCACATGCTTTAGCGCTCTTAGATGCAGCTTGAAATGCAGGGAGATATTTACAAGAAAATGTCAGAGCGTGATGTAATGCCAAATTTGGCAATGCCGCATTCCGACATTTTCAAAATGCAGGGATGCGCCCTATTTACAAAAAACGGTGTACCCCTGCGTTTCACCTAGGGCTGGCACTAAAAAACCTGCCTGGCTCAAATAAATCACATAAAAATCCTGCACATAAACAATCTTTAAAGGTGATTTGCCATTTCTATGTGTGCTACAGAGAACAGAACACATTGAAAGAGCAAAATACGAGGAGAAATTATTAATTTCTCTTCGTATCGACATCCTAAGATGTTTTACCTGGCATAAGTTTTTGGCGCTTCCACATCGTTGTAAATATGGAGTGGCGTCAAAAAGCAATGGGTGTTGCAGTGGAATGCCCACTGCAACACCCATCGCCTGCCCCTTTGCAGCAGCGGACTACTGCGGAAAGGGGCATATGTACAAGGTGGCCTTAAGCCATGTTAAGTGGCTTAATGCCACCTTGTAAATATGGGGTATGGAGAAAAGCCACCTGAGCGTCAGAAAAGTGATGCTCCAGCGGCATTAGGGGCTTGTAAATATGCCCCTCAGAGTTGCTTTCTAGATGCAGAAGATTGACACACCTGCCATAAGGTAACAAGTCTCTTTAGTTCAAAATACTCTTTCAAATGTATCAAACACTGAGGCACACTTCAACATTTAAACGTTATTCCCTACCTCAGTTGTCTAATTGCAACACAATCCTTCCCATCTCCTTTTAGCTCTTTGAAGTGGAATATTCTGAGCAAGCCCTGGCCTCAGCTCCAGTGCCCATGAGTCTCATCCTGGTCACTTCTAGCTCCAGGTGGCCCTTGATCGCAGCGTGTGTAACATTGAGGGCTTACTCAAGTGAAGCAGGCACAGGCAACAAGAGGGGACAGAGTGCATAAATTTAGATGTGTTTCTTTCTTCATTATCCTCATATGACATGGAAAGGGCTTGCACCTTGTACAAAGGTGGCCTCTTGCCCATCCGTTCTGTGGCTTCTATCCGAACTTTTCTTTAATGCAGGAGAGTCCCATCCTCTGAGGTCACTCTGATGTCTTCCTCTTTACAGCAGAGGAGCACAATACTGTATTGATCTATTTCATAACATTTAGACCACCTGAGCTTTCTGATCTTTTTTGATTGGATTACAGTGCATGTGTCTTCTGTGAAGTCTGCCATCTTTCCTAATGCCCAATTTTATAATGTCAACAAACTGTTAAACTAATCCTTAAACACCACGTTTTAGCCCATCACTTGATTAGTAATCGCCCTACATTGAGCCATGACCTATGAAAGTATAACCTTTTCCACGCAAGAAACCACAAGCCGTCTTAAGAATTTTTGGCTTAAATGAGTTAATCGATGCTTTATTCAAATACTAACATCCATCTTCAAGCAGCCCGTGCCCTTGACTATTTTCTACCACCGTTCAATAGATCATGATTTCTCCATGACATTGCACAGCAGAGATATCCAGCACTGTTTCAGAATGCGCCGATCCATGACTAAATCTAGGGTGACCGCTGACTACACAAATGATTTCAATTTAGGTTCACGGCAGATACATATCATAGGGGTATTCATTAAATATAATAAGATGTTGGTCCTTTGGGAACCACTGCAGGCAATCCAGTAAATGTGACCTGGCTCCACGTCTTTTGAACGAAAGATGCCAAGTGAAAAGCGATACCATGGCCCCAACCCAGGTGGACCAAAACTGGTCAACTCTGGTGTGGCTCAAGTAAACTACACTCTCTTTCTTTAAAATATGTGCCATTTTGTACCAGAGGGCTAAAAGATTTCTTGGGCATGATTTTAACAAAGCCCTGTTGGTTTGCATTAAATCAGTGATCTTTAGCAAAAGTAGTTCACTTGTATTTCCCCATAGGGCCTGTTCTATTAGTCATTACTAGCTTTCTCTTTGTGGCGGAGGAGCTAGAAGGCATCATGTTAACACAAGGTGTAGGAACGATGTCTAATGGAGCCTAGACATGTTTAGCTTGCCCACAGGCTACGCAAACATTCTTCTCTGGGCTACAAGAGTTATTGGATTATCAGGCGACCACATCTTCAGCTGTTACAAAGGACCCAACTGTCAAAGGCGCTGTCTGGGGACTGTAGCGAGACGTCTCCCAGGGCCCATTTTCACAGCCAGGACCTGCACATGAGGAGTAACACACAGCGACCAGCCCCAGATTCCTCTTCCCAGCCTGAGTCTATAAAGGATGGTGTCCCTGACAAGCAGTTGAGTGGCAGTGCCTACCAGGTATTGCAGCTGACGGAGATCTCCTCTCCAGGTTGGTATTCGGCCTCATTGTGGAGACAGGGACAGGGACAGGGACAGGCCTCGGCCTGGATGCAGCCACCTTTGCCGTCGAGCACCATCCCCTCTGGGCAGACACATCCGGACACGCAGTGCGTGCTGAACTGTAAAGTCACGGAAGAAAAGGCTGTGTTAGCAGGGCCCAGGGCAGAGAAATGATAGAGCGGACTCCCGGTGCTGGAAGAGTCCACGATAAACGCATCACAGTCTTCAAACATTTCACAGCCATTAGACAAGTCGTTGTTCCGGAGCCGTGTGCTGAGCCTTGGGCCATTGGACAACAACATGGAGGGTCTTCCAGTTCCTCCCCCCGTCCAACGTCTCCAACAAAAGAAAAGAACAGGCGCAGGCAAAATATTGTTTTAAATCAACCATCCTCTCCATGTCTCCCCAAGCCCTCGCCCTGTGTGCCCCCCAGACCTCCTTTCACCCCACCCTGCGAGACACTCACGCATTCCATGTCGAACGTCTGACAGCTCTTCTGGCAGCTCTTCTGGCACTCGGAGCCCTTGGCGTTGGTAGAAACATTCGCGCAGTCGAAGTACACCATGGGGGCCTCGCATTCTGGAGGGGGCGACAAAATGGGAGCCATGTGTGATATCTGCATGTTTCACTTCCGGAAATGATGCTTTCCCAATCACCGCTTGTTCAACGAGACGGTGGGTTTCTAAGGACACAATTTAGCTGAAGACAGAACCCGATATGCAGAGGTGAAGCGATGGGGATTGACACAGGAGTGTCTCGGCCCCTCCTCTACTGGTCTACTAGCCTAGCCTGGGAAATGAACCTTTTCTCCGCTGATGAATCTGTGACCATAGATGATGAATTAATAGGCAAAGAAGTGAATACATTTTACCCAATGGGAGAGGAAAATTCACCCCAATGCGGCCCCCGGGGGAAGTGAAGGTCGCAGACCAGTCTTCCCCTGGGGTATTGGCGCAACGACTGGAAGGACTTGGTGGGGGTGGGATCACAGGAAGGAAGGAGGGGGGCGGGAGTTGGGAGGGTATATAGGTGTCAGGAGAGGAGTAGCCGGCCTCTTCCTGACACCTGAGCACCACCGGGGGGAAGATAAAAGTTTGTAGCTGATAGGTCGTACTGTGCTAGACCAGCTGCCGATTGGTCGATCGGCGGGGGGCTGGCACTGGTAGTCAGTGTAGGGAAAGGGAAGTTTCCCCAGCGGGCGGAAGGCATGGTGTCATCAATGCGGCAGCCGTATGAGCGGCATGAGGTCTTGGATGGGCCGGCCGGGTGGATATACTACGTCCTGGGGCTGTCTCATCAGACGTGTGGGCCGGGATGGCCTCGCGTGCGCTGGAGGGGGATTCCGTGCGCTGGGTGGCAGATTCGACTGTCCGTTTCAGGTAGGGGGCGGGGGGCTGCCATATCACGATTGTCCGGGACGCGCGGGGGCAGGGGGGGCTCTGAATGCGGGCGAGTCGGTCGTTTGCGCGAGCGCGCTGTCATGGGTCATGCGGGAGGAGGGCGGGCGCAGGGACAGCACACACGGCGGCACGTTCTTGTCTGGCGGCCCAGGGCGGGTCTGAGGCGGGGGTAGGCGGGGTTTGTGCGTGTCGCCCAGCATGGTGGGAGCGCCCCGGTTTCTTCCCGCGGGGTATACAACGGGGTCTGGGGGACAGAGGCGGGACCCCTCCTCTTTCTGCTTCCCGAAGGGGCAGCTGGTTGTTCCGACGGTCTGCTGCGCTGCCGCTTCTGGTGCGGGAATTCAGGGTTCGAGCCTCGTGGTCGCGCCCACGTCCGGTGATTCTGGGCAAATCACTTACTCTCACTGTGCCGGTATGTGTACTGCAGATAAGGTGCGATGGAAAGGGCGCCAATACCTTAGGGCCGAGTTCGCGCTAGATAAATATGTAAATGGGCTCTGCACATTGCCCACGTGGGTTCAGAGGGACGTGGTTTGGGGGTGGGAGGGGCGGCATTGGTAGTTTATTACGGTTTACCCCGGCATTTGTGGAGCCGCTCATGGTAGCGGACAGTGGGCCCACCCCAGCGGCTTTACTCTCGGCTAGGCACGGGCCGGCATAGGTTTCAGGGTGGGGCTGTAGCAGGTGGCAGGGTAGGAGGAGCGAGGCGGGGCTTTGCATAGGTGCTGCTGCTAGGGAAGGAGGTGTAGGGGGTGGGGCCTAGGGGGTGGTGGGGAGCGGCAGGCAGTAGTGGCTGGGGTCATCAGAGTCCGGGTGAGGGACTGCCAGCACGGCACGAGGCCCGGTGGTGGTGGGGGACCCACTTGATTTCGCAACCGAGTGGGGGGGGAATCCAGGACCGGCGAAGAAGGCCGGCAGAGCAGGGGTGATGCCACCGGGGTGCACAACGGCCCCGAGATGCTGGCCAGAAGCAGTAGGAGGGTCCGCGGCGGCCTGCCCTCCTTCGAGGGATTTGCGCATTGAGCAATACAACCTTGTAAATACTTCCAAGTTCTGAGTATGTGCTGTGTGAAGGGTGGTATGGATGGTGTTGGGGTGAGGATGGAAGAAGGTGACGGTGTACGATAGAGGAGAAGTTGGCGTGCCGGATGCAGTGCGCTGGGAGGATGTCCGATTGGGCCTAGGAGTGGGGGGTGCCAGGGGGGGGTGTTCCGGTAACCAGTCCATTTTGTTGTTTGTTTCAGGCGAGTGCGGCCTAAGACGGAGCGGGGCAAGGAGCTCCAAGGGGGATGGCAGCTTCGGTCTGGAAGAGAAGGTCCCGGACGGATGCTCAGGTACATGAATGGGGGGGGTTACAGTCTGGGAGTCGTACTTTGAAGATTAGGTGTTCACGCTCTGGTTGTCACCGGGTGCTCATTTATAAGGGTATGCACTGGCCTTTCTTTCAGTAAGGTTGGGACACTGCTGGGGGCCTGGGGAACCCAGGGCCCAAATGACTCACAGCTGGTCAGATGGGGAGTTCGTGGTGATACAAGCAAGGAGGAGGCGTACGTCAGACGTTGGGAACCTTGGGGCCGCGTGAGGAGAGGGTTTTGGGTTTCGAACGGCCGATGGTGATATCAGGCAAACGGAAGGCTGGCAAACAAGGGGTAGCTCGAACACAGGGGGCAGCATATTGTGGTGTGAGGCCCGGGGACAGCTGGGGGTATTATAAGATGGAGGGGGTGTGTGCTGGGCTGGAACAGTGGGAGAAGGGTTAAGGTCAGCCCGAACGTAGCTCAACTTGGGGTGGTCTTTCTTCAACGCAATATTCAGCCGCTACCCACAGCTGGGACGGCAGGCAGGAGAATTTTCTCGGCACTTACATTGAGCGACTGGTGAGGGCTCCCGTGTCGGTTGGACAGCGACGTGGGAGGGACGGAGTCATTCCCGGGGGCGAGCTGGGCCGCACCGGTGGACAGGGGGAGACGCCCTTGGGGGTAGGCAGAGGCCTGGAGGTCCTTCTCGATCAATTGGAGGCCATGGGTCCATGGCACTCGTTGACTCACAAGAGGAAGCAGTGGCTGCGGCGAGCAGGAGCACTGGGAGCCGTGGCTGGCCATCACGGAGGCTCCCCCCCCCTCTTTTTTGGTAAAGGAGACCTGGGTGCAAAGTCCATCTGCACAGGGAGCACTTGAGGACTGGGAGTAGGTGAGGTCTCGGGGGGGGGGATGTCGCTGGGTGCGAGGGCAGCTGTTTGACAGGGCAAATATGCAGAGGGAGCGGGATTGCCTGACTGACGGTGCACACTGGGTGGGGGCTGAGGTCTTGAAGAAATGCGGGGCTCTGGGTCCTCGGTATCTGGAGCGCGAGCGTCGCGTGGCGTGACGGGGGCAGTGTTATACAGGTAGGGACTTGCCTGGGGAGTGGGACTGGTAGAGGTAGTTGGTTGGCCACTTGATAAGATAATCACCTTGTGGTAGGCATTGCAGCTACGGAGGCTGAAGGGGTGCGCCGGAGGGGGAGCTGACGAGACGGAGAAGGCTTGGGCCGCTGCTTGGGGGAACCAGACAGGGTTAGGGGCTTTTGGGCACTGCAAGATGCGTTTGGGGTTGAGATGGTCACCGGGGTTGTAGCAGGCAGGAATTTGGAAACAGGGATTCTGGCTCAAAGGACGCAGTTTTGGGTGTAGGGGCGGGGGTTTTTTCGAAATAGGGCAGCGTTGGCGCTTGAGGCGTAGTGGAGGGGAAAGCGAGGAGGGGGAATGAGGCACCAGTGATTGGTGGTAAGAGAAGGGAGGCCTATGGCTGGGGAATTGGGGTTGCCACATGCGGAAGGTAGTTTAGCGGTGCTACAGGCAATTTAGGTTTCGTTCGGGGGCTAGGCCGACGGGAAGTGGCTCACTTAAGGAGGTGCACGTTTCTTACGCCTGAGGGCTGGCACAGAGGTGATATCATGAGGGCTGTTCGGGGGTGGGGGGGAAGTCGGAGATTGGGGAGATGGCAGTATAGTGGGCTGTGTTGTGCCGTTATAGGTAAAAGAAGGGGTTTGGGCGGGGGTTGTGGAGAGACTGGGGATGGAAGGGAAAGAGACATAATCCTTACGGGACTAATCATTCTTTTTCTACTGCAGGTAGGGGGAGAGGCCTGGGATCCAGTGTGGTCGCATGGACAGGCGGACATTCTCCCGAACGTTGGGCAGCAACAGAGGCGACATAGCGGGTGTACGGATGTCCTCAGGCGGGGAACGCAGTCATTTGGGATGTTGATGATAGAGGGGGGTATAGTAGAATTGACTCGGGGTGAGCGTTGCGGCCAGTGAGAGTGACTGTGTCATACGATATGGGACCTGGCTCTAATACAAGCAAAGCTGTGGGAGAGAAAGTACTCAGGAAAATGGCAGGTCTGGTTTTCATCCAAGAGGCATGGCAAGGGATATGGTTCAATGACAAGGAACTTAGGAAGGGGGTTATGGGGAAACACTGCGCCTTGCAATGAATGGTCTCTGGGGACGTCTAGCATGCTTACAAGGAACTGGTCTGCAGTGAATGAGACGGTTTGAGGGGAAACTGGTGGCCTGGTTGGGGATGGGGCTCTTTCATGGATGGGGATGGTCCTGGACAGGTTTCTTGTTTACAAGGGACACTGGAGTGAGGGTGGATGGTCATCCACCGATGGTGCCTGGCAGAGGAGGGAATCTTTGGGGGTTGTTGAGCATGCTTAACAGCTAATAGCCCCCAGGTAATGGGGACTGTTTGAGGGGACACGGGCAGTTTTGGTTTGGTTTGGGGACGGGACATTTTTCATGGATGGGGATTGCCCTGGAAATGTAACTTGTTTGAAAGGGACACTGGCTTTATGGGTGGATGGTCGTCCACCGATGGTGCCTTGCAGAGGAGGGACTTTGAGGGCTGTCGAACATGCTTACAGGGGAATAGCCGCAGGTAATGGGGACTATTGGAAGAGCCACACGTGGTCTTGTTTGGGGCTGGGGACGCTCTTCAGGGATGGGGGATTGGCCTGGAAGATTACTGGATTACAACGGATACTGGCTGCAAGGGTGGATGGTCATCCACCGATGGTGCCTTGCAGGGGATGGACTTTGAGGGCTGTCGAACAGGCTTACGGGGGAATGGCCGCAGGTAATGGGACTAATCGAAGAGACACCGGTGGTCTTGTTTGGGGCTGGGACGCTCTTCAGGGATGGGGAATTGACCTGGAAGGTTACTGGATTACATCGGATACTGGCTGTACGGGTGGATGGTCATCCTCCGATGGGGCCTTGCCAAGAAGGGAGTTTGGGGGCAATGGATCAGGATTACAGGGGGACGGTCCGCGGTTAAGGAGACGGAGGTAAGAAAGACAGGTGGTTGTTTGCGCTGGTACAATTTTTTCACGGACGTGGTTTGTCCGGTGGATGCTGCTTATTGACACAGGACACAGTTTTACAAGGGTGGATGGTCATCCACCTGGTGCCTTGAGGGGTGGGGGGAGGCGTTAGGTGCCCGCAACCTGGAGGAACAGGGACTCCTACTTAGAGTAGGTGCACCTTTCGCAGTCTGGGGTGTCCCTGCAATAGCGAACTTTATACGGGACGCAGGTTTAGGGGATGGAGGGTCATCCACGGGGGCCGCGAGGTAGACTGGATGGAGGCGAAAGGTACACTAGAACTGGGGGTGGGGCTGGGAACCGCCCTCCGGGGGTTTCCCTGGTTGGCGGTACTTTGGAGGGGTGGGTAGTCACATACGGGTGGATCCACCCCTCGGGGGGGAGAACGGTACACAGGTGACTGATAGCGGGCACGGGAAGCAATGACCAATGAAGGAAATTACACAGAGGATGCTTGGAGGGCAAGTGAAGGTGAGAATGGGGAGAGGAAGGAGGTCACCGAGTGAATGGGGGAAGAGTCTAACAGGTGAGATGGTTTTGAGAATGGATGAAAGGAGAATGAGTCAGTATGGGAAGGGGAAAGTATATTTACTGCATTTATGTACTGTCGAATAAAGTCTAAAATGATTGCAACCATGTCCTAATAAAATGGCCTTTTACGCTTCAAGTAACAGCGTGGAGTGTGGTTCTTGCGCGATGCGGCCCCCGGGGGAAGTGAAGGTCGCAGACCAGTCTTCCCCCGGGGTATTCGCGCAACGACCGGAAGGACTTGGTGGGGGTGGGATCACAGGAAGGAAGGAGGGGGGCGGGAGTTGGGAGGGTATATATGTGTCAGGAGAGGAGTAGCCGGCCTCTTCCTGACACCTGAGCACCACCGGGGGGAAGATAAAAGTTTGTCCGCCCACCCACCCTACAGACGTTAAGCGAAGGGTTGGGATAGATTTTGGGCTGAGCGTGCCAGTTTAGGGCAGGTTGCAGAGTAGAGGCGTCACGGTACTTTGGAGGGGTGGGTAGTCACATACGGGCGGATCCACCCCTCGGGGGGGGGAGAACGGTACACAGGTGACTGATAGCGGGCGCGGGAAGCAATGACCAATGAAGGAAATTACACAGAGGATGCTTGGAGGGCAAGTGAAGGTGAGAATGGGGAGAGGAAGGAGGTCACCGAGTGAATGGGGGAAGAGTCTAACAGGTGAGATGGTTTTGAGAATGGATGAAAGGAGAATGAGTCGGTATGGGATGGGGAAAGTATATTTACTGCATTTATGTACTGTCGAATAAAGTCTAAAATGATTGCAACCATGTCCTAATAAAATGGCCTTTTACGCTTCAAGTAACAGCGTGGAGTGTGGTTCTTGCGCGAAGACAGAACGAGAGAATATTATTAATGCTAGTGGTACAGCACTGGGGATCAGAGAGTGCCAAAGGGCGACAAACACGGACTTGGATTGCAGTTTCCGCGGATAGGCGGTGAAGATTACCTGGCTCTTTAAAGGTCACTCCCAAGCAGCCCTGTGAGCAGGTGCTGTGGAGAAGAAGGGAGAAAGACACCAAGGCGTTAGAAAAGTGTTCTACTTGTTCAGCTTTCTGTGAAATGTTTTTCCTTTTCTCTTAATTTTTTCGGCAGTTCATCGCCACCTGGTGGCCAATGTCAGGAATTTCTTTCCAGAGGTCTTGTGCTTATTTTACTGATTACATTCAATGGTTGTTGTAGCACCTGCGGGTGCTGACAGAGTGGTTTTGTTTTTACGTTTAGCAGCATGGGGCACAGAAATCAATAATCATCTCACATGTTTATAAGACATCTTAAAATAAACAACTTCCTGATCGTTTTTATTTGCAGATAAAAGGAATATGTGTATTGTTCCATGTCCTGGTGCAGCCTGCACTCTCATTCATGTTTAGAAACTGCAAACGCACAAAAAGCACAACAGCTGGAGTCACAGAACTTGTGTAAAATAGTATTAGATGCCATGTATTTTCTCTGCAGGAGGCTGGGTTGCCGAGGCTGTCCTGCTGGATTTTCAAAATGCATCCTTTGCTTGTGCCCAACCTCTAGAGCTGGCTGCCCACGCAGGATGCATGAATCTGCACAACTTCTTGTAGTGGACAGCTGCACTGCTGCAGAGCTATAGCGCAAGATGTGGCTGCACGCGCAGGACGGTGTGTACCTTGCCACGAGATTTATGTAATGTGGTTGTATGTGCTGAGTACGTACATACGTGTTGGTGAATCAAACAAAGGCATTACACCCGCTAATCCAAATATTGAGTATCACCTCTTCCCATCTAACCCGAAGTCCTACCTTTGCTGGACGGTTTTTTAAAGGTACCCACAGGGACACAAGTCCTATACTGGGGGGACTTATCATATGCAGTAAAAAATGATGACATAGCAAGTCACGTCACACGATGTAATGGCATTCCCTTATAATAAGCTTTACTTAAAACCTCAAGTGTCTTTCTTAAAGCAACAGCAACTTGACATGATCACAAAGCAAAAAAAACAAAAAGAACTTGTCAATTAAATTTTTTAAACAGCTTTTAGTCACTAAACAAAATATGCAGGATGCATGTTTTTTAATATTAAACTGGCTGAGAGTGCGCGTTTATTTCCTGATTATGTTCTTAAGCTCGCCTCTCTCCAAAGCCCAACAATGCTTTAAACTTGCAGTTTGTTAAGCAACACCTCTCATCATCGAAATAAGGGGAACGAGTCCCCCTTTCTAAAAGTAATGGGGGAACTCCACACCCCTGAGTCTACACCCGACGTCTGCCCTGGGCACCCAGCTGAGATTAGTTCTGACCTAGACTGGAATGGCAGGACCCTTTTCCTGAACTCACCAGATAGTAGGGTGACCAACAGGCATTGGTGCAAATTCAGGGCGGAGAGTGTAAAAATTCAGGACAAAGGGTCAAAATTCAGGACACAAATTCAGGACAGGAGGTCAAAATTCAGGACAAAACTTCAGGACAATAGGTAAGTTTTACAGACACATCAGAGGAGGTCGCGCAATAGTATATAAGTAAGTCCAGCCATATCCAAACATATTCAACCATTTGCAAACCTATCCATCATGTATCCTTCCATCTATCATTTCACTCATTCATCCATTATCCATCCATCTACCCTTTCACCCTATCCATCTGTACACTCATCCATCCACTCTTCTACCCATCCATCCACTCATCCATCCAGCCATTTACCCTTTCACCCATCCAGCCATCCTTTCACTTACTCATCCATCCACCCAGTCACTCATCCTTCCACCTATCCACCCTTTCAGTCATCCATCCATCCTCCCTTTCTCTCTCCATCGACCCTTTCACTTAGCCATCCTTCCTTCCATCCATCCACCCATCCATCTACTCATCCACTCATGAATCCATCCATTGACCCTATCACTCATCCATCCTTTCTCTCATCCATTTATCCTTTCACTCCTTCACTCATCTATTCATCCTTTTGTCCACCTACCCTCCCTTTCACTCATTCATCCATCCTTACAGCCACCCTTTCACTCATCCGTCCATCCATCCATTCACCCTTGCACTTATCAATTCATCAATTCATCCATCATTTCACTCATCCATCCACCCACTTATCCACCTTTTCACTCATCCATCCTCACTCATCCATCCACCCTTTTACCCATCCAGCTACCCTTCCACCCATCCATCCAGCTATTTACCTTTTCTCTCATCCATCCTTCCACTCACTCATCAATCCATCCATCCTCTATCATTATCCACCTATTCAATCTTTCATTCATCCATTCACCCTTTCACTAATTCATCCAGCCATCCACCCATCCCTTCACTTACTCACTCGCTCACCTTTTCATATTAAGTTTGAGCTGAGCCTTTTTGAGATGAGGCCCATCAAGAACTTCACCCTTGCTGCAGTAGCCATTCCAGGACTGGGACAGAAGCCACTCAGGGCGGAGACAGGAATCACCACAGGCAGGGTCGGACTGGCCGTAGCGGGCACCGGACAATCCCCGGTGCGCCGCACGAGTGAGTGCCGGTTTGGGCCCCTGGGGGCCGTTTTTGTGACAGGGCCATTTTTGAAGCATAACTGCAAAATCGGCCTTGTAACAAAATTGGCCAGAAACCGGCCCTGGCAAAGAGCTCAGCGGCACTCCCAACCTCCCGGTGGGGTGAGGGAAGGGGGTAGCCAAGCACTTTGCCAGGGCCGGTTTTGGTTCCCAGTCCGGCCCGGACCACGGGGTTGGGGGGGCAGGAGCCATCACAGGAGGGGGAACAGGATCCACCAGGGTGGGCACAGTGGTGGGCATGCAGTATTCTAGTAGGGCTGCTCACCCCCACCTGGACAAGACAATGAGAGGACAGGCTCTCTTTCTAAAATGTTAGTTTTGCCATCCTGCACTGTAATGTACAGTACTTAAAGGAGAACTGATTTAACTGATTGTCCTCCATACTTTGTTAATCAGTGTGGGTGCGATTGTGCTATGTCTTTATTTTATTACATTATAGACTGCATGTTTGAAGAACCGAGGTTTGCTTACAATTTAGTGACCGTAATTAAGCTCTGTGAAGAGAACCACGTGCTGCCTCGGTGTAATCAGGGCCGGTTCTAGGATGTTTGGGGCCCTGGGCAGAAAGGGAATGTGTGAGACCCCTCTAAATTGCAGAGACATGACGCATTCACTGCTGTTTGCATCTGAATAGATGCCCCTGTGCCTGAAGCTGCAGCCCCTCCCTCTCAGTCCCCTTCAAACACCTCTTAACAGCTCATCAAGGGCGGAAGGTGTGAGGGTTGCCATCCAGCTGTGCCCCTCCAATGCTGCCGGGTGTCTGAGCTTTGGTACTGCATCGGAGTCTGTTACACCCGACCTCAGCAGCATCGGAATCAAGCAGGGAGGTGGGTGGAGCTGTACCGGCTTTAGGGTGGTGCGACCGGTGCCCGGTTAAAATTACGGACAAATGGCGTCCGTTAAAGAATCCTTCACGGACAACGGACAGACGGCCGAAATTACCGACTGTCCGTGAAATTTACGGACGGTTGGTCACCCTACCAGATAGCCTTGTTTTCGTGCACAACCTCCCCGGGTGCCATGGAGGAGCCCTGGTAGTAGCAGCCGCACTCTTTGACCTCCACACACTTGCCGCTCTCATCCCGGTACAGGCATGCGAGTTTCGCGCACACTAGAAGGCAGGTAAGGCTGGGACGTGGTACAGACGGTCACTTTCACTCCTCGTGTCACGTGTCTCATCTTGGTGTTGTGCCCACAAAGCTTTTGAATCATTCTAAATTACAGTTGTCGACACATTACAGGCCATCACACAAGGGTTTTAGAGCAATGTGTTGAGTTTATATAGTCTTGTTTTCTTATAACAATGCATGCCCGTGATTATCTGGGAGACCAAAGACCCGTAGAGCACAAGAGCGAAGCAGTAGTTAATTATGGTGAAAAATAACGTGGGGCTTAAACACTCTGATGTGTTGAATTCTAACTGGGCGACGGCGTTTCTTTCTTCCCAGAACTGCATGTTCAACACTTGTAACTGTGAGAAGACTGAGGACTGCATGTGCGCAGCCATCTCGTCCTACGTGCGCGCATGCGCAGCCAAGGGGGGTCTTCTTTCAAAATACATTTTCAATTGTGAGACATCTTAGACATTTCACTGATATATATATATATGCCTTCTAATTTTGACTATGACCGGCCCACTAGACCACACAGGCCCGTAAAAATCCGGCACACCGGCAAGCACCGGCACAAATTAAGCAACGTAGCATCCATAAGCCACTACCAACTCTGCTCGTTTTTTTTCCTTGGGCGTGGAGGCTCGTGGGTGGCACGACACAACAGTCACCGGCGTGGTAGCTTCGGCTCCAGCTCAGCTCCACATAATGTCCGGATGGGTTAAGTTAAAGACCCTGAACTGGCCCCTGCCCTTCTACCAGCCTTCTCCTGCCCTGCCTGGGCCGGGAAGTGGCATTTTACTTTCACATGGTCACGTGCTCCGTGCCCGGCGCCTGAGGCATGATTACTCAGGGCAGGCCTTGGACGCGTCACTCAGTGGTGACAGTCCAAGGCCTGCCCTGAGCAATCATGCCTCCGGCGCCTGGTACCGTGTGCAAGTAAAATGCCACTGCCCGGCCCGGAGAAGGCTGTAAAACGGCAGGGGCCAGAGCAGGGCCTTTAGTTTAACTTAACCCCAGCCGTGCTCCAAAGCCACCGCCACTCCTTTAACTGCCAAAGTTGCGAGCGCCTTCCAGCTCCTTCAGGTGGAGGAGCTAACAGACCAGTAGTGCTGCGTGGACCATTCCACAGCACTAACACAGAACAGGCCCCCCAAATGTACAAGAAAGAAGCGTAGCTGTTTTGCTGGGAAGAGATCGACTCTTCGTTGCATGTAGTAAGTACTGCTGTGCTGTGTCTTTAAAAGTAAAGTGGCTGTCACAGGGAGGGGATTCATCATGCGGGGGTGTGCGTGTGTGTGTGTGCGTGCATGCGTGTGTGCATGTGTGGGAGTATGGTGCTATTGAATATATTGCGGCTTTGTCCTAGTAAATGTAACGTAGTTATGTTTTTGAAGTATCGGTTACCACTGAGTGTAATGTGCTCCTGCTGAAAAGTGCCTCATATATTGACAATCGGTTCATTAAAAGTAGAAGAAGAGAAAAACGGAAAGACAGTGATAAAGGGAGAAAAAAAAATGGGAAAGAGTGAGGTAAAGGGGGGGGGGGGGTTCTGGTGCTGAATGAGAGAGGCATGAGGTGTAATCAAGACAACGTAGCCATAGTATTCACCACCTCGACCTTTGATAGCAATGACCGCAGGCTTCAAGTTCTGAGAAATCTTTAGCACCTGCACTTATTATTTTACAAATTAAGCACTGCCCTGCACTCATCATACAGAGGCACTTACACATGTCGGGGAGAGTGTATCTCCCAAGAGAAAGCTATTTACAGAACCAGGAGACATGAAGGGGCAGATTTATGAGCCCCCTGCGCCACCAATACATCACTTTTTGTGACGTACTGGAGGAGGATTTCACTTCTCAATATTTACATGGAGAGGAAAAGCCACCCTGCGTGAGTTTTCCTCTCCTTGTAAATCTGGCCCCTTCACACGCAGCACTTTGCATGGAAGGGGCGTTCCATGGGTGTTGCTGTGGGAGTTCCCACGCAACACCTATGGAACGAGACACATTTCCAGATTTACGAAGAATCGTAAATCTGGAAATGCGTGTGAATGCTACGCCTCCCCAGGGGAGGCGTAGCAAAGGCGCAACGAGGAGAAATGTTTTCCAATCCCCTTGTTTTTTCCTCTTTCAAAGCGTGCTGCATTCTACAGCACACCTTGTAAGAGGAAAATGCCTGTAGTGATTGTTTTTGTGCAGGAAGGTGCCCCTTCCTGCACAAAATTCCTGCACAAAAACAATCTCCCCCATGACGCAGGAATCCTTGAACCATGGTGCAAGGGTGCCTGCTCCAGCGCATGGCTGCAGTTTGTGAGCCACCGCAGGGAGAAGCACAGGAATGCGACATATTATTGTAAATATGTTGCAGTCCTGTACTTCGGAAGTGCCGCAGCGTCGCGCAGCCAAAGGGCTTGCGTTGCCGCGCTGCGGCTCTTCCTTGTAGATCTGCCCCAAAGTCACTTTGTGCTAGCTTTTATCAGGCCATATTCATGCCATAGGGATGGTGATCATCCTGACCTCAAGAGTTTCCTGCATGATCTGCATGCGCTCCCAACTAGGACCCTCTAACAGGTAAAGAGCAACCTGCGTGAGGCAGAAACCTTGCAGGGATAGGTGTAGAGGTCCTAAGTCAACTTCGAACAGGCAAGACGAGCACTGTGCAAAAGCCTCTCCCCTGTAACTCTACCTTGCATGTAGGAGTTCTTGAGGGACTCGACCTGCTATCAGATTCTTATGGTGATCTCCAGACATGACTGTCAAGGCGAGTTGGGCATCTCATATAGGCCCACCTTGCTGATTTAAGCTGATGCTAAGGTTTCAGCCAGAGTACTGGCTAATCAGTCACTAAAAGTGATACAACATCTCGTCCTCGAGATAAACCCATAACACTTGGAAATTCCCCAATCGATGGGTACCTGCCCCTAAAGTGGAGAAGCATCTTGCGGTAAATGGAAAAAGCCTTCAATACAGGTCAGTTGAACTACTTATTCACCACCTTGCCGTTTTTCTAACTGCGTGAAGGTCGTTTATACACAACCTTGGCCAAGGTATGGTTATGCGGAATCTGGTCACACAATTTCATATTGGGAAGGGCACAGAAAAGGGTTTTACACTTTCCCCTCTCCTCTTGCGTTGCCAATAGAGACGCTAGTTGATTTGCTTCATAATGATGTGTACTTCTGAGGCTTCCAATGGGCCCTATTGTGGAAGATCAGTGTTATTATATTTTAGCTGTCCTCAATGGTCCTGTCCTCTGACAATGCAGGTGCCTAAAGATGTTTGGGAGAACTCTCGAAACTTCATGTGACCTGGACCAAATCAATCTTGTTTACAGTTTACGGTGAAGTCAAAGCCTGGTCTGTGCCTCACAACAAAGGGTGGAGTAGCTGGTGCCCTAACAACACTGAGCATTCATTACTGGAGGAGACCACACTGCTGAGGTCTTCATGCACAACAAGAATATCTTGGAGGAATCTATCCCTGGTTAAACACTCTAGCTTAGGGGCATGCCTACTGTAAGCGAACACCTCCTGAGATCCTTACCCACTTTGAAGGAATTACCGAAGAGAGATCACGCTCTAGGAACTCTTTATTATTTACAATGGGGCATATCATCAAGGGCAATATCTCCGCTTTAGCGGCACTTTTTGCCGCTAAAACTGCGATATTTTTATTGCCCTATCATCAAGCTGCCGCTAACAGCTGTTAGCGACAGTTTACTGGCAATAGCGCCCCTTGTCAGCATGCCTCCCATCGCATCGCTAATGAGATGCAAAGGAGGCGTGCCTGACAAGACTTCCTTGGGAAAATATTGCTAACCCAGCTTCGTCATATTGCCAACGAGGGTTAGCGATATTTAAAATCACGTTAAGTATGCCTTAACGCAGGAATTTAACGTCTGTTAAATTCCTGACTAAGGCATACCTAACATGGGGGGTGGATTGTGTGGCTAAGATCACAGGCCCTATCATCTAGGATATCGCCGTTTTCCACCATGGAAAACGGCGATATCCACACTATCTCTGGAATTTTTATCACCTCGGCGATGTACGTTGTTGATAACGCGCTAACCGGGCGATAAATTCCAGAGATAGCTGGCGATAAATATGCAACCGCTAAGCGCGCTTTGCGATATTTATCGCCAGACCTTGATAATATGCCCCAACATTTCCAGAAGAAAATCACTCTGACAGAATTTCCTAGTGGATAAAAGGTTTTGCTGGATGAGGAAGAAGCATTCACTGCTTGGGTTTTCTACGGGAGATAAATATTCCTCTCACTTTCTGCTGTGAAATGTCACAATTGTGCTACTGTACCCATGTTTCTGCTGCTTGTGTCACATTGGCCAAGGCTTATGGGTGTTTCAGCTGCCTCCTATCCTGTCAGAAAAGTCTGGGTAGGCTTATGAAGACCTCTTTCTCAATCAGGCTGCTCTAGCTTGTACTAGCACTATGAGTCTTCCATACCTCACAATGATGGTGATAACGACAATGATAGTGCTTGGCTGGATTGCAGCTATGGTTGTACTGATGCTGAGCTGTCGACCAGAACTTGAGCTATTGGACGTCATTCGCAAACTGAATTTGCTTGTTTACTGCACCTGCTGCACTTGGAGTCAGGTGGTCTGTTTTGCTAAGCATTAGGCACAGGTCATAGGTTTGCTACCCAAGCCTGACCTTCCTGACCATGGTGGTTCAGCCTACACTTTCAAACCAGGACATGTTCCAGTGAAGCTAGCTGTTTGGCTGCAGCCTAATGACCATGGCTGCATTGGGTCTACCTGCTCTAATGGTAGCACTTGTGATCGATCGATCAATCGAGAGAGAGGATGAGGAGCGTGTGTGTGTGTGCGCATGTGCGTGTGTGTGTCAGTGACATAGTGTACCCTCTTAAACAACAACTCTAGTGTGAGGCAGACTTTAGGATTTTAGCTTTGTTGACTTTAGGAACTAGAAAGTAAGGGCAGAAACACTCATAGATATAAAGGCTTGCTTAGGGACGATGTTGTGGGATGTGTACAAAATTTCAGGTATCTTTTCATATTCACGTTTGGCTCACCTATCCTTCAAGGCACTTCATTTCCGTTGGAATTTAACCCGGCTCAGCAATGAATTTAACGTAAATAAAGGCATCGTGACATCATGACCATTACCACTTAGAAACTGTTTAATAGTAAAGCTCAGAAAATTCACCTATCTTCAGTTTTGCTACAAGAAACGCAATAGAATAAAGTGATCTGTTGTTCCAGGGAGCGATTTATTTGAGCAAAAAAAACCTTTCTGCATTAACCAGTTTCCAGAGCTTAGACAAGAATATGAAAAAGGTTATGAAAAAGGTTTTAATTCATATATCTATAGAGGCTGCATATACTTCTAGAAATGACACAAAGCCTAAATGGTGTATTGATGCAGAAAGCTTTATTATAATAGGCAGAGTATTTCCTTCCAAAATGAAAAATGACACAGCAACATAGGAGAAACAATAAAATCCTCATTAAGGAATTGTCCTCTGTGAAGGATCAAGGAATGGTGGCGTATTAGAGGTACAGCTCAGGCCTAATTTCTCAAGCGTTATCAAAATAAATAGTAAAGAATAGAAAAGAAAGAGCTCCTTGTCTGGCTGACACTCAGTATCCCATCTTCTCTGACTCTGAAATTCCTTGTAATACTCAGTCAAAACATATACAGCTTGTTAAGCTTTTCATGGGCCTCCTGTGCTTTAAAAGAGCTCCTACAAGACAACGTCATCCTTTGAAGCGACTTTAGAGGTGCTGGATTGTGATGGTTGGATCATTAAGGACTTCACTCCCAGGAATGGGAGGTGAGGGATGGCAGAGTTTCCTCTTCATAAGGATGAACAGATTGATCGATTACAACCCTATCATAGTTGGCATAAATACAAAGGACTGTTTTTGCAGTAGAGCATTATTCTGATAATGCGCTGGAGCAACATCCGAGCCTTTAGTTTACTACAATCACCCAAGAAGCACCTACAACCAGGTATGGTAAAAACATACTATACCCTATATTTCACTTTATTTGAAGACACCTCTCAGCAATAGCCATCTAACTCTTCCCATTCTGCATAGAGAGCTGTCAGCTTTGCATCTATAAATGCAGTATCCTGACACTGCCTAGGCGGTCGCCTTTATAGTGGCAGAAACGACAACAATAAAGAAGTAAATTTCAAAGCAAGTTTATTAAGTAGCCAACAGACAGGTGAAGCAAATTTACATGTCCTGTTAGCTTTAGTTAGGTGCTAGTGTTTTATCTTCTGCGCCTTCAACTATTTTCCTGCTGAGCTGCCCATGTGCCCTCTTGGGGGATGCACAGGGTGCCTACACAACCGCACTCATTCACGCTGACGTAGGAGAAGCTGATGCTGGTGCCATCCTCACAGACCAGTTCTGCTGTCTTATTGCTTTTCGTCAGCTCCTGGCAACAAGAACATTTATGCTCCATTGCTCTAGTCATGGAGGAGAATCTGTCCAGCAAAAGGAAAAGAAACGACAGGTTTAAAAAAGTTACAGTAACAAATGTGCAAAATACATAGTTATAGATACTGTGATAATTCAATTAATATAGCACAGAGGAGTAATATTTAGGGCACAGGGCATGAAACGATTGCATTTTTTCCCATGTAATAATTTGACATGGGGAAGAATTTGCAGTTCCAGTGGGTGTATGAGACCAGAGATAAAGGAATGAGTGAAACTACAAATAAGAAGGAGAAGGAATATGCTACTTACCAGTATGCATCTGTTCTTGGCATGTTGATCTGCAGATTTACACACTGTGTATAGATCGCCATCTGGTGTTGGGCTCGGATGTTTGCAGTTGTTTTTCGCTTGGAAAGTCTTTGGAAAGCACGAGGTATGTGACTCCTCCTTTGGATCATATTGCGCATGGGCTTCGGCTCCATCCTCAGATTGTTTTTCGCCAGCGGGGAAATGATGGAGCTTTGTAAGAAACAGGAAAGATGCCCATGTGTGCTGTATCTAAATAAGATAAAACTGGAACAGATAAAGGAAGCCGGGGAGGCGGGTGGGCGTGTGTAGATCTGCAGCTCTACATGCCAAGAACAGATACATACTGGTATGTAGCATATTCCGTTCGAGGCATATGAGCTGCAGATTACACACTGTGCATAGATTATATAGCAGTACTCGCTCCTAGCGGCGACCACCAGTATCTGTTGCAGTTGTTTGAAACAATGTTTTGAGGACAGCCTGCCCACACTAGCTTGTTGCTTAGTTCGCACATATTTTTATTTTATTTTATTTATTTAAACTTCTAACGCGCACAGCTACCCACAGTGGTTTTCCCGGCGCTCGAGGAAAGACTGAAGAGGGAAAGAGAAAGGCACGCTGAATTAACTAGGCTGCCAATTGCTGCTGAAAGAGCCCGGTTTTAAGTCCCTTGCGAAAAAAAATAAAGTTGGTTTCTGTCTTTAGGTTCACAGGAAGAGCATTCCAGAACTTAGGACCCAAATAGGCAAAAGAACGCCCTCTCATTTTTGCCAGCCTGAATCTGGGGACAGAAAAATCGCCGTATGTTGATGATCTAAGAGTTCGACTAGGTTTGTAGGCCTGGATAAGATCCTGAAGATATTTGGGGGCTGAGCCGTGTTTGATTTTAAAGACATGACACAGGGCTTTAAATTTAATTCTGTTTGGAATTTTGAGCCAGTGAAGATCGCGAAGCGCTGTGGAAGCTGACGTTCTCCTAGGAACATTGCAGAGCAGTCGGGCGGCAGCGTTCTGCACAACCTGAAGTTTTTTTAAGGTGGTTTGATCGGCTCCCAGATAAAGGACGTTACCATAGTCCAGGCGGGAAACAACCAGCCCTGGACTACCGTTCTTTGAGTGGAAGGAGGTAACATCCACAAAATCTTCTGAAGCCATCTCAGGGTGGCATATACACAATAGTGTTTAGTGAAAGTGTGTGGTGGAGACCATGTAGCTGCTCTGCAGATATCATCTAAGGGGATGTTCCCTAAAAATGCCATGGAAGCCCCTATCTTACGTGTAGAGTGGACTTTAGGGGGAGCAGATAGCGTTCGTTTTGCTTTGTGGTAGCAAATCTGTATGCATTTAACAATCCACCTAACTATCCCAGATTTGGAGATGGGTTTGCCTTTGTGTGGTGGTGAGAAAGACATGAATAGTTGTTTGGCCTTACGAAAAGGTTGTGTTCTCTCGATGTAGTAAAGTAAAGCTCTTTTGACATCTAGGGTGTGTAGAGCTTTTTCTGCAATGGTTTGTGGCTGCGAGAAGAATACGGGCAGTTCCACAGATTGATTGAGGTGAAAGGGAAAAATGACTTTAGGAAGGAATTTCAGATTAGTGTGGAGAACAACCTTATTATGATGCATTTGCAGAAAGGGTTCTTGAATGGTGAGTGCTTGTATCTCACTGACCCTTCTGAGCGAAGTAATGGCTACAAGGAAAGCAGTTTTCCATGTTAAAAATTGAAGTTCACATTTAGGAAGAGGTTCAAATGGAGGCCCCATTAGTCTGGTGAGAACGATGTTTAGGTTCCACACAGGTGAGGGTGGCACTCTGGGGGGAATTATTCTCTTAAGGCCTTCCATGAAGGCTTTTATGGCAGGTACTCTGAAGAGTGATAGATGCTGTCTATTTTGGAGATATGCTGTTATGGCAGCAAGGTGTAGTCTAATTGACGTGTAGGCTAGGTTACATCTTTGTAGGTGTAGTAAGTAGCCTATGATATGTTGGATAGACACATCTAAGGAATTGACGTTATTGTTGTGACAATAGGTCACAAAACGTTTCCACTTGACTGCGTAGCAAGCTCTAGTGGTAGGTCGTCTAGCTTCTTTAATGACGTTCATACAGTCAGGGGGAAGATTAAGGTAACCAAATTCTAGGATTTCAGGATCCAGATCGCCAGGTTTAGCTGAGCTGAGTCTGGGTGTCTGATCTCTCCATGGTTCTGGGTTAAGAGGCATGGAGAGAGGTGTAACTCTTGGTGCGGAACTACAGAGAGTTCCAGCAATGTGGTGTACCACGGTTGTCTGGCCCAAGTCGGAGCAACTAGGACGAGAGTAAGGGAATGTTGCTGTAGTTTGCGCACCACTCATGGAATGAGTGGGAGAGGTGGAAAGGCGTACGCAAATCTGCCTGACCAGTTCATCCATACCGCATTGCCTTTGGACAATATCTGGCAGCGGAGCTTGGGAATTTGGCGTTTTCATGGGTGGCGAAGAGGTCTATCTGTGGTTGCCCCCACATTTGAAAGAATGGTCGAATAACTTGTGGATGAAGTTTCCACTCGTGGATCTGTTGTGTTTGACGGCTCAACAGATCTGCAATGGTGTTTTGGACTCCTGGGACATTTTGGGCTAGGAGAAAAATGTTTTGAGGTATGGCCCACCTCCATATGCTCTGTGCTAGCTGAGAGAGCTGCAGAGAGTGTGTGCCGCCCTGTTTTTGGATGTAGTACATGGCTGTCATGTTGTCCATGCGGACTAAGACAGCCTTGCCTGAGACGTGTCTTTGAAAGGCTTTTAGGGCTAGGAATATGGCCAGTAACTCCAGATGGTTGATGTGGAGTAACTTTTGTTGAGGTGTCCACCTGCCCTGCATGGTGTGATGTAGTAGGTGAGCTCTCCAGCCGGAGAGCTATGCGTCCGCAGTTAGAACTATCTGAGGAACCGGCTATAGGAACGGTCGCCCTTTGGAAAGGTTTTTGATGGTCCACCACTGCAGAGAGCGATGGGCATGACTGTCTACCAACACCAGATCGGATAGTTGACCCTGAGCCTGGTTCCATTGGCGTGCTAAGCACTCTTGGAGAGGACGCATCTGGAGTCTTGCATGAGGTACTATGAATATGCAAGAGGCCATCATCCCTATAAGTTGCATGAACACTCGGGCTGGAAGAGAGTGTTGTGGTTGAAATTTGGCACGAATAACCTGTATGCATGCTATCCTGGCAGGACTGGGGTAGGCTAGCACTCTTGAGGTGTCTATGGTGGCACCGAGGTATTGTTGTACGTGGGACAGATGCAGATGGGACTTGGCGTGGTTTACTGTGAAGCCCAGGTCGTGAAGTAGTTGGATAGGGGCGTGAGTGTGTTGTACACACTGGTTGTATGAGCTGGCTTTTATGAGCCAGTCATCTAGGTATGGGAAGACGTGGATGTGTTGTCTTCTCAGGTGTGCTGCCACTACCGCTAGGCACTTGGTAAACACCCGTGGTGCTGTGGTGACTCCGAATGGGAGTACTTTGAACTGGTAGTGCTGACCGTCCACTACGAATCTGAGAAACTTCCTGTGAGCGTTGTGAGCGGGAATCTGGAAATAGGCGTCCTTGAGGTCTAGGGTGGCAAGGAAGTCGTTCTGGGAGAGCAGAGGAAGTACCTGCTGGAGTGTGACCATGTGAAAGTGGTCTGAGTGTATGTATTGGTTTAGGGGTCTGAGGTCGAGAACGGGTCTTGGAGAGCCGTCCTTTTTTGGTATGAGAAAATATAGGGAGTAAACTCCCTTGTTTTGTTGGTGGGTAGGAACTGGTTCTATTGCACTTTTTTGTAGGAGGGAGATCACCTCCTGCTTTAAAAGTGACAAATGTTCCTGTAACATTGGGCGCTGTTGGGGTGGAATGGTTGGGGGGGTAGATGTTAGTTCTAGACAGTAGCCTGATTGAATTATCTGTTGTACCCATCTGTCCGAGGTGATGGTAGCCCAGACAGGAAGGAAATTGTGGAGTCTGCCCCCGACTGGAGTGGAATAGTCTGGGGGGAGTGGAGGGAAGTCATTGGGTGGGGGTGGAGGCAGATCGGGAGGTGTTAGTTTTGCCTCTGCCTTTGTTGTTGTTACCCCTGTAACCGCCTCTGTGGTAACCCCTAGTGAAGGTGGATTGGGTAGGGACCTTGTAGGAAGTGGAGACGCTGTCGGAGGAGTAGCCTCTGGTGGTGCTTCTAAAGGAGGAACAGCGAAAGGAGCGCCTGGGAGCTTGCGACTGCAAGGCTCCCATAGATTTTGCCGTGTCTGTGTCCTTTTTCATTTGTTCGAGGGCTACGTCGACATTAGGGCCAAACAGGTGTTTCTCATCAAAGGGGTGGTTGAGGATGGAACTCTGAACTTCAGGTTTGAACCCTGAAATGCGTAGCCAGGCATGCCTACGCAGAAGGACGCTGGTATTTATTACCCTGGAGGCGGTGTCAGCTGCATCGAGGGCACACCGGATGGAGGTATTAGTGATGGTTTTACCCTTCTGAATTAGTTTGTTGGCCCTATTTTTTTATTTGTCAGGGAGGTGTTGCATTATGGACTCCAGCTCGTCATAATGTGCCCTGTCATATCTGGCTAGGAGCACTTGGGTGTTAGCAATGCGCCATATGTTGGCCGCCTGGGATGCCGTCCGCTTGACAGAGGCATCCAGGAGTTTAGACTCCTTATCTGGCGGTGGAGCCTCACCTGATGCCTGGGAATTGGCACGTTTCCTCTCATTGCAGACTACCAGGGAGTCTAGTTGTGCGTGGCCTCTAATGTAGGTTGGTCTGTTGGGGTGGCCTTATATTTCTTCTCAATGCGAGCGTTGATGACCCTGGCCCTAACCGGTTCTTTAAAGACCTCTGGTGCGTGCTTAATAACCCCTTTAAGCATGGGCAGAATTGAGGTGGACCTCTGTGCAGTGTCAAATGTGTCTAAGAGGAAATCCTCCTCCACGGGGTCTGTGTGGAGATCAACCCCGTGGTAGTGGGCAGCCCTATGGAGTAGCTGGTTAAAGCCCATTGTGTCCTCTGGGGGGGGAGGGTCTGGAAGGGTAAAGATCGTCCTGCGGGACGTTAGGGACGTCTGGGATGTTGTAGTCGTCCCATGGGTCTGGGGAGCTCGTAGGAGTTAGGTTCCCTGTTGGTTGGTCGTCCGCTCCGATCCCTGTGTCGTAGCAAATGTCTTCATCATCCTCATCTGGAGATGGTGTGGGAGAATGATGGGGTGGGGGAGGAGGAGGTGGAGGAGGTGAAAATTGATACTTGTATAGCGCACTACTCACCCGCAAGGGTATCAAGGCGCTTGTACGAATACCGCTGTGGAACCCATCCTGGCTTTCCCTGTGAGGCGTCCACTCCTGGGCACCCCCAAGGTGGAGGCCAGGCATCCTTAGCGTTGTGGGGGCCGTTGTGGAGATTAAGCAAGCTATTGCCCAGAGTTGCAGAGTGGGACTCCATGATTGGAATGGCACCGAGGCGAGAATTATCAGGTCCGTGGAATTTTTGTGCCCAAGACCCGCCGAGGCGGGGAATTGAACCCTGGTCCCGGGCTAGATCTCTGCATCAGGGTCTGCTGCGCTAATCATTGAGCCACACTTCGCCACAAAGGAATCCTCAAAGGGGAGGTGGCAAAGTCTCTCCTTTTTGGTGGTGGAGCTGGTGCAGGCTTGTCCAGTGGTCTTTTTCTAGTGCTAAGCGTCAAATGCCCAGCCTTTGGATCCTTTACGAGGTTTTTTTGGTAAGGATCGGGTCGAAACAGTTCATCTGTAGGGGGCAGATTCTTCGGTGCCACTGGTGTCGGAGCCTTGGGTTTTTTAGGCGTCGATTCAGCATTGGTTCTTTGTTTGGAACCGTGGGGTTTAGAAATGTCTTTTGGCTTCCTTGGTTCCGAGGTGGGTTTCGGCTTCGAGGCTTGGGAATCGAAGCTCTTTGGTTTCTTGCTCGGCTCCGAGGATGTTATCGGTGCAGAGGAGCCGGTGCCAGTCTTCGGCACCGAGTGCTTCAGTGTCGAGCTCGGCACGAACGAGGAAAGGGCCGTTTTCTTTTTCGGTGCCGATGAGAGTTTTTCGGCACAGAGGGTAGGCTGGCGCGAGCCCGAGCCACCTGAAGGCTTGGTGGGCTTCTTAACCGGGCCCGGAAGCGAGGTATGGGAAGCAGTGTGTCGGTGCATACCTAGGCCCGAAGGTGAAGGCGTGACTGAAGCCTTTTTCAATGGCGTGGAGTGGGGTTTGGGGTCGGGGTCAACGTCTGTACTCACGCCCCTCTGTGCCGAAGTGAGTCGTCAGCTTCAGAGGCACTGACGAGGCCTTCTTCGGTGTGCTGTTGTTCTGGAACATCGACGCCGTCTTCGAAGATGTCGTCGAGGATCGAAGTCGACGAGTGAGCCATTGTTCTCCTTGCTCGTCGGTCCCGAATCATCTTCTTCGATCGGAAGGAGGCGCAAGCTGGACAGTCCCTTGCCTCGTGTTCTGGAGAGAGGCAGAGGTTGCACACCTCATGTAGATCAGTGTGGGGAAACTTCGACCCACATCGAGGACACTTTTTAAATGGCGTCTTTTCCATCAGTCAGGACAGGAGGCCCAGGTAGGCCCGAAGGCCTTCGTTGACGACCGGAATCGAAGACTTCGATTGTTGAGAGTCGTGTCGAGTGTGGAGAACGCGATCGAGACAATACAGTAGAACGGGGAAGGATTGCGCGCCGAACAGGAAAACTGGAACGGTTCCAAACTGGAGCGCGAAGAACACATCCGAGCACGATGGCGGAAAAAAACAATCTGAGGATGGAGCCGAAGCCCATGCGCAATATGATCCAAAGGAGGAGTCACATACCTCGTGACTTCAAAAGACTTTCCAAGAGAAAAACAACTGCAAATATCCGAGCCCAACACCAGATGGCGATCTTTGCACAGTGTGTAATCTGCAGCTCATATGCCTCGAATAACCTGATACAGCTGTAAGTGAGACCCCATTCACAAGGGAGGCTAAGTAATCTAAAGACATTCATTGACGTGCATTAGGTAGGTGATGTGAATATTAGTAATACTTCATTGAAACATACAAATATATTGATGAAGTGTCAGTGATAATGGACTGACTGAGATGCCACTGAAGTGTCAAGAATCAGTGAAAATGGGATGAGCGAGACTCGAGGGAAGTATCTGGGATTAGTGGGAAGGGAATGAGTGGGACTCCAGTGAAGTGTGCCTGGGCTCAGTGAGAAGGTAATGAGTGAGATTCCATTGAAGTGTGCCTGGGCTCAGTGAGAAGAGAATGAGTGGGACTCCAGTGAAGTGTGCCTGTGCTCAGTGAGAAGGGAATGAGTGAGACTCCAGTGAAGTGTGCCTGGGCTCAGTGAGAAGGAAATGAGTGGGACTCCAGTGAAGTGTGCCTGGACTCAGTGAGAAGGTAATGAGTGAGACTCCAGTGAAGTGTGCCTGGGCTGAGTGAGAAGAGAATGAGTGTAACTCCAGTGAAGTGTGCCTGGGCTCAGTGAGAAGGTAATGAGTGGGACTCCAGTGAAGTGTGCCTGGGCTCAGTGAGAAGAGAATGAGTCGGACTCCAGTGAAGTGTGCCTGGGCTCAGTGAAAAGGGAATGAGTAGGACTCCAGTGAAGTGTGCCTGGGCTCAGTGAGAAGGGAATGTGTGGGACTCCAGTGAAGTGTGCCTTGGCTCAGTAAGAAGGGAATGAGTAGTACTCCAGTGAAGTGTGCCTGGGCTCAGTGAGAAGGTAATGAGTGAGACTCAAGTGAAATGTGCCTGGGCTCAGTGAGAAGGGAATGAGTGGGACTCCAGTGAAGTGTGCCTGTGCTCCGTAAGAAGGGAATGAGTGGGACTGCAGTGAAGTGTGCCTGGGCCCAGTGAGAAGGGAATGAGTGAGACTCCAGTGAAGTGTGCCTGTGCTCAGTGAGAAGGGAATGAGAGGGACTCTAGCGAATTGTGCTTGGGCTCAGTGAAAAGGGGGTGGGACTCCAGTGAAGTGTGCCTGGGCTCAGTGAGAAGTGAATGAGTGGGACTCCAGCGAAGTGTGCCTGGGCTCAGTGAAAAGGGAATGAGTGGGACTCCAGTGAAGTGTGCCTGAGCTCAGTGAGAAGGGAATGTGTGGGACTCCAGTGAAGTGTGCCTGGGCTCAGTGAGAAGGGAATGAGTGGGACTCCAGTGAAGTGTGCCTGAGCTCAGTGAGAAGGGAATGAGTGAGACTCCAGTGAAGTGTGCCTGTGCTCAGTGAGAAGGTAATAAGTGAGACTCCAGTGAAGTGTGCCTGGGCTCAGTGAGAAGGGAATGAGGGGGACTCCAGCGAATTGTGCCTGGGCTCAGTGAAAAGGGAGTGGGACTCCAGTGAAGTGTGCCTGGGCTCAGTGAGAAGGGAATGAGTGGGACTCCAGCGAAGTGTGCCTGGGCTCAGTGAGAAGGGAATGAGTGGGACTCCAGTGAAGTGTGCCTGAGCTCAGTTAGAAGGGAATGAGTGGGACTCCAGTGAAGTGTGCCTGAGCTCAGTGAGAAGGGAATGTGCGGGGCTCCACTACAGGGCAGAGGTTAGTGGTATAGGAATGACTATGACACACCTGGAAAGTGCAGAGCAGGGAAATGTCTATGGTTCTGGAGAACACTCTATTTCCAGACACGGGAACCAGTTCAGTGATCAGTGTTCATCCCACACTCTGCGTAGATCTTGTACTGTATGTTGCAAACACTTACCCTGAGGAGATGCTGCAAAGCCCCTCACAAACAGACAGCTCAACGGTTGCGTTGCATGTGCCATGAGATAGGACCGTTGCCTTCGGTTGAGGTGTGCAAGACGACTGGGGCACTGTAAGAATGAGAAGGTCAACATCTTTGCCACAGGGTAAAATAACCCTTTGCAGGTTTGTGTATTCTGGATTGAAATGGGGGCAAATGTCTTGTTCTTAAATTCTCCTCAGAAGTATCTATTTATGAATATTACCAACATAGTGAAAAGAGAACCTTAGACACCACCTATACACACACTGTCTTTCACCGAGCCTGTATCTCAGGTGAAACCAGTGTGAGATGGTACCTCCTTCATCATAAAATACAACACTAGTAGGAATCAGTGCATGGTGACTATATTTCACAAAAAAGAGACATCTGACATGAAGCTCACCGATTCAAAGGGAGTAAAAAAGACTTAAAGACTTAGGGCCCGATTCACATAACTAACTTAAGAAAAAATCCTAAACTTACTACCATTTTCGTATTCACAGAAGGCACTTACTCATTTTGGTATTCACAGAAGACACTTACTTATTTCGGTATTCACAGAAGTTAGGAGTCCTAATTTTAGTACTCCTAAATGCCTTCTGTGAATACCGAAAGTCTTAAAATTAGGATTTTTCTCGGATGTGTGGGACTCCAGTGAAGTGTGCCTTGGCTCAGTAAGAAGGGAATGAGTAGTACTCCAGTGAAGTGTGCCTGGGCTCAGTGAGAAGGTAATGAGTGAGACTCCAGTGAAATGTGCCTGGGCTCAGTGAGAAGGGAATGAGTGGGACTCCAGTGAAGTGTGCCTGTGCTCCGTAAGAAGGGAATGAGTGGGACTGCAGTGAAGTGTGCCTGGGCCCAGTGAGAAGGGAATGAGTGAGACTCCAGTGAAGTGTGCCTGTGCTCAGTGAGAAGGGAATGAGAGGGACTCTAGCGAATTGTGCTTGGGCTCAGTGAAAAGGGGGTGGGACTCCAGTGAAGTGTGCCTGGGCTCAGTGAGAAGTGAATGAGTGGGACTCCAGCGAAGTGTGCCTGGGCTCAGTGAAAAGGGAATGAGTGGGACTCCAGTGAAGTGTGCCTGAGCTCAGTGAGAAGGGAATGTGTGGGACTCCAGTGAAGTGTGCCTGGGCTCAGTGAGAAGGGAATGAGTGGGACTCCAGTGAAGTGTGCCTGAGCTCAGTGAGAAGGGAATGAGTGAGACTCCAGTGAAGTGTGCCTGTGCTCAGTGAGAAGGTAATAAGTGAGACTCCAGTGAAGTGTGCCTGGGCTCAGTGAGAAGGGAATGAGGGGGACTCCAGCGAATTGTGCCTGGGCTCAGTGAAAAGGGAGTGGGACTCCAGTGAAGTGTGCCTGGGCTCAGTGAGAAGGGAATGAGTGGGACTCCAGCGAAGTGTGCCTGGGCTCAGTGAGAAGGGAATGAGTGGGACTCCAGTGAAGTGTGCCTGAGCTCAGTTAGAAGGGAATGAGTGGGACTCCAGTGAAGTGTGCCTGAGCTCAGTGAGAAGGGAATGTGCGGGGCTCCACTACAGGGCAGAGGTTAGTGGTATAGGAATGACTATGACACACCTGGAAAGTGCAGAGCAGGGAAATGTCTATGGTTCTGGAGAACACTCTATTTCCAGACACGGGAACCAGTTCAGTGATCAGTGTTCATCCCACACTCTGCGTAGATCTTGTACTGTATGTTGCAAACACTTACCCTGAGGAGATGCTGCAAAGCCCCTCACAAACAGACAGCTCAACGGTTGCGTTGCATGTGCCATGAGATAGGACCGTTGCCTTCGGTTGAGGTGTGCAAGACGACTGGGGCACTGTAAGAATGAGAAGGTCAACATCTTTGCCACAGGGTAAAATAACCCTTTGCAGGTTTGTGTATTCTGGATTGAAATGGGGGCAAATGTCTTGTTCTTAAATTCTCCTCAGAAGTATCTATTTATGAATATTACCAACATAGTGAAAAGAGAACCTTAGACACCACCTATACACACACTGTCTTTCACCGAGCCTGTATCTCAGGTGAAACCAGTGTGAGATGGTACCTCCTTCATCATAAAATACAACACTAGTAGGAATCAGTGCATGGTGACTATATTTCACAAAAAAGAGACATCTGACATGAAGCTCACCGATTCAAAGGGAGTAAAAAAGACTTAAAGACTTAGGGCCCGATTCACATAACTAACTTAAGAAAAAATCCTAAACTTACTACCATTTTCGTATTCACAGAAGGCACTTACTCATTTTGGTATTCACAGAAGACACTTACTTATTTCGGTATTCACAGAAGTTAGGAGTCCTAATTTTAGTACTCCTAAATGCCTTCTGTGAATACCGAAAGTCTTAAAATTAGGATTTTTCTCGGTTTAGGAGTCCTAAAGTTAGGACTCCTAACTTTACTACTACTAAACTGAGAAAAATCCTAATTTTAAGGCTTTCGGTATTCACAGGAGGCATTTAGGAGTCCTAAAGTTAGGAGTCCTAACTATACTACTACTAAACTGAGAAAAATCCTAATTTGAACTCTTTCGGTATTCACAGAAGGCATTTAGGAGTCTTAATGATAGGACTTCTAACTTCTGTGAATACTGAAATGAGTAAGTGCCGTCTGTGAATACCAAAATGAGTAAGTGCCTTCTGTGAATACCAAAATGGTAGTAAGTTTAGGATTTTGTCTTAAGTTAGTTCTGTGAATCGGGCCCTTAAAGATCTGGTCTGACATGTGAGATGTCACTCAGTCAAGTATGATATTACTTCTCTTCCAGCACTGACGATGTTACTTATGCCTCCAAGTAGTATCAAATAATTGTAGACAACACTGACAAACATATTGCTCCTAGTAAACGATTCCAGCATAACGTTATTCTCAGCCCTAAAAAAACTAAGCATAAAAGCTGTAACTCAGCTACTCCTTCATTCAATCTCTCTCGCAAATGACCGGACACTTAGAAAACCCTGAGGAGTCTACCTAAGCTTATAGAAACAACACGGTATGGCCTATCAAAAAACATCTGACAAATGACGCTCTATTACTATTAGAAAACAAAAAAATAACAGAAAGAGTCATGAAGGGATAGCTTATAAGAGACATCCCTTTCAGCACCGAGTTACAATACAATTACTTACATTTACAGAGTTCGCAGCAACCATCGGATGTCTTCTGTCTGTATTCCTGGAATAAAATAAGGTATGAATATATGAAAAACCAGACACTGGTTAGACCAATCAATGTATGATGATATTCTCAAGAACCTCAACATAACCTCAACAATCTGAACGTGATTATGCAGGAGGCTATGCCAGGGATCACGAATTCCTACTCATAACCACCCACCTCTCAGCCTAGAAAAATAGTTTGACCACGGAAGACGTAGAGCACCATGTGAATTACAGACTGCCTGCACCGTCAGGGAGTACACAATATTTGACTAGAAAGGGAGCAGAGAACTCACTTTTCAGACTATGGGGATCACTTAGACACTAGAAGACATCTCGCAGGACCGCCAGGGCAGCGGAGGCCTATTGGGAGATCTTGACCTGCCTGGCGGAAATGTGTGTACGATGAAGGAAAACACCACTGCTGATGCTCCACTCACACCACTGCCAGTTTGCCCAGCTCCACTGTCTTTAAAGTGCCATTTGACTACCTGTTTTGTTTACAGACACCATATGAAGATCTTGGTACATTTTCCCTGTTCGTGTCCCCCATGCACCAGACACAGATAGGGAAACTCAGTACCAAACGGCGTGGGCTCAATAGGGTGACCTGACCATCACTGTGACCCCACTGCCTTTGACGAATGGACCGCTATGTCAGAGGTTTACACTGATCAAGCCAGTGAATGCTTTGCCGGTGTAAACACAGAAGTTTCCCTTTAGAGTTTTTAACAGTTTTGTCTTTCTCAGCACGGTCTCACTGCAGTAAGCACTTACAAAAAGTGTGAGAGCGCTACATAATCCTCAAAGGCTAGAAAGGGCTTTAGCTTTACACACACCAGCAGAAAAGGAGGACCAAATGGTTTTTGATCCATAATATTAATTCATAACATGCCAAGCATGGGAAGGTTCAGCGTCAGTCAGTAGGAGAAGATCCACCTGCTACTTACATGCAATTTCTTCTGTAGGCAACAAACAAACGAACCAGGCATCCATAACACACTGGAAGGTTATTCGCTGCCAGCTAAGGGCAAACTGCTTACTGTGCAATTTAGTAGCAAAGGATGAAAAAGGACTAAACTAAGGGTGCTTGTACCTTATGAAATAGAACCAGTTAGTTGAGCTTTTTTTGCTTATTTTGTGAAGCTCTCATATGCAAGAGAGGTGATTCCAACCAACAATGGTGCTAGCACCAAACAAAACTGACAGAAAGAGGATCTATCATTCACTCTGCAATCTAACTGCACTTTTGATGGTTGATCCAACAATCCTAGAGTAGGAAGAGGCACCCAAAAGAAGGTGAGTCATTACAGATTTCAGATACAGTAATTGCCAGGAGTCTGACATACTTCAAATATTATGACAACATATGCAGGGAGGATCATGTGGGAGGAGTTGTGAACACGAGACAGAAAGGGAAGTGTTGACGGGTGAGGCAGATGTTCTAGGCTAAGAAAATATAACATCCATTTGTGCCACAAAGTGATGCAATGAAAGGATACTTATTGAGGAATTAGAAAGACTTACATTTGGACAATCTGCGGGCTCTAGGGCTGGACACACCCTCTTCACAGAGGATACGACAAAATGATCATCGAATTTTTCACACTCGTATCGCATGCCGCAGTCATCACCGGATGGATTCCATATCTCTCCAACCTGAAATTTAAAAAAAATTCAAACAGGTGTGGGGGTTTCAAAGAAAACCTAGGCAAGGTCCTATTTTACAAATCATCACGATGGGTGTTGTTTGCACCGCACCTACATTGCACCCAATGGAAACAGAGGCATGTAAATAAAAAAAATATTCTTTATGCGTATTTCAGTAATAGAGATTTATAATTAACCCCACATATTATCCCACCTTTTGGCAAGAATATAAGATTTTATACTATATTTGGGCAAATATACTTATTCTCAAAGAGATAAAAAAAAAGAAAATCAGCTACTGTGAAAGGCTGACTATCATAAACCTATCTGATGTCTAACTGATATATCCTACCGTCAAGCAATTCACTTAATCTGCTCTAAATCTTTCAGTGCCATGTGTCCTTATTGGCACCACAATTAAATAAGGGACTGGGTGCCTTTGGAGTTATGTTACCCTTCATACTAGTCATATTTGTTTGCATAGTTATATCAGACACTGTTAAGAGTACTTGTTAAATGTAAATGTATGATCCCAGGGCACCTCCTCGTATCATGCGATCACAGACAGAGGACTACCAAGATGTATGTTATTGGCTAAATAATTGAATCAGCTATTCTGAAAGTACCAGCTGCTCCTGAAATTGAGAATTAGGACTCAAATGTACAGCTTTTTGGACGCTTCATTCTTGTTGCTCCCAATTAAACTGTTAAGCTGCTTTTGCCAAAGTAAAGGCACTCCCTCTGACCAGTGATGATACATTGTCTGTGTCCTCTAATGGAAGGCCAGCTGTGAAGTGTTGCACACCGGGCTGGGGTATCGATTAATGTATCCAGTGATCTGTGAGCCCTACGGCAGGCACCCTCCTATGTCCATCATTTCATTACATTCATACTGGATAAGGGCGGTGGGTCAAAGGAACCGCATGCTGTAACTGAGTACTTGCAGGGCAAGGCTGGACCTGCCTCCAATAGGTAACAACATCTAAACCACTCAACATGGTGCTGCAGCACCAGAATGACACGCAAGGCTCTAGGACAGGAGAGTGGAAGCATTCATCACAGCAGAGTTACCTCAAGGACTTTGGTTTCATTGTTCTGTGTCTTCATGACACACCGCGTCTGCACACCCTTTCCACAGCACCTGAGATGTCTTTCATGATTTGTTGTATGTGGCGCCCTCTTGAGAGAGGCCACAAATTCAGGTACAACATATTGATTCAGCAGTGCTCTCAAATCTTCGCCCTATCTCACTTCTTCCAATTTTGGGTAAAATCACGGAAACGTTTGTTTTAAAGGAGCTCACAAAATTTCTTGAAGAGCAACATATTCTTCATCCATGCCAAGCTGGATTCCGGCCCAAACATTCTACAGAGTCAGCCCTTATTGAAGTTTCCGATTCCCTGAAAATGATTGCAGATAGAGGCAGGAAGGGGGTTTTGATTCTGTTGGATTTGTCAGCTGTATTCGACACGATCTCTCATGACATTCTTTTGAGGCGTCTCAAATGCAGCGGCATTTCAGGTATGGTGTTGAGATGGATTAAATCCTTCCTGGTCTCACAGAGACAGGCTGTTACCCTGGGTCCCTTCCTCTCTTCCGAACGACCCATTACAGCAGGAGTCCCTCAGGGATCTTCCCTAAGTCCACTACTTTTCAATGTCTATATGGCTCCCCTCATTTCCCGGATTAGTTCCTTCGGGATTGAGGTTCTGTCATATGCAGATGACACTCAAATGATTATCTCTTTGGAGAACGACTCTACGCAAGCAGAAATGAATTTTAAAGTTTGTTTGACTGCGGTCCTTCAATGGATGTTGACTAATCATTTGAAGTGTAATACGGACAAAACAGAGATTCTTCCCATAGGGATGGACACTTCTTTCCACCCGTCTAATTGGTGGCCCGATGGACCAACCCCACCTCCTGAGGTTGTGAAGGTAGCCAGGAACCTAGGAGTCCAATTTGATAACTCCCTCTCTTTTCTTCCCCATACCAAAGCGGTCGCAGGAATGTGTTTCGGTTTAATCAAAACCCTAAAAAACTTCTTTCGGTTTCTCCCTCTGTCTGCTAGAAAGTCCGTAGCAGTGGCCCTGATACTCGCTCGTATGGACTATTGTAATGGGCTACTGGCTGGAGTTAATAGGTCAGTCTTAAAGAAGTTTCAGGTGGTACAACATGCTGCAGCCCACCTGGTACTTAAACTCCCCAGAAAGTCCTCAGCTTCCGCCGCCTTGAATAAACTCCATTGGCTCCCGGTCCCCAAAATAATTCTTTTTAAGATTCTTCTTGTTATGTTTAGGGCAAAGATGAAGGTTGGTCCCAAATTTTTGTCGGCACGCTTCACTCCATATACCACTCCTAGGCCACTCAGATCTTCCTCGGCAAATCTTCTTAAACTGCCCAACTTTAGATATAAATTAAAAGGCGCAAGAACCCTAGCCTTCTTGGGTGCCAGAGAACTCTCATTCAGGAAAGATCTCAAAACCTGGATCTATGGTATTTCGGATGATTGTTGTCTTGCTCTGATCTAATTACTCTCAGTAAGTCAATATCTTGTTTTTTCACCACCGTATGACATCAGCGCCAAGATACTCCTTGCGGAGTGATAGTTGCGCTTTATAAATACAATCCCAATTCAATTCAATTCAAGGAGACCCCAGACACCACTAAAATCATTCAGGAACCTCTCTCATTTGAGATTGGAAATATTGCACAGGAGCTATACCCATAACGCTTGATTATTGTGATTCTGTTTCCCTGCATGCATTCAACCTCTTCTGCTCTCCATGAGGCTACATACCCTTGGTTCTGAGAGCTGCACATTACAAATTAAAGAGAAACAGTATGGTGTAACCTACATGTCCGAATCCACTGAATATAATGTGTTATCCATTGCGATTGCCAAGGGATGTGAGGATTAACGTCTGGTGACTCATGCTCCTCTCCACACACAACAGAGTAATGAAGAGGGTTTTAAACTACCTGTATCAGTGGGTAAAGTATTCCATGAAAAACTACAGTTAAAAGCGAGTTAAGGATGACCAATCTGTTAGCAGTGGCTTTGCCATATAAACGAAAAACTCACAAACTTCTTGAGCTAGTTGCTATATTTCCATCATGGCACAGCCCAACAGCACAAAGTCAACCACACAATATTGTAAGCCTCTGAATATTAAGTGGTGGGGAAAGGGGGATACTTCAATATTTGGCCCTGGGCAAAGCGAGAGTGGATTCTTTGTAGCCCTTGTGCGAATGGGGCAGGATGCTATATCTCTCCTCAACGCGGGTCCCATGTAGTTCCCTACGTGACATTTCATTAGTGGTTGCATACTGTACCCTCTAGGGAGGTGCTGTTGCCTAGAGAATCATGTACATCACTAGAAACATTTGGGACCCCCAATCATTTGAGATTGGAAATATGTCACAGTTCCCTATGAAATGTGAGTTGTTATACCAGTGCATTTTGTGCAATAGATCACCCAAACATGATATGGTTATAGATGTATCTCATGCCAGTGAAAATAAATGTGGCCACATAGCATGATATTTAGAACAACTGTAATGATAAAACATGTTTACATTATTTCAGTCAAAATGTCAAACTCCATGTTACAGCAGAACAGCTTTAATGATTTCAGAAACCAATGCTTGCTGTCTCACACATCATATTTTAGAATCAGTTGACAGAAGAAAACAAATGAGGCCATACTCACAAAGCTTGGTGATTGTGCTTCTATCTCACTGCATGCATGTATCTACTCGTGGTCTGAGCATGGCTATATACCTTTTATTAAATGTGCTGCACCTGAAAAACTGCATGGAAGTAACCAAGCATGTCTGTCGCCTTCCACTAAGTGTAATATGCAATTACGCACCACAGATGAGCGGATTCCCTGCTACACACCCTTGCACCCTGCTCCCCGGACAAGAGGGGGACTACAAGGAGGGGACGCTAGGTGAATTTTCCACTTTTTACCTTAGGGGAAGGTGAGGGTGCGATCTTTGCAGGGCCGGCTTTAGGAAAGTGCAACTGGTGCGGCCACACTGGGCGCCAGCCTGTGGAGGGGGGCGCTGTGACTTCAGGTGGGCGCTGTGTTTAGCAATGTCTTATGATAGGCGAGATATGGGGCACTTTTGCAGGTGGTAGGGAGAGAATTTGACGTGGTGGTCATGGAACGTGGGGCGCAAAAAGTGATTGTCACACTGGGCGCCACCAGCACTAAAGCCGTACAAAAGGGGGTGGTGATGGACGGAGCATCAGAACCAATCAAACACTCACACCCAGTCAACAGATCTGGGTTTGATCCATCACCGTTCTTTAGCCCACTCTGCTACCCCAGTTCAGACATGGCCATATGCAAATCAGTCTGACCTTGTGCCTCATGGTAACAGTCCAGCCCGAACTGCCAAGCCATGCCTTCCCTGGACCGGATACAAGCTGCCTAGGACCGGTTTCTGGCATTTCAGCCGTCTTCAGCCAGGCTTGCTTGAATCCAGTGGCAAAGTGAGCAAGGGACTCACGTCTGAGCATACCCTGCCAACTTATGGCGAACAAAGCAGTACAAAAGGGGGTGGTGCTGGACGGAGCATCAGAACCAATCAAACACTCACACCCAGTCAACAGATCTGGGTTTGAATCTTCACCGTTCTTTAGCCCACTCTGCCACCCCAGTTCAGACATGGCCATATGCAAATCAGTCTGACCTTGTGCCTCATGGTAACAGTCCAGCCCGAACTGCCAAGCCATGCCTTCCCTGGACCGGATACAAGCTGCCTAGGACCGGTTTCTGGCATTTCAGCCGTCTTCAGCCAGGCTTGCTTGAATCCAGTGGCAAAGTGAGCAAGGGACTCACGTCTGAGCATACCCTGCCAACTTATGGCGAACAAAGCAGTACAAAAGGGGGTGGTGATGGACGGAGCATCAGAACCAATCAAACACTCACACCCAGTCAACAGATCTGGGTTTGATCCATCACCGTTCTTTAGCCCACTCCGCCACCCCAGTTCAGACATGGCCATATGCAAATCAGTCTGACCTTGTGCCTCATGGTAACAGTCCAGCCCGAACTACCAAGCCATGCCTTCCCTGGACCGGATACAAGCTGCCTAGGACCGGTTTCTGGCATTTCAGCCGTCTTCAGCCAGGCTTGCTTGAATCCAGTGGCAAAGTGAGCAAGGGACTCACGTCTGAGCATACCCTGCCAACTTATGGCGAACAAAGCAGTACAAAAGGGGGTGGTGATGGACGGAGCATCAGAACCAATCAGACACTGTGTTTGATTGGTTCTGATGCTCCGTCCATCACCACCCCCTACCATACCAGCAGGGTATGCTCAGACGTGAGTCCCTTGCTCTCTTTGCCACTGGATTCAAGCAAGCCTGGCTGAAGACGGCTGAAATGCCAGAAACCGGTCCTAGGAAGCTTGTTTCCGTTCCAGGGAAGGCATGGCTTGGCAGTTCGGGCTGGACTGTTCCCATGAGGCACAGGGTCAGACTGATTTGCATATGGCCATGTCTGAACTGGGGTGGCAGAGTGGGCTAAAGAACGGTGATGGATCAAACCCAGATCTGTTGACTGGGTGTGAGTGTTTGATTGGTTCTGATGCTCCGTCCATCACCACCCCCTTTTGTACCAGCACTAAAGCCAGCCCTGGATCTTTGCAAACCTCCTCCTTGCTCTTGTGCACGTGGGGGCAGACGGCCATTTCCTCCCCACACTGGGAAGCCTCTGCTCGCACTTCGCCTGAGCAGGATATTGTAAAAGAGACTGGAATACGTTTTCCCATCCATTCACTCTTGGTTAAGGTGTGGGTGAGTGGGTGTCATAGGGTGAGTCACCATCACGCCAATGGGACTCTACAGTGCCACCCTGCACTTTGCGCCCACACAGCCCTGAAGCAAGTCCGAAGAGACAAATAACTTGTGCTGCCCCTGGGCAAGGCAGATGGCTAAAATGAGTCCCTCCCTCATTCTCATTCCTCCCTTTCCCTCACTCCTAGCGAAGTCTGGTTCAACCATTTGGGTTTGCGGGGAATGGAGGTTTTTGTCTCTACCCTGCCTGTTGGGCAGGCTGGGGAATGATATTCATAAGTGGATAGGCCAATCTGCCCTTTATCAAAACTGTAGTATTGCCTCTTCAGCCAGGCTGCCGTCTTTTTTCCTTATTTTCTTTATTTTTCCTCTCCCAGTGCATGTGAAGATAGAGAGGCAAATACTTGTGTGCCTCTAGTAAGCATGCACTCTGGGGTTGTGCTGTTCAAACGTGTCCAGTTAGGTGTTTCCAAGCTTTTTGAAAAATATACATACATTTACATGCACACTAAACACTCACATGTTTTATTATTTCTCTTAAACAGCTGAATGGATGTTCACCAAACCAAGAAAAGGCATAACATTCCAGTGCTTAATTTGTAAAAAATGAAGTGAGAGGGCTCTGAAGAGGAGGCCACTGCAGCTTGCACCACCCATCGCCCCTGTCATCGCTGCCAAAACAACTACTAACCATCTCTCTCGCATGTAAATGCGACAGTAAAGATAATTTCAGGTCCCCAAAGCTAAAGGAATGAATGGAGGCAGGTGTTAGTAATTTTTTACTGTAAATTGTTTCCCTAAACAGCTGTTATACTGCTTCTCTCTAAATTACATGAGCAGCGCCACCTTGTGGCAGACTGCCCTAAGTGTGGTGTTGACAATTAGGTGCTGGTGGTGAGCACCGGAAACCAATTAAGTGCTGGTGCTCAGCACCGGAAAGCTCCGGCTCAAATTAAGCACTGTAACATTCCCATAAAGCCACATACCATTAAAATGTGACTAGCATACTATCCGCTGTTTTACCATTAAGAGCACACAAAATCTTCTTATGGGAAATCTCATTTAATTAGCACCTGAACAGCCTTTCATTTGGAGACTCTCTTTATTACCCTTTAACTGCTTTTTCAATCAGCATCAAGTCTGGCAAGTTCGTAGATGTTCTACAAAAAAACCTTTTCATGAAGGTGGTGAACAATGGTCAAAGGGGTCTAAAGGTATTAAGAATTTCCTATTGTGTGTGGTGTCCCCTAATATACACGGATCCAGGTGTTTGATCTGGCTGTGCGCCCTTTTCTTGTTGTCCCTCTTAAAATAAACTTGTAGCTTAATAATTAGGACTTTTTACGTTACAACACATGCTTACTTTACAAGCATGTTAGAGAGTAGACTAAATAGAGGACGCTTTATAGCATGCCAAGGGGTCTTACTCTGTACGGTATAGATTCTTACCTCTGAGCAGTTTTTCAGGCAAACTTTGTCCTGGCACTTCACTTGAGTAACTGGGTGTCTGGGTCCACGTGATCCGTGCACTCACATTCCTGACAGGCGCCCTTGATTTGTGGGATGTTGGATCCAGGCTAGAGGAAGTCAAAGATAAAACAGCCCCAGGTCATAGATTGCATTCAATATCATGCATGGTTGGGGGGCGGAGTCAGCGAAGGCTGCCTGATCTATGTGGAGTAAAGTTGTGGAAAAGGCCAAACATTTACAGAGCAAGGGGTTTGAGTGATAAAGATGCAGATGAGGGGCTGTGAGACTTAGGAAAAATGGTCTACTTCAAAGCAGATGGGCCTGAGGTATTCCCTCTGTTGCTTGCTGTATACTGTGGACTCTATGCAGCAGGTAGTGGCCAGCAAAATCGAGAAAGGGCAGGAACATTCACATAAAGATGGATTTAAGGTTAACTCGACATTCTGGTGGAAAGTACAGCTGAATTCCTCACAACGATTCAATCTGGCAGTACATCTAAGAGTGCCCCAGGGGGCACACGTGGCTTTCTTTTCAGTGGTGTGTAAGCACACTCGGGCAAGAGTCTCACATGAGGGGAAAAGTAAGAACAATAGTTTACCTGGTATGTAACATTGTTGAAGACAGACTTTTTCTGGCACTGGAGGAAGAAAAAAGAAGATGCCGGTAGGTCACTTTCTGTACAACTATGTAAGTAATCTCAACTGATGTTATATCTCCTGGTCTTCCCCAGAAACAACGAAACGTCAACCTTATATCCGCTTCAGTGCAATCTCTTCAGAGAGCTCATCTATGCTATACATTGGCCTGCAGTCATGAGAATCTCGAGCAAACTGTCTGACGCAAGTTCATATAGAAACTGGTCACAACGGGGAGTCTTCCTCTTTTCAGTCTCAAAGTTGCACCAGCGTACCCCCTACTACCTGTGCAAACATTCAGAAATGACCAGCAAAGTAAAGACAGAAGGCAAAGCGAGCAACAAATGAACACAGAGCATTCCTACCATTAGCTCTTTTTTTTTTAAATAAACTGAAAGCAATCTTGAGTTTTTCTAACGTGCCTATCCTTTTAAACTATCATGTATCAAGGCCACTGTTACATTACACCCCGAGTAAGCCACCAGTACATCTGCCGTTGGGAAAGTAAGTGGAAGGAATGTGTCCCTTCCCAGTGGCGGCTGGTGACATTTGAAAGTGGTGAAGCGGAAAGTTACCGTGGTACTGCACTGAGGCGAGCGAGCGTACCGAGCGAGCCCGAAAAACCTCCCGGGGTTGGCTGCAATAGATCAGCTATTTTCTCCATAACGAGCGAAATGAGAAAATGAAAGGCTGTTAAGTACTTTCCCGTTGTGTTTCGACTGCTGAGCTTCAAGCGTGATTTGGTGAATGGCTTTGAAATATTCTGCTACAGGTTATGGCAAACTGCAGTTTCTTGTTTTAATGACAGATAAGCAGCCCACTTCACATACACACACACGCACACCATTAGTACATGCACACACACTCCATCACACTTCCAACACACCTGTGCTCTTGTCACTGGAGAATTGTGCCGCTGCAAAATACGTGCATGCATGCGTACTATAGAGTAGAAAGGTTGCTTGGTGACAACCCTGCCATTTGACCCGCGACACTTCCGCCCCATTTCCTGATTTGGAAGTTTGTTATAAAAAATGTGCGATTCGGACAAATCACTACATATCACTGTCTCAGAACTATTACTGCATTGGCATAGCTTTTCAATGAGACAGCAGGAGCATTGGCGCTGGGGCACGTTGGTCTGGGGAACGGCGGCAGCCTGATTATTGGTGCATTTTACTGCGCAGCCAGCAGTCAGCGGGAGTAGAGGGTGTGGGCACGCTCTTCTCTTCCGGGACATGAGGGCCTGTGGCACGCGCTACACCAGTGAAATATGCCTAATGTTATATAACAGTGATTGTGTGATGTAATTTAATGTAGTAGTGTAAAACCAATTTGCTCAGTGCGCCATTCAGTAAAGTAATACTTATATGATCCCTTCCCCACCCCCAGTCAAATCAAGGTTTCTAAAATCATGTATCAGTAAGATATCACAACAATCTTACAGTGTAAACACTTCATGTTCAATATATAAAACTCTCCATGTTCTTTGGAAACAGCCGATCTAAACCGGCCATTTTAAATAAAGTAAAAAAATAGATGACATAAAAACAACCATTAATTGCAGTCCAAACACAAACGATTGGAAAAAATACATGCACATTGAATGGTACAGAAATAAAAACACAGACTGAAACCCAGTTCCCTCACAGATACACATACAATTACAGACAAGCTGAAAAAGTTCTAAGCTTCGAGAGGCCTGCATTCACACACTCGCCACAGACGCGCACACCGAGCATATAACCGAACGCACTCATACACACGCATCACACACAACCCAGCAGAGTGTTTACATTGTGCCCTATGCGGCTGACACGTTCCTTTTTACAGAAGAGATAATACTGCAGACGATTTACAGGCACCTCGTCCAGACCTTGGTGTATTCTAAACAGAAAGCGATTTAAGGGAAGGAAATTCCGTACAGCAGAAGATTATGCAGTGTTAAAACAATGTGTCTTCTCTCTCATAAATTATAGACTGGTTGACTAAGGAAACAATTTATTAAAAAAGCGGTCTACCCAGACATCCTTCCCTTCACAAATAAGCCTAAAATCAGCCTAGGAAATAAACTGTACAACTATACAACTTCACTACTCGCAAAATCCTAACCCACCTCTCACAATATCCCCAGCAACATTTTATAAAGTAAGGAACTCTTACCCTAATGCTAACTCTAGACACTGGCAAATAATTATAATAATACATTAAATTTGAAAAAAAGGGGATTTAATCATAACCAGTGTGAAATTCGGAATTATATAAATTAAGTGAAATCAAATATTTCATTAAGCTATCCCTTAGATGAAACAATAGTTCCCTATGCAATGGCAAACAAAGTATTGGTTTGCCGGGGTAGATATGAAGAGACATAGGATGGATGGAAGTATATTTCGATACTGTAATGCTATGCATTGTAAAAAAATGACAGGTTGCTAGCTGGCCATGCGCAGGGGTAAAAGAACCTGCCCAGAACATTGTCTTTTTGGTTTCTGTATGATTGAGTTCTCCAGCCCTACTGACAAGTCTCTCTTAATTGACATTAAGTGTATTTATTTTGGCGCTGCTTTCAATCGCATGATAAACGAAGTTTCAGTCATCCGACTTCGGGAAAACAAACTTTCGAACTTTCCAGATTGTTTGCTTAATATTCTAAACTCGACAAATAAGCTATTGCGTTTTCCAGATCCAAACGAAAAATGCTTGGAGTGCAGTGTTACTGCACCTTCTCTAAGAACTCCACGTAGATCAGAGATCAGTTCTGGGAATAATTCAGCATTCTTAACATCTCAAAGTCCATGTTTCTTGACTCGGCAGTATCTCTCACGAATGGCAATGTAAACACAGTCAGCTTGACAATACAACTATACAACTTCACTACTGCTATTAGCAATACTAGCGGGAGAGGGGAGGAGGTCGCCGGGGGTGGGGGGATTGCAATTTAAAAAAGAAAGCTAAACTTTAGCTTACCAGACCAGGTCCGGACCGCGCAGCGCCTCTCTGCTTCTCGGCCGGGTCCCGTTGGCGCCTCTTCTAACTTAGGAACAGGCAACAGCACTGGTTGGCAACCCCTCTAAGCCAATACTGATGCTGCTCCAGCAGCGCCAGCATTGGCTTAGAGCAGGGTGACTCACCGCCCGCCTGCCCATTAGGAGACCGAGGTTTGAGCCTTTGCTCAACCCTCGCTCTCCTAATGGGCATGCGCCAGCCACAGTAGACAGTAGTGCGCATGACTGGGCACGGAGCGAAAATTCGCCTCCTTCACCCAGCATGCGCACTGCTGCCTGCTGTGCGCTCTGCGCCACCCCTGGTCTGCTGCATGTATTGTCAGTCACTCAGCAGCATGACGTCGGACCACCCTCCCCCTTCAGAATCTGAAGGGGGTGGGCAGTCCGAGTTCATGCTGTCTGCTGACTGTGACTGACATGATTGACGCAGAGGGAGCTGCCGGTGCGGGCGGCTTGTGGGGCAACGCCCCAGCGCCTTAATGGATGCACCGCCACTGTCCCTTCCTCTCTTGCAAAGCTCTCTTTTGTGACTAGGTTCTTGCGCTACTGCATGCATACGTTGAAAAGGAGCAGACTCAGGAATGGCATTTCACAGCAAAATAGTGTAAAACCAGCCATGCCCTTCCCATGAATTAATTCTAACGCCCAGTGTTAAAGTGCTTTGACTTTCACAACAAACTATTTTCTGTTCAGATCACGTGCACCTCCCAGATCAAGAAAAACTCTTCAGTTTCTTCTCACAGGAATCTACATCCCAGCTCAATAATATCTAGATATCTTGCTAGATTTCACCCACAAAACCCTCTAGTTTTAGGAAATTGTGAGATCTTTCGTCATGCATACGTCAAACGCACCCTGTTGTCACAAGACCAACCGGAAACCTTTGGTCATATGTCAATGCATGGCAGGCAATAGTCTGTGCAGTGGAAGTTGTCATAACAAATGTTTATTCTTTTAGATTTTAGGTAAACCCTTTGGGAATCTAAATCTACTAGATCAACCCAAGAACTCATATCTGAAACATTCAGGCTGCCCCTGTACTTTATGCACAGTCGTGACTCTGTACCACATGGTGAGAACCCAGAACACATACCACATTCCATCTTGGCGCAGCAGTCACTGGCTGAAAGGATGGCCGACAGCGTGAAACCAATCTCGCATTTCTTCACATCTGGATTGCACAGTATGGGGTTGCATTCTGTAAACACAAAGTAAAGGGGCATCGAAAACTTTTGCACCAAACATTAGTTACAGTCCTGGAATAATCAAGGCTGACATTGTATTGTAGCCAGAGACAGCCCTTCCAGCCACAGGGGCAGTGGTGCAAGATGTCTGGAGTCAAGAGAATAGAAAGTGTTAACTATTACAGCCATGGATTTCAGGCAAAACCACAAATTCTTAAAAATATTTATGATAATGGACGCCATCACTAGACACACTTATAGAAATATATATGTGTTAATCATCTATTATAAACGTGATCTTCACTTTCAGTGATTGGTTATTGGACATTCTGTCAAGTCTAGATATGGCTTCCAGGTATATCAATTCTAGCGATATGTAAAGCGAGCAGATATTTCTCCTGGCCATGGCTACACTAGACAAGGCTATCACCTGTTGCCACAAGTGGAAAGTGCACACTCTTTGCAGAGACAGCAATTAGTGGGTTGCTTTGGCTTGGTACACCACTTGAAGGTGGGATGGATTAGTATGGGTTCATCGTTTCAGTAGAACACGATTGTCTTGGCCATTAAAATAATCCCAGCAGGATAAGTAAAGGTTTGCCAGGTGAAAGTAGCACCGGTGAGTTAGTTCCACAGTCAAGCACTGTGGCTGAATGGTACTACTTTGACATGATGTGACATGCCAACGTGCCTTGCTTTTAACCCACCTATAATGCTGTTAGCAGACAGGCCGTACAATCCCTTTTCTCAAGTCACTTAAGTTGATCTTTTGGCACGTAAGTCACCCTCTTTAGTATTTCTGCCACGTTTGCGTTAGGTATGGGAGAGGAGGGGAGTTTAGTGAAATGTTCATCCAATAGTCATGATATATGGGATGGGACAAAAGGAGCAGGCAGCTAAGTCATCTTAAATTGGGGGAATGAGAAATTGGTGGGAATGTAAAATCAATGTGCGTATAGTCTGCTAAGCTGCCTCCCTCCTCACTAAGGGGCCAGGAAAGGAAGCACTTACTGCATGTCATTTCGGTGCAGCAGGGGTTATCTGGCACTGGGGACTCAACAAGCTCAAAGCCTTCCTTGTCACATGCTGGTGGAGTGGACTCTTGACACTTGATTTCCTCACACTGGACTGAAATGGTATTGATGTTGCAGGAGCATTTCTGGCAGTCGCTTGTCCATGACTCTCCCGGCTGGACCACAGGGTAAAAGAACAGGGGGTTAAAACAACCTTTGAGGCGATCGCACTCTGGAACATCAAGTATAAGAATACCATGGCACTCTGATACCAGCGACAAAGTGTCGAGGATCAAACTGCCAAAAGGTAGTGCATACAGGGAAGTATAAATGTACTGTTGTTAACCCCACATCTATGTATACCTTAGAGCTATATATATCGTGACTGTCTATATATGTGGAGCTAGGTAAAGAAAATCTATACATACTTATCTTTTGATATTTTAGTCCTTGGTATTTTGTCCATTATATTCAGGATGTCACAATATTTTGCATTTGATACTCAGAATATACACTCGTTAACCAATTGCGACAGTACCTCCGGGCTAAGGAGCACTTTTAAAGGTATCTAAGATGGCAGAACTTCCCCACGCAAGTCTCCTCCACCCCACCCCACCCCACTCATGAGAAATGTAAAATTGACTAGCCTTTACAAGCGATTGTACCTCGCTGCTGTGCAGAAAGGTCCCTGGTACAGCGCTTAACGGCGATGTGCATTATTTCTGTATGGTAAGGTATTGTATACCATTATGAGTTACTTCACTGTGAACCCCTAACAGAACCCTGAACAAAGCCGTAATCAGTGATTCCCCTATATGTCATGCAGTTCTAATGAAAACGTACTCCTCTGTATAGGCTTTTCTTTAAACTAGTTGCTACCAGCAGCGTTTCGACAGCAGAACTAACTTGGATAGTGGCCGACAAGGTGAGAGTCCAGATATAAACTGCGGTGAATGCTGCCTTCTACGCACACTGGTTACACAATGTTATACATACCATAACATGTAATTAGAGTGATACATTTTGGCTAGGGCACCACAAGGCACTGACATAGGAACGCACAGACACACATACAGACACACACCATGCCTGTCTCGAAAGAAGAGCTGAAACCAAAAAGCCGCTGCCCACCAGAGAATGTTATATATTTCGGATATGACATGAAAGCCAGTGCTAGTAAATGTACAATGGTGGACTCACCATTCTAGGTTTTCCGTCAGGTCCCACGCAGCCTGAATAAAGAAAGGAAAGGCTTTTACTTGAAGTTAATAACACATTCCACATGAAGGTCTTTAGAATTATAGCTACGTTTTTTACAGCCAACTAATGTCTAACAAGAACCACAGTTTATAGACGAAACCAAGTCAAGGGAAACCAGGTTGGAAATTCTGACAAACGAGCAACAAAGGAGCGGAAAGTGTGAGCAGTCCGTTCAACCAGTTCTTTTTAGGGGGGAATGGTTCTGCGGAAAGAACCTCAGCAGGATGCATGTAGGAAAGGATGAGATAGCTCTTGCGGGTGCATTCTGGATACCAAGCATCAGTGGATTTGTTCCTCACAGCGTGGGTAGGGCCTATGTTTTATTCCCCGAGGAGACTACCCATTAACAGCACAACCATCACCAATGGGAAGTTGCTGAAGCAGTTGGCAGAGACACTGACTGCAAAACTCGATTTTAGGAAGCACAGTTCTCTTAAGATAAAACCCAACTCCTCCATCGTGCAGCAAGGGACCACTGCCATCATCATGCTTTACTCTATAATGTGCATTTGTCCTAACACAATAGAAGTTACTAGTGTCAATCTATTTAATTCTAAAAGAGCCCAAAGGTAGTGACAGAGCACAGCCATGGTCTGACACACTGACACAGAAGCAGGGAGTACGTACTCTACTGTGTAAGCCAACACTGGCTTGACCACTCACTGCATCACACATTTGGAGCTGGAGGAATTTTCAAAATTTCTTAGCTATGTACTACAAAATGCAGTTTCCTGCCATTTTGTGTACTCGTTTCCTCAATTACCATAGAAGTAATCTATTCCCAATGCTGTGGATGTCTCAGCGCACCCAGACATGTAGTGGATGGGGTACCTCTGCCAATGCCCATGCATCCTTTAAATGTTCACATCAAAGGTTAACCTGGTGCGTGGCCAAAAAAAGAGGGAAAGGGGAAGGCACAAGACCCTACCTTCTGAACTTTACACAAGCATTGGTTCACTATTATATCTAGATTGTACATGATTCGTTGGCTGCTCATTGTCAGCAGAATGGTTTTGTAAGGCTTCAGGTGTGCAAAGCTGAAAATACGGGAGAGCGCGAGGCGCACCTTGTCTCTGCTTGGGTTTTGGCAGCACTTACTTTGACATTCGTACTGGAAGCAACAGCCTTTCTCGTCATAGACGTCTTTGGGAGCTAATCCACCCTCACATGTTATCTCCTTGACGGTTGGGCATTCAACATGCTGCAGGGTGATGTTCCCGCCAAGTTCGCAGGTTGCGTTAGTGCATTTGTTAATTTCCCATGTTTCACCAATCTGTAACAAAAAAGTGGTTTAAGTCTTTGAGGTAGAGACTCCCAAATATGCGTTATTCTTTTTTACCTAAGATTGAGTACTATTGACATCACGTCATATCAATTGTCCGGACAACGATGTCAGCATTTTTTATTTTACTTACTGGGTAGGGCATGGCAGTGTCTTCAGCACACTGAAGTTTGATAAATACCTTTAACAAGGAGTCCCAGCATATAAGGCACACATTTCAGAGAGGAAGCTCACATTATCTTCCCTTTACACCTCCATCCATTCAGAATTGTGAGACCAGAATTTGTAAGATATTATTCTATTTACCTTGAGAGTAAATAAACAAGGAGATCTGATCGAATAATAAACCCAAAAAAGCTCACTTGCAGGAACTGGCTGCCTGGTATATCAATTTACCTCTCTGTAGGGTTCTACACTTTCACAGCACTCGAGGACAGTGGCGTCCGGATGTTTGTGAGTGGTTGGCAGCGATCCTGAGGTTGAAGGTGTAGTGGTGGCGCCAGGGCTTTCCGTTGTGCTTGGGGTGGTTGCTTCAGTTGTACCTTCTGGAGTAACTGGTGTCACAGTAGTGATTGGCGAAGTGACTTGTGGCAGAGGGGTACCCGTGTTTATGCAGGGACCCTTGGACCTCACAGGTGTGCAGTCGGCACCGCAAATGGCAAAGTACAAGCAGCCTTCAGTATCTGTTGTATTGTAGATGACGCCACCTGAATGATACGAGAAGCACAATTGCTAGTGAGTGATGAAGTGACAACATTAGAAAATGAACAAGCAAAATAGTTCTTCTTTTGATGGTAAGAGCTGTATCACCAACAGTAACGAAACCCCTGCAATTTACAAACCCTCTCATTTACAATCTCTGGCATTAGATTTTAATGTCTTTGCCTTACCAATATGAGTTTTTACACCTTCTAATGTTAATCAGAATGCCCACATTTCCTTCCTGGAATCAAGGCTACTATTGACCTAAACATTTTTGCATTCACTACACTGACCTAATGACTGTATCGCAGCAAAAATATATATGTACTATTTTTAACTCCTGGTATACTTACTTATACTTTCACTGCAATGTAGTAAGTCAATATAGTTGACGTAATGTCATGTGATATAAAGCGTGAACTATAGTGACCTTCTACTGGAGACAGGCACTCTTAAGCAAAACAGATCATGCCCCTAAAACATTAGGTTCCATAAGAGCATTGTAGCCCCCAATGCGTGTCATGTAGGTGTTGCCTCTGCTGCTAAAATCTCATTTAACTAGTTTGACTGACCTGATGGTAGTCTTCAACAATATGACGTTAGATAGTTTGGGGGCGCACTCCTGGTTCCTCCCCCTATTTGTGTTTATACGACCTGACACTCTCTACTTAATGGTGCTGCAACGCTGCATGTGCTAGTCTTCAACAATAGCCACATTTTGACACGCACCCTTCTCCCAAATCTTATGAGTCTACCAGAGATCACATATCTAAGGCAAACTGACCACTTGTGGAACTGCAGTTTCTTCATCATGCTGATATTTTGTAAGCTGAGATGACTTTGCCCTTGATTGCTTTCATTACTGATGGCTGTAAAGTTTTCAAATCTGTTGGATTTGCATCTTAAGAGAATGGCTAGAGGCCAGCAGTGGAGAGACTCTGGTGGCAAGTTATGTTTTTCCATCCCCTTATTATCTTCACTTCTTTTGGATCAATGGCTCACAATCATTGGAGATCACCCTTTAAAATGAGAGCCCAGTTTAGAATCAGGTGGTTATGGGAAATCTGGTCAAACCCAGAAGAAATTCTAAACTCAGAGAAGCGTCCACGATAGAATTTTTTACCACCTAATGGTTTGTATGGTGGGCAAAATTCCAAAAGAAGATTCTCTTTATCATGCGTGTTTATCACTTCTTTCAGAAATTAGAGGACAGTCCACCAATGTAAATAAGGCACTACATGCAGAGAGGAGTGCTGAATCCTCGGTTGTGAGTCAGAAGTTGGGGTGTGCGAAGTTTTTATTACATTAGCAAAGTCTTGCATAAATCCTGATCATTGAGCTGTACTTATTTCACAAAATTTCACACTGAAAATGGTGGCACCATTTTCTCTTGAGTTTACAGTAAAATCATTTTTCTCCCCAACTTTCAAACTGGAATGGATATTGGAAATCGATTAATTGTTTTTTCACAAGTTTATAGGGTACTAATTTCATGTTAAATCCCACTTGCGTACAGCTGTGCAATCTACATTTAGTAATTGTAGAATTTGTGAAAAATACATGCAGAGCACTAGAATAAAACTTTGGGTCTTTAAACACCACTAGCCATAAGGCATGTTTCATCTTTTTCAGATAAATCCTTCCACTAAACCACATTTTAGGATAAGATATCCTTTTTAGAACGGGCACTCGAGTGATTTTTCTTTCAAAATGGTAAATCAATTCCTGCTCGAATGGAAATCATTAGTGTTATTTTTATTTGTATTTTTATCAAGGAAAAACAAAAGCTTTTGTTTTTCCTTGATAAAAATACAAATAAAAATAACACTAATGATTTCCATTCGAGCAGTGTCGTTGATGCTGATTATCCACTGACGTGGATCAATTAAGAAGGCACTACCCTCCATCGCTTCTTAACCTTAACTTTTCAATGGCTCTTGGGTGTAGCCATTTACGAGGACTGTGCCACATATAAAATTGGGCCTTAACGATTGTAGCGTCGCGAGTCCAGAACCTTCCACCCATACAGCAACCCTAAATTAATTCCTGTCTCAAAAGTCCACAGACATTTTTGTCTGAAAAGGCATATCCCACTATAATTGCTACTGTAGACTTTCATCGTCCAATCAGGATCCATCATTGTTAGTGCAATTTAATGCAGTGACTCTCCTTGAAACAAAAAAACGAATATTGATTAAATGCACAAATAATATAGGAATTGGTGCCTTAAAATACAATTGCTATCGTGTGTTTTTTCTTTTTGTTACCTCATTAACATGAAGGAATCTTCACTCACCAGGAGGAATCAGATTCTCGCCAACTTTGCAGTGGCAGGTAGTTGTGACAGAAGTAGTTGTTGACGTGGACGTTTCTGTGGTGGGAGTTGGAGAGGAAGGTGTGCGAATAGAGGTGGTAGGTGTTGCTGTATATTCGGGAGATGTGGACGGAGATTTTGAGGTGGTCTCTGCTGTAGTTGTCTCTGTAGCTGTGGAAGGAGTAGTAGTTGATTCTGTAACAATTAAAGTAGTTTCCTCTGTTGATGGCATTGTGCTACTGGTGGTAGTTGTGGGTGTTGTGCCAATGGGTGTTGATGGTGCTCCTGTAGCACCAGTTGTTTCTGTGATTGTTTCTGTGACAGCTGATGTTGGTGGGGCAGTTGTTTCTGTTGTTGTGGTTGCAGCTGTTGTTGCACAGTGTGTGGTATCACAGCATAGCACTCTAATCTTATAGTTATAACACTTCTTCATATCCTCCTCTCCAGTCTGGTCAGCATTATTACACACCAGCCCGGTTGTTACATTACATTTTACAATTTGCCCAATTTCAGCAATGTCCTTTTCGGGAAAGTTTACAGCCCGACACTCAATATCACTTTTTTTCTCTGATTTTGCACAAATAGTTTTTCCGGATGCTATTATATTTTCAAACTTTTCACTGTCACGATCATAAGGTTCTGAGGAGGGCTCCTTATCATCAAACCAATCAGACCATTTACAAAGTGGTTCACAAGCAGTTACCGATGGGGAAGTAGTTTCTGTGACAGCAGCTGATGAAGGTGTAGTGGTAGATACAGTGGTGGTTTCAGACGTAGTAGATCCTGAAGTGGTTGTCCCTGTAACAATCGTGGTACCAATGGTTGTGCTAGGTTCTGTACCAGGTGTCGATGAGGACCCTGTGCTACCAGTGGTTGTGGTTGCTTTTTTAGTGGGTGTTAATGGTGGTCCCGTAGTACCAGAGGTTGTGGGTGGTTCTGTACCAGGTGTATATTCTGTCCCTGTACTACCAATGGTCGTAGATGTTTCCGTTCCAGGTGTTGATGGTGTCTTTGTATGCCAGTGGTCGTGGTTTGTTGTATGCCAGGTGTGGATGGTGTCTCTGTAGTGCCAGTGGTTGTCTCTGTACCAGGTGTTGATTGTGTTCCAGTGGCACCAGTGGGTGTGGTTGATTCTGTGCCAGATGTTGATGGTGTCCCTGGAGTGCCAGTGGTTGTAGTTGGTTCTGTGCCTGGTGTTGGAGTCCCTGTGGTACCAATGGTCGTGGTTGATTCAGTGCCAGGTGTGGATGGTGTTCCTGTGGTACCAGTGCTTGTGGTTGGTTCCTTGCCAGGTGTCGATGGTGTTCCTGTTGTACCAGTGCTTGTAGTGGGTTCTGTGCCTGAAGTTGACGGTGCCCCTGTAGTACCAATGGTCGTGGTTGACTCAGTCCCCGGTGTTGATGGGGTTCCTGAAGTACCAGTGGTTGTTGTGGGTTCAGTGCCAGGAGATGATGGTGCTCCAGTGGTTGTAGTTGGTTCTGTCACAGATGTTGTTGGTGTCTCTGTTTTACCAGTAGTTGTAGTGTATTCTGTGCTAGGTGTTGATGGTGTCTCTGTTGTGCCAGTGGTCGTGGTAGGTTCTGTGCCAGGTGTCGATGATGTGCCGGTGGTACCAGTGGCGTGGTTGACTCTGTGCCCGGGATCAATGGTGTCCCTGTTGTACCAGTGGTTGTAGTGGGTTCTGTGCCTGGTGTTGGATTCCCTGTGGTACCAATGGTCATGGTTGATTCAGTGCCAGGTCTGGATAGTTGTAGTTGGTTCAGTGCCTGGTGTCGATGGTGTTCCTGTGTTACCAGTGGGTGTGGTTTGTTCTGTGCCAGGTGTTGATGGTGTTCCTGTAGTACCAGTTATTGTAGTGTATTCTGAGCCAGGTGTTGATGGTGTCTCTGTAGTGCCCTTGGTCGTGGTTGATTCTGTGCCAGGTGTTGATGATGTTCCAGTGGTACCAGTGGTCATGGTTGGCTCTGTGCCCGGGATCAATGGTGTCCCTGTTGTACCAGTGGTTGCAGTGGGTTCTGTGCCTGGTGTTGGATTCCCTGTGGTACCAATGGTCATGGTTGATTCAGTGCCAGGTCTGGATGGTGTTCCTGTGGTACCAGTGGTTGTGGTTGGTTCTGTGCCAGATCTTGATGGTGTCCCTGTAGTGCCAGTGTTTGTAGTTGGTTCTGTGCCTGGTGTAGAAGGAGTCCCTGTAGTGCCAGTGGTCGTGGTTGGTTCTGTGCCTGGGCTTGGTGGTACTCCTGTTGTGCCAGTAGTTGTAGTTGGTTCTGTCCCTGGTGTTGATGGTGCACCTGTTGTACCAATGGTGGTTATTGGTTCAGTGCCAGGTGTCGGTGGTGTTCCTGTCTTACCATTGGTCGTAGTTGGTTCACTGCCAGATGTTGATGGTCTCCCTGTCACATCAGTGTTTGTTGTTGGTTGTTTTTCTGTTGTTGTTGGTGTGCCTGCAGTGCCAGCGCTTGTAGTTGGTTCAATGCCAGGTGTTGATGGCGTTCCTGTCGTACCTGTAGTTGTTGTTTGTTCTATGCCAGGTGTTTTGAAGGTGTCTCTGTAGTACCAGTGGTTGTTGTTGGTACAGTGCCAGGTGTTGAGGGTGTCCCAGTTGTGCCGGTGGTAGTTTCTGCAACAGCTGATGTTGATGGGGCTGTTGTTTCTGTGGTTGGCCTCCTTGTTGTGGTTACTCCTGTTGTGGCACAGTGAGTGGTGTCACAGCATAGCACTCTCATCTTATAGTTATAACACATTCCTCACATACCCCTCTTTGGTCTGGTCAGCATTATTACAAACCAGTCCAGTTGTTACATCACACTTTACATTTTGCCCAAGTGCAGCAATGTCTTTTTCGGGAAAGTTTGCAGCCCTACACTCTATATTGCTTATTTTCGCTGATTTTGTACAAACTGTCTTTCCTGATGCTATTATATTTCCAAACGTTTCACTGTCACCATCATCAGGATCTGAGGTAGGTTCCTTATCATCAAACCAATCCGACCATTTGCAAATTGGTTCACAGACAGTTGAGGGTGGAGATGTCATTTCTGACACAGTGGTTATGGAGGGAGTAGTTGTTGATTCTGTGATTGTTGTAGTTTCTGAAGTTGTAGATGGAGGTGTGGTTGTTTAAGTAACAATTGAGGTTGTCCTAGTAGTGGTTGTAGTTGGTTCTGTGCCTGTAGGTGTTGATGCGGCCCCTGTAGTTCCTGTGGTTGTGGTTGGTTCTGTGGCAGAAGTGGTCATTGATGAAGGCGTAGAACCAATTGTGTGTCTTTTGTAGAACCACAAGGCACATAGGAACAACATAAAAAGCTGACCTGGTAATTGTCGCACTTGGGTGCGGGCGTCTGATCTTTGTTATTGCACTTACGTCCAGTGTGAGGGGTGCCCTCCACTACCTGACCGACTTCTTCCAAAGAGGAATCTGGAAAATCTGCAGCTCGACAGCGGACTTCTTTTGGCGTTTTACAAACCTTCTCCCCCTTTTCTTCCATTAACTCTAATGTCTCATAGTCTCCATCATTAGGTCCTGACCGTGGGTAACTATGATCAAGCCATTCTGTCCAGCTGCACACCTCATGGACACAGACGGTTGGAGTGGGTGGTGCTGTGATGGGCAGAGAAAAGGACAAACAATATTATCTATTATTTTACTCATTGAGAAAAAGAATCACATGTTCTCCTTTATGGCAGTACTTAACATGGTACTGTACAAATAATAGAGAAAATTAGTGGAATAGAACCCATTGCATGATTAAGTCAATTGGCATAAAAAACTGATAATTTAAAATGTTAATGAAAAGCTCAAGTTGGAATACATTGTAATGTTGTTTATCCCACTTGCTGCCAGATTCAAGTGCAGCTGCAATACCAAAGTAACTACATTGCCTCAACTATTCGCGATTTCCTCAAGTTCTATAGAATAAAAAGCTATACATCTCTCTCCCGCGTTTAATAGTTGGTGTCTCTGCAGTGACCCACAAATATTGAGTCAGGTAGCTCCAGTAGGCACTATGATTCTGGTACTGATGGTGCCTGCTCATAGGAAGTCACACAACCTTTGCTACAGAATGACTGCCCTCTGATAAGAAGGGGGAATCGTGTCACCAAACAGCGCCTGCAATGCTAAAGTAAGCAAGAGAATGGCATCTTAAGGTTTGCTGGTGCCAAAGCAGGAAATTACTCAGAAATAACAGTCTCTGTGCCAAACTACTGCCCTGAACAACACCTCCATAGGGCCATCCAGCTCTATTACTGGTCCTACCCACTGATCCCACCAATGACTAAAGGAAATCTAAATACCCTGACCACAGGAGCAAGTTTATCAGAGAGAACACAAACAACCTACCGCTGGTGTGCGAGGAAGTGGGCGTGCCAGTGGTGAAGGTGAAGGCTGTGGTGGGTGCTGCGGTTGAGCATTCTGTAATCTGACGGTTGATTGTGCCATTGGCTGCACAGGTTGCTACAAAGCAGCCTCCCAGGTTATCTCCTGTTCGGTAGATTTCTTCACCATACTTGTACTTCTTGCCATCGTAAGAACAAAAACAGGCTGAAAAACCAAGCATGTAGTCAGGGAATATTCAGGCCACCGGGAAGTCCAGTGCTGTAGCAAAAAAACTGTACTGCGCATGCGACCCTTGACATCTTACCTGTAAGGTCGTAGTTGCATTTCATCTGATTGCCAATGCACGTGCTAGTTGGAGAGAAGGTAGACATGAGCTACAAGCCTCACAAATGTTCATGCTATGTTAATTTTCAAGCAAAAAATGTCATTTTCAAAATGCTAGCAGCCGCACACGCAAACTTACACAAATATGAACCAAGCAAGAAAACATGCAGAGGTATTATTTTCCCTCCATGTCAGAATTCAAGCAAAGGTCTCAGAGACCCAGAGAGAGGGCTATCACTAGGCAGAAAAACCAAAAATTATGATGAATACCCACGAGGAAATAAAAGAAGCCATCAACTACTTATCTAGGAGGTCACATACAATATCATTGCCCTGTCACTCATCCTCCCTTACCAAGACATGCAGTTCTCCACACTGGGGATCTTGGACCCAGGTCTGTAGAGGTTGCCATCATTGTCATAGCAACCACAGTTAGCAGTGCAGGCCATGTTCTGCTCATCGAAGTAGGGTCGGTCCTCTGGGCAGCTGGGGTAGCAACCTAAAGATTTTCAGAAGACAACAGATGAAAAGAATGAAAACACAAGGGAACGGTGAGAAGGAAAACACATAGCTTTCTATGCTTGCTTATTTCCTGTCAAAGCTTTTTGAAACCCACAGAGTCGAGCTGGCAGGGAGGATGGCCTTGATACTGCAACGTTGTCTCATATTTGAAAGGCTGTTATTGGACGAATTGACATTTTAGCCATCTTTTTTGCACTTTGGCTTACAACCATCCCTGACGGTATAAATCAGAGTTGAACTGGCATCTGGACAAATGAGAAATTTCTAAACAATGTGGTACCTCAAAGGAGAGTTGTGAAAGGTCAGGAATGTGCCAAAGCAACTAGCAGTAGCTGTCATGGTGAAACTCCAAATAACTTTCCCTTATGAACCACAGTATTAAGACTTTAGAATGGTTGAAGAGAACGAATCTTGTGGCAGACATATGTAAAGAAAAAAGCTCTACCTGCCCACAAATTTTCCCTGTCAATATGTTGGGCCTCCACACACCCAAGTCTCTATTCTGGAGTCTGACCAAAGCAACGCTGTTCGCTCTGAACCCCAGCACGAGCCTAGTTTGGGAAGACAACTTACAAACTTCTCTCCTTTACATCCTGACTACGTCTCTACTGTCCAGTATGGACTGTTTCAAATGATCATAACTGCTGAAAACAGAGCGGAATATGGACAAAGTCTGGTTTGTTTTTCCCATACCTTCCAAGCCGGGCAACTCATAAAGGCATTTTCCACCAGGGTTGGCGCAGGTCTTCATGCATGGGGCGCCGCATGGTTTGTAGTGCCACTCACAGTCCCCATCTGGGTTGTAGAAGTCGCAGAACAGAGCTGCAGAGAGAAAGACAATGGAGCACCTCTTGTCTTCTATGTATTTTGCTATTTCAACAATGTGTTTTGAGCTGTATATGGCAAGATACATGCAACTTGATGCCGTTGCGAGGGCACAGACTAGCAAAGGCCTGACAGGCACAATGTACACAAGGGAGCAGGGTGAATGTTTTAGCAAGTTCGGCATCCATAGTTCGCCTGATTTTGTCTTACAGTATCTCCTTGCATTAGCAGATCCCATCTGAACACCTTCCTTCGTACATTCTCCATTGCTATATGCAAATGTGACCCAATTCATGTCTGGTTACTGAGTGATAAGCTACCTGGTTAACACTAGTTGGTGCTAAGACTTAGATCCTTGGCTGGGGATCTCCAGAAGTGGCTGGCTGGCGTTTCCCTGGAAGCAAACTTTAAAGACTTCACCAAAAATACTCAAAATGGATTTATAATCTGAGTATTCTAGTAACCTAGGAGTTGAGTCACAGTTTTCCAAACAGGGTGCTCGCGATATAGTTGCCTGTCTGTCATACTGATGGCCCCCCACCCTTTTTAGGGTGTATGATGTGATGTCCTTTTTTTCTCCTTCCTTGCCAGGTAAAACTGGGCAGGAAAGGACAGAAAAAAACAAAAGATGAACCCTACATCGAGAGAAAAAGGCCGGGAATGTAGGTTATTCATTTTTGTGTTTTTCAATAACAAACACTGGAAAAAATGTTGTTAAAGATTTGTAGACTGCTGTAAAAACCAACAGCAGCTGTCCACCAAACCTTTTTTACCTTAGCAGCAACTGCCATAACAGCAGTTCCTGTCAAGGTGCAGGGATCACCAGTGGACCAGTGGTTAGCTCTAAATGTGGCGGGCGGCGGTCCATTAGGGTGGCAAATGTAAAGTCCTCCATCACCCTGAAGGATAGAGTCTAGATCAGGCTCATAGTCATATTACTTATTACTTAGCTTGATCACTCTACTATAACAGCTTCGTGTTGGAATGAAGAATATTTTTGGAAACATAATACTTTGATAAAAAACCTATTACATTCAATTTTCAAAAAGTAAAACTTTCCATTATCATTAGATGGACAGTGTTAAATGAGTTTTACAACAATTTGTTAAAAAAAATCTGGGTTCCAGCCACCTTGTCTCAAACTCACCCTAAACCATAATCTATTCCAAATCCTAATTTAATTATTAACCTAATCTTTATATGAAACCTAATCAGTCCCTTAACCTAACCACTGCTCTACGCCCCACCCACAATAACTCAAGCCCTGTCCTTTATTGTAGCTCTTAACTTTTTTTACTCTCAGATGCTTTTACCTATACCATATTAATTTTTAACAGTTACTTGAAAAATTTACATCTTTTTTTTCTTATTTTCTTTAGTGGTCCAAAACTAAAATGCACTGTAACTACTTTTCTTCGAAGTGGTTCCCTCATTATGGCATTTTTACATACATTTCATACTGTCAAAATCCCTAATGTCCATCAAATCACTATGTTGAAAAAAGAGAGACAGTAAGGAAATAACCCCTCCAAAACACAGCACCAGGGAAGACATGTAAATGAAATATATGAGAGCAAGTTCCCCCATCCCTGAGGAGTTTGTATTATATGCTGGAACGTATGACATTCAAACACCTCTGTAAGGCACACATAGTGCCCTACAGGCAGGTTTTCACCAACTCCGCTTAGACATTATTGCCCTTTGTGAATGTGCATCAGGCAGTATGTCTCTTTGGTACAGTATTTAAAGAGAAAGCTTAAATTGCATTGTAGGAACATAATATAACATTACCTGATATGTATCCTGTGTAATAGACAGATCGATAACAAGACCAACACAGTTGACAGATAGACAGACAGATTATCCAATCCCGAGACATTAGTAAACCCTGGGTAATTAGGAGTTGGTGTTCCTATTTCATTATTGTACAATCTAAATGTAAAATTCATGTGAACTGTAGAGATCTTGTGCAATGTCTAGTGTCAATTGACACACGTACATGAAAACTTAAAAAAAAATCTTTTTTTCTGAAGAGTGCCATTGAAAGCAACACCTTTTTCTCCAATACATCTTAAAATTTCTTTCAATGTAAGCAACGTTATCTCTCTCTCTCAATGACTTATGCCGCAACTTCTCTAGCTCTGAAGATTTTCAATTGCATGTTCTGTCCATGTATATGTACGGCATGTAGTTGGGGTTCTCCAGTGGATGCAAACTCCAACCTCACTGCAGGCCTGGGCGTAAGCGGCAACAGCCGTACAGAAGCACTCACAATCCCCTCCTGTGTCACAAGCACAGGAATCAGTCACACAGGCCTCGTAGTATTTGCTTGGGTCAACCTGTGAGTAGAAAGAAACACAAGAACTGGGAATGGGAGGATACAATGCGTACACCCTATCTAAACTTTCTGAGTAGCAGAGAAAGTAAAAATCTTCTAAGAAGAGTTGTGCTATGGTATCGCAGATAGTGATAATAGTGTGGTTACAAACACACCAACCTGGTAGGTGAGTCAATGTGTGTTATCAGATCACTAGAAATCCTTCAGCTTGGTGGATGGTTTCAGTGGTAACGTTTTAATTATACATAAAGGGGGTTGTGACTTGATACGCCAAGCAGAATTGTTGCTCAAGAACCAGACAAAGTTACCTGTGAGTGACATGTTGAGAATGCGTCGCTTTTGATGATGCTGCACTGCTTCTGGGACCAAGCTTTTCTGTACGGGTTGGCAGTACAAGCGTCCTTGGCTTCCAAGGCATCTGGGCAGGTGGGATTGGCCTTCCAGCTGTTCCCGAATTCAAGTACATCGCCAACCACAGACTGGCTTCTGGTGGTGAAGTCATTGATACCATTCGAATCAAAGCTGCCACAGAGACCACAAACCGTGCCCTGTGTAAAGAGCCAAACAAGTGTGGGTTATTACTCTTTCAACACAATCATTAACAAATTAAAGAAAAAAAGGCTTGCAGGGAGGTTTGTGCCATACCCATGCCAATGCCCCAAGGCGCAACATTGCAGTCACAGAGACTGTTGCTTTTTCGTGGGAGAAGGGAAGTTAGAAACACCATTTAACCTAAACCCTTGGAGGTATTACGTTACTCAAGGAATTATTATGTCCTCTGAACACATGTAGTGTCCTTTGATTAAATCCGCACCTTAAATTTTGAACTGAGCTTGAGGAACATGCTGGTCTTCTTGGCCCACATGAGGGCCATTCCATGCTTTGTCTCAATCACCATGTAGATGCCTGTGGAGCGGACATTGTAAGGCATCTCCACCGTGCTGTCCCTTTGCACCACATCGATGTGTTCCTCATGCAGGATCAGTTCATTGCCCTGGAAAAGACACAGGCTCAATTAGGTGGTAGACAGGTCAAAAAACAATCTCAGTTTGCAGTGACGACCAATGAGTGTGTGGCTTTAGCAGTAAACTACTCCATCTCTTTATAAACTTTCTAAATGATCTTTACTTATAAAAGTAAATCAAATTGTTCATGTATTGCACCTGTTAACATATGCAATAGTGTGGAGTATGCTGGTGGACTTAGGCTATTTGCCAGAATGCAAGTTTGACTCATCTATATCTATCCAATGAACAACCAGAGTCCTTGAATGACTATTAATGGAGGATGTCAATTTTCAGTGCATGAAACGTGGCACTCCATTCGTGCCCAAATGAGAAAGTGCATGAGAGCTGGCAGTGTAGTTTTCAATTTCCGTGCCCAATCAAGGTTCTGTATCTCACTTCTATGGCTGAGAGGGGTAGCTCAGTCTTCAGGCTCAGCCTCAATAATGTCCATTTTGCTGGCTCTCTAAGCAGTGAGAAAGATCCTCGGATTTAATGGCTGTTCACTCCTCAGCCTCCACGCTAAAACGTACAGAAGGGTGTCAGTACTTAAAGGATTGAAGGTGGCTTGCAGAAATGTGGACAATGGCAGAAGGCAGCTGTGCTGACGTTACTGAAGCATTATGCAAAGACCCCTGGTCTTCCAACACATTTATTTATTTATTTATTTATTTTAATTATTTATATAGCGCGGCTGATACCTTGCAGGCTTCCTGGCGCTGAAGAAAAATACTATACTGAAGAGGAGCACAAGTAGGTAAGACAGGGAGGTCTAAGGGAAGAGCCAGGTCTTGATGCACTTCCTAAATGGGAGAAGTTGGGGGGTTTGGCGTATTTTAATGGGCAGACTGTTCCATAACTTGGCAGCTGCGACCCTAAAGGATCTGCCCCCGGTTCTGGCTTTATTGTATCTGGGCACCCTTACCAGATACGCCGAGGAAGACCGAAGCTCTCTAGTAGGAGTATACCACTGAAACAAGGTTTGCAGGGGCCTGGGCCCGAGTCCGTGCAAGGCCTTGAATACAATGCAGAGGGACTTAAAAGCCACCCGCTGCTTTAGGGGTAGCCAGTGCAATTCGGCCAGTGCCGCAGTGGCCGAAGACCTTCTCGACCAGCCGAGAGCCAGTTTGGCCGCGGCTGATTGAATTCGTTGCAACCGGTCCAACAGCGTGACAGGGGACTCAAGGAGTAGGGCGTTGCAGTAGTCCAGGCGACTCAGAATCGTACACCTGACTACCAGCGCCCGGGCTTGTGCAGGAAGAAGTGGCATAATTTTTCGCAGGGAGCGTAGCAAAGCCGTGCAGATCCCCACTGTTTTTGCCACCTGGGTTTCCATACTCAGCTTGTTATCGAGCATGGGAATTGCTGTAAATCCAAGAGGCTGAGCAACAAACCATGGTGCACTCAACGTCATGATCAGTCATATTCTTAACAGAGGCATCATTGAAGAAACTCTTTCCTAGACAGAACACATGTGGGTTCATCTATTCATTCAGAGCAATTGCAACTCTTTGAAGCAACAGGGAACAGATACTTTTCACATCTTCAGCCACACAATTTAATCAAGTGACTTTTTATTGTGGTGATGCTAGACCGATATGTGGCTTTCATTTCCAGCTAGAGCTCCATCCGACATCCAGACATTTCCACTCATACGCAGTACGCGCTACTCACCCCGAGGAAGAGCCGAATAGATTTGGAGCAGGAGGTGCCAGTAGTGCCGCAGGGGATGTTCTCGGTGATCACTCGGAAGGTGCCAGCAGTGCTGTTGCCACAGTAGTCCTGAGGAGAAGGATATTGGTATTCATTTGCAATGATCCTCAGCAGGTTGAGGGCTGCGAGAAGGGGCCTTATTAGAATACTCCATAAATACCTGAGCCAGGGTGTATTGACAGTCCCCGTTGAAGCTGAAGCGCTTGCTGTCGAACGTGATGTAATGTCCATCGCCGTACACAGTGCAGGTGCTGAAGCAAGGTTTGTCAGTGCATTGCCACTTCCGGTTCTTGCAGGTGCTGTGAGCAAGAAATCCTCTCATCAATCAATGAAGCAGTGCAGTCGAACAAGTGCACCCTTCTCATGCCCGCAAAACACATTCCATGCCCCATGCTTTAGCACTCTTGAACTCTGCTTGAAATGCAGGGAGATATTTACAAGAAAATGTCAGAGCGTGATGTAATGCCAAATTTGGCAATGCCGCATTCCTACATTTTCAAAATGCAGGGATGCGCCCTATTTACAAAAAACGGTGCACCCCTGCGTTTCACCTAGCGCTGGCACTGAAAAAGCTGCCTAGCTCAAATAATCACATAAACATCCTGCACATTAACAGTCTTTACAGGTGATTTGCCATTTCTATGTGTGCTACAGAGAAGAGAACACATAGAAAGAGCAAAATACGAGGAGAAATTATTCATTTCTCTTCGTATCGCCATCTTAAGTTCAGGTTTTACCTGGCCTAAGTTTTTGGCGCTTCCAAATCATTGTAAATATGGAGCGGCATCAAGAAGCAATGGGTGTTGCAGTGGAATGCCCACTGCAACACCCATCGCCTGCCCCTTTGCAGCAGTGGACTACTGCGGAGAGGGGCATATGTACAAGGTGGCATTAAGCCGTGTTCAGTGGCTTAATGCCACCTTGTAAATATGGGGTATGGAGAAAAGCCACAGGAGCGTCAGAAAAAGTGATGCTCCAGCGGCATTAGGGGCTTGTAAATATGCCCCTCAGAGTTACTTTTTAGATGCAGAAGATTGACACACCTGCCATAGGTAACTTGTCTCTTTAGTTCAAAATACTCTTACAAATGTATAAAACACTGAGGCACACTTCAACATTTAAACGTTATTCCCTACCTCAGTTGTCTAATTGCAACACCATCCTTCCTATCTCCTTTTAGCTCTTTGAGGTGGAATATTCTCGGCAAGCACTGGCCTCAGCTCCAGTACCTATGAGTCTCTTCCTGGTCACTTCTAGCTCCAGGTGGTCCTTGATTGCAGCATGTGTAGCATTGAGGGCTTACTCAAGTGAAGCAGACACAGGCAACGAGAGGGGACCGAGTGCATATATTTAGATGTGTTTCTTTCTTCATTATCCTCATATGACATGGAAAGGGCTTGCACCTTGTACAAAGGTGGCCTCTTGCCCATCCGTTCTGTGGATTCTATCCATACTTTTCTTTAATGCAGAAGAGTTCCATCCTCTGAGGTCACTCTAATGTCTTCCTCTTTACAGCAGAGGAGCACAACGCTGTATTTATCTATTTCATAACATTTAGACCAGCTGAGCTTTCTGATCGTTTTTGATTACAGTGCATGTGTCTTCTGTGAAGTCTGCCATCTTTCCTAATGCCCACTTTTATAATGTCAACAAACTGTTAAACTAATCCTTGAACACCACTTTTTAGCCCATCACTTGATTAGTAATCGTCCTATGCCATGGCCTACTGAAAGTATAATCTTTTCCAAGCAAGAAACCACAAGCTGTCTTAAGAATGTTTGGCTTAAATGAGTTAATCGATGCTTTATTCAAATCCTAACATCCATCTTCAAGCTGCCTGTGCCCTTGACTATTTTCTACCACTGTTCAATAGATCATGATTTCTCCATGACATTACACAGCAGAGATATCCAGCACTGTTTCAGAATGCGCCGATCCATACCTAAATTTAGGGTGACCGCTAACTACTCAAATGATTTCAATTTAGGTTCACGGCAGATACATATCATAGGGATATTCATTAAATATAATAAGATGTTGGTCCTTTGGGAACCACTGCAGACAATCCAGGAAATCTGACCTGGCTGCACGTCTTTTGAACAAAAGATGCCAGTGAAAAGCTATACCATGGCCCCAGGTGGATCAAAACTGGTCAACTCTGGTGTGGTTCAAGTAAACTACACTCTCTTTCTTTAAAATATGTGCCATTTAGTTCCAGAGGGCAAAAAGATTTCTTGGGCATGATTTTAACAAAGCCCTGTTGGTTTGCATTAAATCAGTGATCTTTAGCAAAAGTAGTTCACGTGTATTTCCGCATAGGGCCTGTTCTATTAGTCATTACTAACTTTTTCTTTGTGGCGGAGGAGCTAGAAGGCATCATATTAACACAAGGTGTAGGAACGATGTGTAATGGAGCCTAGACATGTTTAGCTTGCCCACAGGCTACGCAAAAATTCTTCTCTGGGCTGCAAGGGTTATTGGATTATCAGGCGACCACATCTTCAGCTGCTGCAAAGGACCCAGCTGTCAAAGGAGCTGTTTGGGGACTGTAGCGAGACGTCTCCCAGGGCCCATTTTCACAGCCAGGACATGCACATGAGGAGTAACATACAGCGACCAGCCCCAGCTCCCTCTTCCCAGCCTGAGTCTATAAAGGATGATACCCCTGACAAGCGGTTGAGTGGCAGTGCCTACTGTAACGATGGCCACAAGGTGGGGGGGACATAAATGTTAATGCTGAGCTGCTCAATAATTACGAGGCACAAACCACAATCGCTAGTTGGGCCGGAAGTCACGTGCCACCTCCACCCGTTTATTTAAGCTACATTGTGTGGTTGCCCTTCCGGGCTATCGTTCTCTTTCGGTCTAACAACTAGACCGTTACATCCCATCCCAAGTTAGTGTTCTTTCAGAATGTCAACATGCGAAATCTGCCAGTCTCTGACTCGGTCTGGGATTGGGTCTCAGGTTGTATCGGTCTTGCGTGTCCCGTTGACTTGTCACTGGGCTGGCTGCTGATGCGGCTTCCCTGGTGTTGTCTTGTCCACATTCTGCGGATGAAGTGGCAGGTTCATGAAGTCTGTTTGGAATACCTTCTCTACGGGATGGCGAACTGTCATTGGTGGGGTAGTCATCACCAGGGTCACTGGGATGCTGCAGCACCACATTGTCTGGCTGTACTTGCTTACACCAGGGTATATTTCGGCTGATGGTCTCCCCTCCTATTGTAGCCGTGACGGCCGTCCCGTTGATGTTCCGTACGGTCCACAGGCCTGGCTCGTACAGTGTACGAAATTTACCTCCGTTGCGACGATGACGCACTAGGACAGTGCACCCTGGTGCTATGACTCGGGATCGTGCCCTCCTTTGGCGGCTAGCTTGGTCGTTGGTCACAGTCCGTCGACTTTGTGCTTCCCCTGGATTGTATGGCTCTTACACCCAGACATCTGCTACCGAAATAGTGTCTCACTTGGGCCCGGCCAGCATCTGCGCCCACGGCGACCGTTGTATGGTGCAGTGAGGGGTACTTCGGTATTCTCTTAGAAAATGGTGAAGGGCCACTTCAGGGTCCGACAGTTCTGCTACTGCTATCCGAAGTATTTTATTGCGTCTTCGCATGAAGCGTTCTGCTTCACCATTTGCTTGCGGCCATTGCGGGGTGATGCGATGATGTTTGACCCATAGGTGTGATAGCAGTGCCTGGAACACCCCTCCCTGGAATGGTGGTCCATTGTCGGTCTTGACTACCTGAGGCAGGCCAAACAGGGCGAACGCTTTCTCCAGTACAGGCTGTAAATAGTTGAAGGACGTGGATGGTATGACTTCCACGAGAGGGTACTTCGTGTAACTGTCTACTAAGACAGCAGTCACTCGTCCGTCAGGGAAACTCCCGAAGTCTCGGCTCACCCATGACCATGGAGAGGGTGCAGGATCCTCTGTTATCACAGGCGCTGGTGCTTCAGGGCTGCTGGTGAGTTGACAGGCTCGGCAGTTTCTCACAACCATGTCCACAGCTGCTTCTAGACCAGGGAACCATAATTTTTCCCTCATACGCGACTTCATCCTCACGGTGCCTTGATGGCCTTCATGCGCCAGAACTGTTGCTCGTTCCTGGAGGCCTATAGTGATGACAGTCCGTGACCCTCATAGCACCTTATTATCATCAGCCGCGCTTAGTTCGTCATGGACTCTCCACATTCTCCCCAGCTGGGCTCGGTCGTCTTCGTTCCATCCGGTGATGCCCTGAATGAATCCTTCCCACGATCCCTGGCGTAGAGCTTCCAGGACTTTCTGTAGCACTATGTCTTTGTCCGTTTCTGCTTTGATTTCTTCTACAGTGAGGGCTCGTGAACAAGCCCATTGTGATAACATGCGCACGTATTCTTCGGTACACTGTTCTTGTTCATTTTCTTCTGCGCACTCTGCTAGTGGGTGTCGTGACAGAAAGTCAGCCAGATCCTTGGCTCCGGGTCAGTACTCTATTTCCATTTGGTAATGCTGTAGTTGGATTGCCCACCTTTCGATCCTTGGGGGCGGGTGCGGAGCGGTGCCTCTGAACAGAGGGAGCAATTGCTGGTGGTCGGTTACCATTTTGAACGGGTGTCCACTAATGTAGAGATGAAAGTGGTTACAAGCCCACTTGATGGCGAGTGCTTCTCGTTTGATTTGGGAGTAGCGAGCTTCAGTTGGTGTGAGCGATTTGCATGCAAACGCTAGCGGTGCCCATTTTCCGGGTTCTGTCTCCTGGGCCAGGAGCGCTCCCAACCCTACAGGGCTGGCGTCCACTATCACCTCCGTCAGTCGCGCAGTGCCGAAGTAAGCCATCGTGGTCTTGCTCAACAGAGTCGACTTTACTTTCTGGAATGCTTTGTCCTCCTGTTGTCCCCACTTCCACTCCACATCTTTCTTGGTCAGGGCTCTTAGCGGTTCAGCTATTGTTGCAAGGTTGGGTATGAATCGACTACAGTATGTCGCCATACCCATAAAACTCCGGACCTCCGATGCTGTGGTAGGAGCCGGCGCTTGCTGAATAGCTTGTGATTTCTTGGGATCTACTTGCACGCCATCTTGACTGAATACGTAGCCAAAGAATTCAATAGATTATTGAAAGAACTGACACTTGTCCCGGTGGAGTGTTACTCCATGGTCGACTAGGCGTCGTAGGGTGGCTTGAAGGCGCCAGTGATGTTCTTCGAGTGTTGCAGAATGTATGAGAATGTCATCACTGACGTTGAGGACCCCTTGGAGTCCTGATAGCATTTATCCGACCGCATTTTGTAATATCTCCGCTGCCGAAGAAATGCCAAAGTTCAACCTCTTATAGCGTCGTAGTCCTAAATGAGTTGAGAAAGTTGTGATGAACCTACTTTCTTCCGCCAGCTTCAGCTGGTAATAGCCGGCATTGAGGTTGAGTTTTGAAAAACACCTAGAACCGTTGAGATCAGCTAGGATATCATCGACCATTGGGGTGAGATGGCGTTCACGCTTGATTTCTCGATTTGGCATGCGCATGTCGATGCAGAGGCGGATCTTTCCAGGCTGCTTTGGTTTCTCTGCGATGACCATCGGCGACACCCATGGCGTTGGTCCAGTGACCTTTTCAATCACTCCTTGCTGCTCCAGACTCAGCAGCTCTTGCTCGACGAGTGGCCGGAGTTGAAACGGTATACGACAGTGTCGTAAGGCAATTGGTTTCACGGCTTGGTCAATATGTAATTTCACCGGAGGCCTCTTCATGCACCCAAGGCCTTTAAAGAGTTGTGGAAACAGCTCCATGATGTCATCATTCCGCAGTGTCTTGACTGTGTTGGCAAATGCTACCAGCCCTAAATCTTCGGCCGTGTGGCTGCTTACTAGGATTTCCGCCTCTCGGTCTATGACGTGGAATGTCGTGGTGACTTCGTGGGTGTCCGACTTGACCTGTACCTTCAACTTTCCTTTGAGAGGTAACGGCTTCTGGCTCCCCTACGTTAGAATCTTCACGTTTGACGCGGTTAGAGCTGGTCTTGGCTTCAACTGTTTGTATTGTTGGCAGCCCATGGCGTTTACTGACGCTCCCGTGTCAATGACCGCTGTCACTGGTGTCCCTGCGATCTCAATGGCACATGTCGGCTGAGGTCTCCGCCTTCTCTTGAGATCACTTGCAAAGGATATCAGGTACGCTTTCGCCTCATCATCAGTGGATGAGTCTTCAAGATATTGCTTCCGACTGGCTGTTGCTTTCATCGCTTTAGAGTTCTCTCCTTCCTCAAGCGACAGATGTCATACCGCTTTGGACGGAGGTCTTCTTCCGCGCGCTCCTCTGCTTCGGGCTCCTCCCCGACAAACACTTGCATAGTGATTGGGGATGCCGCAATTTGAGCATGTCCTTCCTTGTGCGGGGCATTCCTCTGGTGAGTGTTACTCATTCCCACAGTAGCCACAGCGTGGCCCTCGCGAGCTCTTGGTTGACCATCGCCCTCAGGCGCCTCTGGATGATGTCCATAAGGCATCTGCTCTCTCCGTCTTGATTTATACAGGTTTTTCAGCCTGTTGGGCAAGCGCCGCATCCATGACTGTTGCTCTAGCATCGGGCAGTTTGTGCGATCTTGCTAGGATAAGGATATCTTCTAGAGTGATTCCTGGCTGTCGCAGTATGAGACTCCAAAGATGTTTGTTGCGGCATCCTTGGATTGCTTGCGCTCTCACCTCTTTATTCTGGTCATCATCCGTGCATGTACTGGCCAATTCCCGCAGGCGAGCGTGGAACGCGTCCATTGTTTCGCCTTCCCTCTGACATGCTTGACGGAGCTTGAAACGCTCGTAGTCGGGGTTGAGTTGCGGGTCAAAGTGGGCATTTAGCGCCCTGACGGCGGCGTCTTAATCCGTGGGAGGGCCTGTGTTCGGGAGGTGGGCAGACAGTTTGTATATTTCCTCCTGCCAAAATGGAGCAGTAGTGACCTCTTGACCTCGCCGCCCGTTTCGCGAGTCGCGGTGAAATAGTTGTTGAGTCTGCCGATCCACACCGTCCATCTGGGTGACGTCGTGGCAGGGTCAATCAGTTTGCTGAACGGGGGCAGCGCCGCAATCTGGGAGTGCTGTGAAGTGGGCTTCGCCACTTGTGGAGCGGAGGCCGCATTTTGTTGGGCTGCGGCTGCGTTCCCCGGGTTTGACATGGTGGTGTCACAGGGGCGTCAGCAATGTGGTACTTGTTGGCAAGGATAGCCTGAGTATGGCGAAGTGGCTGGATATGCTTTGCCCCTGGCAGTCAGACTTCCTCCTTCTGCCTTGAATGCTGGGGTACTGGGGCCTGTTCTCCTAGCTTGCAGCTGTCTCCCCCTCCAAAATGCAGCTAGACATTTGTGCTCACTTGTGTGCATAAGCCGGGAGATTGCAGGGCAAAGGCTGGATACACAATAGCTGCAGTGTTGGGAGCATGCAGTACTGACCTTCCCCCAGCAGGTGGCGCCACTCGGCTCCCTGACGGAGCAAACAGAAGACTCGTCAGGCTGGGAAACACCGTCTCCGGCAAGTGCGCGTGCGCTGAAACGATGAGGCAGTGACGGCTCAGGCTCACGGGGCAGGCAGCCGGAACACGAAGATCGGCATGATGACGCTGCTGCAGGACTCAGGCAGCGCGACCCACGTGGTGATTTACAGCCCCAGGCTTCAGCGGGAGCGCGCCAGCTCCCGGAGACACAGCACCACGATGAGACGTCGTGGAGGGTCGCAGCTAGGACCGGGGCACACGACGGGTGCACTGCGAGATTACAACACAGATGGCGCCCACCCTTGTCGCCAGTGTAACGATGGCCACAAGGTAGGGGGGGACATAAATGTTAATGCTGAGCTGCTCAATAATTACGAGGCACACACCACAATCGCTAGTTGGGCCAGAAGTCCTGTGTGACCTCCGCCCGTTTATTTAAGCTCTCTGGCCACGCCTGGCCAGAGAGTGTTACATTGTGTGGTTGCCCTTCCGGGCTATCGTTCTCTTTAGGTCTAACAACTAGACCGTTACACCAACCAGGTGTTGCAGCTGACGGAGATCTCTCCAGGTTGGTATTCGGCCTCATTGTGGAGACAGGGACAGGCCTCGGCCTGGATGCAGCCACCTTTGCCATTGAGCACCATCCCCTCTGGGCAGACGCATCCGGACATGCAGTGGGTGCTGAACTGTAAAGTCAAGGAAGAAAAGGCTGTGTTAGCTGGGCCCAGGACAGAGAAACAATAGAGCGGACTCCCGGTTCTGGAGGAGTCCACGATAAACGCATCACAGTCTGAAAACATTTCACAGGCATTAGACAAGTCATGGTTCCGGCGCCGTGTGCTGAGTCTTGAGACCTTGGGCCATTGGAAACAACAGGGAGGGTCTTCCTCCCCCCCCCCGTCCAACTTCTCCATCAAAAGAAAAGAACAGGTGCAGGCAAAATATTGTTTTACATCAAACCATCCTCTTCATGTCTCCCCAAGCCCTCGCCCTGTGTGCCCCCCGAACTCCCTTCACCCCACCCTACGAGACACTCATGCATTCCATGTCGAACGTCTGACAGCTCTTCTGGCACTCAGAGCCCTTGGCGTTCGTAGAAACATTTGCGCAGGTGAAGTACACCATGGGGGCCTTGTATTCTGGATGTCGCACTTCCGGAAATGATGCTTTCCCAATCCCCGCTTGTTCAACGAGACGGTGGGTATCTAAGGACACAATTTAGCCGAAGTCAGAACCAGATATGCAGAGGTGAAGCGATGGAGATTGACACAGGAGTGTCTCGGCCCCCCCTCTACTGGTCTGCTTGCCTAGCCTGGGAAATCAACCTTTTCTCCGCTGATGAATCTGTGACCATAGATGATGAATTAATAAGCAAAGAAGTGAATACATTTTACTCAATGGGAGAGGAAAATAAACCCCAAAGACAGAACAAGAGAATATTATTAATGCTAGTGGTACAGCATTGGGGATCAGAGAGTGTCAAAAGGAGACAAACTTGGATTGTAGTTTCCGCGGATAGGCGGTGAAGATTACCTGGCTCTTTAACTGTCACTCCCAAGCAGCTGACCTTCCCCTGTGAGCAGGTGCTGTGGAGAAGAAGGGAGAAAGACACCAAGGTGTTAGAAAAGTGTTCTACTTGTTCAGCTTTCTGTGAATTTTTTTTCCTTTTCTTTTTTTTTTTGGGCGGTTCATTGCCATCTGGTGGCCAATGTCAGGAGTTTCTTTCCGGAGGTCTCGTGCTTATCATTTACTGATTAAATTCACTGGTTGTTGTTTTAGCACCTGCGGGTGCTGAACAGAGTGGTTTTGTTTTTACATTTAGCAGCATGGGGCACAGAAATCAATAATCATCTCACATGTTTATAAGACATCTTAAAATAAACAACTTCCTGATCGTTTTTATTTGCAGATAAAATGAATTTGTGTATTGTTCCATGTCCTGGTGCAGCCTGCGCTCTCTTTCATGTTTAGAAACTGGAAGCGCACAAAAAGCACAACAGCTGGAGTCACAGAACTTGTGTAAAAGAGTATTAGATGCCATGTATTTTCTCTGCAGGAGGCTGGGTTGCCGAGGCTGTCCTGCTGGATTTTCAAAATGCATCCTTTGATTGTGCCCAACCTCCAGAGCTGGCTGCCCACGCAGGATGCATGAATCTGCACAACTTCTTGTAGTGGACAGCTGCACTGCTGCAGAGCTATAGCTCAAGATGTGGCTGCACGCCCAGGACGGTGTGTACCTTGCCACGAGATTTATGTAATGTGGTTGTAAGCATTGAGTACGTACCTGTTGTTGAATTACATTACACCAGCTAATCCAAATATTGAGTATCACCTCTTCCCACCTAACCCGAAGTCCTACCTTTGCTGGACGGTTTTTTAAAGGTACCCACGGGGACACAAGTCCTATACTGGTGGGACTTATCATATGCAGTTAAAAAATGACGACATAGCAAGTCACGTCAAATGATCTAATGGCATGTCCTTATAATAAGCTTTACTTAAAACCTCAAGTGTCTTTTTGAAAGCAACAGCAACTTGACATGATCACAAAGCAAAAAAACAAAAAGAACATTTTTGGTTTTACTTTTTTACAAATCACGTATTTTTCCACACATCAAAGGTGCCACTGAGCTTGGAAATGTCAATGTTTTTAAACAGACAGGTGGAACTTGTAAATTACATATTTTAAACAGCTTTTAGTCACTAAACAAAATATGCTGGATGTATATTTTTTAATATTAAACTGGCTGAGAGTGCACGTTTATTTCCTGATTATGGGGCATATCAACAACAACCGGCGATAAGTATCTGTAAGCGCACTTAGCGCTAGGATAATTATCGCCGGCCAGCGTGAATTTATATCGCTGAGATAGCGTGCTATTAGCAACTCTTATCTCATTAGCGATAAAAATCCTCACGCTAAAAGGCTAACGTGAGATTATCGCTGGAAAGCCAGCGATACTCTCACATTACCTTGTTGATAGGGACAGGCAAACTTAGCCATGATATCCTCCTTGCATAGGATATCATGGCTAAGTCAGAAAAATACCAGACGTAAAAAAGCAGCGTTAACCGCGGTTAGCGCTGCTTTTTTTGTCTCTAACAGGGTTAGCGACATTCTTGATAATAGGAGAAATGTCGCTTAGCGACATTTCTCCTATTATTTTACTCTGGAACGCCCCCTTTGCATCTCATTAGAGATGCAAGGGGAAGCGTAGAGTAAAAGGGTGCTAACATGTAAATTTGCATGTTAGCACCCTGTTGTTGATAGGGCGCTAGTTTTATCTCTCCTTTTTTGGCTTTTAAAGCCAAAAAAGCAGAGATAAAGCCCTTGTTGATATGCCCCTAAGTTCTTAAGCTCGCCTCTCGCCAAAGCCCAACAGTGCTTTAAACTTGCAGTTTGTTAAGCAACACCTCTCATCATCGAAATAAGGGGAACGAGGCCCCCTTTCTAAAAGTAATGGGGGAACTCCGCACCCCTGAGTCTACACCCGACGTCTGCCCTGGGCACCCAGCTGAGACTATTTCTGACCTAGACTGGAATGGCAGGACCCTTTTCCTGAACTCACCAGATAGCCTTGTTTTCGTGCACAACCTCCCCGGGTGCCATGGAGGAGCCCTGGTAGTAGCAGCCGCACTCTTCGACCTTCACACACTTGCCGCTCTCATCCAGGTACATGCCTTCTGGGCAGATACAGCCGTCGACAGGTAGTATCTTTACACCGCAGGAGTTGTCGGGCTCGCTGAGGGACCGGCAGGTGGCCTGGCACGTGTGCGCGGAGTATGTGTAGGTCTGTGTCGCAGGACAGTCTTCACTGTACTTGCCTTGGTAGAGGAGAGGTAAACAGGAGGTTACATTTCACAGGCACAAAGTTAAACCAGCGCACATCAAGTATGGGAGTCAGAGTGCTGTGGCAACCACAATGCAGAGCATGTCTCTTTAAAAATCTGGCTAATTCATCATGGCCGCCGATACATATATATATATATTTTTTGTTATAGCCAACTAGTGAGGTGTCATGTGTACCCAAGCTAGGACCCGATCAGTAGCAGTAAGTTTTATTTAGTTTCAGACCCCCCTCCCCCACTCACCACATATCTCCCTCCTCCAGCCTTCTAGGAAGACCCCCTTGGCTGCGCATGCGCGCACGTAGGACGAGATGGCTGCGCACATGCAGTCCTCAGTCTTCTCACAGTTACAAGTGTCGAACATGCAGTTCTGGGAAGACAGAAATGCCGTCCAAATTAGAATTCAACACATCAGAGTGTTTAAGCCCCACGTAATTTTTCACCATAATTAACTACTGCTTCGCTCTTGTGCTCCATGGGTCTTTGGTTCGCCGATAATCACGGGCATGCATTGTTATAAGAAAACAAGACTATAAACTCAACACATTGCTCTAAAACCCTTGTGCGATGGCCTCTAATGTGATGACAATTGTAATTTAGAATGATTCAAAAGCTTTATGGGCACAACACCAAGGCGAGACACGTGACACGAGGTGTGAGAGTGACCGTCTGTACCACGTCCCAGCCTTACCTGCGTTCTAGTGTGCGCGAAACTCGCATGCCTGATGTGGGCTGCATGCTGGCAGTTCACCTGCGGAGAACCCACGGCTTATGGTAGGATCTCTAATGTTTCCTATAAAAACCTCCCTTGTTCGTTTTCTTGTTTGCTACCAGTGTGTTTAGAAGGGGCATGAACCAGCAGTGCCAACTGGTATTCGAATGCATATTTCGCCTTGGGAAGGACGTGTACTCATATTTATAAGCATGAAATTTGTACAACAAAACTATTCAACTCAAAAATGCCCTTTGAATGACTGGAAGTGATATGTCAAGCACGAAGTTGTGTGGCATCAACGAAGTATGCTGGCGCAAGCAGAGGACAGCAGGACAGTGGAGGCCAGCAAGACATGGCGACAATATGGACCTGAAAAGCAAGGGTTTGAGATCCCAACAAACTGTATGATGAAAAGAAATGACTCTCAGCCGTTGCACACCAGCTGAGAATGCCAACCTTCGTTTGACTCACCACGCTAGATCAACTCACCATCTCGAAAGACGTTGGAGCCAGGAAAGCGTGGCAGGGTCCGAAAGGTCCCAATGGGTCTGACAGCATCTCGCAGTGGTGCTGAGCATACTCGGCTGCACATAGAAAGAAGGAAAACAAGGGGTTATGCCCCAGAGGTGCAGATTTCAGGCAACAGTCACTACCAAGCCACATCAGTTCAGGTGCGTATGGTTGACGGTCTTTGACACTGTGTGTGAAGATGGGGAGGTTGAGTGGAAGTCAATGAATAACCAGCACAGCTCATGAGGTGAAATGATACACACATAATGGTGGCGATCAAAAACCACTCAATGTTTACCTTCAGCTGTTAACATTGATAAAAAACAATTTTCTCGCACACTTGGCATACATAGTCAATGTCTATATGGCCTGGGACACAGAGTGAGGTTGGTCAAGAAGTCACGTGTAACGAACTGACCTGAGTCAGAGACTCTGGTGACAGTGTGGAGGCATATGCTAGTAGAGATCAGCCATCCACTCCACAATTCCAGGGGGTCCACTCTGTAGGCAGCACATGCTTACATTTATGAGCCTAGGAGGTGCCAGGTAATCACAGCAAAAGGGCTCCAACCTTCCTCCTTTAAAGATACCATTTTTCAAGACTACACATACCGTTCTGTACACTGGAGGCACACGGATCCTCATGGATGTTTTTCACATTTGGACAGTCACTTTGTGTCTTCCAGTTGTTACCAAAAGAAGCACCAGTGCCCTCGACCACTCCGCTCAAGGTTTTGAATTCATCGGCTTGATCTTTGTTGAAGTTTCCGCAGAGACCTTTTTGAGAAAGCAAGGCACATTTAAAGTGCAGTCACACAGGTGTTGAGAAGCGGTCAGTAGATGGGTGAATGATCTTCATATCAAGAGCAGAGGGAGACTTACCAGAGGTCTTCCCCTCGAAGTGTGGCTGCAGCCGGATCCAAACCTGCATAAAGGGCTTCACTTGGATCTCAACCTGGAGGCCAACATTTGTCCCCAGAATTATAAAGAAGGAAGTGGGTTTGAACATTGAAACACCATCTGAGGGCACAGAATGTGACTAATCAGGAACGATAGAACACAGCCTTCACACCTTGCATGCAAGTCAAGAAAACAAAGAAGGCCAAGGAAGCCAGCAATCCAGAGATAGGTGTGAACTAGAAACTCACCTGAAACAACAGGCAGCTCTGCATGGACCATGTTCATGAGTACAGTGCCGTCTGGCCTGATGAAGAAAGTCTGTAGATTGGAAGAGCAGAACACAAATCAGACCAGCCATTCAACTTCTCTGGACTGATCTACAGAAAACCAAAGCACCATTTGCTCTAGTCGAAGGCAAGGGGACTTCACAGGGCCCACTGTAAAAACTGAGAGTAGATTTATTTGGAGGGATTTGGCTCAGCTGTCAAACATGATCCCATAGGACAAATGTCAACACTAAATGAGAGCGCCCTAGTATTTATTCAAGCAGAGAGCCAACCTCATCATCCGAGATACTCTCTGGCAACCAGATCTCCCTCTTTAAAGAGATTGGCACGTCCAAACTTAGCTAACTTCCCAAACAGCTCAACCAAAAGCATTGTTGTGTCACATAAAAGGAGATATTGTCAGGGGATTTAGAAAACATCTCATTACTGTCCAAAACTCCTGTTGTTTCATGCAATAAGGCGTGGATGGTGGATTGCACTTCAAGAGTAGGAACGTCTCTAAACTTTTGGAGAAAGGCACATTGAACAAGGCACATCAAAATGATAGGTATGAGAGGTGTATGTTTACTACTGGGATCTATTCTGCGTCATCCTAAATCAACCTCATTTATTCACTTAGTATTTATTAGCAACTCCCTTATCTTTCCTTGAATCTCTTGGATCGTCTTGCCACCTCTTTCCCAGCTATTACCGCCATAAACACACTGCAAGGCTCATATATGGGGTTCCTTCCCCACCAATGCAGCGATCTGAGTGTCACTGAAGGAACTACATGGATGGGAAACAAAACTACCAAGTGTTTAGAGCTTTGATACTGCATAGATGGAAATCTTATCTAAGTTGTATCATCTACGGGGTACTTAGACTGCATGCTAGCTCTGGGAAAGGTAGAAGAGAGAAAAAGATATGGAGAGAGAAAGAATAGGTGTTTGGGGTGTCTGTGGTTGTCTCATGCCGTACAAATAATCCATCTATGTATTACAATTTATTAATAACATGAATACATCTTTTAAATTCCCTTATGACCATTCAATACGCACAAATCTAGGATGCCCACCTTAACATTTACTACCCACTAAATTGCGGAGCCACTGGAACTTTGGTGTTTTGAAAAAGGGGTAGGGGCCTCTCCTCATATCATTTAAGAAAATCATTAGTGACATCCTGTTGCTTTCTGAAGAGCACGGTGTGTCCTGCAATTAGTAACCAATTTGTTTTCACCCAGCATCTCATTAAAATTATGCTCACATCTCTGCCACTCACATCTCTCCTTCCACACCTATGACCTTTGCAAGTAAGATGTAGCCACATACCTTGTCTCCTCCGTTGAGGCTGATCGAGACACTTTTCATGCAGGTCTCACTCTCCGTCCTTCCACACATGCGCATCTCTGCCATGACACTGAATGAGTTACCAACGCTATCCTAGGAAAAAATTACAACCAGCAGCATTAATGACTTCCAGTGGTTGCAACTGGACAGACAGACTGAAATCAGTGGAGTCCCTGGTGCCAGAGCCACGTGGACCACTAGGGTGACAGGTTCATAGCCACACAGCTCTTGGCCTGGAATGGCTATAATAGCATATCATCAGGAGATTGGACTTGAAATGTTTTTCTTTACAGTGCTCGTGGGATGTATGAGTTTATAATAGGGGTATTAAGGCTTGAAAGGTTTATATCAGTAGGAAATATAGTATGTAAAGGTTTATATCAGTAATATTGAAGGCTTGTAAAACTTATAGTAGGACGATCCATGTCCTGGCGGATTTATGATGCCAGGACCCATGGTCTCGAGGGTTTTTTATAGTACAATTAGAGGCTTGCAATGTTTACCATACTAGGGTCACTAGTATGAATAGATTATAATGGTAGGAAGCCTGAAAATACAGGTATATGTGAACAGGATCATGGAAATGAACAATATAATGCAAATGCTCTTGTTGCTTTAGAATACAGTACAACGAGATCCCCATTCATCCCTCACAGACAGCAGCATTACCGGAATTGTCTTTGTGAATTACCTTGGCCAGCACGTAGCCACAGTCGCCATGGAAGTTGTAAAGTGTCTCATCAAAGGTGCTGATGTGGGAGCCTCCATAGACTGAACACGTCCCAATGCAAGGTAGTTTATCACATGCCCACGTCCCTCCACCACAGGTGCTGCGCAGAAAGAGTAGATTTACAAATCAGGACACATGATGTGGCTCTTGACACCTCCACCTGGATACTTTTTGTCTAACTTGCACACTTTCATTTGCTGCTATGCAATTCGAGCCCTCTTTGACACCTTCCATCAAAAATACGCGTAATGGACCATGAAATGCAGATTGCCCAGACCTAATCTCAAAGACCACGTCTTTCTTTGAAAGTCATACTCTGCAACCTACCAAGATCTAACCTGTTCTGGATCCTCTACTAATCCCGCCAACCAACAGTTTGGACTCACATACCCCTCAACTAATGATCACACCTAACTTCTACTAATTTAATCTACCACAAAGAAACTGGACTAAATGCATGCAATGGTTTCCTTGAGAGTGCAATACTGATCATCCCACTAATCAACTATAACCAATCACCACTGGATTGACCACTGACGTTGGGTTCAGGAGCCATGTGCTGCCCATTATGAAGTGCGCCAATGCTATATACATGCAACTGCAATATAATGCAATACAATTTGGATTTATTTGCACTTGGAATGCTAAAGTCGACAGTGAGAAATTGCTTTTCAGAAAAAATGAGGAACAGTAACAAATGTAGATGGGTGCCTCGGTGATGTAAGGTAAGTTTCAAATATCAAATCCAATAAGGTAGTGGTGTAAAAATGCTTTTTGGTGCAAATGGGTTTTTATTTTTCCAGATTATTCATGTGGTTTGCAGAGTTTTCTCATTTCCTTTCTCACATACCCAAGAGCATGTTTTCCTCGATTAATATCATTCATGCAATAATACAAGACTCAAAAGGTTTTTTATTTTACGCTCTCTCATCTCCAGCATTTTCGACCTGATCACAAACCTAGTGTGGCTTTTCCAAGCGAACAAAAGTGCAAACCAGTGGACCAGACATGGCAAAAGTCACAAATTTCCTAATTACATACAGGTAGCATCCTTCACACATCTTGTGTTTTTGGTGAAAAGGTAAGCAGAGATCTCAAGAAGAGCCTGTGCAACTTCCCTTAAACGAAGGAATGGAAGTGGGATTAAGCAGATGAGATGGGAGAGCGAGAGAAAGGGTGTGAGAAGCAGAGCAAAGAGACTGTGAAGGAACTTTGAGTGTTGCAGCATCAAATGGACTCCAAGGGATGACCACCATTGTATTAGAGAATGCGATAGAGAATCGAAAATCAGAGATGCCAGCAGATGAGATGAGAGGCTTTGTATGTGCAAAAGAGCGTCAGTCAGAAACAAGGAAGCTTGATCAGAAAGGCTTCAGGAGCATGAGCCAGATCCAGTGAAAGGGAAACATTGGAAATCTAGGGGGAAACAAGGCTTTGCCGGTAACCCATTGCTCTTTCCAATTTAAAACCAGGGCCTGGGAGGCTGGCTTGCCGGTAGTCTCCCAACATTATGCAGGAGAAAGGAAAGGCAGGTTATTTACCATCTCTGACAGGCCGTTGTGTAATTGGAGCCCAGGGCATATGTCTTGCCATTGAAGATGCAAGGGCAGTCCTCCTGCTTCATGCAGCCGGAGTTGGTGATGTCATCGTACACAGTTCCTGATCGTAGACAAAAGATAAGACATGATGGACCTTACAGAGGAGTATGTGACGGCGCCAAGAGGATTCCTATCATGTCAAACCATGTCCTGTCTTTCTACTTAACTGGGCCTACAAAATCCCCAAAATTGAAGCTAGATGGGTATTTATTTATTTATTTATTTATTTATATGTGTGTGTGTGTGTGTGTGCATGCGTGGGGGTGTGTATACAGTACAAAGCGGTGAAGAGGAAGAAGCAGTATATCTCTTTTATACCACATTATGATATTCTAATTCACCCAGTATATCCTCGCGACTCTCTCTTTTATTTGTATTTGGGTCATCGTGGTCATATCTCAATATCTCATAAGTTCAAAATAGAAACAAGCAGAGTGGATGCCACAGCCCCGGGGTAGCTACACTGAAGTACAAACGACCATGAAGCAAGAACTAATATTTCCTCTGCGGTGTCCGTATCTGCTCTCCCTGCTGCTTCTGGCCTTCGAGGCTTGTTACGGATGTAGACAGAGGCCCTCTGGAGTGGGTCTCCTCAGCAGGGGGAGCTAGCGTTTGCAGGCTGGGATTGCTTAACAGGGTCACGTAAAGCCCCGTGTGCTGAACCCTAGAACTTCTGCTCATCAAGAGCACTAAAGCAGCATAGGGGCGAGAGGGCGGGGCAAAGCCCGGTGTAGCGCATCTCCACATCCCCACACTTCTGTGGACCATCACCTACCTGCGGGGCAGAAACATCCGTCGGAGCAGTGGTCATGATAGAGCACCAATCTGTGGTCCGTCTCCGTCTTTACAGAGAAAGCTGAGGAGTGACGGAGTATACGTATAGATATATATATATATATATATATATATATATATATATATATATATATATATTACCTACTGGCGGTCGCCAGTAGGTAGTTATAGTTAGGACCACGTTTCCATAGGAAATCCGCAACATTCTATTTTGAATAACTTTGGCGCCGGTCGACGAATCCTCGCGAATTTTTCAAAACAGGTGGGGCGCTACGCTCCGCTCCTACCCTGAAAGTCTCGGGGGGATTCGTCAAGCGGGGGCTGAGATAAAAGGGGGGTCCCAAAACGCGCGCGCACGGAACGAACTGCGATAAGTGGGCGCGCACGCCACGAATGGCGTAAAGTAACTTAGCATTTAAAAAACCGTACAAATTCACTGAAAAAACCATAGGTTTCACACACGTTATAGTTAGGAATTAGCATTTAAAAAACCTTGCAAATTCACTGAAAAAACCATAGGTTTCACACATGTTATAGTTAGCGGAAATTTTACTGATAAAAAAACCAATGAAATTCCCCCGTTATAGTTAGTGCAGGCAACTATAATTCACGCGACCGCAATCTTCTGCTGATGACATATGTGTCTTTATGAAAAAAAAATATTTGTAATATATGTATAGCTAAAAATGTATGGAAGAAGACATGGGCAAATAAGTGTCTAAATACAGTATTAGCATCAGCAGAGGATTGCGGTCGCGTGAGTTATAGTTGCCTGCACTAACTATAACGGGGGAATTTCATTGGTTTTTTATCAGTAAAATTTCCGCTAACTATAACATGTGTGAAACCTATGGTTTTTTCAGTGAATATATATATATATGTATGTATGTATATATTATCTACTGGCGGTCGCCAGTAGATAGTTATAGTTAGGGCCTATTTTCCATAGGAAATCCGCAACATTCTATTCCCAATAAGTCTGGTGCCGATTGACGAATCTTCGTGAAATTTTCCAAACTTTTTGCCAGCTCCGCTCCTACCCTGAAAATTTCGCGGTGATTCGTCAAGTGGGGGCCGAGAAAAAAGGGGGTCCCAAAATGCGTTTTCCCCATGCAATTTCCCATAGGACCTGTTGTCGCAGCTACAGCCCGAACTGCTGAACGGAATTACACCAAATTTGGCAACGAGGTAGTCCTCAGTTCAGACTCGGGCCTTTTGCTTAAATGGTGTAAATCCGTTCAGTAGTTCCTGAGAAAATTAGAGTTAAAAGTTAGTGATATCTATGGCCGAGGAGGATCCGCGACCCTCCCCGCACCCAGCGCGCACCCTGCCGTGCACGAGCTGAATGCTAATTGGCTTTCAACACTCCAGATCAGGAAGTGTTGGCAGCCATCAAGGAGCCCCCAAAAAAACATCGCAAAACGCGAAAAGGGGGCAGGGTAGAAACACCCTGACCCCCTAGGCCTGCTCAGGGGGTCCCACAAGGACCCCTAAGGCCCAAAAAATATATATATATATTTTTTTTTTAATCGTGGGATGCGCGTATCCCGCTGAGGAAAAAAAAATTGAAGTGCGGGCTCCCGCGTTTCGTTTACAATTAGACCCCGGGGGGGCCAAGTCCCGGGGGCAATTTTTCATAGTCATGCAGACTTGATAGCTCCTTACAAGTAAACATATCTCAGCAGACAGGATTACTGCCACCCACATGCCCGTGGCTCAGCCACAACACCAGTTGTGACGTAACTGGTGCATTTTTATCCTTTCAACAAAATGCCATTGGGCTGAAAAGATTCTTTGGAGCGTCACAGTCGGAATTTATCCATTTTATTTATATATTTTCTTTTGTAAAACGAAACTTATTGAGCATCTAACTATAGTTTTCATTTAGTTTTTATAAAGTATTACTTTCCCGGTGGGACCCTTCAGATAGGCAATAATAATGAGCTCTTGCACACCTGTGGTGCAGTGGTGGAACAAGAAGGAAGGGCAGGCTTTAAGAAGCTATGCACTAAAGGCGTTCTCATAAATATGTCAAATGCATTAAACTGGTGCCTGCAACTCATTACAGAACTATGTGCCACATATTAAGTGCTCCAATGAAGTGCCCTAAAGCAGCACCATGAGTCCCTGTGTACTCTTATATATAAAATAAAAAAAACACAAAAGATAAAGTAAATGTTTTTCACTCAGAGAGACATGAAGGAAACTTACCGGTGCCATTCCCACTCACTGTAAACCACGCGCGACTGGTGCTAATGAAGCTTCCAAAATAATTCAAAACAAAACATAGGCAAAGTGCCTGTCGTTAGCGTGTTTAAAATGTGTGTTTTTCAATGACGTTGAGCAAACAAACCACGTAGCCTGTGTCTTTGTAGATAATGGGCTGTAATTAAAAGCTCAGGGAAGAGTAAAGCACTCGCCTTTAAAACCTGTCCTGCTAGAAGCAGACACGCAGGCAACAGGGATGAAACGGATATCCGGCATCTGTGGGGTGCGGCAGTGGGGGAAATGAAGAGCGAGCAAAATCACACATACCTTCTTCATTCTGGTGGCCATAGTCGGAAACCTCTTCCGGGTCATCTGCCTGCAGGACGCCCTCCTCCGTCTGCGCGTGGGCTGCAAACAAGCACAGGAAGAATGCGTAAAGCAATGTGACCTCGAACCCGGCGGTAACTTTGTTACACAAATCAAAGAGTTCTTACATTCCGGTCCTAGTTACTCTTCGATATCCCAGTGTGGTCCATTAGGACTCGCGTGTAAGCCCTACACTACCCCCTACAGTTAAATCAAGAGCAATGAACAAACCATTGACCAGTTCAAACGCCTGGGTAAACACAAGGAAATGGTGGACTGGACCAAGCGCTGAAACTTTTCAGACACTCACCACCACCCTCACAGATCTGGGTTGAATCCATCATAATTCTTTAGCTCACCTCCCACCCTAGTTCAGACCCAGCTATATGCAAATCAGTCTTTACCCTGTGCCTTAAGGGACCAGTCCAGCCCATCCTGTCAAGCCAGGTCTTTCCTGGACCGGAAACAAGCATCCTGGGACCAGTTTTGGGGTAACACCCAACACTAGGGTAGGGTGGTAAACGGGAATTTCAGGTGCAGTTTGACAGCCCTGGCAAGCTTTCTGCCCAGAGTGGAGGCTCCTAAATGGTAATAAAGCTTTTTTGTGACTTACCACACCCTGCTGCATAAAGCTATGAGTATAACCCGAGACATCACCTGGGCCCCACGCCCTGCCAACCCTGCTACAGAGGGTTAAAGAGTGATGCCTACAGAATTGGCACCAGGGGTGACAAACTGTGTGGCCTAAGTATATAACCTCCCTGTCCTAGTTACAAAACCTCTTTCCTTTTTTTAGCAGACTCACCCTGCAGGAAAAATGTGTTATTTCCCCAAGAAATGAAAGAACAGGCAGGGAGGGAGACTCCTTAGATGTGTGTTTTTTCGGTTTTGTGTTTGCTGTGGTTCTTCTCTGCATGTCTGGCTGATCCCCCGAAATCATAACGGGAAGCAATACAATTTTCAACCCTATGTTCTTTCCAGGAATTTCATTTTCTTTAAATGACTGAGTTCATGGCCGCCGTTCATAATGGATTTTAATTAGATTACATACAAACACTCCACGGTGGATTAACTGCACTGCAGCAAGAAGTGGCTTCCAGAGAATAGACTAGCACATCTAACAGATGATCAGTGTAGGTGCGGGAATCCAGAAGAGCCACAGACGGGTGGGTGTGGATCCAAGATTGCCTTGGCAAAATGTGTGGGTTTTGAGGAGGCCTGGTGCAGCGCACAGTGTCCACGAGCGAGTGGAGCGCGGTGTGTGAATGTAACAGGGCCCTGGGGCAGTGTATGTGCGTTTGTGTGAGAGGGAGATTCGCAACACCATTGACCATGCACTCTGCGTGCCATGTCCCTTCCATTGCACAAGCCACAGCAGAGTGACCATGTCTGCACGGTTAACATGTATCCTTGCGTGGGCCCTGATTCTGCAATGTTTGCCTCGAGCAGAGCGGGCAGACCCGGCCTCTGGCCGTTAGTAACAAACATGTCTCTTCCCCTCTAGAGTGGGGAAACGGCCACTACAACGCGGCCGTTTACACGCATAACATTAACCACGCATGCATTACAATGCATGCGTGGTTACCACGAATAGCCTTTAACACGCATACCTTTACTACGAAATACGTAGTAAAGGCATGTGTGGTAACGGCTATTATTAAAAAAGGGGGCTTGGGGTATCTCCCTCCCCCCCAAAAAATGCGAAAAAGAAGTGGGCTTGGGGGTGTCTCCCCCCCAAAAAACTCACCTGTTTCCGTCGCAATGTGGAGGCAATCGGCGTCCTTAGAGGAAACGGAAAGACACTTCTGCTTCTTCTTTACGACGTGCAACGTCACACAGAAGAGCTTGAAGAGGAGAGGTCGAGGAAAGGTTTGGGGGATTTTTGTTTTAATAAAAAAATGTAAGGGATGAGGGGGTTGTTAAGAGATGGGGTAAATTATTAGGTTTACGGGGAGGGGTATTTGATAAAAGGGTTTGTGGGTGGGAATCGGGAGCAGTTTATAGAGTTGGGGCAGGGATCGGAGATAACCTTTACCAAAAAAATTGCATTAACATGCATAGATTTACAATGAAAATCGTTGTAAAAATATGCTTGGTAAAGGCATTTTCGTGGTAAAGGTTATGCGTAGTAATTGCATTTGCGTTGTAACGCATGCGTGGTAAAGGCATGCGTTGCAACGGAATGCGTTGTAACGTCATACAACCTCTAGACTGCAGTGGTGACTCTAGGAGTGAATTTTGAGAGGGGGCTCACGTTTGGATACTTATAAAACCCGGTGGGGTCATCTACAAAGGCTGTCTATATATGTGCTCACGCACCTATGCACACTTTTGCTTAAAACGTTTACATATGGCTGGAGGTATGGGGTGGAGCAGCCAAGATGGAGTTTCCCACCTCAGCACCCCTCTTCAGCTCACTTCTATTTGCACATTAATCGTGCTGCACCTTTCTTGAAATATGTGACATTCAGGCTGTGAAAGCCAATTCTTTTGTTCCGCACAAAATTCCTCTTCCTTTAAATCATTAAGGGCTGGTACCGGATCAGATGAAAGGGCCTGCAGTGCCAAGTTGGAGCCCCCTGGGTAGCCTAGTAGGGCTGGACAGCCTTTCTCTGTACCTGGCCAGCATGGAGATTTGGGAACAGTCTGTGGGTTTACTGGAATGCCTGTAAAAGACTTTAGCAGAGCTTTGAGTGGGCCGGGTTCTGCAGGTGATCAGCATCAGCTGATTTCTAACAAGTATTGGTAAATGCATCAGGTTTCACCTATGTGATTAATGATACGCAGTTTGTTGTTGTAGGTTGTAGCTTGCTGAGTTGTTGTACAATATAAGTTACAGAAAGTCGGTTACAGTGTTATGGCTTGTTTACGTACAAAAAGGAAATCTATTGTGTTGGTAATGATGCAATAGCAGCATTATGTGTTTAGAGGAGTTCTGACAACTTTTTGACCCAGTGCCACTGCACCTGCTGCACCATTCAAATCATGACCCTGTTGTCTGCACTGCACATGTGACTGCCTGTTTAGTAGCAAAATATAGCATTATTAGGGGTTTAGAGGGGTTCCTAGAGCTTTGGGCCCCAATGTCACTGCACCTGCTACACCATTGAAATCCTGACCCTAGTGCTGCAAAGTGACTGAATTTTTGATTGCTTGTTTAGTACTTAAATATAGCAATATATGGTGTTTAGAGGAGTTCTGACAACTTCTGGGCCCGGTGCCACTGCGCCTGCTGCACCATTCAAATAATGACCCTATTGCCTGCAAGATAACTGCTCTAGTGACTGCCTGTCTAGTACTAAAATATAGCAATATTTGGTGTTTAGTGGAGTTATGACAACTTTTGGCCCAGGTGCCACTGCACCTGCTGCACAATTTAAATCAATCCCCTTTCAATTGCAAGGCACCTGCCATTGAAACTGCCTGTTTAATAGTCAAATATAGCAATATTATGTGTTTAGAGGAGTTCTGACATCTTTTGGGCCCGGTGCTACTGCACCTACTGCACCATTCTAATCATGATCCTGGTTCTGCAAGGTAACGACACTTGTGGCTGCCTTTTTAGTAGTAAAATATAGCATAGCTCTTGTATATTAACTTTATTTTTAATGTGCAATGTTTATTACAACATTTAGAATTTGATCATAATTACCAAATAGATTACGTTGAAAAAATCAAACCGACAATGCCTATAAAGTGCAAAGAAAGAGTCTGAGGCATGAATAGGAAATGCCACCAATGTTCTAAGGCTAAAGCATCTACTTTACACAGCTAAGTAATAAAGAACAAGCAGGAAGAGATCTTATCTTGACAGTGAAAGGGGCTTAAACTGTGTGAACAGCTTTAGTAGAAGTATAGTAAATGCGTGCAGCCAGGGGAAGTTAAAAAACAAGTTCCACACAAAAGTGAATAAACCCATTAATTCGGTGATGGGAACTAATAAGAGCCTCTTTTTAAGATATAATAAATACAAACGCTCTCACAAGCACAGTGCAAGCGCTATGCAGGCGAAACCTAAAAGGCAGGTACTGAGATGGGTCCCTGTCGGGTTCTTCATTTTTGCTCTGACCCTTAGGATGAAAAAAATAACTTTACTCTGCAACAGTTCCACCCTTTGCTGCCTTTGATGTAACCTCAAAGAAACTCGTTATAGTTTTTTTACTGTCTCATTTCAGAACTGACACATTTTCAATATGCTATACTATGAAGCCATGGTTTGCTTTTTCATGTTAAGCAACTAAGAACAATTGACAAAGCCAAAAGTCCTGGCTTGTCACTTGTTGTATTATATATCTGGATACGATTACAAAAGCAGAAAAATACCAGTCGGAGGGCAGACTATGCTAAGCACAGATTTTCAGCTTACTTGTTTCAAAACCATGCCCTTAATTACATGGGCCATACCTCTTTGGCAGACCCCTTCCCCCTCAGTTTTTTCATCCCAATTAAAGCCCTGTCTTAGGTGGTCCTGTAGGGGTACACAGTGCACCAAGGTTGGAGCACTGCACTGCATGCACCCAGAGACTAGGGTGCCCTATCCGCCCTGCCTGATGTTGGACACTGAAAGCCAGAGTTCCCACTTACAGACTTTCACCCCCTGTGATTTTTTCTATACGCTCAGCACTCTGTGGTTAATGTACTTGAAACAACAAATAATATGTTAGTTAACAGCAACACAACCAAATGTTGGTGGATAGTCAGGGAGTTAATAAACCTACTGCCTAGATTTGTATGTAATAGGCAGATTATAGATTTTCATTCTTCTTCTTGGGTTTAGGGACTAGAGGCAATTCCCTTTGCATTGTGTGGAAGAAAAATGAACACTGTTATATGTAGGTCTGGGCAAAATTTAAAGTACGGTAGTGTATTTTGCATAAATACAGAATTTTTGCGTTACATTTGTTATGCAAAATTTACAAGCTTCCACCATTGCACATTTTGAGTATTTACTTGTTCACAGTTAAAATTTACTGCGAACATGCAGTCTTCTGCAAATGCAGAGGAAGAAAATGAGCACAAGCAGCTTTTGCTTTTTGCACTACTTTTGTTAGCGTGAAATGCATTAACATGCCAAAATTGATGCAAAGACACATTTTATGCTAAAATATAAGTCTAAATGATAGATTTGTTTTTAATTTTTCCTTTGCCTATCTTGCCCATCGATGATTTGCCCACCATCTGAACAGATAGCTCCATTGGTTCCTCGACATCATCAAATGAGCCCGAGTCGTTAGCTTCGCCGTCACCTTCTCCTTCTTGCAAAATACCATCTGTTATAGTATGAGCCTTTGCCTTCGCCCCTAACAGAGCCATGTCAGTATGTTGTTCACTTTGGCTTGTATTAATAGATATATTACGTGGGCTCGCCAAATTGGCCCCATCCGATGATTTCTCCTCAAATCTATTGGACACATCGCCAGACTGTGCTAGTACTGAGGACTCCGTCAGCTGAACCCCATCACCGCCACAACCGCTCGCGCCAAACACATTGCTATTGCCACCATTATCAGATGCGACCAAGACTGTATCCCCAGGGAGAGCACCAACGACGTCTGTCGCAACTGTGTTGCCATCAGAGATCGCTGACAATATAGTCTCTGTAACATTGTTGTCAGAAAGGCACTTGCCTGCAAGAAGCTCCGGCACTCTCCCCGTCTGTAACAAATGTGAGAGCGGCTTACTAGTCGTGATGCCCGGCTTCTCCTTCACGCTAGCTCCGCCAGATATACCTGCCTCTCCTCCTCCAGCAACATTTCGGCCGGTGCGGGTATCCGTCGGTGTTGTTTTCGGTGGCACCATCCTTCCCCCGCTCTCAGATAATGAAACAGCTACCGCGGAAGAAAGACCTGGCCAGTAGAGCGCCGACCAACCAAACTAACACCTCGAGAGAAGCCAATAAGCTGCAGGCAACCGCCCTGACTTTCTCCGTCCAAACTTTGTCAGAAGAAGCTGCCACATTCGTTCGGCTATATCGGTAGGCAAAATCTCTTTTCTTCTTTCCTGGAAGCACTCAGAAATTCCACATTGCTCACGTTATTATTGAGGGTATAGGGAGACCATCAGACCGCTGCTCTCCGTGGCGGCTTCAATCCACCATCTTGGTTCTTCCGATCGATAGATTTGCATTCCATGTACATAAGCAGAATTTTGGAAAAACTATGCATAATTATGCAAAAGCAGTTATGGAAACTTCGCACGCCCCTAGTTGTGAATATGTAGCCTCTTGGAGTAGGCTGTTTGTCTTAGGTTGCAATTTGCTGTGCCTGTTGTGTGAATTGTGACTCCCACCAAATACCCTTTGCTGCTCAAACCTTGGGCAAAGCAGGGTGTGCTCAGAAGAAACAAAGATCAATTTCAATGTATTTTGTTTTTTGGGAATATATTTTAGAATCAGAATACTGTCAATTGACGCAAGTCTTCCTCATCCTAAGAGGAGGACGACCATGAGCAGCCGCCATACGACCTTCTGGTGCAGTCAGACAGGGAACAGAATAGCACATTAGAGGGGTATCTCTTCAGCGGGTTTCTCGTTCTCTGGTTGCTTAACAGGGTTTTTTTTGCCCACGTGTGACCGCTAAGGACATCTTCATCAAAAGACATTGAGGGCCCAGAAAAAACAATGCAAGCTTCACTCGGCTGTAGAGACCTGGTGCAAACCTGTAAAGCTTTGCAAGCTTCGTTTACACTTACAGATCTAGTACAAGCCAGAAAGCATCAGCTCAAGCTTCAGTCATACATATTAATCTGCTACATACAAACTAGACAGCACGAGTGCAAGCTTCCATCAGACATGCACACCTGGGACAGACCTGGTACAAACCCGTAAAGCTGTGCAAGCTTCGTTTACACTTACAGATCTAGTGGAAGCCAGAAAACACCAGCTCAAGCTTCACTCATACATATTAATCTGCTACATACAAACGAGACAGCACGAGTGCAAGCTTCTTTCAGACATGCACACCTGGGACAGACCTGGTACAAACCCGTAAAGCTTTGCAAGCTTCGTTTACACTTACAGATCTAGTACAAGCCAGAAAACACCAGCTCAAGCTTCTCTCATACATATTAATCTGCTACATACAATCTAGACAGCACGAGTGCAAGCTTCCTTCAGACATGCACACCTGGGACAGACCTGGTACAAACCCGTAAAGCTGTGCAAACTTCGTTTACACTTACAGATCTAGTGCAAGTAAGAAAGCACCAGCTCAAGCTTCACTCATACATATTAATCTGCTAGATACAAACTAGACAGCACAAGTGCAAGCTTCCTTCATACATGTGCATATGGTACAAACCAGGCAGGAGCAATGCAAGCTTTCCTCACATATACAAAACTGGTACAAATCAGGAAACAGTAGTACAATCATCTCTCAAATTTATAAATCTGGCTGAAACCAGACATCCGCAGTGCAAGCTAACCTCACACTGAGGAATCTGTCACAAACAGACTCTGCTAGTGCATGCTAGCGCACTAGATACTTCACTCTCTGCCCCTAGGGCCAGGTTTATCCTGCGTTTGGCATGTGTTATCCATGACCAACTCCTATGAGAATTCATGGTGTTCTGAGTAAGCCAGTCCTAAGCGATGCACAGTCATCGCGCTTCCATGACCTCCAAGAGCTGACTGCTGGCTTAGAGCAGGGACTGTCCAGGAAAGCACTGGTGATGGGGCACTGAAACTTACCTGTGGCCTTCTGGAAGGAGAAGTCAACACTTTCTCAAGTGGAAGCAAAAGGATGGTAGATATTATTATATCATGTCTCCTGATGTGGGTTTGCTTGAAGCGGACACCTTTTGCATAGCCTCCACCATACTTGGATGAGGGTGATTTTGTATTTCTTTTTCATTTTCTCTTTCATACTTGATAGCATGCTTCCGAGCACTCCTATTTTCAGCAGGTTAAGGGAAGTGCGGCACAAGGACATCAAGTGATGTGACCAGTATGCCCATAGAAACCTAGAGTGCCTCAACACAAACACAGAGCAATGCTCCCTCTGCACTCCCTCGCGCTCACAGGATATGCTGCAACTCGAAAAGATGGCACCCATCGCGATGTGTGTGTACAGACTGTTGAGTCCACTCCCTGGCACCTTCCAAGCACTCTCCTAGTCAGGAAACTTGCAGTTGTGATTTCGGTCACACTTTAGGATGGTGCAGGCGTCCACGTTCATTCATTCATTTATTTAGGATCACAAAATGTGTTGAAGTGGTAAAGCAGCATTGGAATGCATATTATTAATTCCACCACCAGTATCTGCACTCATAGGTCATAGCTCTCTTCCCATCCCTTCTATTACAAGTCATAGATTTCCTTGCTATCTCGTCACGTGATCTCGGGGGTACCCTACATGATACATGCCGCACAGACCCTGACAGCAGTTTTGAGGGAGGGCTACCTGATAGAGTTTGGAGTAGGAAGTCTTCATCATGACCATCGTAGCCATGGCCTTCTACACCGCCTCACAACGGCGTGGTATTGGAGCTAAGTCAGGCGCTAGGGGATGTTGTCTCAGGGTGAAGGAGGCAAGGTCTCCATAACAACCCATCTCTTGCACGCTCTCCAGACAGTTCCTTCTTCTGAAGTGTGAGGTTACTTCTGTCTCTATGAGCACTCATTTCATGGACTCTCAAGAGGGATGAGTCCCCAAGAAAGTGAGACAATCAACAGCTCCAAAACTCATCTTTCCTTAGGCTCTCAACATTGGGGTGCACACACACTCATTTCTTATGGACCACGAACTGGCTATCAATAAACCCGCTTCGATACTAAACGTCCCAAACATATTGGAATACAAGCCTCACTACTGAGACAGATACACATGTATGAATAAATAAATAAATATAAAAAAATAAATAAATATATATATATATATAATTTTATACGTACATGAAAACATAAATATATGTCAATAAATCAAAAACACGTTTAGAAGCTTGAGTGTGTAGATACATATATACATCTTCACACATATAGACATTCTAAAAACTTTAAGCGCTAAAAAGTGGACTAACAATCCATGGTAACTGAAGAAAAGCTCAGGGCTCCAGATACAGGTCCACAGTCGACTGGGCTGGAGAGAGAGGCTCTTACCATATTGCTGGAAGCAGGTGGCTGCCACTATAAAGATCCATACGGGCAGCAGGACCCCCCTGCCTGAGCACATCCTTCTTGGAGTTAGGTAGCTGTTACCAAACTGGAGATGTCTGGGGAGTTACGATTCTCTTGGGGCTGACAGGAAGTTTTTATAGAAGAAGTCTTTGGCTCTGCCCCAAATTCCTGCACTCGCCCTGTCTTGCAGCAAACCAGCTTACCTGGGCAGGTAAACAGAGGATGCTCTCCAGAGGCGTAGCTAGAGCTTGTGGCGCCCGGGGCTATTCCTCAGATTGCCGCCCCTTGGGGGGGTGGGATGCTGGGGAAAAATGATGGCAAGCACTTGAAAGAAGTCCGAGAGACACGTAGTATCGCCGCTAATAGTTACCTTGATCATGCAAGTTACATGAACATACATGACACGGTCCAAGGCTACACAGTTGAATACATCCGTAACTGGCAGTACAAAAGAGAACACACAGACTGCATGATCTATCTGGGGACTCAGAAAAACCGCATGTGACATCCATCAGGGAGCTGCGTGAACAATTACCTGGTAATCCCCTCAGCACAATGCAAACATGCACATACATGACACTGTTCAGGGATCCATCATCTACAGCTGACATTAAATGACCATTCATCATAGTCCCCCCCATTAAAGCAGTGCACTTTGTGATCTGCATGGTACATGTTCTTTGTAGCGGGCACTTTAACCCTCTGTGCTACCTTTCCAGGAGTCAACCCTTCCACTAGACAAAACTCCCGATTTCTCTCTAGGAAGAACATTAATCACCAAAGTTATCATGACATTTTTATTGTTTCTGAAAATTGCTGGAGGCCAGGAAGGAGGCAGCAAGTTTTTTTTTAAACCATAATATACTTCCACCCGAAATAGGTACCCAGTGCGGTCACACCGTTCGCAGCGCCCTAACCTGCTCAAGGTTCATGTGACATCAGTGACAGAGTCAAAGTGACTGGATCACTGTTGCTCTAGGGTGTGCTGCTTCGTAGGCCTGCCCGCAAGACTGGAGATGAACTTCAGTATGGACGGTGGTGGACAGGCCTTCAAGGTTAACCCACAATTGACACCACTAGGGTACACCTGCTTGTGCTAAGACATCAAGTCTTCTAAGGTCTAAGGACCTGAACCAAGATGGCTGCCAGGAGTGAAGCTCCAGTCGGGAGCTCCCGGACAGGGAATGCCGTTTTCGCCCAAAAGCCCTCTTTTTCCCTGTAATTTGCCCCATAATCGACATAATTGGTTCGGCTAAAGAGGTGTTCGGCCCAGGTTTGTCCCGCAGCCAACACCTACCCAGCCGGACATCGGATCATGGCATCCCCCGTCCAGCTGCTATCATTCCTCCACCCCTCCTATCGTCCTCAGAATCGAATTGCCTTGGACTGCTGATGTAAGATCAGCTTCGGCGAATTGATCTGTAAACGTCGGCAGGCTCCAGATGGCGACCGATTGATCCGGGGACGAGATCTCCAAACCTCTGGGACTCTGAGACAAAATGGCCGATGCCCAGAGGAGCCGCCTGGTTCGGCTATTGAGGAGGCTGGCTCGGGTCCTCCTGCGGCTGTCTCCTACCCTTCTGGACATCGGTACAAGTCAGGCTCTGTCCCGTTACCTCCGTTTTTCTCCCCCTGCTACCTCCTTCACAAATAATTTACGTGGATTCCTGATCTTCCTACCAGCCTGGAAGTAGCGTTTCTACCATCGGAATGGCCTAAAAAGGCGGAAGTTTGAACGGGGCAAGAGATTCTTCTCTACGGTACAGTCCCTCTTTCCACCGGGCCGCAACTTCCTGCCTTTCCGATGGTGAGTGCGGCGGCTCTGCTTGCCCCGTTGTACCTGCTTTCCTGCCTGCAGTCTGCCATCTCAGAAAACTCTCGCTCCTATCTCACGCTGCTGCCTCACTATCCACTATGCTGGCAGTACTTGCAGAGGTTCTCTACTTTGATCTTGTCTGCTACGACCTGGGAGCTCTGTACAGGTATGGGGGAGAGAGAGCTACGCTGGGTGGACTGCCACCGCTGATGCCCCAGGGATCCGGAGCAACTGCATTCTACTGTTCCCGGCCCCCTGCCTTTGACATTGGATCTACTCACCCCCCTTTGACTTCCCCTCCTTTTCTGCATTTAATTTTCCCTCCCCGGTACGATTCAGGGTCTTTTTGTCCCTCTGACTTTTGACTCGCCAGCCATTTTGTAGTTGACTATCGTTGATCCCTCGGACCTGGAACCACCATCTTGTTTTACTTGTGGCACTCCCCTCTCCCCTCCGCTCCCACTCAGACGATCCTCAATGTTTATGCCCCTCCCCCTGGTCTACCTTTATGCAATCCTCTCCCTCCTGGTTCCCTCCTATCCCCTCTCCCGCTTCTTCCTCTCTCCCCAACTTCCTAATTCTCGTCCACCATACCTATTAATTCCACGCTAATCTCGCTCCCAATTACTATACCCTGAACTCACCCTTTTCGTCGCTATGTTTTTCTTTTCACTTGAGGTAACGTCTTTCTCTTTCTGCCTGCTCTGCCTATACCCCTCCCCCCTCTGGGTCTCTCCCCCCCTCCCTTCTATCCTTACCATGATTACCCCTTCCCCCTCTCTGCCGCCCATTATCTTAACTTTCACCTTGAAATTTGCTTGTTTAATGTATAAATAACGATTGTTGTAACTTGCTGTTTCTCACAATGTAAAGCGCTCTGATACCTTCGGGTCCAGCCAGCGCTATATAATACTCAATAAATAAATAAATCAGGTCTAGTGGAGCCTTCTAAGGTCTAGCATGGGAATATGCTCCCTCAGTAGAGTGGTCTGGTGAACTGGTCATGAAGGCTGAACCCAGTTCCCCAGTTCCAAATTCGACAGCTCTGGCCATAGTGCCACATCCTCTCCCCCACTGAACACCATACTGCCCCACTGAGAGAAACTCGCACTGCCTTCAGCTACAACCCAATTGTGCCCGCTATAAACGCTTGGATGTGGCTCAATTCAAATTATGAACTAGATAAGAGTAATATGCTGCCTAAAAAAAAAAAGGAAAAGCAAACACTCATAGGGAATGCAAGATTAAGTAAAGCATGTGAAATGTAATCAGAAACAACATGGTTACCTTAACGATCTCCCACTCACTATTCAGAAATCAGCGAGTGGTTTTATCTGAAAAGTTAAGGACATGACTACAGGGCCCTGAAGGGAACCGTTTCAATGCCCATTGCTAATATCCTTACAAAACGTAAGCAGTATGGTTTAAAAAGACCACATCCATAAACAGAGCCATGGTACGCATTTTGTTTTCCATTCCACCCATCAACCAGGTATTGCAGTACCTCCAGGAATGGTACACTTCCCCACCTGGGGACAACAATGCTGTTCAAAGAAAGATGAGAAAAACAAAAGTAGCGCTTCACTGCAAAGTCTGTAAAGTGAGGCAGCGGCTGATGTATTTGGATGAGAATAAAACCGATCTGGCCACTTTGCAACCACTCTGTCTTGCTTTATTTAGTTATGTATTTATTTTTCATATTTAAAACCTTCTTTTTCTCTCCATCCCGCTGCACTTTGGAATAGAATAATGACAGAAAAACGACATTTCCCGCAAGAGTCTTTTTCTTTTTTAGATCCCAAGACAGGGAATGATAGGAAGAGAGAGGGGGTGGGGGCAGCTGCCAGCACAGAAAAGAAGAGGACATAGTCCGTGTCTTCTCTGGACAGTAAGGAAGAGACAGAGTCGTTTTCCTTCTCTGCCCGCCCTGAACGTCCACGAAAGCAAGCCGAGCCTTATCTGAATGCCTTTGTCCGCACCAAAAATAGTGCCGCCTGGGGCGGACCGCCCCCACCGCCCCCCCCCCTAGCTATGCCACTGCACCCAAAGGCAGACATCGCATGAGATCGGAGCAGCCTCCGCCCTGTTGCTGAATCACTGCACATCCTGGTTAGTAGCAAAGACTCCAGGATCTCGCAAATCATATTTTCAACATGGGAGAAAAGGTTTTTTTTCACGTTGTATTTAATTTTACACCATCAATGTGCTTGCGTACCCGAACGCTTCTGGTGTCTGAAATTAATGTCAAAAGTCATCTTCAGGGCTGAGCAGCTTTTGAGAAACTGGAGAGAGAATTTCCCTAAAAAACCTTTGAATTATTCATAGTTTCTGTGCCTTGCACTCGTGCGGCGACTCTCTGTTAGGTATTATTTCAAGAACTCCGGCTGCCAAGGAAATCTCCGTCATGTTTGTGTGCACGTGAGCTGGCAACTCACAAAAGGGATTGTGAGAAAAAAGGGAACAAATGGAAAACCGAGGACAGTGCATCGAGTGGAATACGTGCATCCAATTCATAAAAGCAAATAGTAAACTGTACTTCTAATGAAATGCAAAATGAATAAAGTTCGCTGACAGACCTGACAAAGTGAATTCCAGCCACGGTATCATATTGTCCACCTCCGACAGAATTCCTTCTAGAAGAAACGAGTGGGCATATTATCAAGGACGGCGTTAAATTTATCGTCGGTTCAGCGGCAGAAAACTGCCGCTAAAGTGGAGATAATAGTCTTGATAATATGCCCCGGAGAATTCCATTCGAAGCCCATGTTCACACCAGAACATGGACTTCTATTGGAATTCTCACGGGCATATTATCAAGCCCATTATCGCCGCTTTAGGGCCAGTTTTCTGCCGCTAAACCGGTGATAATTTTTGACGCCTTCCTTGATAATATGCCCCAAAGTCCCTCAGGGAAGTAGTGGCTAGGGGCGCGCTTAGCAATCCAATCTAGAATCTGGGGACATTGCCTACTTTGTCTGCAAAAAGTGCACAAAGTGTCAAGTCTAAGCAACAAGTAACACCTAATTAAATGACAGAGGGTACCACACTGAAATAACATCACTAACCTGGAACAACTTTGAAAACACAATAGATGCTGACCTAACTAATGATTTCAAACCTTATATTTTAAAACTATGCTTGAGCAAAAGTTTAATTAAGTCGGAGTAGTCGGAGCAATTTCGATAGTTCTGCATTACTCTTGTAATACGAAATTACCACATTTACACGATTACGCCCATTCGTGTAATTAAGAGTAATTTGGGGCAAAAATCCTACTTCAAGGGCACAGGAACAACAAACTAAGAGGGGGAAAGAGGCTGCTGACTGCTGTTGTTCATGTTCTGTTGCATTTGGTGGTATTTTCTTAAAGCAAAATGCATCCTTCGGTCCATTTGAGATGCAATCGTGTATTTTGCGCGAAGAAAATAGTGCTAAATACTGGATTACACTCCTCCTTAATTACGCCTAATTTGGCAGTAATTCCACATAATTTGGCTAGGGAACATTGTTCACACCCCTGCATAAAACACTTGTGTGTTACATGGTTCTCTAAAGAAATATCATCTGTAATATTCAACCAACTGCAATGTCATCAACATATCACTTGAGCAAGTGACACTGACACAGTGCTCATTGAAGCAGCCATTAAGCGTATCCTTACACACACTGCATAAAACGGTGCCTAAAAAGCCAAAGGAAGAAAAGTTCCATTTACCTACTTTGTTACACTGTCATTTAACGATTGGTCATGTAGGACAACTGGGTACCTACAAAGAAACATTGTAGAACTTAAAACCTGAGAGGTGGAACAGAGTCTAGAATTGATACTCGACAAGCTTGAGAAGCAGAATAAAGCTGAGAGATGACTGGCAGCATTGCTATTTCTTGGTTTGTTGGTCACCTTTGATACAGAATATGACACTACTACACTCCTTGATTACTGAGTGATTCTAACTACTAGCTCCTGCAACTGAAATGGAAGGATTCTTTTCTCCTAGAACATTCCCAGCCAGTAAAACTTTTTCGTTGCTGACGTGGTGTGCCGAAAGGACCCCTACTCATCATACTTTTCCCTAGCCTTGCTGATCGAGGGACTTACTTTGTATCTGCAGATGGTTCTCAGCTCATGGTCCTCACTGAAGTGGCACTGGAAAGGACTGCACTTGAATATTCTAACTATATTCATCACTTTCAGGAGGATGAACATCAATGGATGAGCTCAAACAGGTGAAAAGTGCAGATCCTGGTGTACAGGCTGGACACTAAGAGCCAGCTCCTGCTCACTTAGCCAGATACCCCAGGGGATGGTCAGGTAAAGGCCAATAAGGATTCAAACCCATAGGATATGTCTAAAAAGCACCTCAGCTTTGAATCTGAAGCAGACAAGATATCTAGTCACTGCAACTGTTGTCTTATTGTTGGACACACAATCATGACATACCTCAAGAGGAATGAAAGGAGATGCTTTTCAGGGAGCTTAAGTTGGTCGTCTGCCCTGTTTGTAGGTCCCTGCCTGCCTGGAGGAAGCTTCTACGTAGCTCCAATGCACTGGCTCCCTACAATGTACTGAAGACTTCTCAGGAGGAAGTCACATTCAAAGGGTTTGCTCAGCAAACTTTTTGAATTGAGTAAATAAACCCCCAAAGTTTTGCAAAAGCAGGCATGGAAAATGACAACAGTCGCTTCACCCTTAGTATGGCGGACCCACCTTAATTGTGGTCTTGGGACCCTTTGGCGGATGGAACTCCATGTCAAAGGCTCACATTGGCAGAGTATTAAAGGCTTCATCGATATAAGCACAGTGCTTCACCCAACTCTAACCAGGCTACCAAGAGTTTGTGGTTCGAGGGGCCATCACTGATGTACAGAGGGGGTACTGCTCCACCAAAACTCTAAATTACACCATGTGTGATGAAGAAACATGTATTAGAGGAAATATCAGTGCACTTTTGCTTTGTGCAACTCATTGTAGGGGTGAGGAGTTATTCACCTTAAGGGTTGAACATTTGGGAGAAACGTTTCCCTTTGAAAGGCAGAGAAAGTTCTGGTACTCTGGGGTACTCTGGCTGAGTCAAGAAATCAAAGGAATTCCGTAACCTCCTCTTGTACCTCTGGTGAAGGTTAAGACAATATAGTGTTGAGACATGCAATATTGAAGCATCACACTCTACATAGTTGACAATGCCCTTTTACTCAATAACATAAACGCCCCTTGCCTCCTGATCCTGCTCGACCTCTCTGCATCTTTCAACCCTGTCAACCATTCTCTGTTAATCCACATCCAGAAAACTCACATGGGCTTCACTGGCACAATCCTACAATAGTTCATTTTGCACAGCATCAACTAACAGCAAATTGTTAAGATGAAACCTACGAGATCCCAAATTCTCCCGTCACCTGTGGAGTCTCCCAGGGCTCCATCCTGTCACCCATCATTTTCAACGTTCTTAGGAAACCTTGGGACCTGGACTTGCGTACAGCAACATCAAGCTCCACCAATATTCTGATGACACCCAAATCTCTCTCTCCAAATCTCTTTTACCAATGACATAGAGGGAATCAAAGCCAGACTCAAACGCATCCATAAATCGATGCCAACAAACCTCATGATGTTAAATGCCATGAAGTCTGAATTCCTCCTACTTGCAAAAAACAGCAACATCAAATCCAGTCTCTCACTCAGATAACACACTGAGAAGAAGACTAAAACAGACTGGTTGCAAGTCTCTTTCCTAACAAAAGTAAAACCTTTCCTTCCAGGAGCTGATTTCAGAGTGACAGTTCAAGCCCTGGTCCCGTTCCACCTAGAGGGAGGGAACACCCTGCACAACAGCATCTGAGAGACCACATTCGCTCTCCTGAAGGCATCCTTCATGCAGTGGTACAGCTTATCAAGGGGCTAAATAAATTCAGTCTTATTACCATCACATTAAAGGATCTATTCTGGGTCCCTCTAGAAGCCTAGTTCATCTTCAAGATCAGTTGCCTCACTTACAAGGCTCTTTACACCAAGAAACCTGTTATCCTAGCTAACCAGATAAAATATCTCGAAGTCAGTGCCAGGTGGGAAGCTCCAACATCGTCAGATTAGAGACTAAACAGTATAAGAAGAAGAAAACCAGCCTTCTCAGCCTGTGCCTCAGGATCTTGGACAACATACCCTCCAACATCAGAGCAGCACCAGCCCTCATACAATGTAAGAGGAAACTGAAAGCTCACCTTTTCAAGGAACACTAACTCAGACAAATTGACTTCTCACTCACTCCAGTAGCTCTACTTCCTCCCTTTGCTCCTCCCCTGTATCTCCATTACAGCTTGCCTCATCCCTGTACAACGCTACGTTGCCAGCTAGCTAGGTTGCCACTTTAGAAATAACAAACAAATAAACATTCATGCATGTAAATGCAGGGAAGTAGAAGGAACAGACTGCCAGCTTGCAAAAGCTGACCTACTTTCCAACTTATATGGTGAGGTGATGCCATCTACAAATTCAGCTGAACTCGACCCCACATTAAAGCACAGGAGTAATCCATCAATTGTAATGGTATGGTGGCCCTTTGACATATACTGACATTTCCACATTCTCAAATAGCTTGAGATTGGCACAAAGAAAAGAGTTCACAGAAGAACATTCACAAGCAGGTGTTCATAGAGATGCTTATACTCAATCTGAGTCAGTATAAACATGGAGAGCTGACAGAGCAACAAAACATCAGAACAACAACAAGAAGATTGCAAGTCAGAGCTGCCCGTGTGTAGGCCTGGCCACAAATACGAAAACTCTGCAGGAAAACGCCAACACCATTGCCCCCCAGTCAGGTTGTCACAACGCTACTATTGATAGTGTGTCAAGGTTTTATTCCAAACTCCCAGGATCGGTGCGTTGCTCAAATGGGTCCACCTCTCAATTGCTCCACTTTCTGATGTTATAGCAGCGCAGAGGGTAGGAATGATTAAGCAAGGGAAGGAAAGGATGGGGACAGCAGGGAGGGAGACCTACAAATCAAGAAACACAATTAAAGGCCTGTTCCACTTCCTGTAACACATGTCTAAATACACATTACATATACTGAGCAGTAACTACCTGTAAAGAAAAAAATAACTTCCATTCTTGTGAACCAATTCTTTGATGAAGGTATCGTATCATAGGAAGGCTCTTTATATGCAAAAGGAGAAAAGATACCATATCATGAGTTTCAACACACTAAGGGCATACACAACTCATACACCACGCTCACTCAGACTGTACCCACCACAATGATTGTTGGTGCTTGCATCACAGAGGGGGTTGAGCATAACTCACACCAATGCCCCTGCTAGGAAGAAAATTTACAAGAGCCACATAAAGTCATTAGTAATACTCATCATCATAAACGAAATAAACTGTACTGGCATTAACCTCTCATACCTAGCACTCTTTGGCGGTGAAGCACAGCAAATGTCATGAACAAAGATTCCAGTAATAATTCACTTTGTATGCTTAACCACAATGAATCGATATTCCATAAACTGTACACGTTGGAGGTATTAACTTCCCTACCTCAACATGATTGTCAAATGCTAAGAAAATGAGCAAAGCGATCCAAATCACATACTCGTGAAGTAACAACATATGCCCCCAGAGCGGTGACAACGTCACCCTTACCGCCCTACATGCAGGTGTCCAAATGTCAATGATTCACTTCCGCGTGGGTCTTACTCTCTCCGGCGTCTTTGCCAAACACAATTCGCAGCACCGCATCGCCACCGCTGCCCTGCATAAGAGGCTTCTGGGTTGGTGCGTCATCAGTGCGCGTGCACGCCTACCCAGAAGCAGGACACCTGGGAAATGTAGTTTTTGGGGCGTGAGCGAACGCTGCCACCGCGCTCGTCTCACGCCCAGAAACAATTGTCGGTTTGGCTTCAGGTAGGTGTGACAGTACATCCTCCTCCCTAAAGGGGCCGACGAAGACGTGGCTTTCTGGGAAACCGCACATGGAAAGTGTGAATCAACCTGGGAACATGAACACTCCTTGCTGGTTTCCAAGAATTCTCCTCCACGCTATATCCTTTCCATGAAATTAGATACCATAAAGAGGATCCCCTCATTTTGGAGTCCAAAATCTTAGATACCTCATATTCAGGTTCACCGTCCACCCACACTGGAGGAGTTTTCTTCTTCACCGGTGTGTAGGAGGGTTTCAGCAAGAATACATGGAGCACTGGGTGTATTCTCATGGTCTTTTGCAATGCTAAACAGACCGAGACAGGGTTGATGCATTTTATCACCTTGCAGGGCCCTAAGTAGCGAGGGATGAAAATACTGTATCTGCGAAACCTGATGTTCCTTTTGGATAACCAGACCACATCACCTGGCAGGTATGGGGGACCTTCCCTACGCTGTACATGTGCGTGCCCCATCTTAGTGAGACTGTCTACCACTACCATGATTACAGTGTTACCTTGATCTTTAGGCAACCCTACTATGAATTCTATGGATATAGTAGTCCATGCAACCGAGGGTGTGGGTAACGGTTGCAGCAACCCTTGAGCCTTTCTGTGATCTGATTTTGCTTTTGCACATGTTTCGCATTTCTTTACAAAAAGTACCAAGTCTGTTTTTACTGAATGCCACCAAAAATATCTCAGAATTCTGTCTAGTGTTTTGTCGATACCATTGTGTTCTGCACTGGGAACCGTATGACACCAATGAAGTACACTCTCTTGTAATGCTTTTGAGGGGATTAACATTTGTTGATTTCTTATAGGCACCCCTTGTCTCATTTTCCATTGAGGATGTTCCTTGAGCCATTTCCTCCATATGGGAGTCGTGCTTGCACGAACCACAGAGCATAAAAACTGTTCAGAGTGCACAACACCTATGACTTGATCAGGGGCCAATATAGAAAGAGTCTGTTTATTCACCAGACTACACGCTGTTTCTTGTCGGATGAGAGCATCCGCTATCCCATTCTCTGCACCTGGTCTGTAGGTGACGATATAATCGAATTCGGAGAAAAATAACATCCAGCGCATTTGCCTGGGGGATAACATACGGGCAGACCTCATAAATTGTAGATTACGATGGTCGGTGTATACAGTGACCACATGCTTGGCACCCATCAAATGATGTCTCCAGGTAGTGAAAGCATCCTTGTTGGCCATTAACTCTTTTTCCGCAATGGTGTACCTAGTTTCAGCCTCATTTAGCTTGCGAGACATGTAGGCTACAGGATGTAGCTGTCCTGTCTTCACATTCCTTTGTGACAAAATTGCACCCACCGCCATGTCTGGCGCATCAGCTTCCACTACAAACGGCTTCTCAGGATCTTGGGGGGCCAAAATTGGGGTTGAGGTAAAGGCTCCTTTCAGCTGAGAAAATGAGGCTTCAGTTTCATTATTCCATTCAAATGGAACGTTTTTCCTTAACAATTTTGTTATCGGTGTTACCGCCCTTGAAAACTGGAGTATAAACCTTCGATAGAAATTAGCGAAGCCCAAAAAACATTGGACTTCCTTCACATTGACTGGTTGTGGCCAATCTTTTACAGCTTTTATTTTACGATCAGACATTTCCAATCCTTGAGGTGAAATAATTACTCCTAAAAACTCCACCCTCTGAACGTGGAATTCGCATTTACTTCGTTTGCAAAATAATCCATTGTCATGCAAGGCTTGCAGGACCAAACAAACACACATGCTGATAATGCTGAGCCACTGAATCAGAATATATAAAAATATCATCAATATATACTACTGTAAAGACATCTAGGTACTCCCGCAACACCTCGTTCAAAAAGAATTGAAAAGCAGCGGGAGCATTACACAGCCCAAAAGGCATCACTGTATACTCAAATAATCCAAAGACGAGTGTGAAACGCTATTTTCCACTCATCTCCCTTCCTCACCCTGACTAGGTGATAAGCACCTTTTAAGTCCAACCGTGTGTACACTTGAGCAATTTTCATCTGGTCTAATAGAACTGGGATTAGAGGTAATGGGCACCTGTTCTTAATGGTAATGTGGTTCAAGGCCCTAAAATCAATGCACGCATGTTTTTCCCCATTTGCTTTCGGTATGAAAAACAAAGGGGAGGCTGCAGGAGACTTAGATGGTCTTGTGAAGCCATTTGCAAAATACTGATCCAGATATGATTTGAGATGCTCGTTTTCAGTGTCCGTGAGAGCATAGATCCTACTACATGGTACTACAGCACCTGGCACTAGGTCAATTTGACAGTCATAAGAACTATGAGGGGGTAACACATTGGCTTGTTTTTCATTGAACACCTCCCTGTATTGTTCGTATTCCTTGGGTAAGGTAATTTTCTGCTCAGCTGTGGTAGCGATGTGAAGAAGAGTGGCTAAGGCTTTTATTGGAAGATCCTTATGTTCCTGATTGCAATGTTACTTGCATCCCGTACTGTTAAAAAGAACAGTCATGGCAACCCAATCTATGGAATGATTGTGCTTGATCAACCAAGGTAACTCTAGAATAATGCCATACTGAGGTGCTCGTATTAGGTTAAAGCTTAGGAACTCTACATGTTGAGGTGCACAGCGCACTACTAATACACTGGTGGAGAAACTGATTGGTCCCGTGATCAATTTCCTTCCATCTATGGCCAAGACTGTTTCAGGCACATCTTTCTTAACTAATGACAACTGTAAGTTAGCAGCCAAATCCTCATCTACAAACAACCCAGTGGCCCCTGAGTCTATCATAGCTTCCACCTCTCTCCACCCTTCTGGCAACTGGATATGGATAGGGATCCTAAAATGTCCTGATGTGATCACATGTATGTGCTGAGTTGAAGGGATTACTAAGTCACTCAAAAAGCCCCCTCCTGTTACCTCTGAGCATTCTAGTTTTCCAACTTAGGGGGCACAGGTGCACTCATGCTACCAAGCCCTGGTTTATTCTTGGGTTTAGCCAGGCAATCCCTTACAAAATGGCCTTTCTTACCACAATACAAACATAGCCCATTCAAACGTCTTTGCTCTCGTTCCTCTTGCGATAAAGGAGCCCTAACAGTTCCTATCTCCATGGGTTATAGCGCTCCACTCGTGCTAGACTTAGGAAACCTTGGTTTTTCATATCTGGAAAAAAACGATCAGGTCTTCTCCTGTCGGTCCTGTGATCGTTCTTCCTACTGTCTAACCTCAAGGCCAAATTAATGAGATCAGTACACGTGGCTGGTTGAGGATCTACCTGGGCTATCACATCTTTGAGCTCATCTCTTAATCCCTGGTGAAACAAAGTTGCTCTCTTATCCTCAGGCTATCCAGTCTCTGATATCGACAGCTGAAAAGTATTTAAAAATAGTACTAGATCTTTATTGCCATGCCTTACTTCCTATAACTCCCTATCGGCTGTGAAACTATGGGATCATCTATCGAAGATATTCTGAAACTCTTTTCTAAATCCTTCCCAATCGTACAACAGAGGATCATAATTATGAACCAACGGGACAGCCCACAATGCGACATCTCCAGCTAGATAAGAAATAAGGAAGGCTACCCTAACTTGGTTAGTAGGAAATGCTCTGGGTTTACAGGTAAAGTGCAACAACACCTGTGTTATAAAAACCTGTACTTTGTTCTCATCCCCTGTAAACCTTTCAGGGGCCGCCAAACGTATAGGTGTAGGAAATTCCACCGACAACGGTGGTGCTGCTCCTGCAAAGGAACCTGAAGACCAAGTAGCACCACTACCATTTCCTGTGCTCACATCAAACGGATTTCTCTGTAATTTGTCAACTCGGTCTTGTAAGATCGCGGTTTCTGCCCTAGAGGCAGTTAATTCCTGTTGTACCATAACCAAGGCCGCCATTACATCCTCTAAGGTGGCCATTATCAACCCAACACCGATCAGGAGAAAATAAATTCTTTGGCTGCGAATTCTGTTAAGGTTTTCTTCCAAAGTCCCAGGATCGGTGCGTTGCTCAAATGGGTCCACCTCCCAATCGCTCCACTCTCTGATGCTATAACATTGCAGAGGGTAGGAATGATTAAGCGAGGGAAGGAAAGGATGGGGACAGTGGGGAGGGAGACCTACAACACAAGAAACACAATTAAAGACCTGTTCCACTTCCTGTAACACATGTCTAAACACACATAACATATACTGAGCAGTAACTACCTGTAAAGAAAAAATAACTTGCATTCTTGCGAACCAATTCTTTGATGAAGGTATCGTATCATAGGATGGCTCTTTATATGCAAAAGGAGAAAAGACACCATATCATGAGTTTCAACACACTAAGGGCATACACAACTCACACACCACGCTCACTCAGACTGTACCCACCACACAATGATTGTTGGTAATTGCATCACAGAGGGAGTTGAGCATAACTCACACCAATGCCCTTGCTGGAAGGAAGATCACAAGAGCCACATAAAGTCTTTAGTAATACTCATCATCATAAACTAAATAAACTGTACTGGCAATAACCTCTCATGCCTAGCACTCTTTGCGTGTTGAAGCACAGCAAATGTCATGAATAAAGATTCCAGTAATAATTCACTTCTTATGCTTAACCACCATGAATCGATATTCCATAAACAGTACACGTTGGAGGTATTAACATCCCTACCTCAACATGATTGTCAAATGCTAAGAAAATGAGCAAAGCGATCCAAATCACATCCTCGTGAAGTAACAACATATGCCCCCAGAGCGGTGACAACGTCACCCTTACCACCCTGCATACTAGCATCCAAATGCCAATGATGCACTTCAGCGTGGGTCTTCCTCTCTCCGGCGTCTGCCAAACAGAATCCGCAGCACCGCATCGCCGCCGCCGCTCTGCATAAGAGGCTTCTGGGTAGGTGCGTCATCAGCGGGCATGCGTGCCTACCCGGAAGCAGGACACCTGGGAAATGTAGTTTTTGGTGCGCGAGCTAACGCGGCCACCGTGCTCTCCTCACGCCCAGAAACAATTGTCGGTTTGGCTTCAGGTAGGTGTGACATAGTGTCCCCAATGAACAGTAAGGGTCCGAAATTTACTTGTTGTTTTAGAAGGGGCAGAAAGATCATCCATCTTCACAGTTTGCACAGCTATTCTTCAGGATATACAGTTTTGATTTTCATAAATGGAGGAGCTCAGCACTAAAAAGTCTTAAGCCAGGCACATATCAAGCTGATTGCAGGAAGAATAAAGTCCATGGTATTTTCACTTTTAATATTGGCCATCTTCCCAGGGGTAAAGCATTGGAAAGCAGAGGAAAGAGAAGGGAATGTATGTGTTTTTTGGATTTTCAATGTTGAACAGGCACACCCCGTGCCTAGCAAAGGGCCGCCCCTAGTAGCGCTACGGGGCTGAGCCTCCTCCGGGGCCCCTGGACAAGGAAAAGGTTGTCTGGCTGAGGTGATGTCATCGGGAGGTACGGTGAAATGAAACCTAGCAGAAACGAAACTTAGCGGGTTTTTAAGGCTGTGCCCTGGTGGGTTTGGTTCTCTTTGTCCCCTCGGACCACAGCCTGAAGTTTTACACGTAGTTACGGCGAGTGATTAACCCCTTCGGCGTGCAGGATGGCCGGGAGCCGTCCTGCGCCACGGTGCTCGTTTTCGCAGGACAGCTCCCGGCCGTCCTGGAACATGGCACCAGAAATCCCTCTGGTGCAGGGACCAGAGGGATTTCTATTTCTCCCCTGTAGCCTCGGGAGCTGAGGAAGAGCTTCCCCAGCACCTGAGGCCCCTCCCCCGTTTAAGTGAAATGACGATCGTGCTGAGGTCATTGAACTGAAACCAAAACTAAAATGAGCCTTTAGGCTCATTTCAGTTTCACTTCTTCGTGCTCAGGGGGCTATCTCAGCCCCCTGAGCACGTAGAAACACGGGAGAGGTATCTTTGGAAAGGGGTGCAGGTATCCACCACTAGACACCAGGGAGGGGGGAGCGGCCCCTTGGGCAAGGGCCTTTGCTCCCCCCTAAATATATATTGGCCATATTCAGTCTTTCTGCCACCCGGGGGGGCAGAAAGCCCACTTGACGCCAGGGATATTTTTATTGACATATTTAATTAGGGTGGGGGCTGCCCAAAATGGGCATGCCAATGCCCCCATCCCCTGCCACCATTACAGCCATTCAACCCCGCCCGGGAGGGCAGAAAGCCCACTTGATGCCAGGGATATTTTTGCTGACATATGTGAATTAGGGTGGGGGCTGCCCAAAACTGGCACGCCAATGCCTCCACCACCCACCACCATTACAGCCTTTCTGCTCCCCTGGGGGGCAGATGGGGCAGTAGCCCCCAATCTTCACCCGGGGGGGGCAGAAAACCCACTTGACACCAGGGATTTTCTGTTTCCATATGTAATTAGGGTGGGGGCTGCCCAAAACGGGCATGCCAATGCCCCCACCCCCCGCCAAAATTGCAGCCTTTCTGCCCCCCTGGGGGCAGATGGGGCAGTAGCACCCAATCTGCCCCCCCCCCCGCTGGGGGCAAAAAGCCCATTAGATGACTATGATTTCTCTTTGGGCAATTTGAATTAGGGTGGGGGCTGCCCAAAACAGGCATGCCAATGCCCCCACCCTCCACAAATATGACCCCTACCAAAATTACAGACTTTCTTCCCCCTCTGGGGGACAGATGGGGCAATAGCCCCCAATTTCCCCCCCCCCCGCGGGGGCAGAAAGCCCACTAGATGCCAGGGATTTTTGGGGGGGGGGTTTGGGCAAGTTTGAATAGGGTAGGTACTGCCCAAAACGGGCATGCCAATGCCCCCACACCCACCAAAATTACAGCCTTCCTGACCCCCGGGGGGGCAGACGGGGCAGTAGCCCCCGATCTGCCCCCCCGGGGGGCAGAAAGCCCACTAGAAACCAGGAATCCTTTTTTTGTTATTCGTGTAGGGACTGCCCAAAATGGGCATGACAATCCCCCCCCAGAGAAATTCCTGTCTTTCTGCCCCCCCGGGAGGGCAGATGGGGCAGTGGCCCCTGATCTCCCCCCAGGCAGGAAATTTGTGTCAGCCCGGTGATGCCACAACTTTCACACACGAAAATGTGTGGAAAAAGTGATTTTTTTTCAGCTAAATTTGAGGTTTGCACGGGATTCTGGGTAAGAAAACGTTGGGGGATCCACGCAAGCCATACCTCCCTGGAATTCCCTGGGTGTCTAGTTTTCACAAATATATAGGTATGCAAGGTATCCCTAGGTGCCGGCAGCTAGGCACTTTGCAAAAAAGGGTCAGTTTTCACTGTGAAAATGTGGTGTGTCCACTTTGCGTTTTGGGCCGTTTCCTGACCCGGACACTAGGTCTACCCACACAAGTGAGGTGCCATTTTTCTTGTAAGACTTTGGGGAACTTGGGGTAGGTGGAATTTTGTAGATCCAGGCTGATTCCAGAAAATGTGCTTTTTTTAAAACAAATTTTGAGGTTTGCAAGGGATTCTGGGTAACAGAACCTGGTGAAACCCAGTCAAGTCACCCCCATCCTGGATTCCCCAGGGTGTCTAGTTTTCAAAAATGTATAGGTTTGCTAGGTTTCCCTAGGTGCCGGCAGAGCTAGGGTTCAAAATCTACAGCTAGGCACTTTGCAAAAAAAGGGTATGTTTTCACCATGAAAATGTGTTGTGTCCACGTTGCGTTTTGGGCCGTTTGCTGTCACGGGCACTAGGCCTACCCACACAAGTGAGGTACCATTTTATATGCAAAAGGAGAAAAGACACCATATCATGAGTTTCAACACACTAAGGGCATACACAACTCACACACCACGCTCACTCAGACTGTACCCACCACACAATGATTGTTGGTAATTGCATCACAGAGGGGGTTGAGCATAACGCACACCAAAGCCCTTGCTGGAAGGAAGATCACAAGAGCCACATAAAGTCTTTAGTAATACTCATCATCATAAACTAAATAAACTGTACTGGCAATAACCTCTCATGCCTAGCACTCTTTGCGTGTTGAAGCACAGCAAATGTCATGAATAAAGATTCCAGTAATAATTCACTTCTTATGCTTAACCACCATGAATCGATATTCCATAAACAGTACACGTTGGAGGTATTAACATCCCTACCTCAACATGATTGTCAAATGCTAAGAAAATGAGCAAAGCGATCCAAATCACATCCTCGTGAAGTAACAACATATGCCCCCAGAGCGGTGACAACGTCACCCTTACCACCCTGCATGCTAGCATCCAAATGCCAATGATGCACTTCAGCGTGGGTCTTCCTCTCTCCGGCGTCTGCCAAACCGAATTCGCAGCACCGCATCGCCGCCGCCGCTCTGCATAAGAGGCTTCTGGGTAGGTGTGTCATCAGCGGGCATGCGTGCCTACCCGGAAGCAGGACACCTGGGAAATGTAGTTTTTGGTGCGCGAGCTAACGCGGCCACCGTGCTCGCCTCACGCCCAGAAACAATTGTCGGTTTGGCTTCAGGTAGGTGTGACATAGTGTCCCCAATGAACAGTAAGGGTCCAAAATGTACTTGTTGTTTTAGAAGGGGCAGAAAGATCATCCATCTTCACAGTTTGCACAGCTATTCTTCAGGATATACAGTTTTGATTTTCATAAATGGAGGAGCTCAGGACCAAAAAGTCTTAAGCCAGGCACATATCAAGCTGATTGCAGGAAGAATAAAGTCCATGGTATTTTCACTCTTAATATTGGCCATCTTCCCAGGGGTAAAGCATTGGAAAGCAGTGGAAAGAGAAGGGAATGTATGTGTTTTTTGGATTTTCAATGTTGAACAGGCACACCCCGTGCCTAGCAAAGGTCCGCCCCTAGTAGCGCTACGGGGCTGAGCCTCCTCCGGGGCCCCTGGACAAGGAAAAGGTTGTCTGGCTGAGGTGATGTCATCGGGAGGTACGGTGAAATGAAACCTAGCAGAAACGAAACTTAGCGGGTTTTTAAGGCTGTGCCCTGGTGGGTTTGGTTCTCTTTTCCCCTCGGACCACAGCCTGAAGTTTTACACGTAGTTACGGCGAGTGATTAACCCCTTCGGCGTGCAGGATGGCCGGAAGCCGTCCTGCGCCACGGTGCTCGTTTGCGCAGGACGGCTCCCGGCCGTCCTGGAACATGGCACCAGAAATCCCTCTGGTGCAGGGACCAGAGGGATTTCTATTTCTCCCCTGTAGCCTCGGGAGCTGAGGAAGAGCTTCCCCAGCACCCGAGGCCCCTATCCCGTTTAAGTGAAATGACGATCGTGCTGAGGTCATTGAACTGAAACCAAAACTAAAATGAGCCTTTAGGCTCATTTCAGTTTCACTTCTTCGTGCTCAGGGGGCTATCTCAGCCCCCTGAGCACGTAGAAACACGGGAGAGGTATCTTTGGAAAGGGGTGCAGGGATCCACCACTAGACACCAGGGAGGGGATAGCGGCCCCTTGGGCAAGGGCCTTTGCTCCCCCCAAAATATATATTGGCCATATTCAGTCTTTCTGCCACCCGGGGGGGCAGAAAGCCCACTTGACGCCAGGGATATTTTTATTGACATATGTAATTAGGGTGGGGCCTGCCCAAAATGAGCATGCCAATGCCCCCATCCCCTGCCACCATTACAGCCTTTCAACCCCGCCCGGGATGGCAGAAAGCCCACTTGATGCCAGGGACATTTTTACTGACATATGTAAATTAGGGTGGGGGCTGCCCAAAACTGGCACGCCAATGCCTTCACCACCCACCACCATTACAGCCTTTCTGCTCCCCCTGGGGGGCAGATGGGGCAGTAGCCCCCAATCTTCTCCCCCGGGGGGCAGAAAACCCACTTGACACCAGGGATTTTCTGTTCCCATATGTAATTAGGGTGGGGGCTGCCCAAAACGGGCATGCCAATGCCCCCACCCCCTGCCAAAATTGCAGCCTTTCTGCCCCCCTGGGTGGCAGATGGGGCAGTAGCACCCAATCTGCCCCCCCCGCTGTGGGCGAAAAGCCCATTAGATGACTATGATTTCTCTTTGGGCAATTTGAATTAGGGTGGGAGCTGCCCAAAACAGGCATGCCAATGCCCCCACCCTCCACAAATATGACCCCTACCAAAATTACAGACTTTCTTCCCCCTCTGGGGGACAGATGGGGCAATAACCCCCAATTTCCCCCCCCCGGGGGGGCAGAAAGCCCAGTAGATGTCAGGGATTTTTTTGGGGGGGGTTTGGGCAAGTTTAAATAGGGTAGGGGCTGCCCAAAACGGGAATGCCAATGCCCCCACGCCCACCAAAATTACAGCCTTCCTGACCCCCGGGGGGGCAGATGGGGCAGTAGCCCCCGATCTGCCCCCGGGGGAAGAAAGCCCACTAGAAACCAGGAATCTTTTTTTTGTTATTCGTGTAGGGGCTGCCCAAAATGGGCATGACAATCCCCCCCCCCCAGAGAAATTTGTGTCTTTCTGTCCCCCCGGGAGGGCAGATGGGGCAGTGGCCCCTGATCTGCCCCCCAGGCAGGAAATTTGTGTCAGCCCGGTGATGCCACAACTTTCACACACGAAAATGTGTGGAAAAAGTGATTTTTTTTCAGCTAAATTTGAGGTTTGCAGGGGATTCTGGGTAAGAAAAAGTTGGGGGATCCACGCAAGCCATACCTCCCTGGAATTCCCTGGGTGTCTAGTTTTCACAAATATATAGGTATGCAAGGTATCCCTAGGTGCCGGCAGCTAGGCACTTTGCAAAAAAGGGTCCGTTTTCACTGTGAAAATGTGGTGTGTCTACTTTGCGTTTTGGGCCGTTTCCTGTCCCGGACACTAGGTCTACCCACACAAGTGAGGTGCCATTTTTCTTGTAAGACTTTGGGGAACTTGGGGTAGGTGGAATTTTGTAGATCCAGGCTGATTCCAGAAAATGTGCTTTTTTTAAAACAAATTTTGAGGTTTGCAAGGGATTCTGGGTAACAGAACCTGGTGAGACCCAGTCAAGTCACCCCCATCCTGGATTCCCCAGGGTGTCTAGTTTTCAAAAATGTATGGGTTTGCTAGGTTTCCCTAGGTGCCGGCAGAGCTAGGGTTCAAAATCTACAGCTAGGCACTTTGCAAAAAAAGGGTATGTTTTCACCATGAAAATGTGTTGTGTCCACGTTGCGTTTTGGGCCGTTTGCTGTCACGGGCACTAGGCCTACCCACACAAGTGAGGTACCATTTTTCTTGAAAGACTTTGGGGAATGCTGGGTGGGTGGAATTTTTTGGATCCACGCAGTTTTCAGAACTTTCCACCACAGATATGTGAGGAAAATGTGTTTGTTTTTTTTTACAAATCTTTAGGTTTGCAAGGGATTCTGGGTAATAGAACCTGGTTAGAGCAAGTCAAGTAACCCCATCCTGGATTCCCCTGGGTGTCTAGTTTTCAAAACTGTATAGGTTTGCTAGATTTCCCTAGGTGCCGGCAGAGCTGGGTTTCAAAATCTACAGCTAGGCACTTTGCAAAAAAAAGGATCAGTTTTCACTGTAAAAATGGTGTGTCCACATTGCGTTTTGGACCGTTTCCTATCGCGGGCCCTAGGCCTACCCACACAAGTGAGGTACCATTTTTATCAGGCGACTTAGGGTAACTCTGAAATGTAGAGCAACTGTTATTACCTATTGACTTTTGATGCATTTCTACCTTCCAAATGAAAGACAATGTGTACAAAAGAAGTCATTTTGAAAAATGACCTATAAGTCTCATGCTAGTATGGGTACTCACAATTTTGGAAATGTGCAAATATCTACTGTTTCTAAACTCTACATTTTGTTCCAATTTCAGAAATACATAGGTGTCTTTCATACCGATTTTTACACAGATATATTTTCCCACAATTAATTTCTATATACCCGGAACATAATGAAAAAACATTGCAAGATGCTGCTCAGTTATTGGCTCTGGGTTCGTCGGGTTCTTGGTGAACCTACAAGTCCTATATATCCCCACAACCAGAAAGGTCTAGTGGATGTAACAGTATATTGCTTTCAATCAGCTGTTACAATTAGAAGAAGTTACATGTGAAAACGTTGGCATAAATGGCTCTTTTTTTCAACTAATTTTCAATTTTTCCTATATTTAACTGTTAGTTTCAATAAGGAAACCTTGAAAGATCTACACAAATGACCCCTTGCTGAATTCAGAATGTTGTCTACTTTTCTAAAATGTATAGCTTTCCAGGATCCATTATTGCTTTCATACCCATTTCTACCATTAACTGGAAGGAGGTTGAAAGCACAAAAAAATATCAAATATAGGCTATGTCCCAGAAAAATGCCAAACTGTGCAAAAAATGTTGGTTTTCTGACAAAAGTCTGCTTGTACCTGAAAGCTGGGAATATGGTGATTTCAGCACCACAGCCCCTTTTTGGATACCATTTGCAGGGTAAAAACCAGACGCTTTCATCTGTAGCCCTTTTTTCCCATTTTCCCCCCCAAAAAACATTTAGCTGTATTTTGGCTAATTTCTGGGACCCCGCCAGGGGAATCCACAAACCCTGCGTACCTTTAGCATCCCCATGATGTTGGAAGAAAAGGACACAAATTTGGCGTGGATACCATATGTGGTCAAAAGGTTACAGGGGCCTAAGCACGAACTACTCCAAATAGCCAAAAAAAGGCTTAGCACATGGGGGAAAAGGCCTAGCACCGAAGTGGTTAATATCACTGGACCGACTGCACTTACACAGAATCATGGATTGCAATTATTGTACAAAGACATGGCAAGGAGGAAAACATGCACAGAATACTCCCCAATTCTGTAAGAAGAGGAAGCAACGAGTGGAAGCTTGATAGCAGTATGGGAGTAGTTTGGTCACCCCTAGAGTCATACGGAACAGAGCCTCTTGTGGGCAGGGAGGTGAGCACATCTGCCAGGGTAGACAACCAACCCAAGGTGTTATCCCCAAAGGAATGACCCCAGGATGTACAACAAAGAAATAGTTAGGGGATTTATTTTTGCCTTTTGCGTTGAAGAGGGGGCAATTGTAGGTGAGACAAAGCTGAAAGACAGCTTTTTGACATCAAATATCTGTAGTCTCCTGTCTGACTCAGGTCTGTAATGTCATTGTCAAATAAACTGAGGGAATTCGGTGCATGATGTAACATTAGAATCATGACTCAGGGGAGTAACTGTGAAGATTCCATACAGCATGGCTTCACAGTGTACTAAGGGTGGAAAGTGAGAGTTAAAGAGCCTAGCTTCAGCAGAGCCCACCTCAGAGATACATTTTAATCAGTATTAATCAGTATTTGTTCTTTTATGGAGCATTCTTTGTCAGCATAGACATAGACGTGCTAAAAGGAAGGTTTATGTTTTAACCTGTTGCAGCCCTTCTGAATCAAAAAATGATCTACTGATCTGAGGCCCTCTGGGGAGTAACTGTGAAGATTCCATACAGCATGGCTTCACAGTGTACTAAGGGTGGAAAGTGAGAATTAAAGAGTCTAGCTTCAGCAGAGCCCACCTCAGAGATACATTTTAATCAGTATTTGTTGTTTTATAGAGCATTCTTTGTCGGCATAGACATAGGCGTGCTCAAAGGAAGGTTTATGTTTTAACCTATTGCAGTCCTTCTGAATCAAAAAATTATCTACTGATCTGAGACCCTCCGGGGTACAGACATAGAATAAGGATCCAGATGGCCCCCTTCATCCAAACTACCCTCACCCCCTACAGCCCCCAAGAAAGTTCAACGACCTGCAAATGACCCTCAGTCACTGTAGAAATCTTAGGCATTCAATAGTAACATCTTACCCTCTGTGTCCCAATGCTTTCTATCAGCCACCCTCAGCTGGTATTTGAACACCTCAAATGCCACCAGAGACCTGTGCCATGACAAGATACAATACCTCTAGGCACTCAGAGCCTCTCATCCAGGATGTAGAAATCTTTGGTCTGCCATGAAACATTTCCAGGAGGCCTTTTGAGATCCGCAACCTGCCACTAGACTCCCAGATTCTCTCTTACGACAACCCCTGAGCACTCTCGAAGACCCCTGACCAGAACTTTGTGACCTCTATTAAACATTTGGACATCCTCAACTGTCCATCTGACACCACCTTACAGTATTCAAACAACCCAAGTGTGCTCTTAGAGATCCTAGGAGAGTGCTCAAACACCACCATCCTGCCATTAGATTGCTCTAAGAGACCCTCAGAATCCACCTACCATCAGCTGTGCCTTAAACACTGACGATTGGCCCTCATAAACTATTGGTGTGCCCTCAGATCCATTCAACATACCCTCAAAAGGCACTGAGCTTTCCTTTGGATAGCCAAACACTCCACCAAGCAGCCCTTAGAGACTCTCCGGGTGCCATCAAACACCTTCAGCAGGCCCTCAAGTACTGTGACCTGTTTTATTATCGGCTTCAAATATTAAGCCATACAAATGGAACAAACCCATTGATTACAATATTTAGACAATCAAATTCTCAAACATATAATAAATCGTGCACAATTAAGAAGAACGTGTTATTTCAATTGGTTAATAAACTTTAAGGATACAATAAAATGTGCAGAGCTCATGGCTATAAATATCAACCATGTCTGGTCAATTTCAGGCTTGAAGATAAACAAAGTAATCAGCTGGAACAGAGCTTCTGAGTCTACCAGAGGCAGAGTGACATAGCCTCGCTACAACTCCTTGTGTTATGCTATAAAAGGAGGAGCTGAAGGACCTACCTCCCTGTAATGACCTGCGTGTCATAATTTTCTAGTCCCCACATGGTCTGTAGAGTTCCTCATAAGTACATTCCCTTCCTTTGGAGTGTTAGAGAATAGGAGTGTGAAATGTGGCACAGTCTCATGGCATCCTAGTTTATAGGTGAAGAATGATGTGCTGGTTTTGTTGTTGGTCCATCTTTTAGTACAGGCCATGACTGTCAGGTTTCAAAGTCTGAATTTTAGGTAGAGTCCATTTTTCTATTAGGAAATAAGGTGGTCAGATATGGCTCAAAGGTGATTGATGGCATAACGTCCAGGTACAGCCTTAAAAGACAGCCTCCCTTACAGGATTGAACATCTGGTATTCGGTGTCACTTTCTGATTATCTTCAGGCTCTTTCTAGATATGTTTTATTCCAGAAAACTGGGGAACCCATGTCTTTTAGGTTTGTGGATATGTAAATCCAGCAAAGTTTGTTAAAGCCTTGGATTTTAAGAATGTCTGCAAATGCTTTTAGGGGTAGATTTTCAAAAAAGTAGCGCAACGTAGCGCAGCCCCCTGCAAGGCTGCACCGCATTGCGCAACAGGGAGGGAGAAGGAGAGCACCATATCTTTAGAGATATGGCTCTCTCCTCTCCTTTCCCTTGCGACGGCGCTGATTTCAGCTGCCGTGCGCCATGCACACACCTTAACGCCGCAGTGCTAGGGTGTGTGCATGGGTGTAGCATAGGTCTCGTACAGGAAGGGTACCCTTCCTGTACAAAACACTATGCAAGACACAATGCAAAGCTTTTCCCACTTTGCATACGTGCTGCAGAGTGTAGCATGCATGGAAAGTCAGAAAACCACGGAGAAATGAAAAAATTTATCCTGCTAGCGCCTCCTTTGAAGGGGCATTAACTTTTGGCGCAAAACAAGGTTTACAAATCTTTGTAAATAGGGTTTTGCGTCAAAAGGCATGGTTGGTTGCATGGGAATGCCCATGTACCACCCATGTCACGCCCCCTCGGTGCAAAGTAACGCAAAGCAGTGCTTGACACTGATTTGCACTACTTACAGGGTACTTCAGTGCAAAACAAGTTTTGCCCTGGAAAGAAAATAGCAAAACAAATATTTGCGCTGCTTAGCGCCACTTTTATGATGATAAACCAGCGCAAAAGTTTTGAAAATCTGCCCGTCGATTTCTTAGTCAATGTTTGTAAGTCCACAGCTTGGTGCAGTAAAAATTGGCCTGACTGAGATCTGAGTATCAATGCCATGGAGGTCCAATTCGACCCTTGTTCCTGGGTCAAGATGTAGGAGATGTTGAAAAGATCTTTTCCCTACCTTTTGTAGATTTTTAGCCTTCAGGTGGCCCCATAATTCCTTTTCATAGGATCCAACAGCTATTGCTTTTATTTGATAGGTGTACGTGACAGAGTCCATGGATCTCCTGCCACAGGTATTTGCAAAACGGATAATTGCACTGGTGCTTTGGCAGATAGAAGTCTCACTTTTGGAATTTTTTTCAGCCCAGGGTTCAAGTTATAGTTGCTTGAGTAAATTATAACTGGTGAATTGTCTTTTGAGTTTATAATATTACAATTAAGCCAACATTTTCACCTAACTATAACATCACTTTGACCTTTCGTTTTTCAGTAAATATATCTATTCACTGAAAAATGTCCAACCCCTCTATGGCAACTAATCCCTCTCCCCACATTGCCTTGAAGCTAAAGACACTGCTGCTCAACTACCCCTCTGTGCCTGAGCCATGGGCAGCAGGGAATTGGAGAGGGTTTGAGCGCAGGGCAGGGTTGACATTTTCAGTAAGGCAAATCACTTACTTTCTCAAAGGATCAGAACACGAAAATATGAAAAGTGGGCCTTTTTGATTTATGAAGGGATCGATATAGCAACATGTGTAAAGCAATTGTATTGTCTTTGTTAAAATATGAACAATAATTAGAATGAAATGCATATCTTAATAATTCCCACAGTGCAATGTTTAATAAAAGTGATTATAATACAAATTTATGAAAGTTTAATGAAAAAAAAATACCAACAGTTCTTTGAGAGTTTTTATAGCATTTCAAGCTGAAAAGTGCAGCCATAGAACCCCTTAACAAGTTGGCTCGGCACTCCAGCTAAAGAGCATAGAGCTCCAGCTAGGAGTGCTTAAAAAACATGGTAAACTCTGCTGAGGCCATGGATTCAATGACCTAGGAGACTTACTGTATTTTTTCTTCATTTGCTGGGGAGCTGCAGCACTCCTTGCAGCCCCCTACAACATTACAACATGCTTTTTGGTGCTCCTGCGCCTCCTAAGAGCACCACCAAGCTGATAAAAATATTTTAAAATCCCTTGTAGAAGATTAAAGGGTTCTACTTGCAAGGAGCAGTGGAAAATAAATGAGGGTCTCCTGACACTCATTTACTACTCATTTCTTTATATTTATTATTTTTAGGTTGTGTTAGTGCCCACCTTGGATTTTAATTATTTCCTCAAACAATCTCTCCAGCCTTTATAGACCCCAGGACCTCATTTTGTTTCTCATAGGGGAGGGGATTATGCTACCCCCTTTAAAGACACTTTACAGGCCCTGGGAGCCCCATCTCCCAGGGCAGCATTATTTTTATTGCACCCTTGGGACCCCATCCCCTAGGGCCTTTTCTTTTATGGGGAGTGGGGCATGTGGCCCCCTACCCGAGCCTACACCTCAGGGGACCCTGTCCCCAGGGCCTAATGTGAGTGCACCGGTGTCCACCCTGGGCACCCACAAGACTTTGCATTGGGGGCTGTGGGGTGGCCCAGTCCCTGCCGGCTCCCCACATGCACCTATCCTGGGTGCAGTGGGAGCAGTTTTTTTCTCTGCTCCTGCTGGGAGAGAGCGATCGGACTTTCCCTGCATGCAAGAGAGTAGGCAGGGAAACAAATGTCTACTTCCACCCGGGTGGAGCATTTTTTTGGCTCCAGCCGGGTGGGAGCAGACAAGGCATCCCTGCCTGTGCACTTGAGGATTGGGGAAACAGTGTCCAGGGAGTGAGCTCCCTGGGACACAGTGATAACAGACCCCAAGGGATGGGGTTACCGATGCCTTTGTTGGCTCAGGGAAGGGGGCTGGGCATGCCTTGTTTTAAAATAGCGGCCCCTGGAATGGGAATGCCAGGGCCATAAGAGGTTCATAAAGGGGAGTCATACCCCCTCCCCTTAGATAATTATGGCAGGCCCCATGGGATGGGGGCATGTACCCTTTCCCCTTTGATAAATGTGAAGGGCCCCAGGGTTTGGAGCCCTCAGGGCTGAAATCAGGTCTGGGAACGCTCCCGATGCATGATCCCTCCCCAAAATAGTGACCTCTGGAACCTCTCCCTCCGTGAGTCATACTGATCAATCAATGGCAGCCAGCCTTTCCTTTTTCTCTCTGTCTCCACAGCTATGAACAAGGCTGCATTGATAGCTGGAACGTGCGGATAAATATAAAAAATGTATAAACAAAAGAACGAGAAGCCCACAGGAGTGCCAACATGATTTAAAGGAAGATGATTTGTGATATTCCTACACACATATATATGTATGGCTAGATGGATATATATTATATATCTATCCATCTATCTACCTATCTACCTATCTATTATATATGTAATATATATGTGTGTGAATATATATATATACACATGTATAGATATATATATATAATCACTGAAAAAATATAGGTTTCAGGGATGTTATAGTTAGAAATTAGCATTTAAAAACCTTTGAAAATTCACTGAAAAAACATAGGTTTCAGAGACATTATAGTTAGTTGGGCATTTCACTCTGACAAAACCAGTGAAATTTGTTAGTTCAGCTAACTATAACTCACGCCACTGCAATGCACTGCTGATGACGTCACATATTACATCATTCATGACATGGTCAGTAACATCACTGATGACATCTCAAATGACATCACTGAAGACATCACTGATGACATCATCCAGTGAATAGTGATTCTGTTAAGTTTAAATATGTTTTAAATATATGCCAAGGTGTATTGAAGAATGAGTGGGTGTATAAGTGTCTGAATGTATCATTTAGTAGGTGCGTGACTGTATAAGTGAGTGATTAAACATGTCTTAGTGAAAGCATGGGTTAGTGACTAAACTGTGTAAATGTCTGTATCAGTCTGTCAGTTGGTGTGTAAGAGGCTCCATGGGTTTGTGAATAGTTACATGAGTGTCTATATGGGTTATTTATTGGTTGTCTTCACTGAGTGTATGGGTTCTGGAGTGCGTCTGTGAGGTGCTGTATGGGTGGGTGAGTGTGTGTATGGCTTTGTTGGTGATTGAATGGATGTCTCAGTGGTACATGTGTGAGTATCTACATATGTGAAAGGCAGTATACGTGAGTGTTGGAGTATATCAATGACTATATGTGAGAGTGAGTGATTGTGAGAGTGGCTGTATGGATGAGTGTTCTTGTATCAGTGATTGTATAAGAGAGTAAGTATGTGTTAGTATATGTATGACTAAGTGAGGTGGTGTGTTTATAACTGTATAGGTGAGTAAATGGGATTGTGATTGATTCTTTACATGACTGACTATGTGTGTGAGTAACTCTATCGGTGAGTGGTGGTGTGTGAGTGTCTCTAAAGGTGTGTAAGTGCATACGATAGTGCTGTATTGATGAGTGACTGTATGTATGTATATGACTGTATAGGTGATTAAGTAGATGTGTGTAGACCTAGGAATCAGTGAGTGGGTTTGTAGTAACTGGTATTGGTGTGTGTATGGTTTCGAAAATGGTGGTCTGTATTTGAGTGTGGGTGTATCAAATGTTATATTAGGTTGTGAGGAGGTGCATCTGATTATCACATGGATGATGTCATCAGTGATGTCATTTGAGATGTCATCAGTGATGTCATTAGTGATGTCTCTGACCATGTCATGTAATATGTGACATCATCAGCAGTGCATTGCGGGGGCACAAGTTACAGTTTTCTGAACTAACTATATCGGTCAAATTTCACTGGTTTTGTACGAGTGAAATATCCAACTAACTATAATGTCCCTGAAACCTATGTTTTTTTCAGTGAATTCCAAAGGTTTTTTAAATGCTAATTTCTAACTATAACTATCACGTCTCTGAAACCTATGTTTTTTCCAGTTAATTTTTAAGCTTTTTTTAATGCTAATTACTAACTATAACGTCCCTTAAATCTATAGTTTTTTAAGTGAATTTTAAAGGTTTTTTAAGTGCTTATTTCAAACTATAACATCCCTGAAACCTATGGTTTTTTCAGTGACTTTCAAAGGTTTTTTAAATGCTAATTACTAACTATAACGTCCCTGAAACCTGTGTTTTTTACTGAATGTCTAAGGTTTAATAAATGCTAATTTGAAACTATAACGTCCCTGAAACCTATGTTTTTTCATTGAATTTCAAAGGTTTTTTAAATACTAATCTCTAACTATGATGACTCTTAAACCTATGGTTTTTTTCAGTGAATTCCAAAGGTTTTTTAAATGCTAATTTCTAACTATAACTATCACGTCTCTGAAACCTATGTTTTTTCCAGTTAATTTTTAAGCTTTTTTTAATGCTAATTACTAACTATAACGTCCCTTAAATCTATAGTTTTTTAAGTGAATTTTAAAGGTTTTTTAAGTGCTTATTTCAAACTATAACATCCCTGAAACCTATGGTTTTTTCAGTGACTTTCAAAGGTTTTTTAAATGCTAATTTCTAACTATAACGTCCCTGAAACCTGTGTTTTTTACTGAATGTCTAAGGTTTAATAAATGCTAATTTGAAACTATAACGTCCCTGAAACCTATGTTTTTTCATTGAATTTCAAAGGTTTTTTAAATACTAATCTCTAACTATGATGACTCTTAAACCTATGGTTTTTTCAGTGAATTTCAAAGGTTTTTTAAATGCTAATTTCTAACTATAACGTCCCTGAAATCCATGTTTTTTCAGTGAATTTCAAATGTTTTTTAAATACTAATTTCTAACTATGACGTCCCTTAAATGTATGGTTTTTTCAGTGAATTTCTAAGGTTTTTTAAATGCTAATTTCTAACTATGCCTACAGAGGTAGGACATGTGCCAGAAGAGGAAGAAAGGCGCAGAAAGAAGCAAGAGAAATGCAGAAAAAGGCAACAGAAATCCAGAAAGACAAATAAAGGTGCAGAAAGAAGCAAAAGATATGCAGAAAGAACCAACAGATGTGCAGAAAGAGGCCTTGCTGCAAAGTCATCCTGTGCCTCCAAATTTTTGCTGATGGGTACTGGTGGTAACTGACTCTGACTAACCAGGCCTAGAGCCAGTGCAATGCTAAAAGACTCTTAGAATACAGTGAAAACACCTACATACAATAGGGTACATAATGGGTTGGGGTACCCCTGGGATTGGCATGACCTCCCCTGTAAGGCCCTAGTATATAATAGAGCAGGGGGATTAAAACTACCTCTAAGTCAGAGGTGCAGAAACATGCTACTTTAACTAGTAGTCGCGTTTGCAGAGTGGTAGATAAAGGGTGCTGGACTTCCGACCAGCACTCAAGAATTCCACTGCGTAGGACTTACAGGATGTACCAGGAGGGCTTCTTGGCCCCAAAGTCCCTCAGGAGTCACTGCTGGGTGTCCTTAGGGGCCAACTAGCTTACCTCTTACCTCCAGTAAGCCCCACACAGTGGGATTGCTAAGAGGTGGACAGAGGCCACGCCCCCTTTCTCCACCACTCTGCAAGCATGCCTCCTGGCGCACTCTTGATTGGGGGATGAAGTCCCCTTTCCTCATGAGGGTCCCTGGGGGCCAACTAGCCCACCAGGTACCTCCAGTTAGCCCCATACAACTGGATTGCTGAGAGTAGCCGAGGCCACGCCCCCCTTTTACACCACTCTGCAAATGCAGCTCCTGGCGCACTGCTGCTCTGGGGATGAAGTCCACAAGAGGACCTCATCGCCCCACCAGCAGTGCGCCAAGAGGAGGGTTTGAAGAGTCGTGTAAAAAGGGATGTGGCCTCAGACCACCACTCTGCAATCCAGCTGTGTGGCGCTTACTGGAGGTACCTGGTAGGCTAGTTGGCCCCCAGGCACCCTCAGGAATGGAGGTGACTTGATCCCCCAACTTAGAATGTGCCAGGGTGGCACGTTTGCAGAGTGGTGCATGGAGGGGGCAGGGCCTCCGGTGAGATGCCTGCTTTTCTTTGTAATATTTTTTTTAGAAGGGTCTGCGTGGCCCCCCTTCTTTTAATATATTTGAGGTCCTGGGGACCCCATCCCCCAATGACTGGCACCTTTTTTTCTTTTTTTTTAAACAGGATTGGGGCAGCGCGGCCCCCCTTCCGAGGCTAATTTCGGCCCGAGGACCCCATCCCCCAAGGCATGGCCTCCTTTTTTAAATGTATTTATTAGGAAGGAGGGCCACATGACCCCCCTTCCCTACGCCACTATTGGCTCGGGGGACCCAATCCCCAGGGGCCTCGCCTCCTTTTTTTAATTTGTTTTTTTTCATTGGGGTGGGGGGCCACCTGGCCTGCCATCCCCTGGGCCACTTCTGGCCCCGGGTACCCCATCCCCCGGGGCCTGCCCATAAGTTGCTCTTTGCCAACTTCAGGGTACCTCTAAGTTCACATGATATGTCGTTGGACCTCTTCCTTCATTGCCAGCACAATACTATTGCACGCTAGAGCCTGATATTGCCGAGCCTATCTACGGATACCACAATGAGTCACCTGCTTACAATCTTGAGACTAAGTATAAGAGGTCTTAATGCTTCAGCAAAAAGATCAGCTCTACTATCCTTTTAAAGAGATTCTGGTAGTCAGATTTGCTTCATGTATTAGACACAATTACTTAAAAAAAAGACTGGCCGTGCCTATGAAACAGATGGTTCCCACATCACTATTTTGAATTTGATTGTAGGAAGGAGGGAAAGTAACTATTCAGTTGTCATCCTCATTCACAGAGGAGGTCAAGGAGATAGTTGTGGACTTTAATGGAATAGCATTGGTGCTTATACTGGCCACGGAGACTACATTGTCATCATAGAATCTATTTATGCTCCCAATAATAAGTAAGATGAGTTTCTCAAAGTCACCATGTCCTTGGCTTCACAATCCCCAGACAGAGAGTTAATTATTGACGTTTATCTTAATGTGGTTATGGAGATTGCTATGGATAGGTTTTGCTTTGAGAAAAGGACACTCTGGAGAACTCTAGTGGATTACTAAAGAATGGCTAGATAACCTTGGTGTAATAAACATTTGTAGAAAGACACATGTGACAGAGGGACTTTATGATGTATTCCTCTGAGCACCATACATATGTTAGATTAAATTGTTTCCTTGTTTCCTCCTATATTATAGAGCATGTTGTTAAGAGTACAGTACAAGTTAAATAGATCTCAGACTATTCACTGGCATGGTTCTTTCTTCAATTCCCGTGGACTAGATCGAGAACAGAGCAGTGGTGCTTAGGAGATAAACTGTTGTGCAATAAACATAATGTGGAATAAATCATGGAATTCCCAGAGCTCTTTATTAAGGACAATGATAGTGAAGAAGCTCAGGTCTGTATATTATAGGACAATTTAAAAGCTTTTATTGGGAGGCAAATTATCTCCCCAGCTACTGAAATTAACGGAAGACAGGAAATGAGGCCGGATATTGGAGAACAGGTGAAAGAACTGTTGCTGGTTCATATGAGAGAGGGGTAAGGTGTATCTGACATCATTTAGAAGAAGGCTGTGCACAATTAAAATTATTAGATAAAGACAAAGCTGCAAATACATTCCTTTAAGTAAAGCAATCTTATTATGGGAAACAGGGCAGGAAAACTACTCTTTGCTAAATTGAGGACTAAGGCTAAGCAGAAAAGGAAATCCTTCATTAAAAATACAGCTGGGATTTTATTCACTACAAAAACTAAATCAGGCAGTCATTCCAAGAATATTACAGAACCCTAGAAATAGAGGAGAAAGGGGATGAGGATGCAGCCTAATATTATATGAGGGGTGCTACACTTGCACACCTAACACCAGCTCAAATAGAAACATTGGAATAACCGGTAGCTACCTCTGAAGTTATACCGGGGATTTTTAAATTAAAAACGCTGCAAAGCACTGGGCCATGCTGGATTTACAGGCATGTTTTATAAAACGTTCTGCTCTATGCCGTCTGCTCTTCTTACACACCATTATAACTCCTTTGTTGCTGATTCTCCAGTAGCTGACTCCATGAGGGAAACCTTGATTGCGGTTATACCAAAAAAGGGAAAGGACCTAAAGCCATGTTCTTCCTTTCAACCAATTTCCTTGATGAATATGGATGTCGAGATTTTCAAAGAAATCTTGATGAGACGTTTGTGACCACATATGCAAGGATGAATTGACCCAGATCATAAGGAGTTTATCCCAGGAAGGAACACGTTGGACAACAACAAGCAAGCACTACACTTAATTGACTAAGTGCATAGAACCCATAAGAATACTCTATTTCGGGGGGAGGAGCCTAGCGCGCAACCAAGATGGCCGCGTAGGCTTGTGGCTCCCGAGGGCCTCCGCAACCTCCCACGTCTATCCTGTCATAATCCTGATTTTTTCAATGGGCTTTTGTTTATGATCTTGCGCTAAGGTGCCACTCGTTTTCCAAATCGAAATCGGACTCGGGGAACGTGTTTTTTGGCGATCTGAAGTTTGCGGCCTTCTCCGGCCTTGGTGCCGAACTTGGGTTGGTGAGGTGTCCGGCTGCGAATTGAACAACAGCGGCCTGCCAGGCTGGGCCTGCCCCGGACCTCGTGCTTTCACTTTCGGTTTCGAGTTGAGCTACCGAGACTGATGCGTGGGACATTGGGAGAGCTGCGCGGAGTACGGAGTGCAAGGCCTAGTCTTGAACTGTAAACGGGCCTCTTTCAGTTAGCGGCCCGGATCTCCTGGCCTTCCTCCGGGTGCTGGAGGGTGCTGACCTTGCTGATCGCTGACGATGACGACGAGAGTGGACGGCGACAAACTGAAACCCAAGTCTACCCGAAGGGGAGCCTATTCCCAGGCCAACAATATGGACCGCTACGCACAGCTAAAGGGATCCCCTTGTGGATCGCGTAAATCGCCTGAGCCGCCCAGGGAGGCCTCGGGTGCATCATCCGAATTGACCCTGTTGGATGTCATGGGGGCCATTGAGGAGATGAAGGTGACTGTGAACCAGCAATTGGATACTCTGGCTAACAAATTGGACTCGGTGCTGATTGATGTCACCTTGGTCAGAGCGGACCTGTCGAAAACCAACGACCGGGTCGACTCATTGACCCAAGCAGCGTCGAGCCTAACGGTAGATGTGGCCGCCTTGCAGACGACGGTGCGGAGGTTGCAGCTCGCCAGTGACCTGACCGAGCGTCGCCTTGAGGACTCCGAAGGCAGGGCCAGACGGAACAACGTCCGCATTATCGGCGTGCCCGAACGGTCGGAGGAGTCTGCTGTGGATCTTTTTGTGGAGGATCTAGTGGTGACTCATCTAGCACCCAAAGGGCTGAGCAAGTTCTTCGCTGTGGAACGGGCCCACAGGATTCCAGGGGGGTGCGCCCAAGATGGGTGCCCCCCGCGGCCTATCATTGCCCGACTTTTTAATTTTCGGGACAGGGACGCTATCCTGCAGGCGTCGAGGGTGACTGGGCCATTACGATTTGAGAACTCTAATGTTAGCTTTTACCCAGACTTTACACAAGCGGTTCAAAAGCAACGGATGGGATTCTCGGCCATCAAACGGCGCTTGAGAGACATGGAATTCAAGTATGCGATGCTGTTCCCGGCTAGGCTCCGGGTCGAGTTGGATGGTCGCTCCCACTTCTTCGACCGGCCGGAGGCGGTGGGAGAGTGGCTGGATGCCCTGCCCAAGAGTCGGGATCGGGAGGGTCGGATGGCGGAGAGTGGAGAGGGTTTGACGGAGTAGGAATGGAACTGTGATCCTGGTGATGGACTGTATTGGTAACGTTTTGCACCTGTGGCTGCACTGGACTCCAGTTTGTAACGCTTTGCCCCGTGGTATTTGGAGGTTGCGGGGGGCTTGCTGGGGCCCTTTCCTCCTTCTGGGGTTTTTTCTTGTCCTTTCTTCATATTGGGGCGACAGGCACACTGCATGTTGGGGGGGCTGTTTGGGCTCACGCAGGGGTGCAGGGTCGGGGGGAGTTTTGTTGGGGTCGATGGGGGAGGGTTGGGGTTTGTTTGTTTGTTTCACAAGGCGGGGTAATGTTTTTTGCTGTGCTATTATGATTGTGCTCCCCGGGAGGGGGATATTTTGTGCTGGGAGGGATGGGGGGTAGGGGACTGAGACTTCTTTCCTGGAATGTGAATGGGCTGGGGGACAGGATAAAGCGGGGGGTAGTCCTGCAGTTCTTGAAACGTATTTCGCCTGACATTGTGTTCTTGCAGGAAATACACCTCATAGGGAACTCTTTTCATGCCATGAACAGACGAGGATATCGCCTCCTGGCCCATTCTGGTTTCACCTCTGGCTCGAGGGGAGTGGGCATCTTGGTCAGGACCTCTCTCCCGCTAGTGGTGGATGAGGTGCTCCACGACGACAGAGGGTGCTACACTGCGCTGGTGGGGAGGTGGGAGGGTAGATTGATTTCGCTGGTCGCGGTCTACGTGCCGCCGGGCCTGCAGACGGCCACCTACGCTGATTTGGGGCGCCTGCTGCTTAGGCTCCCCGGGGGGGTGTTGGTACTGGGGGGGGACTTTAATGCGGTGGTTTCCGGTGTTGAGGATCGATACCCCCCTAGGGACCTCCCTCGGGCCCAGAACTGGCTGGGGGGATTTCTGGATACCCTAGGACTGATAGATTGCTGGCGGTTGAAACACCCTGGACAAGCGCAATATACCTTCCACTCCTGGGCCCAGGGTAGTCTTTCGAGGCTTGACTATATGCTAGTGCCTGCGGCCCAGGTGGGGATGATCGGAGAGGTGCGACACTTGGCGCGCGGTATATCTGATCACTCCCCCCTTTTGCTGCACCTAGATATCGCCCTGGGGGCTGAGGGGAGGGTGGCTCCGATCAACCCCTGGTACCTCCGGAACCCCACGATTCGTGCAGACCTGGTTAAGTCTTTGGAACACTATTTTAATGATAACGTGGGGTCGGTGTCGTCCGCCGTCTCTCTTTGGGAGGCCTTTAAGACGGTGCTCCGGGGCCAGGCCCTATCTCTCATTTCCCACACCAAAAAACACGAGGCGCAGGAGGTTGTTCGGCTAGAAAATGAGATCACCGAGTAGGAGAGTGATTTGGAGCAAGGTGTTACGGATGACAGATTGCATGTGCTGGAGCTTAAGCAGGCCGACTATAAGGCGCTGGTTACTGAATCTGCTAGGAGTATGAGCAGGGAGCAACAGGGGCGATTGTACGATATGGGTGATAAGGCGGGGAAGTTGATTGCCTGGTTGGATAAGAAGGAGAGAGCGAGTCGAGTGGTGCCGGAGATTGAGAGGGTGGATGGTGTGCGTGTGCCGGACCCCGGTGACATTGTTGATTGCTTTGCGGAGTATTTTCGCGGGGTCTACTCTCCGGTCTCAGAGCGATCGGAGGAAGACTCTCGACTGCTGCTTCGAGACATTACTCTGCCTTCCCTATCTTATGAGGATAAAGTATTTATGGATGCGGCCCTATCGCCAGATGAGATTGCTTTGGCCATTCGCTCCATTGCCTCGGGTAAGGCCATGGGTCCTAATGGACTTCCCATCGAATTGTATAAGCTGCGCCCAGATGCGATTGCCCCGTATCTCCGGGACATGTTCCTTGAGGCTCAGGCGACGGGCTCACTCCCTTCTGACCAACGTCTTGCTACTATTGTTGTTATCCATAAGGAAGGGAAGCCGCGGGATCGGTGTACTTCTTACAGGCCTATCTCTTTGTTAAACGCGGAGCCCAAAATCCTCGTCAAGGTACTGGCCAACCGTCTGATCCGGGTTGTGGGCGACCTGATTCATCAGGATCAATCCGGTTTTATACCCCATCGCAATACCGCTTTGAACCTGCGGCGACTGCATGGCGTCCTTGCTCGTGCCCCGTTCATTCGTGAGCCGGCCATTTTGGCGTCCTTGGACGCTACCATGGCGTTCGACACCATGGAATGGCCATACATCTGGGCGGCGTTGGCGAAGTTTGGGTTTGGCCCGGGGTTTATCGGTTGGGTGAAATTGCTTTATGACAACCCACTGGTACAGGTAGTGGTCAACGGACGGGTGTCGGCTCCCTTTGTTTTGGGTAGGGGCACCCGACAGGGATGTCCACTGTCGCCTCTTCTCTTTGCGCTTTGCTTGGAGCCCCTTGCGGAATGGTTGCGGTGGCACCCCTCGATACATGGCCTTAGATGGACGCCGGAATACGAGGATCGTGTTTCCCTGTATGCGGACGATATCCTCCTGTATCTTGCATCTCCGCATACATCGCTCATTGTATTGGTGGACGTGTTGAGCTCCTTTGGTCGCAACTCCGGATTGGTAATTAACTGGGCTAAGTCTTGTGTATACGTTCTCTCCGGGGAGGCCCCCCCCTTCCGCGGGGGTGCCCTATCCAGATTGCGGAGTCGGGGTTCACGTATTTGGGTATCTTTATAACCCTGGATCCGGTGGCCCGGTATGAACGGAATCTTCTCCCCCCCCTTCAGCGCCTAAGGGCGGATGTGGCGGGTTGGCGGCGGCTGCCGCTCTCACCGCTCGGCCGGGCAGCATTGTTCAAAATGATGTCGCTACCACGCTTTTTGTACGCCCTGCAGAACACTATGGACGTAGTGCCGGCCCGTTATTTTCGGGAGGTGGAGTGTCTCCAGCATCGTTTGTTTTGGGATGGGCGGCCGCGGATTGCTCTTGCCAAACTGACCCTAACGTAGTATGACGGGGGGATCGCCCTCCCTGACATTAAGCGATATTACTGGACTTCCCAGTTGGCTGCCGTCAATCACGGGATGTATGGCCCTGCTTTGAACCCGGCTTTTGAGATGGACAAATTGCTACTGCCAGGCGGAGACTATAATCGAGCACTATAATTGGGGTCCCTTGATGCGCGGTTGACGGGCCCGACGCGGGTCGCGGTGCAGGTGTGGCATGCAGCAAATGCGGCGATGGGGTGGAGGGATCGCTTGACTCGGGCTACGCCATTGTACGTGTCCCAGCGTTTGGGTTGTCTGTATACTACGAAAGGCTTCAAGAAGTGGGATACGATTGGTATCAGCACGGTAGGGGATCTCTGGACGAAAGGGAAATTTAAGACGTTCGACATGCTGAAAATGGAATACCAGTTGAATGATAGGGAATACTATCGGTATGTTCAAGTTCATCATGCCTTGTGGTCCGTGTTTTCAGACATGGCGGCTATTCCGGAGCATTCCCCGTTGGAAGACAGAGTATTGGACGGCTATGTGCCGGATAGCACCATTTCGTTGATTTATAAAAAGCTTATCAATGATTGAATGGGTTTGCTGGCCTCATTGCGGGAGACATGGATTGCAGACGGTATAGAACTGGACGACGAGGATTGGGTGTCAGCGGTGGCCTCCCCGAAAGAGGTGGCTATCCCGGCCCGATTGCGGTTCGTCCAGCTTAAGATACTGCATAGAGTGTACGTCACGGGGCCTGGCCTGATGCGTATGGGGTATTCGGTGGATGGTTTGTGTAAGCGAGGCTGTGGGCTACTGGGGACTTTTCTCCATATCTTGTGGGAGTGTCCGGAGGTGACTCGGTTTTGGTGCAGAGTGCATGCGGTGTTAGAAGAAGTCACGCATGTTGCCTTGTTGCCGGAGGCACGTAGATGCTTGCTGAATGTCTGGGAGCCGGCTGATTACAATGTGACGCAGACGCAATGGGTGACTCTAGGCTATATGATAGCGAAGCGTGACATCGCACAATTGTGGGGCTCCCAGAGGCCGCCAACGGTCTCCGAGTGGAAGGAACACATGGACTGGTGTATGTTTAGAGAGAAAACGGTGTATGTGGCGAGAGGCAAGCCTGGGAAGTGGATTAAGGTGTGGGGTCCCTGGAACTCCTATCGTGGAGGTATTTGCGCCCCGCCCCAGACGCGTGAGATGGATTCCGCTCTGTCTCCCTAGCCCCCGCATTCCTGTATGCTCCTGCGACATGCGACTTTGTCGCTTCTGCCTTGCCCCCCTCCCCCCCCTCTGTTTACCCGCGTTGGTTTACTCCCTCGATACGAGGAGCACATGTTTCTGCCATTGACCTCCTCTGCCTTGTGAGTTTGATGTTTTCTGTTTTTCAAAAATACGAAACCTTTCTTGCTTGTTTTGGGACTGCGGCTGTGGCTCACTGCTATGATTAGCACTTTAGTAACTCTTTTGCTGCTTCATTGATGTGCATGTTAAGTCGTGCCTAGGTTTACACTGCGTTTAGCGGCCGGCCTGTTGGTTGTAGGCCCGTACTTGTATCTTTTCGAAATTGTAATAAAGGTTTTTAAAAAAAAAAAAAAAAAAGAAAATGATATCGCTCAAGTGGAAGCTGCAGGATCAATAAAGGTTCTAATCCCACCTGTGTATAAAGATAAGGGATTTTTGGATGATTTGATTCCTGATGCTTCTATGTCATGGGACCCGCAGAGAAACCCCGAAGAAGGTTATGGGTTGATGGATCTAGGCATCTCTCAGGATGGAGAAGACATCTTTGAACAAATAAAATGGTCTCTTGTGAAAAAAAAAAAAAAAAAAAGAATTCTCTATTTCTATCTTTTGATACTGAAAAAACATTCAACAGGGTGCACTGGCCATAAATTATTGTGGAAGACTCCCGAGGACTATGAGTTCAGACCCCTATATATAGCATGGATAAGTAGCAATTATGTGGACCCTTTGGCTAAAGTTAATGGTGCGACCTCGGCTTTGTTCCACATTAAAAGAGGCACAAGACAAGGCTGTCCATTGTCTTCTGTCCTTTATTACTTTATACATGGAAACACTGGCAAACACGGTTTGAGCTAGCCGAGAAATCAAATGGGATAGTTATAACATAAGGAGACCATTAAATGTTTTTATATGCAGAAGATGTATTATTGGCCAGTGTACTTGTTTCTGCCTCTCGCAGAAAAGCTGGACAGATTTGACTGGCTTCAGGCTTTTAAATGAACCTGAAGAAATCCCAGCTTTTGAATCTACCACATCCAGCTGATTACAGAGCCACTATACAATAGAACTTTCCTCAGTCCTTGACTGAAAACACACTACATAGCTAGGGGTCAATATAAGATTCCTACTGGAGAAAACACCCTGAGCAAATGGGAACTCCTATTGTCTCTGATTGAAATTGCAGAGGCGGCATAGCAGAGGCTTTTTTCAGCTAGGACACATTGCTGCATTTAAAATGACGGCTCATTCTTAATTCATATACTGGCCTCAAACTCTCCCTGTGCAACCACTAAAATAGATCCTGGGTGACCTCAAAAGCACATTGAACAGTTTCATATGGGGAAAAAGACAGCATGACTTCCCTGTCGTATAATGTATGCATTGCCAAGTGAATGGGGCCTGGGAGTTCCTCACATAAGCAATTATTATTATCATGCTAGCCAGATAAGATAACTGATCGAATGGTGGAGGGCAGAGCCAGAAAAAGCTTGGTGTTTTGTGGACCAGATAATTGCTGGATTCCATATTTGGAAGATGTAAGGTAAGGTGAATGTTTAGAATGCTGCTAGTCACACATGAGGATATACAGGTGCTGAGTAGGTGAGTGTAGGTGTGTGGTGAAGCTGAGCCTGAATAAAGGCAATCTTGATGGTCCTCCAAGAAGACTAATTGAAAACAAATTGAATAGTCAAGTCTTCAGTTTCTTGTTGAGTTCAAGAAGTGAGGAGGAGGTCCTGATCTGTTGGGGGAGGTCATTCCAGGATTTGCCGGGTTGGTAGGAGAATGATCATCCTCCGGTTCTGCTTCTGTGAATGCAGGGTGTGTGCAAGTTACAGCGCTACTGAGAAAAGTCGAGTGAGGTGGTGGAAGTGAAGCCAGTGAATAAGGTTTGCAAGTTCCGTGTAGGGTGGTGACTTGAATGTGTGTGTGAGAAGCTTGAACTGGCAGCGCTTCTAGATGGGGAGCCAGTGGAGCTCTATGATGACTGACGTGGTGTGGGTTTGATGCAGGAGTATAAGGATGAGGCTGGCAGCGGCTTCTTGGATGCTTTGAAGTCTGTGAAGGATATGGTTCGGGATGCCGGCATAGAGTGCATTGTGTAGTCCAATCTGTTTCTAGTTAGGGCCTGCATGATGGTATGTCTCGCATGAATGGGAGCCACTTGAAGATTTTGTGTAACATTCCTAGGTTGAGGAAGCATGAAGAGGTGACAGCATTGACCTGGGGCTTCATGGTGAGGTTGGTGTTCAGGTTGAGGCCTAGGTTCCTAGTGTGGTTGGTTGGGGTAGGTGTTACTACTCCTATTCCAGTTTAAGCAACAGTAGGGAAAGTGTTGGACTTCAGAGAGGTGGGATTTACTAATCCTACTCCAGTCTAGGAACAGTAGGGTTAAATGTTGGCCTCCAGGGATGAGATTAACTATGCCTACTCCAGTCTAAGCAATAGTAGGGAAAGTGTTGGACTTCAGAGGGGTATGATATACTATTCCTACTCCAGTCTAAGCAACAGTAGGGAAAATAGATCACTTCCAATGCATTACATATATGAATAACCTATAAATGTAGAAAAAAATGTATAATATAAGCATATAACCATTATTAACATATATATATATATATATATATATATATATATATATATATATATATATATATATATATATATATACATACATATATATATATATGTATGTATGTTATATATATGTCATTTTATATATATATATAAAATTACATACCGGTGGTCGCCAGTAGGTAGTTATAGTCACGACCTTGTTCCATAGAAGGAGGCCATTTTCAAGTGCCTATATCTTTAGCGCCGCTTGATGAATCTGTATGAAATTTTCCCCAAAATTTGCCCCCGTATTTCAGATGGAGTGTTTTCTGTAGTGAGGGCAGAGAAAAAAGGGTGTGGTCCCATAATGTGTTTTTCCCATGTTAATTCCCATGGGATCTTTTACAAGACTACAGCCCAAACTGTTGGACAGAATGACACCACATTTGACAGGATTCTCAATTTTGGTACGCAGATCATGCTTTTGTGTAAATCTGTTCAGCAGTTTGGGAGATATTAACCTCAAAACATATTTGTATATCTGGGAATGCAGATTATCTGCGGATCCAACAGTCCCCCTGCTGTAATTTGATTGGCTGCAAGCACTTCAACCAGGAAGTGTTGACAGTCATCTTGGGACTCGGCTTTAACTGCGTCCCAGAAAAAACAGGGCCGAAAAAGCATTTTTTTTAATTTAGAAAAATAACAAAGAACGGTCTGCGTCCTTCATTTCTAATCGGCCCCGGTTGGGCCAGTTCCTGGGGGCATTATAATAATAAAGGAGGGGGGCACATGGCCCCCACTCCTGGGGCTCATTGATGCCCTGGAGACCACCAGTTTCTGGGGCTTGATAAAAGGCAAAATGTAAGGGAGGCCGCCAACTCCCTGGGGCTCTATCTCTAAACAAATGGGGGTCTGCACAAACCCCCTCCCCCGCAGTTCCGGGGGCCACAACCTCCCGGGGCTTTACTTTTAATTAATGTGTGGGGGCTGCACAGATCCCCCTGCAGGCTTGGGAACTGCCATCTTCCTGGGGGTTTTTATCATTTTGAGTGCAGGGGGCAGCAATACCCCCCTGCAGCCCCTGGGACCACCACCTCCTCAGGGCAAATTGTATAAAGGAGGGGGGCACACGGCACCCCTCCAGGTGCTAATATTGGCCCTGGCGACCACCATCTCCTAGGGCCTACTCCTACTATGTCACGGGGTGCCCAACCCCGGTACATATCTGTTTGCTATGGCTTGGTGGGAGCTTTACCACTCCTGTCAAGCCATAGCAAGCTGTGCTCCCTTTAGAACAAGCGAGAGCAGAAAATAATACTCTTGCTTGCTAGAAGCAGAGAACAACTGCTTTGACATGTTTATTAGCTCCCTCTCTGTAAATGCCAGGCCAGCTCCCACAGGAGGTGGGGAGCCTGCAGGGACCGCGGAGGCCTTGAGTCTCCCTCCATGGTCCCCAAAACTTCATAGTGGGTGCCAACAAGAGAGGCTGGCCCCCAGGGTATGGGTTCCCTGGGGGCGAAATCGGCCCTTTTATATATAAAAAGACCGAGTCCTGGGGGATGAGGTCCCTGGGGCTGAAATCGGCCCCCTGTTTTCAATTTAAAAAAACAAATAAAGAAACAAAGGCCAGGGAATGGGGATCCAGGGGCTAAAATCGGCCCTGGAAAGGTGGGCCATGTGGCCCCTCTCCCTTAATAAATAAATAAATAAATAACTAAATAAATGGACAGCAAGTCGCTAGAGGCCCGCCCCCTTTCTCCACCACTCGGAAAACTCACTTTCTGATGCACTACTGATTGGGGGATAAAGTTCCCTTGGAGGATAATGGTCCCTGGGTGGCAACAATCCCTCCTGTTTCCTCCAGTAAGTCCCACACAGCAGGATTGCTGAGAGGTCTTAGGAGGCCACACACCCTTTCTACACCACTCTGAAAAAGGTGCCTCTTGGAGCACTGCTGGTTTGGGGATTAAATCCCATAGGATGCTGAGGGTCCTTGGGGGACAATAAGCCCTCCTGTTACCTCCAGTAAGTCCCACAGAGTGTTAATGCTGAGAGGTCTTTAGAGGCCCACCCCCTTTCTCCGCCACTCTGCAAACGTGCCTCCTGGAGCACTACTGGTTGGTCCAAGAACCCCTCCTGTTACCTCCAGCTAGTTCCACACAGCGGGATTGCTGGGAGCTGATTGAATGCTCCGTCCCCACTCTCCATCACTCTGCAAATGTGCCTCCGTTAGGAACAGAACTATTCTTGGGACCATAGAACTTTAGTAGATAGGGACTGAGTCACCATACCACCTCAGTAGCCTGAGTCCAACTAGCTATAGTGTGTCACTTGCCCTCCTACTCATATCCAGAGAGAAAACCAAATAGACACCCCGGAAACACAACACTCCCAACTCACTCAGGGATCGCAGTGACAGGACACCCCCTTTCACTCATACTCATCCACAATAAGATATGACAGAGAAACGAAGGAAGTTTGAAATGCTTATTTAAACTATTGTGCTCTAGAATGCAGTATACGTGCCCCAATCATAAACCAACTGCCTAGCAAAAATGCCATCAGCATTGTCAATAAATTGTATATTATGAATAGCCCTGTCATATTATAGGACAGAATAACCTAACTCCCCTCCCCTTCTACAGAAGCAAACTGAATATACAGCAAAGATCTCTGGGTTTAGCAGCGGACCCCTGTAGCTTAGCACACACAGGTGGACGTCATACATCTCATATACAGCCGTGATCTTCTCTCAGAAAATATTGGTCTCTCTGTGTGTTATATTGCTATGCATACCTATATGACAAGGTTTACATGTACACAAACAGCTGAATTTCTGTGTTGTGTCTAGGTGCGAGTCCCTCACTATAACAAAAATACAAGGGACATTATTATTTGACCTTGTCTTCCCTGTTCACACTAAATCCCATGAAAGAACAGAACAAGAAAATAACTGCAGTCTCTATGAGAATATATTATGTGGCACAGAAGCAAACGTGTTTATGTAGTAACGTGTGCAAAGCTAATGTGGCCTGTGTCATGCACAATTAGGCTAACATAAGGGAATTAACAATGTACTCTGAACACTAGTTGGGGAATGAAGTCCTCTTGGATGCTGAGGGTTCTTTGGGGCCCAGCAGCCCTCTTGTTACCTCCATTAAGTCAGACATAGCAGGATGCCTGAGAGATAGTCAGAGGCCCGCACCCTTTCTCCACCTCTCTGCAAACTCAACCACTAGTTAAAAAACCCATAGAAATTCACTTAAAAAAACAAAGGTTACAGTGGCATTATAGCTAAGTAATGCAATTTAAAAACCCATAGAAATTCACTGAAAAAACCAAAGGTTACAGGGACAATATAGTTCGACTCGTACAAAATCAGTGAAATTCAGAGGTTATAGCTACCAGAGCAATAACTATAATTCACACCCCCGCAATGCACTGCTTATGACCTGACATATTACATCTCTCAAGATATTGTCATTGACATCGCTCATGACATCTCAAATGACATCACTGATGCCATCATCCACAGAATCACTCACACACCCATTTACACCCCATACAACCTCTCATACTCCCAGTCCTACTCCCACACAACCACTCACATACCAATTCACTGACCTATACCAGTACTCACAAACCCACTCACTCTTCCATAGAGGCAATCATACACCCACTCACTCATGCACTAATACAGCCACTCACGCAACCATTCACTCACTCATGCACGCACTCATACAACCAGTCACTCACCTGTACAGCGACTCACATAGCCACACACTCACCTATACAGCTGCTCACACACCAACTTGTTTACCGACAGTCACTCACATACCACTCACTCACCTGTACAGCCTCTCAACTCAGCCACTCACTCACCCATGCATCCACTCACACACTCACTCACACACCAACACAACCACTTACAAACCCATTGAGTACATCCATACAAGCACTCACACATCTGCTCACTCACCCATACAGCCATTCAAACAGACACTTACCCTCTAAAACATCTACTCACTTAACCAAACACCCACTCAAACAGCAACTCACTCACCCATACAGCCACTTGCACATGGATTCCCTCACTCATAAAGCCATTCAGACACCTACTCACACACCCATACAGCCACTGACACACCCACTCACTCACCAATACTGCCACTCACACAGCATCTCACTCACCCACACAGCTACTCAAACACCCACTTCTACACCCATACAGACACTTCCACACCCATACACACTTAGACACAGTCACACAGCTACTCACTTAATATATGTTAGAAGTAGTATCACTCAGTAATAGTGCAGCTAGTATACTCATTTACCATTTGTAGTAGATTAGTATATATGTTTAACACCTATAAACTCTTAAAAACACTTACACACACTTGATGATGTCATATGTGATGTAATCAGTGATGTAATTTGAGATGTCATCAGTGATGTCACTGACTATGTCATGATATGTCATGAGTGATGTAATATGTGAGGAGGAGAAATATGCGACTAAAAACTACCAGTTCCATGAGGCTTTGCATTATGAACACACTTTTGATCTTGATGAGGCCAATAAGAAGGCTGGTACTTAGCATCAGGTGGTTTCAATGATCTTGTTGGGTTATGTTGTAGGGATCATGTGATCAAGAGCAAAGATGTCTGAAACACGTTAGGTTGATGCAGGATTGCTACAATTATCAGTTACGCTTTGGCATTTTCCTCGACTTGAGTGCAGCTTCGTCCCTTGGACAAGTGCTTTTCTGAGATTTAAAGGTGGTCCAAACCGTGAAGCTAGCACCGCTGCCAGAAGTGACAAGTGGGTCCGAATTGCTTCTGACTACAAACAGGTTCGGAGCGTCAAGGGGGCATCCGTAAGTTGCTTTCTACAAAACTGACTTGCTTATGAGAAAGTGAAGGATACGTTTGAACTTTCAGTGTACTCAACTCACACAGGGGGAGAAATATGTGACTACAAACTACTAGTTCCATGATACACTGTGTTATAAAAACACTTGTGATCTCAAAGGGGCCAATAAAAAGACTGGTACTGAGCATCAGGTGGTTTCAGTTATCTTGTTGTGTTACACAGTTGATTTGGTTCTCAGCAGGTGGGTTACTCCGTCACAACTGTGACGGATATCCAGTCTTACGAAATATAAATGTTATAGCGTATAATGGGATTTATATTTCGGCAGACAGGTTATGTGTCACCTTTGTGACGGAGTAACCCATCTGCTGAGATCTGAATCAGACGGTAAGACATAGAGAGTTCATAATTTAAGGATGAATGGGTGGATGCTATGCAGGTCCTCACATTTGTGAGGCTATATGTAATGCAGACACCAGCCATGGTCACACAGCAGTCTTTCGAGTACTCTGCAATGCACTCCCTTTGTTTGTTACTTGGAATTGGAGCAAATAGGGATCATTTGGTTCCCACTTTTGAATACATTTTTCAGACAAGGGTTGTGGATCCACAGTATAAGGTTTCAGGACCTTTTTTTGAGTGGTTCTTATTCAAATGTCATGTTGTCCTCATCCATCATGTTTCATGCTAAACCAGGGGCATCCAAAATCTATCGCAATCAAATCAGTTCTCAAACACACACAGTCATGCTACCATACATGTGGCGCACATTCATGCCACATCATGCATAAAAAATATCAGCTCAAGGATCTGATTTTTCTGGTACAGCAGAATTGTACGCAAAGAGAAGCCAGTAGGCTTGCCTTTCATCAACATTGGAAAGATTCGCAAAACATAGTGCGTTGCCACCACTGCTTTATGTGAAGCCCTCAGGGAATGAACAGTAGTTCAATGCCCACTCTGAGGGCAACCTTGGTGGTCCCTTGCAAGTTACAGACAGGTTCTGGACTTCATGTTATCAGGGGCAGGCCTAAGCCTCTCCTTACATGCTAGATTAGCATGACAGCAGTGCAAAAATAAAAGTCAGGATACGAGTTGCATAAGCAGGCAAGCATTCAGGGCATGCTATCCCCTCACCTGCTAACATTCTATAGTCCATGTTGCCCCACTCACCAGCCATCCCACAGTTGTCCGTGTTGTCCACCACCCACCTTTCCTTTGTTGTCGGAGTTGCTCTACCCACCTGCCATCCCATTGTTCTGCATAGTAATCACTCCATTGTCCGATATAACATCCACTCAGTCTCTCTCTGTTGTTCATGTTGACCCACCACTTACTCTCCTCTGCTGTCTGTGTTGCCTCCACACCCTCCTTTCCTCTGCTGTCTGTATTGACCCTCCCCACCCATCCTACCTCTGTTGTCCTTGCTGCCTCCCTCAATTGGCATAACCCAAAAAACAAGCTCTGAAGCAGCTAGTACTGGCCGCGCCATAGGGCTTTTTTCCCCACTCCCTTCATTCTGTTGGCCACCTCCCACATACCCTCCCCCTCTATGTAGTGCCTCCTGTCAAACCATCCCCCCTGCAAGCAATTTTATTTTAAAGCATTATTATATGTTTTTTTTTGTTTTTAACATTCAGCCATGCTTCACAACATGTCTAAAACCTTTGACAAAGCAAATACCTGAGTAGGTGAGAAATCTTGGCTTCGCCAATGCTTGTTTTTCTTCGTGACTGCAATAGTTTTCTTGCCTTTCCAGACACGTATTTACTGGTGATGCGTGTACCCTATAATTTTAGCAAACAGCAGCTCATCAAGCCTTCCTGCTACTCTGCAGTGGGTCAAATAAAAGGGCAGGAATGTGCTGCATCTACAAGATATGGTGCATTCCTGTCCTTCTCTACTGTGCCCACGTATAAACAGCAGTCATGCACCAACGTATACACCCTTGCGTCATGTTGCAAGGGTGCCTGCGTTGCAGTGATGACTGTTTTTGTTCAGGAAGGGACTCCTTCCTGCTCAAAAAAAATCATTGATGTAATTTCCTTTTTCTATGTATGGAGCAGAATTCAGCACGCATAGAAAGAGGAAAAAACTAGAAGAAAAAAAAGTATTTCTCCTCATTGCGCCACTCCAATGCCTCCCATATGGAAGCGTAGGATTCTGATCCATTCCTAGCTTTACAAAACATTAGAAATCTGGGAATGTGTCAGGATCCATGGATGTTGCGTGTGAGGTCACATATCAACACCCATGGGACTCACCTTTCATGCAGAGTAATGAGTGAAAGGGTCCCTAATTTACAAGGCCAAGAGTCACATAGGGTGACTTTACGTGGCCTTGTAAATATGGGAAAGCTCATTGCGCTGCCGGTGCATCAAAAAAGGTGACACACCTGCGGCGCAATGGGCTTATAATTGAGGCCATCTGTGCACTACTCTTTTGATGACTGCTGTTTACCAGAGGCCCTGGTGATCATCAATCACACTACAGTGCTCCGAAGCCCAAATGCATCTGGACATGATATCTGCAAGGCTATGCCAGAACTCAACAATGTGTGCTCCGTGTGGAAGAGATGGCATTGAATTAGCCTAGCAGAGACAACGCTCCTATTGTACTGCAGAAGGAACGAGGCTCCTGAATTTGGTTACCATCTCGGCTGTGGTGAGATTCATCCCTCTACAAGCCCCAATAAGTCAATGGGCATCTGGCGGACTCCTGACTTTCTTTTTTTTTTTTTTAATTTCTTTATTGAGTGGAGATCATGGGTACAAACAAAAAAGAGACATAACCCAACATTCAGTTAATTATGCAGTACAAGAACAATTCACGGAGTTTGACTTACAATAATATAAGCTAGATTTCAAACTAAAAGACACCTTACACTATTAACACATAAAATAATTCTTTATGTCGTTCGTTACAAACAATGTCAAAGAAAGCAAAAAAAAACCTCAATTATATCCTATATAATATAAGATGGGTAATGGTACGCTAATCCACTTAAGACCTGGATCCTACATATCCATAAATACACTCACGGCGCCCCATATTAGCTGCCCCAATGCCTTTTTCCGCCTCCCCTTGAGGATATACAGATTGTGTTCCATATAATACGTGAACAAAAAACGAGTTCTCCACGTCTCAAATGTGGGAGCCTCAGTTTGTAACCACGCTGATGCGATGCACATCCTGAGCACTGCTGCTGCCATGAATATCAGATACCTAACTTCATTACTAAGGTCTGTGCGCCCACCTCCAGCGTCTATGCCCATCAAAATCTCACTGACTGACAATTGTATAGGAGCACCAAGAATCTCAGATAAAAACCTGTTTATATGTCTAAGCAATTCTGATAATTTAACGCAAAAACCAAAAATATGTGCTACATCAGCATGTAGAGTATTACATCTGAAACACTTTCCATCTAGATCTCCTCCCCACTTTGCAATTTTATCAGGCGTGCGATAAAGATAGAACAAAGTCTTATAATGTTGTGCCTTGAGATTGGCAGACATAAATAAACGGCTATCCAATTCAATCGAGAGTTCCAACGGTACTTCCGGGGACCCCAATCTTTCTCCCCATCTCGTGCAATGAGCTTCCAAGTCATTAGACATTGTCTCAATAATTATATTATATAATACCCCTATACGAGCACGCTGTTTATTTGCCTCAATAAGGGGATTAGACACATTCATAATGTTCAATTTAAGAAACTGCTCACGTATCTGCAAATACTTAAAGAAATGCGAGTTAGTTAGCTGATATTGTTTCTTCAATTGGGAGAAAGATTTTAGCCCGTCTGATGTATATACATCACCCACTGTTATTAGACCTCTTAAACACCAATTAACCACTATATGATCCCAGCACATACTGGGATGCAGTAACGGTGCAGTTAAAGGGGTATAAATAGACACATTTTGAATATTATATTGTTTCCTTATTGCCTTCCAGACCTTATACGCAGCAGCAATCACCTTAAACCTAGTGCGTTTGTAATAGTTCCAATCTATGTCAATGAAAAGACGGTTCCTAGCCTCGGTCCCCAATAGCAGAGAATATATGGAGGGTTGCAGTGCTGGCTCCGTAGGTCCCTGATCGGTTAATATAATATTCATTCGCTGCAGCATACATACATAATAGTACAAAAGGAAATCAGGGACTGCCCAGCCACCCACTGCCCTAGGCAGCATCATATACTTCTTGGCCCGGCGCTCCTTCCCCTGGGACCACATGAATCTCATACATATTGCTTGCAGTTGTGAAATAAGTGTGGAGGTAATCTCTAATGGTAGACATCGGTAAAGATACAACACCTTAGGAAGTACCATCATTTTCAAGATGTTGCATCTACCAACCAATGTCAAATGTAAACATTCTAGTTGATCCAATTGTATACGGACCCCATGCATCAGCTTCTGCCAGTTGACCTCTACCGTAGTGGAGGCTCCAGCACAAATCTGCACTTCCAAATAAGTAACCTCATCTAAGACTCGTGGATCATCATAAGACTTAATGTTAATACACAATATTTGAGTCTTAGCGGTGTTTAATTTGTATCCCGATACCGCTCCATATGTCCTTGCCAGATTTTCAATTTCGGGCATAGCCATAGATGGTCTTGGTGAAAGCACGGCTACATCGTCAGCGTACGCCAATATACGGTACTGCTGTGATTGTATCCTGGCTGGAGGTACCCTGCTACTCCGCTCAATCGTTTTTAAAAAGGGATATATATACAAAGCGAACAGCAGTGGAGAGCATGGGCATCCCTGCCTGGTCCCGCGTTGTATTGGTACCGCTGCAGATTGAAGCCCCATTACGTTAATCCGTGCACTAGGTTGTTGATAAAGCACCTGTATCGATTTAATAAAATTTGGCCCAAATCCCTGAAATTTCAACAGATCCCATAGGAAGGCCCACGATACTTGGTCGAAGGCCTTCTGTGCGTCTAATAATATGAGACTCAGTGGACTCCCCGACACATTTGCATGGTCAATTAGAGTGATCACCCGATTAACATGATCGGTTGTGCCACGCTTTGGGATGAACCCATGCTGAAAGATAGAAACCAGAGGGGTTATCACTTCTGATAATCTGCTAGCTAAGATCTTAGAGTATACTTTCCCATCTGTGTTTAATAATGATATAGGCCGATATGAGCCTGGTAGATCCGGCGGTTTTCCCTTTTTTTCTAAACACTGCTATACTCGCTTCACCCCATGTTATAGGATACTCCCCTTTCTGGGCCGTTCGAAATGTAGCTAACATGTCCTGTTTTAAGACTTGAAAAAAGAATTTATATATTTCAAGCGGAAGCTTATCAGGACCCGAAGCCTTTCCTGCTGGTAGAGCTTTAATAGCCGCTTCTAATTCAAACATCTCTATAGGGGCCTCAAATATATCTGCCAGTCCATGATCTAATTTTTGCCCGACATTTTGCCCAAGAAAGGATAGAGCACTATTACTGTCGTATTCTTCTGCTGTATATAGACGGGAATAAAAACTTCTAAAGACTTCTAACATTCCACTCTCAGTTTCTTCATATTGCCCAGCCTCATTTTTCATACTTTTAATTCGCTGAGCAGCTTCCCTAGTCCTCACTCTTTGAGCTAAACACCTCCCACTTGCCTCCCCATACTCGTATAGCATCTGTCTCTTAATTTCATAGGTCTTAGCTGCTTCCTTACTCCAATGGTTAAAGGAAGGAGGCTCCTGTATTTGGTTACCATCTGGGCTGTGGTGAGATTCATCCCTCTACAAGCCCCAATAAGTCAATGGGCATCTGACGGACTCCTGACTTTCTAGGCTCGGGTGAACTACAGGAAGTGTCTATCACAACATCATGTAAAGAAAACATTTTGAGCACATGGCACTTTAGTAATTAAACATCGCTGGCATTGCACTCCAAAACTGTTTTGCGATAATTTAGCAAATCACAAAGGCCCTGATTATGATGTCCATCACAGTTGCCTCCGACCAACATCATCACGGATTCAGGACCGACTGGCCTCTGCTCAGCGGTCCTGACTGCAATATTACAATGGTGCGTTCGTATACTCCAATTTCTCTATGGGAGATTGTGCTGGAGCCGTAAACCAGGCTTAGCACAAGCTCCCATTGAGAAATGGAAGATTCTGTTAATCCCTGCACTGCATGGCAGGCATCTTAAGGTGCAGGGATTAACAGGGGGCACCTCGGCTCCCAACCTGAGGCCTCAGGGAGAAGTGGACCCTGCTAGGGTCCTTCAAAGTCGCTTTCGAACAGGCTTTCCATGTCAGAAAGCCCAACATGGAAAGCCTGCCGGAAACCAACATCATAATCCCCACAGCGGAAACGCCGTCGTATAGGGAACACATGCCGGTTCCGACCCTGTCGGAATTACCGGCTGGTTTCAATTCCAACTGCCTGGATTGGAATTAGGCGGTCGGAATTGAAACAATTGATGTCGATCGGAGGCTTTCCGACCGACATCAAAATCAGGCCCAAAATTGTGAAATACTAAAGGCTCTGCCCGAAAGAATATACAAATGAGATGCTAGCAGAAGCAACCTCTGCTGGAGAAAACATGGCAATTTTGGATCCTTCCATCGTCTGCTCTGGTATTGCCCCAATCCCCCTATCTTTCCAGAGATGTTGGAAAGATGTCCTTGATGAGATCGCTCAGATGTTTGAGGTCAAACTGCTTAGACTCCCAGCATATATCATCCTGAGGGTTGAAGACCATCTGTCTTACCCATTAAATCACAAAGCATTTGACAGATTGCTTTATTGTTGTGTGCTGCTAAACAAGCGATTCTAGGCCTCTTGGACAAAGAAGAAACACCTAGCCATAGATCACGATTACACGATAAGCTTGACAAGGAAAAATATCGGACTAGCAGGCAGAAGTGACAGATTTGACTTAGTGTGTGTTGTCATAAGAATTTAGAGAAATAACGTGTCCCAAATATATAAGAGTCTTGCACATTGTTGGGCGTTTCATATAGCATTGACCTAGGTCAGGGGAAAAGCCGATTTATTACTGATATTCTCTGATGTGATCTTGAAACGCTGCAGGATGTAATGGGGTGTAACCGCGAACCAGAAGTGGCTTGAGCATTATTTACCTTGTCTTATTTATTCGCCATGCAATATGGCTTCTCCGCAATGATTACATTCAGTGGCATTTATTGTACTATGCAGCTCTTTTCTGTCTTTTTCTTTCCACTATATTAGGCGTCACTGGCTTTGAGATGTAGGCGGATATATGTGAGTCTTTACAATTGTAATGGGAAAGGTTAATCTTAAAAATATATTATGCCTCAAATCACTAAAAAACTAATACCCCCTCATATTTTTAAGCTTCTGGTTGTATGCCTTCATTACCATCTCAATGCTCATACACTGCTGATTGCTGTTCAGGAAAAGATATTAATTCAGCATCTTGTGTTCCCAAAAATGGTGTTTAGGAGTGCTTCACGTTTGTCTTCAACAGGAGGGGCTCATGCAGGTAAGAGTGGTGAGGCGGTGTCGAAGGGTTCAACAGATGACAATCTGATTGCTATCTCATTAAGTGAGAAGCCTCGGCCAAATTTGACCTCACCAGATTCTTTAGCAATCTGGAGATTGCCCACCGTTGCTTTTTCCATTCCTTTAAAGGAGCCAATACACACAAAGAGACATTTACCCCCTACAAGTCCAATTTATGATGACTGTTTCCACTCCCAAGTGGTCCCTATCATGTGGATTGCTCTCCTCTACAACTGCAGCCAACCCCAGGCAATTTCAGTCCTGATGAAACCCTTTGATCCCTTAAAAAGTTTAAACATCGTCGACAAATGTACAAAGGCAGACTGTTTCTCGTTTTCTGTGATACAATGATTTATTCCCTGTGTCTTGAATTGTATTGCATTTAACCCCTTGCCTGCTCATGACGGAACCACTCCGTCATGAGCCACGGGCGCCGTGTGCTCATGACGGAGTGGTTCCGTCATGCTGCGGCTGCTGCGGCCGTCCGCCCACGCGGCGCTGTTTCCCCGCCTGTGCGGGCGAATAACGCGAGTGGGCGGAGTCGTGATGGAACCACTCCGTCATGAGCACAGCGCGCCCGTGGCTCATGACGGAGTGGTTCCGTCACGAGCATGGCGGCGCCGCGCTCACCCCAACCTCCCCCAGCGCCACGGCAAAATTTGTGCCGCGGCGAAGGGGTTAAAGTGCTTTCCTTTGGTATAAAGCAACCAATACACCGCTTATGTTCACATTTTGCTTCACTGTTCTCCTTTGATTTCAGTTTTGGTTTGTTTTTAAACCTTGGGTTCGACCATATATTTCTTCTCTTATTCTAAATTCTTCTCATGGTTTTAAGATACACCTCTGAAGTGTTGATCTGGATAATCTTCGTTAAATAAAACTCAGTTTGGCTGAACCGCAGTTACTCACAAATATTGGCTTCACTGCATTCCTTTGTTATTTAAAAACAAGGTTGATGTTATAAAGATTTACGCTACACAGAAAGATCTGTGAGACTTTAGAAACATTTCCAAAATGAGTACCATGTGAACGTTTGTTCCAAGGATAACTTGATACCCCTGTTTACATGGACATAAGGGTCGTTCTTGTTCGTATTTAAATAAGCTACCAGAGGGTGAGCACAGGTTATCGGACACGTGTGTCATATTCATCCTATTTGGAACAATGGATTCTGACTGGCTTCGATGCTTCCCCATCAGCCTGAAACTGCAGGGTCTAACACAAGCACTCAGTTCATTCAGATTGTTTTCTTACTCTTGCAATAGGAGTTTTACCCAAACAGCATCTCAATTAGTCAACATGGTATTGTGGCCTAATCTCAGGTATTTCGCATAACAACCATAATGTGAAATTTTAGAAATTACAACGATTACGCAAGCATAAACAACATTTTGTCTCAGCAAATTAATAATTGATACTACTTCAATGGAGGCACAGATCCTCACTCCTGGCTCTGGAAAAATACATTGGCTATGTCTTGTTTTTGACTTATTTTAAAGTTGAGTTTGCTTGCTTACATTTTCTGACCTCGATAACATATAACATGCCGTCTTTTTTCCTGGCTCTGGATAGATCTTAGCTATAATGTTTGTTCAGAAACAATTAAAATCACTCAGCTTCAGGCACAGGGCCCAAATGGTTATTTTAGAAAAGGTATTTTCCTTTGGCAGTGGCACTTTTTGGAACGCTGCTTTTTACAAACCTTCTTTTGTGATTGTGAGCTAGACCTGTTTTGGGATTATTTTAAAATGGAGCTGTGCTTTTTTCTTTTCTGGTATGGATGACCTATGTTCTTGGAGCAAGCAGGGTTGAAACAGCAGCCCTCCCACTCTAGAAATTCTCTCTTCTTCAACTAATACCTAAGTATTTCACTTCAGTCGGTTCACAGCTTCTCTCTCCTGGCTCTGGATAGACACACTGGCTATATGTTTTCAAAAATTCTAAACGCACATGACCAGGAGGCAAATTCCTGCTTGGTTACTGTGGCGGCTGCAATATCTGGAGCCTAGAGCTAGACTCCCACCTGAGGTGAACCCTTTTTCTCAGCTGGCAACAGCACATCCATATTTATTTCCATCACCACCACAACAAATATCACCATTACTACTAATAAAACCATTACCATGACCAACAACATCATTACTTTCACCATTAAAACCACCACTATTAGCCCGACCACTGTTACAACCACCACAATTACCACCAACGGGATTACCACCACCAACATCACTACCCTAAACATCAGCATTATCAATATTACCATTGCTTTGCCCGCCTTTAGCAGAACACTATTTACTACCATCCTTTAAACCACCAGTACCTCTTGTAAAAGGCTCCATCGGAATTAAGTAGTCACTTGAAAATGAACTCCCATTGTGTAGGTCATAAATTACAAAAAAGGCCAGACCTTTTGGCTTTGCCAATGATTATCGTTTCCTCGAACCCATACTTGTTCCTAGTACCCAACCCCTAGTATTTTAGAAACTTATTTATTTGTCATTTCAATTGGTCTGTTGTTGTCAACGTGTTATTGCCGCCTAATTGCCTCTATTGTCTGTGGTTATTGAGTGCTGTTTTATAGTGCATTATAGAGAAAGAAAGAGTACAGGCTCAAGAGCGATTTACTGGGTGCCATCTTGTAGATCCGAAAAGTATGTATGTGTGATGCCATGTATTCTCAAATTGGGCTGAGATGAGTCTAAATGAGAATAGCCAATCAAATGATCGGAGTTAACATAGTTTAAGCTAGTCTGGAGAAAGCCTTTGGTGCTTCTTTTTGTGGGTGAAACATTGGTTATATCCTGGATCTTTTGGTTGTGTTGTGATATAATAACACTGTTTTGTTTGCATCAACTAGTTGTATATTTAAGGAACAATAATAAACCATCTCAAATCTCTATGAAATGGAGCAATTCTTTCAATATCAGTTAAGAATGGTGGTGCAGAAGCTTGTACAGCTAATTATTTTATAAAAGACTACCTGCAAATTGAATTGAAAAATGAAAGTATTAACCGCAAATTTCACTTTGGGTAAGTAATACCGCAAACCAATTAAGACCATTCAATTTGGGCACCACAGTTTCAGGTGCATTGGTCTGGGGAGAGTTATACACACACCCCTGCTGCCCCAGCGGCATGGGGGCAGCTCTGAAGGAAGACAGCTCATCTGGTGTATACTGCTCCCTGCTGATACAGTCCTAACAAACTAAACAAGCATTTGCAATGCAATAGGTCTCGCATTACTGAAAGTTTGAGCTATTGGTGTTGCCAATAATAATGCAACACCAGTATCTCAAACATTTATTAATGTGACACCTCTTGTATTGCAAATGCTTGTTTTTCTATTTATTTACTTTTGAAGCAATCGCGGCACCATCTCTTTAGCTTAAGATATTTAAAGCTAAAGCTAGGTATGCTACAATTGTAACAAAAGTAAAGAAATTGAAAAAAGAATGCGCGTGGCTGCATTTTCTTTCTAGTTATATACTTTTAAAGCAATTGTGGCTCCCACGCTTTAGCTTAAGATGTTCAAAGCTAAAGCACAGGTGTCACCATTTCTACAAAAGTGAACAAATGGAAAACAAATCAGAGCCACATGCTTTTTTCTATTTATTTACTTTTGAAGCAGTGGTAGAACCCGCACTTTTGCTTAAGATGTTTAAAGCTAAAGCTGGGCATGCCACGATTGTAACAAAAATAAAGGGAAAAAAAGCATATGGGAGCATTTTTGTAAATGTATTTAATTTTGAAGCAATCGTGGCACCCGTGCTTTAGCTTAAGATGTATAAAGCTAAAGCGGGCCATGCCATAATTGTAACAAAAGTAAAGAAACAGAAAACAAATGGTGTGCAGCCTCATTTTTGTATGTATTTACTTTTGAAGCAATCTAACCCCCTGGGCTTTAGATTAAGCTGTGTAAAGCTAAAGCGGGGGGTGCTGCGATTGTAACAAAAGCAAAGAAATAGATTTGCTGCCCGGCGTGAGAGAAGGAAGTTGGGCAAGCCGCTCGCCTTTCTTTTCTTCTGCTCACCCAACTCTGTTTTTTAAATATTGGATTTTTTTTTATCAGAGCTGCCCGTTGCACAGAAGAAATCAAAGGCCCGGGTGCCAAATATTGAGGATGGAGTACTGTGTGCTGCGCTATTTAGAAGAGCATATGGTGTTGAGGGAGTGGAGTTGGGCGAGTCGCCCAGAGTAATGGAAAGGCACGTGGCAGCCATTGTTTAAGGAGAAGTGTGGCACGCTGGGCTGCTTTAAAAAAAGAAATATATATATATTACCTACTGGCGGTCGCCAGTAGGTAGTTATAGTTAGGACCACGTTTCCATAGGAAATCCGCAACATTCTATTTTGAATAACTTTGGCGCCGGTCGACGAATCCTCGCGAATTTTTCAAAATAGGTGGGGCGCTACGCTCCGCTCCTACCCTGAAAGTCTCGGGGGGATTCGTCAAGCGGGGGCTGAGATAAAAGGGGGGTCCCAAAACGCATTTTTCCCATGCATTTTTCCATAGGACCTTTAGACAGGGCTACAGCCCGAACGGCTGAACAGAATTACTAGAAATTTGGCAGAGAGGTAGTCCTCAGGTCAAGGAAGTGTCTTTTGTAGGTTTGGTGTAAATCTGTTCAGTATATTCTGAGAAAATAGCCTTTAAATCAATATATATATCTGAGCCAGCTTATGGTGCGCTTACGGTACGCTTACCGTACGCGTACGGTGGCGTGCGCGAGCGCGATTCTGATTGGTTCTTAGATCTTAGTAAACATTCGAATCGGCCGAAACCCATTTTTTACCGTACGCGTACGGTAAAAAATTGTAAAAAAAAAAAAAATTATCCACACTCTCCCCACCCCGTGTGCAATTGGTGTCCGAAGGCCACCAATTGTGCATGGCTTATTACACCTGAGATAAACTATAAAATTTAAATAAAAAATAATAAAAAAAAAAATTATCCACACTCTCTCCACCCCGTGTGCAAATGGTGCCCGAAGGGCACCATTTGTGCATGGCTTATAAAAATTACGAAAAATTAAAATATTACCTTTCAAAACGAAGTGCATCATATGTCCTCCATGTGCGCACGGTGCGCGAAGCGCATCGTGCGTACATGGCCCATCTAGCGTAACGTGGGCATGCGGTGCGCGTTGCGCACCGCGTGCCCACCGTGCGTGCACGGCACTAACTGCGTAAAGTGGGCGCGCGGTGCGCGAAGCGCACCGCGTGCTTACTGTGCGCGCACGGTGCGCGAAACGCACCGTGCGCGCACGGAACGAACTGCGTTAAGTGGGCGCGCACGCCACGAATGGCGTAAAGTAACTTAGCATTTAAAAAACCGTACAAATTCACTGAAAAAACCATAGGTTTCACACACGTTATAGTTAGGAATTAGCATTTAAAAAACCTTGCAAATTCACTGAAAAAACCATAGGTTTCACACATGTTATAGTTAGCGGAAATTTTACTGATAAAAAACCAATGAAATTCCCCCGTTATAGTTAGTGCAGGCAACTATAACTCACGCGACCGCAATCTTCTGCTGATGACATATGTGTCTTTATGAAAAAAAAAATATTTGTAATATATGTATAGCTAAAAATGTATGGAAGAAGACATGGGCAAATAAGTGTCTAAATACAGTATTAGCCTCAGCAGAGGATTGCGGTCGCGTGAGTTATAGTTGCCTGTACTAACTATAACGGGGGAATTTCATTGGTTTTTTATCAGTAAAATTTCCGCTAACTATAACATGTGTGAAACCTATGGTTTTTTCAGTGAATATATATATATGTATATTATCTACTGGCGGTCGCCAGTAGATATTCATAGTTACAACCTAGTTTCCATAGGAAATCTCAAAATTCTATTTTGAATAACTTTGGCGCCGGTTGATGAATCCTCGCGAAATTTTCAAAACTAATGGGGCGCTCCGTTCAGCCCCCTACCCTGAAAGTCTCGGGGTGATTCGTCAAGCAGGGGCCGACAAAAAAAGGGGGGTCCCAAAACGCGTTTTCCCCATGCATTTTTCCATAGGACATTTAGACACAGCTACAGCCCGAACGGCTGAACAGAATTACTTGGAATTTGGCAGAGAGGTAGCCATAAGGTCAAGGAAGTGCCTTTTGCAGGTCTGGTGTAAATCTGTTCAGTATTTCCTGAGATAATAGCATTTAAAAGCATATATATATGTGGGCGAAGCCTAACCACACATCTCATCCTGAGATCTGATTGGCTGTCAGCACTTCAGCCAAGAAGTGTTGGCAGCCATCTTGGGACCAATATACATGATAGCACCTCATTAAAAAGCATTGCAGTTAATAGAAGGTTTTAAGACTTTAGTTACATTATGTTATGTTATGTTATGTTATGTTATGGTGTTTTGTAAAGCGCGCGATTACCAAGTAGGTGTCCTGGCGCTGTCCACAAATCCTGAATTTTTAAGCTGGCGTAGTTATTAAAACAACCAAGTTTTTAGAGCTTTCCTAAACTGGAGAAGATTCTCCATAAGTCTCAAATGGGGAGGAAGTTTGTTCCAGAGCTTGGCAGCCCCATAAGAGAACCTGCGTCCTCCCCAACGGACTTTTTTTATGGTAGGAATGGAGACGAGTCCGGCCTCTGCCGAACGAAGGTGCCGGGCAGGGACATACCTGGTAAGATGCTTAGTCAGGTAACCTGCGCCTTCACCCTTCAAGGCTTTGAACACCAAACACAAGGATTTAAATTGAACTCTCTTGTGAATAGGCAACCAATGCAAATCATGGATAGCCTTGGAAATCGGGGAGAACTTTGGAATACCCGTAAGTAATCTGGCCGCCGCATTTTGTAATAATTGCAGTCTATGCATCAGATTCTCCTGAATATTCAGATAAAGGCTGTTGCAATAGTCGAGTCTGGAGGACACAAGAGCGGTGACCACCGTTTGTCGACTTTCAGGAGGAAGAAAAAAACAGGATCTTTCTCAACATTCATAAATCATTTGTTGATGGTACCATACTCATTTTAGGAATTGTGGTATGTTCTAAGGTGATTTCACCATGTGAAAAAGCCTTCTGCTGGGATATCATGATTGAGAGAAAAATATTTTCTCATGCTTTTACCATAGAGGTTTGGAAGGTGATCTATAAGCTAAACTGAGAGCTTATTTTCTGTAAATTCACATTATCTTTCTCAGTCATGTGAGAATGAAGTCTGACATTCTCAGTAAAACATGTACATCCAACAAGGGCAGAGACTGTCAGTTGATTCCTTTGTGTTCTACTGCAGCTTCCCAGAGTGTTCCAAAGAACTACTAGAGCGCTAACCGTCCTACTTATGATAAACGTATGGCACACCTGAAGCCATCTTGCTTGGATTAAAGTGGTAACTCTTAAAACATTTAATTTAAAAAGGAACAAAATGAGGGGGTTCATTTTTCCATAAAAAGTATGATTAGTGCTGCAGAAAGAAAAATTAGGGCACATTTTGAGTGACTTCTCAAATCCTCTTCTATTTCATTAAAAAATTCTGACATGCAGACTGAAACATGCACTTTCAATACCAGCAGCAGTTTTCCCTGGTGAGCAGTAGCTTTACTACAGTGATCTAATGAGCAAAAAGAGTGCTAACATTCTGATTTTATGGCAAATGTGTGACACATCTGAATGCCTTCTTGATGGAATCAAAGTAAAAAACTGAAAGTATTTCCTACAGAGGAGACTGCAGTAAATGAGGAAATTAGGAAACTTCATAACAAATAAGTCTCCCAAGATGGCCACCAGAGACAAAAGAGCCCAAATGTAGCCCAAATATCACCCAGATGTAGCCCAAGTATAGCCCAATGACAGAATGTCCAAGAATGTTCTTAAAAACAACTAGAGCGCTTACTGTCTTCATTATGACAAAAGTATGGCACACCTTAAGCCATCTTGATTGGAATAAACTGGTAACACTTAAAACATTTAATTTAAAAAGGAACACAATGAGGGGGTTCATTTTGCCATAGAAAATATGATTAATGCTGAAGAAAGAAAATGAGGGCACATTTTGAGTGACTTCTCAAATCCTCTTCTATTTCATTAAAAAATTCTGACATGCAGACTGAAACATGCACTTTTAATACCAGGAGCAGACTTCCATGGTGAACAGTAGTTTTACTACAGTGATCTAATGAGCAACTAGAGTGCTAACATTCAGAATTTATGGCAAATGTGTGACATATCTGAATACCTTCATGATGGAATCAAAGTAAAAAACTGAAAGAATTTCCTACTGAGGAGACTGCAGTACATGAGGAAATTAGGAAACTTCATAACAAATAAATCTCCCAAGATGGCCACCGGAGACAAAAGAGCCCAAATGTAGCCCAAAATCACCCAGATATAGCCCAAATATAGCCCAATGACAGAAGTGTGCAAAACACTTATTATTTTGTGTTTTTGCAGTGTTATATAGTGCAGACTTGTCAGGTATTGGAGTGCTTTACATGAGCATTGGTTACATCACACGAACAAATTCATTTTGGTTGTAGACATGGGGAGACTAAGTGATTTGACCAGAATCACAGAATGTCGAGCTGAAGCAGAAACTTCAACCTGGTTCCCCAGTTGCAAAGTCTGCAGTTCTGGAAGTAACACCACATCCTCTCCCCTAAGTGCAACATTTAATCAAGTGGTCAACTGGATAAAAAAACATAAAGATAACAAATAATTTAAAAGTGCTTTGTCGCTATTTGAAAACTCAGAACATATGTCCTTATTTTAGTCTTTTAGAGCACTAACCATAATTTTGATGCCAATAAGACCCTCTCATATATGTAATTTCTAAAGGAAATGCTCTAGGTATTACAGTTTTGATTACATCAAGGTGATGTCAGGCGTTCCACACTTTTGTAATAAATATAGAATATTAGCAATCTAGTTGTTCATTAGGATACTGTTGAAAGGCAGAGGCCAGGGGCACGGACTCTGAAAATTGAAGGCAGGTAGGAGGGTGCAAAGGCAACAATTTAACCACACTGAGCAGGCAGGAAGGGCCGTGGAAGCACAACAGACTATGGAGGGCAGTGGAAAGGGGGCAGGGGCAACAAACCAACAATACAGGACTTGCAAGAGAGGCTGTTGGAGGGAAGATCTATTACGGGTCAAGGAAGCTAGGGGCGGTCCCCAGAGCCCTGGGAGCCACCACAGAACTGAGCAGGAGAGTGAGTCAGGGACAAAAGGGGCACCTTAATTTGAGCCGGGGTGCCTAGGAACGCTTGCTCCAAAAATGAAGAAAACAGACATATGAGACATGGAATTGGAGGCAGAATACGATGGCAGTTTAATGAGAAGATGCAACTTCAAAGAAACCGCAGAATAGAGACATAAAGTACAAAATACAGAATCCAGATAATCATACAGCTGTCATGATATTCTCTGTATCTCAATTAATGTACTGACAGAGAGAGAGAGAAAACACATCTATAAATGCATCATGAGAAACAAGTTACACCAAGGAAAATGTTACCTAGGAACACTCACGTTTACTCTTAGAGCAAGCATTCCTGCAATTACAATACAAAATCTTTTAAATGCAAAAGTAAAGAGAACAATGGTTAAACATAACATGACATTTCATATAGGTAAAATAGAATAAGATACTTCAAGCAAAGCAGAGTAAGACATTTTAAGCAAAGGAAGACAAGAGCTCCTAGCTCTTGGGGAAAACCTGCACAGCCTGTTAATCTACATACAGACGGCGAGGTAGTCCGTCGATATCTGTGGGTGCTCCCTTTTTATATCATTTTTTGGGCTCCTTTGCACTATACATCTACCTACGTATGCTACCCAAAAGCTTCGTCTGCAGATTTTACCAGACATTTCGTCATTTACCCCCTTAATGCTGACAATGGACTGGGTGAAAAGGTCAGTCTCTCAGGCCAATCGCTTATCGTAAGTTCCATAGAGCAAGCAGAAAATAATGGGTATTGTACGGGAATTCAATATATTCATGTATAAAATCTCCTCAGTTCTCCTAACTTGACGCTCTGCGGTTGCCACTTCCTTAAAAGCGGGAAACCTGCCCAGGAAGCAAGCACCAGTCCAGGATGCAGCCTACTGTATGTCGACAGCTTCAGGGGGATGTTGAACTTTGATACCGAGCACGGAGCACTCGGGTAGGGTGGGGGCTACTAGTTTGGAGCAGAAGGCCTGGCAGACCTGCCTTCAGACTGCTATACACTAAAATTGCAGAGCTATGGTCAATTTAACAAAGAGGCCTACATATTGAACAGAAGGGCCTACACAGGGGTTTTATGCTGGCTGAGTGGTAAGGATGTCTCAGGATAATTATATAGCAACACAGGACCCACTGGTCAATTTAATACGGCCTACAAATGCGGCTGGCAGGGCAAGGACAAGGGTCTCATACTTCAGGTGTGGACAGAATGGGCCAGGGGCCCCCTGTGATACAAAATCTACCCTCCTTCAAGGCTGTGGCAATGTAATAGACAATTGTGGGCAGAAGGAAGAGGCAATGGTAGTACAACCATACATGCCAACAGACCCGATTCAGCCAGGAAACGTCCAATGTTTTTAAGCTCAAATGGGCTTTATTTGACCTGTCTCCTGTCTACAATATCCTCTTTTTCAATGTAACTCAAAGGGGAAAATCAATACCCCAGTTTTGTTTCAAAATCTCCCTCTTACCAAGTTCAAAATGTTCGCAAGTATGGTACATTGGATCATGGAAGGAAATGGGATAGGGACATGGACTTGGATGACAGAGGACAGGAGGGACATGGAGAGGTGCACCAAACTGACCCTGCAGGGCAGGCATCAGGGTTTGCAGCAGCACAATACACCACACAGGGCATGCAGGACGGGAGTGCAGCACAACAATCCATAGAAAGCAAGAGGGAGGGGACAGGACCATGCACATGGACAACAGAGAACAGAGGGGCAAGAGGCAATGGTCGCTAGCTGACCATAATGGACATACAGGAGAGAAAGCTGCAGCATAACAGACGATAAAGGGCAGGAGAGACGGATCAGGGGCATTACAATGGAACAGACAAGCCAGGAGGGAGGGAGTAGGGGTCTGCACATGTAAACAGAGGGCTGGGGGCAAGGGGGCAGGGCAGGAGCAGCAAGATAGCCATGGAGGTCAGGCAGGATGGGCACTAGAAGCAAGACACACCATGAAGAGCAACAGTGAGACTGTGATGGAATACACACAGACCATGGAGGAAAGGTGGGAGGGGGTCAGGGGCAGCTAACTGACCACACAGGGAAGGTGGGAGGGCCATGGCAGCACAGAAGACCATGCATGGCAAGTGGGAGGGTTAGTGGCAGCACAATGGCTATGATGGGCAAGAAGGAGGGTGCAGGGGCATGCACAAAGGACGATGGAGGATAGAAGGGAGGGTCAGGACCTGTGCACAGACAAGAAAGTTCAGGGGAAGTGGCCTCACACCAGACCACACGGGGCAGGCAGGAGGAGCAGTTGCAGCACAACAGACCAGGGAGGGCAGAAGGGTGTGGCAGTACAATGGACCATGTAGGACAGGAGGAAGAGGATAGGGGCATGGCATGTGGACAGGCAGGGTGGAGGTGGCAGGGACAGGTTACAGTCATCTGACAATGCTAGGCAGGTGGGAGGGGAGTGGCAGCTCAACAGAACACTCAGAGTAGATAGGAGTGGCAGGTCCATGGGACATGGTGGGCAAAAAGGATGGAGCAGGGGCATGCACAAAGACATCGGAGGGCAGGGGGAAGGAGAATAGGGGCAGCAAGCTAAGCACAGAGTTTAAGCAGGAGGTCAATGGTGGGGCATAGAATTGGGCAATGGAGGGCAGGAGGAGTGGACTGGTACATCATACTAAATTGAGGGCAGTGTCAGCACATCAGACCATGCATGGCAGGAGGGAGGAGGCTAGTCCATGGATTCACACAACAGAGGATAGGGAGGAGGGGGATGGGGCAGCAAGCTAACTGTTCAGAGAAGGCGGGTATTAGGAACTTTATTGTTTTTAAAACATTGTGTCTGTGCGAACTACTTAAAATATGAACAAGTATGCAGTATAATCTCACTTTTATTCAGGAAGAAGAGGACGTTTGTGACTGTGACTCCGGGCTCACTTGGCAGAAACACCCCCTGACCCTCCACCCCCTATCGCAAAATGTAATGCCCGTGAAAAGGGTAGGTGAACACAGTGTTATATAGAACATAGTCCTGAGAGCACGATTGAAAATGAAAACTAGATATAGTGTATGGTATAAACTATGCACCAAAAAGTGTGATATAAGATGAACCAGGCGTGAAATATAATATGAAATACATTGTGCGCAATGACAGATTCATTGGAGAGCGCGAGATAGCACAGGCACTAGCGTGTGCTATGCGATATGCGCCTTGGAGTGTAATATGCACAGGGCAGTGTGGTGTAACCTAACTAGTCTCTAAAGTTGTAATATAAAATATGTGCTGGGGAGTGTAACGTTGCATATGCACTGTGACAAAGATATGGATCCCAGATTGTAATATGTATGGCATAGCACTGTGCGTTATAACATAGGCATCGAGGAAGGCACGTTAGATGGGGCAATATAACCCGTGCGAAGACAAGTGTGGCATGACATATTCACGGGGTGGTGTTACAGTGCACATGGGCTAGAGAGTGTCATAGCATATGCACTAGCTAGTGGAATACAACACAGAGGTGTGTGGCACTCGGCAGGCAATGGTGGGTGTAACACAGCATTGGGCTCTGTCAGGAGCGCGCTGTGACTCTCAAGTGATGTTCGTCCCCTTTCCAGAGAGTAAAATAAAAAGTATAACACATCCGGCAGTGGATGTGTGTTTTATTAACCGTGAGGGGGGTTTCTTGCATAGTTTTTGTCGAATTTTGGTCGAATCCCCTTTGAATGGCTTGGTGTGCATGTGTATTAAATGTGCCCGTCAATAGCTACCCATGTTTGTATAAATAAACGAAAAGGGTGTCTACCGGGATTAGGCACGGTAGGGCATCAGACATGTCAGAGCTTCACTAGTGGTGTAAATACATTCCACGTGGATTCATTGCATGCATAGTCGCCTTTTGATGAATATCACGCAAATTGTCATGGTGATAGGTACGTACGGTTTGTCCAGCATGTCCTAGGTGTGTCTATAAATATATATTTTTTAAAAATAATAAAAAACAGTGGCCGGCCCTGGGGATTGGGGTCAAAAAAATATAATTAGGAGACAGGCCCTGGGGGATGGGGTCATCAGGGCCAATAAATTAGAATAAGAAGGGGAACCACACAGCCCCCCTTCTTAAACAATTAAAATAAATAAAAGACTGGCATCGTGCCGGAGGCCATGCCCCCTCCGTGCAGCACTCTGCAAATGAGCCCCCAACAGGCATCTCCAGTATGCGCCAGGGAGCTGCGCTGCAGACAGGTGTTCTGAGGCCAAGCCCCTTTTTACACCTCTCTGCAACGCAGCTCTGTGGCGCTTACTGGAGGTACCTAGTGGTCTAGTGGGACCCTTAGGATTCAAGGGGACTTAATCTCTCAACTTAGAACAGCCACAGGGCGCGTTTACACAGTGGTGAAGGGAGAGGACGGGGCCTGAGGTGACATGTGCAAACACGCACTATGGCACGTTTTAAATTGGGGATATAATTTCCCTTCAATACTGAGGGCCCCTGGGGGCTAACTAGCCCACCAAGTGCTTCCAGTAAGCGCCACTGAGCTGCATTGCAGAGAGGTGGTCCAGGCCGTGCCACTTTTTACACCTCTCTGCAACGCAGCTCTGTGGCACTTACTGGAGGTACCTAGTGGGCTACTTGGACCCTAGGGACCCTCAGGATTCAAATGAACTTAATCTCCCAACTAAAAACGGACACAGGGCATGTTTACACAGTGGTGAAGGGAGGGGACGGGGCCTGAGTTAACGTGTGCAAAAACGCCCTGTGGCCTGTTTTAAGAGGTAGTTTTAATCCCCATGCCCTATTATATACTTGGGGCTTACAGAGGAGGTCAGGCTAATCACAGGGGGACCCCAACGCATAATGTTCCCTAGTGTATGTAGGTGTTTTCACTGTATTCTAAGTGTCTTTTAACATAGCACTGGCTCTAGGACTGGTTAGACAGACTCAGTTACCACCAGTATCCGTCTGAAAAAGTTGAGGGTACAGGATGATTTTGCAACAAGGCTTCTTTCTGCTCTTCTTTTTGTTCTTTCTGCACGTTATCCTTCTTCCTGCACTTATCTTCGTATTTGAGGACTTCTGTTGCTTCTTTCTGCACTTCTTTTGTTTCTTTCTGTGCATTTTTTCTTCTTTCTTCACATGTCCTATCTCTGTAGGCATAGTTAGAAATTAGCATTTAAAAAACATTTGAAATTCACAGAAAAAACCATAGGTTTCAGGCACGTTATAGTTAGGAATTAGCATTTAAAAAACCTCAGAAATTCACTGAAAAAACCATAGGTTTCAGGGGTGTTATAGTTAGCTGGACTTTTCACTTGTACAAAACCATTGAAATTCCCCCGTTATAGTTAGTTCAGCTAACTATAACTCGCGCGCCCGCAATGCACTGCTGATGACGTCACATATTACATCACTCATGACATGGTCAGTGACATCACTCATGACATCACTGATGACATCTCAAATGACATCACTGATGACATCACTGATGACATCATCCTTGTGATAGAGTGGCAGACCTCCTCTCACCCTAATATAACCTTTGATACACACATTCAAAAATAGAGACTAAAATTTTCAAAACAATGGACATACCAATACCAGTTACAACAACCTCTTCAGTAATTCTAAGATCCACATACACATCTACTCATTCACCAACAGTCCTATACAGTCACTCATACATGTACTCACTCATCATATGTACTCATACACCTATACATCCTGTTACACAATGCCACTCATCCATAGAGTTACTCACACACATAGTCACTCATGCTAATAAAGAATCAAACATACATTTACTTGCATATACAGTTATACACACACCACCACACTTACTTCTATGGAAACTTACACATACTTAGTCTTTTAAACAATCACTTATAGAAACACATACTTATTCATACAGGAACTCTTTCAATCTCTCACTCTCACATATACTCACATATATACACCAATAGTCACATATACTAGTTTAAAACATATGTAGTTACTCATAAAGACACTATTGAGACAGTCATTCACTCACTAACACACCCATACACACACTCATCCACCCATACAGTCCTGCACACATGCTGTCTTCAACACATACAAACAGTGAGTCACTCATTCATGCACCTATGCACTACGTAATACCCCCCACCGAACCATGCAGACACTCAGACTGATACTCAAAAAACCAACTAATAACCTATATAGACACCCATGTAGCTACTCACCTACCCATGCAGCCACTTATACACAAAGTGAGAGACTGATACAGATATTTACATATTTAAACATTACTCACTAAGCCATGTATTCATTATGATACACTTAATCAGTCAGTTACACAATCAATTTTTCAAAAACAAATCATCCATTTAGACACTTATATACCCATTTATTCTTCCATCGACCTTGAGATATACATATATAAAACATATTTAATTTTCAGAAAAACACACATTCACTGGATGATGTCATCAGTGATGTCATTTGAGATGTCATCAGTGATGTCATGAGTGATGTCACTGACCATGTCATGAGTGATGTAATATGTGACGTCATCAGCAGTGCATTGCGGGCGCGCGAGTTATAGTTAGCTGAACTAACTATAACGGGGGAATTTCAATGGTTTTGTACAAGTGAAAAGTCCAGCTAACTATAACACCCCTGAAACCTATGGTTTTTTCAGTGAATATATATATATATATATATATCTTCACAATTTGATACTTAAGAATTGTAAAGGACTTGGGTCGCACTCAAGGGTAGAAAGTAATTCCTTTTATTCCTTCTCTGTAAACAAGTCATAACCATATCAAGGTTCCTCTCAACGCGTTTCGGTCTCGCAGGCTCTGCCATTTGTATTGGGGCCCCACCGCCAAAGAGCACCGATACCGTCAGCGCAATTGAGCTAAAACTGAAGGATATGTATATATATATAAAATTGAGTTTGGGAATCCGCAAAAAAAAAGAAAGGCGCGGCCACCATTATTGCAGCTGAGGCGTGCCGCGCTGGTGAAAAACAAATTGTTGCCGGAAAGCGTGCCCTGCATGCAACAGTAGAAAAGAAAGGTGTCGCTGCCATTATTTTAGCTGAGGTTAGCCTCGCTGGTTAAAAATAAAAAAGCATCGGGGGAGAGAGTGGAGAAAGTGATTTAAGTAAATAGTGCTCACAGGTTGTAATTAAAACATCTAGAGTAACAACACATGTGACAGGGGCAGTCCTTATGGGAGGTTACAACAGGAGAAAAGGACATACTAAGGAGGGACTACTAAGCCTATTGATGAATCAAAAGCCACCATTTACATAGGACAGTAACAGGAGTCAATTGAAAAGATGGACGGACAATGGGCGGAGGTTAAAGTCCATACCTGAATTCAGTATGTTTCGAAGAGACACCGCAAGTGCTGTCTAGGCGACACCTACAAATGTGTTACTTTCTCTTTCAAACAGAGTTTGGGTATGCAGTTGAATGAGTCCACTTTGGGGACTGGGTGAGGCCCCTATGCCAGGGCAGCTAGTTAGCCTTAAATCTAGCCCAGTGTTCTCTTGCCCAAGTAGCCTGTGCTTTCAATGAACTGACTCGGGGTTTGCAGAATGTTTGTGTGAGTGGGTACACTGTGAGATAAATTTCATGTGGGCTTGACTCACTCGCTAAATAAGGCTCTGAAGGCAGGTAAAGTGTGGGCTTTGTCTGAGGGATATAAGCCGCTTTAGTCTGCTTGGATTGCTGCAGGGCTAAGAGAGTGAAGTTATCACATTTGTGAGAGTACAGAAAGAGGCCTTTCCCACTGGGTTGGTTTCCTTTTCTACTTTATCCAATGTTCAAAATTACTGAAACACAAGAGATGAGGGGTTTATGTAAATTTCGGTAGTCTGCTCCTGTTATCATGATAAAGGTTCAGTGGACCCCTAGCACAATAATTTACCTGGACCTGTGCACCTGCTGCCCTACTGATAGCTGCACCCCTAGGTGCGAGAAACTGAAAGCAGGCAAAAGAAGCAGGAGTACATGAAGAAAGCGACTAGTTTGCTCTATTTAGCCTTTCTCAGATCCTAGTATACCCTCCTTTGAGACAGCAGGAGTAGGTGTGGTTGTCCCATGTACCCCCAACCCATGCTCCTCGCTTTCGGGTGAACGTAAAACTGACTCTATAATGACTACGGCTATTACTACAATCACCAGAATAATGAGTGCACCTACAATACGTTTGTGCCTACGATTTGACTCTATTTTAGAGTTGCTCAGATTACTGTTCAAGAAGAAGAATAGCAAACTGAGGGGCATATTTACATGAAAGTGGCGAAGCATGTCGTTAAGCTAAGAAGGCTAACGACACGCTTTGTCAGTTTAGAAACACTGGGCTGCACCAAAGTGACGTTTTGGTGGAGATAGTGCATGTAAATATGCCCCAGAGTATTTTTATTCCTTCCAACTCCACTTATGACAAAGTTACTGAGCAACTCTCAAGATCTTGGAAAGTTATTTTTCAACAGTCTCTGCTTTGCAATATTTACCCAGCTCAGAAGATCTCCCTAGCCCTCTTTCTTCTTCTTCCTCTAGATACACCCCCTAAATGTATTCTTCTTCAACATGGGCCTAGGTTATCTTCTTCGGACAAAATTGTTTACAGTTCAGGTCAGAGCCAGTCTCCTCAATAACTCGTTATAACAGTTCAGCTCTCAATGCTGCAATCTCTTGAGGAGACTGTGGTGCTCCAAAGCTCGGGAATTCCATGTCTTTCAGAATCAAAGTCCGTAAGCCACTTAGCCTCGGTGCGAAAGGAAGAGTCAACAGCAGAAGTGCCTTTACTTCAAGACCAGGAACTCTCATCAATATCTTGACAATCAGTTCCGAGATCTCGGACCTCACTCTCCCTGGCATTTGCAACCAGATAAGTCCACTCGGGAGAGGAATATCTCCGACAAGGCACTCTAGCTCTTCTGGAACTCCTCACACCTTCTGTGTTCTGCTCAGTCTCACTCATATCAGACTCTGAAGTTTCACTTATTGGCTCAAGTTCTCTTTTAGATGTGATTCTCAGGTTTTTCCTCCTATGTCTCAAAGGTCAGGTCCCACCTGCTGCACTGTTCTTCCTTGACTGTTCATGACTTCTTATCACACTAGTCTCTTCCACTGAGTCAGACTCTCTGTTACTAGGACAATGGGACCATCTCCCTCAGAGTCTCTGTCAGGGTCCTGTGTAGCTTGACCCCCCCCCCCGATCGATCTAGTCTTGATCCTGATTCCTAAGGTACCTCTACAGCTTGGCTTGTACCCTCCTGTGTGACCTTTCAGTCATGGCTAGAAATTCTTCTGAGTGGTCAAGAACCAAATCATCTGAAATGTTCCCAAGCATGTTGGTAGGCACAGCAGGTAAATACATCGCTCTCCTCATGAGTGTTTCGTGGGGCAACATCCCAGTTCTCCTGTCAGGGATACTGCGGAGACTCATTAGAACTAATGGTAAAGCATCTGGCCACTTCAAAGATGGTGATACAAACACTGTAGCCAACCTCAATTTCAGGGTACCATTGATCTGCTCCACCTTACCAGATGCTTCTGGCCTTTTAGTCACAATGGTTTGTATGACGTTACAATGCATGCTTTTACACCCCATGCCATTACAACGCAAGTTGTTACAACAACTTGCTGTCGGGGGTACGCTGGAGTTTTGAATAGTATAATTTACTATTCCAACACCAGTCTGTGCAACAGTAGGCAAGGTGTTGGAGTTAAATCCAACACCTTATACGCTCCTACAGCCAGACATTTCATTTATAATGGCATGTGGGCTAAAAGCATGCCTTGTAATGCATGCGTTGTAACGGTTGTTTCCAACCACAATGCAATCTTTGTTCCACATTCAGAGCTGCACACAGCAATTTCATGACTTCGTTATAGAAATCTGTGTCTCTATCCGACTCCAATGTAGTTGGAAATCCGAAACAAGGAATGAGCTCTCTTAGCAATAACTTAGCTACTGTGAGGCTATCACATCTCCTAGTTGGGTAAGCCTCGACGCATCAAGAAAAGATGCACACAAGAACAGACTTTTCCTCAAATCATTACACACAGGCATCTCGACAAAATCCATTTGGATCTGATTAAATAGACCCCCTGACTTGCCAGTGTTGCTCAAGGCAACAACAGGTTTCTCCCAGCATTCATCTGCTGACACATGACACACCGATAACATGCAGCTTCCTCAATCACTCAAAACTTTGGATTGAACCAAGTCTGCCTGAACAATCTCACCATTGCAACCCTTTCTATGTGAGCTGCTCCATGAATTTCTCTCACCATTTGTGCAACAAACAATCGGTAATTCTACCCTGCCATTAGCTGACACCCAAATGAAATTGTTTCCCTTCTCGCATTCTGCTCTAATTCAACCTGCATCTTCTTCCTCTGTAACTTCCATTGAAAATTCCTCACTTCATCCCATGTGTCAGCAGCTGCCAACATCATATTGAGTTTGGTCTTCTCTATACTCTCTCCAGTATATTCTCCATTAAAGACACATGCATTAATATATATATATAAAAAAGTATTGAACACCAAAAAGGATTGGCTGCTGTGCAACACTATTTAGAGACTAGATCCCTCAGTTATTATAACCACAATACAATGTTAATTGAAATGATCAATTGGTGTTTGAATAACAATTTTTTTATGTTCAATAAAAAAATGTATAGACAGTCTAGAGGTGTGGCGATGGGAGCTTGCTTCTCTCCCAGCTACGCGTGTTTACACGTGGGCTGGTGGGAGGAGCAGGCTCTCAGAGGCATTTTTAGTGAGACAGTGGACACTCATGTTAAGAGCTGGTTTCGTTACATAGACGACATCTTTATCATTTGGGAGGGAAGTGTTGAGAGTGCTGAATTGTTTATATCCAACATTAATGTCAATGAAATGAATTTACACTTTACATCATGTATCAACAAAAGTAGCGTTGACTTTTTGGACACCACTGTCTATGTTGAAAATAGGACACTTCACACAACTCTACACAGAAAGTCCACCTCAGGCAACTCCACACTACATGCCACCAGCTCACATCCATACCATTTGATAGCAAGTATCCCTTTGGGTGAGATATTAAGACTTAAAAGAATTTGCAGCACAGAAGAGCAATTCAATAAATGCAAATTAGAGTCCCTTGATCGTTTCAGAAAAAGAGGGTATAGCGATGACATTTTACAGAAAGCCATTCTCAAAGCTACCCTTAGATCTAGGGATTCATTGTTAGACAGAGACACTGTCAGTAAGGACACTAGTAGTGGAACTGAGGCTAACCTAGAAGTACCCAGACTAATTACTACTTTTAGTCAACAGCAAAGACAAGTAAAGGCCATTATTGTAAAAAACTGGCCTATTTTACTAACTGACGCTGTTTTGGCACCAAGTTTACCCAAAACACCTACCCTTACTTTTAGAAGGGCTAAATCTATGAGGACGGAACTAGTCAAGAACAGTCCTGAAATTCTTACCAACACGACATGGTTAAAGCCTCAATCAGGTTTCTATAAATGCTCAACATGTAGAGCCTGCAAATTTGGTAAGAATACTACTCATTTTACGGTTCCTTTTAGTCCCTATAAAAGAGCAATAAGAGGACATTTTACATGTCGCACAGATTTCGCTGTTTATGTCCTTACCTGTACCTGCAATTTACAATACATAGGCAGTACCAAATTACCAGTTCATATGCGTATTCTGCAGCACCTCCGTGCTATAGTTAACAACGACACAAATTATCCTGTAGCACGCCATTTTAAGACAACACACCATAATGACCTTAATTGTCTAAAGTATTATGTAGTAGCAGCAATCCCTGTTCCGACAAGAGGAGGTGACAGGGAACTCATGCTGAGAAAACTTGAAACGCATATGATAATGGAGTTTGATAGCAAGTCGCCCAATGGACTTAATACAACAGAAGATCTGCACTATTATTTATAATCAATTTCCGTTCGAAATACTTTTTCCACCACCATCAGGTATTATACCACTATTATAAACACAGTATATCCTTGGATATGCATATCTATTATTGTCTATGTACTTGGCCGTATCTCTGGAGGTTTCTTTTTACACTCGCTAGCCCCAGTCTTTCCCAGTAATATTACCATCTTACGGTCACATACACGATTTTAAAAATAATTAATTAGAAAATCATCCCATAAAAAATCAACTTAGTTAACATATATTTTAGAGTGTTTAGATGTGTTTTTAGATAAGGGTTTTACTATTTAGGGTATTTATTAAGCACTAGAGAAGCACTTTTGGATTAATAATTAGGTGTTTTTAGGCGTAATTTGCACAAACTTTTTTGATAAGAAACATCTGGTATTTTAATTCAGATCTGACAATACGACCATGGGAAACTATCAACATCGTTCATATTCAAATAAGTGTTTGTAATACAGTTTCAAGAGAGGTACATGCGAGATTTTACTGTGGGTTTGAACAACAGGATTTTAGTACTAAAAGATGTACCCCATTGCTGGTTGTAAATTTTTTTGCATTTGAGCAAAGTATTTAAGCATATGATCATGCGGACAAACTTTTGTTTTGTAAAATATTATTGTTTACGACAGCAATTTAATGGTATCCACTCACATATTTATATGTTTTATTTCTGCATATATGAATACAAAATCCGGCCCACAGTATTATGTACTTCACCAAACTCCATATCTTGATTTCCATTGGTCTAGATGTATTATTTATGGATTTATCCAATTAATATTGGTGAGATTGTTTTAAATAATGTATTTATTATTGTTACCTATTTATCATAATATTAGCGTTATTTTGCACATGTGAAAGAAGAGAAAAAACACTTTCATAGTATGTTTTCTATGTCCTTTGGGAGCACGTGACACTAGTAGGTGGTATTTAAAAAAGCTATGGTATACGCATTTCTCCATGTGATCAAGGCTGCTGCGTCAGTCGAAACGCGTAATGACATATTGAGTGAGCAATAAACATCCTGTCATTCCAACTAAGAGGAGTTCGTGCTGGTTCTTTTCATCGCCCGTGGGGAAGTTGGAAGGCAGCAATTCAGTCATATATATATATATATATATATATATATATATATATATATATATATATATATATATATATATATATATATATATATATTTCTTCAAAGATGCCCATGCAATGAGAGGCGCACTCCTCCAGCTGTTGGTTAACAAACCCTTTATTTTGTGAAACAGCGCTGCAAATTCGAATTTTGTATCCATGTGGCCTGAGTGCGCCTCTCATTGCATGGGCATCTTTGAAGAAAAGTCCAGCCGCGGAGAGATCGCACCGCCCCCTACACTGTGCTGGGGATCGTCTTACCGGCATTGTCTGGTTCAGCGACGGCGCAGCTGTCATTAGAGCAAGGAACAGAACTTCAAATTCGACGCTAACTGGAGGGCGATGAGTAATCCATTACTGGTTTGCCAAGCACACAGCCACTGGAGGTGTTTAATGGGGGTATTGAGACCACAAGTCCCAGCGTGCAGTCCAGAAGAAAATTCTACGCGGCAAGTCCAGCCGCGGAGAGATCGCACCGCCCCCTACACTGTGCTAGGGATCGTCTTACCGGCATTGTCTGGTTCAGCGACGGCGCAGCTGTCATTAGAGCAAGGAACAGAACTTCAAATTCGACGCTAACTGGAGGGCGATGAGTAATCCATTACTGGTTTGCCAAGCACACAGCCACTGGAGGTGTTTAATGGGGGTATTGAGACCACAAGTCCCAGCGTGCATGGCGAAAACTACTAGAAGAGGCACACCTGAGGCCAATAAATGCATGCAGAAACGCTAGGAGTTGTGGGACCCTGAACTTGATGTGCTGACAAACGGCCTCTGAGGAAGAAGCACGATTGCTTTGAAACGCGTCAGGCCACATGGATACAAAATTCGAATTTGCAGCGCTGTTTCACAAAATAAAGGGTTTGTTAACCAACAGCTGGAGGAGTGCGCCTCTCATTGCATGGGCATCTTTGAAGAAAATTCTACGCGGCAAGTCCAGCCGCGGAGAGATCGCACCGCCCCCTACACTGTGCTGGGGATCGTCTTACCGGCATTGTCTGGTTCAGCGACGGCGCAGCTGTCATTAGAGCAAGGAACAGAACTTCAAATTCGACGCTAACTGGAGGGCGATGAGTAATCCATTACTGGTTTGCCAAGCACACAGCCACTGGAGGTGTTTAATGGGGGTATTGAGACCACAAGTCCCAGCGTGCATGGCGAAAACTACTAGAAGAGGCACACCTGAGGCCAATAAATGCATGCAGAAACGCTAGGAGTTGTGGGACCCTGAACTTGATGTGCTGACAAACGGCCTCTGAGGAAGAAGCACGATTGCTTTGAAACGCGTCAGGCCACATGGATACAAAATTCGAATTTGCAGCGCTGTTTCACAAAATAAAGGGTTTGTTAACCAACAGCTGGAGGAGTGCGCCTCTCATTGCATGGGCATCTTTGAAGAAAATTCTACGCGGCAAGTCCAGCCGCGGAGAGATCGCACCGCCCCCTACACTGTGCTGGGGATCGTCTTACCGGCATTGTCTGGTTCAGCGACGGCGCAGCTGTCATTAGAGCAAGGAACAGAACTTCAAATTCGACGCTAACTGGAGGGCGATGAGTAATCCATTACTGGTTTGCCAAGCACACAGCCACTGGAGGTGTTTAATGGGGGTATTGAGACCACAAGTCCCAGCGTGCATGGCGAAAACTACTAGAAGAGGCACACCTGAGGCCAATAAATGCATGCAGAAACGCTAGGAGTTGTGGGACCCTGAACTTGATGTGCTGACAAACGGCCTCTGAGGAAGAAGCACGATTGCTTTGAAACGCGTCAGGCCACATGGATACAAAATTCGAATTTGCAGCGCTGTTTCACAAAATAAAGGGTTTGTTAACCAACAGCTGGAGGAGTGCGCCTCTCATTGCATGGGCATCTTTGAAGAAAATATATATATATATATATATATAATCATCTACTGGCGGTCGCCAGTAGATAGTTATAGTTACAACCTAGTTTCCATAGGCAATCTCAAAATTCTATTTTGAATAACTTTGGCGCCGGTTGACGAATCCTCGCGAAATTTTCAAAACTAATGGGGCGCTCCGCTCAGCTCCTACCCTGAAAGTCTCGGGGTGATTCATCAAACGGGGGCCGAGAAAAAGGGGGTGTCCCAAAAAGCGTTTTCCCCATGCATTTTTCCATAGGACCTTTAGTCGCAGCTACAGCCCGAACGGCTGAACAGAATTACGTGAAATTTGGCAGAGAGGTAGCCATAAGGTCAAGGAAGTGCCTTTTGCAGGTCTGGTGTAAATCTGTTCAGTATTTCCTGAGAAAATAGCATTTAAAAGCATATCAATATCTAAACGCGCGCACCGTGCGCGCACTGTGCGCGCACCCTGCCGTGCGCGAGCGCAATTCTGATTGGTTGTTAGATGTCGGTAAACATTCGAATCGGTCAAAACCAGGAAGTGTCGCCCGCCATTTTGTCTCTCGCAGTCTGAGGGGGTGAAAAAAATAAGGTGGAGAACGTGAAAAGGGGGCAGAGTGGACAGTTCCTGACCCCCTAGCCTTGGTCAGGGGGTCACAGAAGGACCCCCAAGGGAGAAAAAAACAATTATTATTATTTTTTTTTAAATCGCGAGGTGCGCGCACCACGCGCGCACGGCACGCACTGCGAACCGTGGGTGCTCGGTGCACGAAGCGCACCGAGCGCCCACAGCGCGCGCACGTTGCGCGCACCTCGCGATTTAAAAAGAAATAATAATAATTCACGGTGCGCGCACGGTGAAAAACCTGAAAAAAAAATTAATAAATACATAACTTAGCATTTAAAAAACCGTACAAATTCACTGAAAAAACCATAGGTGTCACACACGTTATAGTTACCAATTAGCATTTAAAAAACCTTGCAAATTCACTTAAAAAACCATTGGTTTCACACATGTTATAGTTAGCTGGACATTTCACTCGTAAAAAACCAATGAAATTCCCCCGTTATAGTTACTGCAGGGGGGGCGTGGCTAGACGCCCAAGGAGTATGGACGCGTCTCCGTGAGGCTCCCGGTCCCGGAGCGGAGAAGTCCAACTTCGCGATGGTTTTTGGAGAAGCGGCTGGCAGCATTTAACATCGGAACTGCTCCTGCATCGCGCACAATGTTTTACGAACAGATTTGAGCCGACTTACTTTACCTTTGTCAGGTAATTAGTGTTTGCTCGTCTCAGCAGCAGCGCGGCCGCCATTTTGATTTTCGGCGGAATGACTTCTCCTTTCATGAGCTTCTACCACAAAGCGGCCTAAAGACATAATTCCAGTGGCAATTGATATCTCCTCTACTCATGATGCCCGCAAGACCGTTTCTCCTGGTTTTTCTCTGTTGCTGTCTCTGTTTTTACCTCAGCCTGCATGGATGCTAGCAGTGGCCGCCATTTTAGGTGATGATTCGCCCCATTACTTTCTCCTGATATGTTTCTGCTGCCCAATTCTGGACAGGCGCTGGCTGGGTCTGCACAGTCTTGCTTGGGGCCCACGAAGATTCCTAGCTGTTACTCTCCATTACCACTTCTTTCGTGGATTGTGGTTTCTGGTAACCTTATTGGCAAATAAGTTCTGGTCTGCTCTCTTCGTTCTCGCCTCCACCCTGCTTGCTGACTCACGACCAGCTAATGTGTACCATATTCGGTGGTTTCTTCTTTTTTCTTTTTTTTTTGTGACGTGCCTTGCTACTAGCCCTACTAGTTGATGGGTAGGACACGGGGCGCTCATACCAGTCCGTCCCTGCCGCCGCGTTCTTTTGTCAAAAACTCTACTTTATTCTCACAACTCTCCAAGCTGGAAGATTCGCAGCTGTCTGAGGAAGGGGTCAAGCATTCGATGATGGATCCTGCACCTGCTACAACTGCCAAGTCGAACGTGAAGAGGCTAAAATAAGACCCTCCCTCGCCTCCCAAAACATCCTCGGATATCTCCATGGAACTTTTGCTACATGAGATAAGGGCTCTTAGACCCTTTATGGAGGAAACAAATTCCACATTACAAGCTCTCTCTGACAAATGGGGGCAACTCGATACAAGGCTTACAGCGGTTGAACATAATGTTGCCACCCTCAGCGACACTACTAAGACTGTTCCTGTCTTGCACTCGCAAATTACCACCCTCCAGAAACAGGTCGAAGACCTTGAAAATCGCAACTGGAGGAACAACCTCCGCATTTTTGGCCTGGAGGAGGGACTTGAAGGGAGTGACCCTATTACGTTCTTTAAGACTTTCCTCCCTAAAGTCCTTCACTTGTCAGACGGAACTATGCTCAACATCCAACGAGCCCACAGGCTTGGGCGCGTTCCTTCTGCTGGCTCCTCTCCCCAGCGACCGAGGGGTGTCATCATCTATTTCTTAGAGTGCACAGATCTGCTAAAGGTGTTGGCGGCAGCCAAAGCTCTTCAGCGTGTCACATGGTCAGGCTCCACGTTATTTTTTGCGCAGGATTATTCTAAGGCCACTGCTGACAGACGCAAAGCTTTCCTGAATCTTCGACCTGATCTTCGTTCTATGGGGGCTAGATTTGGCCTCTTTCACCCTTGTCTTTTCAAGGTCACGTACAATAATAGGACTACGACTTACGAAGATCCTGGGCGCCTGCAGAGCTTTATCGATTCACACAGGATGGATGCCACCACCTCTTCGGAAGCTTCCTCCTCACATGTTGCTTAATCGCTACTCAATATTTTTGTCTTTCTATCATTCTTCCTGCTCCATAGTCTCTCCATTTGCTAGGCGAATTTGTTTCCATTTTATTTTATATAGTAATGCTAGTTATTTGTGCTGGTTTCCACTGCATTAATGGTTTTGCATTTTTACAGTATTGTTCTTTAATATTTTTTAGGCTCGTACTTTCCTGGTACCTGTTTTTTACAGTTGCTTCTTGAGATTAATTTTTGTCATATGTTCTTGTTTCACAGTTATGATGTCCTCTTATACGGTCTTCCCCGTTCCCCATCGGATCCTCCCTGGACGTGTGTCTGCTCCATGTGGTTTCACCCACCCTCCCACCCATTCTCTCCTTTTGTAGGTATGTTCTACATTTTGTTTTGCGTCTTCTCTATTGTAATGTTTTTGTTTTGGTGTTCTGCTCTTTCATGCGTATCTCATTGCCTTTATGGTATCCCTACTGCTCCGACTTTCTCTCTCCTACTTATCTTGATCCTCTTCTCTATCCTTGCTTTGTCTTTTTCTTCTGTCTCTCTCTTTAATCAAAAGATTTCTTCTGTGCCATGCATTTTTTCCATTTTCTACGGATTTTGTACTGCATTGACTTTATGCTTTCTAATTGCATTCTGTTTTACTTATGATTGCTCATGTCTTTGAAACTAGTTACATGGAACGTTAGGGGTTTACATTCTCCCATTAAACGGCAAAGGATCTTGACCCATCTGGCCAAATTAAATGCGGACATTGTCTTTTTACAAGAGACTCACCTCTCCGCTGATGAATCGTTAAAGTTGAAAAGGGGTTGGGTAGGGGAGGTCTTTTTCTCTCCTGGGGATGGCAAACGGAATGGTGTGATGATTCTTTGCCGTAAATCTCTCCCGCTTACATTATTGACTCAGAATTCAGATGTTAACGGACGATGGTTAAATGTCAAATTGTCCTTTAAAGGGGTTCCGGTATCTCTGTTCAATGTATACGCCCCAACCTGCGGAGAACCATCTTTTTGGTCCACCTTAGCTGCTCAGATTGCCCTTGGTTTGGAAGATAATTTTATTTTTGCTGGTGATTGTAATCAGGTTTTTGACCCCTTTATTGATAGAAACTCCAAGGTTCCTTATATCCCCAACAAACCCCAGAAATCATTTGTACGAGTTATTTCCCAGCACCAACTCTTTGACGCCTGGCGTCTCTGTAATCCAACCACCAGAGAGTACACTTTTTATTCCCCCTCACATCACACTCAATCGAGAATTGACTACATTTTCGTCTCTCATTCTATCTCACAAACCCTTACACACGCAGAAATTGGCCCTATTTTGTTATCAGATCATGCCCCTGTGTCAATTGGACTCGAAATTCTCCCTCGAGCCACAGGTCCTAAGAGGTGGCGCTTTAACAATACCCTCCTTCTGGACCCGAAATTTACCGCTGCTTTTACTACTTTTTTTGAAGAGTTTTTTGGTTTTAATACTGACCAATCCATGCCCTTCTCCACCATTTGGGATGCTTTCAAGGCCTCAGCGAGAGATTTCGTGATTGGCTTTGTTGCAAAGAGGCGGAAACTTTCCCGCAAATTTACTGCTGACCTTTTACGGGACATCAAAGCACTGGAACACTCCTTTTACACTTCGCATTCGAGCCAATCCCTCACGGCCCTCATTAACGCCAAATTAGCATTTAACAAGAAATCTACGGAAGATGCTTCTTTGTACTTATTAAAGTCCAGTGCTAAATTTTATGGGGGCAAAAACAAGGCAGGAAAGATACTGGCTAACTACCTGAAGGTTAAACAGAATAGACTTAATATTGAGTCCATCTATGATGACTGCCTGGATTTAAAATTTAAAGATTCGGATATTCTGAACGAATTCTCCCTATTTTATAAATCCCTATATACCTCAGAATCGCAGCCCTCTGATGACTCTCTTTCCCAGTTTTTTTCAACACTTCAGACTCCTCCCTGTCATCAGCCGGATCTCAGTCTCCTGGAGTCCGATCTAACGCACCAAGAATTGTCAGCGGCACTCCAGCTGCTCAAGAAAGATAAGGCGCCGGGGCCTGATGGCTTCACAGTAGAGTTCTTCCAACACTTTTCTAAGCTCCTGTTACCCAAGTTGCATTCCCTTATAGCTTCCTTTAGCACACTGGGTTGTTCTTCAGGCTCCTTTTCGGAAGCACACATATGTCTGATACCGAAGGAAGGGAAAGACCATAGACACTGCAAAAATTATAGGCCTATTTCTTTGGTTAATATAGATTATAAGATTTTCTCAAAAGCCTTAGCCATACGTCTTGACTCCTACTTGCCTGATTTACTAGAAGCAGAACAATCGGGCTTTGTCAAAGGCAGATTTATCACGGACAATACTAGACTTCTCTTCGATGTCTTGACCAAATCCTCGTCCTTGAAGCACCCCCTAGCGGCAATAGCGCTTGATGCCGAGAAGGCGTTTGATAGGGTTGAATGAAAGTACTTGTTTTATACTCTTCGTTGGTTTGGCTTCGGCCCCAAGTTTGTATCCTTGATTTCTCTCCTTTATTCCAACCCACGTGCGGCTATTTGTGCCAATAGTCTGATTTCCTCATATTTTGATTTGGGCTGGGGAGTTCGTCAGGGCTGCCCTCTCTCTCCTTTTCTTTTTAATTTAGCTTTGGAGCCCTTTCTCTCTAAGCTTCGTCAGAATCCAAATTTATTCGGCTTTCAATCAACGAACATTCACCTTAAATTAGCTGCCTATGCAGATGACATTTTACTTTTTATGTCCAACCCTAGTGTTTCTGTTCCTGCCTTTTTGATGGATGTACAGGCATATTCTAACATCTCTGGCTACAAATTGAATAGCGATAAATGTGAGATTCTCCCCCTGACCAAGTACACATTTAAAGCAGATTTCAGCGCCTCAAATTTTACGTGGAGCCCCTCTCATATTAGATATTTAGGCATGTATATTACTCCCTCAATATCTGACACAGTAGCGCTATGTTTAAACAAATGTCTACAAAAAATCACTGATTTAACGGCCAGGTGGCATCCACTGTACCTATCGTGGTGGGGTCGGTTAGACACCATAAAGATGATGCTTGCACCCATTGTACTATACACCATATCCAACATTCCAGTCCCCATCCCGGCCAAATTCTTTAAAAAAATTAATTCCGCCCTCTCTTCCTTCTTGTGGAATTCAAAACGACCTCGTATGTCATTAGCTAAGTTAATTCGCCCAAAAGCTGAGGGAGGAGTTAATTTTCCTGATTTTCAGGTTTATCAAAAAGCTTTCCTTCTACGACAAGCCTCACTCTGGTTGCTTGACCCCTCGGAGAATTGTCCTCTATGGCTTAGGATAGAGCGTCTTTTCCTCTCTCCTTTCTCCTTTTCTGAATACCTTTCATTTTCACGCAAACCGCAGGCGGTGTCCTCTCCTATAATTAAACTGACTTCCAAGCTCCTGCTGTCCTCACCTTCTCCTCCCCCAGATTCGATTGACTACTTCCTAAATTCAACAATCTGGCATAATAAAGACTTGGTTGTTCGTGGCAAACCATTCTTTTGGAAGACCTGGCGTCGAAAGGGTTTAATATGGATACACCAGCTTTTCTCAGATTCAAAGTTTATGTCCTTTCACTCACTCAAACAGCGTTTTGACTTGCCTGCCTCATTCACGCATTAATATCCTTTACTCAAGTCGGCTGTGATGGATAGGTTTGATCACCTATCTGCTTCGCCTCAGGTCCCCACTTCCCAGACTTCTTCCTCACAACTCTCCTCCCTACTTAAGTCTAAACCCTCGGCTTCTAGCATATATAAGCACTTACAAGGGGCAGACGTTCTTAGACAGAAATCTAAGGTGGAGGATGCTTGGGAGCGCGATTTTCAACTTTCATGGCCACTTTCTCTTTGGAATAATATCTGGCTCAAGTTGCGTAAATCCTCCAGGGCAGCAAATCTCACACAAACGCTATTTTTTGTGTACAATCGTATTTTACTTACGCCAAGTGCTTTGAGCAGAAGATTTGCATCTACTCCAGATACGTGCTGGTCATGTTCGTCCCCAAACGCTGACATATTTCATGCGCTATTTCTATGCCCACTTGTGCAAAGCTTTTGGGAGCGAGTTTGGTCCCAAATAAATTTAATTTTTGACACTGCATTTTCCTTTTCTATCCCTCATATTTTCTTGGGGAGTCTCTCACCATGCTGGGAGAATGTCCCAGGTAATACTAAAATTGTTGATTTGTTGTTAGCGGCTGCGTTTCAGCAGATCACGGTTAATTGGAAGGACTCTACTAAAATCTCTTATAAGGCGTGGTGGTATGTAGTTTGCCATAATCACAGGCTAGACACCTCCTTTGTATATCCAATGCAGTTGGCAGCGAAAAGTCTGGACCTGTGGTCCCCTGTTACACTGTACCTCGACTTGTGTGCCAAAAAATCCTCTCAGCTAAAGCCGTCCCAACCAGAGGTCTTGAAGCCCCCATGAACCCCTTATGCGTTCCCAGATTTATTTCCAAATTTTTAACACTGTTTTGAGTCATTTTCTTTGCATCGCTAGCATATCTTCTACTCATGAGTTTGTCTTTTTATTTTTAAGCAGTATAAGTCTATTGTAATGTGATGGCATGAAATTATCGTTTTCTTTTTGTTCTATGTCAATGGATTACCTTGATATGTATTTATTGTTATTGCTTACAATATGGATACCTCTGTTTGTCTCAATAAAAATTTTTCTTTCAAACTTAAAAAAAAAATAGTTACTGCAGGCAACTATAACACACGCGACCACAATCCTCTGCTGATGACGTCAGATATTACATCACTGATGACATATGTGTCTTTATGAAAAATAAATATTTGTAATATATGTATAGCTAAAGATTAATGGAAGAAGACATGGGTAAATAAGTGTCTAAATACAGTCTGACGTCATCAGCAGAGGATTGCGGTCGCGTGAGTTATAGTTGCCTGCAGTAACTATAACGATGGAATTTCTTTGTTTTTTTACGAGTAAAATGTCCAGCTAACTATAACATGTGTGAAACCTATGGTTTTTTAAGTGAATTTGCAAGGTTTTTTAAATGCTAATTCGTACATATAACGTGTGTGAAACCTATGGTTTTTTCAGTGAATATATATATATATATTCACTGAAAAAACCATAGGTTTCAGGGGGGTTATAGTTAGCTGGACTTTTCACTCGTACAAAACCATTGATATTCCCCCGTTATAGTTAGTTCAGCTAACTATAACTCGCGCGCCCGCAATGCACTGCTGATGATGTCACATATTACATCACTCATGACATGGTCAGTGACATCACTCATGACATCACTGATGACATCTCAAATGACATTACTGATGACATCACTGATGACATCATCCGGAGAATGTGTGTTTTTCTGAAAATTACTTATGTTTTATATATGTATATCTCAAGGTCGATGGAAGAATAAATGGGCATATAAGTGTCTAAATGGATGATTTGTTTTTGAAAAATTGATTGTATAACTGACTGATTAAGTGTATCTTAGTGAATACATGGCTTAGTGAGTAATGTTTAAATATGTAAATATCTGTATCAGTCTCTCACTTTGTGTATAAGTGGCTGCATGGGTTGGTGAGTAGCTACGAGTGTCCAAATAGGTTATTAGTTGGTTTTTTGAGTATCAGTATGAGTGTCTGAGTGTCTGTATGGTTCAGTGGCGGGTATTACGTAGTGCATAGGTGCATGAATGAGTGACTCACTGTTTGTATGGGTTGAAGACAGCATGTGTGCAGGACTGTATGGGTGGATGAGTGGGTGCATGGGTGTGTTAGTGAGTGAATGACTGTCTTAATAGTGTCTTTATGAGTAACTACATATGTTTTAAACTAGTATATGTGACTATTGGTGTATATAAGTGAGTATATGTGAGAGTGAGAGATTGGAAGAGTTCCTGTATGAATAAGTATATGTTTCTATAAGTGATAGTTTAAAAGACTAAGTATGTGTAAGTTTCTGTAAAAGTAAGTGTGGTGTGTGTGTATAACTGTATATGCAAGTAAATGTATGTTTGATTCTTTATTAGCATGAGTGACTATGTGTGTGAGTAACTCTATGGATGAGTGGTGTTGTGTAACAGTATGTATAGGTGTATGAGTACATATGATGAGTGAGTACATGTATGAGTGACTGTATAGGACTTTTGGTGAATGAGTGGATGTGTATGTGGATCTTAGACTTACTGAATAGGTCGTTGTAACTGGTATTGGTATGTCCATTGTTTTGAAAATTTTAGTTTCTATTTTTGAATGTGTGTATCAAGGGTTTTATTAGGGGAAGAGGAGGTCTGCCACTCTATCACAAGGATCATGTCATCAGTGATGTCATCAGTGATGTCATTTGAGATGTCATCAGTGATGTCATGAGTGATGTCACTGACCATGTCATGAGTGATGTAATATGTGACGTCATCAGCAGTGCATTGCGGGCGCGCGAGTTATAGTTAGCTGAACTAACTATAACAGGGGAATATCAATGGTTTTGTACGAGTGAAAAGTCCAGCTAACTATAACGCCCCTGAAACCTATGGTTTTTTTCAGTGAATTTCTAAGGTTTTGTAAATGCTAATTCCTAACTATAACGTGCCTGAACCCTATGGTTTTTTTCAGTGAATTTCAAAGGTTTTTTAAATGCTAATTTCTAACTATGCCTACAGAGATAGGACATTTGAAAAAAGAAGAAAAAAAGCACAGAAAGAAAAAAAAGAAATGCAGAAAGAAGCAACAGAAGTCCTCAAATACGAAGAAAAGTGCAGGACGAAGGATAACGTGCAGAAAGAACAAACAGAAGAGCAGAAAGAAGCCTTGTTGCAAAATCATCCTGTACCCTCAACTTTTTCAGACTAATACTGGTGGTAACTGAGTCTGACTAACCAATCCTAGAGCCAGTGCTATGTTAAAAGACACTCAGAATACAGTGAAAACACCTACATACACTAGGGAACACTATGCCTTGGGGTCCCCCTGTGATTAGCATGACCTCCTCTGTAAGCCCCTAGTATATAATAGGGCAGGGGATTAAAACTACCTCTTAAAACGCGCCACAGGGCGTGTTTGCACACGTCACGTCCCCTCCCTTCCCCACTGTGTAAACATGCCCTGTGGCCGTTTTAAGTTGGGAGATTAAGTCCCCATGAATCCTGAGGGTGCCTAGGGTCCAACTAGACCACTAGGTACCTCCAGTAAGCCCCACAGAGCTGCGTTGCAGAGAGATGTAAAAAGGGGCACGGCCTAGACCACCTCTCTGCAACGCAGCGCAGTGGCGCTTACTGGAAGCACCTGGTGGGCTAGTTGGCCCCCATGGTCCCTCAGGATTGAAGGGGAATTATTTCCCCAACTTAAAATACGCCACAGGGCGTGTTTGCACACGTTAACTCAGGCCCCCTCCCCTCCCTTCACCACTGTGTAAACACGCCCTGTGGCCGTTTTTAGTTGGGAGATTAAGTTCATTTGAATCCAGAGGGTCCCTAGGGTCCAACTAGCCCACTAGGTACCTCCAGTAAGCGCCACAGAGCTGCGTTGCAGAGAGGTGTAAAAAGTGGCACGGCCTGGAACACCTCTCTGCAACGCAGCTCAGTGGCGCTTACTGGAAACACCTGCTGGGCTAGTTAGCCCCAGGGGCCCTCAGGATTGAAGGGGAATCATTTCCCCAACTTAAAACGCGCCATAGGGCGTGTTTGCACACGTCACCTCAGGCCCCGTCCCCTCCCTTCCCCACTGTGTAAACACGCCCTGTGGCCATTTTAAGTTGGGAGATTAAGTCCCCTTGAATCCTGAGGGGCCCTAGGGGCAAAATAGCCCACTAGGTACGTCCAGTAAGCGCCATTGCAGAGAGGTGTAAAAAGGGGCACGGCCTGCACCACCTCTCTGCAACACAGAGCAGTGGCGCTTACTGGAAGCACCTGGTGGGCAAGTTGGCCCCCAGGGTCCCTCAGGATTGTAAGGGATTTATTTCCCCAACTTAAAACGTGCCACAGGGCGTGTTTGCACACGTCACCTCAGGCGCCGTCCCCTCCATTCACCACTGTGTAAACACGCCCTGTGGCCGTTCTAAGTTGAGAGATTAAGTCCCCTTGAACCCTAAGGGTCCCTTGGTGTCAAACTAGCCCACTAGGTACCTCCAGTAAGCGCCACAGAGCTGCGTTGCATAGAGGTGTAAAAAGGGGCGTGGCCTCAGAACACCTGTCTGCAACGCAGCTCCCTGGCGCATACTGGAGATACCTGTTGGGCTAGTTGGCCCTCAGGGACCCTCAGTATTGAAGGGGAATTAATTCCCCAACTTACAACTGGCCAGGGGGCGCATTTGCCGAGTGCTGCAAGGAGGGGGTGTGGCCTCCGGCGTGATGCCGGTCTTTTATTTATTTTATTTTTTTAAGAAGGAGGGCTGTGTGGCCCCCCTTCTTTTTCTAATTTATTGGCCCTGGGGACCCCATCTCCCAGGGCCTGCACCCTAATTTTTTTTGTTGAAAAAAATTAATTTGGAGGGGGCTGCGTGGCCCCCCTCTTCAGGCCACTTATGGCCCCGGAGACCCTATCCCCCGGGGCCGGCCTTTGTTGTTTATTATTTTTAAAAAATATATATTTATAGAAACACCTAGGACATGCTGGACAAACCGTATGTACCTATCACCATGACGATTTGCGTGATATTCATTAAAAGGGGACTATGCATACAATGAATCCACAAGGAATGTATTTACACCGCTAGCGAAGCTCTGACGTGTCGGATGCCCTACCGTGCCTAATCCCGGCGCCCCCGCCAGTTGGTACTCTCCAAGTAGACACCCTTGTCGTTTATTTATACAAACATGGGTAGCTATTGATGGGCACATTTAATACACATGCACACCAAGCCATTCAAAGGGGATTCGACAAAAATTCGACCAAACTGTGCAAGACACCCCCCTCACGGTTAATAAAAGACACATCCACCGCCGGATGTGTAATACTTTTTATTTTACTCAGTGGAAAGGAGACAAACCTCACTTGAGAGTCACAGCGTGCTCCTGGCTGAGCCCAATGCTGTGTTACACCCACCAGTGCCCGCCGAGTGCCACACACCTCTGTGTTGTATTCCACCAGCTAGTGCGTATGCTATGACACTCTCTAGCCCATGTGCACTGTAACACCACCCCGTGAATATGTCATGCCACACTTGCCTTCGCACGGGTTATATTGCACCATCTAACGTGCCTTCCTCGATGCCTATGTTATAACGCACAGCGCTATGCCATACATATTACAATCTGGGATCCATATCTTTGTCACAGTGCATATGCAACGTTACACTCCGCAGCACATATTTTATATTACAACTTTAGAGACTAGTTAGGTTACACAACACTGCCCTGTGCATATTACACTCCAAGGCGCATATCGCATAGCACGCGCTAGTGCCTGTGCTATCTCGCGCTCTCCAATGAATCTGTCATTGCGCACAATGTATTGCATATTATATTTTACGCCCCGGTTCATCTTATATCACACTTTTTTGTGCATAGTTTATACCATATACTATATTTAGTTTTAATTTTCAATCGTGCTCTCAGGACTATGTTCTATATAACACTGCGTCCACCTACCCTTTTCACGGGCATTACATTTTGCGATGGGGGGTGGAGGGTCAGGGGGTGTTTCTGCGAAGTGAGCCCGGAGTCACAGTCACAAACGTCCTCTTCTTCCTGAATAAAAGTGAGATTATGCTGCATACTTGTTCATATTTTAAGTAGTTCGCACGGACACACATTTTAAAAACAATAAAGTTCCTAATACCCACCTTCTCTGAACAGTTAGCTTGCTGCCCCATCCACCTCCTCCCTATCCTCTGTTGTCTGAATCCATGGACTAGCCTCCTCCCTCCTGCCATGCATGGTCTGATGTGCTGCCACTGCCCTCCATTAACATGATGTACCAGTCCACTCCTCCTGCCCTCCATTTCCCAATTCTATGGCCCATCATTGACCTCCTGCTTAGCCTCTGTGCTTAGCTTGCTGCCCCTATTCTCCTTCCCCCTGCCCTCCGAAGTCTTTATGCATGCCCCTGCTCCATCCTTTTTGCCCACCATGTTCCATGGACCTGCCACTCCTATCTACTCTGAGTGTTCTGTTGAGCTGCCACTCTCCTCCCACCTGCCTAGCATTGTCAGATGACTGTAACCTGTCCCTGCCACCTCCACCCTGCCTGTCCACATGCCATGCCCCTATCCCCTTCCTCCTGTCCTCCATGGTCCATTTTAGTGCCACACCAATGTGCAGACCCCTATTCCCTCCCTCCTGGCTTGTCTGTTCCATTGTAATGCCCCTGATCCATCCCTCCTGCCCTTTATGGTCTGTTATGCTGCAGCTTTCTCTCCTGTCTGTCCATTATGGTCAGCTAGCTACCATTGCCTCTTTCCCCTCTGTTCTCTGTTGTCCATGTGCATGGCCCTGTCCCCTCCCTATTGCTTTCTATGGATTGTTGTGCTGCACTCCCATCCCGCATGCCCTGTGTGGTGTATTGTGCTGCTGCAAACCCTGATGCCTGCCCTGTAGGGTCAGTTTGGTGCACCTCTCCATGTCCCTCCTGTCCTCTGTTATCCGAGTCCATGTCCCTACCCCAATTCCTCCTGCCTACCATGATCCAATGTACCATACTTGCGAACATTTTGAACTTGGTAAGAGGGATATTTTGAAAAAAAACTGGGGTATTGATTTTCCCCTTTGAGTTACATTGAAAAAGAGGAGATTGTAGACAGGAGACAGATCAAATAAAGCCCATTTGAGCTTAAAAACATTGGACGTTTCCTAGCTGAAACGGGTCTGTTGGCATGTATGGTTGTACTACCACTGCCTCTTCCTTCTGCCCACAATGGTCTATTATATTGCCACAGCCTCTCTTGCCAGTCTTGTATTGTTGGTTTGTTGCCCCTGCCCCCCTTTCCACTGCCCTCCATAGTCTGTTGTGCTGCCACTGCCCATCCTTCCTGCCCAGTGTGGTCAAATTGTTGCCTCTGCACTCTCCTACCTGCCTTCAATTTTCAGAGTCCGTGCCCCTGGCCTCTGCCTCTCAACAGTATCCCAATGAACAACTAGATTGATAATATTCTATATTTATTACAAAAGTGTGGAACGCCTGACGTCATCTTGATGTAATCAAAACTGTAATACCTAGAGCATTTCCTTTAGAAATTACATATATGAGAGGGTCTTATTTGCATCAAAATTATGGTTAGTGCTCTAAAAAACTAATATGAGGACATATTTTCTGAGTTTTCAAATAGCGACAAAGAACTTTTAAATTATTTGTAATCTTTATGTTTTTTTATCCATTTGACCACTTGATTAAATGTTGCACTTAGGGGAGAGGATGTGGTGTTACTTTCCGAGCTGCAGACTTTGCAACTGGGAAACCAGGTTGGAGTTTCTGCTTCAGCTCAATATTCTGTGATTCGGGTCAAATCACTTAATCTCCCCATGTCTACAACCAAAACGAATTTGATCTTGTGTGATGTAACCAATGCAAAGCACTCCAATACCTGACAAGTCTGCACTATATACAACTGCAAATACACAAAATATAAGTGTTTTGCACACTTCTGTCATTGGGCTACATGTGGGCTACATCTGGGTGATATTTGTGCTGCATTTGGGCTCTTTTGTCTCTGGTGGCCATCTTGGGAGATTTATTTGTTATGAAGTTTCCTAATTTCCTCATTTACTGCAGTCTCCTCAGTAGGAAATACTTTCAGTTTTTTACTTTGGTTCCATCAAGAAGGCATTCAGATGTGTCACACATTTGCCATAAATTCTGAATGTTAGCACTGTAGTTGCTCATTAGATCACTGTGGTAAAGCTACTGCTCACCAGGGAAGTCTGCTGCTGGTATTCAAAGTGCATGTTTCAGTCTGCATGTCAGAATTTATTTATGAAATAGAAGAGGATTTAAGATGTCAAAATGGGCCCTAATTGTTCTTTCTGCAGCACTAATCATAATTTCTATTGTTCCTTTGTAAATTAAATGTTTTAAGTGTTACCACTTTATTCCAATCAAGATGGCTTCAGGTGTGCCATACTTTTGTCATAAGTAAGACTGTTAGCGCTCTAGTTGTTCATTAGAACACTCTAGGACATTCTGTCATTGGGCTATACTTGGGCTACATCTGGGTGATATTTGGGCTACATTTGGGCTCTTTTGTCTCTGGTGGCCATTTTGGGAGACTTATTTGTTATGAAGTTTCCTGATTTCATCATTTACTACAGTCTCCTCAGTAGGAAATACTTTCAGTTTTTTACTTTGATTCCATAAAGAAGGCATTCAGATGTGTCACACATTTGCCATAAATTCAGAATGTTAGCACTCTAGTTGCTTATTAGATCACTGTAGTAAAGCTACTGCTCACCAGGGAAGTCTGCTGCTGGTATTGAAAGTGCATGCTTCAGTCTGCATGTCAGAATTTTTTAATGAAATAGAAGAGGATTTGAGAAGCCACTCAAAATGTGCCCTCATTTTTCTTGCTGCAGCACTAACCATACTTTCTATGGCAAAATGAACCCCCTCATTTTGTTCCTTTTTAAATTAAATGTTTTAAGAGTTACCACTTTATTCCAATCAAGATAGCTTCAGGTGTGCCATATGTTTGTCATAAGTAGGACTGTTACCGCTCTAGTTGTTCTTTGGAACACTCTGGGAAGCTGCAGTAGAACACAAAGGAATCAACTGACAGTCTCTGCCCTTATTGGATGTACATGTTTTACTAAGAATGTCAGACTTCATTCTCACATGACTGAGAAAGATAATGTGAATTTACAGAAAATATGCTCTCAGTTTAGCTTATAGATCACCTTCCAAACCTCTGTGGGAAAAGCATGATAAAATAGTTTTCTCTCAAACATGATTCATGATATCACAGCAGAAGGCTTTTTCACATGGTAAAATCACCTTAGAACACACCACAATTCCTAAAATGAGTATGGTACCATCAACAAATGATTTATAATGTAACTAAAGTCTTAAAACCTTCTATTAACTGCAATGCTTTTTAATGAGGTGCTATCATGTATATTGGTCCCAAGATGGCTGCCAACACTTCTTGGATGAAGTACTGACAGCCAATCAGATCTCACGATGAGATGTGTGGTTAGGCTCCGCCCAGATATATATATGTGATTTTGATTTTGATTTTCTCAGGAACTACTGAACGGATTTACACCATTTAAGCAAAAGGCACGAGTTTGAACTGAGGACGACCTCTTTGTCAAATTTGGTGTAATTCCGTTCAGCAGTTCAGGCTGTAGCTGCGTCAACAGGTCCTATGACAAAATGCATGGGGAAAATGCGTTTTGGGACCCCCTTTTTTCTCGGCCCCCGCTTGACGAATCACTGTGAAATTTTCAGGATAGGAGCAGACCGGAGCTGGCCAAAAGTTTTGAAAATTTCACGAAGATTCATCAATCGGCGCCAACGTTTTTCCAAATAGAATGTTGCAGATTTCCTATGGAAAATAGGTCCTAACTATAACTACCTACTGGCGACTGCCAGTAGGTAATATATATATATATATATATATATATATATATATATATATATATATATATATATATATATATATATATATATATATATATATATATAAATTCACTTAAAAAACCATAGGTTTCACACAAGTTATAGTTAGCTGTACATTTCACTCGTAAAAAACCAATGAAATTCCACGTTATAGTTAGATCAGGTAACTATAACTTGCGCGACCGCAATGCACTGCTGATGACGTCACATATTACATCACTTATGACATGGTCAGTGACATCAATCATGACATCAATGATGACATCTGAAATGACACATTGTGCATTGCGGTCGCGCAAGTTATAGTTACCTGATCTAACTATAACGTGGAATTTTATTGGTTTTTTACGAGTGAAATGTACAGCTAACTATAACTTGTGTGAAACCTATGGTTTTTTAAGTGAATTTGCAAGGTTTTTTAAATGCTAATTCCTAACTATAACGTGTGTGAAACCTATGGTTTTTTCAGTGACTTTGTACGGTTTTTTATATGCTAAGTTATGTATTTATTTTTATTTTTTGCGCGCACGGTGCGCTTCGCGCACCGTGCGCGCGCTGTGGGCACTCGGTGCGCCTCGCGCACCGAGCGCCCACGTTGCGCATTTCGTACCATGCACGCCTCGCCATTTTTTACAAAATATCAATTGTTTTTTTCTCCCTTGGGGGTCCTTAGATTTATATATTAAATGTGATTGTTAATTCTTTTTTTTTTTTTTTTTTTTACCGTACGCGTACGGTAAGCTTACCGTACGCGCACTCCGCGATTTTTTTTTTAAATTACTTAATTTATTTTTCATACTTTTTGGTCCTTCGTGAACCCCCTGACGAACGCTAGGGGGTCTGCAACCCTTTCGTTGCCCCCTTTTCATGTTATCAACCTTTGTTTTTCAGTGCGAGAGACAGAAAATGGCGGCCGATACTTCCTGGTATCGACCGATTCGAATGTTTACTTTGATCTAACAACCAATCAGAATCGCGCTCGCGCACGGCACCGTACGCGTACGGTAAGCTTACCGTAAGCGCTCGGAGCGCGCCCACAGATATATATATTGATTTAAATGCTATTTTCTCAGGAAATACTGAACAGATTTACACGAGACCTTCAAAAGGCACATCCCTGACCTGAGGGCTACCTCTCTGCCAAATTTCACATAATTCTGTTCAGCCGTTCGGGCTGTAGCTCGGACTAAAGGTCCTATGGGAAAATACATGGGGAAAACGCGTTTTGGGACCCCCCTTTTTTCTCAGCCCCCGCTTGACGAATCCCCCCGAGACTTTCAGGGTAGGAGCGGAGCGTAGCGCCCCATTAGTTTTGAAAAATTCGCGAGGATTCGTCAACCGGCGCCAAAGTTATTCCAAATAGAATGTTGCGGATTTCCTATGGAAACACGGTCCTAACTATAACTATCTACTGGCGACCGCCAGTAGATAATATATATATATATATATATATATATATATATATATATATATATATATATATATATATATATATATATTCAAAACCATAGGTTTTAGGGGTGTTATAGTTAGCTGGACATTTCACTCGAACAAAACCATTGAAATTCCTCCGATATAGTTATTTGTACTAACTACATCTCGCGCGCCCGCAATCCACTGCTGATGATGTCACATATTACATTATTCATGACATGGTCAGTGACATCACTGATGACAGGTGTTCAGAGGCCACGCCCCATTTTACAACACTCTGCAACGCAGCTTCGTGGCGCTTACTAGAGGTACCTGGTGGGCTAGAGGGCCCCCAGGGAACCTCAGGATTGAATAGGAATTAATTCCCCAACTTAAAACGCGCAACAGGGCGTGTTTGAACACATATTACCTCAGGCCCCGCCCCTAGCTTCACCACTGTGCAAACGCACCCCGTGGCACGTTTTAAGTTGGGGGATTAAGTCCCTTTGAATCCTGTAGGTCCCTGGGGTCCAACTAGCCCACCAGGTACCTCCAGTAAGCGCCAGAAGGCTGCGTTGCAGAGTGTTGTAAAAAGGGGTGTGGCCTCTCAACACCTCTCTGCAAGGCAGCTCCCTGGCGCATACTGGAGGTACCTGGTGGACTAGTTGGCCCCCAGGGGACATCAGGATTGAGGAGGAATTAATTCTCCAACTTAAAACGCGCAACAGGGCGTGTTTGCACACATATCATCTCAGGCCCCACCCCCTACCTTCACCACTGTGCAAATGCGCCCCTTGGCGCGTTTTAAGTTGGGGGATTAAGTCCCTGTGAATCGTGAGGGTCCCTGGGGTCCAACTAGCCCAGCAGGTACCTCCAGTAAGCGCCACATGGCTGCATTTCAGAGAGGTGTAAAAAGGGGCGTGGACTGGAGCACCTCTCTGCAACATAGCCCTGTGGCCCTTACTGGAGGTACCTGGTGGGCTAGTTGGCCCCCAGGGACCCCCAGTATTGAAGAGGAATTAATTCATCAATTTAAAACACGCCACAGGGCGCGTTTGCAGAGTGTGCTTGTGAGGGGGAGGGGCCTAGGGACAATTGTGTCTTTTTAAAAAAAAAAATGTTTTTAAAGGTGGGCTGTGTGGCCCCCCTTCCTTTTACTTTTTTGTTGCCCTGGGGACCCCATCCCCCAGGGCCTCACCCCCAAATTAAATTTTTTGAAGAAAAAAGTATGGGAAGGGGGCCATGTGGCCTCCCTCCCGTGGCTAATTCCGGCCCTGGGGACCTCATACCTCGGGCATGGCCAACTTTTAAAATATTTTTATGGAGGGGGGCTGCGTAGCCCCCTTCCTCTGGCCACCTAAGGCCCCGGGGACCCCATCCCCCAGGGCTGGCCATTGATTTTTTTTTTGTTAATGTCGGAGGGGGGCCACGCGGCCCCCTTCCCGGGCCACTTATGGCCCCGGGGACCCTGTTCCCCGGGGGCCTGGCCTCTCGTTGGGGACTGTGAGGGGGTTCCCAATCCCCCCACGGTCCCAGCCGGCTCCTCGCCTCCTGCAGGAGCCGGCATTGCTTTTCCACATGGGTAGCAGCTAACATGCTGATCCCCATATGGAAAAGCAATCTGCTTTGCTTCATTGAAGTGAGAGCAGGTTTCCCTGCTTTCGCTTCAATGAAGCAACGCAGTTTGTAATGGCAGGGTGGGAGCCGCGAGGCTCCCGCCCTGCCATTGCAAACAGCAGTGTCCCAGGAAGTGGGCACCCTGGGACACTGCAGGAGCCGGCCCTGGGGGGGGTGGTCCCCAGGGCCACAACAATGCTCCAGGAGGGGGGCCGCGTGGCCCCCTCCCACATCGGTTAGCACCCCGGGGGGGTGGCGGTCCCTGGGGCTGGGGGGCCTCAGAGCCCCCCCACACCCAATTTTTTGTAGTCCCGGGGGGTGGCGGTCCCGGGGCTGGGGGGGCCTGAGAGCCCCCCACCCAAAATTAATAAGCTCCGGGGGGTGGCTTTCCCTGGGGCAGTGTGGGGGGGATTGGGATCCCCCCCACACTATTTTTTTTAAATGCCCCCCGGATTTGGCCCCCCCGTGGGCCAATTACCAAAGAAGCGCTTCATTTTTTTTTTTCGGGTGAAATTTGCACTGAGTGCACGAATCTCGCAGATTTTTTTTAAAAAAAATGCTTTTTTGGCTCTGGGGTCCTTGTGGGACCCCCTGAGCAGGCCTAGGGGGTCAAGGTGTTTCTTCCCTGTCCCCTTTTTGCGTTTTGCGCGTTTGTTTCTTAGGTTTTTTGTGCCTCGGTTCTACCGAGGCACAAGATGGCTGCCAACACTTCCTGATTTGGAGTGTTGACAGCCAATTAGAATACAGCTTGTGCACGGCAGGGTGCGCGCTGTGTGCGCATAGGGTGCGCGGATCCTCCGAGGCCATAGATCTATATGTACTTTTAAATGTCATTTTCTCAGGAACTACTGAACGATTTACACCATTTAAGCAAAAGGCACAAGTCTAAACTAAAGACTACCTCTTTGCCAAATTTGGTGTAATTCCATTCAGCAGTTCAGGCTGTAGCTGCGGCTAAAGGTCCTATGGGAAATTGCATGGGAAAAATGCGCTTTGGGACCCCCCCTTTTTCTCGGCCCCCGCTTTACGAATCACCTGAAACTTTCAGGATAGGAGCGGACTGGAGCTGGTCAAAAGTTTTGAAACTTTCGTGAAGATTCGTCAATCAGTGACAAAGTTATTCCAAATAGAATGTTGCGGATTTCCTATGGAAAATAGGTCCTAACTATATCTACCTACTGGCGGGCGCCAGTAGGTAATACCTACTGGCGACCGCCAGTAGGTAATATATATATATAATATTTTAATATATATATGTATATATATATGTATATATATATATATATATATATATTCACTGAAAAAACCATAGGTTTCACACATGTTATAGTTAGCTGGACATTTTACTGATAAAAAACCAATGAAATTCCCCCGTTATAGTTACTGTAGGCAACTATAACTCACGCGACCGTAATCCTCTGCTGATGCTAATACTGTATTTAGACACTTATTTGCCCATGTCTTCTTCCATTAAATTTTAGCTATACATATATGACAAATATTTTTTTTTCATAAAGACACATAAGTCATCAGCAGAGGATTACGGTCGCGTGAGTTATAGTTGCCTACAGTAACTATAACGGGGGAATTTCATTGGTTTTTTATCAGTAAAATGTCCAGCTAACTATAACATGTGTGAAACCTATGGTTTTTTCAGTGAATTTGCAAGGTTTTTTAAATGCTAATTCCTAACTATAACGTGTGTGAAACCTATGGTTTTTTCAGTGAATTTGTACGGTTTTTTAAATGCTAAGTTACTTTACGCCATTTGTGGCGTGCGCGCCCACTTAACGCAGTTCGTTCCATGCGCGCACGGTGCGCTTTGCGATTTAAAGGCTATTTTCTCAGAATCTACTGAACAGATTTACACCAAACCTACAAAAGGCACTTCCTTGACCTGAGGACTACCTCTCTGCCAAATTTCATTAAATTCTGTTCAGCCGTTCGGGCTGTAGCTCTGTCTAAAGGTCCTATGGAAAAATGCATGGGAAAAACACGTTTTGGGACCCCCTTTTATCTCAGCCCCCGCTTGACGAATCCCCCCGAGACTTTCAGGGTAGGAGCGGAGCGTAGCGCCCCACCTATTTTGAAAAATTCGCGAGGATTCGTCGACCGGCGCCAAAGTTATTCAAAATAGAATGTTGCAGATTTCCTATCAAAACAGGGTCCTAACTATAACTATCTACTGGCGACCGCCAGTAGATAATATATATATATATATATATATATATATATATATTACCTACTGGCGGTCGCCAGTAGGTAGTTATAGTTAGGACCACGTTTCCATAGGAAAACCTCAACATTCTATTTTGAATAACTTTGGCGCCGGTCGACGAATCCTCGCGAATTTCTCAAAATAGGTGGGGCGCTACGCTCCGCTCCTACCCTGAAAGTCTCGGGGGGATCCGTCAAGCGGGGGCTGAGATAAAAGGGGGGTCCCAAAACGCGTTTTTCCCATGCATTTTTCCATAGGACCTTTAGAACGAGCTACAGCCCGAACGGCTGAACAGAATTACTCAAAATTTGGCAGAGAGGTAGTCCCTAGGTCAAGGAAGTGCCTTTTGTAGGTTTGGTGTAAATCTGTTCAGTAGATTCTGAGAAAATAGCCTTTAAATCAATATATATATCTGAGCCAGCTTACGGTACGCTTACCGTACGCTTACGGTAAGCGTACGGTGGCGTGCGCGAGCGCGATTCTGATTGGCTCTTAGATCTTAGTAAACATTCGAATCGGCCGAAACCAGGAAGCGGCGGCCGCCATTTTGTGTATTTCACTCTGAAAAAAAAGAGTGAAAACAAGGAAAGGGGGCAATGAGGAGAGTTACAGACCCCCTAACAATTGTAAGGGGGTCAAAGATGGACAGAAAAGTACAAAAAAAACATTTATTGATTTTAAAAAAAATCACGGGGTACGCGTACGGTAAGCTTACGGTAAGCGTACGGTAAAAAAAATAAAAATAAATAAATGAAAAGCAGATTTAAGAGTTTAGAAATTAGGGAGCTCTAAAAAGAGCTGTTGTGTTTATGGAGTCATTTTTTTAGTGGTACCTACAAGTAAGTACCGATGCAGAGTCTAAGGTTCAAGAGGAAGACTCTGTTCCCTTCATCATTGAAGTGCACACCATCTCCTCTATAAATGTCTTGCATGTCGTAACGCAAGTTGTTGTGGTAAATGGCACCCATACCATAGTCACGGAGGAAAGCAGAAACAGATTTGTTGACGTGCTTTCTTGCTTTGTCAATCTGTGGACAGAAATGATTGGACCAGTTCCATTTTTGCCTTTGGCATATGTTGGAAAACACAAAGGCAGTTTTAGGGAAAAGTGAAAACAGTTGTGCAAAGGTGTCCTTCATAAGCATTTCCAGACCTACCCCAGTCAAAGTGCCTAGGTCATTGCCACCACAGTGCACTATTATGAGGTCAGGGTGTTGGATTTGCATGAAGGATTTCACCAATGGCATCAATTGGTGCCACTTTAACCCTCTCTGACCAATCCATTTAATGTCTACATTTGGCAAAGCAAGGTCTCTCACCATATCTGTTTTCTCTGCAAACTTTTCACTCCAGAAGACATAGCTGTGCCCTACAATCCACACTGTGAACATCTTCAAAGGAGATCTGGATGCACTCAGGAGGTGTCTTTCAGTAGAATGGCAATATGAAAAGAAAGACAGTTTGGAAATGGAGGCATACATATTTTTTTCAAAACAAAAAGAACTGATTGGCTGTTTCATACCATTCTAGAATAAAAACTAGGCTGTATGTGTAAATTAATAGAAGCATGTTTTGTATTGGTACAAAAAAATGTGTAACCAAAGAACAGTACTATGGATTTGCTGTTAGGTTTGAAAAGTCGAGCACTCTTGCTCTGTGGAATTGAAACATTGTGTGTCGAACTTCTGACCTAACTGCACACAGCAGTGTTCCATGAGCTGTTGCTATGGTAGCAGGCAGAAGTCAAGTTGGGGGAAGGGTACTAGGCAGAAGTCAAGTTGGGGGAAGGGTACTTTTGGAAAAGGGTTCGTTTTCAACCAATAGAAATGTGTGATTACATGTGAAAAAAAGGGGGAAGCACTGAGATTTGAAACTTACATGTATATGTGTGGAAAAATAGAGGGAAAGTTTGCCATTATCTGGTTCTGCTGAGAGGAGAGAGGTGAACACAACAAAGATCCTGGCTCTGATAATCTGCTGTTTGAGTGTCACATTTCTTTCACAACTAACTAATTTTAAAGGTGAGTTTACAGTTTGAGAGGGTATGTATGTGGTAACTTAAGAAATGAATAATAGAAATGGGAATTGTTTTTGTTGTAGTTACACATGGTGGTTTCATAATGTGTCAGTGTGTAAAAGTGATTTACACTTGCCCCTGAAAAAAAAAAGAGCAGTAAGTGTGCTTTCAAATTGGCAAAGAAATTTCGTTTTGGGACTAATGTGAAAACATGACTCTGTGTGCATAGAAGAATTATAGGCAGAGATTTATTGCGTCTTGCTCTGGTGATTTCACAGTTGCATTAGATGGAAAGGGGGAGCGAATTTTTGGGGGAATAAGCAGAGGGTTAGCACACACCCATGTCCTTGCCGTGTATAGTCATGCACAGTATTTACAAGCCAGTGGGGTTTTCAGGTTTAAGTCTGTAATGCAAATACATTCAGCATCACTAAGGCTGGTTGCCCTTGGTGGAGTGTAGGCAGTCACAGAGAATGCACATGGTGGTGGTCTGAAAAAAAAACAGCTTGGACACGTGCAATTAAATAAATCAAAAATAGTGGTTTCATAATGTGTCAGTCTGTAAAAGTGATTTCCAATTGTTAAAAGAGGCAAAAATATTTTTTGGAAAAAAATGTAAATATGTGTACTGTATTATAAATTGTTATAAAAATATTAATACTTTTTTCTTTTTTTTCAGATCGATATAGAAAATTTTCGAAAACTACAACCATTTTAAAAACTATTTTTTAAAAAAACAAATGAATAAATATTTTTTTGAGTGAGTATGGTAAGTCAATGTAATGTGATAAATGATTTTTAGTGTTTTTTTTAAAAAAAATAAAAAAAAGGTACGCTTACCGTACGCGTACGGTAAAAAAAAAATTAAAAAAAGTTTTTAAAAACATATGTAAAAAAAAGATGAAAGATAAGGTTGGCTCTTAAAAGAGCCGTTGTGTTCATGCAGGGACAGAGGAAAGAAAGATTGGGAATATTAGACGGTACGACAAGTGTGCTGATCTATTTTATTGTTCACTAGGGAAATACTGGTCTCCCTATAAGTAATTAGATCGTGACAAGTGGCGCACCGTACTTCAACCCTCGCAAACCGAGGGTTAATTTCCAGAGGGCCAGCAAAAGGAGATTCTCCCCCCACAGATGAAGGGCTCACCTGACCTGCAGAAGCAGGAGTCTGCCCTGCAGATGATGGTCCAGGCTGAGCTGCTGTGGATGTACTGGCTCGTCTTTCTGAAGAGTTACCTCCAAAAAGATGACCATGTGTCCTTTTGTGTACATCCTTGAGGTGTCTGATCATGGTATGATTCCCAAAGGAATACTTCCTGTCAGGATTACCTCTAGAAAGTACACGCTGACACAGCCTGCAAGTAACTAAGGGTGCATTCACCTTTTGCTAGCCTTCTGGAAAAGTAAAATAATCCCAAACATAAGAAGGCTTTACTTTCCTCGCTCTCTGCCTCAAGACAGTGCTGCTGGTGCTAGCCTCACTCTCAGAAGGGCTCTGCTGTTCTGCCATCGTATCCCAAAGACAACCCAGCTCCTTCTTCCAAGGGATCACAAGCAGAAATGAGGGGAATGGGTGTGGTGTAGGAGAGTTCTAGAACTGAAAGTAGTTTCCACCAATCAAAAGTTGTGTTTCATGATCACATGACCTACCGTACGCTTACGGTACGCTTACGGAGCGCTTACGGCAAAAAGTACGCGTGCGCGTAAAAAAGACACGCGCTTGCGCGCATGCGCATAACAGTCATTTCCCGGCACTTCCGCGTAACGTGCGCGTGTTGCGTAAGCGCGCACGCGTCCCACGCGCAGTACGCGCGGCTACGCAAAGTACGTAACTATACGCAAGCAGCGTAGATAGATTACGGACGTTGCGTAAACCGTACGCTTACCGTGAGCTTACGGTACTCGTACTATAAAAAAAAAAAAAAAAAAAAAAAAAAATCTGGAAATAAATTTTACGTTTATTTTAAAAAATATATATAAAAAAAATATTTAAGGATTTTAAAAATTTAAGCATAGTCTTTATAAAAGATAAGAAAATTAAATTAAAAATATGTTTGAAAAAAATGAAGAATAAAAAAAAAAAATAGCATTTAAAAAACCTTGCAAATTCACTGAAAAAACCATGGGTTTCACACACGTTATAGTTAGGAATTACCATTTAAAAAATCTTGCAAATTCACTGAAAAAACCATGGGTTTCACACACGTTATAGTTAGGAATTAGCATTTAAAAAACCTTAGAAATTCACTGAAAAAACCATAGGTTTCACACACGTTATAGTTAGGAATTAGCATTTAAAAAACCTTAGAAATTCAGTGAAAAAACCATAGGTTTCACACATGTTATAGTTAGCTGGACATTTTACTCGTAAAAAACCAATGAAATTGCCCCGTTATAGTTAGTTCAGCTAACTATAACTCGCGCGCCCGCAATGCACTGCTGATGACGTCACATATTACATCACTCATGACATGGTCAGTGACATCACTCATGACATCACTGATGACATCTCAAATGACATCACTGATGACCTCACTGATGACATCATCCTTGTGATAGAGTGGCAGACCTCCTCTCACCTTAATATAAGCTTTGATACACACATTCAAAAATAGAGACTAAAAATTTCAAAACAATGGACATACCAATACCAGTTACAACAACCTCTTCAGTAATTCTAAGATCCACATACACATCCACTCATTCACCAACAGTCCTATACAGTCACTCATACATGTACTCACTCATCATATGTACTCATACATCTATACATCCTGTTACACAATGCCACTCATCCATAGAGTTACTCACACACATAGTCACTCATGCTAATAAAGAATAAAACATACATTTACTTGCATATACAGTAATACACACACCACCATACTTACTTCTACGGAAACTTACACATACTTAGTCTTTTAAACAATCACTTATAGAAACACATACTTATTCATACAGGAACTCTTTCAATCTCTCCCTCTCACATATACTCACATATATACACCAATAGTCACATATACTAGTTTAAAACATATGTAGTTACTCCTGAAGACACTATTGAGACAGTCATTCACTCACTAACACACCCATACACACACTCATCCACCCATACAGTCCTGCACACATGCTGTCTTCAACACATACAAACAGTGAGTCACTCATTCATGCATCTATGCACTACGTAATACCCCCCACCGTACCATACAGACACTCAGACTGATACTCAAAAAAACAACTAATAACCTATATAGACACCCATGTAGCTACTCACCAACCCATGCAGCCACTTATACACAAAGTGAGAGATACACTTAATCAGTCAGTTACACAATCAATTTTTCAAAAACAAATCATCCATTTAGACACTTATATACCCATTTATTCTTCCATTGACCTTGAGATATACATATATAAAACATATTTAATTTTCAGAAAAACACACATTCACTGGATGATGTCATCAGTGAGGTCATCAGTGATGTCATTTGAGATGTCATCAGTGATGTCATGAGTGATGTCACTGACCATGTCATGAGTGATGTAATATGTGACGTCATCAGCAGTGCATTGCGGGCGCGCGAGTTATAGTTAGCTGAACTAACTATAACGGGGCAATTTCATTGGTTTTTTACGAGTAAAATGTCCAGCTAACTATAACATGTGTGAAACCTATGGTTTTTTCACTGAATTTCTAAGGTTTTTTAAATGCTAATTCCTAACTATAACGTGTGTGAAACCTATGGTTTTTTCAGTGAATATATATATATAAGCACACCACCATCCTGAAGTAATCGTAGTCTTGATCACATCAAACAGGTACGGACCACCGCATGGATAGTTAATTCTTCATTTTATTTTAGCAGATTCAAAAAAAGTACAAATGCAAGTGCAAAAACAATACGAGCAAGTGCCCAGCATGACGCGTTTCGACTGCACACAGGCAGTCTTGATCACATGACGCGCTGGACCTATCAGTGCACTTAAATAGTAAAATTCAAATTGAGCACATGATTCTATTCACCCAATAACAGAAATTAGAGAATTAAGTTATAAAACCGGTTTTGATGGTACTTCCCTGAGGGGAATCGTATGTTAAACATAAATGTGAAACCAATACAGTACCAAACAATGATAAAAACATAGTGTTTATATTTTGTAACCAGTCTATAAGAATTCATTTCAAAGCATTAGAGCCGAGATTACTTACACAATTCTTAATGAAGAGTCTCAATTGGAAATAAATTTCCGCAAATAATGTAAGTAACCACAATCACTGGCCTAAATCACAAAAAATATTTATATCAGATTCCGTATACATGGTAAATCATTATGTGCAAAAATAGTGCAAAAAAGTGATCTAGTGCTAAAGTGCATAATAATAGAATTTCAGTCAATAAAATGTAAACATACAAAAATTCAAAAATTGCAGCAGATAATCGACGTCCCTCATGTAATCTCCTCATCATAAATCTTTCAGTTAATTTCATCACGTTAAGTTGTCTTGTCCCACTCTTCAGTCTTAATACCCAGATGTTTCTATTGGCAAAAAAGGGAAAAATAGATTTACAGATATTTGGAAGCTAGTGATCATTAACTCAAATCAGACACAGTGTCTCAAATTAATTAGAGTTAGTTTTGAATTGAACAAAAACCAGAAACCAGATACCGGTCAGGGTCCCATGAAACTAAAAACTATTTAAGGAAGCCTTAAATAAAATCAAGTAAAATCAGGGGTGTAAATCTTTTCTACTTCCTAAAACAAAACATAGACCAATGTGGGTATTAAGAAGATATACAAAATTATAACAATAGCTGTCAGTCAAGATAAAATGCATTATTTTTCAATAAAATATATAGTATATAGAATAAAAACTGGATAAGATTCCCCAGACTTTTAAACCGGCCATAGCTACTATCACCACTAAAGAGATCTAAAAAAATCTTAAAAATTTCTTAAAAAATCTAAAACTTACAGAAAACTTCAGTCATAAAAGAGTAGATAAAAGCCATTTGATAGTAAATCTGGGATCTAAGATAACATAATAAGTAATGTCAAAAAGCCAGTTATTCATTAGAGAAAATTGTGCAAATCATCGCTGTTATTAAGACCATTAGGCATTTTAGTGTCGAGTAGCAAAATAAACTCCGATTCAATTTGTCTCAGTCTTTTTTCTCTATTGCCACCTCGAATATTTTTGGGCACTGCACTGATAACAAAATATTTGAGATCATCAAGATTGTTATTATGAACAAGTTTAAAATGTCGTGCCACAGGATAATTGGAATCAGAATTTACCACAGCTCTAAGGTGTTGTAGAATCCTATTAAAAACTTGCAATTTTGTGCTACCTACATACAATAAATGACAGGTGCATTCCAGAACGTAAACAGCATAATCTGTTCTGCAAGTATAGTGTCCTTGTATTTTAATAGGTTCGCTACCAAAAGCAGTCATATATTCAGTAGTATTTTTGCCAAACTTGCAAGCACGACATGAACTGCATTTAAAAAATCCTGATCTCAAAGTAAGCCAGGTATTAGAGATTGTCACTTCAGGACTGTTTCTAACTAATGCATCTCTCATAGATGGAGCTCTTCTGAAAGTTAGACTGGGAAGTTTTGGTAAGATTTGCGACATTGTTATGTCAGACCGAATAATTGGCCAATTTTTATAAAGAATCTTGCGAATCTTTCTCTCCTGTCTGCAAAAATTAGTAATCAATCTTATATTCTCTATAGATTCAATAGCTGTTGTATTCGTGACATCTTTAACCTGGACAATTGTCGGAATTTCAGACACTTCCCCTGTCTCACAGGTAACATCAACACTATTCGCCTTGTCTCTCGCTTTGACCAAATCTGTATTCTTATATCCTCTTTGTAAAAATCTATTGAAAGCCTCTTGCTGACACTCTTCAAGATCCCCCTTATGGCTACAAATGCGTTTTATTCTCAAAAATTCACCAAAGGGGATACTTCGTATCAGGTGTTGGGGATGTGAGCTGCTAGCATGTAATACAGAATTTCCTGCCGTGGGTTTCCTATGTAGCCTGGTATGTATTCTATTCTCTTTTATATATATTTCCACATCCAGGAATTGTACTTTTTCATTACTGATATCAGAAGTAAATTTCAAATTTAAGGCATTGTCATTCAAATCATTAATAAAACCAATAGCTGACTCAGGTGAACCTTTCCAGATTAAACAAACATCATCAATGAACCTCCACCACTGGAGAACATGCTGATCAAATCTAACTTTATGAGTGCTTTTGAGGACATGCTCCTCCCACCAGCCCACGTGTAAACACGCGTAGCTGGGAGAGAAGCATGCCCCCATAGCTACTCCGCGTAGTTGTTGGTAAACCTCCTTGTTAAAAAGGAAGTAGTTACGAGTTAAACAAATTTCCACCATCTTGGTCAACATCTTATTATGTTCATACATATGAATGCTTCTTTGATCCAAGAAGTGGCGAATTGCATTAATGCCATCCTTATGATGAATACTAGTGTATAATGAACTGATGTCCATTACAATTAGTAGATAGTCCTCCTCCCATTTAACTGATCTTAATTTGTTCAGAAAATGACCGGTATCCCTAATAAATGAAGGTAGATTTTCCACAAAGTCATGTAGGAAGTGATCCACGTATTTGGACATAGCCTCCAGTAAACTTTTTTGTGCTGAAATAATCGGTCTTCCAGGCACTGGTGTCAGATTTTTGTGCACCTTAGGGATAAAATATAGGAAAGGAGTCAACGGATGGTCATTTTTTTAAAAATTGTACTCATTTTTAGATAGCAGTCCAGCACGTCTCCACTGTGCCAGTTCACCAAAAACAAAATCTTTATTTTGCCTTAGTTCCTGAAAGTTTGCTTTCCTATAGCAATTGATGTCATTTAGATGTAACCCTGCTTCTTCCATGTACATATTTCTTGGCCAGAGAACGATATTCCCGCCTTTATCGGCTTTATTGATAATGACTTCAGTGTGTTTTTTGAGTTTGCAAATAAGTTTAGTATACTGAATTTCAGAGTGATTTCTCCGCCGATTACGTTGAGTGACTTCTCTATTTAATTTTTTCAGATCTTCCACTATACAATCATTGAAAACATCTATCGCATCTCTTGGCATCATGGGAATGAAGGTAGAAGGAGGTTTAAATGGGCTGGTTGCTGGCATATTACATATGATACCAGCTTCTAAAAGATTCTCCTGAGTATCGCTTATTTGTGAGTTATTAGTTACTGCCAAAGTTTGTACTGCAAGAAGAGTATTCACATCCGCTGCCTGCAAATTTGAACAAAACCCCTGTGCAGTGCTATTCTGTAGAGCAATATTAGCAGCTTTATTTAATTGAAAGTGTTTCCTTAACTTAAGCTTTCGGATGAATTTAAAAACATCCACTCTTGTTTGGGTATATTTAAAACAATTGGTGGGACAAAATGACAAACCCAAAGCCAAAAGTTGTTTTTCCGCGACTGACAATGTGATTTCTGATAGGTTGATTACTGTATTATCATTCAATTCATTAGGTACCTGATTTATTTCCTTCTGTTGTAGTTCCTCCTGCCTCTTCCTCTGTAATTTGTGTTTCCGCCTCTGTTTCCTCCGTTGGTTCCTTCTGGTCCTTGTTGCTGCGCTTGATTGCGCGGTCTTAGAGTTTGCCGGCGGTCCTCCACTAAAAAAGAAAGCTCTTCTCCTGGCGCAAAATTAGTGGGTACTTGAGGCGTTTTCTGTGCCAAACCCTCCTCCGATTCATTACTACTGTCAACACTACTTATTTCAATAGAAGAGAAGTTATCATTTAATGATGCACTACAAGTAGCCGTGTTCTTTGTGTTGCTATCATTGGTTAGCGCTCATCGTTTTATATTATCAAATTTCCTCGAGAACGTGAAAACGCGACCAGTTTCATAATCACGCTTATCTCTAGCAAATTTAAAAACTTTTCTTTCCTTTATAGATTCTTCATGTTTCTTTAGCCTTGCTGTGATATCTTCTCTTCCTTTTTTAATTTGATCTTTTTGTTCATTTTTTTCCAATAGTGTGTTGACCTCGTCTATCTCTTTAAGGATTCCAATCCAGTCGATTTCAGCATACTTTATAAGTATCGATACCATATTCATTGATGCGTCTAAGTTATTCATCGCCCATTCCTTTAGCATTAAGGGATTTGGATTTTCAAAGGATGGTGCAATCATAACTCTGAGACCCCGTGGGACCCGTCCCACCTCTTTATATTTTTCCAGGGATTTCTTTTCCCACCATTTCGTCATTTCCACGCGATGCAACTTCTCTAGCTTTTTCAATAAAGTTTTAGCATCATTATTGGCATTGGGGTTAAGGTCGTTTATTCCGTCTGTTCTTGATGTTACAGCTTCCGTAATGTTACCAAAAAGGGCATCTGCTGCCTCTTCACGGTCCTTGAGCGCGTCTGCTGTAGAAAACATAGCTCAATGAATCTGCTTGTAAATAAATAACCAATCGAAACTTTTGAGATCGGTTCGTTGAATAAAATCCAAAATCCCTAGTACTCGTAGTGATTACTTGAATACGCCGATAGAGCAGCTCACCGTGAGGAACAAAGTTCCGGTACCTTCAGCGTCCTCCGACTCCTTAGGACCGTCCCTTGAAACCTCCAGGTATCGCTCGGCTCCCAACTTCGACTTTCAAAAACGATCTACGAGGGGCTGGCTTCCAAGATACCCTTTCCGGGTTACTACACAATCACTTCCGTGAATCCGGCTGTTTTGTCGGCCAGCCGCTGCAGTCAGGGAGGGTCCGTAAGACGAAGACAGCCGTTCTCCGTTCAAATCATAAGCACACCACCATCCTGAAGTAATCGTAGTCTTGATCACATCAAACAGGTACGGACCACCGCATGGATAGTTAATTCTTCATTTTATTTTAGCAGATTCAAAAAAAGTGCAAATGCAAGTGCAAAATCAATACGAGCAAGTGCCCAGCATGACGCGTTTCGACTGCACACAGGCAGTCTTGATCACATGACGCGCTGGACCTATCAGTGCACTTAAATAGTAAAATTCAAATTGAGCACATGATTCTATTCACCCAATAACAGAAATTAGAGAATTAAGTTATAAAACCGGTTTTGATGGTACTTCCCTGAGGGGAATCGTATGTTAAACATAAATGTGAAACCAATACAGTACCAAACAATGATAAAAACATATATATATATTACCTACTGGCGATCGCCAGTAGATAGTTATAGTTTGGACAAAGTTTCCATCGGAAGAGCATTTTTTGTTTTGCTTATAACTTTGGCGTCGCTTGATGAATCTTCATGACATTTTCCAAACAAATTCTTTGTTCATATCAGCTCCTATGTAGGATGTTTGGGGGTGATTCGTCAAGGGGGGGCCGAGAAAAAATGGGGGGTTCCAAAACGTGTTTTCTCCATGTTAATTTCCATAGGAAACTTTAGATATGGCTACAGGTCGAACGCGTTAACGGAATTACCCCATATTTGGCAGGGAGAAGGGTCTTGGTCTAGAAAGCATGCTTTTGTTTATTTGGTGTAAATCCGTTTGGTAGTTTTTGAGAAATATCAAAATGTACAGATATCGATATTTGGGAATTCTGCCATCTGATTGGCTGAGGCATTACAAGCACGGGCTTGCTGCTTATTGGTTGTGAGCGCTGCGAGCGGTTGCAACTAGGAAGTGTTGGCCACCATTTTGTGTGATTCCGTTGAAGCGAGTAAGGAGAACAAAAGGCACAAAGAGTAGGAAAGAGGAGGGTAGGAACGCTGTGAGGTCTGTGGGGTGGTTAGGGTATGCTATACAGGGAGTGTGAAGCGATGTATTCACCCCTACTGGTGTGAAAGTGCTGTTTTGCCCAGAGTGAGATGGTACTGAGGTGAGGTGCCGATACACTCGGGGATGAAACCGTGAGCTGATTGCTGTAAACTGATGTACTCTGGGCGCTGTAGGATACTGGCCGCTGTAGCATAGCTATGCAAGCGGTGTGAGCTCTGTGGGGTGGTTAGGGTGTGCTATACAGGGAGTTTGAAGTGAAGTATTTACCCCTAGTGGTGTGAAAGTGCTGTTTTGACCAGAGTGAGATGGTGCTGAGGTGAGGTGCTAGTAAACTCGGTGATGAAACCGTGAGCTGATTGCTGTAAACTGATGTGCTCCTGGCGCTGTAGCATACTGGCCGCAGTAGCATAGCTGTTCAAGTGGTGTTAGTATGTGTTTAGACTATAGCAGGAGTGGGAAGCAAACTACTCACCCCTACCGGTCTGAAGACTCGAATGGAGTGTTTTAGCAAGCAGGAATAAAGAAATTATCGTGAAGAATATAATGCAGAATGTTGCAATGCCACAGAAGATAAATGGTGAAATCAGGTGTGGGATAAAGCGATGGAGTCTGCAAGTTATATAAAAAGTGTCTTTATGTAAGTGCCTTAAATGGAACCACTGGTGCAAGAGCTAAGTCATCCAGCTGAGGAAAACTGCAACCAGTCCTGCTGTATTCAAACCTAAGCTCCTGCATCAGTCAATTTCACATTATATGTTACAGTTCTATGTGACATAAACAATACCTATTAGACATGAATGACTGTAAATTGTAGAATGAAAATAAAGGTAGGATACGATTACTACACTGTGCCAACCAGTTCCTAAACAATGCTGTGTTTTTTTATCTTGATCGCCAGTTCGTGAGCATAGGCTGAGGATGAGCTAATTTGTGTGAAAGGGCTTTGTGGGTAAGAGGCAGGCAGAGAGACATGTGTACAAAGAATAGATATGGTTTCAAAATGGATGTAGGGTTTAGGCTAATTTAGCAAGTAAATGGCGTGTTTGCATAGGCCATACATCATCCATCCCTGGTTAGTGTGGAGAGGCAAGGGCCAATAATGAAAACAGAGTTCAAATGCCTAAGCATGCTTAGAAAGTTATTATATGAAAATAGTTCAATTGAAGTGTATTAAAAAATGTAATAGGAAAAAGTCAAAGAAGTTGGAAAAAATCTTACAAGTCTTGGAGATTGCAGTCCGGAAGTTCTTCAGCGGCTTGAGATACGTAATGTTCCAAGAGGTGATTGTTGCCATCATGTGAGAAAAGCGAGGCGATCCAAATCATATCCTCGAAGGGACAGTAATGTTCCTCGAATGTTGGAGCGGCAATTTGAATTGGCAGGCAATCTGTGATATTTTCAAAGGTCGCACGTTGCAGGAGATGTTTCCCAGCTGCGCAGAAATCCCATTCCACCAGGATACATTTTTGCGTTGCATCCGTCATTGCTCCACTGCCCAAACAATCAAGTTCATGGTTTTCAAGATACTCCATTACTTGCTGGATATCGGGAGCGTTTGCAGGGATGTTGGCAAGGCATAGATCCATTCGCCAGTCGATTGGGCAAGTTTTGCAATAAAAAGATGGTTGCACGCAGATTGTATATGTGTAAATAAATGTTATGTTGTAGCTGGCTCTGATAATAGATAGAGGCAGGCAGCCGAAAAGTTGTTCAATTTTTTCACGGTATTGATGTAGCTTCACATAGAGGCGTATTCTGTTGGACATGCTTGTTACCACAGGGAGCATAGCCATTTTTAACAAGCTAAAATAGTAGTAGGATGGCCGCAAACAGAGTGAGAATTATGGGCACTGTTGCTGTTATTCCAGAGATGATCGAATGAATGAAGTCTGGTATTAGACTAAAAACAGTTTGAAAGCCTGCGAGAAGGCCGGAGGAGATAATGTTAAAAAAGTGTGCCATACCTTAAGTGTCAGAAGTGTTGAAAATTGTGTAACAATTCACAAAGTGTAATGGGAGGTTCGTATTTAAAAGGGAGTGTATTGTACTTGAAGTTTGTGCTATCTGCAGTCGATAAATTACTTTTGGAGAAGTGAGGGACAATTCTGGTTGAAACAAAAGCGCTTTCAGTTTGCTCTGTTTAATAAAATCTGTTTTCAAAGTAGGTATTGAAGAACAAGTTGAACTTTGGGAGTTACTTTGTGTGGGTGGGAATAGAGATGGCCAGAGGAAGTTATCCGGTTTGAAACAGTAAGGACATACAGTATGCCAGCTCACATTGCGTAGCAGTCCATGTTATTAAGAAGCAGATAACTGCAGTTAGAAAGCTGTGTGAATGTTGGTCTGATTGTGGGAGTTGGCGTGCTTTTAAGAAAGCACGCAAGATTGGGGGTTGTAAGCTTAGAAGCGTTGGGCAGTTGGACATTCTTGCATAGTAATGAATGACTGCCATTGTGGTCACACTTTTCACCTGTGAGAAAAACTTCTGTATCCTCTTTAAGACAGCGATATGTAAATTGGAGAAACCACTGCTCGTAAATAAACACACTACCTTATATAATCACATACAACATGACAAACAACATGCACACCTAGCAGACACAACAACACTACGTACTGTGGGAACCATGGCTAGCCATGTATACAAACCAAACATGGCATGGCACCTCTACCACACAATGCAGAATGCGGGGAGAGATGGGAGCAAAGTATGTGCGAAGGTGGCAAGTGCTTCTCGATTATAAAAGTATACAATGCAAAGTGTTGAGGGGATGTGCTGGAGAGACTTGAGTATGCAGAGCACAGACATTTACATGTCAACATACACTTATGGTCTATTGAGTGAAGTCAACAGTGGACGCAACCATGATAGTACAGTCAGTAGGGAAGATTACGAAAACATAGCACGTACGTGCTCCCCCCCAAATCTTTAGCATAGTAGGCTGGATCAGCGTATGCAAGGCCAGCGTAGGGGTATGAATAAAAGGGATGTTTCTCTGGGTGTGGTTCTCTTCTGGAATGGTAAACATGTCTGTCAGGTCTGCGCAGCTTACACTGCCACGAGGCTGACGCCGTGAGCGAGGGTGGCTGCGGGAATAATGCTCTCAGCCTGCTGCTACCCAGAAACCGTCATGGCCGCTGCGACGCACATATGCCCCACAGTTCACCTTTTGACACCGTCATATGTGAAAGAGGGCCCACCACATGCCGGCGGAATCTTTTGGGCCGATGTCTGCGAGCTGGGAAGGCTCCTGAGATCAACGCTGGCTACCGGGACACAGGCAGACAGCGCCCAGCCTGAGGCCCAGCACCGTGAAGTGCTCTGTATACTACTAACACAGTAGTTGAATAGGTACCAACAGTGGAACGGTGTCTTGATCCCAAAATGGACGATGTTAGAACTGCATCTGAGAGTGCAGATGATGGTACTCCTTTTGACCAGCTGTAACCAACTCTAGGTCCCAACAGTGGAACGGTGTCTTGATCCCACAATGGACGATGTTAGAACTACATCTGAGAGTGGAGATGAAGGTACTCGCTTCGACCAGGTGCAAGCAACTCTAGGTCCCAACAGTGGAACGGTGTCTTGGTCCCAGAATGGACGATGTCTGATATTAGCTGCTGCTTGTGAATTTTCACAGAAGTCCCTGCGTTAAGGTGCATCAGACTCTGTGCTTCCGTTGCTAAGTGCTGCACATGTTGATTGTGCTTGGTTGACACCAGTCGGTGGAGTACACCGCGGTACTGCAGGTCCGAACAGTGGAACGGGGTCTTGATCCGAAAATGGACGATGTTAGAACTGCATCTGAGTGCAGACGAAGGTACTCCCTTCAACCAGGTGTAACCAACTCTAGGTCCCAACAGTGGAACGGTGTCTTGATCCCAGAATGGACGATATCCAATACTATGTGCTGCTTGGTTTTCACAGAACTCCCTCCGTTGAGGTGCATCAGACTCTGTGCTTCCGTAGCTAATTGCAGCACATGATTATTGGGGTTGGGTGACTGCAGTCGGTGGAACGGGGTCTTGATCCCACAATGGATGATGTTAGAACTGTATCTGAGAGTGGAGATGAAGGTACTCCCTTCGACCAGGTGCAAGCAACTCTAGGTCCCAACAGTGGAACGGTGTCTTGATCCCAAAATGGACGATGTCTGATGTTACTTGCTGCTTGGTTTTGACAGAACTCCCTCCGTTGAGGTGCATCAGACTCTGTGCTTCCGTAGCTAACTGCTGCACATGATTATTGGGCTTGGTTGACTGCAGTCGGTGGAGTACACCGTGGTTCAACAGGTGGAAACAGTGAAACGGGGTGTTGATTCTGTGATTGAGGATGACAGAAGTTAAAGTTTGTGATAATTTCTGTGTACCTACTCCGATCAGGTGCAACCAACTATGTGCTTCCGAATCCAACAGCACGTGGCTGTGACGCGTTAATGACAACAGCCTCTGGCCTACAGTGCGGTCAGCAGGGCTCACAATTCAGATGGAGTGGTGATTGTTTAATTACAGAATCCAGTAGGCAACTAACTACAATGTCTATTGAAATATAAACAATAGCTTTTTAGTATACTTGCATGAAGAGGTTTTTTAAGATGACTTATAGGTCTAGTACAATGACCAAATTCTTCTTGGTAGTGGTAAAGAACACTGAATAACAGTGTACACAGTGGACAGCAGAGATCGCAATTCGAATTGTTTTGATTTATTTATTGCAGAGTTTTGTGTAATTTATGTTGTTGTATTTTGTGAAGAGGACGTGAGAAAAAGTATTCATGGAAGACTGTGCTCACTAGTGCCTTCAATTTACACTGCAGACACCAGTGTTCAAAATTCAGATCGAGTCGCTATTGTAGATGATGCAGTCCTGTAGGCATTGCTCCAGTGCGCTCTGTCCGCACCACGCATACGCATCATCACAGGGTCCGCACATGGCTTTTGTTGCTTCACGTATGGCAAACTGGGCAGCTCAAGTCAACGCCATGTGGCTGTGGGCCCTTGCTGATCGCTCTCTGGCCTACACTGCAGACAGCAGTGTTTACAATTCAGATCGAGTTGCTATTGTACATGATGTAGTGTTGTAGGCAACAGACATTGCTCCTAGTACGGCCTGCCCGCAGCACGCATCATCGCTGGCTGTGCACATGCTGAATGCTTTTGATGTGGCCATCTAAGTGCACTAGACCTGATGGACCATATATGATACAAACTATTGACCCTTTTATTATTGAATCTCTGTGTGTGATCCAGTGATTACTGTTGTAGTTGACGCAACCATTCCCTGAGGGCTGCTTTACACTCACCCCCCACGCATCCAGCACAGACGTCACTGGATATATAACCCTGGTAATAAAAAGGAGTCGAGCGCACATGTCCGTACTCCCTTCCACTATCTATCTGTGTCCGTGTGTTCATTATGTATGCATGATACTGCCCCTAGGCCGTACCACATTACATTGTGCTGTGGACAGCGTATGCAACCATGTTACATCTGGCAGTGGGGAAAAGTTCTGTTATGTAGCTTTAAGTTGCATAGCTATCACAGGTGGAAGGCTACTTTACAGAGCATGAATATTGATGAAGATGATGGTTGCATGTTGTATGTACTGTCAGATATGTGTACATAGCAAAAAGTTTTCAAAAAAGCTCTGTAAGCATAAGAGGAGTCTCTCATCAAACGCTGTAAAGAGAATGGCGAAAATGGGTGGGGTCCTCCAAATGTTACAATGGAAAATGTTATTGAACAAATCAAATGCTTTTCTTTAAGGTCACATGGCAATCGCACATGGCAATCGCACAGGTGAAGAATTCCTTTTCTGCTGGCATGAAGGCAGTGGCTCGCTGGATGTCTTCCAACTTTCTCCAGTGTAATGTCAGTAAAACGGAAGTAATGTTGTTTGGTGAGGCAAAAATGTTGTGGACCCCTGACTGGTGGCCGCCTGATCTGGGAATTGTTCCTGAACCTAAACAGGTTGTGAAGAACCTTGGGATTCGTCTGGATCAGGACTTGCTTTTCAAACAACATGTCAATTACACTTCAGGAATCTGCCTTCACACTATTAGTTTGTTACGGAAAATCTTTCCCCTCCTGCCAGATTCTTGCAAGAGAACCTTGGTCCAGACCTTGGTTTTAAGTAGGATTGACTATTGTAATGGCCTGCTTCTTTCTGCCAACGAAAGTGTTTTGAATAAACTGCAGGTCATTCAGAACACGGCAGCTCGCCTTGTCCTTAATGTCCCCCCCAGAACTGCTTCCAAACCCCTCCTGGATCAGCTACACTGGCTGTCGATCCGTCAGAGGATAAAATTTAAGATATGTTGCCTTATCCACAAATGCATAAATGGTCAAGGGCCCGTTTATCTACAAAACAAATTTGTTCCCTACATTCCGCTCCGATCACTAAGATCTAGCAATAACCTCCTCTTGGTGATCCCTCGTGCAAAAAAAGCCAGACATGGGAATAAAGCTTTATCTATTACAGGCCCCACATTGTGGAATAAACTTCCTTTATCATTAAGACAATGCAAGGAACATCTTACCTACAGGAAACTCCTTAAAACTGTGCTGTTTAAAAATGAGATCTAGCCTCTCCATCATCTTATCCTTGTTTTACCGATTACCGAAAAGCGCAGAGATACTCCATTGGAGTCGATTCTAGCGCTATATAAACCAATAAATAAAATAAATAAATAAACAGCGAGCGCGCAAGGAGGCCGCACCCGATGTGATTTTGAGAAAATATTACCATAATATAAGTTTATTACAGTTTGAAATATATAAATGTTTAAAATATTTTAGATTATCGCTTGTTCTCATATACACTTTAAACTTATTTAGATATAGTTTTGAGACAAAACAAAATGAGGGAATTGCGTTCCCGGCGCGACACCATACGTCTATGATGTAACACAGGGCCCGGCAGCGTGCACTCGTCATATACGTGACCCCCATATGTACATGACGTAAGGCGCGGCTTGGTACTGCGTACCCGTTGCATACCAAAGTAGCAGCTGGCGCGACCATATATGATGTTACGCGGGACGCGGTGCCACGAACCCGTCGTATACGAAATGTGCATTCTTTACAAGTTCAGCAATATGGCGGATAGGATTGGCGTGCTGATAGATCTTGGTACAATACTGGTACGGGACTTCAGTTTTCTAAAAAAAGAAAAAAAAAACTATACATATTTTTTTGGGAAGATATAAAACAATACATATTTTTCAAATTAAAAACAAAATAGGTTTATAGAGTTCCAAAATATTACAATTTTTTTTCCAAAAATATAGGTTTTATATATATTTAAATATGAAATTAACATTTAAAAAACCTTTGAAATTCACTGAAAAAATGATAGGTTTTATAGACGTTATAGTTAGGAATTAGCATTTAAAAAAACTTAGAAATTCACTCATTGACTCATATAATGTATAATGTAATTTGAGATGTCATCAGTGATGTCACTGACCATGTCATGAGTGATGTAATATGTGACATCATCACCAGTGCATTGCGGGCACGCGAGTTATAGTTAGCTCAACTAACTATAATGGGGGAATTTCTCTGGAGTCAAATGTCCAAATAACTATAACGTCCCTGAAACCTATGTTTTTTTCAGTGACTTTCTAAGTTTTTAAATGCTGATTCCTAACTATAACGTCTGTAAAACATATCGTTTTTTCAATATATATTTGCATAAGGAAGGTAGTATATGCAGATTAAAGATGCATTTAATAAACTCCGGCTTTCAAGTGTTGTACTTTAAATTAAGTTATTTGTATTTTTTTTGTAATGCAATAGTGAAGCAATTATAGATAAATAGCTGATAAAAGATTTACTTTTTTATGCAGTCACTTATATACATTTTAAAAACATAGATTAATGTAACTACCAGTAATATGTACATCTGTTAAGCAGAACTAACGAATATCTATATTTCTAAAAACATAATTATTATACATATTTATACAAAGTAAAACACATATATATAGGCACATATATATAGTGCAAATAATATACAGATGTATATGCTGTATTTTTCTGTTTGCGTACGGTGGTTATGTGGGGAAGAGCCAATTCTTGAGTACTTTTCTGAAGAAAAGGTGGTTATGTGTGGATCTTATGTTGGGGTGTAAAGAGTTCCATAGTTTGGCTGCTTGTACAGAGAAGGATATTCATGTAGAAAAATAAATTCCTAGGCAATCTCCAATTTCATAAGTAAACATCCATCGTATTTAAATTATAGGAAAACAAGAGAAAAAGCTAAAACATGCATATAGTACAGGTGTTATAGATTTTATTTCTTTATGTTGCTCACATGATCAATAAAAAATATATTTGACATACAATATAAATTTAAAAATAATGAATCAACAATAATAAAATTGCATATACAATACAATATAAAATAGGTGGCAGCTAGTAATGAATATTGGCAATCGACGCGCGTTTCGGCGTACACAACGCCTTCATCAGGAGTAGCCACTTAGGTATTTAAAAAATAACAGATCAGTCATTTGGAAGAATTCCTTATTTGGGGTGCAGTCTATCCGGTATAAGTATTCGTTTCACAAATCAAAGGATAAGAAAGATCATCTTTAGTGCGATCCTATTTTGATGCGAGATATAATAGAGAATCTTCTGTGTCCCTTAAGGATCGGAGAGAAAATGATGATCCGAATAAAGCCTTGGTCTGCGTGATAGCCTAATTTAAATAAAATCGGTTGAAGTAGAGTATCATGGCTAAAATTGCCTTTCAGTTAAACGATATTGTTGTAATACCTCTACAGTTCTAAAGGGATTCCACGAATGGTATTTCTGGAACCTTATATCGTTCTAGTCGGGCAGAAAATGGCCTCCGGCATATCGCGCAGCACAGAAGAAAACGAGATGTTATGTGTGGATCTTATGTTGGGGTGTAAAGAGTTCCATAGTTTGGCTGCTTGTACAGAGAAGGATATGCCACCCATGGTTTTTTTCTTATACTTTGGTATTTTGAGGCTAGGTGCCACTCTAGAGTGGAGGTTCCATTGTCGATTGTGTTTGGTGATTTTATTCCTGATGAAGAGCAGTCTTGTTACATGTCTCACTTTGTGGGTGATATAAAGCACCTTCTGGCAACTGGTAACCAATGCAGGGATTTCAAGGGAGAGGAGATGTGGTCTTAAGGCTTTATATGTAAGAGCAGTCAGGCAGCCGACTTCTGACTCCGTTGTAGTCTTTTCATAGTCGTTAATGATGATCCGTGGTAGAGGCTATTGATGTAATCGAGTTTATCCCGGTGGTCACCACCTTTGGTCCACTCTCAACGAAAGTTAGACAAATCATTCGGAGGCATTGGCATTTGTTAAACACTTCTATATGAATATGCCACAGCCTCGCTTTGCCTTTAAACGATCAGCCAATATCCGCGATCGGCTGGTGCACAGCAGACCTAAACAAGAACTTAGAGATGCCGGCGTCCCGCAGGGACACTACCCATGTGGGAGTTGTTCAGTATGTGAGTGTACATCCCCGACAAACTCTGTTACTCTTACCAGTAAAAAAACGTGGTATTTGAACAAGTTTAGCAATTGTAACACTACTAACGTCATCTACAGACTCACATGTCCGTGCGACCTACATTATATTGGCCTCACGACACGAAAGGTCAAAATAATGATACAAGAACACTTGAGCACATTGTGTGCAGGGAAACCCACAACTAAACTGGTGCAACATTTTAAAACATATGTAAACATGCACCGAGGGATGTCCGTTGGGTTGTCCTTCAGAGGGTAGTGGGGGATCAATACAATATGGAAACTAGACTCATCACCAGAGAGGCACGGTGGATCTATTAAGAGGGGGTAGATCAGGTTGGATTGAACGACCTCATTGAATGGAATAAGGTCAGCGTATAAATTAGGAACTCTGCTTTTATGTCCCCCAAGTATTTTATACTCATATACTTGCTCTCCTGCCAAACCAATGAAGCCCTGTGTTTTAACACAAAGTGGTTCAGATTGTAGCTGAATATACCTTGCTAAACACTAAACTTACATTTTCTGTCTGGGGGAGATGGCACGATTAGCTTGAACCCCCGCATAGTATTGAAGTTGTCAGTACTATAGATATCATGCAAGGAGCCTTTGAACAGCCGTGTTTGTTCGCCCTGGGTTAAATAAGGCTATCATGTGTTCAATTCACAAAAACCAACTCCCCAGTGAGGGTAATTATAAATGAACCTGTTAATAGCTTTAGAAATCTAAACTGTCCAAGTTTGGTCAAATATCAATACCCGGACCCGCATAATCGTGCGAGTCTATATGTGCATAGTCTGTAACATTGCAAATAGATGGTAAAATTTAGCTTTATGTAACACCCATCTCATATGCACAAGATAATATATTTAGATACTATGCACAATAATATTTGGAATAGTGTGCTATTAAGCACTCGTTCTCCGCTATAACAACGAGTAAACCAGCAGTTCAGCGGATCCATCTCCATTCAACAATGGCGCCGGCTCTAGAATGTAATACACAGCGAATTAGCTGGCAAAGGAGGGGCCGGGTGCATGCGATAATGCAGCGTGCCGAAGCACGGTAAAAATCTCGAGGCCAACTCGAGTCCTACTCAGCGGTGCTGAGTAAACATCTGACACTGAAACGGTCACGGTAAGCCTGTTGAAAAAGGTTTTTTGAGTACATGAAATGTGGGAGTAAGCGATTACGATAGTATTGGCAACTCCATTTGTTTTTTAACAGCATTTACAGTGATAGACCTGACCTCTCTCTTTTCTAAAATATAGCGGAAGGGGATAAAAAATATAGCGGAAGTAGACGCTTGAGACGGGGGGTTGAATGTAACAAGTAAATTCATTTATTTGCTGCCACTGCCATATGAAATTAATGGCAGGATATGACAGTGTATGAAACGATATTGAAACTGTGTTTTTTCAACATTCACTGCCTCACGATACTTCACCATGTTTTACAGATTCACGATTGAAAGTGACTGGGAAAGCCAGTGAAAGGGTGATTGTATACACATACACAAGTGCTTGAGGGTACAGGTATGCCCATAGTGGGCAACATCCCGGTAAGTCATGTGACAAATATGTGGGGGAGGTTTTCCACATTGAATAATCTGTTTTAAATGTGATCAGATGCCAATTAATTATGTTATGTTCTGCATGTCTGTCTGTTATCTTGTGTCTCCCTTAGGAATTTCAAAATAGACAAGTTTTGGTGCAGGGTGGAGTGATTGACCCAGGCCCTGAAGAAATTGCAGTGAGTTTTCTCCTTTGGCAATGAAACATGTCGGCTTTTAATGAGCAGACACAAAGCACTGAATAAATATTGTTAGCGAGTGTGATCTAGCTCGGTTTTAGATTGGGACTGGGGGAGCAACAGCATGACTCCTGAGTTCCAATTGTGGGGTTGATCCTGTCGCACTAGTTGGTGCACAGACAATCTTTGTCAATACACCCTAGCACCTTGTCTTTATGGTTTTTCTTACTTTCTTATACACTTTTGCTTTGGAGCGGTGGTAGCTGATGATGAGAACCTGAGGTAGCAGGCGAGTACCTTCCTGCTCACCCCCTTGGTGTTACTACCGTGAGGCACCACCAATCCTTTCTCACATTTTTCTCACGTTTCGTTGTGTTTTAGTTATAGTTCACTACATGAAGGGAAGTCGGGAGACACGTGTTACCAGCTCAACAGACAGATCTTAATGCTTCTAAAATTTGGTGATGCAATCCCTACCAGTACAGATGGTATATATATATAACCTCTGGTTTAATAGATTGTCTAAATGTATGACAACAAGTGAATTAGGGATTCGAGTATTATAATCACCCTGTGAACAGGTCCTTTGTTGTGTAGAAGTATTTGAGTGGGGGATGACCTGTTCTCTGCCCCTAGAGCTCCTTATTGTGTTTGCCCACATTATCAGTGCCATCAGGACCATGTCCCACTTCTCCCATTTGTAGACTGTAAGGTAAGGTGGTGGATGCTCAGTTAACAACCCACCCAACAAGCTGTCTTCCGTATTACTACTGTCACTCCCATTTGCCCTTCTATTCGTGTCCTTGTTATGTGATTCTCCATTCCCCACCAATACTGGGTATAACCTCTCTCCCTCAATGATATCCACTGTCCACCTCTTAGGATTAGCATCCCACGGTGCATCCTAAAACATCTTCATGGTTTTCTTCACTCTCCCTTGATATTTCTCTCTCTGCCTAGCATGAGCTGCACGCATCCATACATCTGGCACTTCAAACTGTACGGGTCTGGGCAAAGGTTGCATTACGAACATCGTCCTCCTAAGTTGATTCAATACATCTAGTCTGGACGTGCCACAGTGTGGAAATGACAATTCACCGTCCTTTTCAGTGATTTTGTGCCCACTTTGGAGGCTAACCTTTGTCGCCATAAAATGAGCTGGAGTATCCTTGGTTGTCACCTCTTCACCCACTCGAGTCACAACCTCTTTATCACCTCTGAAGAGATCCCATAACACCCTAAAGCATTGCATGATTTCTGACACTTCCGGAAACTCTCCCAAACAAAAATGCAATAATTGTTCAACAAATACTGTGACATGATCCTTGCAAGCCACAGAGTATTCCCGATAACCACCAACCAATCCCAGCACAGTGTTACACCAACCAACCTATCACAGCGCGGCACAACCCAACATCACTCTCACTCCGTGCAGCACTAACCTTTCTTCACAATTTCGCTGTATGCATTCACTCACAGAACCCTCTTAAGTCCATTATTGTCTGACATTCTAAAAGATCGATAGAATAAAACAACTCAAGAGCATTCGCACACTGTAACCCTTGACCAGCGTGGATCGGGAAACAACCTTTACAACGCAGTCATCACATCGCACTACCTTCACATTGCAGTCATTACGTCGCAACATCCTTTAGATCATTTGTCATTACAACGTAGCCATTACATTGCATGTCACTACAATGCATGTCATTACAACGCATGTCACTACAACACAGGCATTACATCGCAAGTCATTACAATGCAAACCATTACAACGCATAGTACCCTTACACTATCCAACACTTATCCTACTGTTACACTCACTGGAGTTAGAATAGTAATTTTTACCCCTACACTATCCAACACTTACCCTACTGTTGCAGTCATTGGAGTTAGAATAGTAATTTTTACCCCTACACTATCCAACACTTACCTTAAATGTGATGTAATGGTATGCATTCTAAAGGTATGCATTGTAAAGGTATAATGCGATGTAATGGAATGCGTTGAAGAATGAAGTTTCTGAAAATGCAATGTAATGGAATGCGATGTAAAAAAAATCGTTGTAAAGGATATTGCGATGTAAAAACTGCGTTGTAAAGGCATGCGTTGTAAATGTATGCGTTGTAACATCATACATTCGCTTGTATCACCCAAATTGGTATAGTTAACCCCTACACACAAGGTACATTAGATGATTAACATACATCCCATTCACACAAAGTTCCCTGTCTTAGCTGGAACTGCAAATGACTACTCACAACAACTCCTCAATTCTCCAACCCAATCACTCTATCTTCTACACCTGTCAATATCTCGGGATCTTAGGCCACTTCAGGACCTGCAACTCAAAATCTCAATCCTTGGGCCATGTCAGACCCGAAACCACATTCACTCAACTCCCCAAGACATCACACAATCAAACTATTCCCGCAATGTAATATTCTTCACACATAATGTTACTATTCACTTTTCCTTCTGCCGCTGATCACGCCGCCCCGTCAAACTCCGTCGGTCTCTGCTGGATTCCGTCATCCTCCATTATACATCATTGGGATCTACTTCAGGCTTTTGAGGTTCTAGGTTCCACCTAAGCGAAACATTTTCCCCCTTACTTCATGTGGAAACCATCCTACTCTGCTACCAACTGAAAGGGCTGTTTCCTATTTATTCTAGAACTTGTCTAGGGACACACTTCGATGGGTCTTATAAGAATTTTAAGCAGCATGAAAGTGTAATGGGGAGAAAATCATTAATGCACAGTTAATGTAGAAATAACTCTTCTGAATACATAATAACCAAAGGACCACTAAGTAAGGTTAGTTAGGTTTATTACAAAGCCCAAAATAATTCAACATAGAGTAGACACACCTTAACACGAGGGTATAGAAATACAATGGAAACAGCATAAAGCCAAAGCTACGCACTCAGTTCAGACGGTGCAACATGAACAAAACCATTAGTTCTAGAAAAAGAATACAGATAATCAAAAAGCAAGAGTCCAAATTTCTCTGCATCGAAGGTTGGTGAACGGAGAGCATTTAAATCTATCCCTACTCTATCGCTAAAAATGGCATCCCTACGTTAATGAGTAAGCATTCCAAATCAGGAGGAAAGTTGTCAGTCTTGGAGTCTTCCTAAGAAGTCTCTCGACTGTTAAGATGGGTCAAGCAGCATAAAGTTCTGTATTTTTTGGGGTGTTCACAAACTCTGAGTTTAAATTTGCTTATAGTAAATTTATGACTGTGGAGACTCTGCAGTCAGGGCTGAGAACTCCGCACATAAAAAGGTAGGACAAGGAGAATAGTTTGTCAGTGAAACCAGTAAGATTTCAGAGGACACCAGCAAAAGTGTTTCAAGGAGAACTGGATCATCATTTAAAGGTTCTTGAAACTCAGAAACAAAGTGTCCTTTTTCATTTGTAGCGAATACCAGACAAGTACAGTTTGGTATATTTTCAGTTGATTGTGTCATGCTCTAAATAAATAAGCCTTGTTATATGCAAGAATCTATTATTGTGACTGTGAAAAACTAGTTGAGGCTAACCTGCAACAGCAAAACATTGCAAGGAACTATCAGTCAATGTCTTGACATAGTTTATTAACCCTAATATGGCTCTGATAAGTTTTGTCATCTGGGTGACTATTTTTGGAAACCACACTGCCACCACAGAAACCTTGGCCTGTAGTAACAATCAAACAGAGAGTAATGAGGTCCGGGACCCTCCTTGCGAAGGGGGAAAAACACTTCTTGTCTCTTGTTGACCTCACACACCCCGAGGGATGTCATGCTTCAGCATTGGGCAGTTGCTCCTCGTCGGGCCGGTGCTGCAATGCCCTACAGGTCCCCCAAAGGGTCACTTTGGCAGAGATCTTTTTAAGAAAACGGCTGTGTGATGAATGTGGGGATGTGGAGAGTATCCTAAGTGCACAGTGAAGGTGGTGGTAAGATAAAAATAAATTGTTCACTATTTATCACTGGTCCTGATGAAGCGCATGGGATCGTTATGACCATCTGAGCTCGAAACATGTCGACCTGACCACCTTTTTTAGTTACCCAGGGTACATTATTACCCGTAGTCGTAACTCACAACCTCCTGGTTTTTTAATATGACCAGGGTGCCTACACTAGGAAAGACTAACCTTTCCGGTACCCCTTAGTCATTTTTATCTTACCACCACCTTCACTGTGCACTTAGGACCCTCTCCACATACCCGCATTCATCACCCGGCTGTAATCTTAAAAAGATCTCCGCCAAAGTGACCCTTCGGGGGACCCGTAGGGCATTGCAGCGGTGGCCCGACGAGGAGCAACTGCTCGATGATGAAGCGTGACATCCCTCGGGTCGTGTGAGGGCAACCAGAGACAAGAAGTGTCTTTACCCCTTCACAAAGAGGGTCCTGGACCTAGTTCTATCCCTCTTACATTTCCCACTCTTTCTCATTACTCTCTCTTCGAGGTGAGTGTGACTCTCTAGCACCCACACCGACGGAACTGTGACCCTCCCTCTTTGGATATAGCATTTGACATTGGAGCACGGGCACCGGGCCATAAATAGCTCCTGGTCCCCCCTCTTCTTTTTGATACTGTAGTAACAATCACCAACAAAAAGCAAAATTCCAAAAGCAATACGAAACCTCCAAAATGAAAATTCCTGGTTGCTGAAGCAGTACTTGCGTATGGATCTTCAGGACTGGAGTTATCAGAATGCAGTTGCTGTTTTAGAGATTACAAGGTGTCGTGTCAGGTCTGGAGCTTGAAGAAATAAAGCATTGAGTACTACACCTTTCAGAACTGAAGCCAAATAAACTTAGAGCACACACAATTGGATCATCTAGGATGGAGTTCAAAGACTGAAGCTTGCGCCTTTGCCCAACCCCTGCTGGTGTCCAAACCCATGTGAGCACACATGGCTAAATGAAAGGGGTGCCATTTTATGTGAGGCAGAGCTACTGATTTGTGAGAGGGTCATAACACTAAAATAAACAAGCATTGGCAAATCAATAGGTATGATGTCATCGGCCAGGCCTTGTTTTTTTTTCATGCTTTTTTAAAACTTTATTCTTTGGGAAGCTGATGGGAGTTTGTCAATCTAAAAAAAAAAACATTGACTAAAGGCAACATATTTTTGGGTCTCAAAAAGCCCACATTACTGTTAGTACACACTGGGCCTGAAGTGAGCTTCATTGTGTTTGGATCTGCTCCTTGTGAAAGGGCAGCATGTTGTAACTCATAGTGTAAATTAGTCAACGGTAGAAGTTGGGTGCTGCTTTACCCCTTGACACATGCTCGAGTGGGTTGGAGAAAAATGTGAATGACACAACCACAGGCAAATGGAAGAAGTGTGGCTGAACACCTCTATAAATAACTATGTCATCCACATAATGGTAATAAAATCAAAAGTTCTTTGCTATCACAGACCTAAAATGGTGAATCATTGAGCCATTGGCTGTCAGCCTATTGACTTTGAGGAAGAAAGAATGAAACATAGCAGGAAAGAAGGCAAGAAAGGAAGAAAGATGGAAGGCAAAAAAGAAGGAAAGAAGGAAGGCAAAAAATAAGGAAGGCTAAAGAGATGAAAAGGAAGGAGGCAAGAAAGAAAGAAGGAAGGTAAGCAATAAGAAAAGAAAAAACTAAGGCAAGAAAGAAGTAGAAAACGAACGCAAGAAAGAAAGAATGAAGGATAGGAAGACCGACAGAAAGAAGAAAGGAAAGATAGAAGGATAGAAAGACAGACAGCAAGAAAGAAGGGAAGAAGAAATGAAAAAAAGAATTAAGGAAAGAAGGAATGACCGTTGGAAAGAAAGAAAAAGAGAAAGAAAGAGGGAAATAAAAAAAATTAAAAAAAGTCGGCAAGAAAGAAGGAAAGAAAGAGAGTAGGAAGGAAAATAGAGAATAAGGAAAGCCAGACAGTAGGAATGAAATCAAAAAAGACAGAATGAAAGCAAGAAAGAAGGAAAGAAGAAATTAATGCAAGAAAGAAGGAATTAAAGCCAGAAAGATGGAAGGAAGAAGAGAAAGAAGATGACAGAGAAAGGAAGGAAAGAAAAAAGAAGGCAAGAGAGTAAGAAACTAAGAAAGAAGGAATGAAAGACAAACTAAGCAAAAAAGGAAGTGAATAAAAGAAAGAAAGAAAAAAGAAAGCAAGAAAGAAGAAATGAAAGCATAATTGAAAGCAAAAAAGGAAACAAGCATGAAAAAATTAAAGAAAAAAGGAAAGCAAGAAAGAAGAAATGAAAGAAAAAAGGTGAGCAAGAAAGAAGGAAAGAAGAAAGGAAAGAAAAAAGAAAGAAAGATTGAAGAATGAAAGTAAAAAGGAAAGAAGGAATAAGAGAATGAAAGGAAAGGAAGTAGGAATGTAAGAAAGAAAGTGAGAGAGGAGGAAAGAAAGAAAGAACGAAAGAAACAAACAAAGAAAGAAAGAAAGAAAGAAAGAAGGAAAGGAGGCATAGTTCCATAATTCATTCGGCCTCTTACCATCAGGCCTCACAATAGATAAAAATAAATCAGCAATAATTAATTGATACCTTTCATCCTTATTTTTTAACCCCCTATACATTTCATCCTTAGATACCAATTGCAAGCATTACGCCATTAATATCTTTTAACAGCTCACGCTTGAGATGAAATTAAGTCTTCAAAGATAACCAATCGCTACAGCCAGAATTCTTGGCAGCACAGACTGTCCAAGAGGGGCAATCTGAGTCTTCAATTTCCGGTCTTTCTCCCCCTTTGAGTTGTACTAACCTTTCTGCATATTATACACATTAATTAGCTGGAAAAAACAATGATCTTTCCAAACAGTTGCTATTAATAGATGTGCCACCAACACAGATATAAACATGAAATACAACTGCCTGCATCAGCCATAAGAGAGGAATGTATCCCACATAACATCGAAGATTAACTTAAATAAACCTTATTTTTAAACATCTTATACCAGTATTCCTTGATAACCTCTCTTAATGAAATCAGTTTAACGCAGTCAGGAAACAAATGACCCAACTCAACAGGGTCAGTCCCGCTTCAAAGGCAGTTACCATCTACCCTTGGACCCCAACTCAATAACTTGGCAGGAGTATAATATAGTCGAAATATTGTTCCACAGTGTTGGGCTTTCAGATTTGCAGTCAGCAGCACTTTCCTTGCGACCTCAATTGGGATCTATAGATCGAAATCCTGAATTCCCAATTGCGCCGCCCAAATGTCCCCTTGTTGATCTAAATCATCATCTGCCATGTTATTTAAGAATGTATAGATCCATCCAATCTTAACAGCAGGGCATAACAGTAGATCCATAAGAGGAATTTCTTCAGTGAGACCTGATCAACCAGGATCTTCGGAAAAATAATCTTCTAATCTGAAAAAACTTAAAAAAGAAGAAACAAGCCAAAATCCTGCTGCAAATCTGACAAAGAGCACAGATTACCTCGAAAATACAGATTGCCTATCCAGACTATGCCTACCTTTTCCCAGTTCCTGAAAGTCCCATCATGAAAAACTGTTGGAAATAATGGAGACTGCCACAGTGGGGTGTAGCAATTAAATTTGGTAATCTTCATCACCCTGTGTGCCAAATGTTCCCCATTACCCCAATTACCTTATATTTCATCTTTTTATAGTACTGGGCTCAATCTGCCTAAAAAAACACCCGGCTGCAGCTTCACCCAACACCACTTCATATATACTTGGAGGGTCGCTTGATGACTAATGTGGGCTAACTTGGATATCGGCTTTGAAATAAAATTCCCATATGGTGCAGCAACGAAGCCCAATAATATATCCTAAAAAAAAGGCATGGCCCACCCTCCCTGATCTTTTGGGAGAACCATGTATTTCAGTGCTCATCTGTCCCGTGAATATTGTCACATGAAGTTAGTACATTGATTTCAGCTTTTTAAACCATTGCCCCTCCAGCTCCAAAGGAATAGTCCTAAACAGATACAAAAATGTAGGCAAAACCATCATTTTTAAAACATGACACCTGCCAACCAAGGTCAAATGTAATCTGTCAATCCTCCTTAAATCCTGACTGATCTTCCCAAGCAACAGCTCCATATTTAATATGTAAATGGAGTCCACTTGGGCTGTAATCTTCACTCCCAAATATGTGTCATTATCTACCGTACGAATGCCAACTAATTCAATATTGCTGGTACTAACCAACTGTGTTTTTCCCCTATTAATTTGGTATCCTAAGAGTACTCTAAACTCCTCAGCCAGTTTTCCCAAATCAAAAAGAGCTGTCTGAGGTTCAGGTGTTAATAACGCAATGTCATCCACATAACCTAATATTTTAGTTTCATATCCATTTACTCTGATTTGTTGCACCTTCCGATTGTTATTATCTTTCTTTTTAAGGGATCGATATACAAAGCGAACAATATAGGGAAGCAGGGGAGCCCTGCCTTGTGCCCCGCAAGATTTGAATCCTTGTTTATTCTTGGCCCCTAATATGAATTTGAGCATAGGGACAATAATAAAAAGCCTTCAGAGCCTTCACCGTACCAAGCCTAAATCCCTTCTGCTCAAGAACCCTCCAGAGGTACCCCCAGGCCACTCAATCAAACGCTTTCTTGGCATCAAGAAAAATTATGGCCAAAATCGGTACCTATGGTTGCAGTTATATCAAAGAAAGCTATAGCACACCGTACGTGATCTGCTATACTCCGACCTGGAATGAACCCATGCTGCCACGGTGAGATTAACCGTCCAATAACCTTCCCCAGACGTGCCACTAAAATCTTTGAATGTCTCTTAGAATCCACATTAATCAGAGAAATTGGTCTGCACGACCCTGGTTTCTATGGGGGTTATTACTTTGTTCCTAAAAACAATAATATTAGTCCCTTGCTAGGAGCTAGGTTGAGCCCCTTCTAGTTGAAGCTCTCAGACCAAGTCCAGCAGGTCTTTAGCAAGAACGGAAACTGGAATAAACGTTCTATAGAATTCAAATGGAATTTTATTTGGACCTGCCGCTTTACCTGGGGCCAATGCCTTTAAGGCTTCCCCTACCGCCTCTATTGTGATATAAGAGTATAATATCTCTGCTTCCCTGTCTTTTAAGATATCGTTCCCCCTCCCAAAAATTCATCTATTTGCCCCTTTGAGGGATATATATCTTCGGTAAACAGATTTGGCTAATATTCCTCAACGATCTTCAGTATACCATCCGCTGTAGTAATCCCTACCCCATCACTCCCTTCAATCACTTCAATTACTCGCTCCACCTCGTGCTGTCAAGTATAGACAGCTAGAATCTTCCCAACCGACTTGCTATAGTCATATGCTTCAGATTTATAAGCCTGGAATTTCTTTGAAAGAAATCTTGAATAACGGCTGTTGATAATAGACTTATTATAACAATTGCCTGCTGAATCTCAAGCCCATCTTGTCCTGCCTGTATAAAGCCCATATGCTGCATTTCTAGAGATGTCTGTTCCACGATTCATTCCATGATCTCTTTCTCCTGCAGGTATGAGCAACAAAGCTAATTGTCTCATCCCATACCACACCTTTAGTAGCACTATTCCTATTAATATTCATAAACTCCACTATTCACTTCCTAATATACTCTACATATTTCTCATCTAAAAGGAATTTGCCGATGCACTTACCCTTATCTAGTCTTGTGAGCTCCAGCACTAAAGGGATATGATCAGAAAAAACGTTTGGTAGCCTTCCAATGCAGCCTTTAGTGAATCTCACACCACACCTTTAGTAGCACTATTCCTATTAATATTCATAAACTCTACTATTCACTTCCTCATATACTCTACATAATTCTCATCTAAAAGCAATTTGCCGATGCACTTACCCTTATCTAGTCATTTCTAGGGGTGGGCGGAATTTGCGGAATTAACTTCCGCAAATTATCGGGAGAATGCAGAAAATCTCCGCAAACACGCCGGAAATATCGCGAAGACGCGGAAGTTTTTTTGCCGCCTGTTCGCGGTATTTTTTGCGTGATCGCGGGTCGCGAACTTACCCATGCGGTTGCTCACGGGCGCGGCCATCTTGTTTTCACTTGTCCCGCCCTCTGGCGATGTTTACTTCCCGTTCCGGGTCGCGCAATGCATGTTCGCGGTCGATATTTCCTGTTCGCGACCGCTTTTACTTGATCGCGTTGCTTTTTGCTTGCTCAGGGAGAAAATATCGCGCGAACTTGCGCACGTGGTCGCAATGGGCGCGGCCATCTTGTTTTCCACTCTATTGCATGGTTCTGGGGCCTGATTTTCAATCCTCCCTAAATCTTTTCAATCCTTTGTTTATAGCCACTTTTTTTGGATCTTTATTACTTATTATTTCTCTAACTATTTTCCTGCCTCTATATTTTTGGTTTTTGTCTACTTTTTTTTAGTTTTTTAGCTACTTTTTCTCTTTGTATTGCCCGCTATTTATTTCCTTTACTCCTTTTTTATTTTACCTTTTCTTTCCCGCCCCGTCCCCAGAACCATGTCCAAGGGCAGGGCTGTTCGCCGGCGCAGCCAGAGCCGCGACCGCCTTCCTTGCGGAAGGCGGCGCCCACAAGGGGTGCATGCACGGGCCTTATTTGGGGAGGCGGAGTTGGCTGCACTAATTTTCTTTGTGCAGCGCCACCTCCCCTCAACCCTGGCAGCAGGTGGCAGGCCTGGGTCCGGGTACGGCCTCCGGGAGCGTCGGCAGCGGTGGGGGAAGGTGCGCCGGGCAGTGTCGCGCATCTCTGGGGTCCGGCGCACCCAGGCACAGCTGACGCACCGGTGGTCCGACATCCTGGACCGTGAGCAGGACCTGCTGGACCTGCTAGGAGTGGAGGTCCCGGGGCTTGGTGAGTATCTATTTAATTATTACAACTTTGTGTCTGTTCTTCTGCTCTATGTTATATATTGCGAATATCTTTTTTTCCTTCCAACCAGCTAGAATGTTGCTGCTTACAATACATTCCAGGTTAATAACGTTTAAAAGTCTTCTGTGATTATGACAAAGGTGCTCTTCTGCGCTACTACTAATCTTACTTGTTTGCAGCTTTGCGTTTGCGCTTGCTTAGCGTGATTCTTTATGAGTTTATTTTAGAGAAATTAAGTTACGTAATGCTACAGTGACTCACGTCCACTCCTTACTTTGTCCTGTCACTAATAGATAGGGGCGGATTGATATTTAGGTTTAGGTACTTTGTATGAGCTTCTAATTGGTTAGTGGTATGCGTGATGCCCCCCCTCACTCAGTTACGTGACATGCTGCTAGTACGGCAGTCTTTAGAACCTTTTCTAGTTTGTTCAATGAGTGGAGGTAGGCTTTGCAGTTACTTAGCAGTAGCAGATCAGCATCAATCAAACCAAAATTTGGTGTATACAAAAAATGTAGTCATGTTCATGTGTCCTCCATGATTGGATCATACACATTGTTGAGGAATACAGTGGAAATGCATACTTAATGTACAATTGGCATGCCTGGAATAGGTGGGCTAGGTTGGGTGGTACGTTGTACTAATACTTAGGCTTACTTGTAACTTAGTTTTCTGGAATCAGAATGGAAGAATGGATTACTGTTGATAAATAGTAACTTAAGTAGTCGAACTGCGAATCCCACGATATTACATGTTGACCAGATGAGATGGGTCAATGTAGTTATTGCAATTGTTGTTTACATAAGTGTTTTTTGACCGTTGTTGAAAAATATTGTATTTGTTTGACACCATCCATCAATGTTTGTCTCTTTCCTCATTCTTATATCTCTCCTGTCCATCAGCACCCAGGGGCAGACCGACAGGGACTGGACAGTCGGCGGGACAGGAACACCACCAGGAGGACACCGCTGAGGGCTCCTCTGCTGGCCCCAGTAAGTCTTCTTGTTTTCAATAATATTTCTTATTCCATAACTTTTACTGCCCCATTTCTCCCGAACTATAGTGTGTTTCCAAATGCTATTTTTTTACCACCAATTATCCTTCGATCTGTACGGTTTCAAAAAGCTTATCCCTGCCTCCGCTATGATGACTGAGTACTACTACATACTATCAGTCTGTCTGTCTGTACTGTAGTAGCTAGTCTTGCCCAGTTGGCCAGTGCCACTCTTTGTGAAAGGTTGTAATATAAAACTCATATTCACCAGTAGCTCGTACAATCCGTTGGGTCGTTGTCTTGTACTACTTTTTACTCTTATTGATGTTGAGGCTTTGAAAATTCACAGCAACAACAGCCCTACCAGATTTCTTAATATTTTGATATGATACCCTATAGGACATACCACTGTTGTAGGGATCTTGCACATACATTTGCACCAGAAAATAGGATGTTGGTGATGGTAGGTTGGATCTTCCTTGCACACCTCAATCAGAAATTCCGCACCCACCACAATTCCACTGCTTGACTATAGTACTGTCTTGTCATACCTATTAGGTCTCGGAACCCTCCCCCCAAGATAACCAACAAGTAGACAACCCAGAACATAACACACCCAACCTCTGTCGTGGAAGCAATTCACATGCACACCCTTACTTTAATTTGCTCACTCGTGTAAGTTAGTCCACTCCACACCAAATACCACGAAGTCTATGTAAGTTTAAAATGTTTATTTCAATTTGAGAAGGTCTGTAAACTGTTTTCTTAGCAGCATCAACCGGCAAATCAATAACATTAAAACAATATACATTGTTACACTTATACAGTTGGGAATTAAATCATGATAACTGAACAGTGGTGGAAGGCAGCACCACCATCCCATAGCAATTTAGTTTATATACATTTATAAATGAAGATGTGAGTGAAGGGACCCCTCACCTCAGAAGAACCTAGTACTGGTAGTTGGTGCATCGTTCAGAAGCTCTGGTTCGTAGAAGGGAATCTTGCGTCTGTAATGCGAAAAAAGAAATGGTGTGCGTTAGTATATTGCAACTTGCAAGCATTTCTCAGCCGTGCCAAAAAGTGTAGCATCTATGGATAAGCAATATGGACTAACAGTAACAGTAGTACACCAGTTCTTCCTAAAAAAGTGGCTTGTTAATGTTTGTTGACCGCTTGTACGCAGCGCGTAGACTAGACAGTAGCAGTGTGAGGCAGGTCATGTGGGCTCAAAGGTGTCTTAAGAAGCTGCAAGGTAAAGGTAACGTCACATGTGCATGGCTAGGGCTAATCAAGCAAATGCTACAATGATCATATAACTTAGTGTCTACTCTACTACTACCTGATTTGTACTAGTGATGTATGTTAGTATTAACTCATTTTTCAACCTTGCTACTGATCAATAGGGGGGAGGTGTATATGTCGCCTAATAAATGTGTAATGTTTTCTAGGCGCACTACCGACCACCACTGCTGGGGCCAGCGAAGGCGACGCCGAGGGCGAGGATGCGGCAGTTGCAGATAGCAACGGAGGGGGAGTGGCAGCACCAGTGGCAGGCGGTGGTAAGTTAGATTCATAATCTTTAACTATTGTTGAACTTGACAGCACACTCACTGCAAAGGTGTACTGTATGTATATGTATACTGTACAGTTGTGAATTAGGGCCCCATTAGGATGGTGGGCGTATTGCCCCCGCCGGGCCGGCTGGAATTCACTGCCGTCACCGCAGGGGCAAACCTCCCGCCATCCCTGTAGAAAATATTCAGACATGTCCAGGCGGAAAAGGGTTCAATATGGCGGTGGTGTCTCTCTCACCACACCGGCAGCCATATAATCTGCATTTTGGAATGCCTTTGCGTGGCGGCATTGCCGTCCGCCACGGAAAGGCATGCACACATTGCAGAGTATGCTTGGGGGCCCCCATGGAGGGTACCTACCGATGCTATGGTACCCCCCAGACTTTCAAAGCAAAACGTGACAGGCTCCGTGCGAGGCCCGTCATGTTGTGCTTGGAAAAGCAGCACAACATTTTAGCATTGCTTTCAGCAAAGCCAACCAGAATGTAAATTTAAAAAAACAGGGTGCGCCCGCCACTGTGCCGGGCGCATCATCCTAATTAATTGTCCCCACGGGACCCCTACCCTTTTTAGCAGTCGGATGGCGGGCGGACAAAGTCCGCCCGCTATCCGATGTCGTAAGTGAGTTCTTGGGGACGTTTGAAGAGTGAACTAGAAGACTAGAATTCCCTTTAATTGGTATAGGACTAGGAGCCGGAGTATTGAGTAACCAATGTCCTCATCTATCTGATTTCAACTCCGCTTTGAAAGTTTTATGGAGAAGAGCACCTGGTGCACTGTTCAACTAAAAAGTGTAAGACAGGTGGAAGGAAGAAGGACGGGCGACATTTAAAATGTTATGTACTACTGTGCTTTATTTTATAGTGCTACTCTACCATGCCACTATGTGTATAAATAATTACCTTGTCCTACTGTTTTATTAAGACTATATTTTACAATTGTCTTGTTTTTTTCTTTTTGATACACAGCAACTCCGAAACTCAACCGTAAGGAGTTGGCCGCCAAGGCACGGCGCCGGAAGCTGGAGGCAATCCAGCAGGAATACCGGCGGCTGGTGGTCCTAGCCGAGGAGGAGGAGGAGGCTGCTGCAGCTATTGAAGCCTCCTCCAGTGCCCCGGGCCCCAGCCACCGCCCTCCAGCGGTACGGCGCCACCGCCGGACGGCTGCCCGCCGCCACCGTGTCATCTCCGGTGCCCCCCCCACTGTGGCTGCAACTGCCGCGGCCTTAGACGCCGCGTCGCCCATTTAGAGGACCAGATGCGTGTCCTCCTCCAGTCCCGCCCCACCAGTTAGTCCCTGTCACTGCCCCTTTTTTAATTCCTGTTCGTTCTTCACTCGTTTGGGCGTTCTCTACTTCTATGGACAGTCGTTGGGGTTAGGGAGGTGGGTGGGTCAGCTTTTGTGGGTTTAGTTTATTTGTTAGGGTCAAATAAATATATTTTCTATGTTACATGCAATGTTGTTAATGTTTTGTAGGTGGGGTAACTGTTTTACATCACACTGTTTCCTTGCTGGTGCATGGCCGCCCATAGCGTGTGTTTGATTTCAATAATTTGCTGACTGTATAAGACACAAACAGATAGATGCGACACACCTCACTCATTGACTGGTCCTACTATGCATTCTTTGGAGTGGTGTTTGAAACTGAAATCATTGACAACATGTCCATTATTAATTCTGCCTCCCCCAAACTTCTCTCTTACCGGTGCTTGATGTTTATGTCCAACTGTGGCACAGCACTGGCTGCATGGTGAAGATGGTTTCCTTTTTCATACATGCCATGATTGGGGTGGTGGTGGTGGTAGTATAGTAGTAGTAGTATACACTGGCAGGGTGGCAGCATTTCCAAAAAAAGAAAAGGAGATAGTCAATAGCCTTTGAGAGACTGTTAGAGGAGTAGTTGAATGAAGTACATCACAGAATTTACCGAGCCACAATTATATGCTCAAATATTTGACAAAAATACTGAATGCTGGTTATTATGAGGATAGCCTACTAGACAGAGTTACAAACTATAGTTTTGTCGACTCGAGTCACTTGACTATGCCTACAGTCTAACAGTTAGTGCTGTATATGAGGAATGACAACAAACAAATCCAATCAATGCCGGCAATTCATGCTGAGGTATATGTTCCTTTGTTAAATAAAATAACCTCTGAAATATCCTACTCATGGGTGGGCAAGCAGAAGAAGATCATCGCTCTGCATTGAAATTGAAGTAGTGTTGCTTTCACCACATCCGCCCCAGCAAGTGTGTGATTAAGTATTGGTGTACATTTAATTTAGTTACACCTCGACAATAAGTCACACAGCCCGGGGGAAGAGGGTTAGGGTCCGTTGATTGGATGGGAAGGGGGATTTTGGGAAAGGTTTGACATAGAAAAACAGTATGCATACATAGACAAACAAACGACAATCATTGAAGACTACCATACCATATCCATTCCATATGTTAAGGGAGAAAAAGGCAATGCATGCATGATGATGAGACCCGGATTACACACACTTCTATTTCTTGTTCTGTTCCGGCCTTAATACTTTAACAGATAGCAAATAGAAATTTTAAATATTGGTAGTGAAGAATCGTAAACACAGAGCAAACGTAATGATGATTGATAATAACAACTCCAAGAACACACTGTTGTAAAGAATGTATACAAGATATTAATCAAATTATTTAAAAGAAGTGAAAAGTGGAGACTGTTACTGTCTTATCCTGGTTTAAAATGTGGACTGGTTTTTTGCATCTCGGCATTCCTCTTGCTCCTCTCGTCCATCAATCTTGGGTGTGTCGCCTCGCCACTCGCCACTGCCCGGCTGGAATAAAAAGGTGATTGATTGGTAAGGTAATTAATATGCATTGTAATGTTTTACAAAGTTTTGGACAAGGCCCGGCCTGTAATTTTAGATTGAAAACCAAAGGGGATATTCAGAAAGAAAGTGAAAACAAATGCACAAGTGATGGTGTAGTGCAACAAGAACACTTTCCGAGGTGGCATGTATGCATATGCATCATCTCTACTGTAGTCTGTTTCCAGCATAGACCTTCAACAGTAACAGGAGAGATCAGGCCCACAGTGCTTACCATTAGCACATCCTACGTTAACACTTTAGAGTCCTTTTTTTTTCTCTCAAAGAGTTGGACAAACGCAAAGCACATTATCCATTCCAAACATAGCATTTTACAGTTAAAGTTAGTAAAATCAATGCACTGCAGTCATCCCACCGCTACACTCTATTCAACTTCTACACAGACATTTGGGTGTGCTGTGGTTGTTGTTGACGTGTTTACCTTTAGGCTTTTCCGTTTTATGTCACTCATGAAACATCCTCCTGACTTCATCATCAGCTCTGATACTTCTACTGACTAACTGGAGATCGGCCTGCAGTACAAGTGTAATTTTTATAACACAACAAGAGTAGAAATATAAATATTACTGACTTGAGTCATTCTTTATTGTGTACAGAAAGATAGATTACCACTAGTACACTTTGACATCACTTTGTGCACAACAAACAACGCAAACACAAAGACCAATAGCTCAGAGTCAGGTGTCCAATGCATGCCATTAATTGTCATCATTCATTACCTGTTCCTTCTCATCTTAAGTTAACGGGCCGTCTCTTTCGCCATCATCATGATGGACGGTGCTGTTAAGTCACAGTCATTTGCATTGCGCAGATTGAGTGAGTCCCCTTCCTGTATTGAATTAAAAGCAATGTATCACCAAGATGCAGGAGAAGTACACATTTCTTGTTTGCCAGAAGGGGAAAATTAGTAATTACTAGTGTGTTCTGTAGAAAGTTGATTAGTGGCAGTGCACAATTACATCAATTCATGCGCAACACACACCACAAAATCTACATCATTCAGTCTGCCATTCTGCGGCCAATGCATGGCATCAATCATTACCTGTTGCATCTCATCTCGTTAACGCTGCAGGCCGTCTCTTTCACCATCATCATGATGGACGGTGCTGTTAAGTCACAGTCATTTGCATTGCGCAGATTGAGTGAGTCCCCTTCCTGTATTGAATTAAAAGCAATGTATCACCAAGATGCAGGAGAAGTACACATTTCTTGTTTGCAAGAAGGGGAAAATTAGTGTGTTCTGTAGAATGTTGATTAGTGGTAGTGCACAATTACATCAATTCATTCATGCGCAACACACACAACAAAATCTACATCATTCAGTCTGCTATTCTGCGGCCAATGCATGGCATCAATCATTACCTGTTGCATCTTATTTTCAGTTAATGGCCAGTCTCTCTCGGCTCTGAAGGAGGATAGCTATAGAAGTCATCAGATTCATGGTCCACTTGTTTTGGAAGGACGAGGAAAGTTTGAATTTGTTACCATCATCCAATCATCATTCATGAGGGAAATGGAATTGACCAGGAGATGCAGTATGATCGAGCGGAGGAGCTGGATTCTGAGGACTGTAGTGTCAAATGGCAGACACCTGAAACTTGTATCTTAAATTAGAAGAGTAGAAGACGGTGATAATGCATTGGTTGCGATTCACAAGTTTATAACCGGAACAACAGACACAAACAAAGGGGGGAAAAAAGGGAGGAAGACAGTAAGTGCGAGCCTAATTGTCAGGGAAGTATAGCTCGTCCTCAAACTCTGGGAGATCTTCCAGTAGTAGGTCAATCAATCAATCAATCAAAGACATTTATAGAGTGCACTACTTACCCGTAGGGTCTCAAGGCGCTGGGGGGAGGGGGATGCCGCTACTGCTCGAACAGCCAGGTCTTCAGCTTCTTCCTGAAGGAGAGGTGGTCTTGGGTCAGGCGCAGGTCGGTCGGGAGGGAGTTCCAGGTCTTGGCGGCCAGGTAGGAGAAGGACCTTCCTCCTGTAGTCGCTCTTCGGATGCGGGGGACGGCGGCGAGGGCGTGGTTGGCTGATCGGAGGTGGCGTTTGGGAGCGTAGAAGTTGATTCGGTTGTTGAGGTAGCTCGGGCCTTGGTCGTGTAGGGCTTTGTGTGCGTGGGTGAGGAGGCGGAAGGTGATTCTTTTGTTGACGGGGAGCCAATGTAGGTCTCTCAGATGTCCGGAGATGTGGCTGGTTCGTGGGATGTCGAGGATGAGTCTGGCTGAGGCGTTCTGGATCCGCTGGAGTCTCTTCTGGAGCTTGGCGGTGGTACCGGCGTAGAGGGCGTTGCCGTAGTCCAGTCGACTAGTGACGAGGGCCTGGGTGACGGTCTTCCTGGTCTCGGTGGGGATCCACCAGAAGATCTTCCGTAGCATGCGTAGGATGTTGAAGCACGCCGAGGAGACGTTGTTGACTTGCCTGGTCATGGAGAGGGAGGAGTCCAGGATGAAGCCCAGGTTGCGTGCGTGGTCTGTCGGTTTGGGTGCGGTGCCCAGGGCGGGAGGCCACCAGGAGTCGTCCCAGGCGGAGGGTGAAGAGCCCAGGATGAGGACCTCCGTCTTGTCTGAGTTCAGTTTCAGGCGGCTGGTCGTCATCCACTCGGCTACCTCTTTCATCCCTTCGTGCAGGTTGGCTCTGGCGGCGGCGGGGTCGTTGGTCAGGGAGAGGATCAGCTGGGTGTCGTCGGCGTAGGAGATTATGCTGAGGTTGTGTTGGCGTGCGATGGCCGCGAGGGGGCTCATGTAGACGTTGAAGAGGGTGGGGCTCAGCGAGGATCCTTGAGGGACGCCGCAGATGACTTCGGTGGCCTCTGACTTGTACGGTGGTAGGCGGACTCTCTGTGTTCTTCCGTCGAGGAAGGAGATGATCCATTCCAGAGCCTTCTCCTGGATTCCGACGTTGCTGAGGCGCTATACTAGGGTGCGGTGGCAGACAGTGTCAGACAGTGTCGAATGCTGCGGAGAGGTCTAGGAGGTTGAGGGCCGCTGTTTCTCCGTTGTCCATCAGGGCTCGGATGTCATCGGTGGCGGCGATGAGGGCGGTCTCGGTGCTGTGGTTGGCTCGGAAGCCAGACTGTGAGGGGTCGAGGGATCCATTCGTCTCAAGGAAGGCGGCCAGCTGCTTGTTGACGGTCTTCTCGATGACTTTGGCAGGAAACGGGAGGAGCGAGATGGGGCGGTAATTCTTGAGTTCGGTGGGGTCCGCTGTGGGTTTCTTGAGTAGAGCGCTGAGTTCGGCGTGCTTCCAGCTCTCAGGGAAGGTGGCGGTGTTGAAGGATGTGTTGATGATGTCTCGCAGGTGGGGTGCGATGAAGACGTGGTGAGGGCAGGGGTCGGTCGGCGATCCGGAGTGGATGGAGTTCATCGTGCGGATGGTGTCTTCGGTGCTGATCGGAGTCCAGGCGTGGAGGGTGGTGGTGGGGGGTGGTTGTTCGGTCGTGGTGTGCGTTGGTTGGTTGTTGAAGCTGTTGTGTATGTCCGCGATCTTGTTGTGGAAGTATGAGGCGAGGGAGTTGCAGAGGTCTTGCGATGGGGTGATGTCGTTGCTTCCTGCGCTGGGGTTGGATAGCTCTTTCACGATGTTGAAGAGTTCCTTGCAGTTGTGTGCGTTGTTGTCCAGCCGGTCCTTGAATGCAGTTTTCTTGGCGGCGCGGATCAGCTGGTGGTGCTTCCGGGTGGCAAGCTTGAAGGTGGTCCTGTTGTCCGGTGTTGGTTCCCTTCTCCAGACTTTCTCGAGGGCTCGGCAGTTCTTCTTGGAGCTCTTGAGTTCGTCGGTGAACCATGGGGCTTTCTTGCTGCCGGGTCTGCTGGGCGGGGTCCTCAGCGGGGCGAGCTCGTCCGCGCAGTTGCTGATCCACTTCGTGAGGTTGTCGGCGGCCTGGCTGGGGTTCGCTGAGCTGGCAGGAGGGTGCTGGCTCAGGGAGGTGGCGAGCTGGTCGGCTGTGATCTTGTTCCAGCTTCTGCGGGCAGCCTGTTGCTGGTGGTGGTGGGTCGTCGTTCTTTTGAAGGTGAAGTGGACGCAGCTGTGGTCCGTCCATTGAAGCTCTGTGGCATGGCTGAAGTCGATGTCTGTGCTGGATGAGAAGACTGCGTCGAGTGTGTGTCCGGCGAGGTGGGTGGGGGTGGACACCAGCTGCTTGAGTCCAAGATTGGCGAGGTTGTCGAGCAGGGTGCTGGTGTTGCGGTCGTTGTTGTTCTCCAGGTGGAAGTTGAGGTCCCCAGGAGGATGTAGTCAGCGGAGGGGAGAGCATGCGAGCTGACGAAGTCGGCGATGTCCTCGCTGAATTGGGTGCGTAGTCCCGGAGGTCGGTAGATCAGGGTGCCTCTGAGGGTGGTCTTCGGGTCGGTGTGGATCTGGAAATGCAGGTGTTCGGCGGTGGTCAGGGTGTTGTCGGTGCTGGTCGTGAGACGGATGGTGTTCCTGTGGATGATGGCGATGCCTCCTCCCATCTGGTTGGCGGTGCGATCCCTCCGGGTGATCTTGTAGCCCTCTGGGATGGCGATGGCGATGTCGGGAGCTGAAGAGGCGTTCATCCAGGTCTCCGTGAGGAAGGCAACGTCTGGAGCTGTGGTGTCGAGGAGGTTCCAGAGTTCAATGGCGTGTCTGTGGACGGAGCGGGTGTTGAGCAGGATGCACTTGAGGTGGGTGCTGCTGGTGTTCGACTTGGCGGGTGCTGGTGCGAGGCAGGTCCGGATGCAGGTGAACTTGCAGGCGTGGCAGCTGAAGGGTCCGTGGGTGCGTCGTGGTGTGGCTCGGTAGCATCCTGGGAATCGGCCGGTGTTGAGTGCGATGAGGGTGGCGGCGGTGTACGTCAGGCGGGTCGGACGGGGTCCTCGTGGGCCAGGGGTCCTGGCACTGGGCGCGGTCCAGGCGCGGACGGGCGTAGACGGGCTTACCTTTGGCGCGCCTTCGGCGCACAATCGGCGCGCCCGCTGCGCGTGACCGCTGCGCGTTCGCACGGTCGCCATATATGGCGAAGTGCGCGGGGGCGGAGCAGCTGGGAGGCGGGAGCGGGGAGGGTACAGAAGGGAAAAAGGGGCAGGGTTAGCGGCGGTGGCGGGAAGCGGGGAGCGGGGAGGGAAGGCGAAGGCTAGTCGCAGGCAGAAAAAACACGAGATACAGAAGGCAAAAATACAACTATACAAACAATTCTAAGCAATCAGACAGCAGGGGCACAGGGAGAGAAGCGGACCACGCCGCTCGAAGGAGGGGGCGTGGCCACGCGGCGGCAGCCGGGCAACGAGGCACAAATGCGGGGAGGCACACGCAGCAGCTGGTGGCCGTGCGGCGCGGGGGTGTCCTAGAACTAGGTCACACTCACCTGCGTCGCACGGTCGCCATATATGGCCAAGTGCGCGGGTGGCGGAGCAGCTGGGAGGCGGGAGCGGGGAGGGTACAGAAGGGAAAAAGGGGCGGGGTTAGCGGCGGTGGCGGGAAGCGGGGAGCGGGGAGGGAAGGCGAAGGCTAGTCGCAGGCAGAAAAAACACGAGATACAGAAGGCAAAAATACAACTATACAAACAATTCTAAGCAATCAGACAGCAGGGGCACAGGGAGAGAAGCGGACCACGCCGCTCGAAGGAGGGGGCGTGGCCATGCGGCGGCAGCCGGGCAACGAGGCACAAATGCGGGGAGGCACACGCAGCAGCTGGTGGCCGTGCGGCGCGGGGGTGTCCTAGAACTAGGTCACCATCTAGTAATCAGGTAATCATCTGACACAATACTTCCGTCACCTGAGCCGCTGTCCTCATCTTCCTCTGTTGATTCATGCATTGTGTAATTCGGTGGTATGAAGTGCTGATTCATTTTGATCATTGTTAACCTCTCCACGTTTTTGGGAGATAGACTGGTCCTTCTCAAGGTTACAATGGAACTGCAGCACTGAAAACACGTTCGGAAGAGACACTTGCGACAGGGCAAGCCAGATCGCTTATCGCCAGCCTGCTGAGCTGTGGCCATTCAGACCTTTTCCTATACCAATACTGCACTGGGTTTTGATCAACGTACACCTCTGTTGGGTCGTCCAGATAGGCCTGGACCATCCGCTCAATGTTCAGGGTTGCTGCTGGTAAGCTTTTGTGCTGTTTTTTCTGTGCATCAGCACTGTGCTTAAGGCCCATCTTTACATACCAATCTGATAATGATTGTACTCGGCCGAATGATCCAGTTATTGTTTTTGTAGTCGATGGTGATGGTGAGTGTTGCGATTGTGAGCCAACCGCACTGCCCTCAGCCGACGAAGTTGCACTTGATTCTGCATGGCCTGCTTCAGTATCAGTACTTGTTGTGGGTTGATGTGGCGGGCTTTTAATTAGCAGCCCTTCGTTTTCAAACTTGATGGCTGCTTCAGCTATACAACTTTTGTAGCGGGCAACATCAGTGTCGGAAAAAGAAAGGAATAGTCCTAATTTTGCACGTGGATCCAGAATTGTGGCACAAATGTAATGTTCTTGTGACAACATTTTATTTTGTATCCTTACATTTTCTGATAAGCGCCTGGATAAGCTCTCCACCAAGTCATGGGCTTGCCTTCTGTCCTCTACACCTTTGTAGGATTCAGACACATTATTCAGCTCATGCTCTAGCATTTGCAACAATGGGATAGCTTGGCCCATTGTACAGTCCTCCTTGCTGACTTCACGTGTGAAGACCTCAAAAGGAGACAGCATCTCAGTCCGGCATTGAATTAGGGTCCATTGCTCCCTCTGAAGGGTCATGCCTTTAACACTAGCATCACTGCTTCTGTACCAGACATATTCATTGAGTGACCTCTGCTGTTCGTACAGACGATCAAGCATGTAATACGTTGAGTTCCAATGTGTTGCCACCTCCTGGATGAGTGCCTTGACTGGCATCCTACGCTCACGAGGAGGATCCTCAGCTGCTTCCGAGCTTTAAAAGAATGGCTGAAATTAGTGCATATTCTTCGGCAGATGGCCAGTAAATTGCTTACTATGGTTTCTTTTTTCAGAAAGTCTTGCACTATAATGTTTATGCAGTGTGCCAAACACGGAACCCTGAAATAGGAACCAAGTTCCATGGCCTTAAGTACATTACTTCCATTGTCTGTGGCAACAAAACCAATACCAAGCCCTCTGGGCCGCAGCCATTCCAAAACCTTGGTGCGAAACTCTTCTAAAATGTTTTCAGCCGTATGAGATTTCTCCATGGCGAACATGGCTACAGTTGCATGTTGCCGAGTACCTTCAAAAATCGCAGCTGTGTCAACAACACCTCGTGCAGATAGTTGATCTCTAACCCCCACAAAAGAGATCCAGTGTGCAGTGATGCACATGTAATCTGTGGCTTGGCAACTGGTCCACATGTCTGTTGTCAGGTGGATATTGTTGCACAGCACTCTGCTGCAAACCGTGACCAACCAATTCCAGCACATCATGATGTAGTGCCGGAACAGCAATTCTTGCGAAATAGGACCGGCTGGGAACTTTCCATTTCGGGCAGATGGCAGACACAAATTCAAGGAAACCCACCCCTTCCACAAATGAAAAAGGAAGAAGGTCCAGCGCTAACATTTTAGCCAGCTTCGCATTGTACAATCGTGCCGTTGGGTGGTTGCGTTGGAACTGCCCCTCCAACCTAAACATGCTGTCAATGGTAGGCTGGCTTACTTTCCTTAGTGGTGCCATTAACCCACTAAGGCTCAACGACACAGATTGTCTCATTGAGGTACTCGCCGGTCGCCTTGGTGTCTCTCCCACACTGTGAGTATGGCTCTTACTGCGGTGCCACTCTGATGTTACTGAGGAGGATGTGGGCGTTACCACGGCAGTGACTGCACTACTGGAGACAGGGCTAGAAATGCCTCCCTGTTCTTCACCTGCCACCACAATAATATCGCTCCCTGATTCCTGACCAACTTCAAAGGGTTTAGTTTTCCTACTTTCTTTTAACTTACGTAGGTGATCCTCCCACACGATAGTGTGGTGTATTCTGAGATGACTTGCTTGTCCTCCGGTACCATAGTTTGTACCAAGCTTACCGCGCCGAACACCTTGCCGACAAATTGCGCATATAGAAACGTTCTCCTCCTTGGCGCTAACAGAAAAGAAGTCCCAAACTGGGGAGGAGAACTTTCTGGCACTGCTGGATGTGCCACTTTCAACACCAGATGAACTTGAGGGGGTGCTTGAAAATATGTGACCCTGTCCACCTACACTGTGACTTTTACTACCACTTCCTACTGAGATGGTTGAGCTGGATGTAGGTCCCTGCCGGGCCTTGGAAAATATGGCAGCTGGAGGTAGTGGTGGTGTAACCTGTGTTGGTGAGATCCGTGCTACATCCCGCTCAGTAGCAGCCTTTCTGGATAGGGTGAGAATGTCGGTCTCCAATCCCTTTGGGGCGGGAGTAATGTACGTGATGACTGGCTCGTCTTCATCAACATCATCACCCCCCTCTTCTACATCTACCTCCATAACTCTAAGTTTTTCTGGGACCTTCCTTTTCAGAAGCAATGTCTTGTGGCGTACTTCACTCTCAGACCGAGCTGGTGGGACCCAAGTGTCATCACGATCATCAGAAGCGGGGCTTGAAGAAGAAGATGATGGACTAAGCCTCCTTTTCCTTGCTGGTGGTCTGGAAGACAATTGATCTTCTGAAACAGTGGTTTGACTTCGCTCCACTTTGTCTGCAGGAAGCTCGATTTCCTGAAATGCCCCTACGTCAGGAGCAACAACTACTATGGTGGGCTGTTGCGGCGGCTGCTGCTGTTCTGGTTGCGGCGGCTGCTGCTGTTCTGGTTGCGGCAGCTGCTGCTGTTCTGGTTGCGGCGGCTGCTGCTGTTCTGGTTGCGGCGGCTGCTGCTGTTCTGGTTGCGGCGGCTGCTGCTGTTCTGGTTGCGGCGGCTGCTGCTGTTCTGGTTGCGGCGGCTTGACACTGATATGCTGAGTTTGCGCCTGCATTGAACTTGATTGTGTACTACTTTGCGGTAATGACATTTCTTCAACATCGCTGCCCGTTAGTAGACTGGCTACCTCTGCGACAGTAAAGCCCTTGGGCCTAGGTTGGTGGGGTTGCTGGACCGCTGTGCTGGTCCCAGCTTGGTTCCCGGACAACGCTTTGGTGCCAAAAAAAACCTTGGCCGGCACACCACCAGTCGTGGTTAATGGCACTTCCTTTTTCTGTTCCTTCTTCTCACCAGCAACTTTCTTGGTACTGGACCTGGTACCTTTCTTTGGGGCCATCTTCTTCCGATGTCAGGCAGGAGGCAGATGCACAACAAGTTCTGGTCACACGTGGGCGTGATGCGCAGCAGGACTTCTGTCTGGCTGGCAGTACAACGGGTAGCCAGATGATGCCGATGACACCTCCTACTCTGTCTTTTGTGCACCTAAAAGCAAAGAAGACAGGAGAAGAACATCAGTGAAATGTTGCATTTGTTTTTGTGGTTCAGTTACTTAGTACTGTACTAGTGCAAACAAAAGATAGTCTACCCATTTATGACTTTTTTTTAACTAGAGCTATGTTATACTACTAGTACTGTGTACAGCCACACACTACACTCTCAGGAAGGTGATGTCTAAAAATTCAACAGATCACATAGAAAACACTTGATCAATAAAGCTGTGGCTACCTGCTCTGATCCTAGTGGATGAAAAAGCAGGCCTGTTGGCAGACAAGGCCAGGCAAGCTTGCAGGCCTAGGCCTCAAAATGGCCACCAGCCACGTGGCCAGGCCCAACAACATCAGCAAGGCCACCCCAAAAAACACACTTCCCCAACTCAATCCAATGCCATCCATGCCCTAAATGATGTCTAAATTCACCAGAGCACACAGAAAACAGTAGATTACTAAAGCTGTGGCTACCTGCTCTGGTAGCAGTGGATGAAAGCAGGCCTGTTGGCAGACAAGGCCAGGCAAGCTTGCAGGCCTAGGCCTCAAAATGGCCACCAGCCACATGGCCAGGCCCAACAACATCAGCAAGGCCACCCCAAAAAACACACTTCCCCAACTCAATCCAATGCCATCCATGCCCTAAATGATGTCTAAATTCAACAGAGCAAACAGAAAACAGTAGATTACTAAAGCTGTGGCTACCTGCTCTGGTAGCAGTGGATGAAAGCAGGCCTGTTGGCAGACAAGGCCAGGCAAGCTTGCAGGCCTAGGCCTCAAAATGGCCACCAGCCACATGGCCAGGCCCAACAACATCAGCAAGGCCACCCCAAAAAACACACTTCCCCAACTCAATCCAATGCCATCCATGCCCTAAATGATGTCTAAATTCACCAGAGCACACAGAAAACAGTAGATTACTAAAGCTGTGGCTACCTGCTCTGGTAGCAGTGGATTAAAGCAGGCCTGTTGGCAGACAAGGCCAGGCAAGCTTGCAGGCCTAGGCCTCAAAATGGCCACCAGCCACGTGGCCAGGCCCAACAACATCAGCAAGGCCACCCCAAAAAACACACTTCCCCAACTCAATCCAATGCCATCCATGCCCTAAATGATGTCTAAATTCACCAGAGCACACAGAAAACAGTAGATTACTAAAGCTGTGGCTACCTGCTCTGGTAGCAGTGGATGAAAGCAGGCCTGTTGGCAGACAAGGCCAGGCAAGCTTGCAGGCCTAGGCCTCAAAATGGCCACCAGCCACATGGCCAGGCCCAACAACATCAGCAAGGCCACCCCAAAAAACACACTTCCCCAACTCAATCCAATGCCATCCATGCCCTAAATGATGTCTAAATTCACCAGAGCACACAGAAAACAGTAGATTACTAAAGCTGTGGCTACCTGCTCTGGTAGCAGTGGATGAAAGCAGGCCTGTTGGCAGACAAGGCCAGGCAAGCTTGCAGGCCTAGGCCTCAAAATGGCCACCAGCCACATGGCCAGGCCCAACAACATCAGCAAGGCCACCCCAAAAAACACACTTCCCCAACTCAATCCAATGCCATCCATGCCCTAAATGATGTCTAAATTCACCAGAGCACACAGAAAACAGTAGATTACTAAAGCTGTGGCTACCTGCTCTGGTAGCAGTGGATGAAAGCAGGCCTGTTGGCAGACAAGGCCAGGCAAGCTTGCAGGCCTAGGCCTCAAAATGGCCACCAGCCACATGGCCAGGCCCAACAACATCAGCAAGGCCACCCCAAAAAACACACTTCCCCAACTCAATCCAATGCCATCCATGCCCTAAATGTGCTTGAAAATGAAATATATTAAAAAAACAAAAGGAACAGTTGCTTCATCATGCACACACACACCCATGAGGCCATGCCCATGGCTAGCTCGGGCCTACTACTACAACCCACAAAATTTAAAAAAAAAATTTAAAAAAAGGAATGATGATAATTAATTAATTATCAAAAATAAATTGTAGTTACACAACAACTGCAATGCCCACAATCAAACACAACAACCACTTACTTGTAAAATATCCTATTCCAAAAATCCTGAAATCCAATTGCAATGATGCAGCAGACAAAAAGAGTGATCTTTCCAGCTCCAAATCCAAAGGCAGAATGAGCAGGAGATGGACAAAGCACTGGGAGGAGCCTGCTGGACAGGAACAGGAAGTTGGAGATTCTGTGTCACTTCCTCCCTCTCTCCACCTTGTAAAAAAATGACTCCTTGCACAAAAAAGGAAAGCCAAATGTGAATGTAAGGAGTTCTTTTCATCCAAAATCAGTATTTGCAGATGGTTTCATGCTGCTAGAGCCGATATTCCTCTCCAAATTGTAAATTTTACGTTGTTGAGTTCTCGAGCTTCACATTACTTCCGCCGGCGTGTCGAAAACGATATGATCGCGTTCTCTTCTTTGTCCCTGTCGCGTTGGATATGACGTGTTCGCGGTCTCTTTCTCCTGTTCGCGTTCGATTTCACGTGCCCGCGTCCTCATCCTCTGGCTCGCGATGTAGAATGACATGTTCGAGATCTCAATCTTCTCATACTCGCGCGGTGCATGATCGCGAGAAGAAAGACGTGATCGCGCGACAAATGACGTGATCGCGTAAAAAATGACTTTAATGCGGCCGCGAACTCTCGCGAGACAGCGCAAAATGGCTACCAAAATTCAACATCTCGTGGAGAACGCGACCGGGTCAAGAAAACTTGTCGGAGAACGCAGGGATTCAGGTAAGGCGATCGCGCGCGCGTGAGAATGTACTGTTTTACAGCGCGAGCAAGAAAAAAATTATCGCTAAGCTGCGGAATGCTGAAATTTTGACATTTTCGCGCTTTCCGCGGAACGCGAAAATGCCAAAATATCGCAATTTCCGCGAACTGAACGGAATTTTGGCCCAGGCCTAGTCATTTAATTTCATTTCATAAGGCTTTATTCGAACATTAAGTAAGTTCATAAAAGCACACAATACAACAGAAAAAACATTATTTGTTATAAATACAGAGGCAGAAAATTCATCAAGATAAAAAACATATTAAAAAAGCATACTTTTCCTAGCATTAATGGATTTAAGGAGAAAAGTAGCCGTATAAAAACATACTACTGGATGATGTAAATTAAAAAGTAAACACATACAGTCACGTATAGTTCTGACTTCAAATTTTAAAAACAGGGGTTTCAGATAAGCTATCCGGAGGTGTTTATACAATTGACAAAGCAGAAGAAAGTGCACAGTGCTTTGGGAAGTGGAGTTATCACATGGACATGGACCAACAGGGTGTAAATTCATAATCGGGAAGGCAACAAGGTTGTGAACAACTCCCATTCTAAATCTAGTCAACACAAACCGGTGTGCCTTCCAAGTTATTTGAGACAGATAGGGTTGAAAGCCCACAACTTCATTTAAATCATGATAAGAAGTATATGATGAAAGATTGGAGCTGTTCTGGTGTCTCTTAATAGCAGCCTGTTGTAAAAAACACTGCTTGAGATCAGTTTTAGACAACATATCTGCCCCGTGATGATTCGCTAGGATGTCGATGTTAAAAACCACCCGAAAGCTATCAATAACGTACTTCAACCACGGAATCCTGGTAAAATGGTCCAAAGTAAGACAGTCAGAAATGATAGCTCTACACAAAGAAGTCTCTTCTTTAATCCAAATGGAGCGCCATAGGAGCAACGGTCTAAGGGGGGTCAAATCGGAGAGATGGCAAATACCCAATTCGTTATGCACTAAGGTGTTCGAGACAGAGCTTGGCAGACACAAAAGTTTTTTCAAGAATACGTTCTCTTCAACCTGAAGAGAGCCTGCCGGGGCATAGCCCCATATGCCTGCTCCGTACAAAGCAATTGAGACACACCGTGACTGATACATTTTCAGCATGTCACTTATCCGCCTATCTCCTAATTTGGTAGCCATAGTAAAAATACCAAAGGCACTCCTGGCCATTTTAGACCGTACATTCTTAAGTTCAGTTGCCCAGGTGTTTTTATTAGAAAAAGTAACCCCCAAATATGAAAAGTTATCAACAACCTGGACCTTTTGACCCTCTATATAAAAAGAGGGTTGTTTCTTTCCAATCCTATGGCCACATTCCATAACATAAGTTTTGGATTTGTTTAAAACTAGCTTTCTGCTTTTGATGAATTGCATGAAACCATCCAACAACAGTTGAAGACCGTATGGTGTACGTGAAATTAAAACCGCGTCATCCGCGTAGAGTAACACGGGAACATATTCATTATTAATTTTGGGAGCATCCACTGCCAGAGATTTAAGAAAGGATTTGATTTCATTGATAAAAAGAATGAAAAGCAATGGGGCTAGCACACAACCCTGACGAATTCCACGCCCAATCTTAAACATGGCTGTACATTCGCCTTGTGACCCAAAACGGACACAGGCTCTTAATTTAGAATATAGGCGTGCAAGAAAGAAGATAATACCCTCTGGGGCCCCCATTTCTAACAGCTTTTCCCAGAGAATGCCGTGGTCCACCAGATCAAAGGCACTACTGAGATCCGCAAAGCAAAGGTAAATAGTGCCAGTCTTTGCCAGGGTATATTTACCAACCAGTAGTTCTAAATTTAAACATTGCTCTATCGTTCCACGACCCTTCCTAAAACCAAACTGGCTCTCGGCTAAGATGCCATTTTCTTCAGTCAATTCCTCCAATCTCACCATGAGCACTCGACTCATGACTTTAACAGAAGAGTCCAACAGGGAGATTGGTCGGTAATTCTTGGCTTCCCCGCGATTGCCTTTCTTGAATATTGGAATTAAAATGGATTCTTCCCATGTCGGGGGCATCTTATTTCTGACAGCTGTGTTAAAAATATTAGTAAGCAGAGGCCCCCAGATTTCTGGGACCAATTTGTACACATCGATTGGGACCCCGTCTGGGCCTTGTGCTTTCCCCCCCTTGCTGTCCCGTATACTGTCTAAAACCTCTTGAACCGTAAAATTTAGTGGGATGTGCGGCCATTGTTTCCCTGAAACTTGCGCTCCACCATCAGGCTGGAAAATTTTAGAAAAATGCGTAATCCAATCTGCCTGCATAACATAGGAGGTTAGTTCTGGAATTTTGTCATCTTTAAGAAATGGGGAGTTGACAGTTTTCCAGAATAGGGAACAATTATTCAATTCAGCTGCCATTGACAAATTTTCCCAGGCCTCTTGCCGAAGTTCCCCTTTCCTATTTTTAAGGGTTTCGTTGTATCTGGCACTTAGATCTATGACCAGTCCCTTATCTCTGGGTTTGACAGATAGAGCAGATTTCAGCTCCCTCAGGGCCGAGGTGCAAGCTGAATTAAACCAGCCCCGCGGTTGGTCCTCTTTATATTTACGGGTATCTGTAAGTTTTAGGTTAATGGCCGCATTAATACTAATAAAATGTTCAATTGAGGAAGAAGTACATAAATTATCTTCGAGAATCGCGGTAATATGTACCAGGGAACTGGTTATGATGGAATCAGACGTAATGTCTGCCTTATCCCCCTTCCACCTGAGTCTTGTACCATTAGGGCGCTCTGCCTCAATATAATTAATAGTACGGCCGGGGATACTAACATCATCCATTTCCCACAACTTAGCCTTTACTACCAGGCAATTGTGGTCACTTAATTGAATATCTATAACTTTTGGGGCCGTAAGCAAAACCTCCAGGCCCGTAGAGATGCAGATAAAATCTATTACAGAGTTCATACCCCGGCCTGAAAAGGTGGGACAAGTATCCCCTTGTGCATTTTTCTCGTTATCCATAATGTACATATTATATGAGGCGAGGAAATTCTTTAGGGCATCTCCATAATAATTGTGTTTAAAATGGAGAATCCCATCCTCATGAGCGTCCACTAATCCGCAAACATTAGCCTCAGAGAAAGGGCAGGTGGTAATATTAAAATCCCCTACCAGGAGTAAATCAAAGACTTCATTAGAGTCCTTATACAACTCTTCTAGTGCTTTGGAAAGATCTTTGACCGGCTGATCCCTGGAGTCATTAAAACTATTGTTATAAAAATTGATTAAAAGAATATTCCTACCTCCTTTTATTTGCAGCCATAAGATCTGGGAATAAACCCCGACTTGTACATATTTGATAACAGATAAAGGAGCTTTAACTGAAATCAAAACAAGTAGACCTCCCTTGGCTCTACCTGAAACCGAGCCAATAGCAGGAAGCTGGTATGAGTTAAAACCACTATAGCCTTTAAAATCAGTACACCAAGTTTCCTGTAAACAAATAATGTCAAAAAGATCCAAGAATTCCATCCACCCCAGACTATCTGTTTTTGATCGGATCCCAGCAATATTCCAACTTGCAATGTAACAGTCAGGTGAGGTGTGGGTACCTGTCCCCAAATTTATACCAATGCTATCCTGTTGGGAAGGGGCAACATTTAAAATCTCGTCTACTGACACAGAGTTACCCGATATATTTCCCATTACGGCTGGGGGCAGACAAACTACAGGAATTTCCGCCACCAACCCTGATAAACACATTTTCGGGCCAATTGTCAACAAGCCTAGATTCCCTGGAGGTTCTTCTGTAGGACCTGGGGCGGCACCCTTCTCCTGTCAATCATTTTGGTCCAATCCACTCAGGCATTGATAACGGTTAGCAGTGGCTACCTCAGTGTTTATCAGACTAATGCCCTCGTCTCCCCTCATTATCCCTCCCCTCCGCTGCAATGGGAGGTGCACAATATTTTGCCTATAGAAAAAGCCAAGGGGACGGAGTACGATACCCTGGTCAGTGCTGGGACGGGACGTAGCGCGAATCAGAGCTGTCGTTGCTAGGTGAGGGTTACTAAAATTTATGATAACACAATCACCAGGAATGTTTTTGGGGGACATTCCAATCCAATTTGTTCTGGTGGTAACCAGAATCTGATCCGCCATAGCCACAGGAAAACCGCATTCACGGTTGAGCCACGCCACAGTTTTATTCTTAAGGGAATCATGGGATTCCACAGTACGATTGGGCCCGTCCTGTCTGATAGCTGGCACGTTGGTCAAAACTGCCACATAAGGTGCGCAGTCGGGTGGAAGATTAGGTTGGGGGAGGCAATTATCATTAAACCTCCCTCTTCTTGAAGTCATGTTCGTGCTCCCCGTATCATGAATAATTATATAAGTCGGGGCAGCGTTAGCTGGATTAGCACTAGAAGTATCCCCGGGGGCGCATAGTGTTGTATTACCAGCAAACCCCCGCCGATCATTACTAGGAATAATCCTTTTAATTGACTGAGTGGGAGAAATAGAGCCCATGAATATCTGTCCAGTACTTTTTAAGGTTTTAGATTGTTGCACATGTTGGCCCATTAAATCCCCGGTCTCCCCCACCACAACGATCGAAGGGGAGCTATTATGGGATTTAAATCCCTGTTGCACCAGTTCACCCAATCTGTTCACTTCCCTGGATACAGCCTCGAGTTTATCTAAAAGCGGTATGAAATTTTGTCTAGCTTACTATCAATCATACCGATTAACATGTCGAGCTGAGCTGGTGCTAGTATCATTTGGGTAGGGTTATCTCCATTGTCTGAACAGGTATGCTCAGGGGTGCCAGCATTAGCGACCGTGTTCTTTTTGCTTTTGCGGCCCCCTTTTTGGGTTGAACATATCTGTTAACATGTAAACCTGATCTTAGCACTCTATGTGTTTTAGGGGGTACAGGGGTTGAAACTACAGTGACATTAGGGGACTTGCTAATATCAGAATCCATGGGCAAGTCGATATCAGGCAAGGGAACCGGAGTAGACTCTGTTACGCAAACACCCACCCTCGATGGGGAAACTGTAGGTGCCAATACTTGGCTGTCATCAAATGAATGGATCTCGACCGAAACTAATTGGCTTGTAGTCTCAGGGCCACAATTGCTGGTCAAACCTAGGGATAGTCTGCGTTCCTTGTTGATTTTGTCTACTACTTTGACTAAATAATTATCAAGTGTAGACACAGTTGAACGAGGGGTCCCAGTCGTTTTAGACATGCTGCCCAAAGATAAAAATCCAAATAATATAATAAAATTTCTAAAACAATAGCAACTGTTTAAAATAGCACTTACTATGAAATGATACCACCAATATAAAAGTTGGATACAGGTTAAAAGTTGTTATATACCGTAGTGATATGCCTTGGAATAGAATGCTTATTAGCTGATACTATATTCCTAAGACCTTTATGTGCAGGGAACAAAGGCCAACTACACACCGCAGAAACACGTATATAACATATGCGGGCACAGACCTAAATAGCGTATCACAACACCTCATAATCCACAACTTACAGCGAGGTGTCGTTGATCCACAAAAAATTTAGCGGTGTCCAGATGTTCACAACTAAGGGGGATAGCCCTGCCCGGCCTCCTCCGGCCCCGGACGGCCACAGACGGTCCCGCCCTTGTCCCGGGCTTCTCCCGGCGCCGACCCGCGCGCGATCCTGCGACGCGGAGGGAGCTTCTGAATAAGTAGCGCCTCCGGGCGCGTAGTCCGGCGGAAGTGGGCGGGGCAAAGGGGAATGCTGGGGCTTGTGGTTCCACCCTGCTGCAGCCTCAGGTGGCGTGAGGCGGCAGGGGAACCAGGCATCCACACGGCGTCCACACAGTGCAGGAGTTATTCGCAAGTTCCCCAGGAGCCAGGTAAAAGCTGCACAGCGACCACGCTTGCTGGCCCCGAAGCGTTAACCCCCCGCTCCACCGAGGGAGCTTCTGAATAAGTAGCGCCTCCGGGCGCGTAGTCCGGCGGAAGTGGGCGGGGCAAAGGGGAATGCTGGGGCTTGTGGTTCCACCCTGCTGCAGCCTCAGGTGGCGCGAGGCGGCAGGGGAACCAGGCGTCCACACGGCGTCCACACAGTGCAGGAGTTATTCGCAAGTTCCCCAGGAGCCAGGTAAAAGCTGCACAGCGACCACGCTTGCTGGCCTCGAAGCGTTAACCCCCTTATCTAGTCTTGCGAGCTCCAGCACTAATGGGATATGATCAGAAAAACACGTTTGGTAGCCTTCTAATGGTTGCTTTAGCCACAAACTCCTCAGACACCAAAAAATAGTCCAAACTGACATATTTCTGATGAAGGAACGAGAAAAAGACATAAACAGGGTTAAAGGGGCTCTTCCTTCACCAGATATCTATTAACCCATGGCTTTCCTTCAGTTGAATTAATGATCTAATTACCTGTGGCTTCCTCCCCAGATATCTAGTTATTCTCTGATCCAGCATGCCCGCTTCCAGGTTGCTATCAAATTCCCCGCAGACTATCAGTGGGATTGGCCACCCAGCAAGCTCAACTGTCAGATCCTCCTATATTCGATTATCATCAAAAACCAAGCATAGATCGAGCAAACAGTGAATCTAGACTCCATCACCTGCATTCAACAATTGTCCATTGGTCAAGTGGGGGAACAACCTTTACAACGCAACTTTTACAAAGCATTACCATTACAACGAAACTGTTACAACGCGAGTGCATTGACAACGCAGGACATTACAACGCAAGTCTTTACATCCACTTGCACTAGATGGCGTGCTAACATTAAAAATAGTGAAGTTTACTATCCCAACACCTTCCCTACTGTTGCGTGGACTGGAGTTGGAATAGTAAATTACACTTTTTTAATGTTAGCACGCCAACTAGTGCAAGTCGATGTAAAGACTTGCGTTGTAATGTCCTGCGTTGTCAATGCACTCGCGTTGTAAAACTTTCATTGTAACAGCATGCGTTGTAACGTCATACATCCGTCAAGTGTGTCCACCAACTTCTGTTTGGATACAGTCGACCCTCTCTTACTAATATTGCTACCCCCCCCCCCCCCCCCCCAGTAGTAAAACTTTGAGAGGTACATGCTGCCAGGGAATATCACATAATCTGAAATACGGCCCTCTTTGCCCAGGGAATATGGGTATCCTGCCCACAGATTAAATCCGGTCACCAAACTCTAAGTATTTCTGCCACTTTTAACCTTTTATTTCTATCAGTTAGCCCTGAGCTATGCATATTCTTCGGTTATGCTCAATAAAAATTAAAAAAAGAAAAAAGAAAGGAAAGAAGGCAATAAAAAAAGCAAATTCACACAGGGATCATGCTGGGCATCATGGTGGATCTGCAGTGCCACAGAAAAAATAATTTTATTTTAACTTCACCCCAAAAGGCCCAGGGGGTCAGGGGGTCCCTGCCCCTCTCTTTTTTAATATGTTTTTTCTTCTTTGCTAGGACAAAGTGTCCGACTCCCCGGGGCCGATTCACAGAACTAACTTAAGACAAAATCCTAATCTTACTACTTTTGGTATTCACAGAAGTTAGGATTTTGTCTTAAGTTTGTCTTAAGACAAACTTAAGACAGACTTAAGACAGTCTTAAGACAGACTTAAGACAGACTTAAGACAAACTTAAGACAAACTTAAGACAAACTTAAGAAAAAATCCGAACTTAAGTCTGTCTTAAGTCTGTCTTAAGTCTGTTTTAAGTTTGTCTTAAGTCTGTCTTAAGTCTGTCTTAAGTCTGCTTAAGACTGTCTTAAGTCTGTCTTAAGGCTGTCTTAAGTCTGTCTTAAGTTTGTCTTAAGACAAACTTAAGACAAAATCCTAACTTCTGTGAATACCAAAAGTAGTAAGTTTAGGTTTTTGCCTTAAGTTAGTTCTGTGAATCGGGCCCCCCGAGTATTAAAATTGTAGGGGCAACTTTTTCTTCATGTATTCACCACCCAATCAGATTCCATTGTGTGAGCTTCCAGAACTGTTAATCATCACAAATCCTCCGCAAAGGCACAGTGGTGTGAAATATACAAAAATTCTGAACCTTTTTGTCTCAAAAACTACTGAACAGATTTACACCAAACCACAAAAAAGCATGGTTTCTGAGTCTGGATCTATTTGTTCTGATAGTTTTTCTGAATCGCTGTTCAATGTTCTGAAAATTGCATGGAGGAAATGCATTTTGGGACCCCCCGTTTTTCTGAGCCCCACTTGATGGATCACCCTGAAACATTTCAGGAAGTAGCTGAAGTGGATGAACCTATGTTTGGAAAGGTTTCATGAAGCTTTGTTAAAGATATTAGCAAACCAAAAAGTCAATTTTCTATGGAAACGTGGTTCTAACCATAACTACCCTGTGATAACTTGATGACTGCCACTCAGTAAAAAAAATACATATGTATATATATCGTATATGTGTTTTGTGTGTGTGTGTATGTGTGCATGTGTGTTTACAACTCAGAGTTGGAAAGTTCCAGCAGATATGCTAGTTCCAGCCTTTCTTCCTCAAACACCTACTTGTCAAGGACTGACGCAGAGTAAGTCTTTGAGTGCATTTCAAGATTGCCCTATGAAAGAGTGACTGCTCCTTTTGTCATGGTGTCATACTACACAGAATATTAAATGAGAAAGGTGATAGATGTTCCTTTTGCAGGGTCACAAGTAAGAGGAAAAACCAAAAGAGGAAAAGACCTTCTTTGACAATCTGTGTGGCTCTTGATTGAAGATGTAGTATGCATTGCTTAAATCAACAAAAAGCGCCAAAGTACCTCTGACATCAGAAGGGGGAAAAAAGAAGAACAAGATTACAGATCCAGAGTCAGGTGATCCACAAAGTAGTTGATCCACAAAGAATTTAGGAAAAAATATCAGCAGTATCAAAATCATAAGCAAATATTAGATTATCGGAGTATAATTCAGAACGAAGAATGCAATCTGATAAGAAAATCCTTGGGAAAAAATGCATAGCAAGAGGGTGATGAGCAATGAAAAATCAGAGAACAAATGTGTTACGATGCATCATCTTTTTTCAAGTCCTACCTTCTATATACATAACAGCAGAACAGGTTTTGGTAGGTGTGATGAAAACTGTTAATGGATTAGTTCATGAGAATCGTTTGGGAAGGTTCATGAACTAAAAATCCATGGGGCAGAGGTTCACAGCCAGGAGTGGACAAGATAGAAGAACTGTGGTATGATCACCAGTTGGTTGTGATAGGGTTAAACTGAGATAGGGAGTATGCCATAGCACACAGTCTCGTTTGACATGCAGAAAAGTGATCAGTGTTTTACATGAGGGTCAGTTGTGAGACCTCAATAAATAGCCTTTGTTCACCCTGCCTGTTAATGCTGGTGGTCTAGTGATCAACTTTTGACAAAATCAAAGTAAAATACAAAATATACAGATCAGTAGCTTCTCTTTCACATGTATTATTCAATTATGCTTTCCATAAATGTCTTATTCATGAGATCGACCTAAAAACGTTCTCAGTCTCAGAGTTCTATGACACACCTAATTTTTCAATCTCAAAGAAGTTTTCAATACTTCCATATACTCCATCATAAGCACTACACCATGCCCAGTGCCTTCCTCACTTGAATATTCCCTGTCAAGCAATATACCATGCCTATTTCCTCTATGTCAGAGCTATGCTCCGTGGCAGATTCCGTTCCTTTGCACTGTAGTCACTTCCTGATTACTCGGCATTTTAGCTCTAGTACATGCCTGATTCATCTAAATTCTCTCGAGCACCAGATTAATTTAGTTTAAGTCCATGCCTTATTTCCTCATCGCTGGGGTCTTTCTAAGTGCAATTCTTAATCTCTGAACTCTAGCTCATATGTGATTGAAATCCCAATTAAATGTGTTGTTTACACATTTTACAGCTCCAATGGGTAAATGTATATAGACAAATTCACCAAGTTGGCATTAGTAAATGAGAAATTTGTCGTAAAAATTAGTAAGTGTCAGGAATACGTGGAAGTCAATACTTTCTAGTCAGATAGAACATTTTTATACATGACTTATGTGAACACTTTTACGTAAAGATGCTTCTGTTTTTTTCCGAATGGCCTCTTAGTTTATGTGAACTCTAGTGCTTGCTATATCTTCTCAATTATTGTTTGTTAAAAATCATAAATGCTCCCCCGTTCCTTATTTTGGTATATTGCATGCATGCATGCTTCTGTTTTTTTCCGAATGGCCTCTTAGTTTATCTGAACTCTAGTGCTTGCTATATCTTCTCAATTATTGTTTTTTAAAAATCATAAAGGCTCCCCCGTTCCTTATTTTAGTCTATTGCATGCAGGGTTCAGGAAATGCTGGGACCTACTTCTATGCCCAGACGTGAGTCCCTTGCTCACTTTGCCACTGGATTCAAGCTAGCCTGGCTGATGAAGGCTGTTACCCAGAAACCAGTCCCAGGATGTTTGTTTCCGGTTCAGGGAAGACCTGGCTAGGCAGTTGGGCTAGACTGTTCCCATGAGGCACAGGGTCAAGACTGATTTGCATATACCTGGGTCTGAACTGCGGTGGCAAAGTGAGCTAAAGAATGATGATGGATTCAACTCAGATCTGTGACGAGGTGAGTATCTGAAAAGTGTCAGCGCTCTGTCCATCATCTCCTTGTGTTTGCTTTGTTCACCCTAAGTTGGCAGGGTATGCCCAGACGTGGCTCCCTTGCTCACTTTGCCACTGGACTCAATCTAGCCTGGTTGATGAAGGGTAATACCCAGAAACTGGTCCCAGTATGCCTGTTTCCTGTTCAGGGAAGACCTAGGTTGGCAGTTCGGGCTGGGCTGGTCCCATGAGGCACAGGGTCAAGACTGATTTGCATATAGCTGGGTCTGAACTGATGTGGTGAAGAGAGCTAAAGAATGATGATGGATTCAACCCAGATCTGTGACTGGGGGCGCTACATCCGTCATCTCCTTGTGTTTGCTTTGGTCACCCTAAGTTGGCAAGGTATGTCTAGACGTGGGTCCTTTGCTCAATTAGCCACTGTATTCAAGCTAGCCTGGCTGATGAAGGGTGTTACCCAGAAACCGGTCCCAGGATGCTTGTTTGCGGTTCAGGGAAGACCTGGCTTGGCAGTTCGGGCTGGACTGTTCCATGAGGCACAAGGTGAAGAATGATTTGCTTATAGCTGTGTCTGAACTGATGTGGTTAAGTGAGCTAAAGAATGATGATGGATTCAACCCAGATCTGTGACTGGGGGTGAGTGTCTGAAAAGTTTCAGCGCTCCGTCCATCATCTCCTTGTGTTTGCTTTCTTCGCCCTAGGTTGGCAGGGTATGCCCAGACGTAGGTTCCTTGCTCACTTTGCCACTGGATTCAAGCTAGCCTGGCTAATGAAGGGTGTTACCCAGAAACCTGTCCCAGGATGCCTGTTTCCAGTTCAAGGAAGACTTGGCTTGGCAGTTCGGGTGGACTGTTCCCATGCGGCACAAGGTGAAGAATGATTTGCTTATAGCTGGGTCTGAACTGATGTGGCTAAGTGAGCTAAAGAATGATGATGGATTCAACCCAGATCTGTGACTGGGGGTGAGTGTTTGAAAAGTTTCAGTGCTCCGTCCATCATCTCCTTGTGTTTGCTTTCTTCGCCCTAGGTTGGCAGGGTTTGCCCAGACGTAGGTTCCTTGCTCACTTTGCCACTGGATTCAAGCTAGCCTAGCTAATGAAGGGTGTTACCCAGAAACCGGTTCCAGGATGCTTGTTTCCGGTTCAGGGAAGACCTGGCTTGGCAGTTCGGGTGGACTGTTCCCATGAGGCACAGGGTCAAGACTGATTTGATATAGCTGGGTCAGAACTGAGGTGGCAAAGTGAGCTAAAGAATGATGATGGATTCAACCCAGATCTGTGACTGGAAGTGAGTGTCTGAAAAGTTTCTGCGCTCTGTCCATCATCTCCTTGTGCTCACTTCTCTGCAAAACAGTCTTTGGCCCTTTCACAGCTGATCCAACCAGGGGAGGAGACCCTTAGCGCTGAACAGCCGATATGTCTCTACAGTGTGGGACAGAGCACCTTCTTAAGACTAGAGCAAGACCTCTGATTTAGTAAGATTTTCTTCAAGGATTCCACATAGTAAGTACTTCATTTGCCAGTGAGCTGGGCTGATTCCAAACTGATGGGTCATCCATTTTCCTTCCTCGATTCTATTTACCTTTTTGGCAATTAAGTTGAGTTCACATTGTCTCTGCAAGATTATCCGGCAAGTGATTATGGTGAAACTCTGTTTGGTTGTTTGCATAGTCAGAGCTTTTGCTGTTGTCTGAGGGAGGACTCATGAGTCGTAAGTATATTTGCTTTAGTTGGATGAATCAGGAGGATTTTGGGTGAAGAGTGAGAATTATGAATTAGCTGCCACCTAGAAAATACCTTATCTTCCCCGTTTGACATTGGAATACCTGGATTTCAATGACATTCAGCCAAGTTCATACCTCTGAAACTGGGAAGAACGTCTTCATTTATGAGAGTTTAGTTATTTGGCTGTTTTGCATTTTAGAATTCAAACCAAAATGAAAGTGAAAAAATATATTTATGATGCTGCACAATGACCTAGATATCACCGGGTCGTGAGAGTAAGTGGTCTTTTGGTGGAAAGTAAGAGCTGACAATATATTGGTGTTAGGAATGGGGGTTCTTGTTTGGCTAAGGTAAATACCCAAGCAAGCAGAGCCCACCACTCTAGTCAGGAGAAGCTAGACACACAACAAAGATAACCTGTTCCCACCCTCTGGTAGCTTGGTGCAGAGCAGGCAAGCTTATCTACAGAGTCAATGTGGAAAATATTTGTGTAACAAATACACAATAACTCAGTTTATACACAACAAAAAGACTTCAAATAGATTTTTATAAAAATAGATGTTTGTATTATGTTCAAAACAAGATCAGAATGATAATAATAAGTTGGATACTTTTTAAATTATACAAGTTGCAAAGTCATTACTCTTTACACTGATGGAAACAGGATCAAAACAATAGCCATTCAATCAGTGTTCTTAAGTTATAATGCTCCAAAAAAGGCAGGGAAAATCACAGTGCTAGAAATGCATTCACTTTCTTTAGGAAGATTGCGGTAATGCTCACAGGGAGTGCTGGACAGAAGCACTCATGATTGTGGCCTTCATTGCAGTTTCAACAGACCGAAGTCTGCCAGCAGGTACAGGGTCCATACAGTGCGGTTGCTGACTCCAGCAATGAGGAATTGGCCATGGGTCCCTCGGGACTGGTATGCAGTAAAATAGTTATGCGCAAGTAGGCAAGAATGAGCAACTATGCAGTCCTGCCAAGTATCACGCATCAGGAGTGACTCCAGGGTGTAGCTAGCGAGCGGCGCATGCTGTCTGGTGGTGCCTCTGACCACTGTGGCAGTGCGGCTCAGCTGCTCTGAGTGCTCGGCTCCGTAATTCACACTGTTGCTGCTCTCAGCCATTATCTCTGACTGTGCTGCTACAATGTTGCAAAATAAATGGGCCACGAGTGCCGGGCAGGCAGCAGGCTGCTGACTGAATGATTTCCCGGCACCAGCGGCGTGCTGGCGACATGATCCCACATGTCGACTGACTCACCACCTGCCCAATAAGACCCGGCGGGGCGGCGGGCCTGCCCTCAAGTGGTCGTGCCTTTTTCTTAACTGGTTTGTGCAGCGGCGCGGCCTGGCGTCCATGTCAAGTCCTGTTGCACACAGGAGGCAGGAAGTGAGGCTCAAGTCAGAAGCGGCGGGCGGGGACATGGAGGCGACTTCACTTGCGCTGCCTGCAGTGTGCCTCACAGCGATCATCATGTCATCCCCGACCGGCCCGTCTGCCGCGTCGCCGATGGCCATCTACCAGCCTGAACGGAGCCTTGGGGCTACTCCAGCATCATGTCGAGGAGGTGAGGGGACTAGGTACGCCTCACCATACAGGAGCATCAGAGGGAGCATGATCACAGAATGCCGCTGGGTGGCTGGCGGGCTGTAGCTGCAGCGCGTGCACTGCGGCTGTGAGGTCGCCCCACGTTGCAGACTCCGAGCTTCATTGTCTGTCGCCACCGTCCGATTGCCTCATCCTTTCGTCTGTAATCGCTCACATGACTCTGGCTGTCTGCAAGCGGCTTGTGGCAGCTTATTGTCCATCGTCATCACTTTCCTGCTGCCACTGTCAGGCTGCCCCGGGCCCACGCAGGGGGCCCTCCTAAGAGGGCAGCCAGCCTTAGTGCCACAGGATGGCACTGTCGCCAGCATTGTAGTGGTCAGGGGACCCAGGGGGTCCCCACGGTGCAACGTCACTTCCGGCAGGAGGGGGGGGGCGGGGGAAAGGTATTTATACCTTTCCCGTTGTCCAAGCGACCTCTTTTGCTTACTGACGGTGCCCCTCCTGCTGGTCTGCCCGGACGCTGTTTACCCGTCGTGCTGATCGTTGTTTGTGGGTGACTGTGGCCCATCCTACGATTCGGCTGCCCTCTACGGTGAGTGTCTCCCCGGTCTCCCCCCTTGCCCCGGGGGTATATTTTGTCATGGGGGGAGGTTGGAGGGGTCGCTTCCCCTCCCCCCAAAGGTTCGGGCCATCGGTCGAAGCCTCCTGGTTGGGGGCCTAGGACCTCGCCTGCAGCGTCCTCCGGCCCGGTCCTTCGTCCATTTAACACGCCCCCCCCTCCTTGTTTTTCAGCCCTTGCCACCCCCCTCATCTCCTTTCACCCCTTCCTGGGTCTGGGGCCTTGCTGCCCCCCGCCGCTTTTGCACTCACGCGGGGACCCCCCCACCCAGCCCCGCTCACCTCCTTGATTTCCAGGCGGCATTGGTGGTGTTGCGCAGGGCCGCAGGGCCGCCGGACCGCCTCCGCCGGCCCGGGTTCGCTGTGCCGCTGGGGACCTCTCCTGGGCAGCCCTGTGGCGGCGGCACTGGCCCTCCCTTGCGGGCCTTTTTCAGCGTGGGGCGTCGGCTGTGGGCCCGGGCGTCCTCCGCTGTGCCGCAGACTTGCCTTGGGCCCGCCGCCCCTGCTGCCTCCAGGACTCGGATTTTGCTGGGCTGTGCATCCCGGCCTCGCCCCCCACCCTGCCAGGCGTGTGCGCAGGGGGACACCTAGTCGCTGGCGATTTCTATTCATCCTTTCCTTCCGTGCTCCGCGCCATCCGGGCGGCGTCGCCTGCCGCCCTGGCCTGATCCCACCACGGGCCTTGCGGGCACCTGCCATTTAGGCGCCCTCATCTTCCACCCCCTGCTAGTGGCCACGCTTCGTGCATGCGCTTTTCTCGGCCCATCGCTCCACCCCAACGCGCCTTAGCCAATTTTAACCCCCTCCATCCCTGTTTTCTTTCCTCCTCCTTGCGTGTCGCGCGGTTCATGCCACCAGGTGGCTACACGCACTCTCCCCCGGCCTTCCTTCACCCTGCCTGGCGCTGCGGCCGCCTCACGCCTTCCCGGGGCAACCAGTTCTTTCTGCACTGGCTTGACGTTCCGCATGCTCTCGCCTTTGGGGGCCTTTAATGCATGCTGGGTCCTATGGCATTTATTTGTGCTACTTGCTTGTTTCTTTATCCATATTTAGGAATGTTCTTATGTATTTGTATTTTCTCGTGCCCTACAGCAGGTTTGCCCAGGCAGGGGTCTTACATGCAAATTTTTCTATCCCCGGTTTAGCTCACTTTCTGCCTGCCTACCGGGAATACAATTTCAGGCTGTTTTCTTTACAGTATGTATGTAAAGCGCTCTGATACACACGGGTCAAGTTCGCGCTGTTTAATACTTTAAAATTATATTTATATATGTGAGTTTAGCCTTCATGCATAGCTTGTCGCCCAATTTTTTCCCCTCCTTTTAGCAGTTTGCTTCGACCACCCACTACCGGCACATGTTGAACAGGGGCCATGCGCTTTTTCGGCCTCCTATGCTCAGGCCCTTCCAGGTGGAGGCGGGTAGGGAAACGTGTAATTATAAGTTGTGTTCAGGAGAGGGCGGATCGGGGGGAAGGGTTTTCTCATGTTTATCTCGTTTGTCCCTATGCAGGAACAGCGCCGAACACCGCCCAACTCACCTGGGAACTACCAGTAACATCGAAAGCTACAAGGGGCAGAGCACACTTGTGCCAGTGTGCGGTGGGCTGGGGCAACAAGGCAATGAGGCTAACGCTTGTTTTCTATTTTCAGAAGTTAATTGAACAGAGATTCAAGCAGAAATAAGATAGGGCCAGATGCGGAACATTGGATCAGGTACAGGCAGGTGGTGCTGCAGGGAGGGTGTGTGTCAGACACAGACCGGGAGGGGTTGCAGAATTTTCAGTGTCCAGCAAGGAAGGTCTCTGGACACTAAGGGGGACTATGCTAACTTGTCTTTTATCTCTCCCTTAGAATTTTGCAGTTTTCAGTCTTGGAACGCACACAATCATTCTGACGTCTTCTCTGAATTGAGGGACACGGGATCCGACGATCGGTCATGGAGAGTCAAGGGTCACCACCCCTTTTCACACAGACGTCGCAGGTGGATGATTCGTTGCTGGAGGCCACGCAGGAAGCACAATGGGCGGCGTTTATTCAGATGGCCAAGGGGAAGGGCCTGTCTTGGGCCACGGGAATCCTGAAGGCCGTAGAATCAGAGGACTCTGGCGTCGTCTGCGAGACACCCCCTCCTGAGCTGGACCTCAACACTGAGGCCGGGCCATCGAGAGCTTCGAAACGGGTCCGTAAGCTAACGTCAAAGAACTTCCCGACAGACCCACTGCCAGCAAAATCCAGGGCCCTGCACGTGCAGAAGGAGATAGGGCCCCAGCAAGCTACCCCTCAGCTCTTGGGGCCAGCAATCCCACAAGAAAATCCGGCCGCATCTATGTACGCTACACGAGAGGACCTTGGTAAACTCACTGACACGCTCAAGAACTTCATGGCAGAGCTAAGAGGGGGACAGCTGAGCCCCTGCCCCCCACCTTTGAACAACAGCACTCCTGCAGGAGGGGGAGGGGCACAGGCAGCTGCAAGGGTGTGGGTTAGCCAGACGGATCTTCAGCAAACACTGCTGGGGCGCCTGCCCCCGCCACCCCTGGGGGGTAGTCTGGAGTGTCGGCCACGCTTGCGCCAAACAAGGCTCTTGAGGGAGTGGGTGAGGTTTCCCTTTCCACGACACCCGCCACCCTCCCAGCACCTCCTAACGAACAAGAGGCAGCAGTTCCAACGGGCACTGCATCAGTTAGCTCCCCGCCTTCTGCCAGTGTGCTTGTTAGCTCCCCTGCAAGTGCTAGTCAGGCCGCACTAGGAACGCCATCTTCCCCTGCCGTTGGGGGCCCCCCGCTCCAGTCCAGCTCATCGCAGAAGCTCCTTTACTGTGCGGTCACTGCTCCTTGGCCTGGCAGGTCCCCTTAGCGGCCAAGGAGGTTATCTGGGGGCGTGAGCTGATAGATATCTTCTCGCTGCTCTTGTTGGCCCAGGATGGGGTAGATGCCAGAAAAGTGGGGGTCAAGGAGGACGACAAGAAGGTTAAGTACCAGCCGTGGCCAGAAAAGACCATAGAGAATTGGCTAGATGCGTTTGCCATCTTGTCCGCAGTCATCCTTGAGAAACATCCAGAGCAGGTGCAGGGGCTGATTCAATACGGGGCTTTAATCCGCACTGAGGCGGTGAAGTGGGGAGGGAAGGGCTGGGTTACCTATGACAGGGAGTTTAGAAAACGGATGTCCTTGTGTCCAGAGATGCTGTGGGATCAGAAAGAAGTACAGCTTTGGCTGGATCACATGGGATCACGCACGCTGCTAGGCGCAGAAGCACAGAGTAAAAGTCAGGTTACCAAGGAAGCTAGCAGTACTACCTCTCACCCAGAGACACGGGGGATAAACAGTCCTTTCGGGGAACAGGTGGAGAGGGAGCAATAGAGGGGGTTTCAGAAGGTCGCCACCAGGGACCGGCCGTTTATTCAACATGGGGTCCTACTTTTGGGGTAAAACATGCAAATTTTTACACGCATGCAACAAATGTGGGGGGGGCACACCCAGCGGGTTCTTGCCACTCACAACAAGGAGGCACCACCAAGGGCAAGCAAGACTCTGCTAGTTAGTGTGGGCATCTCAGGTCCCTCCCCCTTCCCCTCCCTCGAAGTAGCAAGTCCTGGGTCCACACAGTTTTGCCTTTGCAACACACCACCTTTTCACATGGGGGACCGACACCAGGTAGATGGGGGCACGATTAAGGGTCCCTCGCCAGTCTGTTTGTCAAACCTCTTACTTCTCCTCAGACAGTACCCCCTCACACTGGACAGTCAGTTGCTTCAATCCGGATTTTGCGAGGGCTTCATAATCGCTTTAGTGGGACCCGAAGGGGCAAGGGAGGCCGATAACCTCAGGTCAGCCAAAGAACTGCCTGAAGTTGTTTGGGCCAAAGTAGAGAAGGAGAGGGCACCTGGGAGAGTGGCGGGCCCTTTCATGCATCCGCCCCTGGAGAATTTTCTGGTTTCCTCTCTGGGGGTGGTGCCCAAGAAGGAGCCTGGGTCTTTCCGCCTTATACACCACCTCTCTTACCCGGATGGGGGCTCGGTCAACCATGGGCTGGAGGTAGGCGCTTGTTCTGTCACGTATTGTACACTGGACGTGGCTTTGGACCTAGTCAGGAGGGCGGGCAAGGGCGCATGGTTAGCCAAAGCGGACATCGAATCGGCATTTCGCTTGCTACCAGTGCAGCCAACACCTGGTAGGTTTCAAGTTAAAAGGCAGGTACTTTTACGACTGGTGCATGCCCATGGGTTGTGCAGTCTCTTGTGCATACTTCGAAGCATTCAGTAGCTTCCTCCAGTGGGCCCTTCAGACATGCTATGGAGTCGTAGGGGTGACCCACTACCTAGACGATTTCCTATTCATTGGGACTGATGGGTCGCAGGACTGCAGCAATGCCCTTAAGGATTTTGAGCGGCTGGCCAGCCATTTGGGTGTCCCCCTGGCGCCAGGGAAGACGGAAGGTCCAGCGCAAGTTCTAACCTTTTTAGGGAATGAACTTGACACCTTAGCAGGGGAATCCAGGCTCCCAGCTGACAAGGTCCAGGACCTTGCACAGCACATCCAGTCAGCCTTGGGGGAGGAGAATGTCACGTTGGGCTTCATGCAGAGCCTGCTGGGCAAGCTCAACTTCGCTGCCAGGATAATACCAGCGGGGAGGGTTTTTGCACGGAGGAATGCTAGGGCAAGGGCTAAGGTCAAGAGGAAGCATCACCTAGTCAGGCTAAGCAAGGGGTTGAAGGAAGACCTGGGCATGTGGGCAAGCTTCTTGGAAAGATTCAATGGCACAGTCTTATGGAGGGCACCTTGGGCGGGATCCCCGGAACTCGCCTTGTTCACGGATGCGTCTGGCAGGGAGGGCTTTGGGGTCATCCTGGACACAGAGTGGTGCCCGCAGAGTTGGCCCAATGTCTGGCGCAGGAAGAAGATCACGGCCAACATTACAGTGCTGGAATTGTTCCCAATAGTGGTGGCATTCCACTTATGGCCCTCTGTTCTGTCTGCTGCTAGGGTCCTTTTCTGGTCCGACAACCTGGCGGTGGTCCAGGCTATCAATTCTCAGTCTGCATCCTGCCCGCTTGTATTGTGTTTACTGAGGGAACTGGAGAGGGTGTGTCTGGTGAACAACATCGAGTGTAGGGCGTGACATATTCAGGGGGTGCAGAACAAAGCGGCTGATGCTCTCTCTCGTTTTCAGTGGCACAGGTTCCGGGCGGTGTGGCCGAGAGCAATGGATGAGATGACCCTTTTTCCAGCAAATCTATGGTTCCTTCTGAATCTGTCAGGTGCTTGAGGGGGATGGGTGAGCTGTCCTTAGCACCTCGGACTGTCAAGCGGTACAGGGCGTGTGTGAACAATTTCTGTTCCGTAACTGGCGCATGGGAAGAAGGGAGGTCATCCCTGGAGAGCAGGACTCAGGACTTCATTTTGTGGGCAAAAGACCAAGGGAAGAGCCAACCATGGATTGGGGGACACCTGTCGGCGATCAGCCACCAAGTGAGATTAAGGGGGCAGGAAGATCCCACGAAGTCCTTCTTGATCCGGGTGGCGCTCAAAGGCTGGGCCAGGAGTGAGCCACAGATTTTGTAACGCTGCAAGGGATGCTGGATTGGGTTGGCAGGGCGATCCACTCTGCTTTTGAGGCAGCCCTCCTTGCGGCTACCTTTAGCCTGGCTTTCTTCGGGGCTTTTAGAATGGGGGAACTTGTAGCGAGATCTAGACAAGACACGTCGGGGTGGCGTTGAACTGTCAGGACACGGTGTTGGCAGGCGGCTCCCTCACCATTAGACTACGTAGATCCAAAACGGACCAGGCAGGGGTAGGGAAGCTGATCGTGCTCAACAAACTAGAGATCGCCAAGTATTGTCCGGTGCGCCTAGTCGCGTCCTACCTGGCAGTGCGGCCCACAACAGAAGGTTACCTGCTAGTGCACGCTGACAGTTCTCCCTTGACCAAATACCAGGTACAGCGCGTAATGGCGGTGTGTTTAGAGCTGTCAGGCAAAAAGATCCAGGGCACACGATTCTGCAATCACTCATTCCGTATAGGGGCAGCGACCTCTGCTTTCCAGGCGGGTTTGCTGGAGGAAAGCATCAAACTGGTGGGGCGTTGGGAGTCCAATTCTTATAAGAAATACATTCACCCATAAGGGGCCCCATTCAAACACGAAACGAGGAAGGGTGTTAGTTGTGTCAAATAAGGTTGCGACTTCATGTCGGTGTTTTACTTTTGGTGTACTTATGTTCAAGTGTAATGGCGTTTGCAGTGCTCTGTGTAATAAATTGATTTTCAAACTTCCTCATCTTTATTTGCTAGGGAAGACGGTCTGGGTGATGGGCCATTCAGGAGTCCAGAGGGTGTCTCAGTGGGCGGATATCAGAAAATGGCGGCACGGGTTTACAGCCACGAGGATAATATGGATTGGGACACCAGACATGTGTTGGAATAGCCTGATGAAGAGAGTCCTTCAGAGATTAGGGGAGGGTGTCCCACCGCCCGATTTATTAGTGATACACCTAGGGGGGAATGATCTGGTTCGCCTGGGGAGAAGGGACCTGCTTCATGAGATGAGGGCCACTATGTACAAACTGAGCAACAAGCTGGGGATCTCAATCAATCAATCAATCAATGAAAACTTTATTCGGATCATTGAGAATCCATAAAAGTACAAAAAGACAATTATAAAATCATACAATAAAATAAAATACTGTTTGCACATGAGAAATAGTCCATCTAAACTTTAAGACATAGTAGACCGGGCACGAACCGCAGTTTTTAAAAAAGAGCTCACACGAAAGACAAGTTCATCATCGTCCAGGGCCAAAATCATTGAAAATGCAAGTTCCAGGCTAATAGGTTTTGTTTTTTTAAAATACGGAGTTAAAAACCATTTAATATACTTCATATAAAATTTACAGAAGAATAAAAAATGTAGAGTTGTTTGCCTACTCTGGGAATCACAGGGGCATGGCTCAACACATTGGTCATTAAAATTCCATAGAGGGAAGCTAAGTGCATGTTTAATGGTGCCTGCCCTAAGGCGAAATATAAGGCCTCGCTCCCAATGACTCAACGGAAGGGTTAAATATCTGGGTGTGGGATATATTATAAAATTACAGGCTAAATAACCAGAAACACTAGATTTCAGGGACTCCCTTGCTACCCTTTCGACATCAAATAACGTATAAAGTGCTTTTTTAAGTTCACATTTAGTGGGGTGCTTAGTGGTGGAGGGTTTAAGGAAAATGTCTTCAGAGTTCACGCTGCAAAAAATGCTATGCACTCCTGATAGCCAGGGAATGGTCATACCCCTGTCGCAGCGGAGGCAATCCTCAATAATGTCCCTAGTCAGTTTGGCAGCGGGATTTTTCCAGATTGACAGCCAAAAAAGGGCTGGACGAGCACGGATAAAATCCCCTATAAAATGCAAACCCAATTCCCTATGGCATATAAAATGTGGGGAAGTAATGGGAACACAGAGAAGTTTCCTACAAAATCTATGTTCCTCTGTAATTATGTCTGAGCAACTGGCAGTACCCCAAACCTCAGCGCCATAAGTAGCAACCGGGACGCATTGAGTTTTGTATATTTTTAGGATAGCAGGCAATGCCCCGGTCAGTTTTGGACGGGGGAGTCTCAAAATTGAATTAATGGACTTTGAGAACTTACTCCTGGCGTGGGCAATATGCCCACTCCAGGAGTTGTTCGCAGCAAAGACCACTCCCAAATACGGGAAACTGCCAGTTGACCCCAGTCTTTCTGCCCCCACAACTATGCTGCCAATATGATGCCTCTTCGGGCCGCAAGACATTACAAAAGACTTTTTAAAATTGGTCTTCAGATCTAGGGAATCCATATGTGCAACAAAGCCATTCACCAATATACGTAGTGCATTTGGGGCGCGTCCCATAAGGACCGCGTCGTCTGCATATAGCAGTGCGGGGAGAAGGTTATCTTTTATGGACGGGACATCACCGGTTAGAGAGACCAGATGTTTGTGTAGGCCGTTAATGTATATTATAAATAAAAGGGGGGCTAGGACACATCCCTGTCTAACCCCTCTGTTAACTGTAACAGGCTCGGAAACCTCACCCCCAGTGCCAATCCTGACACAGGCCTTCAGATCCCTATGCAAATAGGCCAAAAAGTGTACCAGCGATTCATCCAAGCCGTAATCCAATAAGTGGTCGGAAATCACACCTAGGCAGGTATGGCGGGGTGCGTGTTCCAGGGATGCCATGGAGACCTCGCGCAGAAGGGTGAACAGCGCTATGCGGAAGTTCACGGAGCAAAGGGGTTTGGGGTTTATCCGCCATGGGCTGCTACACGCTAAATGCACATGGTGCTTCGAGTCAGATGGGATTCACCTGTCCAGAGTGGGCATGGACTTATTCTTGTTGGATCTGGGGGAGGCCTTGGAAACAGCAGTGTGTAAGTAGGTAGCGCTATATGGTGGGGGGCCCTGGGGTGACGGGGGCCACACCAGGGATGTGGCGGAGTTACTGGGCGATCCAAAGGCTGTAAGGTACAGATGGGTACCCTCTACAGGAGCACAGTAAGGATGCTAAAGCCAATTATCCCCAGGGAGGTCCTCGCGTGGGATCCTGGAGGAGCGACGGTGCCCCGTTAGTCCTACGGGCGGTTGTGCACCTGAGAAACCGGGGTTGCCTGCAATGCTCCGCACCCCCCGTAGCGGGGAGGGGCATGAGTAAAGGGGGGAATGGCGGTCCGCCAGAGGGAGGGGCTAACCCCTCCCCCAAATGGACAAACACGGGTTGGTCGCGGCCACCGGGTTTTATGGCTCATCAGGGGGGCAGGCGGCGAGGGGCTGCCTGCCCTGGGATCGCCCGTAAGTTAACCCACCATGTTGACATATTGTTATGTCAATAAACCTGCAGCAAGTTTCTCCACCAAAATTGTGTTGTGTCTGAGTTATTACATGTTTTGCTGTGGGAGGGCTGGGGATTGTGCCGATATTGGCACTATGCTCCTGCTCCCTTTGCCGTTACTCGCCAGATCAAGGTGAGACTTTTAATTCAAAATTGGTCAAAAAGCTGGGGGATCTCTGAAAGCTGCCTACAACTTAGCACTCCAGTAGTCTAACCTTAAAATAAACGTGCACAACTGAATTCCATGTAGTAAATGTATGTATCTCATGCAGTGTAGCAAGTGCTAAGCGTTTCAGCTGTGAATGTCATTATTTTTAGCTTCCTGTAATTTTGCCATTTAATATGAGGTTACAAGAGTGAGAACTAGGGTTAGCACCCTTCCATTTCTGGTGCTCTGCAGCAGTTTCAAGAACTTCTTGAAGTTTCCTGTTGCTCAAATGGCTGCAATTTCTGATATTTAGGTGTTTCCCTCGTCTTCATTGCCTGATTTTTGCTCACGAGAAAGTTTCACTCATAGTCGCTGAAATGTCACTCATAATGTCGCTGAAATTATGAAAATGTCACACATGGCAATCTAAAACCTTGGTAGCTATGACGCGCTGGACGTAAAATCTCAGAGGACCTTGCAGATCCAGAACCCAGGGCACAGTAACTTTTGTAGTCAGAGTGGTCCTCGCGTAAATGGGGGCCCTCTGTGTTGACAATGTGGTGCAGCCCTGGTCCGTGCTGGATTACCCTCAGCAGTTTGCAGCAGAAGGCAAAATCATTCTGATCTCTCCCTGGAGGCGTGCAGCGCGGTCGGGTCATTAAAGGAAAGCTTGGTTGCTACATCAATGCATCAGGAAAGCTTCCCTCATTTTTGCGGCATCGGCTCAGTCTCAAAGAGGGTGAGTGTAGTCAGAGCATGGCACTGAATTTTGCAGGTCACATGTCGCAGCTGCAAGAACTCGAGGAGAATTGTAGCATCCAGGATCCTGCTAGCATCTTGCATTTCAGAAGAAATCAGTGCTATGAAGCCATTGAGGAGCCTGATTCTCCACATAGTCACCTGGAGTAAAGGCCATTCCAGTAATGTGATGGCCACAAATAAGTCTGGAGAGACTCTATTGAGGACTGCACATACTGTACGGAGATTGAAGGACGTAGACCTGTGAGGGACAATTCCTGTCTGGACTGGTGAGATAATCTGAGCCATCAATAATGCCAACTGAGTGGCAATTATTTTAGCTAATTTTTTATTGTTAAAGTTTAGTAGGGAGAGCGGGCGGTACGAGGCGCCAAGTCGGGTTTCTCTGCCAGGTTTTAGCATTAGGGTGGTCACTGCTTCCCTAAGGTTACACAGAAGTGTGCCCCTTCGAGGCTTTCGGAATACATATCTAATAAGTGAGGGATGAGAATTTGTTTGTATGTTTTATAAAATGTGCCTGTCAGGCCATCAAGGCCTTGTGTCTTTGTGCTATGCAAGGCAACTATGGCCTGGATGACCTCTTCAGCAGGGATGGGTTCACTTAGAAATTGTCGTTGTGCATCGGTGATCCATACCATTGAAACCTCTTCTAGGTAGGCTGCTCTAGTGTCTCCCCCCTTAAGTCTGGTGGAGTACAGTTGTTCGTAGTATTGGAGCAGGGCACCAGTTATGTCAGAGTTACAGGTGACCCGTCCACCACTTTCAAGAAGCAGCTCATATATCAATCCCGGACCTCAAATCAGCTGTAGGAGGTGTGCCAGAGTCCCGGGCGTTCACCCAACCTGTAATGGCAAGCCCAGGCAAATTTGCCCAGGAATGTGGTCTTCCTCTCACCTAATAAACGCAACTCGTCCAATAGTTTTGATTGCTGGCATAGAGCGGGCCCTCCCTGCCCCTGTGTGGTGGTCTCCTCTAGGTTTCTCAACTCAGCGTCTATTCATGCAAGACTATTTCAAATGTTTCGGAGGACCCGTGCATGCTTGGAATGTGTATTCCCCATATGTATACATTAAAGGCCTCCCATAAGGTTTCTTGATGGGGAAAGGAGACAGTGTTTATACTTAATATATAATCCAATATTGAGTCCCTAAGTTTGGTGAGGAAAACTGTGGCCAAAACGAAGTGCTAGGGAAACCCATCTCATTTCCAGCCCCTCACCAAGTGGGACATGTAGATTCATCTTTACTGGGGAGTGATCTGTGTTGCATGTCCTACAACCACAAAGGGCATCAGCTGACATATACCAGTAATCAATGCGTGTCCACACATCAAAAGATACGGAGTTGAGTGTATATGCTGGCGTGCTAAGGTGTACGTGGCGCCATGTGTCTGTTAAGGAGTAAGTGTGACAGATGTCCTGAAATATCCTATGAGCTTAGGGTTTGCTAATATTAGGGGTTCCCATGAAGTCTAGTTGCAGGTTATTTACCGTATTCAGATTCTCTCCTAGCATAACAGTGGAATTATCAAGCTGCTGCATGATGGATAAGAGTTTGTGGAAAGAATATAGGTTACCTACATTAGGAGCATATACATTCATGAGCAGTACACAGTGATCAGCCAATCAACCCCCACGGTACCAACTAATGACCTTCTTTATCAGTGAAACTTTTATTAAGAGTGAAAGTAACACTTTTATGGATAACTGTGTGCACACCCCATGAATATGTGCTGTAACTAGAGAAATACCTGTGAGTTCGCTATGTTTTCGCAAATGCGGGACGCTACTGTGGATTAGGGGTGGGCAGAATGTGCGAAATTCAGTTTCGCAAATTATCGCGAAAATATTAAAAAACTCTGCAAACACGCGGAAATATCGCGAAGATGCGGAAGTATTTTTCCCGCCCGTTCGCGGTATTTTCTACGTGGTCGCGGCTCGCCAACTTACCCATGCGGTTGCTCACGGACGCGGCCATCTTGTTTTCACTTGTCTCGCGGTGCATGATCGCGAGAAGAAAGACGTGATCGCGCGACGAATGACATTACTGCGGGCGCGAACTGCCGCGAGACAGCGCAAATGGCTACCAACAATCCAACATCTCATGGAGAACGCAACCGGATCGGTAAAACTTGTTGGCGAACGCAGGTAATTAGGTAAGGCGATCGCACGCACGCGAGTATGTATTATTTTACAGCGCTAGCAAGCAAAAAATTGCCGGTAAAATGCAGATTGCGGAAATTTTGACATTTTCGCGCTCTCCGCGGAATGCGAAAATGTCAACTGTGGATGAAAATATGTCTCCTGCAGGAAAGCAATTTTCGCTTAGTGCCTATTGAGGTAGGCCATTACTTACTTGCTTTTGTGAGGTTGTTTAAGTCTCTAACATTCCAGGTTAGGAATTTCATTTAAGTGTAGGTGGGCCAACCCCTAAAGGTCATGGGAATAATGGGAAATGTGTGATCTGCATATTGCGGTAGGCAACAAATCTAATACCTTCCTAGTGATTTTAAGGAATATAGAAAAAAACGTCAAACACTCCAAATTGAAACACAAAATGACCCACCCCGCCCCCCACCCACACAGAGAACCAAACAGCCCAGTGAATCCCAAGTAATCAATAAGTAAACGAAGATCACAAATGTTGAAATGTGGTAAACACCATTATGGTGAGCAACGCTATGACAAACGAAGCCCAATAAAATACATTTCTGATATAATTTAATGTAAGGCTGCAAGTGAAAAGGTATATTTCCCAAGCAACAGAGCATTGTGGGAGTAGTTAGAATGGGCTGCCCATCAGAGAATCTTCCACCAACACCAGGAGACAGGAGCCGGATATGGCTAAATTAGCCGGTGGAAATAGGTCTATGTGCTGCAAGTCCATCTGGGCACGGTCCAGAGTGGTGTGTGGCGATGGATGAGAGTTTCTTACAGGAGGTGACCACCTCAGCTCTAGAGTCAAAGAACCTGGCCCTACCGTTCACTTCCACTCGGAGTCTGGCCAGATATAGCATACCATATTAATGGCCTTTTTGCGGAGGATGGCCTTAAGGCAGAGGTCTTCAAATCTTTTGATGCCAAGACCCCCTTATCATACTTTTTAAGGCGTAAGGACCCCTTCTGACAACAATTTCTAGAACCTGGTACTCCTGATCATCGACAACCATAAAAGCCCCCAATTCCCACAGCAAATCATTTTTATGGTGGAGAAATAATATTAAACAGTGTTTAGCAAACCAAAGGTCAGTGAGCGTGGGGGTGTAGTCAATGGTGTAGCTAAAAACAAAGGGCCTCGTTTTTGAGGAATTGGCGTAGGGCAGTCCCTCAAATCTTCTTGGGGCGCTGCCCTATGCCAATGTGAAAGGGCAGGAATGCACCATACTTATGAAATACGGTGCATTCTTATCCTTTTCCCTTGCATCGGTGCACAAATTGCTGCCTAGCACCAATATAGGCAGCTTTGTTTCTGTATAGGAAGGGGCACCTTTCTTCACAATACATTTCTTCACCAATACCAGTGAATACTGAACGCACATATGAATTGCGTGATCGCACAAGAATTAGTTCTCCTGATAGATTTCAGGTTCCTGATCAACGTTCTCCTTGTTCTTCACAGGAAACATCAGTCTCGCGAGCAGATGGAGGTGAACGCAGCAGAGGTTGGGGTGCCCCTCAAGGACGTGAGCAGCCCCGCCCGACTGATGGTAAAGGCAAGCAGGACGACTTTGCACGTCAATGACCTCCGTTTCAGTAAAAGAAAGTTGCTGCACTAACGGAGAGGTATGCCACAGATAGTGAGAACACAGCTTGGGAACCTGACATGGGCACTAATGCTGCCAGAGAGCGTGGCGGAGGTTACAATAGTGTGGCAAGCACTGTGTCCATATCTCAAGGTGACAGCAACTGACATATTTATTACTGTAGAAACTGCTGACACTAGAGTGGCTCCCCCTGACAGACTATATGACATAGTCCTTTTAATTGAAGGTGACGTAAAACGTACCACAAAAGAGATTTTTTGGGAAAATCTGAACTCTACATATGACATTTTGTTAGCAGAGGCGGACTGGCCCCCAGCTTTTGTTTTTGGCGCTCCCAGAGGGGAGTAGGTAATCCTCCCATCTTTCGCGCACACAGTGCGGAAGGAGCAAGCTCAGAACTTTGCAGAAGAGTGGGCTCAAGTGCTTGCTCCGGCGTTGTACCGTACTCAGGTTGGGTGGGATAAATTATCACCAAGCCATGAGATCCCATTACGGTCTATGCCACAGCCACAACCCCAATATCCCATGCGCCGAGAAGCTAGATCTCACGTCGCAGAAATCCTTCAACAATTGGAATCTCAAGGTGTAATTGAAGCATGCGTGTCACCCATGAATAATCCTCTTTTCACTGTAACCAAACCTGATGGGTCGTGCCGCCTGTGAGAAGTTGGCCTGATATATGCTGTCCACTAGTTCTAGTGTGTACCTTGTATAAGTCCAAACAACCCCTTATTAGTTATAGGCCTGGGCGAAGCACTACGCTACGCTCGCGTAGTTTGCGAAGTTCGCGCTACTTCGTACTACGCGAACTGCACGTAGCACAGTGCGAACACGCATAGCGTAGTGTTGCGTAGTGCTGCGGTCATTTTTTGCTTGCTCGCGGTCCTCAACGTCAAGTTGGCGACCGCGAGCAAGCAAAATGACATCCTGGCGAGACTTTTTCCTTGTTCGCGATCGCGAGCATGGAAAATAAACCTCCCGGCGAGATTCCCAACGCGAGGAGGTCAGGTTTCTCATTGCGAGGGGTCGCGTATGCTCGCGACCGCTCGCGATGAGAAATTACCAGTTCGCGTTGAGAAAGCTGCCGCTCGAGTAAAAATCTACTCGAGCAGCAGAAAACTACAGCTCGCACTGTGCAAGATGCCATTTTCAATGATTGCACAGTGCCGGTTGCTTGTCTGCACTGTGCAATCATTGAAAACAACATCTTGCACAGTGCGAACATGTTACTACGCAGTTCGCGAAGTGCTACGCGTAGCTCGCGTAGTGCGAACTTCACTTTGCGTAGCTTCGCGAAGCGCTACTTCGCGAACTACGCCCACCCTTAATTAGTTAAAGACAACCTTTATTGAAAGCTATCCTAGTGGTAGCTGCGGAGAGCAGCCTTCAGGCTAAGTATTGAAGGAATGTAAAGCAGCTTGTTTTACCAGTCTATGATCTCTTGAGTCACTAAATGAAAGATATCCACACCAGGTATATATATAAAATATATGTATTTATTATTACACACACCCTCCTAGTCTCTTTATGAGACTAGAGGTCAAAACACATAAGTTACACTTCAATAATCACAGTAAAATAGCACAAATACACGTCAGGCCCTAGAGGCGAGCCAAATCATCTACTAAAATAGTGGTATAAGCACCACAACTTAATTAGACACAAGGCCTAGAGCCTGTAGAATTGCTGGGACGCCAAGGAACCACCCAAGGTAGTGACACATGGGACCCACGGGGGCCGTGTGCAGTGTGTGAACACAGCCGCAAGCTCTCGTTAGCTTCTATGGGGAAAGTCGCTGTTAGATTTTTAAAGATTAGGGACACTTAGAAATGGGGAACAACTTTTACAATGCGGTTAGTACAACGCGTGCCGTTACATCGCATTCGTTACAACGAACGCGATGTAACCACGCTATGCCATTACAACGCAAGTCTTTACATCGACTTGCGCTAGATGGCATGCTAACATTACAAATAGTGTAGTTTACTATCCCAACACCTTCCCTACTGTTAAGTGGACTGGAGTTGGAATAGTAAATTACACTTTTCTAAGGTTAGCACGCTATCTAGTGCAAGTCGAGGTAAAGACTTTCGTTGTAATGGCATAGCGTGGTTACATCCGTTCGTTGTAATGAATGCGATGTAACGGCACGCGTTGTAAACACTCGCGTTGTAACATCATACATCCCTTAGAAATGAGTCAGGACCAAACCCTTTTGGACTTAGGCAGTTCTAGGGCTAGCACCCACGGGAGCACTGGAGTACTCGTGTTACCTCACCCAGGGAAGCCGGGTGAATAGGTGTCTTTTGGTGTCGGGTCGCATCGTCGATTTCAATGGGAGCTGGCGAAGAAGGGCTGCTGCCGTGAAGATGCAAAGTGTCCGAAGAGATCCAAGCCCGGATCGAAGATGAGAAGAACCTGAAAGCAGAGGGGACAGAGCCAGTGACCAGGAAGGCGATGAGCAGATGCCCACCGATGTCAGGTGATTTCAGGCGATGGAGGTGAAGCTTTGACTCTTCAGCCACGAGGTCCAGGAGGTGTTGAGGACAACCAGGAGGTGGATTCAAGCTGTCCCACAAAGGATGTCGAGTGCTGCAGCGTTGGTGCCCGGATTGGACACAACAAGCCTTGGCAACAGCAACCCACGCAGAAAGAGAAGAAATGCTTCGGTGCAGACCAGCAAGGTTTGTGGGACTCACCACCTGGATGGGAGTCAGGGCACGTCTGGAGCAACCAGGAAACCCCAAGGAAATGCAAAGTTACCCCCTCAGGGACCCACCAGTCAGCGGACCAGGGATCGCGAAGGGACTTCGAGACAAAACACAAAATGGCAGCCCACGGGTCACTCGGAATGACCAGGCTGACAATCTTCAGAGGATTCAGTGCTCGAAGTAGGGGCTACAACTCAGCCCAAGCATGACTTCAAGAGACGTTGAGAAGTCAGTGCACTTGCAGAAATGCACGGTGGCCAGGAGTTCCAGTTCCATGCTACTCATGAAGGCTGCTGGTCTTAGCTTTGCTGGGGACTCCGATCGGCCTCTGAGATGTCTGGAAATCACCTTCCTGGGCTGCAAATACTTTGGAGTCCGCCGGGAGCTTCGAGGATGCAGACCGGCAAATTGCTTCGTTGGTGTCTGCCAAGCAGTGGAGTCACTCCTTGACCCCAAGGGAGATTTCTTCAGTCTTCTGGTCTTGAACAGAGTGCCGAAGGTCCAGGATTCAGCATCAGAGTTTTGTCCAGGGTAATCAAAAGTCCTAAGGACAGGGGTCCTAAGGTAGGGGGTTGGACATACTCTGGGGACCCACCTATGGGAGGGTTTGGAAAGAGGGGTGGCTGCACCCATTTCCTTTGTCCAGTTTCACGCCAGAGCAGGGGCTGGAAGCCCCTGAACTTGTTTGAGCTGGACTGTACACATGGACACAAAATGTGCCCCAATTGCAGGACTTCCAAGCACTCAGAGAGTGCTCCCACCCCGCCCAGATACACATAAGCCTGTCTGGGAGGGGGTACACCTCCCTGTGACAGGAAACCTATTGTCCTGCCCTCCCCTGCTGGAGTTTCGGTCAGCAGCAGGAGGCCAGACCCGTGTCTGTGGCTGCAGCATCCATTTTGAGATGCCAGGGCTCTATTAAGTTTCTACCGGGTATACCAGTGCTGTCATGTCTCTCCCTCTAGAAGGGTGGGATCATACTCCCACAGCAGTTACTGGTGTGGGGTAGGATTCCAGGGTGTTTGACACCAAACACAACATATTTCTGTGCAGCCAGTCCAAAGTTAGCATTTACCGTTTGGTTATAATGCACTTAAGAGTATATGGTTAGGCTGCACTACCAACAGCCTCAGAGAATGGTCTACGAATGCTGCAGCGGCACCCTCTCACATAAGAACCAAGCACTCTGCCTTCAGGATTGAAGAGGCCTGCCATAGGAGTGACTTATAGGTTTATATGTGTGTATATATATATATATAGTGATATAGGTAACCTATATCACAGTAAGGGGTACATGCACCACCTTACCCAGGCTGCAGTAGCAGACCTGTGGTGTCATTTTGGGTGGCTTTCCAGGGGTGGCATAATACATGCTTCAGCCTCTGGTAGGCCTCTGGGGTACCTATGCCCTGGGTTCATCGTATACCATATACTAGGGATTTATAAGGGCACCTCAGATCCAATCTGAACTGTACCTAAAGTACATGGAATCATTTTAGAGAGGAAGCAGCTAGGCTGCGCCCTGAATAGCAGGGTTCCAACCAGACTAAACTCGAAAAACAGTGAAACACCAGCAAAGTGGGGGTAAACATGTAAAGCAGATCCTACTCTCCTGCACAACCCCCCACCCCCAAACGCAGGGTTAAACTAACCTTGACCAGTTGAGTCTTCATGTTCTAAGTGGAAATATCTGGAGAGTCCATCTTCATTGGCATAGTTACTCCTAGGTCTATGTTCCACTCTATAGTCCATCCCCTTTAGGGAAATGGACCATCTGAGCCATTTGGGATTTTCAACCTTCATCTGTTTTAGCCATACGAGGGGCTTATGGTCTGTCTGAACAATGAAGTGAGTACCAAATGAGTATGGCCTCAACTTCTTCAGAGCCCAAACCACAGCAAAGGCCTCCCTCTCAATGGCTGACCAACATTTCTCTCTGGAGGTCAACCTTCTGCTTATGAAAGCTACTGGTTGATCCTGACCTTCATCATTCAACTGTGACAATACAGCCCCTACCCCCAACTCAGATGCATTTGTTTGGACAATTAACGTTTTGGAGTAGTCAGGACTTTGCAGAATGGAAGTAGTGCACATGGCCTGCTTCAGGTCATCAAATGCCTTTTGACAGCTAGCTGTCCACTGAACCTTTTGGGGCATTTTCTTAAAGGTTAAGTCATTCAGGGGTGTCACTATTGATCCATACCCCTTGACAAATCTTCTATAGTACCCAGTCAGGCCTAAGAAGGCTCTCACCTGTAGTTGGAGCAATCCAGTCCATTATGGTCTGGATTTTGCTCTGCAAAGGTTGAACCTGGCCTCCACATACAAGGTGGCCCATATACACAACCTGACTCTGCCACATCTGGCACTTAGTAGCCTTGATAGTTAGGCCTGCTTTTTGCAGGGCCTCCAAAACATTCCTCAGGTGGACCAGGTGATCCTCCCAGGTGGAGCTAAAGACAGCAATATCATCTAGATATGCTGCACTATAGTCTTCCAGGTCTGTAAGGACTTGATCCACCAACCTTTGGAAAGTGGTTGGGGCATTCTTCAAACCAAAGGGCATTACCACAAATTGAAAGTGCCCACTAGGGGTAGAAAATGCTGTCTTTGGCTTTGCATCATCAGCTAGTCTGATCTGTTAGTAGCCAGCTGTCAGGTCAAAGGTGCTTAGAAACTTGGCTGAGGCCAAAGTATCTATTAGCTCATCGGCCCTGGATATGGGATGGGCATCAGTCCTGGTGATGCAATTGAGACCCCTGTAGTCTACACAAAACCTCATCTCTCTCTTGCCATCTGTGGTGTGAGGTTTAGGTACCAGGACTACTGGACTAGCCCAAGGGCTAACTGAGGGTTCAAACACTTCCAAATTCTACATCCTTTGGACTTCTGTCCTTATAGAGTCACTGACATGGTCTGGTTGCCTGTAGATCTTAATATTCACAGGCAGACTATCCCCAGTGTCCACTTCATGAGTGCACCAGGTGGTCTGACTTAGAGTCAGAGAACACATATGTCTGAACTGGCTGGGAAGTTTTCTGCAGTCAGTTAGCTGCTGGGCAGTAAGGCTGACTGCCAAGGCTACACCATCAACTGAACCATCATCAGGGTTCTGTGAAAGCAGGTCAGGGAGTGAGTCACTCTCTTCCTCCTGTCCTTCGTCAGTAGCCTTGAGCAAGCCCATGTCTGCCCTGTCAACATATGGTTTTAGTCTGTTGACATGAAGTACCCTGTGGGGACTCCTAGGGGTTCCAAGGCCTACCAAGTAGGTGACCTCCCCTTTCTGCTCAACAATTGTATGGAGGCCACTCCATTTGTCCTGGAGAGCTGCTGGGGCCACAGGCTCCAACACCCACACTTTCTGTCCTGGCTGGTAGACAGTCAGTACAGCCTTTTGGTCATGCCAGGCTTTTTATAATTCCTGGCTAGCCTCAAGGTTTTTGGTTGCCTTTTTCATATACTCAGCCATCCTGGAGCGGAGACCAAGTACATAGTCCACTCTGTCCTGTTTGGGGGGCTTAAGAGGTAACTCCCATCCTTCCTTAACCAGACACAATGGACCCTGACAGGGTGACCAAATAAAAGTTCAAAAGAGCTGTAACCAACCCCCATTTGAGGCACCTCCCTGTATGCAAATAAAAGGCAGAGCAAGAGTATGTCCCATCTTCGCCTACGCTTTTCTGGGAGTCCTTTAATCATGCCCTTTAAGGTTGTGTTGAACCTTTCAACTAAACCATTGTATTGTGGGTGATAGGGTGTGGTGAACTTGTAGTTCACTCCACACTCCTTCCACATAGCAGTCAAGTTACTAGACATGATGTTTGCATCCCTGTCAAATACTACCTCCTTAGGAAAGCCTACTCTTGAGAATACACCCAAGAGAGCTCCTGCCACCGCAGGTGCTGTAGTGGTCCTTAGGAGAATTGCTTCTGGGTACCTGGTAGCATGATCCACCACTACCAGTATAAATCTGTGCCCAGATGCTGTTTGAGGATTCATGGGACCAACAATGTCAATCCCAACCCTCTCAAAGGGAACCCCCACCACAGGTAGTGGTATCAGGGGGGCCTTTGTGGTTCCACCTGTCTTGCCACTGGCTTGGCAGGTCACACAGGAGCGACACAACTCCTTAGTGTCTTCAGACATGTGGGGCCAGTGAAAGTGAGGGACAATTCTGTCCCATGTCTTGTTCTGGCCCGGGTGTCCTGCTAGGGGAATATCATGGGCTAGTGTCAATAAGAAGCCCCTAAACTTCAGAGGTATAACCAACCTCCTGGATGCAACGGGCTTGGGGTCTCTACACTTTGAATGAAGGAGTCCATCATCCCAATAAACTTTATGGGTACCACTAGCATTCCCAGCAGCCTCATCAGTAGCTTGCTTTCTGAGGGGTTCAAGAGAGGGGCACGTTTTCTGCTCCTGGCTCAGATCAGACCTGGAAGGGCCCCCTGTACCCAATAACTCAACTCAACCTGGTCAGGTTCAAGCTCCTCTGGGACAGTTCCTTCTTCAGGCTCAAGATCATCTCCCTGAGGAGACTGATCAGCATTCTGAGTCAGGTGGGAAGGCACTGCCTTAACCCTACTGCTCCTCCTCTTGGGAGGCACCTGGTCCATTATTCCAGAATCCAGGGCCTGTCCAGCTTTAGACATGTTGGCCTTTGACCTAGTCACAGCAAAGACATGAGCAGGGATACCTAACATTTCTGCATGTGACCTGAGCGCCACTTCAGCCCAAGCTGAAGTCTCTAGATCATTGCCAAGCAAGCACTGTACTGGAAGGTCTGCACTTACCACAACCTTCTTAAGGCCAGTTACCCCTCCCCAGGAGAAGTTAACAACTGCCAGATAATGGTCTGTTCTGACATTGCTAACATTGGTCACTTAGTACATTTCACCAAGTATAATCTGCCCAGGATCCACAAGATCTTTTGTCACCATGGTGACACTTGCTCCTGTGTCCCTGAATGCCCAAGCCTCTACTCCATTTATTAAAGGCTGATGTCTGTATTTGCCCAGATTACTGGGACTCACAAAGGGGGACATATCCATGCCCCCATCACAGACAAGCACAGCCTGAGTTGAAACTCTGACTAGGCCAGAGTCCATCTCAGAACCCAGGATCAACCCTACTACACCCTTATTCTGAACATTATCACCACCTATTGTAGCTGTACTAGAGGGAACAGTTGCCTTAGGGGCAATGGTGGCTGGAGTAGGTTCTTTGGACTTGGTGCAATCACTGGTCCAGTGAGTTTTCTGTTTACAGATTTTGCACCAAGGTTTCTTTTGGCCTTTTCCCTTGTTAGACTGTGAATCCCACTTGAAGAAGATTTTGGGAGGCCTTGTGTAGACTTGTGGTCTTTACCCTTCTCCCCACCCTTATCAGAGTTTTTAGGATCTTGCTTCTTGGGTTCACCACCTTGGTTCTGTACCTTCTGCTTCACCCTGGTTCTGACCCACTTGTCTGCCTTCTTTCCCAATTCTTGGGGAGAGGTCAGATCTGAGTCTACCAGGTACTGGTGCAACAGCTGATTCTGACAACTTTTAAGGATCTGCTCCCTTATAATCAAATTGTACAATCCTTGATAGTCATGCACTTTACTGCCAACCTTCCAGAGCCTTAGTAGCATAATCTACAAAGTCTACCCAGTCCTGAGACTGTGCCTTTTGGGTATCCCTGAACTTTAACCTGTATTGCTCAGTGGTTAGGCCAAACCCATCAATTAAGCCACTCTTCAGACTGTTGTAATCATCTGACTCCTCTTCTCTAACAGTGAGGAGTTTATCTCTACCTTTGTCTGCAAAGGAGAGCCATAAGATTGCTGTCCACTGCTCCTGGGGGACCCTTTGTACTTTACAGGCCCTTTTCCAGTGTTGTTATCCATTTGTGGATGTCATCCCCACTCTGGTAGGGAGGGACAATCTAATTCAGGTTTCTATGGTCATGAGACCTCTCCCTATCTCTAGGGATGTTGCAACCACCATGGGACTCTATGCCCAACTTTTTTCTAGCTCTGTAGAGCTCTAGGGCTCCCTTATCTAGGGCTACCTGCTTTCTTCTGATTTCAAGCTGAGCTTCCTTATACTTAAGCAGGCTCTCCCTTCTCTCCTGAGAGGTTTCCCTCCTATGAGAGGAGATTGAGGTCCCTATAGATGAGTTAGAATGGTTAGACTCCACTGAGGGAGATCTTGACCTTCTTAGCCCACCACCAACTCTCCCAGGAGGGACAAAGAGGGGTCCATTTTGATCCTCCCCATCACTGTCTAGGGGAGCTGGATTTTCCAGGTCCAGATCATTGTTATATGCCTGGCCAGCCTCAGAGGTCAGGTCATGGGGAATTTCACCCCAAGGCCTTTCCTCAGGTGCTGTCCCACCCACTCTGCCTAGCCCTTCAGATCCTAAAGATCTGCTAAGGTCATCCAGCCTGAATACCTCTATGAGATGCTGGGTGGTTGGACTTTTGCCAGTCTTCAGTTTCCTAGTTGTACACAATGCTCTCAATTTCATGAATGGGAGTCTACCATAGTGGGAATCTTGAAGCCCATTGGCTTCTGGCAAGGACCTACCGGTTCCTGGCTTTGAAGACATTACTAGTGTGGTGTGGTGTATTGCACTACCTACTCTAGTGTGGCCTACTAAACTCTCTATTATATGTACCTAGGGTACCTTTAGTGGTTTTCAGTTAGTTACTCAATTGAGATTATCTGGTAAATCAATAGCAAGCTGGAATCCCACACGCTGCACACCAATGTGAGAAGTTGGCCTGATATATGCTGTCCGCTAGTTCTAGTGGGCACCTTGTATCAGTCCAAACAACTCCTTATTGGTTATAGGTTAAAGACAACCTTTATTGAAAGATATCCCAGTGGTAGCTATGGTGAGCAGCCTCCAGGCTAAGTCTTGAAAGAATGTAAAGCAGCTTGTTTTATCAGTCTTTAATCTCTTGAGACACTAAATGAAAGATATACACACCAGGTATATATATAAAATATATGTATTTATTACTAAAAACACCCTTCTAGTCTCTTTATGAGACTAGAGGTCAAAACACATAAGTTACACTTCAATAATCACAGTAAAATAGCACAAATACACGTCAGGCCCCAGGGGCGAGCCAAACCATCTACTAAAATAGTGGTATAAGAAACACGACTTAACTATGCACAAGGCTTAGAGCCTGTAGAATCGCTGGGATGCCAAGGAACCACCCAAGGTAGTGACACATGGGACCCACGGGGGCCGTGTGCAGTGTGTGAACACAGCCGCGCGCTCCCGTTAGCTTCTATGGGGAAAGTCGCGGTTAGATTTTTAAAGATTAGGGACACTTAGAAATGAGTCAGGACCAAACCCTTTTGGACTTAGGCAGTTCTAGGGCTAGCACCCACGGGATCACCAGAGTACTCGTGTTACCTCACCCATGGAAGCCGGGTGAATAGGTGTCTTTTGGTGTCGGGTCGCATCGTCAATTTCAATGGGAGCTGGCGAAGAAGGGCTGCTGCCGTGAAGTTGCAAAGTGTCCGAAGAGATCCAAGCCCGGATCGAAGATGAGAAGAACCTGAAAGCAGAGGGGACAGAGTCTGGATTACTTGCCAGTGACCAGAAAGGCGATGAGCAGATGCCCACCGATGTCGGGTGATTTCAGGTGAAGGAAGTGAAGCTTGACTCTTCCGCCACAAGGTCTAGGAGGTGTCGAGGGCAACCAGAAGCTGTATTCAAGCTGTCCTACGAAGGATGTTGAGTGCTGCAGTGTCTTTGCCCGGATTGGACACAACAAGCCTTGGCAACAGCAACCCACGGAGAAAGAGATGAAATGCTTCGGTGCAGACCAGCAAGGTCTGTGGGACTCACTACTTGGATGGGAGTCAGGGCACGTCTGGAGCATCCAGGAAAGCCCAAGGAAATGCAATGTTACCCTCTCAGGGACCTACCAGTCAACGGACCAGGGATCGCAAAGGGACCTCAAGACAAAACACAAAATAGTGCCCCAGGGGTCACTCGGAATGACCAGGCCAACAATCATCGGTGGATTCAGTGCTCGAGGTTGGGGCTATAAGTCAGCCCAAGCACGACTTCCAGAGATGTCGAGAAGTCAATGCACTTGCAGAATTGCACGGTGACCAGGAGTTCCGGTTCCATGCTACTCACGAGGGCTGCGGGTCTCAGCTTTGCTGGGGACTTGGGTCGGTCTCTTAAATGTCTGGAAATCCTCTTCCTGGGCTGCAAATACTTCAGAGTCCGGCAGGAGCTTCGAGGATGCAGACCGGCAAATTGCTTTGTTGGTGCCTGCCAAGCAGGGAAGTCACTCCTTGACCCCAAGGGCGCTTTATTCAGTCCTCTGGTCTTGAACAGAGCGTCGAAGGTCCAGGATTCAGCGTCAGAGTTTCATCCAGGGTAATCTAAAGTCCTAAGGACAGAGGTCTCATACTTACACTAAGGTAGGGGGTTGGACATACTCTGGGGACCCACCTATGAGAGGGTTTTGGAAAGAGGGGTGGCTACATCCATTACCTTTGCTCAGTTTTGCACCAGAGCATGAGCTGGACCATGTACAGGGACACCAAATGTGCCCCCAGTGCAGGACTTCCAAGCACTTAGAGAGTGCTCCCACCCAGCCCCAATACACATAAGCCTGTCTGGGAGGTGGTTACACCTCCCTGTGACAGGAAACCTATTGTCCAGGCCTCCCGTGCCGGAGTTTTGGTCAGCAGCAGGAGTCCATACCCGTGTCTGTGGCTGCCCCATTTTGTGATGCCAGGGCTCTATTAAGTTTCTACCGTGTATACCAGTGCTGTCATGTCTGTCCCTCTAGAAGGGTGGGATCATACTCCCACTCCAGTTACTGGTGTGGGGGTATGATTCCAAGGTGTTTGACACCAAACACAACATGTTTCCGTGCAGCCAGTCCAAAGTTAGCATTTACCGTTTGGTTATAATGCACTTAAGAGTATATGGTTAGGCTGCACGACAAACAGCAACAGAGAAGGGTCTCCGAACGCTGCAGAGGGGCTCTGCTCATGGAGGGTCACCCTCTCACATAAGAACCAAGCCCTCTGCCTTCAGTATTGATAAGGCCATAGGAGTGACTTATATGTTTATATGTGTGTATATATATATAGTGATATAGGTAACCTATATTACAGTAAGGGGGCATGCACCACCTTACCCAGGCTGCAGTAGCAGACCTGTGGTGTCATTTTGGGTGGCTTTCCAGGGGGGGCATAATACATGCTTCAGCCCCCGGTAGGCCTCTGGGGTACCTATGCCCTGGGTACATAGTATACCATATACTAGGGACTTATAAGGGCACCTCAGATCCACATGGAATCATTATAGAAAGGAAGCAACTAGGCTGGGGCCCTGAATAGCAGGGTCCCAGCCAGAATAAAGTTGAAAAACAGTGAAACACCAGCAAAAAGTGGGGGTAAACATGTGAAGCAGATCCTACTCTCCTACACCGCCTAGTTTGTGGATTATCGGCATTTGAACTCTCATTGTCGAACGTGCGCGGTACAAAACACCCACAGTTCTGCCCTCGTTGATAGTCTCTGTGAGAAAACGGTTTAAGACCACACTTGACATCTCCAATGGCTTTTACAGCCATAACTTGTCCTCTATTGGTAGTCAATGGACAGCCTTTACTTCTAGCGGCAAACAAAAACAGTTTAAAAGATTAGCCATGGGCTACAAAAACAGTCCAGGCGTCTTTGCCGAATGTGTAGTCTCTCTTATAGAGAGCATTGATCCTGATGCGTACTCGTATGTTGATGATATTTATCTCACAGTCGACGAATTATAGCCGCATCTGTGTCGCGTTGACCACATCATTGTTATGTTTGCGGACTTCGGTTACAAATTTAACTTTGCAAAATCACACATTGCAGAGAATACAGTGTTGTTTTTGGGCTATGAACTCAACAACGAAGGACGAGGTTTAGCACCTCACTTCCTGGAGAAATGCACATGTGTGCGCGCTCCAACAACTCTGAAAAACTACAATCTTTGCTGGGTTTTTTGAATTTCGGGCGTACTTACATTCCCGATTATGCCCAGCATATCAAGCCACTATATGCCTTGGTACAACCTACTTTTACCAAATCTTGCTGGTTGCCAGAACATTCAGCTATACTGCACTCTTTGCAGGCTGATCTTCTTCCTTCTAAATACTTATTGACACGTGATAACCACACAAACCTCGTAATCAGAATTGTGCCTGGCGCAGTGGGTTTCACATACTTGACATTTAATGAGGGGGACACAGTCCCAATTTCTTACAAGTCACACTTGTGCACTTTGGCTGAAATGTGCTTTTCCACTGTCGAAAAGGTATTAACTGCAGTACAGATGGAAATTCTGAAAGAGAGAGCGCTGTCGCAAGGGAAATGCATGTTGGTTGTCACACCGTATCCTGCCCTGTAGGCAGTGACGAAGGCCAGTGTACAGAATTCTATAGCTTTGCATCCACATTGGATACAATGGGCCACTTCTTTGACGTCTCCGGATGTCACATTCATCTTTGATGCCTCATTGGAGACTCAGGAGTATTTGCACTATGAATTTGTTCATCCAGCTCCTCTGTCCTTGTGCCCGCTTGAGGATTACCATTGTATCATTTACACTGATGGTTCGGCGCAACCGGCGACGGAATATAAGCATGCTTATTCAGCGGCCTGCGCAATAGTGGCTGGTACTTTTGTGAATGGAGAATTCAAGTCTGATGTCGTGCATATGCAGACATTGGGTGATTGTACCGCCCCATTGGCAGAGATACGTGCTCTGGTACTTGCACTGGAGTTTGCTGATCCTCGAGTGACTACTGTTATTGTAAGTGACTTATACTACTGTGTTCAATCTTTCAATGACAATTTATTCTTTTGGTCTCAAAATGAATATCTTGATTCCAAAGGTAGCAAAATCAAACATAAAATGCTTTGGGTTCGAGTCGCAGAACTTAAAAACGTCTGCCGCTCATTAATGTAATTCATACTCTTGGTCACCAGCGCAAAGTGGTACACGCTGTTGGCAACAGTTTAACTGATGATGCAGCGAAAACAGCAGTGGCAACATATCTGGTAGCAGCAGTTACAAGATCCAAAAGTAAGATTGATGATGACATCTTGGCAGCCATTGCTGCAACAGAGAAGGGTGATAATTACCCTCGGGGTTTCCCTTCTAAATACTCTGATCGTTTAAGTCCTGATAAAGTTCCCTATGTGAGAATTAACGATGTTGGTGACAGATTGATTCCCAACGTGAACTGCAGACTTGTCTTGATAACAGCCGCTCACGAAGGTATGGCCTCAGCCCATGCAGGCGTCTCAGCAACTGTCACTATCTTACAACAACGTTACTGGTGGCACGGATTGTACAAACAGACTCGTAATTATGTCCTTACTTGTGACATTTGCCAGCAGATTAAACCTTCGATTGCTGCGCATCCACCTCAAACACAGTTGTACATATCTAATAAACCACTTGGGTGTGTTTATTTGGATCACTGCGGTCCTTTCTCCTCTGATACTGCGTATAAGTACATCTTAGTTGCACTGGATTCATGCACACGTTTTCTATGGGTCTGGCCACAAAGGAGTGCTGATGCTCGAACTGTCATCAGGGATTTGCGTGTCTTTGTGGGAATTTTTGCATGTGGCATCCTCTATTTGGACCAGGGTCCGGCGTTCGCCTCTAAGGCGCACAAGGATGCCATGAGATCTTTGGGTGTCCAAGTCAAATTTTCGTCTCCACATAAGCCTGAGGGCAATGTTGTTATGAAGCGAATGAACCATGACTTACAGCAATCTTTGACAGCTAGGGTTTTAGGTACTGACAGGAACTGGTTGGCCCATTTGTATAGCGTTCAACGTGCACTTAGTAATCTCCCTAGAAGGTCTCTGGGTGGGCGGACCCCATATGAAATGCTCTTTGGCATAAAAACGTTTTTCACTGACCTTGATGGTCTAGACATGGCGGCGGCGGCCGCACCCTTTGACTTAGATGATCATTCTGCTGTGTTACAGAATCTACAAGAGGCTCCAGACAGTCTTGCAAAGGAACACTTGCCCTCCACAACTGATGCTGCACTTCAAATTCCAGTAGTTGGCTGGCTACCTCGTTGGTGACCTGGTAATGAGAAGGTGGAGAACAAAAAGGAGTTTGGCCCCTCTTATCGTGCACCTGTCCCAGTGCTTGGTGTGCAGTGTACAAGAACAGTAATTTTACCTCCACTTCCTGGTCGCAAGGATAACAGGTACATCTCCATTGACAATGTCAAACTACAACGAGTGCCCGATTCTTCTTAGTATGACTCCAGCGGTCTCTTGTCCAGCAATGCTGAGAAATTCTGTTTTGGCTCCGGCAAATACGAACAGGCCTGACATTGCCTTTGAGATGCATACAGTTACTAATCCTCTATTCACTCCACCGGCTGGTGGTCTCCTTGAAGATACTGAGTATACCTGTCCCACAGATGTGTTGTTGCCTGGTTTACAATCAAGTGCAGTTGACCAGTCACGTTTTTCATTTGACATAAACTTTACAACATCGAATACCCATCGAAAATTTCTATTTTTGCTGTTTGGTTTAAAAGACATTTTTGAATTCCCCCTTGAACTTATATTTGGCTGGTGCTCATATCTATTTTTTTGTTCATGTCGATTGGATTTGTAGTTGTCTTTTTCCGTCTAGTAAATGGACATTATCTCACAGATAGATCTGCAATTAGAATAATTGATGGAACTTTGGCACCCCAATCCTCATCACACATCATGAAGAGGGACCAGACTTTTGTTAATATTACTTACTGGCCTGTGTTAGATGGGATTGTATGGGATGCTGTAAAATTTCAAATTCATTGCCCTACAGAGGTGATTAATGTCCCCAATGTGCTTCGTGTTTCTATGGGGGATGTTGTGAAGCAAAACATACGCTCTGATGATTGGGATGTCCAAGCCGTTGAGGCACTTTTTTCTGATTTGAAATATTATGCTGCTTTTGATGCTGAAGATTTCTATTTAGACTCAGCAAATTATGGAGAGTTATTTTACTACCAACACTATGGCAATCATTTCCTGCATAAAGCAAATACATTTAGAAATGTCGTTAATTATACACGATGGGAATATTGTCCAGCTCCCATTGAAGGCAGTTCCAAAACTCTAGTGAAAAAATGTACTTATTTTATCGATTTCAGTGTATCTAAACCTGAAGCCTTTTATTTAAAAATGTCTGCTGAGTCACCTTCCAAAGTTAGACTGACACATACTAAATTACTGTATTCGAAGTCCTTTATGGATGAATTAGCTATAGGGGGCTAGGAGCTGTGGAAAGATACCATTGATCTTAAATCTGTTTGGGGTTCTAAAGCCTGGCAAGTTCAAGGCACAGAAGCGCTGCATCGTGCGAGCCTTATCCCCAACCACATGTTGTTTTTTAATTCTACTATTTTTCAGCCCACCTGCTTTGGATTGGCTGCTTCTAAAAAGATGAATGCCCCTAATATTCCTGATCTGGGTGCTTATCCTTCCTGGGACAATCACACAGATCTGTCCATTGATGAACTGCAGTCACTAATTGCTAATACATCCTTCAATATTTCCAACTTAGATCCCTACGGATGGTTAATATGGCAAAAAACTTCAGACACATGTCAACATCGTTTTCTGGGGCTGAGATCAGGCTACACACAGGTTAGGGTTGACCCCAAGTTTGAAACTTCCCACCGCTCGCCCACGTCGCCCGACTGCATGACCTCAACATTATCTCCTATGCTGACAACACCCAGCTGATCCTCTCCCTCACCAAGGACCCCCTTCACCACCAAAACCAACCTTCACGAAGGAATGAAAGCCATCGCCGAGTGGATGAAGAACAGCCATCTGAAGCTGAACTTGGACAAGATGGAAGTCCTCATCCTCGGCTCCACCCCCTCGGCCTGGGATGACTCCTGGTGGCCGACTGCACTGGGAACAGCACCAACACCCACCGACCACACACGCAACCTGGGGTTCATCCTCGACTCTATTCTCTCCATGACAAAGCAAGTCAACGCCACCTCGTCCTCCTGCTTCATCACCCTTCGCATGCTCCGCAAGATCTACAGGTGGATCCCCACCGAAACAAGAAGAACGGTCACCCACGCCCTCATCAGCAGCAGGTTGGACTACGGAAATGCCCTCTATGCAGAGCCTCGGGCAAACACCTGAAGCGACTTCAACGCTTTCAGAATGCCTCTGCACGCCTGATCCTCGACATCCCGCGTCGCATCCACATCACACTCCACCTGAGAGACCTGCGCTGGTTCCCCGTCAACAAGAGGATCACCTTCAAGCTCCTCACCCACTTACACAAGGCACTCCACAACACCGGGCCAGCATACATCAACAGACGACTCATCTTCTACACCCCCAACTGCCAGCTCCACTCCTCCGACCTCGCCCTCACCACCGTTCCCCGCATCCAAAGAGTGACCTCCGGTGGTAGATCATTCTCTCACCTTACCACCAAGACCTGGAACACCCTCCGCATCCTACTACGGCAGTCCCACGACCTGCTAACCTTCAGAAGACTCCTCAAAACCTGGCTATACGAGCAGTAGCAGCTTCTCCCCCCCTCCAGCGCCTTGAGACCCCCACGGGTGAGTAGTGCGCTTTACAGATGTTCTGATTGATTGATTGATTGATTCTGTTACTACCTATTCAGTAGGACAATTATGTCAAAACTGGCTTAAACATTCCACCTTGGCATCAGTTAAACTTAATTTGTCCAAATTAACTGACGATGTAGATTTGAATGATTTTGGTAAAGGCCCTGTCGGTGGCAGGTCCAAAAGATGGGTATATGCTATTTACAACAAAGTTTGGAAATTATCTCAAACTGAAGCTGCTTCTAGATTAAGAGCTATTGATCAAGCAAATTTGGAAAAAAGTGCTTGCTGTCATTGATATTAGCATCAACACTCTTTCTTCCAGAATTTACACATTAGATAATATTGTTTCATCTGTTGTGGATATTGTATAGGATGACATGTCTGTTTTATACCATGGTCAAAATCAATTGCGTTCTATAATGCAGTTTGCATGGACTTTACAAACATTGAAGGCTTGGAAAGTTACCTGGGACTACATGAATACATCATCTTTATTCTTACCGTTTAATCTGACTGATAAACAACAGTTCATGTCCATGAAGGATGCGACATATTCACTATTGCATATTGAAAAGTTGGAACCTTTACCATTCTCTGTAGCTGAATCGAATTGAGTTGTGTGGCTTATCCATGGGTTAATCACTCTACCTTTTCCATTGTTTAAGTTCAGTTCATGTATGAAACACTATGCTTTAGGCAGATATGAACCACTAGGTACCGCTTTTCTCCATGAAGTTTTGTCACTCCCATTTACATACAGGTGCCTGAGAGAGGGTAAAGAGGTTTATTTAAAAGGAGGAGTGCACTTTCACACCTGATCACTCAGTAGTTTGCAGGAACATCCAATTGCATGGTGCTTGCAACGTGCAGGCACCAAATTTAGCTTGCATTTTGAAGGGAAATCCTGAGCCAGCGATTACACCGACTTTCACGTTATTAGCTAACGGTAGCTATTTGCTTTTAAATAATGAGGCGAGTTGCGGGATGCTAGCAGGGATTCCATACATTGTAACTGTATCCCAACGCGTAGTCTGTTGTAAGAATGTGCTTTTCCCACCCCTCATGGGAGACTCAATGTATAGATCTGGCCTTCCATACCAACCTTGAAAGCAGAGTTCAACAAGATGAGCAGAATAAGGGCTCTATTGTCTCAAAAAGAAGTCGCCCTAACTTCCTCTTGTGAAACATTTGTCCTTCACGTAGCTAACACCTGCACCTAGGTGCATGCTCTTTTAAATACTGATCTCCAACTTCATTTCGGTGCTCTGATTCACACTATATTTAATGCCTCATCAACAACTAGCTTGTCGCATTTTTCAAATTTGTGGGCTCCGGCCTAGTGACCACGTTCCCAAAAATATTTGGTGTGATACCGGTATTTTTTCATTCTATTTTTTCCAGCGTCTTCAGCGGGCTTCCGTTAATCCTCGCCTTGACTGATGGTGTGCTGCTGTTGGCTTGTTTGCTCCGCAATGGCTGCACGATCTGTATCACATGACAGCCTGCCCCGGATGCTCCAACTGCGCAACCGGATGCTTGAATACTATGGAACAGTACCTCTGGCCACTTTGAGCGTAGCCTATGGATTGTCCTTCCGGTTCTCATACTTTACTTGCGTGCAACCTGTTTTCCATTGCCTAGATTGTTCATTTGAATGGGCTCTGGATTTGTGCCTGTTGAACACTGCATCTCCTGACCCGGATTATGAGTTGGACTGTTCTGGTATCGAGATTATGGCCTCTGCAGCTGCACACGGAATCCTAGGAAATTGGGATATATATGCAGCAGCCCATGACTTCCTGGTGCAAAGTTATCTCGCAGAACCCGCAAGTTGTCCTCTGATGGTGCTAGAGGCTCCTGTTATTGAAGAACATGTATCTTCCTTTACTTTATTAGATTGGATGGCTGAATCATTTACTGAAGATTACAATGACTTCCTATTGGAGGCTGTTGCAACATACTGTGCCTATACATTGATGATTGAATTGGCAGTTGTCCATCTTCCGCACGTACGAACTTGAATTTCTTTACTTTTTATTTTTTGCTCCAGAATGGGCTGTAAATCGCCCATGATTGATTTTAAATTTTTTAATTTTTCCCAACAAACTTTTCGAACTTTTCACTACCAATTACACGGATTGGCAATATATGAACTTGGTTCTGGCTCTCTCGAACTTGAACTCTGCGTTCCTACATTTCTTCCCTATTTTGTTCGTGGACCGATCAAGGGAGGGTGTAGTGAAGATAAGGTTTTGCCTGCACACATTGCTATGTTAGCATAAGCGTTTTAGATGTTAACGTCATCTTGCCACTTTGCTGCTTTTGCACATGACACTACAGGTAGCTGTTTTTATATGAAAAACTGCTTGCTTGCTTTTTCTTCACATGAGAACAGTCTGTTTTTCACATCCCTAGACGTGCACCGCGACCTTAGTCTGCACAATGTGTGCAGAAACCGTCAAGGTCAAATAACAATGTATGCTGTTGAATTCAAGTTGATCGGCCCATGCTCTAGACATAACAAGCACACAGCTGCAAATATCTGAAACTCGGCTGCCTTTAATTTTGCATTGCATGCATGATGCTGGCACTCTTGGAGAAAACCTTTCCACACACAGAGAGCAGTGCTGATTCTTTGATGTGATTCACCTAAGCTTATCTAGAGACCTTCTATTATTATTATAAAACTAGCTTATTAGCCAGGGAAGGATGGTACACAAGGTATTATAGGACCTGTTTCCACTATCATTATAATATGATTTCTCCCTTTGTTTTTTATGGAATTGTAACAATGCTGATGGTTTTAATTCTGATCGTTTGTTAGCTTATGTTAGCCAAAGTACTGCATCATAGAGCACGTAGTTAAAAATAAACATTTTAAACTTTTCCGTGTCTCTGATTACTCATGTTGTGGACTGATATGAGAATAACAACGAAAAGGTGTTCTTGATTCCCACCATTCCTGAGACTAATCTAAGTCGCTTGTTCTGGGTTGTCTAATCATTGGTAGCTTTGATATGGTACGGAGAACCAATGAGACACTGATGCTAGTCAGGTAGGGGTTCTAGGTACTGAGGTGAGTTTTTTGGTACACCACAATTCACTGAGGTCCTGGTTTCCTGCACATAGTTCTGTGCATGAGCAGAATCCCCGCAACAGGGGTTGTATTAAGGGCGGACTATAAGTCCTTCTTAACCTATATGTGGAATTGCATCTGCTCTCCCCCACTTTTATCCCCCCGGTCCCCTGAACACAGAAACTAGCTGTTGTGTTGACCACTGACAGTGGTATTGGCTTATCCTCAGTAACATTACGAGCCTGGAAAGACTGGAAATACTCTGACGTGTTACACCCGAGGAAATCAGCTATTTCCATTTGAGCCCACGTCCCGTTCTTTACCCCCTTGTATGCATTCATACAGGACATTAAAAACAATCTACCAAACAGCTCTTGGCCTGTTGGACCGCTGGTGGGAGCTCTGTGATGGAAATGTACATTCTGTAATGGGGATGGGGGTGCACCATACTGAGCAATGTAAACCAACCCTCACAACTACTGATGTATGACAGTGGCATGGACAACTGGTTATCACTTTTATGAGTCACCCAACAATTAGTTGTATTAGACTCCTCATGAGCCTGATGTAACATTTGTATGAATACATTATCGTTATAAGACTCTCGGTGCTCTCCTTTGTGACCGGCCAAAGTGACAAACATGTGTTCAGGAGGAATCGGTGTTGTACCAACCAAAGAATGCACAGGATGGGGGCGTGGCCGGCTACCGACCAAGATAGCCACGTAGCGATGTAGCTCCGCCTTCCGACCCGACATCCTGGGTCCCATCTGTATCAAATACCCAGCCATCGAGTGAGTGGCGTCTGGAGGAGCACAATCTGAGGCCAGCGCGCCGAGAACTGGTATTGAGTAGCTGGTGCGCGCACTCCGACGACCCAGGAAGAGCCCGCCTTGCGGCCTGCAGTGGAAAAGGAGAGGGTTGTGGTAAAAGATACTTCCACGAAGACGAGTTCTTGCACGCTGCCCACCGGCTCCGGGACCCACTGGTAAGCCAGCCGCCTAGCTCCCGGAGGCCCTGCGGTGAGAGGGCCCATGGGTGAGCCTGGGGGCCAGTCACCCAACTGGCAGGACCGGCCTGTGTGGGCTAGGAGCTGGGCAGTGCTCGATAGCAGGGCGGATCCTGAGGGCACTACGAACTGCTGTAGTGACGCCAAAGGCCTGGGCTGCACCGCGCTCGATTTGCTCACAGGTCCTGGATTAATTGGCTGCTGGTCAGAGGACATCTTGATGTGTATAGCTACGGGGGGCACTGGTCACTCTAAACTCAGCTTGAACACCGGGCCTGTGCAGAAGACTTGACAGCACGGTCATGCTCCAGGCTCCCCTCTATCTTACCGCAATATTCACCTGCACCGAGTGACGCGACTGGGAGTTCTTCAGGGATAGGCAAGCAGCAGCCAGCATAAATTGGGGTTACGGGGGGCCTTTACACAAAAAAAGAAGGCGCACAATAAACAGCTGGAAGGATACTGAGCACCACCTCCAATATCAGCAGTACATCACCTTAGACCGCCATATCCCATTGCCACTGTGCGGTCATGGTACGGAAAGAATCTAAACAAAGGGTTTTGCAGTTTACCGCGCCAAGTGGAGTACAGACAGACCCGGCCACAGGGATGGTGGAGAAGGGCGCAAAAGTGAATAGACCAGAGGGGGGCCCTTCTGGCCCAGACACCCTGATGCTGGAACTGAGTGCAAGATTTAAGGCTCTGGATGGACACTTTGATTTTCCGGAAAAGCACGTGGACACCATAAGGGGCTAAATTAGATGTGCACGAATGGCTCTTGGACAGAGTTGAAGGTAGAGTGTCGGACTTAGAGGACGGCGCCACTCAATCTTTTAAACGCCTAGAAAGAGTTGAGAAAATCCTGAAGAGTGTCGCTATGAAAAATGAAGACTTAGAAGCTATGAGTAGGTGTAATAATGAGCGTATTCTTGGGGTCCCAGAGACTACAAGCACCCTTAGAATGGACACCTTTGTGGAATCACTCCTAACGGATCTATTTGATAGGGAGCCCCTTACTATCACTTTTGTTGTAGAGCGGGTGCACCAGACAACTGAGCCTCGCCCCATCCCAAGCACCCCACCGACATCTATCTTGGCCCGACTACTACATTTCCGGGATAGGGATACAGCACTGTGGCTGGCAAGGGAAAATCGTACCCTATCCTGGCAGGGTTCAACTATCACACTGTTCCCGGATTTCATCGCCATGGTCCAAGAGGTAAGAGGGAAGTACACCGGTGTGAAGCTACGCTCCGAAATCTAGGCATGAAGTACGGCATGATATACCCTGCTCGCTTGCATGTTGATGTAGCAGGGAAAACTCGTGTATTTGACACCCCCTTAGAAGTCCAAGAGTTTTGTTGCAAGTACAAAGGAACTGAAGGTTCCCAACAGAAAAATCTGGTTGGAGCCTCCCCCCCCTCATAGTGGCTCGATGGCCAGCATGGAGCTATTCTCCACAGAGTGAAACTAACTGCTACTCCTTCAGAAATGTTTTTACAGAATTGCCCTGTGGTTTTGAACTTTGCTAATTAGTATATTATTAGACTGGATTTTACATATGTCGTTGTTTTTCTTTTTCTAATTATCCTAGAAAATTTGGGTGGGGTGGCGAGGCGTTGCCACACCCCAAGTGTGTATCATGTTGGATTTGATTATACTACTTTGAGTGTATGTTGTTCTACTCTACCTCTCATCATGTTTGGTGAAATTTATGGTACATTCTGGGCCATATTCACAAGGAACTTTCGCCGAACCAACATCACTTTATCGCAACCAAAGCCGTGATAAAAATACCTCCCCATTCACAAGCCTGTGTAATCAGCCCACAGCACCAGTTTACCCGCGATAGCAGCCGCAAAAAACATTGCCACAGAGGACCCGCACAACTATCGCTAATGAGATGCAGAGTGGACGTTCTCATGCCAAAATACGCTGCAACATCACACCACAACATTCTCAATAACCAGACAGAACTGTTATAAAAACACAAAACAGGCGATAAGGCACGTTAGCACCAGGAAATTTACACCTGCTCTAACCTGCTGTAATGTCAGATGGCAGCCTGCACCACAAAAGCGAGACCAGCCAAGGGCCACACCTGAATGGCAACAGAAGCCATGGAGCCACCCTTCATGAGGCCCAGACACCCAAGATGGTCACCACACCCTCAGACACCACACCCAGGCCTGCAACCTCCCCACCCCCCGACCACCCCCAACCCCGGACCAAGAAACTGCACACCAACACCACGAATCCCAGTACAAACATTTTGCCTGATGTCGCACAAGCAGGAAAATCAACAGACATGCGTGGCCAGAAAATAGAGACTCAGTCAAACAGCAATGCAATCACCAACACAAAACACCATACAAACATAAGCCCAGACAACCCATAGGATGAGTCCTAGCGGCTCCTCACTGGACAATCCATAGCACACGGCCTGGAAGACCAAATCCGAGAAGGTGTGCCATGCACCCAACAAAGGAAAGAGAGGGAGAGAGATGGAGTGAGTTGTCACAAGCAGCGCAAAGCCCCTCGGGCACCTGCCCCCACATGCCAACATGTGTGTGTGTATCGCCATCCGTACACCATGAGCCCAAGGCCGTGGCCCAATCTCAGCGCCAAAGCCACATCACATTCCCAAAACGCAAGTAGTAGTCAGACAAATATCAGGGATGAAAGCTCCATTGTTCCAATGCAGAAGGCGGGAGGACACCTGCACCTCTGACCTTGGACCAGAACGTGCCTGGAACACGCTGAGAGAGATGCCATGGCAGATGGGGATGACTCCCACACCACGCATTCCCCAAATTAACTATCTGACTCATCCACACCCCACACACAAAAGCCCCTGCCTGTGGTACCCCCGAATGGCATGACCTTGACACTCACGGAAACAGCAACCCACTCTCCCCAACTTTGCACACACAACCCAATCATTGCTCAAAGCTGTGGCATATCCTCCACACAACTGCCGCAGTTCAGAAGAGTGCACGTTCCATGAGACGCACCAATGCAATGGCAGGCCATACCGGGCACATGCACAACCCCCGTCATGTTGAACAGTACCGTGCACATATGCTGCATTTACTGGGCGCAGTGCCACTGGCAGTGCTGCGGATCAGTTACTGGCTCAGCTTCCGCATTGCCTGCGTCACATGCGTCCAGCCCTGGTTCCACTGCCGAACATGCACATTTGAGTGTCCCATGGATGTCTGCCTATCCAACACAACTGTTGATGAATTGGACTATGACTTGTGTCTGTGCCCCCTGTTGGATCATAATGCGTATGTATTGGCAGTTGTGCATGGGAGATTGCACAATTCCTCGTGTGCAGTGACCACATCGAGGTGCTCCCCTATTGGGCTGTGTTGCGGAATGGGGAAACGGCGTGGGCTGAGCACACCTGCCCGGACCACTTAATGGATTGGCTCACCCTGGGGTTCCTTGAACAGGACAACAATGTACTATTGGAACACATTGCACATGAAGCTGCACAGGTATTCATGGACGAGTAACTACGTTCCTGCAGCCACATCAGATTGGCACCCACAGCACATGTCCAAACAACTTGTTGCATCGTGGGGATAGCTCACACATCCCACCACAACAGAGGATACGTCTGCCTTCGTCCGGGCTCTGGATGCATGTGTGTGGAACAACGCGTGTGTACACACACCTGTTCAAGGTGATGTAGGTCCATGCCCAGTGCAACACAGCGTCGTTTGGCAAATTTGCCAATTCGGACACACTGCTGGGTGAGAGCACAAACATGGCAATGTAGCACGACATGTGAACCTGTCTGACCCTCACACCTGATCACTGTCACAAGAGTAGACAATCAGCGCACTCCGGAGGCAGAGCACAATGCAGATCCCATGGTCAGTGAGTCGTGCCCCCTCACACGGGGAAATGGGCAGACGCCAAACAACAAATGACTCATCCAGCAAGGCAAGGTTAGCTGAGAGTGTTGCCATCCGTGATGAATGTTGGCCATTTTAGCCCCAACATTTTCTGAACTTCGACATGTACCCATGCTGCGTGTAAGTGTCTTCAGCATGTCCCTGTCTGTTTTGGCCCTTGCCTCGTCCGTACTGACACGCACATGCCAATAAAGTCTATGCAACTCCACCGGTGTCTAACTGTGAGCTGTGTAGTTTGGATTATCTACTCTTGCGTCACAATGAACATCGTCCCTACAGAGGGAGGAACTGACTGACGCATGAGCAATGGGGGGGTCCGTTTGGCAAGCTCCACCTCTGTGAGCCAGACATTTTTATTGGATAGGTGCTGGATGCCATGTGCACTTACTTGACTTCCACAATGTGAGTATGGTGTCCAACCCCTGACCATGTGGAGCAAGCTTATCTTTCATCTGCACTTGACTAAGGTACTGTTTTGCTAGTAGCGCCTACGGTGAAAAGAAAGGGACTCAAGGAGAAGATCGGTGGTTGGGGTTGGTGGGGTTGGTGGGGTTGGTGGGGTTGGAGCTACCATGGACTCATATTTGGTTCGAGTGGCCAGCGTTCTCTCACATGAGATAGAGCTGACCGAAAGACGTCTTTCCATGGAGCCGATCCCCTTAACACTGGGATTGACCACAGGGCCTTCTACTGATCCCCTTCTGGATATGTAGTCACCATTACCCACAATTTTACCAGATTCCGCACAAGACCAATGTGGTCCCACCACCCCCAACCTGAATATAGAGATCGTACCAAGAAGGGGTAAAGATCACTCTTCCTTGAATGTTTCCTCACTGGACACTTCACCGACACCACCGGCTAAGCGCAATAGAGCAGGGGGTGTTATTAGTGGTGCAAAACCAAAACACTGTAAAAATACTTGTGCCGCCAAAACTAAAGGCCCACAAACAAAGGCACACCCAACAAACTCTAAAACATCAGCACCTTCAGTGACTTCTAATATTCCTGTGCTCCAGGTATTGCAAGTGGACTCTATTTGGTCAGAAGTCACGACAAGGATAAATAATATAATGGTCCCTATTTTAGCCAAATTGTCCCAAATCGAACTTTGGCTGGCAGAGCTAGAGTCTCAGAAACAGTCATTACTTGTCCGAGTGTCCCAGTTAAATGTCCCTCCTTTGGTAACATCTACAAGCACAGAGCCAGTGCAATCAATAGAAGCAAGAGGGCCACCTGTTTCCCCGATAACGACACTGGCAACACCCATATTCCCGGTCGACACCACTAGTGTTTCAGCAAAGCTCTTAAATGGTAATTCCAACACCAACTCAACACAGGGCACCCAGATTCGCCAAGGGTTGAGCAAAGGGGATCCATCATGCCAGCCCTTACTAGCCCAGAAGGAAACAAGAAGGGCTATTGAGCCGGAAGGACTATCCGAGAACCCTATGAGAGAGTTTGAAAACCTCCCTCAACTAATCCTCCATCTTTCACCCGCAGCTGCCCCACTGGTACTGGTTCTGGCAAATGTCCCCCACCTCCGAGAAGATCAGAGTGAATCTACGAGACAATTAATGGACAGATGTCTCCATTGGTTAATAAATAATGTTAATGTTACAGAGAGGGGGAGGAAGCAATTGGCCAACAAAATTATCATGGCCTGAAGAGTGGGATGGGTGGCTGGTTTAAAAAAATCTCATGCCGGCGACTGTGTGGTTATCAATTTTAATAATGTTCACACGGTTCCTAATTTCCTAACCAACTTCCATAGCCTTTCCTTAAGGAATACACAGATAATACCCTCATCACTGGAGTACTATTATATTGGAAATGGTGCAATAGCGGGAAGGGATTGCAGGGTTAGAAAAATGTCACCACTCTTAGACTACATAATAGATTTGCAGCCCTGTTGAACCTGGAAGCCTGCAAATGACTAACTCCTTTACCCTCTTTCTTACTACTCAAGGCAATTACCGATGCCCCAGAAGAGATTAGTGTATTGAAGACTCCATCTACTATACCACCCTTTGAGAATGCCCCTGTAGTTGTAACGCTTGTACCCAGTATTCAAGAACATGTGCAGACTCCCCTATCTTGATGAATATCTTGGAACGTGGCAGGTATACCTTCTAAATTAGGAAACCCCCACTGGACAAATAAGTGGCAATCTATGGAGATAGTATTTTTTCAGGAGACTTGGGCCAAAGACCCAGTCTTCTTTCCTTGGTTCCGTACCTTTCACTCTCCGGCAATTCCATCATCTTTTGGGAGGGTATAGGTGGGCGTACTAACCCTAATTTCAAATACTATACCCCTTCAAGTTAGGCTGGTTGGTCCTATACATGGCCATTTTCAGATATTTCAGCTGGGCCATGGGAAAAAGGACACTTGGACAATTGTCAACTTTTACAACAATGAGTTTGGGAAAAATATGAAGATCATGGCAGATGCCCTAGCAAGTGAGATTGAGAAACTTAATATGGCAAAAAACGGGGTCAGCGCAAACCTCATATGGGTGGGAGACTTTAATATTCATCTCTGTGCGTTTAACGGGACAAGGGTATGTGGAGTAGAAGACTCCCATGGCAACCCCCTCTCACACTTTATACACAATGAGCATGGTGACACCCTAAATAGCTTATTACATAAGTAGAATTTGGGCATAATAAATGAAGTGAAAGAGGGAGGGCAAGGGACTACATTTAGTCGAGGCATTCAAGAGTCTACTATTGACTTTATTTTAGCTCCGGGACACTTATATGGGAAAGTGGTGCACATGAGTACTCGATTTACTCGCAATAGTGACCATGCCATTTTATCTATTCACTTAAGTATCCTGTCCAAATTTAAAAATCATAATCAGGTAGTTGAAGGTGTGAACCTGACCAGAAAAAATGGTTATCAATTGAAATGATCACAGGCCCATAAGTTAAATTTAGTCCCTGAAATGTTAATCCAAGCCAAGGAAGAAATATTATTATCTATCTCAAAGAGGAGGGACTAGAGTGCTGTTTAAAGAGGTTCAGTAACCATGCCCTATCAGATTATCAATATCAAAGATTGATGCTGTTCCACTAGTGGTGGAGGCTAAGCAGTAGATGTATACAATCCACCGATGGAAGATGGTGGTGGTAAAGGGGTACTAGGAGGGGGCGGAAATCGCAGGGGATCCCGCTATTGCTGAACTAGGGTCCTCACACACCCAGCAAGATAGGTGTCATGCTTCATCATCTGGACCTGCTCCTCATTGGGTCGGCGCTGCAATACCCAACGGGCACCAGTGAAGGGGCTCTTTGCCGGAGATATTTTGTTCCTTTGCCGTTTGATGAAGCGGGGTCGTGTGGCCCGTGAAGGTGTAGATACAGTGTAGTGCAGTGAGTTCAGTTGAAGCTATGCTCATCTCTTCGTGGTCAACATGTTTCTTGCCTCGTGCTTGTTAAATACGGTGGCAATTCATCAGGACCTTGAAAGTGAACTCTATCTACACTAAATGGTGCAGCTAACTGCTAAATACCACTGAGCATGAACACTACATCAAGATTCTCCAGTAGTGCTGTTGGAAGACCTAGGGAAAGATAAAATGGAGAGTGCGTATAAGTTTTCCTAAAAACAGTTTGTGAACATCCCTTAAGTGGTCGCTCGACGTGCTCATCCGACCTCTTAGTATTCGCCTTACATAAATAATAAAGTACCCACACGGACACAGACATCATGAAAGTGCACAAAGATATACGTGAAAATGGGGTGTGGAGTGCACCCTAAGTACATGTTAAAGATATACAAATGGAAATCCACCGTATATAGGAAGACTGGTCTCTAGTTAAGAACTTGTAACCACTGATACATGGTCGTATCTAACATCAGGCACAATGCTCGCAGGCAGGCAGACTCTGCGGTGTAGGCAAGGCTATGTCTAAATCATGGTTGTGAACCTGTAAGTTGGTGGAAAGCTTTTAAACTCACCTCCCTGCTGTGGGTATGTCTCCTCAGCTGGTGCAGTGAGTCAAACAGACACCTCGGGGGATGATGTCCTGTGGAATCGATTGTAAAAAAGGGCACAGGGTTCGAGTTAGTGGGGCAAAGGTGGACCGCTGTATTGTAAAAGCAATCCACTCCTCTATGCGTGTGGCCAATCGCCGCGAGGATGGATGTCTCCACTGTGCCGGTGCCTATCCACAAATGCTGGTAGTAGCCAGGTACTGTGTGTGTGTGTTGCCATTACCCTCGTAAGAGTGCATGGCAGACCTAATGGTCACATCTCACAATTACTGGTCAGTCCCAGCAAACGCGTGCGGTAGGCAGTGGGAGTGAGCAGCGCGGTCCTGGTGACAGACTATTCAGCGCACTGTAGATGCAGCGCAGTGCTGTAAAGCCAGTTGGTCCTGGGCCAATGCTCACAATTTCTCTCAAGTACTTACATGTCCAGCGTGGGACCGCAGCGGTTCACCTGCCCTCTCCACCTGCACCCGGATGAGTATTTGTAACTCCAGGGAGGAGTTTTAAGTCTCATTTACGGGTCACGTACAGGCTGGGGAGGCAGGCGGCGTCAGGCCCACGTGACCTGCACGTGGTTCCAGGCGCACTGATGCACAATTGCGGGTCGCTATGGCAGCCATCTTAGAGTGGGCCAGATGGTTACATCCGTGATGGTAGATGTTTGAACAAGATTCAGTCCCCATGTAGTGAGGGCGTAAGCTGAATGTGGTAGAGGGGTAAGGGTATTCCCTGTCATGAGAGGTGATTGTTTGCAAGCTGTGGATAGGGTGGGCCAGTTACACCTGGTACCTGGTCATAGTGTGGTAGAGGCATATGTCAGATGTGGGAACCGGTTAGGGGTACTCCCTGTCAAAAGCGGTAATTGTTGATAAGAAGTGAATTTGGGGGGGGGAGTGGCACCTGGTGGGTTAAAAGTCCACTGCTATCCGCTGTTACATAATGAATAGTATGTACGACTATGCATTGCAGTGAAGCAGGACCGGCATGGTAGTAAAACAGAATTATTCACATAATGGAGCTCCTGGCTGGATAGGTGCTTAGGTATACATACGTGGATGCTCACCTGTTATTCAAGGCCGTCCACGGAATGTCATCGTTCAGGCCAAGAGTGGATGTGGATAACCGATGTATCCATCGTTGTTCTATCCTAAAGAGGGCCTGTTGGGTGATCTTGGGATGGCATTCTAATATCAGCCACTGTAGTGAGTCAGGGTTGTGTCCCTGCTCCCGGTAGTGTGTGTACATCCTAGTTGGCATCTGATGTTACTCTTATGCTCTGTGATGCAAATCCTTACAGGTCTCATCCTCATGCCCACATACTTTTTGCCACAAGGGCAGGTGACCAAATAGATACATCTAGGTGGGTTACAATTTGTGTGTCTCCTCATAGTCCATGTGAAAGTGTCAGTTAGGTCTATTGTTTTCACCACCCATGTCTGGTCACAGACCGTACAGTTGCCACAGGGGTAATGCCCCGTGACAGAGGGGACACCTCAGAGTGTTCTTTGGGTGTCATTCTGTTTGGTGCGGGGTCTAGTGTGCACAATCACGTCTTTCAGATTGCTCGTTCTCTTGAAGGCAAATCTAGGTGGGGGAACTATATTTCGCCTGTGCTAAGGATGCCCCAATGTTTCTTGATGATCCCCTTTATGTGTGTGGAATTTAGTGTGTCTGATGTGCGGCACGTCAGTGACTCCGTGGATTCCTTGTGTGTGTTTTGCAAGAGTGCTTCTCTGGGGTTATTCAGTGCCCTCTTAGCGGAGTCCTTGACCAGTTTGGTGGGGTAGCCTCTCAGTTTAAGTTTGTTTTCGAGTGCCTTGGCCTCCACCTTGTAATCACTGGTGGTACTACAATTACGTCTAAGGCACAAGAACTGCACAACGGGGAGGTTATTTTTAAGGGCCCTCAGATGGTGACTTTGGTATAGTAGTAGGCTGTTGCTATCGGTGGGTTTTTTGTATAGGTTGGTGCTGAGACCTGTTTGTGCCAGCTGTAAATTGATGTCTAGAAAAGTGATATTTGTCTCAGAAATGGTGTAGGTGAACCTGAGATACTGATTTTGTGCATTGACCCATCCACAGAATTCCTCGCATGTGGAGCGGTCGCCTTTCCAGAACACCAAAATATCATCAACAAACCTCTTCCATAAGGTGAGGTTATTGATGTATGGGTTGTTAGTGTTCCTGATGGTATTCTCTTTGAATGTGGCCATGTAGAGGCAGGCCACACTCGGAGTGAAGGTACTCCCCATTCAAGTACCTTGGGACTGGTGGAACTACTGTTTCTGGTACTCAAAGTAGTTCTCAGTTAGGGCCAGTGTGGCACACCCCATAATGAAGGAGATTGGAGTGGGAGAGCTCCAGTCCTCCTTTCTAAGCCACATCTCTACTGTACTGAGTGTCTCTTGCTGGGGGATATTTGTGTACAACACGCCTACGTCAAGGGTGAGTAGAAGGTTGATTTCAGTGAGGTCTTGTGTCTCCTCTATGATGCGTAATATGTTGGTGGTATCCCGCACATATGAGGGAGTTTTCTTAATGATGGGCTGTAGAAAGTGGTCACAGAATCTGGACAGGGGCTCCAAGAGTGACCCTATCCCGATACCATGGGCCTTCCAGGAACAGGGGATGTACCTTTGTGGATCTTCGGGAGTGTGTAGAAGTAGGGCACTCTTGGGTCCCTGGTTACAAGAAAGTCGGCCTCTTTCCTAGATATCCACCCATTGGCTTCTGCCTCAACCACCATACTGCTAATCTCATTCCTGAGTCTAGTGGTGGGGTCTACTGAGATGGGGGTGTAGTAGCTGATGTTATTCAGCTGGCGTCTACACTCACGGTCATAGTCATCACTGGATTGGATCACTGTTGCACCCCCTTTGTCTGCTTGCTTGATAGTAATGCTTGCATCTTCTGCAAGAGATGTAGCTGCTGCTTGTAGTGGTAGTAGTTCCTTCTCTGGGTATTGCTGCCCCTACTGTCCGTGCTGGAGTCACTATTGGAGGAACCCCTTCTGCTACTGTCAGTTCCTTCATCCGATGAGTATTCATTTTTGGATGTGGTGTCGTCATCTTTGAGGTAGGGGTAACTTGTCTCTTTATTAAATTTTTAAATATCCTTTTGGAGCTTAGCGATCTTGCGCTTAAGCAGATATTCCTTATTTTCAGCGATTTCGCTGTTGATTTCAGCCAACTTTACCCTGTAGGGGGTAGATTTTATTGCCGATTTAAGAGTAGCCTCAGATGTCTGGATCCTAGCTAGTACAGCATCTGCCAGCCTTTGGGCGGTGTTGATAATCAATATTAGAAGATCTCTTGTGCATTTCCAAGACACCATACACCAATCCTTCTTAAATACCGGATCTTCTAAAAACAAGCTGCCATTTCGGGCAGTAGCAGTGACTTTTGGAAAGATCCCAGCGATCCTTTATTAGACATACATGTAGATGAAGAGGCATGGGTGAGATACTTTGAAAAAATATTTGGTCTATCAATCTCCTCAAAACCATCATTACCTAGTTCAGAACGTCTACCACAGGGTGGGTTAATTTTCTCTGTACCGGAGGTCAGAAAGGCACTGGAAGCCTGTACTCCGGGTAAGGCACCGGGGCCCGACGGAGTTCCAATTGACCTCTTCCAGGACAATTATGATATGTGGGTCCCTCTACTAACAATTATTCTTAATAGCATTCAGATAGTAGGTCGCCTTTTATCCTGAAATCAGAGTGTAATTGTGCCTATCTATAAAAAAGGGGAGAGGGGGTCCTCAAAGAACTATCTCCCTATATCCCTCCTCGATACCACCGCCAAATTTATGGGGCGGGTTCTTTTGGTCAGATTGGAGGTTTGGGCCGAAACCCATATTATTTTTATGAAAGCACAATATGGATTCCGTAGAGAAATGGGGATGGTCGATCAGTGCTTAAAAGTCTCCTTATCCATAGGGAAATATACTAAGGCAAAAGGTGGGAAGATCTATATGGCCTTTATGGATCTGACTGCAGCCTTTGATTGCATCTATGATGGAGGGGATGGGCATTGATCTGCCGATAATTGGTTTTATCCGTCAGTTGTACAGCCAACGCCACCGCCTGTGTTTGGTATGGTAGGAAGGGGGAGTGTACACGTCTCTTCAAAATCGAAAAGGGAGTAAGACGGGTGTGTGTTCTCGCCCCGTTTCTCTTTTCCATCTACACAAACGGGGTAGAGTCCTCCCTCTCTGCTTTACCCGTGGACATGCCTAAATTCGATCATACCCCTCTTCAGATTTTGGCGTACGCTGACGATGCAGTACTGATGGCTAGATCGGGGTTAGCCTTACAATCGCTAATTTCGACTTACTCCACCTTTATGGCCTCCTTTGACCTAAAAGTAAGCAAATCCAAATCCTTCATAACTGTGTCAGGAAAGAAAATCGAGGTGGTTGACTCCTTTTCATACCTTGGAGTCCTTTTTGATAAGGATTACTCCAGGTCTAACTTAGTGGCGGCAAGAGCCCAGAATATGCTAAGGAGCCTCAATGCTGTCAAAAGATTCGCAAAGAAGCTGGGAGGTAGCCCCCTGGACATAATTAAATATATCTATTTTGCAAAAACAAAGTTTGCTACAACATATGGTGCAGGAGTTTGGGGGATGCTAACGTCGAACCGCTACAGCAAGAGGAAGACAGCTTCTTCAAAAATCGAGTGTCCTCCGTTTTCCGTCAATAAGAGTCTTGGTTGGGGCCGCAGGCTCACACTGGCTACGCCGCTCTGGGACTCGGGACTGCTGGGTAGCCTCTGGTCCACGAAGGGTTTTGATAAGTGTGACTTGATTGGCATATCTCGTCTGGGTGACCTTTGGATCAAGGGCGCCATGATCCCCTTTGCCACGCTCCAGCAACAGTATAAACTCTCCACCACGGAACTATTCCGGTACACACAGATTCGGCACGCCATGACCACTGCCTTACAGACGGGCACGGACCCCCCCAGAGTCATCACCACTAGAGGACCGTTTGCTTGACAGCTACCTTCCCCAAAAAGCAATCTCCCTAACATATAAGAAATTGATTAACAACACCCCAGATCCTCTTGGGCGGCTGCGAGTGTGCTGGGAGAGAGATGGCCTAGAATTTGATGACGAGGAGTGGCGGGAGGCGGTTGCCTCACCCTGAGAGGTTGCCATCCCGGCACGGTTGCCACTGGTCCAACTCAAAATACTCCATCGTACATACGTCACGGGGCCACAACTAGTCTATATGGGGAGGGGTGGCGGGGGCGACTGCAGGCGACATTATGGGCACACAGGTACCTTCATTTACATAATTTGGGAATGCGACCAGACACAACAGTATTGGCGGGAGATACATGAAGTAATGGAGGAAGTGTTACACAAGACCATTCGTCCAGAGGCAAAGCGATGCCTCTTGAACATGTGGGGTCCCACTGATCTAACAACTATGGAGAAGACCTCGGATACACTAAGGACTATGGTGGCCAAACGAGAGATAGCTCATCAATGGGGAGCAGAGGCTCCACCCACCTTGGACTCCTGGGAGAGGAGTCTCGATTGGTGCATGTTCAGAGAAAAGACGGTATACACAGCACGAGGATGCCCCAAAATGTGGTCAGCGGTGTGTTCTGGGTGGAACGCATATAGAGGAGGGATCTATGTGGCCTCGGTACATACCCCAGCCATTAATTATGTAATGTGTATTATTTTCTTATTGTCGCCACTGTGTTTTCGCACTAGGACTGTATTACTTGTCAATTGTCGTTTAAGCCATGTCGAATTGTTTTTTTTTCTTTTTTCTGTCTAACCAATAAAAAGATATTTAAAAAAAAAAAATCGAGTGTTCTTACCGCAGTCAGCCCCAAATTATATCTTACATCTCAAATTGGGTCTCCCTTATCTGAGCGATTGCATAAGATTGACACCAGTCTTGCTGTGACTTTCATTATGGCGGAGGTCTACGATGGACCTGACTCAAACCATTATCAGGGAATGCTGTAAATTGGATTATTACAAGAGGGTCGGTGGTAAAATTATGTAGAGGTTCAACTGAATGCCCTAGGGCTGGGAGAATTATTCCAGGACCCTGATTCCCGCAGAAGGATCACAAAGAAAAAAATAACAGACTTTTTATTCAGAGAGCAAATTATGTGTGAAGGGAAAAGAACTGTATCTCCACTCTTCTATTGCCTATGATCTGGTTCTACCAAGACCAGGAGAAGATTGTTATTATCTCTCTCGCAATAATAATGCGCAGCATAGATTTATTCTACTGCGTTTTCGATTGAATATGATTCTGTTACTCTTGGGGTATCCTGAAAAGAGATACAGATTCGCAGATCTGTCACACTGTCCCTGTAATAACTACGCCATGCAGTCAGACCTACACATATTACTGTTTTGTAAAAACTTTTCAGATGAAGAAAAACATTCATCCTCCCAATCCTGAGGTATCACAAATTCAAACAGTATCGGGTGGCTGTGTATTTTCGAAAGGCCCTATCGGATCCATTTGTATGCTTTTCCGTAGCTTCATTTTTGTGGGCCTGCATTAGAAAGAGGAAAATGGTGGGACGACACCTTACTAGTAATGACTAACATTAACTGATTTTAAATGTTTTATGTGAATTTATTACTTTGATCATGGCAAATCTCTTTAATTCCCTTTTTAACTTTGTATACACGCTTATTTATTTGTGGTGTAAATTTTAGGATGATTTGTGCTTTTATGGTCTGTTTTTATAAAGATCGAATAAAGCTGTTTGAGGACTTTTCTGGACCTGTGAAGACTCTGCCAGGAAGGTCAGCCATCCTGCTGGAGGATTGGCACTCTGCTGGACTGCTGCTTTGCTGGACTCCTCCCTTGCTGTTCCACCCTGCTGTCATATTGTCCCCTGCATGGGTGAGAGGGCCTGGACCGGCATCACTTGGACCCAGAATGGCTCCAAGGGCTTGCTGACTTGACTCATGATCTGAAGTATCAGGGACCGAAAAGACTTTCATCTCTTCAGCTGCTGCACCTGGACTCTGCCATCTGGGAGTATGCTCTGCCAAGTGGTGCCACCGCAGCTCTGAACCCTTAGAAGTGAGGCCAAGGTGCTGTTTCAATGAAATCCATGCATTCACTCCAGAACCGGCTCATGAGCGCCGTTGCATGGGTTGGAACCGGCACATCACATATATTGCTCGACCAGAACCGGTGCATGCACTCTGTTGCGAGAAATGATGATGACGCTTCACCTTCGAAACCAGCACTGTGCGATGCTCGCCCTGGCTCGAGTTCTTCACATCTCTGACAAAGATACAGAGAACTCCGCATTGCAGCCCCTGCTCTCATCAGAGATGCTGCATCACCGCTGTTATATGGACCAGGATCAGCCCATCTCCGCCATTGCAAGGATTGATGCCTATGCATCACTTTGAATGCACCCTGCATCTTCACCGACACAGCCTAGATCAAGGTACTTTTGTTCAGCGGGCCAACTGGGTCCCTGTATGCAGCCCGAGCTCCATCGCGGTGACATGAGCTTTTTACTTGGTTCCTGTTCAGCGTGACCACAAAGCCCAAATACACGCTTATTGCTTCTAGGCGTTATTTTACTGTTCATTCTTTAAAAAAATCACATCTCAATTTCTACTTATTGTATTTTGTCATTTTGATCTGCTTTTATTTATAAAATTAAGCTCTATTGTTCTAACTAGGTGTAGAGTGTATTGTGGTGTTTTCATTGTGTTACTGTTTGAAGTGTTGCACAAATAAATACTTTACACATTGCCTCTTAAGTTAAGCCTGACTGCTCAGTGCCAAAGTACCGGAGGGTGGGCACAGGTTAGTTTATGGTGTGCTTGTGACTTATCCTGACTAGGATTGTAGTTCATGCTTGGACAGGATGCATACCTCTGCCAACCAGAACCCAATTTCTAACAGAAATGAACACACTTAGAGAAGAACGAAGGCATTAACAAATGTATGTTCACTAGGGAATGTCTAAGATAGGTCACCAATCTCATGAAAGTTACTTTTGAGGGCCTCCAAACTCTTATTGCACTAAATATGTGTGTATAAGTTCTTGACATTGATGGAGACTAATATGTAATTCCCTTCCCAGGCAATATCATAAAGCCTCCTGCTCACATATTGGTATCTTGTAGGTATAAAGGCAATGCATGCTTCAAAGGAGATACATATTTGCCTACTTACTCAGTTATCCTGTATGAGAGTGAGGGTATCCCAGATGTAATTGAGCAACATTGGGCGAACATCTGTCTTTTGTGAGTTTTAGTATAGGGAGTTTTATGTCCTTAAGATGTAAGTTCCTCTTCACTTATAAAATATAGTTTAAAACCTTTCAGTATGGTTTCTTTAAGTAAAAAGTCTTTAACATCAAGAAAACTGATAGTTGTATAACATTTTCTGCCCCTTGGTTTCCTTAAGACCTGCTCATGGTTTACAAAATTCATAATGATGATATCGCCACCTTTATCAGATTTACTAATAAAAATGGACTTGTACTGTGTTAATGGATGAAAACTTTAGGAAAATCTCTGGAAACCAATTTCTGAAACACATCACCCTGATGACCAAGCACTAGATGTTGGTAACAAAGCAAAAGCATAACTTAGGTCCAGTGTCTAACCCCGCTCCAACTGAAATGTTCATAGATGTAGCAATGCCAATGTGAGGGACATTGTCTTAGTTAAGGCCTAGAAAATTATATATATTTAAAAAATATTTTTATTGAAGTTTTCTGCGAACAATACAGGATGTGCAACATCATATTCAACAACAAAACTACATGGGAATGAATATACAGTTCAGATTTGCAATGATATGGTACAGCGTCAGTACAGCCACCGTGGTCACGCAAAAGCAGGTTTGACACACCACAGAATTGTTCAGTACACATCACGGGGGTTCTCTAGAGGGGGTAATTCCACACCATCTCCCATGTCTATTCCATATTTTACCCAGGAATCCCACACTTTATAGAACTTCTTCAGGCAACCTCTCACCTTATAGGTTATCTTGTGAGCAGTCATATAAAGGTCCAGGCCCGTTTTCCATTCCTGCAGAGTATGTAGCTCCGGGGCACCCCAATGTTTGACCGTTTCGCCACTATGAGAGCCAAATTGCTGAATAGAAGTTTGGATCTGGGATTATCTACCTCTGTGGGTATCCCTAACGGTGAATTTGGTGTCCATTTTGCAGGTTTACTCCCAATGGCGAGAAATATTTCAATATTACTTACAACTTGAGGGCCTCATTTATGAAAAGTGTTGCATCGCTGTGGTAAAACAGCGCTGCAACACTTTTCAGTGCGCCCTCCTTGCAATACCATGGATGCGCCGTATTTACTGTATCGCGCTCCATGTTGCTAAGATTGACAGATACGTCAGGAATCAAGACGTATCTGTTGGCGCAAAATTGACGCATTGCTGGAGTGTGTCTGAACCAGACGCAACTCCAGCAATTTGTCATTTTATATGGGACAAGCCCCGGTGAAAAGACCTGCGTCATCCCTTCCACCTGTTTCAAGCAGGCTTAAGGATCTGACGCAGTGAGGCCATCGAAGTATCGCAGTAAATTCTCATAGATTTCACTGCGACACTTCTACAAGCCTTTTCTGCGCCGGAACACCCTCCCTGCATACATTATACCTGTTGCAGGTATAATGTAGTGCAGAGGTTTTCAAAGTGACGCATCTGCCTGGATGCGTCACTTTGTAAATATGGTGCAGTTTGGCTCATTTTTTACACCGCCGCAGCATCACTTAAGTGACGCAAAGGCGGCATAAGGGCATCATAAATAAGGCCCAGGATTTTTACTTCCATGATTGCCAAAATTTCAGTAATCAGTTCTATTTTCTTAGGATTAATGCTAATTTTTATTTTAATGTTCTGATAAATATTCACAAATATATTTGCAATTTCTGTGTTTAACTTGTTGTGTGGGGTCATATGATAATCCGCAATTATGTGATAAATGTGCTTTACCACAAATTAGCCACATGACCCCCTATGTCAAGTGAACCAGCCCCGGATTCACTTTTATTGCATCTGTTAGCATTAAAAATTATAATGATCCAAATTTAACAGCTGTGTCAATTAATATGTATTCTAAGTTCACTCATGCAAATGACGCATGCATGTGGATTTAAATGCTTACTGCGTCAAAATTCACGTCCCGCTATTTTTTGACCATTTTTCCTTCTGTAATTTTCAGCAAGTATGACAAGGATCTTTACGGTCCATTAGTAATGATGAAGTATTGTTTATTTTTGCATCTAAACTGTTTTTGTAACTGCATCAAACGTGTTTTCATTTGTTGTTATCAATTTTTGGCGGGTGGACTATCACATCCTCTCTGGTGGAGCTGTGCCTGAGCAGTGTACTTTAGGTTTGTAGTAGAATATGGTGCCTCAATGATTGGTGGCTCATTGATGAATATTTCATAGACTATCTGAAAGACGAAACAGATATCTACTTCCAGACCATTGTTTGATTGCTAGACTCAAGTCAGATCCTCTGGGAAGTCTTTACATCTGTACATAAGAGAAAGGCCTCAACCTACCTCCAGAGAGCTGAAAATGAAAGTCTGCAGTTAAAGTTTGACATGAAGCTCTGGTGCTGACCCTGGAGAAGAAATGACTTGACTCCAGTGACGATGACACCTTGCACAGCTTTGAGTGTAATAGGCTGTCTCTGAAACAGATTACACTGGATGAACTTTGGTTAGGGGAATAGTATCCCAGATATGTGTGCATAAATACGTGGACAAAGTTGGGAAGCCCCTGCACTCATTGTACAGAGGCATTTACACATGTGGAGAGTGTATCTCCCAAGAGAAAGCTATTTACAGAACCTGGAGACATGAAGGGGCAGATTTACGAGCCTCCTGCGCCACTAGTACGTCACTTTTTGTGACGTACTGGAGGTGCATTTCACTTCTCCATATTTACAAGGAGAGGAAAAGTCACCCTGCGTGACTTTTCCTCTCCTTGTAAATATCGCCCCTTCACATGCAGCACTTTGCATGCAAGGGGCGTTCCATGGGTGTTGCTGTGGGTGTTCTCATGCAACACCTATGGAACAAGGCACATTTCCAGATTTACGAGCAATCGTAAATCTGGAAATGCGTGTGAATGCTACGCCTCCCCAGGGGAGGCGCAGCGAGGCACAACGAGGAGAAATGTTTTCCTTTCTCCTCGTTTTTTCCTCTTTCAAAGCGTGCTGCATTCTACAGCACGCAGTGTAAGAGGAAAATGCCTGTAGTGATTGTTTTTGTGCAGGAAGGTGCCCCTTCCTGCACAAAAACAATCTCGCCCATTACGCAGGCATCCTTGTACCATGGTGCAGGGGTGCCTTTGCATGGCTGCAGTTTGTGTGCCAGTGCAGGAGGAAGCTCAGGAATGCAACATATTATTGTAAATATGTTGCATTCCTGTACTTCGGAAGTGCCGCAGCGTGGCTCAGCCAAAGGGCTTGCGTTGCCGCGCTGCGGCTCTTCCTTGTAGATCTGCCCTGAAGTCTCTTTGTGCTAGCTTTTATCTGGACATATTCATACTATAGGGATGGAGATTATCCTGACCTCAAGAGTTTCCTGCATGATCTGCATGCGCTACCAACTGGGCCCCTCTAACTGGTCAAGAGCAACTTGCGTGAGGCAGAAACCTTAAAGGGATAGGTATAGAGGTCCTAAGTCAACTTCGAACAGGCAAGACTAGCACTGTGCAAAAGCCTCTCCCCAGTAAGTCTACCTTGCATGTTGGAGATCTTGAGGGAATCAACCTGCTGATTTTTGTGGGGAACTCCAGGCATGACTGTCAAGGCGAGTTGTGCATCTCATATAGGCTCATCTTGATGATTTAAGCTGATGCTAACGTTTCAGTCAGAGTACTGGCTAATCAGTCACTAAGAGTGATAGAGCATCTCGTCCTCGAGGTCAAACCATAACACTTGGAAATTCCCCAATCGATGGGTTCCGGCCCCTAAGGTGGAGAAGCATCTTGCGGTAAATGGAAAAAGCCTTCAATACAGGTCAGTTGAACTACTTATTCACCACCTTGCTGTTTTTCTAACTATGTGAAGGTCGTTTATACACAACCTAGGCCAGGGTATGGCTATGCGGGATCTTGTCACACAATTTCATATTGGGAAGGGCACAGAAAAGGGTTTTACACTTTCCCCTCTCCTCTTGCGTTGCCAATAGAGACCCTAGTTGATTTGCTTCATAATGATGTCTCCTTCTAAGGCTTCCAATGGGCCCTATTGTGAAAGATCAGTGGGGCATATTAACAAGGGGCTATAAAATTATCGCCGATTTTGCGTCCGTTTTCGGCCGAAAAGCGGCAATAATTTTATCACCTTATCAGCAAAGACACGCTATTGCGTGTTTTGCTGACTTAGCGCCTGTTTCCAGCATGCCTAACTTTGCATCGCTAATGAGATGCAAAGTAGGCGTGGCTGAGAAACCAAGCAGGGAAAATATCGTGAAGGCAGCTTCGCGATATTAACAAGGGTAGCGATTTTTTAAATCGCGTTAAGTATGCCTTAACGCAGGAATTTAATGTCTGTTAAATACCTGACTTAGGCATACTTAACATGGGGGGTGGATTCTGTGACTAAGACCACAGGTCCTATCTCTGAAATTTTTATCGCCTCGGCGATGCGCATTGTTGATAACGCGCTAACCGGGCGATAAATTCAGAGATAGCCGGTGATAAATATGCAAGCGCTAAGCGCGCTTTGCGATATTTATCGCCGGCCCTTGTTAATATGCCCCAGTGCTATTATATTTTAGCTGTCCTAAATGGTCCTGTCCTCTGGCAATGCAGGTGCCTAAAGGTTTTTGGGAGAACTCTCGAAACTCCATGTGACCTGGACCAAATCAATCTTGTTTACAGTTTAGGGTGATGCCAAAGCACGGCCTGTGCCTCACGACGAAGGGTGGAGTAGCTGGTGCCCTAAAAACACTGAGCATTCATTACTGGAGGAAGCCACACAGCTGAGGTCTTCATGCACAAGAAGAACATCTTGGAGAAATCTAGCCCTTGTTAAACACTCTAGCTTAGAGGCATGCCTACTGTAAGCAAACATCTCCTGACATCCTTACCCACTTAGAAGGAGAGATCGTGCTCTAGGGACTTTATTTCTTACAACGTTTCTAGAAGAAAATAACACTGACAGAATTCCCTAGTGGATAAAAGTTTTTGGTGGATGGGGAAGAAGCATTCACTGCTTGGGTTTTCTACGGGAGATAAATATTGCTCTCACTTTCTGCTGTGAAATGTCACAATTGTGCTACTGTACCCATGTTTCTGCTGCTCGTGTCACATTTGCCAAGGCTTATGGGTGTTTCAGCTGCCTCCTATCCTGTCAGAAAAGTCTGGGTAGGCTTATGAAGTCCTCTTTCTCAATCAGGCTGCTCTAGCTTGTACTAGCACTATTAGTCTTCCATATCTCACAATGATGGTGATAATGACAATGAGAGTGCTTGGCTGGATTGCAGCTTTCGTGGTACTGATGCTGAGCTTTCGACCAGAACTTGAGCTATTGGACGTCATTCGCTAACTGAATTTGCTCGTTTACTGCACCTGCTGCACTTGGAGTCAGGTGGTCTGTTTTGCTAAGCAATAGGCACAGGTCATAGGTTTGCTACCCAAGCCTGACCTTCCTGACCATGGTGGTTCAGCCTACACTTTCAAACCAGCACATGTCCCAGTAAAGCTAGCTGTTTGGCTGCAGCCTAATGACCATGGCTGCATTGGGTCTACCTGCTCTAATGGTAGCACTTGTGATCATTAGATCAATCGAGAGAGAGGATGAGCCTGTGTGTGTTTGTGCATGTGTGTGTGTGTCAGTGATATAGTGTACCCTCTTAAACAACAACTCCAGTGTGAGGCAGACTAGTAGTTTAGCTTTGTTGACTTTAGGAACTAGAAAGTAAGGGCAGAAACACTCATAGATATAAAGGCTTGCTTAGGGACGAGGTTGTAGGATGTGTACAAAATTTCAGTATCTTTTCATATTCACATTTTGCTACCCTATCCTTCAAGGCACGTAATTTCTGTTGGAATTTAACCTGGCTCAGCAATAATTTAACGTAAATAAACGAGTCATGACATCATGTCCATTACCACTTAGAAACTGTTTAATTGTAAAGCTCACAAAATTCACCTAACTTCAATTTTGCTACAAGAAACGCAATAGAATAAAGTGATCTGTTGTTCCATGGAGCGATTTATTTGAGCTAGAATAGGGCTTTGGGGGGGGGGGCAGCCGACCAACGGGAGGCCTGCCCCCCAGGGTTTTTTGGGCCGGGGGGGCAGCCAGAGCCCAGTGGGCTGGTTGGGCTCCATTGGGCTGGTGTTGGGCTTGGGTTGGTTTTGGGGTTGGCAGCCGGAGCCCATTGGGCTTGTTGGGCTGGCGTTGGGCTTGTGGGGCTTGGGTTGGGCTAGTTTTGGGCTTGGGGGTTTTATAACCGGCCATCTTGTGTCACAAGCCACCATTTTGGTGTTTGTGACACAACAGCCGGTCAGGGAGGACACTGGGCAGTTTAGCTTTGTTGACTTTAGCTTTGTTTAGCTTTGTGGTGGGTGTGGTGGCGTTCTGTTGTGCGTTTCACTGTGATAGTGGCAGCGGGAGCCTTTGGTCACCAGCTGCGAGGGACGGTTTGCGGTTTCAGCGAGGAGATCTGAGGAGCGTCTCTGCACGGGGCCCATTGACAGAGAGGGATGGTGCGCTTGGAGGATTCGCGTGTCCTAGAGGCCATCCGCCTCTTAGAGGATGCGGGCTGCACTGACATGCTGCAGCCCGACGTGAAGGTCAGGCCCCCTAGGCACGCAGCAAGTGGCGTCGCAGCGGCGGTAATCACCTGCGAGCCGCCGCAAGCGCAGAAGCGGGTGACAGCGGAGGCAGGGGCGCAGCCGCAAGGTGCACACTGCTGCGCCTGTCAAACACCCGCGGAGTGAGAAGCGGGGCGCTCCTCCGTGGCCTACCTTGGTGTTTAGGGAGGGGGCGGCACGGCCCAGGGACGGTCAAGGGACGCGGGGGTGAAGCGGGCGAGTGGGGGTGGCACCCACAAGTGGAAACGGGGCAATAAGAGAGGGGCGGTGGTCCCAGAACAGAGGCGGAGTGGTGGGGGGGACGCATCCACCCCATGGAACAGTGGGGGGTCTTCCCCCTTGCTTATTGACAGCACAGAGGAGGGGAAAGGGGAAGGGGGGAAAGGGGGAGACTTGGGGCATTAGAGGGTCCGAGGGGGGATGTCAGGGGCATGGGGGTCCAGGCCAGACCGTGGAGTCCTGGTGTGAGGGAGGGGGCCAAGTGGGAGAGAGGCAGGGGGGCAAACAAGAATATCGGGGGGAGGGAAATGCTGGGCGTCAGGTCCAGGGAGAGGGAGGGGGGCAGGCAGGGATTTTCCATGTTGGGGGTCCATGCCAGCTTTGGACGTGGGGGAGTGGCACAGGAGGGCATCTGAGGACCGGCGCAACCGGTGGCTGGCCGCTGGGGCCTGGGGTGAGCCGGTGGGATCGTTGGGTGTCAGGGGGATGCAGGGGTGCCGGGGGGCCCGGGGGGGAGGTGCGGTCCGCTGGGAGCTGAAGTCCTTGGTATGGAGTGACGGGGAGGGAAGTGCAGGTGGTTGGGGGAGGGGGGTGGGGCGCTCAGGGCAGGGGAGTGGGGCCTGGCACCTGGCGATCTACCCCGTCGTGGCGTGGGGGCTATTCGTCCTGTGCGGTGGGGGGGTTTTGGAGAGGGGCTCCCGGGGGGACGCTGGTGGGTTTGGCGGCTTGGGGGACAGGTTTAACCCTGGCATGTTGACTCCACCTCTTTCTTTCGGCAGGACAGCATTGTGAGGTGCTTGGGAGAGCAGCATGCGGCTCAAATCCACCGAGAGGATGGGCCGACTCTGCCTCATGCGGGTGGTCGCTCTCCCGCGAGGGACCTGATGGTAGCGTCCTACAGGAGGCGGGGCAGTAAGTACCTGCCAGCCCCTCCCCGACGGGTCGGTGCGGCCACCGGGGGACGGGGCGGAGGTCCGTCAGTTCAGATCGGGACCCAGAAGAGTGGCGCACAGGGCAGAGGAGAGAGAGTTTGGATTTGAGTGACCTGCTCCGAACATGTAGGGAGCGGGAAGGGCTGAGCAGGCTGGAGCCCGCGGAGGGCGGCCTATGGCAAGAACGCATGGGGCTAAAAGGGCTGGAGTCCAAGGTGGACGGCCCGTCACAGTTGGATTACGATGAGGAGAGTGTGGAGGAAGGAGAAATATTGGAGCAGAGGCGGGGGAGGGTCAGGATTGGAGGGAAATCGGAGTAATGCTGTTCCTAGTTTCTTGCAGGGTGCGCGAAAGAGACCCAAGGCAGAGAGAGTGACGGCCCCCCCTGCTCAACAGGTTAGGCATTGGGATCCAGTGCGGACGCTGCCCTTGATGCCAGGTAAGGCACGGGACAGGGTGGGGAGTGGGTCGGATGGGGCCCCACAGGACAAGGTCTCGGTCAGCACGAATGCGAGGGGGGTGAAGGGGTGTGTCTGAATAAAGGAACGTATGTGAGGGACACAGGGGTGGGGCCGGAGGAGACGGGTCCGGGCGCGAGCGGGTCTAAGGAGGGTGGTCGCACTATGACGAAGAGTTTAGAGCGCGCTTGGCCTGGGACCCGGAGGCAAAATGGGGGGAAATCGATTCAGATCTATACCAGCAGACCATGGGGGGTGCAAAGTTCGGCAAACCAATATACACGGCCAGCGGTTTACCACTCACGCCTCACCCATTTCAAACCAGCCCCACCCGCGGTGGGGTGGGGCAGGGAGGGAATACCGTTGGTGCCATAGTGGGAGCGTGTTGGGACTACAACAAGGGCGCTTGTGCGAGACAATATTGCAGGTTCCGGCACAAATGCTCCAAATGCGCAGGGCAGCACCCGGTGGTGCAATGCTGGGGGACGGGAGGCGGCAGTCAGGGACACCAGTCTGCACCGGTGGGGCAAGTCGGGGGGCAGGGGAGGTAGGGGAGGACAGGGGTCTCTGGGGAAAGGCTCATATGCCTGTTAAACAGGACCGGCTGGAAACCTTCTTGGTGTTTTATCCACAGACTGATGATGCGGGACTGCTCCGGCAGGGGTTTCGGGAGAGTTTCCGGCTGGGGTACGAGGGTCCGACAGCTGCCAGATGGGCCAAAAATCTAAAATCTGCCAGCACACACGGGGCGGTGGTACGGGATAAACTGGGAAGTAAGACCGGGAAGGGCAGATGACAGGGCCTTTTCAAGTGACCCCTATTCGGGACCGGATTATCTTCCCTATCGGAGTGGTGCCGAAGAAGGAGCCTGGACAGTATCGGCTGATTCAGCATCTGTCATGACCGGAGGGGGCGTCGGTCAATGATTACACAGTTGCCGATCTGTCGTCGGTTTCTTAGTCCTTCCTGGACGTGGCACGGCGGCTGGTCACAACGGTGGGGACAGGCGCCCTCCTGGCAAAATGCGACATCAAGTCAGCTTTTCGGCTGCTCCCGGTAAACCCGGAGGATTTTCAACTATTGGGGATTCAGTTAGAGGGGTCCACCTTCGTGGACAAAGCTTTGCTCTAGTGCTTTGTTTGAGCGGTTCAGCACCTTCTTGCAGTGGGTTTTTTCGTGGCACACAGGCAGAGACGGTGACGCACTGCCTGGATGACTTTTTCCTGGTGGGACTGCCCGGTTCGGCGGACTGCCAGCAGCAGCTGGACAGTTTTACAGCGCTCATGGCTTACCTGGGTGTGCCCCTGGCGCCAGAGAAGACACAAGGTCTAAGCACAGTGTTGTCATTTCTGGGTATAGAATTAGACTTGGTAGCCGTGGAGGCCCGTTTGCAGGGAGAAAAGACAGTGCACATGCTGCTGTTGATCGACACCATGTTGGCCAAGCAGAAGGTGACGGTAAGGGAGGTGCAGGTTCTCTTAGAACACTTGAACTTTGCATGCTGCATGGTGAGAGCGGGGCAAACCTGTCCAGTTTGACACTACCGCACCATCATCTGTGCCTGTCGGCGGGTATGAAGGAAGACCTGCGCATGTGGCTGGTGTTCTCATGGCCCCCCCAGAGGAGTGGGAATGGGACGCGACCATCTCCTCGGACGTGGCGGGGGGGGGGTGGTTTTGGACTGTTTTGGCAGGGGAAGTGGTGTGCTGAGGATTGGCCCCCACAGTGGCAGAACGGGGGGGAGGAGCATTGCATTTTTGGAACTGTTTCCCCAGGTGGTGGCGGTGACGGTATGGGCAGGGGAGCTGGCACACAAAAAGGTGATTTTCAAGGTGGATAACATGTCGGTGGTACATGTCGTGAATGAGCAGTCGGCCAGGGATCCACAGGTGCTCACGTTGTTGAGGGTATTTGTGCTGCAATGTTTGGAACATGACATTTTGTTTCAAGCCCGGCATGTGCGGGGGTGGACAATGACATTGCGGATGCTTTGTCTCATTCACGGTGGCAGGGGTTCCATGGGCTAGCCACGGAGGCGGATGAATGCAAGACGCCGGTGCTGACAGGGATGTGGTCAGTAGGAGAGAAAGGGTTGTTCAACTGGTAAGAGGGTCAGTAAACGTTTCAACATGGAGGGCGTACGAGCAGGCTTGGTGGGACTTTGTGGACAGTGGGGTGATGCGGCATGACAGTCATTGGGTGAGGGGTGAGCAGGTGGTGCACTTCATTTTGGCAATGATGGACAAAGAAAATGTCCAAGGTGACGATCGCGGGCAAGCTGTTGGCCATAGCATTCATGGGAAAATTGTGGTGAGGCTATGTGTCGTCAGCGGGTAAACTAGGTGCACGTTTATTTGAAGGATGGGCGCGGGAATGAGGCGCCAATGCCATCCAGCGCCGCCCCGTAACGGCGGGGATTCTTGTCGGCTTGATAAGGCTCATGCCGGAGATTTGACGGAACAGAGAGGAAGCTATTCTGTTTTCCACGCTAATGTCGTGGATGTATTTTGGGGCTTTTTGGGTGAAAGAGCTCCGGGGGACAAGAGGGAAACAGGGGGTACGGTGGGGGGAGGTGGAGTTGCGGACCACGGAGGTGGCGGTTCTTTTGAGGCGCTCGAAGACTGATCAACGGGGAGTGGGGAAGTGGGTTGTCATGGGACCCGTGGCGGATCGGGTGGTGTACCCCGCGGTGTGGGGTGAGATGCTGGCGTCCAGGGTGAGTGATGAGGCGGGTGAGGTTTGACGGGCCGTGGGTAGCCAGGTGTCAGCGGCGCAACTACTTTGGGTTCTGCGGCACACCCTTCGCGCTATGGGTGAGAACCCCAGACTGTTTGGGACGCACTCCTTTTGTATAGGTGTGGCAACAGATGCGGCGAAGAAGGGGTGGGGGAGGGAGGATTTGATGTGACTGGGGCGCTGAAAATCTGACTGTTATAAGACATTCATCAGGATGTGGGGTTTCGGGGAGGAGGAGGCTTGATTTGTTGCCGCTTGTCTCACATATGTGTCTTTTCAGGTGCGGTGGCGGGACCGACCGCAGCAGGATTGTCCATCCTCATCTTAGGACACTCTTTCGTGAAACGAGCGGAGCGATATGAATGGGACAAGACCAGGAATTTGAATCTAGAATGGGATCCTAGGCTTTTTCGTTGTTATTGGCAAGGGAAGGGGGGCATGAGGTGGCATGAGTTAATTCCAGCGCTGAATAAGGTATTTAAAGGGGGAGTTTGCCCGGATGTCCTGGTTATTCATTTGGGGGAAAATTATCTGGTGCAATGCAAAGGCTTGGCGTTGCTGAAACAAATGAAGCGGGATTTACTGGAGATTCAGCGGCAGTGGTCTGGTTGTCATGTGATATGGTCTGATTTTATACGGAGGAGATGTTGGAGAGGGGCTGAACGGCCGGCGGCCATAGATAGGGCACGGAGGAAGATTAATAGGGACATGAGAGTTTTTTGCGACAAAGAAGGGTTTGGAAGGATGGAACATTCGGAGCTGCGCTATGCGGCAGTGTATTTCTTCAGGGAAGATGGGGTGCATCTGTCCCGCTATGGCATGGAATTGTATATAGTGCAGTTGAAGGAGGCTTTGGACAGGGTGATAGGGGTGTGCAGATACCCGAAGCATCAGGAGTCCTAGTGGGGGGTCAGAAAGCCGCCGGGGTCGACTTTCCGAGTGGTGTTTTTCCTTGGTCAGTTGTGGTATAATGATGTATATTTACAGTTATGAAAGAACATAAGAAGTTTACCTAGTTAGGTAGTTGTAGAAAGGTTAGGAAATTGCAAGTTGTGTTTATAATTGTTGCAGGGGGGAATGTTTAGGGGAGGAGGTGGGGGATAAAGTAGGAAGACAATATTTAGTGAGGTTTAGTTTTGTACGGCGCAGGCCAAGGGAACTTGTATGTAAGGTGCACCTGTTTCCAATAAAGTGGCCTTTTTCACACCAACAAGGTAGTCTGTGGTCTGTGCTGCCCCCCTTTTTTGGCCCAGTAGGGCTTTGGGGGTTTCTGGGCCGGGGGGCAGCCAGAGCCCAGTGGACTGGTTGGGTTCCATTGGGCTGGCGTTGGGCTTGGGTTGGTTTTGGGCTTGGCAGCCAGAGCCCATTGGGCTGGTTGGGCTATCGTTGGGCTTTGGTTGGCGTAGTGTTGGGCTTGGAGTTTTTTTAACCTGCCATCTTGTCACAAGCCACCATTTTGGTGTTTATGACAGGGAGGACACTGTGAAGTTTAGCTTTGTCCCGCCCTCCCTCCCTAGGGAACGAGCTCCCGGCTGGTTTTTGCGGGGTTTGTTGTTGGATAGCTTATTACTTTTTCAGCTAGATAGTTTTCTTGGGAGCAGGTGCATCGGGGGGGGGGAATTTTGTATTGGGGTTGTCGCTGGAACAGGTGCTGGTGTGGTGCGCTTTGTTTCTTTGGGGCGTTTTTCCTAGGTCAGTTGTGGTATAATGATGTATAGTTACAGTTATGAAAGAACATAAGAAGTTTACCTAGTTAGGTAATTGTAGAAAGGTTAGGAAATTGCAAGTTGTGTTTATAATTGTTGCAGGGGGGAACATGTTTAGGGCAGGGGGTGGGGGGTAAATTAGGAAGACAATATTTAGTGAGGTTTCGTTTTGTACGGCACATGCCAAGGGAACTTGTATGTAAGGTGCACCTGTTTCCAATAAAGTGGCCTTTTTCACACCAACAAGCTAGTCTGTGGTCTGTGCTGCCCCCCTTTTTTGGCCCAAAATGCTTTCTGCATTAACCAGTTTCCAGAGCTTAGACAAGAATATGAAAAAGGTTTTAATTCATATATCTATAGAGGCCGCATATTTTTCCAGAAACGACACAAAGCCTAAATGATGTATTGATGCAGAAAGCTTTAGTATAATAGGAAGAGTATTTCCTTACAAAACGAAAAATGACACAGCAACATAAGAGAAACAAAAAATCCTCATTAAGAAATTGTCCTCTGTGAAGGATCAGGGAATGGCAGCGTTTTAGAGGTACAGCTCAGGTCTAGATTCTCAAGAGATATCAAAATAAATAGCAAAGATTAGAAAAGAAAGAGCTCCTTGTCGGACTCGCACTCAGTCTCTCATCTTCTCTGACTCTGAAATTCAATGTAATACAAAACAGATACAGCTTTTTAAGCTTTTCATGGGCCTCCTGCACTTTAGAAGAGCTCCTACAAGACAAGGTCATCCTTTGAAGCGACTTTAGAGGTGCTGGATTGTGATGGTAGGATCACTAAGGACTTCACTCCCAGGAGTGGGAGGTGAGGGATGGCAGAGTTTCCTCTTCATAAGGATGTGCACATTGATCATTATAGGCATAGATGCAAAGGACTGTTTTTGCAGTAGAGCATTATTCTGATAATGCGCTGGAGCAACATCCGAGCCTTTAGTTCACTACAATCACCCAAGAAGCACCGACAACCAGGTATGGTCAAAAGAACATACTATACCCTATATTTCACTTTATTTGAAGACTCTTCCCATTCTGCATAGAGAGCTGTCAGCTTTGCATCTATAAATGCAGCATTCTGACACTGCCTATGTGGTCGCCTTTATGGTGGCGGAAACAACAACAATAAAGAAGTACATTTCAAAGCAAGTTTATTAAGTAGCCAAAAGACAGGTGAAGCAAATTTACATGTCCTGTTAGCTCTAGTTAGGTGCTAGAGTTTATCTTCGGCGCCTTCTACTATTTTCCTGCTGAGCTGCCCATGTGCCCTCTTGGGGGATGCACACGGTGCCCACACAACCGCACTCATCCACGCTGACGTAGGAGAAGCTGATACTGGTGCCATCCTCACAGACCAGTTCTGCTGTCTTATTGCTTTTCTTCAGCTCCTGGCAACAAGAACATTTATGCTCCATTGCTCTAGTCATGGAGGAGAATCTGTCCAGCAAAAGGAAAATAAACAACAGGTTTAAAAAAGTTACAGTAACAGATGTGCAAAATACATAGTTATAGATACTGTGATAATTCATTTAATTTAGCACAGAGGAGTAATATTTAGGGCACAGTGCATGAAATGATTGCATTTTTCCATGTAATAATGTGACATGGGGAAGAATTTGCAGTTCCAGTGGGTGTATGAGACCAGAGATAAAGGAATGAGTGAAACTACAAGTAAGAAGAAGAAAACCTGATACAGCTGTAAGTGAGACCCCATTCACAAGGGAGGTTAAGTAATCTAGAGACATTCATTGACGTGCATTAGGTAGGTGATATGAATATTGAAGTGAATTGAGTTAAATTTATAAAGCGCAGCATATACCCTGAGGCGTCTTGGCACTATGCCTGATCCAAGAACAGTGAAACAGGATGCACATGGTTGTAGTCTGGTTGAACGGGTTAGATGGTTTGTGTAAACAGCCATGTTTTCAGATCTTTCCTAAAGTGAATTAAGGAGGAGGCGGATTTTAAAGAGGTGGGGAGTGTATTCCAAAGCAAAGCTGCAGATCTGAAAAGACTCCTGCCAACCCACGTGGCTTTTTTAAAAGGGGAGATTACCATATTCCTGGCTATACCAGACCGTAGGGTCCTATTGGGAACATACCATTTTAGTTTGTTCCTGAACTGTGCGAATCCCAGATTGTGCAGTGACGTGAAAGCCAGACATAGGACCTTAAACTTGCATCTCTGCCTGACTGGAAGCCAATGCAATTTCTTTATGGCTTCTTTGGCTGAGATGTTCTTGGGGATATTCAAAATGAGGCGAGCCGCCGCATTCTGTACAATCTGGAGCCTATTGATCAGGCCTGAATTGATGGTAAAATAGAGACTATTACAGTAATCCAGTCGGGAGTGAACCAGAGCCAAGGTCACTGTTTTTAGGAGATCCTCTGGTATGAATTGCTTTATTTTGTTAATTAGCCTAATGGCACAACAAGAAATAGCTGCGATTTTGTTGACTTGGGCTTTAAATTTAAGTTCATTGTCAATAATGAAACCCAGGTCCTTAGTTTTGGTAGCGGGTATTGGTAGCACACCAAGAGCAGGTTGCCACCAGTTAGGTGTCCAGAGGGAGGGTTTGTTACCAAAGATGATTACCTCTGTTTTTGTTGCATTCAAGTTCAAACAGTTGACATCCATCCAATCACTCACATTCTTCATGCAGATCTTAAATGCCTCACCCGGGTGCTTTCCTTCCTTTGTTAAAGACACAACAATCTGTGTGTCGTCAGCGTAGGAGGCAAAGACAAATCCTGCTTTTTTTACTATTGAGGCAAGCGGTGCCACATATAGATTAAAAAGCGTAGGGCTCATGGCTGAGCCCTGCGGAACTCCACAAGGCAATGAAAATTGTTTATCGGTTCCGACCCCATTGCAACATTAAGTTGCCGATTGCTCAGAAAGAATTTCAAGAGTTCAAGTGCCGAGCCTTTTATTCCTGCCTCTTGCATACGGACAGCCAAGATCTCATGGCTGACCATATCGAAGGCAGCCGAGAGATCAAGCAGCACCGGAGCGGCCATACCACCTACGTCTAAGATAGACCGAATGTCCTCAGTGGCAGTAATTAGGGCTGACTCTGTGCTGTGATTCTTCCTAAATCCGTGTTGTGTTTCATCTAGCAGGGTATTGGATTCGATGTTCTGAGTTATTTGTTTGTTCATTAAGTTTTCAATACATTTAGCGGCGAAGGGTAGTCTTGCGATAGGGCGGTAGTTACCGGGTTCTGAACTATCAAGGTTGTCTTTCTTCAAGAGAGGGAGAATGGAAGTCCGTTTCCAATGAGTCTGGAAGAATCCGCTGGTGAATACTATCTTAATGATAGGACCCAAGCACATTGCCATTTGTGTAGGAATTAAATGCATTATATTGGGCGGGCAGGGATCATAGGTTGTGCCTGACTTAATTGATAAAATAAGGTCCAATAATTGCTCATCTAGAGGCTGTATAAATTCCGAGAAGCTAGTTAGGTCTTTCTTGAAATTGGCTTTGAGATTATTTTGACAATCAATGCTAGTGAAAAAATCGTAGATGTCTGTCACCTTTTTCTTAAAAAAGTTTGCCAGCACATTGCAGAAATCCTGACTATATTCATTGTGGCTGGTTTTATTAGGTTTAACCAACCTGTTGATCACCGAAAAGAGGGTTTTATTGGTGTCACAAGCATTTCTTATTTTTTCCGTAAAGTAGTCGGTTTTAGCTGTTATTATATCTTTTTCATGTTTAGCAAGTTTCACTTTGTATGCTATTTTCTCGCATTCTTGCCTAGATAGCCTTAGATTCTCATTATACCAGGGTTGGGACAACTTCCTTTCTTTTTTTCGATGCTCGAGAGATGGGGATTATTCTGTCTAATATGGTATGTAGCCAGTCTGAGAGGATATCAATATTGCGATCTGCGTCTTCACCCAGCTCAAGTTGGCAAGGGACAGCGATGATTGCCCCCGCCAGAAAATCTGTCTTAATTCTGTGCCAAGCTCTACTGGTAGTGTGCAGTGTTGTTGGTCTGTGTTGTCCAGTGGTCGAAGTGGGGAAAAAAAAGTAGGGGAACTGTGGGGGGAGACTCAGGGGGCGGGAATAACCCAAGGATTGGATTAGTGGGTGGAGTCGGAGGCGTGGCTAGAAATAGCAAAACATACCAATTTTTGAACGTTTGGCATTTCACTGACCAGTTACAGCTTATAACATTATTTAATTCAAAGAATCAATAAACATGTTTATTTGAAGTTTAATATATAAGTTGTTTATATTTAATTCATTTACAATGTGGGACATGTTTCCAATCAAAGAATATTCCAAATACGCTTATAAGTGGAATCATAAGCCATTTGTCTCCGAGCCATGCAGTTTCTTTCATCTGCACTTCTCCTCCCTTTTTCTAACCATTTCTGAACATAAAATTCAGGTTTAAATTCTATGACAGGTGGCCCCACGATATTTATGAACATTGTAGAAGACAGACGATTGATTGATATTCTGTTCCGCAGTGGTGTGAGCACATCATTCATTACACTAAAGCCCCGTTCACATTCAGCAGTTGAGGTACAAAAGGTGTTTATAATGTGCATTAATGGTTTCAGGCTTTCAGAGATGCAATTTTTATTTTGTTTGTACTCTCTGAAACCAAGGATGTACTGCCTGGTATCAAATACATGCAACCTGCTACAAAGGTTTTGTAATTCTCCCTCACCGTATAAGATGTCTACTGGATCTGGCCAATAAACTGGTTGTAGGAGTTTCATTCTATGTACTAACTCTTTGTATTCTATCTCATCATTGTTTGTGGTTGTGCATCTAGAAACATTTGATGCATTAGACATTGTCATCCTTTTTCGCAGGTTATTTGCTAAGCTCCTAAAGAACTGTGCCCTATTGATGCTAACACAGCCTTTGTTCTGTTGCAGTCCTACACCAGCAAACTGCATCCGTTCAGCAGCATCTAATGCAGTTGTAGCAAACAAATGGCCCAGGTGCATCAGCCATTGATTCAAACACTAAAATCTGCATCTGTATTGAACGATCGGCCTCATATATGGTCATATCACACCGCTGCAGCCTTCTGGATAGGTAACCCAATTCTGTGAGAGCATCATATAAAATGACCATATTTTCAACAAACACCAGGGAGGTTAATAAACGGTTTAAACCAGCATATTTCCTCTGCTCAATGTCACTCCCCGTTAAGTCTTCGGAAGATTCCATGAAATGTTTAATAAGTGCTTTGTAGTTATTCCAAACAGCTCTCACAGATCTTTCACTTGAGGACACCCAACGTACCTCTAGCACCTTTCCAATTGCCAGAAGTCTTACTTCTACCTCCAGAGCACATTCCCCAAGCTCTCTCTGATTTATCGGAGAGGCATGGTAGGTGGTATATAGTTTATCCCAAAAATGTTTTAGCTGATTAATGCCTGCGACTTCTTTACAAACATCACCCACAGCAAGCTCCAGCTTGTGGCTAGCACAGTGCCAATGTCTCAAACATTGAGGACATGAATATATAGGCTCCTCCTGTACACATGTGTTAAGCAGGGCTCAGAGACAAAGGAACTCTTCAAGAGAATCTGATCTGACTCACGGAAACCCACAAGGGCACCTTCTTATCCACAAATTGTGCACTCTTGATTGTCAGCGCCAGGATGCCTGTTAGGTGAGAGTGCGCTTTACAAGTGAGATAAATAAATAAATAATTCTTATTCATGTCAGCCAGCCAGCTAGCTGCTCAAACATAGTATAGCACATATGTATTCAAGTGTCCTGCAAAGAAGAATGAGTGCGAGTAAGTAAATGTGGGTGTGAATGATTGAGTGCCTGAATGTAACTGAGCATGAGTGAAAGAGTGTATGTCGATGAAAGTGAGAGAAAGTGAGTGAGAAGGAGTCACGTAGAGTAAGTGAAACTGTAAGTTAGAATGAGGTAATCATAGTAGGAAAAAGTGGTGAGACTGAGTGAGAGTGAGAATGTGATACCAAACGTTGAAGAGTGAGTGCAAGTGAGCAATTTTGAGTAAAAGGGAAAGTGAATGAGAATGAATAATGGGGGTAGTGAGCCTGAGTGAGATAACATGTGAGCAAGCAGGACAAAACACAGGCCTTGGCAAAGTGGAGGTAAATATTTACTTATGGGAGGAACATATTGTGCATCTTGAAAAAAAATGTGGTCAACTTCTGGGGATGTTGTCTTGGCACAGTAATGGCTTTTGAGAGAATTTGTGTAAAAATGGGGTGTTGAAAATAAAATGCAGTATTTGACCCTATAGTTTTTTTTTCAAAATAATCTTGGGAGTAGCAAAACCCAGACTGCAAATCCTCCTAAAAAAAAAAAGGCACCCTTACTCGCTTTGTACGCTCTAGTTCAGCTCTAGCATTAGGCTACACTCCTCTCAAGCATCACCAGCCATGGTGAGAAAGGGTATTGTGCACAACCGACACAGTTAAATAGTTTATACATTTTACTGTTCCATTGGCATAAGACTTAGGAAAAGAAAACCTGTCACAGTTCTTTATTGATCCTTCACTTTAAAGTAGATCCGAGAAACTACTAATCTCTCCTTACCAGACTACTGATAATATATCTTTTGAGCTCTCGCTACCGGCTTTCTGACTTTAGCTGCTTTTGGGACAGTGAGCCCAGGACCCATGTCTGCGCATACCCGGCACACTTAGGGTGCAACATTTGCGAAGGGCTGTCCATTTCGCAGCAACACAAGTCACATTTTTTGTAACTTTTGATCCGTTTGAGCTACAAACAATTTGTAAGTTAAAATTGTCAGATTATGTAGCAGATGTGTTATGTGTCAAATATGCCAGGATCATAATTATTCAGAAAACATTTGCAAACTAGGATATTTTGCTATTCATGTTTGAACTGGTCCTGTGGAAAATAGGAGAAGTGCTGATGACAGAAACTCCATGGCTCGGAGACAAATGGCTTGTGCTTCCACTTTAAAGCGTATTGGGGACATTCTGTGATTGGAAACATATCGGAATTTGGAAATGTATTTTAATGTGAATAATTCATATTAAACCTTAAATAATCACATGTTGCCTTCCCATTTGAGACGTGATGAATAGAAATGGTGTGTGCTGATCTCTTCTGTGCTTTAAGTGCAGACCGCCCTCATTACAGAGCAGAAAGTTTGTGTTGGGCGCTATAACAGAAAATATAATGATGAAAACAGGTAGGACAACGGCCATCAAATTCTAGCTCCCCCCCCCCCCCTCCACCCCATGACCTCTTCCTCGGATTCCCTCACTGCCACCCTCCAACAGTGCCCCTCATCGCTCCATAGCCACTCCCACTACCTCCTCCTCAGATTCCCTCACTGCCACCCTCCAACAGTGCCCCTCATCGCTCCATAGCCACTCCTACTACCTCCTCCTCAGATTCCCTCACTGCCACCCTCCAACAGTGCCCCTCATCGCCCCATAGCCACTCCCACTACCTCCTCCTCGGATTCCCTCACTGCCACCCTCCAACAGTGCCCCTCATCGCTTCATAGCCCCTCCCACTACCTCCTCCTCGGATTCCTTCACTGCCACCCTCCAACAGTGCCCCTCAGCTTTACGTAGCCACTCTCTCATATGCATTTCATTTGTTGTGTAGCGCTACTCATATCAGTGTAGTGTGTGTTAGTACTTTACACCACGCACACATTATACAGAGACAACGAATCATACAAGTATGTAAATCAGCCTACATGGAATGTCACATAAGCCAATGAGGATTACAAGGTGTATGAATCACATGTCATCCATACTGGTGGGCAGTTATTTTAAGAGGGTTTGGTCTGGAGAAGCACAAACTCAGGATTTAAAGAGTACTCCAGTGGTTAGGGGTTGGCTTTACTGATAAAAATGTATATCTGCCCAAAGATACTCATTTTAGCAACATTAGAATAATGAAAGACTGGGGAAGTTCTAACTATATCACAAAACAAAAAACGCGAAGTTCTAACTATACCATTCAGGTTTGCATACAGCTCTTTGATGGCAGTTCATTGGTCACTGTCCTAGGTTAGGATTGTAACTTCTGAACTGCAAGTAACACAAGGATCTCTGTCACAATGACAGTAACCCACTGAGCTTCCACATAGAATACAGTTCATCTGCACTTAACTACTAACAGAGAAATTATTGCTCTCCAGCAGGATCATTAATAGCCAGCGTTAACCGCTGGGCATTTTTTTATTGTCCTATTGTTGTCCTGCATCAGCCATGATAATGATAAAAACTGATTAAATGAAGCACACACGAAGTACATGTCCTGCTGGGCCTGTGCAGATTTTAAAAAGAAAAACAAATAGTGACACATTCTCCTACCTACTCCATTAGTCAAACTTAGTGTTGCAGCCTGAAGTGATAAGCAGCTGCAGGGGTTGGGAAAGGTGAATCAAAATAAACAAACTTCTTTTCTCCTGCGCTGCATAGAAAAAGAATATCCACGCAGCAGGACAGTAGGCAAAGGTTACCGCGGCCAAAGAAAGGATTTGTCGCCCTTCGCCATGCCCCTGTTGGAGATGAAGGGGTGAAAAACAAAACAAAGCCTCGTTAACATGTAAATGGTCTTTTAAAGACCTGTGAAGTACTCAGGTACGGCTGTGATAATCTCAAAAACTGTCTGTGTGTGCGCGCCCGGGCGCACACACACGATGGGGGAGGTAGGGGGGGGCGGCTTTGAAGCACTTTGAGCCCCGTGGCGTTTCGTGCCTGCCTTCAAGCCCTTACTGCAAGGGCCAAGGCTCCAGTTTGGGTGGGCCAGGCTAATGTTTGGGTGGGCCCGGCCCACCCGGTAGAACCGGGCCTGAATTAGGACAGCCCCGGGACGCTTCTTTTAAATCAAGAAGTAGGGGAACGGACTAGCATAATTTTTAAAAGTAGGGGCACGCCGTGCCCTTCCGTTCCCCCCCACTTCTAACACTGGTGTTGTCCTAGTTTTGTGGTCATCATAGACCAGGTAACCACCCAGTGATCTGACCAGGTTAGTGGGAGGGATGGAGATAACCTAAAATTTTCCCAATTGGAAAACATGCCGTCCAGCATACTTAAATGAAACGTTCGCCGCTAATTCCGCCCGCTAAACCGAGTGGGAGCCTGTGTTAGAGTGTTCTGTCCTTACAATCAATTGCGCGCTCATGCCATTACCTCCATTTATGTTGCCCGGGCTGTTTGAGTAGCGGAATTCTAGACCGCAAACCGAAGCAAGATGGCGGTTCAAGATGGCCCAACCAGGAGGTAGGACACCTCAACAATGATGGCCGTACCCAAAGATCTCCCTCCACTTCGAACAATCCACTAATGACTGGCGGTGGACCGAGGAGATCGTAGGGCGCGAGGTGCTACAGACTTCCAATGGTGAGTTGTTGGCCCCGTTTCCCTCTCTTTTTCTAATATAAAGAGTCAGAGTAGCCAGGTGTTTTAAGTAAAAAACAGAGATTTTGCCGCAATTTATAAGTATCAAAGCAAAGTTAAGTGCAAAATTCGCATGTGCAAAAACTAGCAGGGTAAACATCAGAGATAATTGAATTATACTTAAATGAAACGTTCGCCGCTAATTCCGCCCACTAAACTGAGTGGGAGCCTGAGTTAGAGTGTTCTGTTCTTACAATCAAAATATTAGTAATACTTCATTGAAACATACAAATATATTGATGAAGTGTCAGTGATAATTGACTGACTGAGATGCCACTGAAGTGTCACGAATCAGTGAAAAAGGGGATGAGCGAGACTCGAGGGGAGTATCAGGGATTAGTTGGAAGGGAATGAGTGGGACTCCAGTGAAGTGTGCCTGGGCTCAGTGAAAAGAGAAAGAGTGGGACTCCAGTGAAGTGTGCCTGGGCTCAGTGAGAAGGTAATGAGTCAGACTCCAGTGAAGTGTGCCTGGGCTCAGTGAGAAGAGAATGAGTGGGACTCCAGTGAAGTGTGCCTGTGCTCAGTGAGAAGGGAATGAGTGGGACTCCAGTGAAGTGTGCCTGGGCTAAGTGAGAAGGGAATGAGTGAGACTCCAGTGAAGTGTGCCTGGGCTCAGTGAGAAGGTAATGAGTGAGACTCCAGTGAAGTGTGCCTGGGCTCAGTGAGAAAAGAATGAGTGGGACTCCCGTGAAGTGTGCCTGGGCTAAGTGTGAAGGTAATGAGTGAGACTACAGTGAAGTGTGCCTGGGCTCAGTGAGAAGGAAATGAGTGGGACTCCAGTGAAGTGTGCCTGTGCTCAGTGAGAAGGGAATACAAAGACATGACTCACCCGGTTCAATAGCCTATTGTACTTTTGGATTTCCACAGGGGCGATTAGTCACGATAGCTCACTGTCGATATTCACCACCAGCTTTTATTATTTTTAACTTGTCCTCTTACACATCGGCGTTCACCACTAATAAGTTAAAATTCAGAGTTTTGAGTCACGATGAAGGCCGTGTTTACAAGTGTTGTTCATGATACATACCTGAATGATATCTTCATAACCATTTCTCTCCCCTTACAGGTAGCTCCTGGTCACAACAGGTATCATAGTCAAGAAACACTTTCTCTGCTGTAAACTTTGTTATCAGGAGATTTTAGATGTAGATAGTTTTTCCCTTTTTTTCGGTCCTGAAGAATCGCGAGTATATCCACTCTATGCGAGAAACATGTTGACCCATACTTTCTAACATAGGACACTCCAACACGAGACATTACACTCGGATGAGTGCTTTGTTCACTGTTTTTAATCAGGGTAGGAGACCCCAGAATAAATATTAATTTGTGTTAGGTACTCCCAACCCAGTTTTAAATCACCATTACACATCTACACTATTCTGGCCCCATACCCACACTTCACCATACAGCAGTTGGATAGAAGATCTCCGACAAAGTGCCCCTTTTTAGGGAGTCCATTGGGTATTGCACTGCCGACCCGACGAGGAGCAGCCCATATGATGAAGCATGACATCTGAAAGGGTGTGTGAGGGCACCATGATCCAACATATGGATTCCCAACTATAGACCCCTTGTGGACCTAGTTGGATCAGACCTTCTCTTTGAATCCTTGACTCGATTTACAGAGGAACACCATTTCTTCATTTTGTGAAAACTGCTTTTGGGGCCCCCGTTTATGCTGGACCTCCCACTCCCTTGAGAGTGGAAAAAGCCCCTCCGTCCCTCTTTTGTTGTATTCAGTTCTTTGCACGGCTAAACCCCGTGGGACTTTTTCTCGGTGGTTAAGATTGGTTCTGACCCCTTCATTTAATTCATAAACCACTATACTTGAGTAGCTACCATTCGATTGAAGTTCTATTTTATTTACCCAAACTTAACCCTCCCAACCACACAATGGAAGGTCAGGGTTTGAGTTATGGTGAGGACCATGCAGCAGAAATACTTAGGACCCCCTCCATTCTGGGTTTTGACAGTGACAATACAACTGGAAGCAAATCAGAAGACTGGCAACCGCTATCTGACATGAAGAGGGAATGGGTTAGAATTACTTTACATGGTGCCCTCATGACCGAGTACTTTAGGGCTAACATTTCACCTAATGGCCTCATAGTAAAGAATTTCCCCAGGATCTTCTGGGAGGATGGACAATTTAAAATAGAATTGTCACAGATCTCCTGGAATTGTACCAGAGACCTCTTGATCTTAATTGTCAACACGGCTAACAGATTGGCCGACGAACTAGTGACTCGTATTCAAATTGCTGAGAGTGCACTTAAAAATGCAACCCCAGGTCCCAGTTTCAAATCAAAACGAGATTGCAGGAAAATAAGGAGTACCTTATGAAGCAGAAAGTTGTTAAGCTACAAAAGGACATCAAACGTTTTGATAAAGAGAAGGTATATCCATACCTCAAAACGGACTATGTTCCCTCTAATACGAGTTACCTTTCGGACTCTAGTATAAACTCCTACTGGAGAGGCTCCTCCAGTAACAGCGACTCCAGTACAGAAAACTGGAGACCTAACCAATACAGGGGCAAGAGAGGTAAACAAGGGTACAATACCTATCTGCCGACACATTACCAGGGGCCGGCCTTTTGGCAATACCCTTTGTTCCAGCAGGGCCCACCCCAATTTGGACCTCATTGCCCACCCCAGTTTGTACCCCAAGGCATTAACCAGCCTTTTTTAGGCAGAGGTTGGGGCAGAGGGCGAGGGCGAAGAAGAGGCAACCAACAGGAGAAAAGGGTACAATGGGAGGAACCACCTCAACGGGGGATGGAGACCAGAAGTCACACCTCCAGAAAACCAACCTAGTAGTCAATTTGTCACTGAGGCAATTGACTAAAACAGAAGACGATGACCTCCAGAAAGGATTAGGATTTGTCCCTACTCCTAAAGTGGCCCTCTTCAAACAAACTTGCGAATTACACCAATTCTTTCGCAAAATACGCCTAAAATCTTTTTTTGAGGGTAAAGATCGTATACCTGATGAGGATTCAGGTTTACATAACCCTTCCTCCTTCACCCCACAGAGTGGGATGGTACCGAATGAGGTTTTGACCTACGAACAGGCAGTGCTAAAGGATGTGAAAGCCTTGACAGGGCGCAAACATTTCAATAACATCACTAAAAAAGAGATGCTGGCAATTGAATCACATGCCAACGATCCTGCATTCTTCGTGAAACAAACCGACAAAGGCGATGCCACTGTCATAATGGCGACAAGAGACTATGACACAGAATGTCTTAGACAACTGGGTAATAGGAAGTATTACACGCCCATCCCTAGGAACCCAACTGAACGCCTTAAAAAAACAATCATGGGATTGGTAGACTCTGCAGAGAGTCAAGGATGGCTGAGCAAGAAGGCGGCTTCGTTCCTCATAAAAAAAGAACCTAGTACCCCTTATTTCTATATCTTACCAAAGATTCATAAGAGGGTCACACCAGTACCAGGCCGTCCGATAGTATCTGGCATCGATTCTGTTCTAGAACCCCTGTCACAATTTTGTTATTACTTTTTACAACCGTTGGTTAAACTTATACCATCATATATACAAGATACAACGGATGTACTACTGTGGTTACTGGACCAATTCCAAGATACCAACCAAATCAACTTCCTCATCACTCTAGATGTGGAAGCCCTCTACACTAACATCCTACAGAGGGCCACACTAGAAGTGATTGAGGAAGTATTGAATACATCTGCCTGGGGATCACCTACCCCACCTGCCTTCATTATAGAATGTGCCACACTGGCCCTGACCGATAATTTTTTAGAGTTCAGGGGCCAACTTTACCATCAGACGCAAGGTACTTCCATGGGGAGTACCTTCGCTCCCAGTGTGGCCTGCCTCTATATGGCAGCATTTGATGGACAACACATTTTCCATGACTCTAACCCATACCGCAATAATATCCGGTTATGGAAGCGCTTTATAGACGATATCCTGATCGTCTGGACAGGAGACTGCGATACCTATGGAGACTTTTTTAGGTGGATTAACAATCTTAACCCCTACCTAAAATTTACCATCACAGCATCCCCATCCCAGATAGCATTTCTGGATCTTACCATCAAAATCGGGCAAGGTCATTTTACAACTACTATGTACAGAAAGGCCACTGATCGTAACCGTCTGCTACACTTTACCAGCCATCATCCTAAGTCTCTCAAAGAAAATTTGCCCTTTGGACAATTTTTAAGAGTTAGGAGAAATTGCAGCACTGAGGAAGAATACAATATTGAATCAGCAACTCTAGCTAAACATTTAACTGCAAGAGAATACCCACAGAAGAGCATTACACTCTCTAGGAAACGAGCACGTAACAATCACAGAGAAGGGCTTTTGGAACACAAAGAACAGAACAGTACTGAGCTACTGACTTGTGTAACCACTTTTACTCCAGCCTCCAACCAATTGACCAAAGTGTTGAAAAAACACTGGAATATCCTTAACACAGGTACCATGAACCTTGAATTACCCCAGTTTGCATATAAACGCTCCAAAAATATCAAAGATATGCTTGTACAAACCAGACCGAAACCAAAAGATAAAATCCAACAGACCACACTGTGGCAATTACCCACAGTTAAAGGACACTATCCTTGTGGGACGTGTAGTGCTTGTACCTATACATGTGTACATAAGACCGTAACACTTAACAGTACCTTTGTTTGGGAGATGAGAGCACACACAAACTGTAACACTGCTAATTGCATGTATCTTCTAACATGCCCATGCGACCTCTATTATGTGGGTATGACGACTCGCCCTATCAAATTACGAATCTCGGAACATCGCAGCAATTTCCGCCGCCAAAAGAACAACACTAAAATGTATGCCCATTATCTCGAAATGAACCACTCACCTGATTCTGTAAAATGGCTAATCCTAGAAGCCAATCCAAGCACAACTAAACAAAACCTCTTTTTAAAGGAACAGAGATGGATACACCGCTTATCCTCAGATACCAATGGCTTCAACGAAGAAATACCGTGTGGTTCGATTAAAACTTAACCCACATGAGATAGCTTAGTTCTACCCACAGTTGCAACTATCATCATCTATGTAAAAGCTTTCTCCTTTACTTTTACCCTTTATACACTTATCATCCAATGACACATCCAGTGTATACCCCGAAAACGACTTGTATGTTATGGCACCCTTGAACTGCCTTTCGTAGACCACATCTTCGGCTCAATTTATCTATCACACTAGTATTAGAACTGACCCCACTGCAGTACACATAGATCCTTCCAGTCGGCGTTATTTCAGAAATCCTGATTGTAACTACACCTAGTAACTCTGTTATTTCTACTGCAATTGGTACACAAATCAATACCACTCTAAGATGGCTGTAGCACAAACCTGGTATGTGAGCTTACGTGCATTACGCGCCTTCGACCACATGACACGATTACGGGTATAAGTCCTTTCCTTCTCTTTAGCCCACCACCTCCCGGACCCGGTGGAGTGGGCAGGTCACAAGGAGCAGCGTTAGGCAACAAACTGTGAGTAATTGACATTGATCCCGAACCTCTCGTGGTATTCGATGCAGCCACGTTCTATTTCCACTTTGTCAAGCGCACCTAACTGAATCGCCATTGTTCGATGCTTAACTGTAGTCTAGTATGAATCTGTACCTTATATCTTTCATTTACTGGCGGCGTACTGTAATGATTAGAATCTCACCCTCTAAAACAAACATTATAAACCTATACAACTCTCAGGGCATCCCTGCTTTAAAACCGTCCTTGAGTTCGAATCCCAATACATTACACACTTTTCCTTGTACCGACTCACCGGTGCACATAGCGCTAACCATCTACCTCTCCCCTCAACCTGCCCCCCGTCTGGTTTTAGACAGATCGAAAGTGATTGTCACATACAATTTGCTTAATAGAATGAGTATAATCAAAATGAGATTACTATCTCATTACACATAGCTGCCATAAAGACCGCCGCGAATAGCGCTTACTCTCTGTCCTTCCCCCAGCATCTCCCTCCTCGCCTGCCTCACCTTTAGTCATACGAGCATCAGGAGAAAAGTATAGTGAAGTTGGTCTCATGATAGATAATAAGCTTAATGTGATCAATACCTCACTGCACACGACTACTCGACTAAGGTGGTAAACAAATCTAATAACTATAGTAAAATAAAGAGACTGGCATCTTACACATATCTAACACTGAGGAAGCATGAAAGTGACTCTTTCTCTGCACGTCATTGAAGTCTTCATGTCTACCACATTCAGCTGCAAGTCACCATTAATACCAGAACAAGATACAGCTGCTCATTTCCTTTACACCCTCCAGGCCACATTTAACATTAGGCGATAATTATCTATTGTTCATTTTTGATTGCTTGCAACACCTTTTGCACCCAAAACATACTTGTTACTTGGTATGTCGCACCACCTTTGACTTACCGCTTATTGACCTAGGCACTTCCTTCAATCAGCATATTAATCATTTTTACAATAAAAGTGCTTTGTGTTAATAAAAATCTCAGTATTTTTCTCAAATACTCTCATCCCTTCTTGTCCAGTCCTACATACTGAGGAACTAACCCTCATGCGCAGACCACCAGGTACTGTTGATGCCTAGGTTGCTATTGAATCGGGTGAATCATGTCTTTGTATTTCTGCTGTACTTTTGGATTTCCACAGGGGCGGTTAGTCACGATAGCTCACTGTGGATATTCACCACCAGCTTTTATTATTTTTAATTTGTCCTCTTACGCATCGGCGTTCACCACTAATAAGTAAAAATTCAGAGTTTGTGCCACCAAGCGCGCAGTGTCCGGTCTGAAGCGCGCACATCTTGGGTGAGCATTCGCGCGGCACGCTTTCAAATCGTGAGCTAAATAACAACAAGAATACCAATACTGATATTAAGCTTTCGCTCCACTTTTCTTATGTGGGAACATTTTGAAGGGAAACAAAATGCACAACGACCACTTTTTCAGTCGATTTAATCAATCAATTTTGAATATTTTTTCTTTAACTCATGGTGTGTTTACACGGCTTAATTTGAACAAATAACACAAATTGAAAACTGTACATATATAGACAAACTTATTTACATACTACATTCATTTCTAAACATTCATATCTACATTCACTCCCATACCAAACTGGACAGTCCAGAAACAAACATACACTCAACTGATAGATTCAATAATTACTTCAAAGACATAAATTTGAATAGGGCCACAGAACAGTGTTAAACTCCGTAGAAAAATATAATATTTTTTAGGTGATTCTCGGAGTCCTTTAGGCCAAAGGTCTAGGGTCGACGCGTTTCAAGCCCCTTGTATAACCGGGGCTCTCATCAGGACCTGGGAGCTGAAAACAGAACACAAGGGGGGGTCTTACTAGGCTGTCTCCTCTTCAATTTTACAAAAGCGTAATTCATATTAAAACAATACCTGTGGTTGGTGCTCAATAAGTCATCCACAAGACCTCTTGATGTCTATGGTCTAAACAACGATATAAACCAAAATCCAATATCAACTACACCATAATCAAATCTCAAAGATAGAAGACACCCATTCATACTAGTGACATTCTTCTTGTATGCTTACGTGTAGAAATGGCGAAGTGGAATTAATCTGAAAAATGAAAGGAGGAGTGTAAGTCACGAAGTTTCTACTTTCTTTCCACTATACGACGACAATTCTCTGTATTTTGCTTTAAGTTGTTTTGCCTGAGCAAGCGTGGATTGTTTGGTTGAAGAAAAAAGAAAACAGCGCGCGTGTTGATCAGATTATGTCCGTTACTTGGGCACACATTGGGCGGAAAAAGGGGGGCAATTGTATACTTGCCTACCTTAGATCGTGTAGTTTTCGGGGAAATATTCTCTTCCTATGTTGCGACTTTGAAGTGTTGGCTGCTCCGACGTGATTTAATCACTGTGGGGTGAAAAGAGAATCGTCAAAGCGTCTTTTCACCGTGGAGGTGAATGTGCTCTGGTTTTTTGCTGTGAGTCTTCTTCGTACCTGTGTTTGTTGGTTTGCTCTCGTCAAACTCGGAGAAAGTGAACTTCCGCGTTGTTCTCTCAATTCTCATGTGTTTATAGCCGTCTCTGGCACACCTCGTGCCTTCTGGGTAGTGTAGTTCCTAGCGTTTTGACAAGACGATAAAACTTGAGTCAATATGTTACGATGTGGGTTGCCCAATCCTGTTCTCGTGGTTGAGAAGTCTCAAGATGTACTTTTCTGCGACTTTAAAAGTGTACAAACTTTTCACGTTCTTTGAAATTTTCGTGGATGTTGGGTTAAATAAACACTCTTAGTGTATCTTTGTTTTGAATTTAAAAACTTTATTGCTCGGTTTTGGTTTGGCCTGTAACTCAACTGTGACACAGTTGGGATACAGCACAGAAGGGGCGCGGTTCGGTATAGTTGCGCTGTATTGTTCAATTTGGATTCAGCCTGTGTCTCAACTGGTGACCAGTTGGGATTCTGATTCTATATTCGATGTATGTCAAATGCTAGGGAGGACTGGCGGTGGAGGGACAATGGATGCGAACTTTCAACAGAGTATTTTATCCAAGGTTGTAAATCTCCGATAATTCATTCAGACCATCCATAGCTGTGTTGAATTTCACTATGAGCATGGCTTCACGCCTTGAAAGTTGTCGTTCCTGGTCGCCGCCTCTTGAGTCAAATTCAATTTTGGAGATGACAGTCCATTTTAGATCTGTTGTTTGGTGGTTGTGTGTTTTCCAATGTTGAACTAATGGAGCGTTTTGTACATTTTTATTGATCCGTGATTTATGTTGTGAGATTCGGACTCTGATTTCCTGGCTGGTTTTACCTATGTACAGTTGTCCACAAGGGCAGCGGATTGCATAAATCACATTTTTGCTCTTGCAGTTTGTGAAGCATTCATGTTTCCAATAGATTGACTTATGTACAAACAAAGCACCTTCTTCGGTGGACGGACAGCAGGCAAATGTGCCGCATTTATGGTGGCCAGTTATTGGAGGGAGGCCAACATAATCTCTTAGTGATTTTTTGGTTGTTGATGGCATAGATGCGCGCACTATTTGGTTAGCAATACTGCGATCTTTCTTGAAAGCGAAAAGTGGATAGTCGCTTAAAGAGGGGTCTAAGTTCTTAACTAAGTGCCAATTCTGGCAAATCTTCTTTAATGAGTTTGAGTTTGGACAGAATGTTGAGACGCACACGATCTTCTTCAGAGGGGATTTGACTTTTTGTAATAGAAGCTCTTCTCGTGGTGTCCACCAAGCTCTTTTCATAGCTTTTTTAAATAATTTTTTCGGATAACCTCTCTTTTTTAAGTTTTCCAGCAGATTGGTTGCATGTAGAAAATATTCATCTTTGTAAAAGCAATTTCTTCTAATCCTGAGAAATTGCCCGAAGGGCAAGTTCTCTCTAAGATTCCTAGGATGGCTGCTTGTGAAGTGTAATGCTTTATTGCGGTCTGTTGGTTTTTTAAATAGTGTGGTCACTAGTCCATTGTTTGCTGGATATACCTCCACATCTAAAAAAGGTATCTTTTTAAATTCAAAACAAAGATACACTAAGAGTGTTTATTTAACCCAACATCCACGAAAATTTCAAAGAACGTGAAAAGTTTGTACACTTTTAAAGTCGCAAAAAAGTACATCTTGAGACTTCTCAACCACGAGAACAGGATTGGGCAACCCACATCGTAACATATTGACTCAAGTTTTATCGTCTTGTCAAAACGCTAGGAACTACACTACCCAGAAGGCACGAGGTGTGCCAGAGACGGCTATAAACACATGAGAATTGAGAGAACAACGCGGAAGTTCACTTTCTCCGAGTTTGACGAGAGCAAACCAACAAACACAGGTACGAAGAAGACTCACAGCAAAAAACCAGAGCACATTCACCTCCACGGTGAAAAGACGCTTTGACGATTCTCTTTTCACCCCACAGTGATTAAATCACGTCGGAGCAGCCAACACTTCAAAGTCGCAACATAGGAAGAGATTATTTCCTCAAACTACACGATCTAAGGTAGGCAAGTATACAATTGCCCCCCTTTTTCCGCCCAATGTGTGCCCAAGTAACGGACATAATCTGATCAACACGCGCGCTTTTTTCTTTTTAGTTCAACCAAACAATCCACGCTTGCTCAGGCAAAACAACTTAAAGCAAAATACAGAGAATTGTCGTCGTATAGTTGAAAGAAAGTAGAAACTTCGTGACTTACACTCCTTTCATTTTTCAGATTAATTCCACTTCGCCATTTCTACACGTAAGCATACAAGAAGAATGTCACTAGTATGAATGGGTGTCTTCTATCTTTGAGATTTGATTATGGTGTAGTTGATATTGGATTTTGGTTTATATCGTTGTTTAGACCATAGACATCAAGAGGTCTTGTGGATGACTTATTGAGCACCAACCACAGGTATTGTTTTAATATGAATTACGCTTTTGTAAAATTGAAGAGGAGACAGCCTAGTAAGACCCCCCCTTGTGTTCTGTTTTCAGCTCCCAGGTCCTGATGAGAGCCCCGGTTATACAAGGGGCTTGAAACGCGTCGACCCTAGACCTTTGGCCTAAAGGACTCCGAGAATCACCTAAAAAATATTATATTTTTCTACGGAGTTTAACACTGTTCTGTGGCCCTATTCAAATTTATGTCTTTGAAGTAATTATTGAATCTATCAGTTGAGTGTATGTTTGTTTCTGGACTGTCCAGTTTGGTATGGGAGTGAATGTAGATATGAATGTTTAGAAATGAATGTAGTATGTAAATAAGTTTGTCTATATATGTACAGTTTTCAATTCGTGTTATTTGTTCAAATTAAGCCGTGTAAATACACCATGAGTTAAAGAAAAAATATTCAAAATTGATTGATTTAATCGACTGAAAAAGTGGTCGTTGTGCATTTTGTTTCCCTTCAAAATGTTCCCACATAAGAAAAGTGGAGCGAAAGCTTAATATCAGTATTGGTATTCTTGTTGTTACTTGGGATATGAGGCGTGGCCTTACTGATCGAAGCCTAAACCCTGTTTATGTTCATTCAAATCGTGAGCGGCGCGAAAAACGGTCATTTGATAATTGCGGGAAGCCTGTGCCCGCAGGGGCTCCTGCACTTGCCGCATTTCTTTAATAATGGAGCGCTGCTGAGGGCTCTTTGTGGGCCTTTGTGAAAATATTTGTTAATTGCAACACTGTCATGCGCTGCAATTAACAAATATTTTCAGAATGGCCCACAATCAGCCCCCAGCCGCGCATCTATTAAGAGAAGAAATGCAACAAGTTCAAAAGCACGATGTGTGCTTTACACATCGTGCTTTTGGACTTGATGCATGTCTCGTCTTAATGAAACACGACTGTGGGCTGATTGTAGACCATTGTGAAGGTCTCTTGCTTCCTGCCCAGACGAGACAAGGAAGGTGTCCGCTTCTGTACTGACGCTGGCAGCAGGGCCACCTCTTTCTTACTCTTATTACCTCTCTGTCTGTCTAGCTCCTCCTCACTTACCGAAAACCGTGACTCAAAAAATGGTTCTCACCCTCTTTCTTTCTGTCGTTCATTTGTTCCCCTGTGAAATGGATGTAAAAAAGAAAAACACTTTTGCTGGAAATGCCGTTTTGATATTTTTCTATTACAAAGTGCAGCCTGGGAAATAAAAGGTTAAACATATGAAAAATCAATAACTAAACAAAGCAAGACGGAGTGTTCTTAAAGTGGCCAGATCGGTTTTATTCAAACCCCAAAAATATTAGCGTCACTTTACTGAGTTTGCCAGTCAAGCGCTGTTTTCCCCGGTGGGGAAGTGCACCAAACCTGGAGGTACTGCAATACCTGGTTGATGGGTGGATTGGAAAACAAAATGTGTATGGCGGCTTTGTGTTCCCAAATGTGGTCTTTTTAAACCATACTACTTACGTTTTGTGAGCATATAAGCAGTGGACATTGAAATGGGTCCTTTCTGGGCACTGTAGTTTTCAGGCAGAAGCACTCACTGATTTCTGAATAGTGAGTGTAAAAGTGTTAAGTTAAGCATCCAGTTGTTTATAGCAGGTCAAATTGGATTGTAGTTGAAGGCAGTGTGAATTTCTCTCAGTGGTGCAGTATGGTGTTCAGAGAGGGAGCGCATGTAGTACTGGGGGCAGAGCTGCCACATTTAGAACTGGGGAACCAGGTTCAGCCTTCATGAGCAGTCCCCCAGACCACTCTCTTGAAGGAGCACATTTCCATGCTAGACCTTAGAAGGCCCTGCAAAGCAGGTGGACCCTAGCAGTGGCAAGTGTGGGTTCACCTTGAAGGTTTACCCACCACAATCCATACTGAAGTTCACCTCCAGTCTTGCAGGCAGGCCTACGAAGTAGAGGACCCTAGAGCAACAGTGACTCTGTCACTGAGGTCACAGGATCCCCGGAGAAGAGCTGGCTCTAGGGCAGTGCGACCGGTGTGACCGCAACGGGTGCTGACTTTGAGTGGGGGCGTTGTATATTGTGGTTTTAAAAGCACTTGCTGCCTCCTTCCTGGCCTACAGCAATTTTTCGGCAATAATAAAAATGTCATGATAACTCCGGTGAATAAAAGTCTTCCTAGAGCGAGTTCGGAGTTTTGTCTAGTGGAAGTTTTGACTCATGGAAAGATAGCGCAGAGGTTTTTAAAATTTTTGTATTAATTTATTTCAATTTCAGATTCAAAAAGAGCACATACAGATGGTTATGCTGTAGCAATTGATGACACATTAACAGTTCGTACACTCGGGGTGGCAGGAGATATCGACAATGAATCAGATGACAATCGTAGACACACAAACACTTGATAGTAATCAATCAGGTATACAATGTGGCAGTGGAGGATTACAGTACATTAATGACATGAGCAATCAGACATCAGTGATAGTCAACAGGTATGAAGTTAGTGGGCCCCAAATATCACGAGGTTTGGAAGTACTAGGCAATTCCTCAGCATAGATAGCGCAGAGGGTTAATGTGCCTGCTGCTAAGAACATGTACCATGCCCATCACAAAGTGCACATATTGTAAATAGGTCAGTGGGTTACTGCTTTTGACAGTAAGATTATTTTGCTACTTGAAGTTTATAAGTTAAAATCCTAACAAAGAACAGTGAGCTATTAACTTTCATCTTAGAGCTGCATACAGACTGCAAGGTATACACTAGAGCTTTATGTTTTTTTTCCCTAAGCCTATGATTATCCTAATGTTGTAAAAAGTGTTCATTTAGATAGAAATCAATAACGATTATTAAAGTGACCCCCAATCATGGTATTAAGTTTTAAATTCCGAGTTTGTGTTTCTCCGGATCAATCACTATTAAACTATACTGCCTACTAATATGGTTGTCATGTGACTCCTACACCTTGTAGTCCTTTGTCTTATGTAACATTTCCCATACAGTGATTTACACATGTAAAATTGATTGTCTTTGTGTATATTGCCGACGACAAGAAATCCATGGCTCGGAAACAAATGGCTTGTGCCTCCACTTTTAAGCATATTTGGGACATTCTGTGATTAGAAACATATCCCACTTTGTGAATTTATTTTAATGTAAATAACTCATATTAATCGTTAAAAATCATGAGTATCCATTGGTTGAATTACATAGCATAATAAGCTGTAACTGGTCAGTGAAATGCCAAACAAATACTAAAGATTGGGATGTTTTGCAATCCTGGCCACACCTCTAACTCCGCCCACTAATCCAATCATCAGGTTATTCCCGCCTTCTGATTCTCCGCCCACAGTTCCCCTACTTTTTTTTCCCCACTTCGACCACTGATCTGGATGCAATGACAGAAGAAGCAAAATATCAGTCGGGTGGCACACTATTCTAAGCACAGATTTTTCGCTTAATTGCTTTTAAGCCATGCCCTTAATTGCATCGGTCACGCCCCTTTGATAAACCCCCCTAGTTTTTTCATTCAACTTAAAGCCCGGGTCAACACGCGCGGTTGGGTTTGTGGAAATATGGATTTTTATGATCAGTTATGTCCCCTATCTTGGACCCCAACGGTTTCATGTATAAATCACAAGTACATGTATGTTCCCTCCAGTTCCAGTTATGAAGACGCAAACACATGTGCGTCCACCGCCAACATGTCCTCTTTCAGATCCGCCATGAATGGGCCGGATATTCTATTCCTAAGTATGAAAGGCCACCGGTTTATATGGTTCACTTATGCCATTTTACAGTCCAGGCAAGTAGGCCCTGATTCTGCCATCAAGCTTTTCCTGCCTTCTGCCTCTGAAAGCTCCAGTCTGAGCTCGCATCTGTATCCATGAACTTTGTCCTATTCCCTGCGCAGCTAACGGTGCCTGACATCAGCCTGTTGCCTGCCAAAAACTGTATTTCACCTTCGAAATTATCTGCTCCGCTCCCTACCCAATGCATTCCTGTCTAGTAGTTTAAGTAAACATTCTTCCAGCTACCGAGCAAAAGGCCCGGCTTCTCTGTCTTTATGCAAGTAATTCATAGCCCTGTTACTATGGAAGATTTCTGCCCCCGCATCTAGTGTAGACACCTAGACGCTTGTACACGCACTAACAGTCAGTATAGTCAGTATAGAATAAGATTCTACTCTAAGAGACCTCTCTTTTGGATAACATAGTTCTCTAAACATAGGATGTTAGATATGATTTGGGATTAGGTTGACTTGACCCTCCAGACTTCTGTCGCCACATGTAGAGCTAAATGTCAAGTCCCCTTCACCCCCTAGTTGCACGTCAAATCACACGTCATGCTGCTGCGCGCGCATTTCTGCCAAGTATTTCTGCTGATATTGCGAAATTCTTTCATGGAACCACCCTATTATGACATCATACCTGATGACGTTCTTTAGTTACGCCCAGTTACACCCACTTTTGCTACGCATGTATGTTTTATCTTTGCTATCAATTGTTACGCCTCCTCCATCTGTTTCACTGTAATGCCTATTGTATAAAAATGATTACTTGTCAATAAAGTACGCCCTTCACTTCCTGAACCTTCGTGGTGATGGAACATGAAGTCCTCAATTTAAATTGATTTTGGAATAAAGCCCGTTCCGAACCTCTAATACCACGGATTCTGCCTCTTATTTTACTGAGCTATTGTTATAGATTTTCCGCATCAAATTAAGTTCCGGTAATTAAATTATTTACCACATATATGGCGCCCGAATAGGGACACTTTCTCATCTCACGCGCCGGCGGTGCGTTGCAGGCCCGGTCTCCTGTCACAGCTGGACGGACAACAACGCGTACCCACAGGATTTCCTGTATCTCCCTCCTGCCGAGCGGGGGTAACTGAGGCTGCGATCAACACCCAAACGAGGCGGTGAGAAGTGCGAAGTATCCCGACCAGAGCCTAGCTGAGAGAGCAAGATCCGAGGTATACAGAGGCCCACCAGTTTCCGAAGTTTCCGAAGTTCCGAGTCGAGTCCAGTCCGGTTCAAGTTCAGTTCAGTTCCGAGGCCTTCCGTTCCGAGCTACCCGGTGAGTACCATTATCGGGGAGGCGTTCTGACGTGCACATAGGTTGTGCCGGTCAAGACGGGTTTGGGTACACAAATCCGGTCTGCACTGTTTCAGCAGTGTATCTGTACTGTTTAGCAGTATATCAAGTATGTCTAGTATAAAATTCAGAATTACCTAGTTAGTATCGAGTATTATGCTTAGTGACTAGTTCCCCAAATGACCATCATTGTTTATTCATTAAATGTTAAATGTTAAAATGTTTTAAATACGTTCCGTATATTGTGGTGTGAATGACTGTTCATTATTGTGTTTTATGGTATTAAACGTGTTCAAAATTAGGTATCAGATCAGTTCTCAATATGCCGCTCTTTTCGAAATTAAGACAGATCAAAACTAGAAAAGGGGTACTCGAAGAAGCTGTTCCCATTCCTCCTAGGGACACTCCAGGGTACTTCATGTATCATAAACATGGCCTAGACGCCATATTATTTCTTGATCTATGGGTAGACTACACCAAGGAATTACCAGAAAGTCAGAGGTGGCCCGCAGCTGGGACCTGGGATGCAGATTGCATCATGAAAGTAGAGGAAGAATTATGGAAAAAGAAAGCTAGACAGTCACAGAAGATGCCATTGAATTATGGCGTAAAGAATCATATAGACGCACAGAAAAAGCGCTCAGACAGGAAGAGAAAAGTAAGGAGAATTCAAATAAAGTTCGAGAAAGTGTATTAATTGAAGAAGGTACTCGAGTAAAATCAGAACAGACAGACAGACAAAGAAATGCCCTTGTGAATGGTATGTATCCTCTTCTGGCCGAAGGATTACCTAAGGCTACTCCGGAAATACCAAAAGACTTGCCACCCCCATTGTTTCCGATAAAAGTACATCCCAAAGGGCATCCCAGATCCGCAGAAGATGTTTTTCTTTCCTCTTATTTAGACGACGCAGCTCCCGAGTATGCTAATACTGCGCCACATAGACCGTCTGCCGAGGGGGTTCAACGCCAAGACCCTCCTCCGTCTGTACCTCTGCAACAGCAAACCCCGACACAAGTTCCGGCAAGCACCTCTGTTTCTACATCTGCATCTACACCTATGGTTGCTATATCACGTTCAACGAATCCTTTCACATCCAGCACCCCAGGTGGTGCTACCGGAGGTACATCAAGCATTTTTTTTACGCCACCCAGAACAAATAAACTTTCCTTTCAAGAATTAGCCCACCAACGTACACCCAAACTAGTAACTCCAACACGCTCAAGGAACTTCTAATAGATTGTAGATATGACCCTGTGCCCGGAAAAGGGGACGAAATGATGCTGGCATCATTACGTATCCGACGAGCTGCAATATACTTAGGGAAGCTACCAGGAATGACTGCACATTTAGAAAATATATATCATTTTGTTCAGTCAGGGCGAGACCCTGAGAGTATTAACAGAGCCATGGAGTACCAAAAGGTGGAAATACAGGGGGAACTGTTACGCTTCCTCATAAACTGTGTGATCAGAAATCAAGACCAACCAGGGGTAAATCCGGAAGAAATGCAAATTCTTACCACATGGGGTAAGAATATATCAGAGGGGAGACACGATAAACGATCATGTATAGTAGCTATGAGCCGAAAGATCCGCAAAGAAATAGAACGAATACACGAAGAAAGATTAGCAGTCGACGAGCCTGAACAAACCGAGGACGAGGAAGAATTAGAACTGCCCACAGGACAGTTAGAAACCATGGCCTATGTAGGTAGAGGAAGATCTTGCAATAATACTAGATGCTTTACTGATCCGACATGTCCGATACGTCCAGATAATAACAGAAAATTCCAAACTCCTATAATAAATATAAGGTCCCCCGAACATTCATTCCAAGCCGCTGACAAATTACTCCGAGAACGAAGGGGTTATCATATACTCGATTCTATGGACGAACAAGAATTAGCCAGGTCAGCCGTACACTGGGTTGATAGTCCTGGAAAATATGGTGATGATACACTAGCACATACGTTTTTGAACCTCGCCCCAGATGAACAGCGTTTAGCTGGTATCTATATGATTCAACAACTCCTTATATTATATAAAAGCCAACACTCCGATCCTGGCCCCTTACCTGATATATTGACTGAATTACTCACGAATAAATGGAGAGGTTCCGGTACTAAGTTAATTAGAGAAATACTAGAATCTAGAAGGCAGTACATTCTTTTTGTATGTCCTGAACATGTCTCACTGCCCATCAAGGAAAGAACGACGTATTACATGGATAGACAAAATCCCTTACGCGAAGTGCACCCGATAAAGGGTGATGACAATGAGTTTAAACGTGTGTTTGTATACACACCCATATCCAAAATAGAACTATTAGAAATGAAGAAAGTGGTACCCAGTCATGACAAAGACCCAGCGGGTTTCCATCGTGAAATTAAAGATATGTTACTCATGGGAGAATATACCTACCCCGACATTATGACAATATTGAAGGTATTAATGCCCGCGGGCATTTACGAAAAACTCAAGGAAAAGGATTGGGAGGTGGGAGACCAGAAGATAGATTGGACAGGATTAGAGAACGAAGAAAAAGCTCGAGGTCCAGGTTCAGGGCTCGGGGACAAGACCAAAGCACTACCAGGTCTACTAGTACAGGTACTGCCACGTTTATTAACTACGAAAAAGGAAGACTGGGGTGCAATCTCAGCCTGTAAACAAAAATCAGATGAAGACACTAGTGATTTCTATTCCCGATTTGAGAAATGTTTTGGTATAAATAGTGGAATAAAAGCAAGTAGCGAGTCGTATCCACATCTGTTTGTGACAAAATTGGTTGAAAATGCCTTGCCCCAAGTTAAGAATAGAGTATTGAAGTTCGAGAGTACCTGGCAAGGTAACACTCCGTCTCAAATGTTACAAATGCTACAGTACCATCACAATAGAATTAGAGAAGAACAAGAACATGAACATAGACGCATGAAAGACACGAAAATGAAAATGCTAGTTTCCCAGACAGTTCCAGCTGATGGTCATAAGAAGGGTATAACACAGTCCAGTGTTTCAACAGGTCCTGTAAAAGGGACATGTAACTATTGTAAACAGCCAGGTCATTATGTACACGATTGTCCAGTCTTAAAACATAATATCGCCATAGGTAATACAAAAGAAAGACCACGACCACTTAGACAGGATCAGAACCAACAAGGAGCACTGCAGCATGCACAGTCCATGCCAGCTCCGCAACAGTCTATGCCAGCTCCACCACCGCAGCCTATTGCTGCCACACAAACAACGACCCGACAGATGTATCAGACCGCACAGTATGACTATCCTGATTATCAACGATACTCATGAAACAGCCTAGAGAGGGAAGTTGGCTTACCCCTTATTGAGGTCCCTGTAGATCAAGAAGGACCTTATGTACACAGTGAACTGTTAGGTCAAGATAGAAAATTCTTACTTGATACAGGGGCAAGCCGAACAACAATAAAACGTAGTGAAGTTCCAGGGGCACCCCTCTCAGGCACACAGAATATTTCCCTTGGCTTTTCAGGAAAACCTATCATTAACGAAGTAACACAGCCTCTTCCACTTACGATCGGTCCCTTGACACGAACTACAGATTTATTACTTACTAAATCATGTCCAGAAAACTTGTTAGGCATAAAAACTTTGAAAGCTCTAGGAGCTATTATATGTTGTTCTCCGGAAGGAGTAAGATTGTTTTTACGTGATTTCAAAGGGCACTACGTGTCCCGAGACATGGATCACCGACTACAGACTTTACCGACACATTTATGGGCACAAGGCCCTACAGATGTTGGTTGCATGAACATTACACCATATCGAGTCACACTAAAGGCAGGAGTGGTACTTCCACGAATGCGACAATACAAGTTACCCCCAGATGCTGTAGTGGCTTTACTACAAATCATTGACGAGCTTATTACCCAGGGAGTGGTTGTGGAAACTGACTCCAATGTATGTAATTCACCGATAATTCCGATTCTTAAACGAACCGATCCAACAGCCCCGCCAGTATATCGATTGGTTATTGATCTGCGCGAATTAAATAAATGCATAGTACCACAATACCCCGTAGTCCCAGACATTTCTTCATTACTGACAGCCATTGATTCCGAAGCAACATTCTTTACTGTAATTGATCTCAAGAATGCCTTCTTCAGCGTCCCAATAGATCCGGAAAGCCAATACTTGTTCGGATTTAGTTTAAATGGACGTAGCTTTAAATTCACACGCGCACCTCAAGGATTTACCGAAAGCCCCAGCATCTATAGCCAAGCACTGAAACGAGAACTCGACAGTATCCACATGCCAGTCAACACTGCCCTGCTTCAATATGTCGATGATCTGCTGATCACCGCTAGAAGCGAACCTGAATGTGAAAAAGCCTCACTGACGGTTTTACAATTTTTGGCCGAAAAGGGGCACAAGGTGTCCCCTTCTAAGCTGCAATTCTGTGTCCAGCGAGTTGTTTACCATGGTCACTCGCTGTCCAAGGAGGGAAGGCAGCTTACACCCGATCGCATCCAGTTAATTGCTAACATGCCAATACCCAAGACACAAAAGGAGGTGCGGGCTTTCATAGGCCTCACTTCATATTGTAGGCAGTGGATCCCTCAGTATGCATTTCTAGCAAAACCACTCATTCAATTGACAACACAGGAGGCAGCCACACCGACTGTTCTCCCTTGGACCCAGGAACATACACAAGCTTTTGAAAGCCTAAAGAAAGCCTTATGCCAAGCACCTGTTTTAGCAACACCATGTTACAATAAACAGTTTACACTCTTCGTTACAGAACGCGAAGGTACGGCCTTGTCAGTACTCACACAGGAACAAGCAGGATCACACAAACCATGTGCTTATTTTTCTAGTACATTAGATCCCGTAGCTCAGGCTTTGCCTGCGTGCCTGAAATCAGTGGCAGCAACAGCTTTAGCAATCAGACAAAGCGATGCCATAGTATTAGGACATCCATTGACAGTACAAGTACCACATGCAGTAGAGGTTCTCTTGAACCGCACACAAACACAACACTTGACTATAGCACGACTCACTGGTTATGAATTAACATTGTTTCAGCCACATATAGAAATCAGACGTTGTAGTACATTGAATCCTGCCACACTGTTACCTGTAAATGGAACAGACCCACTAGCACATGATTGTATTGAAGTTATCACTATCACGACGAAACCCAGACAAGATTTGACAGACGTCCCATTGTCAGACCCAGACCTGACGTTGAATGTAGATGGTTCATGTATGAGAACAGGTACAGGAGAGCTAGTGGCCGCTTACGCAGTCACAACAGACACTGAAATCGTTGAAACAAATTGCATAAATACCTTGTCAGCTCAAGCCGCAGAGCTCATCGCTCTGACACAAGCCTGTATTCAAGCCACAAATAAAAAAGTCAACATATACACTGATTCACGTTATGCATTCGGAGTTGTACATGACTTCGGCGTGCTGTGGCGAGAGGGAGGTTATTTAACTTCTCACGGTGCCCACATTCAGCACGGACCCCTCATTCATGCCTTATTAGATGCAATACATCTACCCACTGCAATATCAATTATGAAATGTAAGGCTCATACGAAAGTTACTGATATCATTTCTCAAGGCAATGATCTAGCTGACGGAACAGCTAAACAGACTGCTCAAACTCAAACATCCGACATGACAAAGACAATAGTCCCGACACCAACATATTGCATGATGGTTAAGGATCCCGCTCTTGACGTAATTGACATACAGACACATGCTACACCAGACGAAATAAAGAAATGGACTGAATTAGGAGGGATCCAAACAGATCAAGGATGGATGACGAAGGAAAAATCTGTGTGGTTCCTTCCTGATTCAATGGTCCAAGTCGTTATTAACACTGTACATAGTCCAGCGCATCTAGGAGAAAAAGCTATGCTAGACAGCATCCAACACATTTGGTTCAACAAACATTTACGAGCAGCAGCTAAACAAAAAGTCCGTACCTGTATGATCTGTTGTCAGTTTAACCCAGGAAAAAGCATTCCCGTAGAACAGGGTGGATTTCAGCCTCCTGATCACCCTTTTGAAGTCCTCCAGATGGATTATATCCAGATGGAACGATGTCGAGGATTCAAATATGTTCTCGTAGTTGTCTGTGCTCTTTCCCGTTGGACAGAGGCATACCCGGTTTCAGATTACACTGCCCCGACTACTGCCAAACAGTTAGTTCGAGAATTCTTCCCACGGTACGGTTTACCACGTGCTGTCTACTCAGATAACGGCCAGCCGTTCTCATCCGAACTAATGAAACACGTTTCACTTTTGTTAGGCTATCAGTGGAAATTTCACTGTGTCCGACACCCCGAGGCAGCAGGTCTCGTGGAACGACATAACCAGACCCTGAAAATTAGATTGTCCAAAATTTGTAGAGAGAAAGGTGTCGACTGGGTAGTAGCCTTACCCGTTGCACTCTTTTACATGAGAATGGTAGCACACTCTCGAACAGGGCTATCCCCTTATGAAGTGATCTTCGGTAGACCACCAAATATGTGGGGGACGCCTATACCACGCAAAATAACTGATATTGACTGTAATATGCTGACAGATTACTTGGCTTCCTTGATGTCTGCACTACAATCTTGTCGTTCACAGGTAGCTGCAGCTTTTCCCGACAACACCGAGGTGAAACCCCATGACGCAATTCCAGGAGACTTGGTGTTAGTGAGGAACTTTGATCGGAAGTCTCAGCTGGATCCTAGGTGGAAATCGCCTCAACTCGTATTGCTAACGACGAGGACAGCCGTGAAGATCGAAGGTCGAAAAGGCTGGATACATTCAAGTCATATCATGAAATTTCATGGACTACCGTCAGACGTAAACGACACACCTTGCGTGTCTTCCCCGATTGACTCAAAACTTCCTTTGGTTGAACTGAATAACCATGAACAATATAAACTAAAACTTCGGTCTAACAAGTCAGGCAATTTGATTGTTTAAGTCCTCTCCAAGGTGAATCGGTCGAATTCGTCTCTGACATGTATCCCTTAGACCTGTACGGAGAAAGAAACCGAAGGATAAAGTTGAAACGACATGCGTACTGTAAATCACTGCGTAGTCATTGCACAGTGACGTTATTAATTTTGTTTTTCTTAAGTCTTTTAATAATTACTGCAAGTATATTGTTGCACACATATTATCCTATTTCTAGACATGTTTATAATGTTACTGCTGAACATTCTTTTAGTGAATTACCTCCGCATGAGTTGTCTTATAGATTTGCGCTGCGCAATAACACGTTTATTAGTATGTTACATCATTCCCATCAGGTTAGCAATGCTACAAATTGTTGGATATGTGGTCGACTCCCTCCCTATCAGAACTATAAAGGAATTCTACCTCTCTTTCCATACCCGTTCACACACAATGGATCCTGTGGAGCATGGTTTAGTTTAATTAATCCCCTAGATTCGGATTCTGCAGTTTACCAGAATAACTGGGTATGGGGAAATCTGAACTTAGTTTTATTCAAAGTCTGTCACCCTAACAAGGAGGGACTTCCCAAAAGAACAGGAACTGATCTAGAAAATGAAGTATATGGATTAGGTAATTTTACACTTAACCTCATGATCCTGAACGTTGAATCTGAAGCTACACCAATTTTGCCCGCCATGTCAGTATTTCCAGTAAAAGGTGAATTGTGTGTAAGAAAGAATGGTTCCATACATATGGGCCATAGTAGATGCACCATTGTGATAGAATTTAGTGATCAAGGCAAGTCTACATTTAGAGCTTCCCGCCATTCCTACTTCATATGTGGTCAGACGGCATATACACGTTTGCCTCTAGATTGGGATGGTACCTGCTACATCGGATTCCTTATGCCACCTGTTTTCCTAGCTCCTCCTGATTATCACAGAAATACTCATTTAGTACACAATAGAGAAAGGAGAGATCTCCCAATAGTCGATTACACTGAGACAGCATGGGAAAAATACACAGATTTCAATAAAGGTATCTTTCCCTATATAGGTACAGTTACCAATAGTAAGCTGATACGTAGATTAACCAGAACCCTTGAAGCAGTAGTGAACGAAACTATTTCCGCCTTAGGCAATTTAACAGAAGAGCAGTCTGCTATGCGGATTGTTGTGCTTCAAAATCGTCTTGTCCTTGACGTCATCCTAGCCGATAGGGGCGGAGCTTGTAGGGTCATCGGATCGAGCTGTTGCATTTTCATACCAGAAAATTCGCCATCTGTATATAAAGCCATAACTCGCCTTCATAAGATTGTAAGCCAGATACACCAGAATCCAGGCACCTGGACTTGGTCCGGTTGGTTTTGGAGTGTATTGTCTACCTTTGGATGGAAGGTCCTATCCTTCCTAGGTATTGGCTTTCTCTTACTATTCAGTTGCTGTCTATGCCTACAATGTGGACCAGCGATCTGTGGTCTGTGTGCCACATCGTGTATCCCACCACCAAGATTTCATTCATCACGGAAGAAGAAAGAAGAACAAATGATGCTATATGAACAGATCAACGGATTGATGAAGATTGATATCTCTTGACGGGCAAGTAGGGGACAAGGAGGGAATGTGGAAATATGGATTTTTATGATCAGTTATGTCCCCTATCTTGGACCCCAACGGTTTCATGTATAAATCACAAGTACATGTATGTTCCCTCCAGTTCCAGTTATGAAGACGCAAACACATGTGCGTCCACCGCCAACATGTCCTCTTTCAGATCCGCCATGAATGGGCCGGATATTCTATTCCTAAGTATGAAAGGCCACCGGTTTATATGGTTCACTTATGCCATTTTACAGTCCAGGCAAGTAGGCCCTGATTCTGCCATCAAGCTTTTCCTGCCTTCTGCCTCTGAAAGCTCCAGTCTGAGCTCGCATCTGTATCCATGAACTTTGTCCTATTCCCTGCGCAGCTAACGGTGCCTGACATCAGCCTGTTGCCTGCCAAAAACTGTATTTCACCTTCGAAATTATCTGCTCCGCTCCCTACCCAATGCATTCCTGTCTAGTAGTTTAAGTAAACATTCTTCCAGCTACCGAGCAAAAGGCCCGGCTTCTCTGTCTTTATGCAAGTAATTCATAGCCCTGTTACTATGGAAGATTTCTGCCCCCGCATCTAGTGTAGACACCTAGACGCTTGTACACGCACTAACAGTCAGTATAGTCAGTATAGAATAAGATTCTACTCTAAGAGACCTCTCTTTTGGATAACATAGTTCTCTAAACATAGGATGTTAGATATGATTTGGGATTAGGTTGACTTGACCCTCCAGACTTCTGTCGCCACATGTAGAGCTAAATGTCAAGTCCCCTTCACCCCCTAGTTGCACGTCAAATCACACGTCATGCTGCTGCGCGCGCATTTCTGCCAAGTATTTCTGCTGATATTGCGAAATTCTTTCATGGAACCACCCTATTATGACATCATACCTGATGACGTTCTTTAGTTACGCCCAGTTACACCCACTTTTGCTACGCATGTATGTTTTATCTTTGCTATCAATTGTTACGCCTCCTCCATCTGTTTCACTGTAATGCCTATTGTATAAAAATGATTACTTGTCAATAAAGTACGCCCTTCACTTCCTGAACCTTCGTGGTGATGGAACATGAAGTCCTCAATTTAAATTGATTTTGGAATAAAGCCCGTTCCGAACCTCTAATACCACGGAGTCTGCCTCTTATTTTACTGAGCTATTGTTATAGATTTTCCGCATCAAATTAAGTTCCGGTAATTAAATTATTTACCACAGGTTCTTGGCGCACATAGCCTTGGCTGAAGCGCACAGAGACCTTTCTCTGCCACACATAGAGGAAAAAAATTAGAGGGAACATTTCTCCCAACCCTGTTTTAAATCTCCATTACACATCTACACTATTCTGGCCCCATACCCGCACTTCACCATACGGCAGTTGGATAGAAGATCTCCGACAAAGTGCCCCTTTTTAGGGAGCCCGTTGGGTATTGCACTGCCGACCCGACGAGGAGCAGCCCATATGATGAAGCATGACACCTGAAAGGGTGTGTGAGGGCACCATGATCCAACATATGGATTCCCAACTATAGACCCCTTGTGGACCTAGTTGGATCCGACCTTCTCTTTGACTCCTTGACTCTATTTACAGAGGAACGGCATAACTTTATTTTGTGAAAACTCCAGGGAAGTGTGCCTGCGCTCAGTAAGAAGGGAATGACTGGGACTCCAGTGAAGTGTGCCTGGGCTCAGTGAGAAGGTAATGAGTGAGACTCCAGTGAAGTGTGCCTGGGCTCAGTGAGAAGGGAATGAGTGGGACTCCAGTAAAGTGTGCCTGTGCTCCGTGAGAAGGGAATGAGTGGGACTCCAGTGAAGTGTGCCTGGGCTCAGTGAGAAGGGAATGAGTGAGACTCCAGTGAAGTGTGTCTGTGCTCAGCGAGAAGGTAATAATTGAGACTCCAGTGAAGTGTGCCTGGGCTCAGTGAGAAGGGAATGAGGGGGACTCCAGCAAATTGTACCTGGGCTCAGTGAAAAGGGAGTGGGACTCCAGTGAAGTGTGCCTGGGCACAGTGAGAAGGGAATGAGTGGGACTCCAGCGAAGTGTGCCTGGGCTCAATGAGAAGGGAATGAGTGGGACTCCAGTGAAGTGTGCCTGGGCTCAGTGAGAAGGGAATGAGTGGGATTCCAGTGAAGTGTGCCTGAGCTCAGTGAGAAGGGAATGTGTGGGGCTCCACTGCAGGGCAGAGGTTAGTGGTATAGGAATGACTACGACACACCTGGTAAGTGCAGAGCAGTGAAATGTCTATGGTTCTGGAGAACACTCTATTTCCAGACACGGGAACCAGTTTGATGAAAAGTGTTCATCCCACACTCTGCGTAGATCTTGTACTGTATGTTGCAAACACTTACCCTGAGGAACTGCTGCAAAGCCCCTCACAAACAGACAGCTCAACGGTTGTGTTGCATGTGCCATGAGATAGGACCATTGCCTTCGGTTGAGGTGTGCAAGACAACTCGGGCCCTGTAAGAATGAGAAAGAAAAGTCAACATCTTTGCAACAGGGTAAAATAACCCTTTGCAGGTTTGTGTCTTCTGGATTGAAATGGGGGCAAATGTCTTGTTCTTAAATTCTCCTCAAAAGTAACCATGCATGAATATTACCAACACAGTGAAAAGAGAACCTTAGACCCCACCTATACCCACACTGTCTTTCACCGAGCCTGTATCTCACGTGAAACCAGTGTGAGATGGTACCTCCTTCATCATAAAATACAAGACTAGTAGAAATCAGTGCATGCTGACTATCAGTCACAAAAAGAGACATCTGACATGAAGCTCACCAATTCAAAGGGAGTAAAAAAGACTAAAGATCTGCTCTGACATGTGAGATGTCACTCAGTCAAGTATGAGATCACTTCTCTTCCAGCACTGACGATGTTACTTATGCTTCCAAGTAGTATCAAATAATTGTACACAACACTGACAAACATCAATTATTGCTCCTAGTAAACGATTCCAGCATAACGTTATTCCCAGCCCTAAAAAAACTAAGCATAAAAGCTGTAACTCAGTTACTCCTTCATTCAATCTCTCTCGCAAATGACCGAACACTTAGAAAACCCTGAGGGGTCTACCTAAGCTTATAGAAACAACACGTTATGGTTTCTCAAAAAACATCTGACAAATGACGCTCTATTACTATTATAAAACAAAAAAAAAAAGAGAGTCCTGAACGGATAGCTTATAAGAGACATCTCTTGCAGCTCCGAGTTACAATACAATTACTTACATTTACAGATTTCGCAGCAACCATCGGATGTCTTCTGTCTGTATTCCTGGAAAAAAATAAGGTATGGAAATATGAAAAACCAGACACTGGTTAGACCGAACAATGTATGATGATATTCTCAAGAACTTCAACATAACCTCAACAATCTGAACGTGACCATGCAGGAGGCTATGCCAGGGACCATGAATTCCTACTCATAACCCCCCACCTCTCAGCCTAGAAAAATAGTTTGACCATGGAAGACGTAGAGCACCATGTGAATTACAGCTGCCTGCACCGTCAGGGAGTACACAATCTGTGACTAGAAAGGGAGCAGAGAACTCACTTTTCAGACTATGGGGATCACTTAGACACTAGAAGACATCTCGCAGGACCGCCAGGGCAGCGGAGGCCTATTGGGAGATCTTGTCCTGCCTGGCGGAAATGTGTGTACGATGAAGGAAAACACCACTGCTGATCCTCCTCTCACACCACTGCCACTTTGCCCAGCTCCACCGTCTTTAAAGTGCCATTTGACAACCTGTTTTGTTTACAGACACCATATGAAGATCTTGTTACATTTTCCCTGTTCGTGTCCCCCATGCACCAGACATGGATAGGGAAACTCAGTACCAGTCGGCGTGGGGTCAATAGGGTGACCTGACCATCACTGTGACCCCACTGCCTTTGACAAATGGGCCGCTATGTCAGAAGTTTACACTGACCAAGCCAGTGAATGCTTCGCCGGTGTAAACACAGAAGTTTCCCTGTAAAGTTTTTAACAGTTTGGTCTTTCTCAGCACGGTCTCACTGCAGTAAGCACTTACAAAAAGTGTGAGAGAGCTACATAATCCTCAAAGGCTAGAAAGGGCTTTAGCTTTACACACACCAGCAGAAAAGGAGGACCATAGCCTCATGGAAAGGGTGATCAGCTAGGGTGAGACACTTTATGGTACAGCAGGATGGGAGCAACTAAAAATAATAAACACTGTACACTTACTGAGTAATGGCTTATACAAAGGGGCAGATTTATGAGCCCCTTGCGCCACTTTTGCGTCACTTTTCCCATGTTAAAAGTGACGCAAAAGTGGCGCAAGGGGCTCATAAATCTGCCCCAAAGTATTTACTTTTTCACGGATATTTTCAAAGATGTCATTTTTTAATATTCACAATTTCTATTCTAGGACACCTGTGAGCGACTCAAAGCTGTTCAGTGTTAACTGTTATTTCGGAAATGTAGAGACCCAGACTGACAGATACAGCCACTGAAAGGCTGAAAGGCAGAGATTCGGGCTTGCCAACGGAACCAAATGGTCTTTGATCCATAATATTAATTCATAACATGCCAAGCATGGGAAGGTTCAGCGTCAGTCAGTAGGGGAAGATCCGCCTGCTACTTTCATGCAATTTCTTCTGTAGGCAACAAACAAACGAACCAGAAATCCATAACACACTGGAAGGTTATTTGCTGCCAGCTAAAGACAAACTGTTTACTGTGCAATTCAGTAGCAAAGGATGAAAAAGGACTAAACTAAGGGTGCTTGTACCTTATGAAATAGAACCAGTTAGTTGAGCTTTTTTTGCTTATTTTGTGAAGCTCTCATATGCAAGAGAGGTGATTCCAACCAACAATGGTGCTAGCACCAAACAAAACTGACAGAAAGAGGATCTATCATTCACTCTGCAATCTAACTGCACTTTTGATGGTTGATCCAACAATCCTAGAGTAGGAAGAGGCACCCAAAAGAAGGTGAGTCATTACAGATTTCAGATACAGTAATTGCCAGGAGTCTGACACACTTCAAATATTTTGACAACATATGCAGGGAGGATGATGTGGGAGGAGTTGAGAATACTAGACAGAAAGGGAAGTGTTGACGGGCGAGGCAGATGTTCTAGGCTAAGAAAATATAACATCCATTCGTGCCACAAATTGATGCAATTAAAGGATACTTATTGAGGAGTTAGAAAGACTTACATTTGGATAGTCTGCAGGCTTTAGGGAGGGACACACCCTCTTCACAGAGGATATGACAAAATGATCATCAAATTTTTCACACTCGTATCGCATGCCGCAGTCATCACCGGATGGGTTCCATATCTCTCCAACCTGAAATTTAAAAAAATTAAAACGGGTGTGGGGGTTTCAAACCTAGGCAAGGTCCTATTTTACAAATCATCACCATGGGTGTTGTTTGCACCGTACCTACATTGCACCCAATGGAAACAGAAGCATGTAAATAAAACAAATATTCTTTATGCGTATTTCAGTAAAGTCATTTATAATAATCGAGATTTATAATTAACCCCACATATTATCCTTTCTTTTGGCAAGGATCTAAGATGTTATATTATATTTGGGCAAATCTATTAATTCTCAAAGAGATAAAAAAACAAAAATGGGCTACTGTGAAATGCTGACTAGTCAGTGGTTTACATGTGTTTACCTATTGGAGGCAGATCCAGCCTTGCCCTGCAAGTACTCAGAGTTCCAGCATGCGGTTCCTTTGACCCACCGCCCTTATCCAGTATGAATGTAATGAAATGATGGACACTTAACATGGTGCTGCAGCGGTGGGATTAAAGATGGCCACCTCACGGGAGCTCTAGCGCGTTTTTCGACCGTTTTTCACCATTAAACGACGATTTCTGAAAGAAAATTGTCTTGAAGGAGGTCGATATATCTATAAAGTTCCTACATGTGTTGTGAAGGAAATCCTGTGATTTTGGGCGTCGGAAGTGGTACAGCTGGGCTTCTCTGTCAAGGGGGGCGGAGTGTACTTTCAATAGAGGGCCTGTCTTGGGACTAGCCACTCCCACAGCCCATTTTAGTTGCTGCACCAGTTATTTTTAAGATATCTCCACAGCATTCACTTTATTTGATAATAAATTGCTTCTGCTCTTAGAAATCTAATTCTTTTTTCAAGAAAATGGAAAACAAAGCTTCCATTAATAATAAAAGGAGACAGCAAGTTTCCCCTCATCCTATTAAATCAAAAGTAGTAGAGTATTCTGAACCTTTCTTATCCTTAATATTGGAGGAAATTCAGGCACTTCGTGTAAATACAGATACCATTGCGTCAGAAGTCAAAAACGTACGCAAAGAAATGGCCAGTTTGTCAATGAAAATTTTGGACAATTCAATCAAAATACAAGATAATAAGGCAAAAATCGACACCTTCACTCCACTTATGGCAAACATTTCACCTATGTGCTCTTTACTGTTGGACATAGACAATCGCAACAGGCAATACAATCTCTGCATATTTAATTTACCAGAGGATGTTGAGGGAGCTAACTGTAGATTATATTTTGAAAATCTGATTCCTGGCCTTTTGCAAATCAAATTTCCAGAAAAGTTTGAAATTGATAAGGCTCACAGGATTCCCTCACATCGGAACCCTCATCACTCCAAACCGCGACAAATTATCTTTAAAGTCCTCCCCCACCATCATTTGGTTTTAATTAGAAAGCAGCATGAGAAATACCTTCACTGATGGTAAATGGGAATAAAATATTAATTCATCAAGATTTTGCAATAGAAACGGTCTCAATTCGCAAGGAATTCACGGCTCTTCGCCCTCAACTATGAATTCTTGGTTACAAATATGGACTTTTTGATTCATCAACGATGCGCATTTGGAAATTTTTTCAACGTCCTGAAGATTTGAAACATTTTATAGATCAACAGTCTCAACACTCATAGATACTAATGAGTCTGCTACTTGATTTCTACCAGTTATGCCTTTTCTGACATGCTACTGATATTTTCTTATATTGGGCTCCAGCGGTTCCGGTCATGCTTGTAGAACGTGTGTGCGTTTTACGTTTCACATTCATGTCTTCTGTCTGTCATTTTTAGCATGTTTTTTCTTTTCTTCTTCTTTTTTGCTTGTTCTGGAGCTACCTTTTTCTCATTCTTTTTCTCATTTTCTTTCTCTTCTTTTACATTCCTCTTCTTGATCTCTTTTCTCTTCCTTTCTACTATGGCTAATACTCATATTCTTAAAGTTGTGTCATTAAATGTTAAAGGTTTGCGCCATCCAGTTAAACGTACAAAAATGTTAGACTATTTAGGAAGTTGCAAAGCTGACATTTGTTTTATACAAGAGACTCATATAGATGACAACATTTTAGATTATATGAAAAAGAAATGGGTGGATACGATTGTTTCTTCTCCTGCTAATAGTAAGACAAATGGTGTGGCTATTCTTTTAGCAAAAAAATTACACTGTCAAATTTTGAGTAAAAATTCAGATGCAGATGGTAGATATATATTCGTTAAAATTAAAGTTCATGACTCATTCTTATTTTTACTAAATGTTTATTGTCCTACTGCAGATGATCCTGTTTTTTGGACCACTCTCACGACAGAAGTTCTAAAGTTTGGAAATGTTCCTTTAATTGTTGGAGGTGATTTTAATGTTATTTCTGACCCTTTATTAGACAGATTATCTATTACTAAATGTCACCCTTCTAAAGTGTATTTTTCTTTCAAATCATTTATTCAAACCACTAAAATAGTAGATATTTGGAGATTACATTTTCCCACAGAAAAAAGTTTTACTTTTTTTTTCCAATCCTCATAATTCCCATTCTAGAATTGATTGTTTATTAGTTTCCATGCAATTAATTAATTCAGTAACTACTCCTCAAATTGGTAACATTGATGTCTCAGACCATGCTATGATTTCTTTGGTTTTGAATTTAGAGTCACCTTTTACTAAAAAAACTAGATGGCGAATGAATACTGGTATAGTGTTAAATGAATATAACAAACCAAAACTTTTAGCCACCATTAAAGATTACTTTCTGTTTAACCCAGAAGATTCTACTTCTATGGTTAATAGATGGGATGCTTTTGAAGCTTATTTTAGGGGTGTAACGATCATCTATTATGGCACTCGATAATAAAATCTTTAATGCAAATATTAAAAACCTACAAAAACCAAATTGCAAAAATTGAACGACTTTTTATTACCTTCAATGATCCTCAATATAAATTTAAGCTACAAAAACTGCGGTATGAATTTAACTCTATCCTTAGTAAAAGAGCTGGCATTCAAATCTCTAATGCTAAAGCCAAATTTAGTTTTAATGCCAACAGATCTGGAAGACTTTTAGCTAATTATTTCCGCATAAAAAAGGATAAAACTCAAATCAATGGCATTCATAGTCCTCATGGTAAAATTGCTTTATCTCACAATGAAATCGTTAATGAATTTTTGAACTTCTATTCTAAATTGTATAATAAACTCGATTTTCAAGATGCTTCCTTAATTGATTCCTTTTTAGCTTCCCGTGGGTTACCCAAGATATCACAACCTGATAAAATTGGACTTGATGCACCCATCACTAAAGATGAAATTTTATCAGCCATAAAATCCCTTAAAAAAAATAAATCACCCGGTCCTGATGTGATTCCAGCGGAATTCTAAAGAATTTCAATCGCACCGTTTACCTTTTTTATATTAACTTTTTACGTTTTTTGGGTCTACAGGATCTACCTCTGGTTCTTTTACTGAAGCTTTAAATATTTTACTTCCTAAGCCAGATAAAGATCCCTCTCTTGTATGTAATTATCGTCCTATATCCTTAATTAATCAAGTTTGTAAATTATTTGCAAAAATACTTGCTACAAGATTAGGCCCTATTTTAGATTCTATTATACACCCTGACCAATCTGGTTTTATGAAGAATAGATATTATGCGAATAATACTAGAACTTTGCTACACATTATTGAACAAAATTCTACTTTAACGTTACCCTCAGGTATTTTAGCCTTAGATGCTGAAAAAGCTTTTGATAAAATTAATTGGCAATTTTTATTTCATACATTATCATCATTTAATTATGGAGTCTTTTATACGCATTATTTCAGCTCTATATTATGCCCCTACTGCTCGTTTATATATCAATGGCCAAGTTTCAAATCAATTTTCACTTTTTAGAGGTACAAGACAAGGTTGTCCCCTTTCTCCATTTTTATTCTTAATTGGCATTGAACCTTTCCTTACTTCAGTAAGAAAATGTGATGATATTAAAGGAATCAATATTAAGGATGTTCTTGTTAAAACCCTTGCATATGCGGATGATGTGCTTTTATTTATTAGTGACCCTATATCCTCTTTCCCCTCTTTAATAAATATTACAGCAAAATATTCTACAGTTTCTGGATACACTTTAAATACCAACAAAACTGAATTTTTCCCCTTTAAATATTTAATGCACTCCTGATATGCTTCCCATGAAAGGAATAATTTGGCAAAAGAGTAAATTAAAATATCTTGGTATTTTATTTTCTTCTTCCATAAAATCAACAATTACTTTAAATTGTGATTTCATATTAAAATATATTAAAGATAAAACGTCTAAATGGTCGTCATTGCATCTTTCATGGGTGGGCAGAATGGATTCTATCAAAATGACTACAGCTCCTAAAATCTTTTATACCCTTGCCATGATTCCTACTCAATTTCCATTTACGTTTTAGAAGGATGTTGATAAATCTCTATCTAAGCTTCTATGGAACAACAAATCACCTTGTATTAGTTACAAAGAATTAAAAGTACCCAAACATAATGCTGGATTTAGTATCCCTGACTTTTTTCTTTATCATAAAGCCTTTATTTTAAAACTAAGTTCAATATGGTTAATCATTCTTTTTCAAGTAACCCACCTGCTTGGCTATCTATTGAGAAATCATTAGTAAATCCACTTCCATTACCCTCTCTGATAACCATGTCTAATAATGCAACATTTTTTCACAAATCAGTTATTATTAAATCCACTAAAATGATATTTAACGATCTAGACTCAATTTTTTGTTTTTCCCATGAATAATACTGAAGACTTATCACTTTGGTATAGTAATGTCATTAAATTGAATAGAAATGTTAATTTCTGGTTTTCATGGATCAGGGCGGGTATTTTTTACCTTAAAGATGTTTATTCCCATAATGCATTAATTTCTTTTGAAACATTACAAACAAGATTTGGTTTATCTCAATCCGACCTTGTTGGACAGGCCTCACAGACGGCTCGCTCCCTTCCCGCTCGACAAGGCCCGAACTCCGGCCCACCTGGCATATCCCCGCGACAAGCACCTGTACTCCGTCTCCCGACGGACCCTCTGCCCTCGGACCCCTACTCATCACGGGGTCCAGCCCCACCGGCTTTCCCGGCCGGGTCAAGCCGCCATCTTGGGCCCTGCACCACGCGGCCGCATGGCCTCCCCTCGACCCTAACCCCGGGCCTGGCCGGCCCCGACATCCCGGCACCACTATCCGCCCAGGAGGTGAGCGGACCACTTGGCAGGTCAATGGGAGACCGAAGTGTCAAGGGCTCTCCCCCGCCAGGTGCCGATCGCCCCCAGCTCCCCCAGGCACTGGCTCCACCCCTGGGTGGAGCCAGTGCCTGGGGGAGCTGGGGGCGATCGGCACCTGGCGGGGGAGAGCCCTTGACACTTCGGTCTCCCATTGACCTGCCAAGTGGTCCGCTCACCTCCTGGGCGGATAGTGGTGCCGGGATGTCGGGGCCGGCCAGGCCCGGGGTTAGGGTCGAGGGGAGGCCATGCGGCCGCGTGGTGCAGGGCCCAAGATGGCGGCTTGACCCGGCCGGGAAAGCCGGTGGGGCTGGACCCCGTGATGAGTAGGGGTCCGAGGGCAGAGGGTCCGTCGGGAGACGGAGTACAGGTGCTTGTCGCGGGGATATGCCAGGTGGGCCGGAGTTCGGGCCTTGTCGAGCGGGAAGGGAGCGAGCCGTCTGTGAGGCCTGTCCAACAGACCTTTATTAAATATCAATATTTGTGCAATTCAATTTTGGATTCTTTCCCCGATGCAATTCCCTCTAATGTTGCAGCTGACTTATCAATTTACATTCAAACGGTTTCCACTTCTTCTCATGGTGTTTCTATTCTATATAAAAAGTTTTCAAATACTTTAGGTCACAATATAGATATGATTTCAACTTTTTGGAACAGCGAGCTTTCACTTTCTTTATTTACTGACACATGGAAAGATATCTGGCTTAATAGTATATCTGGTTGGATACGGGTATCACTCTACCAAACTAATTCTTATATTTTACTTAATCGGTTATGGACTCCATTACATTTATTCCAAGCTAAACTTCTTCCCTCTGCAGAATGTTGGCATTGTAAAATGCAACAAGGTATGCTACAACATATGCTTTTTGACTGTCTTTAGTTTTTAAATTCTGGTCTGAAGTTTGCGATATTATAAAAACGATTTTAAAAATTCATGTTGTTTCCTACCAAGGGGCCGATTCCGATCCTGTAAAACCCGGGTACGAATGGTCGTACGGAGCGTATTCTCCGTCCGACTCGTACCCGGGAAAAACACCTTACAAACCCGCAAGTACGATTCGTACAGAAATACCATTTCTGTACGAATCGCACAAAACACCGACCGGCAAAAAAATACCCACAATTCCGATCCGGGACATCGCGTACGTGACGTCCGGACGGAGTCAGGCAGCGTTTTACGAACTAGCAAGTACGATTCGTGCCTACGTCATTCCGCACGGCTATATTTTACGGCAGCCAAAAACTCCCGGGAAATTGAGGACGACGCGAAGAAGGAGCACCTGTACGCGACGGACAGCCATGGACCCCATCCTACGTGTCATCCCGGGCCGGCCCTCATAGCCTATGACCTGGTGCACAGAAACCGACGCAGACGCCGCAGAAGGTCAGAACAACACCCAGGGGCAAAGGGGGGGGGCCAGGGGCAGGAAACTTAACCCCCACCCAAGTAAAAATATACATGTCCTGTACATTACCTCCAGGGTCTGGTCACTTCGGGGGGGGGGCGTGTCCACCAAGGCCTGCGTCCCGCCACAACGGAAGTGGACGTGGATGCGTCCCGTCACCACAACAATGGTGGTACACACCGTACCCACACCTTTAGAGCGTGGGTACGGGTCGTACCACACGTACCCCTACGTCACCCCAACAATGGTGGTACAGCCCGTACCCATGCTCTAAAGGCCTGGGAATGGGCCGTACCACCATTCTTGGGGTGACGTAGGGGTACGCATGGTGCGACCCGTACCCACGCTCTGAAGGCCTGGGTACGGGCCGTACCCCTACGTCACCCCAACAATGGTGGTACGGCCCGTACCCAGGCCTTTAGAGCGTGGGTACGGGCCGTACCACCATTCTTGGGCTGACGTAGGGGTATGCGTGGTGCGACCCGTACCCACGTTCTGAAGGCCTGGGTACGGGCCGTACCCCTACGTCACCCCAACAATGGTGGTACGGCCCGTACCCAGGCCTTTAGAGCGTGGGTACGGGCCGTACCACCATTCTTGGGCTGACGTAGGGGTATGCGTGGTGCGACCCGTACCCACGTTCTGAAGGCCTGGGTACGGGCCGTACCCCTACGTCACCCCAACAATGGTGGTACGGCCCGTACCCACGCCCTCAGAGCGTGGGTACGGGCCGTACCACCATTGTTGGGGTGACGTAGGGGTACGGGTGGTACGACCCGTACACACGCTCTCAGAGTGTGGGTACGGACCACATCATGCGTACCCCTAGGGCACCAGTACATCAGTGATACAAGGCGTACACACGCCACGAATGTTGTCATAGGGCCTGGTGCAGCATCTGGCCAGTATATTGGGGGGGTGTATGCCCAGGAGAGCAGTGTCTTGCTACAATCCACATCAGTGGACAGAGACATAGGGGTGGGTGCCTATCACTCCCAGCAGTGCCCAGACATATGCAGTGTGGGTGCCTATAACTCCCAGCAGTGCCCAGACATATGAGGAGTGGGTGCAGAGGACTCCCAGCAGTGCCCAGACATATGAGGGGTGGGTGCCTATCACTCCCAGCAGTGCCCAGACATATGAGGGGTGGGTGCATATCACTCCCAGCAGTGCCCAGACATATGCGGGGTGGGTGCAGAGGACTCCCAGCAGTGCCCAGACATATGATGGGTGGGTGCAGAGGACTCCCAGCAGTGCCCAGACATATGAGGGGTGGGTGCCTATCACTCCCAGCAGTGCACAGAAACATGGGGTGGGTGCCTATCACTCCCAGCAGTGCCCAGACATATGAGGGGTGGGTGCCTATCACTCCCAGCAGTGCCCAAACGTATGAGGGGTGGGTGCCTATCACTCCCAGCAGTGGACAGAGACATGGGGGGTGGGTGCCTATCACTCCCAGCAGTGCCCAGATATCTGAGGGGTGGGTGCAGAGGACTCCCAGCAGTGCCCAGACATATGAGGGGTGTGTGCCTATCACTCCCAGCAGTGGACAGAGACATGGGGGTGGGTGCCTATCACTCCCAGCAGTGCCCAGACATATGAGGGGTGGATGCCTATCACTCACAGCAGTGCCCAGACATATGAGGGGTGGGTGCAGAGGACTCCCAGCAGTGCCCAGACATATGAGGGGTGGGTGCCTATCACTCCCAGCAGTGCCCAGACATATGAGGGGTGGGTGCAGAGGACTCCCAGCAGTGCCCAGACATATGAGGGGTGGGTGCCTATCACTCCCAGCAGTGGACAGAGACATGGGGGTGGGTGCCTATCACTTCCAGCAGTGCCCATACATATGAGGGGTGGGTGCCTATCACTCCCAGCAGTGCCCAGACATATGAGGGGTGGGTGCAGAGGACTCCCAGCAGTGCCCAGACATATGAGGGGTGGGTGCCTATCACTCCCAGCAGTGCCCAGACATATGAGGGGTGGGTGCCTATCACTCCCAGCAGTGGACAGAGACATGGGGGTGGGTGCCTATCACTCCCAGCAGTGTCCAGACATATGAGGGGTGGGTGCCTATCACTCCCAGCAGTGGACAGAGACATAGGGGTGGGTGCCTATCACTCACAGCAGTGCCCAGACATATGAGGGGTGGGTGCCTATCACTCCCAGCAGTGCCCAGACATATGAGGGGTGGGTGCCTATCAGTCCCAGCAGTGGACAGAGACATGGGGGTGGGTGCCTATCACTCCCAGCAGTGCCCAGACATATGCGGGGTGGGTGCCTATCACTCCCAGCAGTGCCCAGACATATGAGGGGTGGGTGCAGAGGACTCCCAGCAGTGCCCAGACATATGAGGGGTGGGTGCAGAGGACTCCCAGCAGTGCCCAGACATATGAGGGGTGGGTGCAGAGGACTCCCAGCAGTGCCCAGACATATGAGGGGTGGATGCCTATCACTCCTAGCAGTGCCCAGACATATGAGGGGTGGGTGCCTATCACTTCCAGCAGTGCCCATACATATGAGGGGTGGGTGCCTATCACTCCCAGCAGTGCCCAGACATGTGAGGGGCGGTGCCTATCACTCCCGCCAGTGGACAGAGACATGGGGGTGGGTGCCTATCACTCCCAGCAGTGCCCAGACATATGGGGGTGGGTGCAGAGGACTCCCAGCAGTGCCCAGACATATGAGGGGTGGAGGCAGAGGACTCCCAGCAGTACCCAGACATATGAGGGATGGGTGCCTATCACTCCCAGCAGTGGACAGAGATATGGGGGTGGGTGCCGATCACTCCCAGCAGTGCCCAGACATATGAGGGGTGGATGCCTATCACTCACAGCATTGCCCAGACATATGAGGGGTGGGTGCAGAGGACTCCCAGCAGTGCCCAGACATATGAGGGGTGGGTGCCTATCACTCCCAGCAGTGCCCAGACATATGAGGGGTGGGTGCCTATCACTCCCAGCAGTGCCCAGACATATGAGGGGTGGGTGCAGAGGACTCCCAGCAGTGCCCAGACATATGAGGGGTGGGTGCCTATCACTCCCAGCAGTGGACAGAGACATGGGGGTGGGTGCCTATCACTTCCAGCAGTGCCCATACATATGAGGGGTGGGTGCCTATCACTCCCAGCAGTGCCCAGACATATGAGGGGTGGGTGCAGAGGACTCCCAGCAGTGCCCAGACATATGAGGGGTGGGTGCCTATCACTCCCAGCAGTGCCCAGACATATGAGGGGTGGGTGCTTATCACTCCCAGCAGTGCCCAGACATATGAGGGGTGGGTGCCTATCACTCCCAGCAGTGGACAGAGACATGGGGGTGGGTGCCTATCACTCCCAGCAGTGCCCAGACATATGAGGGGTGGGTGCATATCACTCCCAGCAGTGCCCAGACATATGCGGGGTGGGTGCAGAGGACTCCCAGCAGTGTCCAGACATATGAGGGGTGGGTGCCTATCACTCCCAGCAGTGCCCAGACATATGAGGGGTGGGTGCCTATCACTCCCAGCAGTGGACAGAGACACGGGGGTGGGTGCCTATCACTCCCAGCAGTGCCCAGACATATGAGGGGTGGGTGCCTATCACTCCCAGCAGTGGACAGAGACATAGGGGTGGGTGCCTATCACTCACAGCAGTGCCCAGACATATGAGGGGTGGGTGCCTATCACGCCCAGCAGTGCCCAGACATATGAGGGGTGGGTGCCTATCAGTCCCAGCAGTGGACAGAGACATGGGGGTGGGTGCCTATCCCAGCAGTGCCCAGACATATGCGGGGTGGGTGCCTATCACTCCCAGCAGTGCCCAGACATATGAGGGGTGGGTGCAGAGGACTCCCAGCAGTGCCCAGGCATATGAGGGGTGGATGCAGAGGACTCCCAGCAGTGCCCAGACATATGAGGGGTGGGTGCAGAGGACTCCCAGCAGTGCCCAGACATATGAGGGGTGGGTGCAGAGGACTCCCAGAAGTGCCCAGACATATGAGGGGTGGGTGCAGAGGACTCCCAGCAGTGCCCAGACATATGAGGGGTGGGTGCCTATCACTCCTAGCAGTGCCCAGACATATGAGGGATGGGTGCCTATCACTCCCAGCAGTGCCCAGACATATGAGGGGTGGGTGCCTATCACTCCCAGCAGTGCCCAGACATATGAGGGGTGGGTGCAGAGGACTCCCAGCAGTGCCCAGACATGTGAGGGGTGGGTGCCTATCACTCCCAGCAGTGCCCAGACATATGAGGGGTGGGTGCCTATCACTCCCAGCAGTGCCCAGACATATGAGGGGTGGGTGCAGAGGACTCCCAGCAGTGCCCAGACATATGAGGGGTGGGTGCCTATCACTTCCAGCAGTGCCCAGACATATGAGGGGTGGGTGCAGAGGACTCCCAGCAGTGGACAGAGACATGGGGGTGTGTACATCATCCACAGATGAGCAAAACTCCATGGGTGTATGAAGGCATCCACAATGTGCGACTATGTTGATAGTGCCATAACAACACATCACTGACTGCAGTGTCCCACTCCCATGAGGATGGATGTCCTTCCCCCACTGCATGACACACCACATGTGGGTGTGATGACAAATTACACATGCATACCCACCCCTGGCGGTGGCAGCACAATGCACACACTGAGATCATGCAACAAGACTGTATAGTCATGTTAAACCCTACTAAACTAAGAGAGCCAAAGGGAACATACACTGTTACGCACATTCCAGGACTGATAGGAATATACAGGTGCTGGTACAGCCAACAAGTTGTTGTCTCCCATGGAAGGAAAAGGGTGGAGTTCCCACAGATACAATGCCCACAATTGTCAGTCAGGTGCCCAAATTCCTAGCTGAACAAGTAACATATGTGTGCTAGGCTGGGAGTACACACATGCATAGTGCGTAAAAGGGACCATGTCCACATGAATCCATCGCAACATACTCCATACACAAGTACAGTGACTAGCAAGGATGGCACAGACGATGCAGACGGAGACATTGCTGAGCAGGCATGGCCAAAGTTGAAGGGCTCCATCACACACCAAGGAAATGTAGACACAGGTCAGCACAACAATTGGGAAACACCCTGCAGGGAAGATGTCAGGTGCCACAGAGGAAGGAACACTCCGTGGGACAATGTCACCAAACACTAAGAGCTTACATGACCAAAGATTATTTGCAGAGACCTTGTGATGGCACGCAGATACCAGGGTCCACCCCATGAGCAGCACACTACAACATTTCCCAGACACCTAACACATTTTCACCACCCCAACTCAGGAAGCAGCAGCACCAACAGCAATAGCAGAAAAGCAATAGTGTGCAAATGAAAAACAAAATGCTTTATTCAGCATTTAAAAAAATGATTTGAAATTTACACTATGAACAAGGCCCATAGGCCAGTCCAGATGCGAAGTCCTGGGGGGGACACATTGTGAAGCGTCTCCCCTAGCTTGCCTGCACATTTCACAGTTCCTGTTCATCCACTGGGGGGGCATCATGTGGGGGGGAAGGACCAGGCACCGCAGGGACAGGAGGGGCAAGGGTAGGTGTTGTGGGTCCAGGGACGGACGACTCCACCACAGGGGGTGGGGCAGTGCCAAAGGTGGTGGTTAGGATGGCGCTGCACATGGTCGTAAGTTCTTCCAGCGTCTCCCCTGCACCCGAAGGAACCACAGGACCCAAGGAGGGGGGGGCGTCAGAGGGATGGGTCGCAGTGCTACTGGGGGAGGTGGTGGAGAGGGGGGGGGACTCAACTCCCCTGCCCGGGGACTTCCTTGCCCGCTTGCGGGGTGGTGTCACACTGGGGCTGAGCGACAGACTAGCCATGAAGGTCTCTTTGTCTGACTGCTGGGCAGGGGAGCTAAGGGGAGTTGTTTTGGAGGAAGTGGGTCATGAGGACTGCGGACTCCCACTGTGGCTGCATGTCTGCCGTTTGCCCCCAGACCCAGTGGGTGTGCCTACTTACCCCTGAGTGTGCATGACAGGAGGTGTGCGCTTGGCCTTCTGTGTTGGTGTGCTGCCTGTGTCTGGTGGGGTGCGTGCCTGGGGACGTCTGGGTGTGCTTGGGACAGGCATGAGAGTGGTAATTGTGGATGGTGCAGGGGTGGGGGGGACGCAGCGCTGCAGGAGACCCACTGCTGCCGTCAGTGACGAGTCCATGGACCTCAACAACATCCGTTGGTCAGACATCGCTGCTGACATGCCCTCCATGTACGACACCATCTGTGTTAGCAGTCTGGTGTGGCCATGGAGGACACTCAGCAGCGATGTCTGACCAACCTGCAACTGCTGCAGAATGTCCACAGACTCGGCATTGAGGGCAGCAGGGGAGACAGGGGCTGGGGGTGCAGTGCCTGGCATGAAGGAGACATGTTGTTGCCTAGCACGGACAGAAGGGACCGCAACAACTGGGAGGGCGGTGATGGGAATGGAGGGGGCGGCGATAGATGTACTGCTGCTTTCAGCTGTTGGAGCAGCCTCCGCCCTCTCTGGGAGGTCAGCCTCGGACCCGTCAGCGTCATAGTCGGTGTCGCCACCAGACAGGTCCTCCGCCTGACTCCCCTCGCCCTCCGTGCCACTTGCTGCGCCAGACTCCCCAGCACTGGTGGCACCGGTGCTGGATCCCTCCTCCACGTCCATGCCGGTGTCTCCCTCGGTGTCCCCAGACGATGCTGTGGGCAAGATGAAGAGACAGGAAATAATCAGACACCTGTATACATATGACACATGAGTCCAAACTAAATAGGTCACAGTGCATATCATGAAAACCATCATGAGTAACATCTACAATACTACGCACATATGTAAGCCCTGCACTACCCAGTTGGTTAACCCACCATGCCACTTGGAAACAATGGAGATTATGACACAACAGCAAAGAACTTGATATCGAATTATGCAGAGAAGCTAGTGTCTTTGGACAGTTGTGCACAGCATCTGGACCACACACCGTTGCCAAAAATGGATGAGCAGGAACCATGTCTTTAAACTTTTGACACATGCTGCAAAGGACAAACATTAAACCCTGCACAACATGACTGGGTCACTGCATGTTGAGTGTCTGTTCAGACTATCATCACACACAGGCCAGACCTGGCAAGGAGACATAAGGTTTGGACATGTAGGCCTTGCCCACACAAACCCCCCCTACCTGAGACAATGTGATTGAGACAGAGGAAGGATTTACACCTCTTAATATGGGATTACAAAAATGTGCCTCAAGAAATCCAAAATGTACTCGAACTACCCCTCGTGCGCCTCACCACACATATTATTGACAAGCAACCATCATCAGATAGTTGTACCGAGACACACAGGCACTGGCCACAGTGAGTATGCACAAGCCACATTGGGTCACCCTGTACAGTGGACACATGTAGCACACTTTACGTAAATACAAATGAGGCCAGGGTACAATGCCACAGAGGCCAACCTATGCTGAAGACACAGAGAATGTCCACAGTGTTGGATGACACACATGATTCCTAGGAAAAGGTGTCTCAGGGGACTGTAGTGGCCACACTGCTCCATGGTCCTAGATAGATCTGACTTCAACAGGAGCAACCGTCCCCGCACTATGCATATCTCCCCCTCATGCACATCATGTCTGAGGCCACAACACCGGTCATGCATGCATGGTCCAGCACCGGATATCCTGCCAGCGTTTCCTCACTTGGGGTAGGCACCGACTCTCCACCGTCATCACCGCCCTGACGGCCCGCTTCCAAATTCTTCCCTTCTGGCAGGCGGTTACCTGTGAGGATTACAAAGTGAGACAACATCAATACACCTGCTCCATGTCACAGAGACACACATTTGAACATTTTTGCTTGTTTGAACAGGGCATATTATGCAGCCAACTCATAGCACCTTTGTCATAGGGACATTAGCCTCTGGGGAAGCCCAAATGCACTACGTGGCATTGAAAGTACACAGGTGGCATGAAGGGTGCAACAGAATCACTGATCATGGCTCACACTGTGCATCACAAGCAACACCAGGATAATGGACAGCACATCAAAGCAGTCTCATGCCCCAGGCCACTGACGCAACCTCAGCAGAGTCAACAGACACACACAGGCACAGAACAATCACCTGCCATTGGCAACAGCGGATACAAACCTCACTCTGCACATGGGCCACTTGTCTGGGGGGTGTCACAGGTGTGGGGCTAGCTCAGCACATCAGACACACAGCACGGCTCCCTGCTCACATTAGATGGGTAGAGCATATGCATCCTCCATGCAGCTGTGGTCCAACACTCCACATAGACACTCACCCACATGACAGGGAACTTTCACACACAGCAATGTCCAGGGTGCGTACACATCATTTGGACACTCTCACCACAGCTACACTCAACTCACACATCTGTGGGTACAGTCACCTGTCACACTGGGGGGACCACAGAATCACATCAGGACTATAGAAATAACATGCCCAAGAGGATTCGCCAGGCTAAATGTGCCATGCACCATGCAGTGATTGTCACAGTAAGCACAATGCAAGTGAGGAGTGCAGACATGAACCACATCATGCTCTGCATGGGAGACATAAGGCATTCCCCCCCCTGGGACCCACCATGAACATCATTGCATGTCTGTCACACCTGGACACAATGACAGAAGTGACAGTCACAAAAAAGGGGCACTGTCAAAGCTAGTGGAGTTAGCACTCACCTGCTCCCCTGGTCTCCCAAACAGGCTGGGGTACTTTTGGAGGATGACGTCCAGCAACGCCTCATTCGCCTCTTGTGTGAAAGGCTGGGCCCTCTCCACAGACCTGGACATGGTGCCAGAGGAAGCAATGACAGCAGCAGTGGTGTGGAATGAAAGGTTGTGCAGGCAAGTGCTCTCTCATGGGTCCTGGCTGCCTTATATCTGCCTTGCTGGGCTGTTTCATTTACAGGAGTACAGAGTGATTGGTCAGTCTCATTTGCATCCTACGTTTCTTCCAATCCCTTTAAACATACCCCAGTGAGGGCCTTTGCATGGTTCAAAATTTGAGCATGATGTCAAGTCAACAACCACTTGCAACATAGTATATTGTCTCCAACCGACTTTTGTTGGCCACCTGATGAAAAAATTTGAACTGGAAACTCGGTCTCCATGACAACCAGCATGCATTTAGGCCCTTATACTTGTCCCTCATGTGTCCCCTATGTAATTTGACAATCCACACACAGCTACGGTGCATTCCACACGTACCCCTAGGTCACCACTACTCTAGTGATACGGTCCGTACACGCGTGTGTAGGGTTCGTATCCCTATGGTAGTGTAGCCATAGGTGTACGCCATAGTGATACGGTCCGTACACGCGTGTGAAGGGTTTGTATCCCTATGGTAGTGTTGGACAGGCCACACGAAGGGCTTGCTCCCTCCCCGCATGACAGGGCCCAAGCCCCGGCCCGCCAGGCGTGACCCACGAGAATCACCCGCACCCCGTCTCCCGACGGAACTCCTGCCCTCGGACCTCCATGTATCACGGGCCCAAGCCACCACCGGCTCCCTCGGCCGGGTCAAGCCGCCATCTTGGGCCCTGCGCCACGAGGCCGCGTGGCCTCCACCCGACCCTAACCCTGGGCCTGGCCGGCCCCGACATCCCGGCACCACCATCCACCCAGGAGGTGAGCGGACCACTTGGCAGGTCAATGGGAGAACGAAGCGCCAAGGACTCTCCCCCGCCAGGTGACGATCGCCTCCAGCTCCCCCAGGCACCGGCTCCACCCCCCCGCTGGGTGTCTGGACACCTTCATCCCGGACCCTCCGACCTCCAAGTGCGAGGGTCCGGACATCAAAGGGCGCCTGCCCTATAACTGGAGCAGCTCCGGAGCAGGAAGGCAGTTGTATCCTGGAGTCGAGAGACACCGAGAGAACTCAGCCTTGACGGACTACTGGCGCTGCCGTAGCCCTATCTTGTGAACTATCGTCCTGCCTGCTGGCGCTGCCGCGGCCTTCTGCAACATCCATCCTCGTCGGGACCTGCTGGCGCTGCCGCGGCCCGTTGTAACGACCATCTTCACCGGGACCTGCTGCCGCGGACCGTACATCGACCATCTTCACTGGGACCTGCTGGCGCTGCCGCGGACCGTGTATCGACCATCTTCACCGGGACCTGCTGGCGCTGCCGCGGCCCGTACCAGCTAGACCACCAAGCTCGAGGATTGTGAGCTACCCACCATACCATCACAACTACCAGACTGGTAACCAGACTGTCCCGCTACCCCCTTCTCCCATCTTGAGAGACTTGAATCGAGGGGACCCCTGAGTCCAGACCTCCTTGTACCGTTTCATCGTACCTTAAGAAGTGCTTATAAAGAACGCTAACTCATCTCCTTGTGTGGTATCTGTCTGTGGGGGGGAAGTTATTTGTCTGTACGATCGCTGGAGACGGCTCTCCCCGGAGACCTCCCCCCTTGTCCTCGGCCGACCCTCCCGGTCCGTCTAACATTGGTGGCCAGCGGCGCGATCCGAATCAACGCGTAATCGTACAGAGAGTAGCTCACCCCACGACAAAACCACGATGTCAGCCAAAGATAGCGGTTCCACTGAAAAGTTCCAAATGGATAAGTTGGAAGAATATAGCCACCGCGAACTTAAACAATTCTGCATGGAACTAGGCATTGCTACCACCGGCCTGAGTACCAAAGATGATTTGAAGCGCGCCCTTGAGTCGTGGGCAGAAACTGGGATCGCCGGATCCTCCGACCAAAACAGTGTCGCACCAGAGGGGAACGCCACGGCTCCCGAGGAGCGGGGAACGGGCCTCTCACAGGAGGAGATCCAGGAAAGAGAAAGGACCAGATTACACGAGTTGGAAATGGCACGACTCAAGATGGACGGTGAACTAAAGTTAGCCGAGCAGAAACTAAATCTAGAGCATCTGCGGCTCCGAGAGGAACGAGAAGAAAAACAGAGACAGAGAGAGCTTGAGGAAAAAAGAATAACACTCGAACACGAGCGCAAACTGGCGGAAATAGAACTTCGGAAACAGAATAAAGAACCGGGGGTGCCTGAGCAACCGCACACCCCAGGGGCAACCGAGAAAAAAGTCCACATCCCCAAGGATGTTGTCCGAGAATATGTCCGAGAAGACGACATACAGCAGTGGTTCAAAGCCTACGAGATCGCCATGACCTCCCACCGGATCGACCGGAGTGATTGGGGAGCCGGACTATGGGGGAGGTTCGTCAACGAAGGTCGCGATGCCCTGTTGCAGCTCCCAGATCACCAAATGTCGTCCTACGACCACATGAAGGCTGCCCTCCTCACCCGCTACGGCCTCACACCCGAGATGTACCGCCAGAGGTTCAGAGATTGCACCCGGATCCCGGGTACAACTTGGGTGGAGTACGTAAACTATTTCAGCCGAGCCTTCGAGGGTTGGATAAAGGGGAGCCATGTAACGACCTACGAACAACTCTTTAACCTTATGGTATGGGAACACCTGTCGAACAACTGTTTCGTCGAGCTCAGGCAGCACCTCCTCGACAGTAAATTGACTGACCCCCGGCAGCTCGCCGCTGAAGCTGACCGATGGGAAAGCACCCGAGTGAGCCGGAGAGGACCACACGAGCAGAACCGAAGCAACCAAGGCCAGCACCGTCCTCGGGGAGGAGGAGGAGGCCAGGGGCGAGGGAGAGACACCCTCCCGGCAACACCCGTGGCCAGCACCCCGCCCCCGGCCGGCCGGGGAAACCCCCCGATGCGTCCAGGGTTCCGAGCCAATGTCACGTGCCACCGATGCCAGCGAGTCGGCCATTACGCCAATGACCCGAGCTGCCCGCAGAACAAAACGCCCAAGCCCCGCCAGGTAGCTGCCGCCGCCCTGGGGGAAGAACGACTATCAGAGGAACAGGAAGAGTATGAGCCGGCCCAGCAAGAGTGGGAACCGGCCGCCATGGTTCTAGCGTGCCTAGGGGGAAAAGACATAGTCCCGCGGGCTCCCCTACCCGCCAACACCAGGAAATACGGTCAGTGGGTGACCATTAATGGGCATCGGGCCGAGGCCTTACGTGACACAGGCGCCAGTGTGACGGCCGTCCGCTGTCACCTGGTGAAACCCGAGCAGATCCTGCCGAACATTCTCTGCCCCGTCCGCTCAGCCGACAATTCCGAAAGTCTGTGTCAAATGGCCTGCGTTCCCTTCGAATGGGGAGGGGTCTCCGGCCTGTTGAAAGTGACGGTCCGGGATGATGCCCCCGTGGACTGCCTCCTGGGGAATGACCTTGAGAGTTCCCCGTGGGCCACCGTCGAGAGAAGAGAGCACCTGGGGATGCTGGGCCTCCCGGACTGGGCCTGCGTAACCACCCGGTCCATGGCCGCCCGTGCCGTCCCCCGACCAGAAGAACCGGAATGGCCAGCACCTCCGCCCCCGGTCGCCCCAGTAGAAGACAACGACGAGGCCAACCCCCCGGAACCAACGACCGAAGGGGACGCGCAACCCCAGGACTTCCCCGGCCTGGCTCAGTGGCGTCAAGAAGGGGGGCCCACCCAAGAACAGTTCCGCCAGGAGCAAAAGACCTGCCCCTCCCTCGAGGGACTCCGCCAACAAGCCAGCGCCCAGAGCGCAGGGGACTCCACCGGAACTCACTGGGTCTACTGGGAGAACGACCTGCTATACAGCGAACAGAGAATCGCAGAGCTAGGGGCCGGTCGAGTACTGGTGGTACCTCTCCGCTTCAGAGACTTCCTGCTCAACCTGGCCCACGATGTCCCCCTGGCTGGACACCTGGGCCAAGACAAAACTTACAGTCGCCTAGTGACCCACTTTTTCTGGCCGAAGATGCGGAACGACGTCCTGAACCACTGCCGGTCCTGCCCCACGTGCCAGGCCAGCGGGAAGAGTGGCCGTAAGCTGAAAGCCCCTCTACAACCCTTCCCAGTGGTCACCACCCCGTTCGAGAGGGTAGGAATAGACATTGTGGGGCCCCTGGACCCCCGCACGGCACAAGGACATAGGTTCATCCTGGTACTGGTGGATCACGCCACCCGCTACCCCGAGGCGGTGCCTCTACGAACTGTAACAGCTCCGGTGGTTGGCCGGGCCCTAATGGGGATCTTCTCCCGGGTGGGCTTCCCCCGAGAAGTCGTCAGCGACCGAGGCACGAACTTCATCTCAAAATACATGAAGTCCCTCTGGCAACAGTGCGGGGTCACCTACCGATTCACGACCCCCTATCACCCCCAAGGGAACGGACTAGTGGAGCGATTCAACCGCACTCTCAAGGGGATGATTGGGGGATTGGAAGAGCCCCTCCGTCGCCAGTGGGATGTACTACTCCCGTGCCTCCTCTTCGCCTACCGAGAAGTTCCCCAGAAGTCCCTCGGTTTTAGCCCTTTCGAACTCCTGTACGGGCACCCTGTGCGAGGGCCCCTCAGCCTAGTCAAAGAAGGTTGGGAGATGGCCCCCCTAAAGACCCCTCCAGACGTCTTCAAGTACCTCCTGGCCCTACGCAATCAGACCCGGCGCTTCAGGGAGATGGCCAAGGCGAACCTCGAGGCCAGCCAGGAAGACATGAAGAGATGGTATGATCACAATGCCTCCTCCGTCGAGTTCGAACCTGGTCAACAAGTATGGGTGATGTCCCCCACCGAACCATGTGCCTTGCAAGATAAGTGGACGGGGCCCTTCAAGGTGGTCGAGCGCAAAAGCCCCGTCACTTACCTCATCGACATGGGGACCCCCCGGAACCCCCTTCGGGTCCTCCACACCAACAGACTCAAACCACACTTTGTGCGCTCAGAACTCAGCCTCCTGATGGCTACGGACAGTGGGGCAGAGGAGGACTCCGAACCCCTCCCGGATCTCCTGAAGACTCAGGAGAACGACGGTTCCGTGGACGGGGTCCGGCTCTCCGATGCCCTCACCCCACAGCAACGCCAGGGCTGCCGGGACCTCCTGCTGCGGTTCGCTTCACTGTTCTCCCTCACTCCCGGGGTCACCCCTTGGTGCTTGCACGACGTGGACACCGGGGACAGTCCCCCTATCCGACACCGGGCCTACCGCGTACCAGATCGGGTACGGGCCTGCATACAAGAGGAAGTGGCCAAAATGCTCACGATCGGGGTCATCGAGCCCTCGGACAGTCCCTGGGCCAGCCCGGTTGTATTGGTCCCCAAAGCCGCTGCCCCCGGCACCACACCTGAACTGAGATTCTGCGTCGACTACCGGGGCCTGAACGCTGTCACCCGAACCGACGCTCATCCTATCCCCCGAGCAGATGAATTGATCGACCGGCTGGGGGCCGCCCGCTACCTCAGTATCTTCGACCTAACAGCGGGCTACTGGCAGATCGGTCTCACACCCCGGGCTCAAGAACGGTCCGCCTTCTCTACCCCCGATGGCCACTACCACTTCAAGGTCATGCCCTTCGGCATGAAGAACGCCCCCGCTACATTTCAACGTCTTGTGAACCAGGTCTTGGCGGGGCTCTAAGAGTTCAGCGCTGCCTACCTGGACGATATCGCTGTATACAGCCGCCACTGGTCCGACCACCTCCTCCACCTCCAGGAGGTCCTACAGGCCCTCCAGCGGGCCGGCCTCACGATTAAGGCCGGCAAATGCCAAATTGGTCAAGGGTCCGTGACCTACCTGGGGCACCAGGTGGGAAGCGGGCTGGTGGCCCCACTGCAACTTAAAATTGCTGCCATCCAGTCCTGGCAGCCCCCCGTCACCCAGACCGAAGTCCGAGCCTTCTTGGGGCTCACCGGCTACTACCGACGGTTCGTGAGGGACTACGGCAGCATTGTGGGGCCCCTCACGGGTCTCACGTCCAAGAACCAACCGAAGCGGATTAACTGGACCCCCGATTGTCAAGCGGCCTTCGAAAAGCTGAAGGCCGCCCTGTGCACCACCCCTGTGCTCCAGGCCCCCGATTACAGTCGGGAATTCGTGGTACAGACAGACGCCTCCGACCACGGCATCGGAGCGGTTCTTTCCCAAGTGAACCCCGAGGGTCATGACCAGCCGGTGGCCTTCATCAGCCGACGTCTCCTGGCCCGAGAACAGCGCTGGAGCACAATCGAGAGGGAGGCCTTCGCAGTGGTGTGGGCCCTCAAAAAGCTCCGGCCCTATCTCTTCGGTACCCACTTCCGGGTACAAACCGACCATAGACCCCTGCAGTGGCTGATGCAGATGCGGGGGGAGAACCCAAAACTATTGCGCTGGTCCATCTCCCTGCAGGGAATGGACTTCACCGTGGAGCACCGACCGGGCCAAGACCACGCCAATGCAGATGGCCTGTCACGCTTCTTCCGCCTCGACGAGGAGAGTCCCCAAGAAGATGGGTGACTCTCCCCGCCTTCAGCTGGGGGGGACGCATGTTGGACAGGCCACACGAAGGGCTTGCTCCCTCCCCGCATGACAGGGCCCAAGCCCCGGCCCGCCAGGCGTGACCCACGAGAATCACCCGCACCCCGTCTCCCGACGGAACTCCTGCCCTCGGACCTCCATGTATCACGGGCCCAAGCCACCACCGGCTCCCTCGGCCGGGTCAAGCCGCCATCTTGGGCCCTGCGCCACGAGGCCGCGTGGCCTCCACCCGACCCTAACACTGGGCCTGGCCGGCCCCGACATCCCGGCACCACCATCCACCCAGGAGGTGAGCGGACCACTTGGCAGGTCAATGGGAGAACGAAGCGCCAAGGACTCTCCCCCGCCAGGTGACGATCGCCTCCAGCTCCCTCCAGGCACCGGCTCCACCCCCCCGCTGGGTGTCTGGACACCTTCATCCCGGACCCTCCGACCTCCAAGTGCGAGGGTCCAGACATCAAAGGGCGCCTGCCCTATAACTGGAGCAGCTCCGGAGCAGGAAGGCAGTTGTATCCTGGAGTCGAGAGACACCGAGAGAACTCAGCCTTGACGGACTACTGGCGCTGCCGTAGCCCTATCTTGTGAACTATCGTCCTGCCTGCTGGCGCTGCCGCGGCCTTCTGCAACATCCATCCTCGTCTGGACCTGCTGGCGCTGCCGCGGCCCGTTGTAACGACCATCTTCACCGGGACCTGCTGGCGCTGCCGCGGACCGTACATCGACCATCTTCACTGGGACCTGCTGGCGCTGCCGCGGACCGTGTATCGACCATCTTCACCGGGACCTGCTGGCGCTGCCGCGGCCCGTACCAACTAGACCACCAAGCTCGAGGATTGTGAGCTACCCACCATACCATCACAACTACCAGACTGTCCCGCTACCCCCTTCTCCCATCTTGAGAGACTTGAATCGAGGGGACCCCTGAGTCCAGACCTCCTTGTACCTTTTCATCGTACCTTAAGAAGTGCTTATAAAGAACGCTAACTCATCTCCTTGTGTGGTATCTGTCTGTGGGGGGGAAGTTATTTGTCTGTACGATCGCTGGAGACGGCTCTCCCCGGAGACCTCTCCCCTTGTCCTCGGCCGACCCTCCCGGTCCGTCTAACAGGTAGTGTAGCCGTAGGCGTACGCCATAGTGATACGGTCCGTACATGCGTGTGTAGGGTTCATATCCCTATGGTAGTGTAACCGTATCACTATGGCGTACGCCTACGGCTACACTACCATAGGGATAGGGACCCTACACACGCGTGTATGGACCGTATCACTATGGCGTACGCCTACGGCTACACTACCATAGGGGTACGGACCCTACACGCGCGTGTACAGACCGTATCACTATGGCGTACGCCTACGGAAACACTACCATAGGGATACGGACCCTACACACGCGTGTACGGACCGTATCACTATGGTGTACACCTACAGAAACACTAACATAGGGATAGGACCAGTGTGTAGCCGTACGTGTACTATGGTAGTACACATACGTGTACACACTGCTCGTACACGTACGTGTGTACGGTCCGTACACACACGTGTACTCCTACCCAACACCAATATAGTGATACGACCGTACACACGCCCTGAGGGCGTGTGTACAGTGCGTTTCAGAGCTTACACTGGTGATAGGAGGCACACAGGAAAGGAATGGAGCTGTCATACTCGCACAAGGCTGGACATCAAGTCATTGTCAGTGCAGTCCTTCATGTTTCGGGCCTAGGTGTGTCAGGCAGTGATGTGGCACATGTCTCCTCATGTTTGAACCCAATAGATGTGTGATGACCTGTGTACACATGTCATGTGTGATGGGGCTCTATGTGGCACACTTCCCCTTCACACCTTTTAGATGTGTGCATGTAGTACAAACTTGTCAAGCACTGCATCACTGGCATGGCACAGTCACCAACACCTGCAAATGTCCCCTGATGCCAGGTACACGGCTAATGACACCTGACATCTAACTACCAGCGTGGCACGATGTGACTATGTCATGTGTGTGTCATGTGTTCCCATGAGCTTGCTGTTGGTGTTCCGTCAACTGCATCTGCTGTTTCTGCATCCAACATGTGTCTGTGTGTAGATGGCCATGGCACACAATTACGCACACCAGGCCACATGTGGAATCACACGTAACGTGTGTCTGTATGCATCGAACATGGACTTGCGAGCTGAGGACATATCTGCGTAGTCTCAATGTATGTGTGATCAGTTTTGACATGTACCCCTTCATGGCAAGGTGTGTGGTCTGTCCTTTTTCAATGACATGTGACTTGTGCGTCTAGTTTGCCGCAAGCTGTCTGTATGAGATGACATCCTTCTAATGCACATATGTGGATGTATGTCACTCCTGTAATGTGTCTGGCTGTTCACTTACACTGGCCCACAGCTAGTTTCATGGCATGTCATGTTGACCTTGAGAATCCACGTTTGTAGCTGGCTCTTGGTAGGAGTATCACCTGGCTGGCATACGTGTCCAGGATGTATTGCACAGACCAGACTCTGTATGTAGCATATGTGTATTAGCTGTTAAACATGTGCTCAGTTCATTGACATTGGTGTTGTAATGTACTCACTCTTCATTATCCCTTCCAAATTACTGCAGGGCACCGCCTCTCCCCCGACCAATACCAGACTCGGGTGCCCTGAGGGAACGTGACTGCATACGACGCTACAGCTTCTCGCAACAGTTGATTGAGAACTTGACCGCAAAGCTGGCATCACACCTCCAACCGCTACACAGGTATCCTACTGCGCTGACACCCAAGATGAAGGTGATGGCAGCAATACATTTTTTGCCACCGGTACGTTTCAATTCACCATAGCTGATGTTGGTGTAATGTCCCAGACCATGTTCAGCCGTGTCCTGCATGATGTTTTAGAAGCCATGTTGGTTCACCTGGATGAATTCATACATTTTCCAAATTGTGAGCAGTTGACAGGTGTCAAAGGTGAGTTCTATGCCCTGGGAGGGATGCCCCATGTCATTGGGTCTATTGATGGGACACATGTGACTTTGGTACCACCACAGGCACAGGAGGTAGCCTATCGAAACCGAAAACATTATCACTCCATTAATGCCCTTGTGGTGTGTCTTGCTAACATGCTGATTTCCCATGTCTGTGCACGCTTTCCAGGGTCAGCACAAGATGCCTACATCATGAGGCGTAGCAGGGTGCCCGAAATGATGCTGCAGCTGCGCAACGAACGAGCATGTCTTGTTGGTGGGTAGACTGTCAGTCCTGTATTTAGCATTATCTTTGTATCTTACAGCTTCTCCTGACCCACTTCTGTACATGATGTTTCCATGTAGGGGACTCTGGTTATCCCAACATGCCATGGCTGATGACGCCTCTCCGCAATCCCAGAACGGCTGCAGATCACCGTTACAACAACGCCCATGGGCAGACCAGGCGAGTGATTGAGAGGACGTTTTGCCTCCTGAAGAGCCGATTCCGGTGCCTCCACAAGACAGGTGGCTCCCTCCCATATGCACTGGTGAAGGTCTGCAAAATCTTCCTCGTGTGCTGCATGCTGCACAGCATGGCAGTGGAGAAAGCAGTGCCACTCATCCTGGATCCGGATGAGCAGGAACATCCACCCATGGAGGATGAAGGGCTTGGTCACGAGGCAAGTGATGAGGAGGAGGAGGAGGAGGACATCCGGAGTCAGCTCATACGCAACTTCTTCTCCTGATGGTGAGTCCCTGGGTCTGAGTGTGCACGCATGGAGCCTTGTGTGGCATGTGTTGCAATGTGTGTGTCCATCTGCATGTATGCTAAGTGACTTAGAGGTGTGTTCTGATGTGTCATTCGAGTGATGATGTAATTCCACTAATTGTAGCTGAGACACTCAATTTTCAACTAGCATGGTGACAACCTTATACATGTAGAGTAACTAACCATGCATGCGGATGACCATCTTTTAGCTGACTTCTTGTGTGTCTCTCATCCCCTGGTAGTTGCGCATGCTGTCTGCTCGTGGCATCGTTGGGCTCCTGCTATTCCTCATGAGTATAGCAACGTGTGCAGAATCAGCGTTACATGCACGGACATGGTGAAAAGTCTCCTTTGGGTAAGGATTGCAGTACGGCATTTTGGGTGTGGTAGTTGTTTAGAATGTGTGTGCACTGCTCCTGTGCATGTTTTGTTACTATGCATACATGTCGACTCACCATGGGGCACATGACATGTAGCATGACTCACATGAATTGATAGTCACACGGTGACAGTCATCTGTAATGGGATTGTGGATTGTGATGAAGGCATCACTGTGTGTAAAACTTCCCTCGGAAACATACGGGATGCTACGGGTTGACATAGTTTGGGACATCCCCATAAGAGGCTCAATAGGGAATAGCAGCCTCTCCCTGTGCAGCAGGGGGTGTTTGGCTCAACCCTGTCACTTTTGTGCCAGTTCAATGGATTTACAGCATCTGTGGTGCAAAGGGGGGGGGCCAGTGTAGGTCCCACATGTTAATCCACATGACCTGTGCGTCTGTTCATTTTGATGCATTTGCCTAGGTGTGAGCCTGAATAATAAAGGTGTTCTTCACCATCCATGGTGCCTCATCTCTGTCGATGCAGGTCTCTTGCCACTGTGCATGCGGCATCTCTGGCATAGTTGTCAGAGATTGTACATATGAGTCTATGTGTAGATTAGCAACATGCATGCAGTTCTACATGGATTTGATTCTCTATTGTGCATGAAGTCCGTGGCTGTGTATGTATTTTGGCATCTCTGTCCCCACAACGGGCACTCAACACCTGCTGAGGTTGTGTTTCCTATGCGCAGCTCGGCCTTCAGTTTCCTGATCCGGTGTCAGTCATCTTTGGTGATTGTGCATCCATTGTCTCTGTGTGTGCCATGGTGAACCGGACACTCCTTCCTTTACATATACCTTTTGCAAGAGCCACATCATACTACAGTATGATGTTGCAGCCACCCTCCAAGCAATGTCCATCCAAAACATCTGTCGCCTGCACTCAGGCATACACTAAGCGCACACACAACACCTGTGCATGATGAGTGTGCAACTCCAACTGCCCACACAGCGCTGCCACACCTTCCAGGCCCTGTCACACCAACCAGGTCATGTCCCTCCAACTCCCCACCGGCTCTGTACCCCAGCAAGGCCATGGGAGTGGGACTCAAGGCCTCTGCATGTAGTATGGTGTCGTTGTCTGGCACATGGCACAGGTATCATCTCTCAGCGTGTCATTCTACAATGTTTCCAGGATCCCCCTCTACACCATCACATGCGCACAGCACCTCATCATCAGCTCGTGTGCCATTGACAGCCAGGTGCTCCGCACCATCCCCAAAGACGCAGACCTTGCCAGTTCTCATATTCAATAATGCATGAGATCCATTGGCAGATGGCTGAACATCAGCCACCTGAGGCTGGACTTGTACAGGACTGAGGTTATCATCTGCGGATTGTCCCCTTACAGCTGGCTCAACTGCTTGTGTCCCACCCGCAAGAGCCCTGCACAAGCACCCAGTGGCCACGCACACAAGCTGGTGTGCATCATGGATTGCTTGCTCACATTTGCCATGCTGATCACCAGCATCTGTACCTCAGGCTGCAATAGCCCCTGCATTATGCACACGATCCCCAGATCGATCCACTCCAAGGCAAGACAGACCATCCCCCAGGTCCACGACGACATCCGTGTCAAATACTGCCCTGCCCTCTACGGAGCAACTGCATTAAAACTCCCATGAAACTTGTCCACATCCAGGGTGCATCTGCACAGCTCAGCTTCAACATCCGGCGCCCCAGCCACATCACCGTCCAGCAGAGATAGCTGCAATGGATCACTGTCTGCTGCAGGATGACCTTCACACTCCACACCCACACTCAGGAGGCAGGCCATGACCCCAAACCAACCTTGTACCACTGTCATCCAAGACCCCATTGGGCCATCTCTGTGCATCCAACCTTGGCCTGGCCACCATTCTTCACATCCACCTTACTCCAGCATGCAGGACATAGTTCTCCCACCTGGCCAAGCATACCTGGGACTCCCTCCCCAGGAAACTCCACATGAGCCATGACCTCTGCGCCTTAATGATACTCTTCCAAAATGGTCTGTCCGCACAGTTTTGCAAGCCCCCCTCCGCAGGTTGAGCCCATCAAGGGTGAGTATTGTGCTCCATGTCTGTATTGAATGATACATTGTGACCCATGTGTGTCCTGTGTCAGACTCAGATCCCAGGGTATGGATGGGTGGAGTTAGTTCAACACTCAGGCATAGTTTGACATTTACACACACAGATGTTGTGGACTAATGCAAAATCACTGCAACATCTCCTGACTTTCAAGAAATTTTTATTTGCGGTGGGGTACGTGTTTTGGTAGATAATAAGAGGTGCTCGCCGGGTGCATAGAATCCAAAGTTCACAGGGGGAGATGGTATCCTTTGCATTGGAAGTCATCAGAGTCCAGACCACAGTGTTGGTCATCATTGGTCAGACTGTGACGAGCAAGTCCATGTGGCAGAGAATGTCATTGAATGAGGTGCAGCTGTTGCGCCAGAGGGCCAGAGGGCCAGGTGCCAGGCCTGGTGACCTGGGAGATGTGGATGGTCCGCTGACTCTCACTGTCTTTTCCGTGGACGACCCACCTTCCTGTGGGGACCCTCAGATGCAGGCCTTGACGATGCTTGTGATGCTCCGTCGGACGAATCCTCCTCCTCCTCCCTCCCTGTGGCTGGTGGTGGTCTTCGCCTGGTGGCACAGGAAGGGTTGCCCATGTTGTTGGCAATCCGACGGAGTGAACGGCTCATGTCCATTTGCACCGCCAGGAGCTCAGCCAGTCTTGCCTCCATCCGTCCTTGGTGTTGTCGTTGACTGGCATGTTGCCTGGCCTGCAGGTTCTTTATCTCGTCGAGGGTCCCCTTGATGTCTGTGAGGGTGTCAACTACCTGGCTGATGCCCCTGGTGTCACGCCGGTATGTGTCCAGGATGTGGCGTATGTGTGACATACCGGTTCCCTCAGCTGCCTGGTCAGGTTCCCGCCTCCGCCTGCCTCCACTCCCACCACCCCTGCCCACACGAGCCGGGCCTGCCGTTGTGGGCACATCGGGTCTACGGGACCCCTGAGGGATGGCATTTGTGGGGTTGCCTGCCTCCTCCTGGGTGCCCGGAGAACCTTGTCCCTCCTGGTCAGACAGGCTCTGTTGTTCAGTGCGAGCAGGGCTCCTGGGTGTTTCCTGGGATGTGGCAGGAATGGGGGTGGTGGTTGGCACAGATGTACCTGATGCAGGTGCTGCAGGGGCTTGGGCACCAGAGGGGCCAGGTTGGTCGGGGTCATCCACGGAGTGGTGAGAGTCGTCGCTGCCGGTGGGATCATCTTCACGCCGAGCCTGGGCCTGTGATTCTTCCCCCCCAGTGTTGGGGGGAGATCCATGACGTTGCCCTGTGTGTGAGAGAGAGAGACAATGTTAATGGTGTTTCATAAGACATCCATGTTTCATACATATTCAAGTTGGCACAGTTCCTCCAGGTAGTTGGATATGCCTAGCATTCCTCTCAATGTACACTTGTGGATGGGTATGTTGCGGGGGACAGATTGATATGTTCTCCTGAGTCTTTGGCCAGTCGAATTAATGCTAGGCTGCTTATTTGGCAATGGATTGGTCTTGTTGTGTCACATGTCCATTGTGGGAGCGGCAAAATCCGTTGCCTGCCCCGGGGGTGTGTGCTTGTGTAAGGGGTGGGGGGGGGGTGACCGGGCATGCTGTTGGGTGTAGTGTGATTTGGCATTGGGTCTCCCAGGTGATGTGTCTGTCCCCTCATGGTGCATGCTGGCATGACAGTGAGTGTGAGTTCCTGTGCTAGGTATGTGGCATGTGGAGTTGGTGTTTGAGTGTACAGTGGTCACAGGAGGGCCTTGTGCTGTCTACAGCAGGGCCAAGTGTCAGCTACCTTGTCAGTACTTGGCCAGTCCCTGTGCATTGAGCATGGTGCATGGGTATGTCCCTAGGCCATATGGGCTGAGGGCATTGGTGTCTGCTTCTGAGTTGCACAATGTGTTTTGTGAGCCCCACCCTCCCAGCATCGCGGACATCCAGTCTTGGGTTCGTGTTTCATGTAGCCTGTGACTTGGCATGGCCTTGCTTAGTGAATGGGGTATGGACCCGTTAGTGGCATGTTCGTGGTTTTTGAGTGTTGTTGTGTCCGGTGAGGGCTTTGGGGTAGTTGCGTGCATTAGTTGTAGTTGGGGTGTGGATGCCGTTCCCCCATGTTACGTCAGTTGTTTGTGTACTCACCCGGCTCTGCGACTCCTTCAAGTCTGTGTACTCCCACCGGCGGAAGCGTGGCCATCACCTTCTCCTCCCAGGGATGGTAATGTACCGGTCTGCGGGGCAGCCCACCTCCAGTGATGTTACTCTGGGCATGTTCTTCATTCATTTTTCGCTTGACTGCCCTGCGCAGATCGTACCACCTGGCTTGGCATTCATGCCTGGTCCTCCTGATGGGCGCAACAGCATTGACCCGATCGACAATCCTCTGCCACATGGCTGATTTCTCAACTATGCTGGTCTGTCTGACCAATGTTCCAAAGAGCTGTGGCTCGACTCTGATGACTTTGTTGACAAGGATGTCCAGCTCCTCCCTTGTGAACTTTGGATTCTTGTCTGTGGGCATGGTGTGGGGTGTGGGTGTGGATGGTTGTGGGTGTGTGGGTGTGGATGTGATGGTGTGGGTGTGAATGTGATGAGGGGGTGTTTGTGAAGGTGGTTGTGTGAAGGTGTGTAAGTCTGAGCTGTAGTTAAGGTGTAAGTAAGGTGCAGTTGTTTGTCTGTGGGGTCTGGCAGCAGTGGGTCTGTTGCAAAGGCTCGTGGTTTGTGTGTGTGGGCCCTTTTTATTGGTCCATTTGTGGGTGTGGCTGTGTTTCAACTTTTGGTGGGAGTGTTATAAGAGGTGGTTGTGGTTTGGGCCTCTGTTTGCCTGTTTGGATGTGCCAGGTCAGTGTTTTCGATGTAGTTTGGCTTGTAGACGTGTTTTGTGGTATTGTGCGAATCAAATTGACCCTCCTTGTGCTGTTTTACAGTGTCCTGGTTCTGTACGAGTCGGTTTCGTGTATGTAAGGTGCGTACATAAGCTATGTTGTTGTACAGTGATCTCATATGCAATGGTGTTGTACGATTCGTACATACGCGATGCTGGGTGAGGGTGCTGGTGTACGGGCCTGGGGTGCGGTGCGTACGGGCACGGGCATGGTGTACGGGCCTGGGGTAGGGTGCGTACAGGCACGGGTCTGGGGTACGCTGTTGGGGTACGGTGCGTACAGGCACGGACATGGTGTAGGGGCCTGGGGTACGGTGCGTACAGGCATGGGCATGGTGCAGGGGCCTGGGGTACAGTGCGTACGGGCATGGTGTACGGGCCTGGGGTAGGGTGCCTACAGGCACGGGCATGGTGTAGGGGCCTGGGGTACGGTGCGTACAGGCACGGGCATGGTGTAGGGGCCTGGGGTACAGTGCGTACAGGCACGGGCCTGGGGTACAGTGTTGGGGTACGGTGCGTACAGGCACGGGAATGGTGTAGGGGCATGGGGTATGGTGCGTACAGGCACGGGCATGGTGTATGGGCCTGGGGTATGGTGCGTACAGGCACGGCCATGGTGTACGGGCCTGGGGTAGGGTGCGTACAGGCACAGGGATGGGGTACGGTGTTGGGGTACGGTGCATACGGGCATGGGGTAGGGGCCTGGGGTACAGTGTGTACAGGCACGGGCATGGTGTAAGGGCCTGGGGTACGGTGTTGGGGTACGGTGCGTACAGGCACGGGGCTGGTGTACGAGGCTGGGGTATGGTGCGTACAGGTACGGGGCTGTGGTACGGAGGTGGGGTACGGCGCGTACACGTATGGGTGCTGGGGTACAGTGTAGACATGGGGGGGTACGGTGCTGACATATGGGGGTACGGTGCTGACATATGCGGGATGAGGGGGGGCTGTGCGACTCGTCCGCGGGCACAAGTATAGCCGTGGACATGTGTGGTTCAGCGTTTGCTCCGTACGGTCCGTTTCACATGCGGTTGTATATTCGGACGGACCGTTTTACATGCGGTTGTATATTCGGACGAACGGTACGGATCGTACTTGTGCGCTCGGACTTCTGTTTTACGATTTGCACGTAAAACTGTCCGGATCCCTCTCGTAACATTTTCCCTATGCGACTCGTAAAAATTTTTAACGTACGAATCGTACTTCGCCGGTTGTAGGGCACTTGTACGACTCGTACGTAAAAAAATACGGATACGAGTCGTACGCAATTGTTTTTTAACGGATCGGAATCGGCACCCAAATGTTAATATGCAAATCTGCTATTTTTTCACAAAACTTACATGTTTTAGAAGGTAAACTTTTCAATTTCCTAATTTCAGCAGCATTGAAATCCATTACTTATTGTTGGAAAGATATTTCTATATTATCTGTTAATGCGTGGTGGTCCTGGGTTATTTTTACGAGAAGAGGTGCTCAGTTATCCATGAATGGGATTCTTCATAATTCTATCTCTTATCAATCTTATTGGTTACCTGTTGATGTATATTTATCCTCTATGTGATATACTGATAACTTATCTTTTGATTTTATTACATCTCGATTAATCTAACTATATAATATAGTAGCTTTATTTATATTTAATGCACTAGTTTTATAATTGTTCCATCCTTTCCTTACCTCTTTTATGTTTCATATGAATATGTTACATCTTCTTACCTACTATACTTTATTAATGGCTTTGATAATTTTATGACTTGTGCTTAGGTATTTTCGCTATATAGTATTATTTTCTGTATTGTCTTTGTTTATTGTCTATATACAAAACTCAATAAAATATTTTGAACTTAAAAAAACATGGTGCTGCAGCGCCAGAATGACACGCAAGGCTCTAGGACAGGAGAGTGGAAGCAGTCATCACAGCAGAGTTACCTCAAGGACTTTGGTTTCATTGTTCTGTGTCTTCATGACACACCGTCTGCACACACTTTCCACAGCACTCCTCTGGCGTATTAGTTTACTCATATCCCTGCATCACAGAGGGGTGAAAGAAAAGCGGTCACATGTGGGCACCTGAGATGTCTTTCATGATTTGTGGTATGTGGCGCCCTCTTGAGAGAGGCCACAAATTCAGGGGACCCCAGACACCACTAGAAACATTTAGGAACCTCTCTCATTTGAGATTGGAAATATTTCACAGGAGCTATACCCATAAAGCTTGATTGTTGTGATACTGTTTCACTGCATGCATTTAACTTCTTCTGCTCTCCATAAGGCTACATACCCTTGGTTCTGAGTGCTGCACATTACAAATGTAAAATAACAGTATGGTGTTACCTACATGTCCGGATCCACCGAATGTAATGTGTTATCCATTACGATTGTCAAGGGATGTGAGGATTCACATCTGGTGAATCATGCTCCTCTCCACACACACCAGTGTAATGAAGAGGGTTTTAAACTACCTGTATCGTGGGTAAAGTATTCCCCGAAAAACTACAGTTAAAAGCGAGTTAAGGATGACCAATCTGTTAGCAGTGGCTTTGCCACATAAACGAAAAACTCACAAACTTGAGCTAGGTGCTATATTTCCATCATGGCACAACCCAACAGCACAAAGTTAACCACACAATATTGTAAGCCTCTGAATATTAAGTGGTGGGGAAAGGGGGATACTTCAATATCTGCCTCTGGGCAAAGCGAGAGTGGATTCTTTGGAGCCCTTGTGCGAATGGGGAAGGAGGCTATATCTCTCAACGCGGGTCCCATGTAGTTCCCTACGTGACATTTCATTAGTGGTTGCATAATGTACCCTCTAGGGAGGTGCTGTTGCCTAGAGAATCACGTACATCACTAGAAACATTTGGGACCCCCAATCATTTGAGATTGGAAATATGTCACAGTTCCCTATGAAATGTGAGTTGTTATACCAGTGCATTTTGTCTAATAGATCACCCAAACATGATATGGTTATAGATGTATCTCATGCCAGTGAAAATAAATGTGGCCACATAGCATGATATTTAGAACAACTGTAATGATAAAAGCATGTTTACATTATTACAGGCAAAATGTCAAACACCATTTGATAGCAGTACAGCTTTAATGATTTCAGAAAACAATGCTTGTTGACTCACAGGTCATATTTTAGAATCAGTTTACAGAAGAAAACAAACGAGGCCATACTCACAAAGCTTGGTTATTGTGCTTCTACCTCACTTCATGCGTGTAGCTACTCGTGGTTTGAACATGGCTATATACCTTTTATTATATGTGCTGCACCTGAAAAACTGCATGGTAGTAACCAAGCATGTCGGTCGCCTTCCACTAAGTGTAATTTGCAATTACGCACCAGAGATGAGCGGGTTCCCTGCTATACACCCTTGCACCCTGCTTCCCGGATAAGAGGGGGAATACAAGGAGGTGACGATAGGTGAAGATTCCCCTTTTTACCTTAGATCAACCCAGGAACTCGTATCTGAAACATTCAGGCTGCCCCTTTATGCACAGTCGTGACTCTGTACCACATGGTGAGAACCCAGAACACATACCACATCCCATCTTGGCGCAGCAGTCACCGGCTGAAAGGATGGACGACAGCGTGAAACCAATCTCCTATTTCTTCACATCTGGATTGCACAATATGGGGTTGCATTCTGTAAACACAAACAAAAGGGGCATCGAAAACTTTTGCACCAAACATTAATTACAGTCCTGGATTAATCAAAGCCAATATTGTATTGTAGCCAGAGACAGCCCTTTCAGCCGCAGTGGCAGTGGTGCAAGGTATCTGGAGTTGAGAGATTAGCAAAGTGTAAACCATTACAGCCATGGCTTTCAAGCAGATCCACAAATTCTAAAAAATATTTATTATGATAATGGACACCATCACTAGACACACTTATAGAAATATATATGTGTTAATCATATATTATACACATGATCTTCACTTTCAGTGTTTGGTTATTGGACATTCTGTCAAGTCTAGATATGGCTTCCAGGTATATCAATTCTAGCGATATGTAAAGGGAGCAGATATTACTCCTGGCCATGGCTACACTAGACAAGGCTATCACCTCTTGCCTTAAGTGGAAAGTGCACACTCTATGCAGAGACAGCAATTAGTGGGTTGCTTTGGCTTGGTACACCACTTGCAGGTGGAATGGGTTAGTATTAAGCCAGGGCAAAGCACTACGCTACGCTCGCATAGTTTGCGAAGTTTGTGCTACTTCGCACTACACGAATTGCACGTAGCACTGTGCAAACACGCGCAGCGTAGCGTTGCGCAGTGCAGCGGTCATTTTTTGCTTGCTCGCGGTCCTCAACATCAAGTTGGCGACCGCGAGCAAGCAAAATGACATCCCTGCGAGACTTTTTCCTTGTTCGCGATCAACAACATCAAGTTGGCGATCGCGAGCATGGAAAGTAAACCTCCCAGCGAGATTCTCAATGCGGGGAGGTCAGGTTTCTCATTGCGAGTGGTCACGTATGCTCGCGACCGCTCGCGATGAGAAACTACCAGTCCGCGTTGAGAAAGCTGCAGCTCGAGTAAAAATCTACTCGAGCGGCAGAAAACTACAGCTCGCACTGTGCAAGATGCCGTTTTCAATGATTGCACAGTGCTGGATGCTTGTCCGCACTGTGCAATCATTGAAAACGACATCTGGCACAGTGCGAACAGGGTACTACGCAGTTCGCGAAGTGCTACGCGTAGCTCGTGAAGTGCACTTTGCGTAGCTACGCGTAGCGCTACTTCGCGAACTACGCCCAGGATTAGTTAGTATGGGTTCATCGTTTCAGTAAAACATGATTGTCATGGCCATTAAAATAATTGCAGAGTGGTAAGTAAAATTTTGCCATGTGTAAGTAGTACCAGTGGGTTAGCTCCACATTCAATCACTGTGGCTGAATGGTACTACTTTGACATGATGTAACATGCCAACGTTTTTTTTTTTTTTGGAAAAGGAAGAGGTCCCCTGCAAAAAGGATAAGCCTTAGCAAGGAAATCAATATTTTGAAAAAACAAGACACACCAGGCTACGTGCAAAGATAAATTAACAAAAAGCTAAGTAACTCTAGAGACACAGCAATAAATAGATACAAATGTGAAAAGATTTTTTTTATGAATCTATATTTTTATTAATGTTCTTATATGTTTTGTATATTTTTTTGTGTAAAGGATCAATTAATTTTATATATATGGTTATTGATATTCAATCAAAAGATACATTTGTTATAGAGAACACATACATAAAGTGATCAATAATCATACAGTTAGAAACCATCACATGAAATAATGACTAAAACAAGTAGTAAAAACCAATTCAATAACAAATAACACTGGACAAGTGCACAAAATATCGACGCGTTTCGGCAAAGCCTTCTTCAGAATATTCTTGTCAGTGATTAATAATAAAAAGAAAATAATAATTTCTTTTTTTTTTTGAGAAAAAATAAAGAAATCTATAAACATGATTCTGCTCTAGAGTTACAATGCCAACGTACCATGGTTTTAACCCTACTATAATGCTCTTAGCAGACAGGCCGTCCAATCCCTTTTTTGAAGTCACTTAAGTTGGTCTTTTGGCAAGTAAGTCACCCACTTTAGTATTTCTGCCACGTTTGCGTTAGGTATGGGAGAGGAGGGGAGTTTAGTGAAATGTTCATCCAATAGTCATGATATATGGGATGGGACAAAAGGAGCAGGCAGCTAAGTCATCTTGAATTGGGGGAATGAGAAATTGGTGGGAATGTAAAATCAATGTGAGCATAGTCTGCTAAGCTGCCTCCCTCCTCACTAAGGAGCCAGGAAAGGAAGCACTTACTGCATGTCATTTCGGTGAAGCAGGGGTTATCTGGCACTGGGGACTCAACAAGCTCAAAGCCTTCCTTGTCACGTGCTGGTGGAGTGGACTCTTGACACTTGACTTCCTCACACTGGACTGAAATGGTATTGATGTTGCAGGAGCATTTCTGGCAGTTGCTTGTCCATGACTCTCCCGGCTGGACCACAGGGTAAAGAACAGGGGGTTAAAACAACCTTTGAGGCGATCGCACTCTGGAACATCAAGTACAAGAATACCATGGCCCTCTGATACCAGCGACAAAGTATCGAGGATCAAACTGCCAAACGGTAAGTGCATACAGGAAAGTATAGATGTACTATTGATAACCTCACATCTATGTATACCTTACAGCTATATATATATCGTGACGGTCTATATATATGGAGTTAGGTAATGAAAAGCTATCCATACTTTTCTTTTGATGTTTTAGTCCTTGGTATTTTGTCCATTATATTAGGATGTCACAATATTTTGTATTTGATACTCAGAATATACACTTGTTAAGCAATTGCGACGTTACCTCCAGGCTAAGGAGCACTTTTTAAAGGTATCTAAGATGGCAGAACTACCCCACGCAAGTCTCCCCCAACCCACCCCACTCATGAGAAATGTAAAATTGACTATCCTTTACAAGCGATTGTACCTCGCTGCTGTGCAGAAAGGTCCCAGGTACAGCGCTTAACGGCGATGTGCATTATTTCTGTATGGTAAGGTATTGTATACCATTATGAGTTACTTTACTGTGAACCCCTAACAGAACCCTGAACAAAGCCGTAATCAGTGATTCCCCTATATGTCATGCAGTTCTAATGAAAACTTACACCTCTGTATAGGCTTTTCTTTAAACTAGATACTACCAGCAGCATTTCGACAGCAGACCTAACTTGGATATTGGCCGCCAAGGTGAGAGTCCAGGTATAAACTGCGGTGAATGCTGCCTTCTGTGCACACTGGTTACACAATGTTATACATACCATAACATGTTATTAGAGTGATAAATATTGGCTGGGGCACCCCAAGACACTGACATAGGAACGCACAGACACACATACAGACACACACCATGCCTGTCTCAAAAGAAGAGCTGAAACCAAAAAGCCGCTGCCCACCAGACAATGTTATATATTTCGGATATGAGATGAAAGCCAGTGCTAGTAAATGTACAATGGTGGACTCACCATTCTAGGTTTTCCGTCAGGTCCCACGCAGCCTGAATAAAGAAAGGAAAGGCTTTTTACTTGAAGTTAATAACACATTCCACATGAAGGTCTTTAGAATTATAGATACGTTTTTCACAGCCAACTACTGTCTAACAAGAACCACAGTTCATAGACGAAACCAAGTCAAGGGAAACCAGGTTGGAAATTCTGACAAACAAGCAACAAAGGAGCGGAAAGTGTGAGCAGTCCGTTCAACCAGTTCTCTTTAGAGGGGAATGATTCTGCGGAAGGAACCTCAGCAGGATGCATGTAGGAAAGGATGAGATAGCTCTTGCGGGTGCATTCTGGATACCAAGGATCAGTGGATTTGTTCCTCACAGCGTGGGTAGGGCCTATGTTTTATTCCCCAAGGAGACTAGCCATTAACAGCACAACCATCACCTGTGGGAAGTTGCTGAGGCAGTTGGCAGAGACACTGACTGCAAAACTCGATTTTAGAAAGCACAGTTCTCTTAATATAAAACTCATCTCCTCCATCGTGCAGCAAGGGACCACTGCCATCATCATGCTTTACTTTATAATGTGCATTTGTCCTAACACAATAGAAGTTACTAGCGTTTATATATTTAATTCTAAAAGAGCCCAAAGGCAGTGATACAGCACAGCCATGGTCTAACACTATGACACAGAAGCAGGGAGTATGTACTCTACTGTGTAAGCCAACAGTGGCTTGACCACTCACTGCATCACACATTTGGAGCTGGAGGAATTTTCTAAATTTCTTAGCTATGTACTACAAAATGCAGTTTCCTGCCATTTTGTGTACTCGTTCTCTCAATTATCATAGAAGTAATCTATTCCCAATGCTGTGGATGTCTCAGCACACCCAGACATGTAGTGGATGGGGTATCTCTGCCAATGCCCATGCATCCTTTAAATGTTCCCATCAAAGGGTGTCATTGTAGGAAACAACTCAACCTGGTGCGTGGCCACAAAAAGAGGGAGAGTGGAAGGCACAAGACCCTACCTTCTGAACTTTAGACAAGCATTGGTTCACTATTATATCTAGATTTTACGATTTGTTGGCTGTTCATTGTCAGCAGAATGGTTTTATAAGGCCCCAGGTGTGCAAAGCTGAAAATTAGGGAGAGCGCAAGGCACACCTGGTCTCTGCTTGGGTTTTGGCAGCACTTACTTTCGCATTCGTACTGGAAGCAACAGCCTTTCTCGTTATAGACTTGTTTGGGAGCTAATCCACCCTCACATGTAATCTCCTTGACGGGTGGGCATTCAACATGCTGCAGGGTGATGTTCCCGCCAAGTTCGCAGGTTGTGTTAGTGCATTTGTTAATTTCCCATGTTTCACCAATCTGTAGCAAAAAAGTGGTTTAAGTCTTTGAGGTAGATACTCCCAAATATGCGTCATTCTTTTTTACCTAAGATTGAGTACTATTGTCATCACGTCATATCAATTGCCCGGACAACGATATCAGCATTTTTTATTTTACTTACTGGGTAGGGCATGGCCCTGTCTTCAGCACACTGAAGTTTGATAAATACCTTTAACAAGGAGTCCCAGCATATAAAGGCACACATTTCAGAGAGCAAGCTCACATTATCTTCCCTTTAAAACTCTATCCATTCAGAATTGTGAGACCAGAATTTGTGAGATATTATTTTATTTTGCTTGAGATTAAGTAAACCAGGAGATCTGACCAAATGATACACCCAAAAAGCTCAATTTCAGGAATTTGCTACCTGGTATAGCAATTTACCTCTCTGTAGGGTTCTACACTTTCACAGCCCTCGGAGACAGTGGCGTCCGGACTTTTGTGAGTGGTTGGCAGCGATCCTGAGGTTGAAGGTGTAGTGGTGGCGCCAGGGCTTTCCATTGTGCTTGGGGTGGTTGCTTCAGTTGTACCTTCTGGAGTAACTGGTGTCACAGTAGTGATTGGCGAAGTGACTTGTGGCGGAGGGGTACCCGTGTTTATGCAGGGACCCTTGGACCTCACAGGTGTGCAGTGGGCACCGCAAATGGCAAAGTACAAGCAGCCTGCATTATCTGTTGTATTGTAGATGACGCCACCTGAATGATACGAGAAGCACATTTGCTAGTGAGTGATGAAGTGACAACATTAGAAAATGAACAAGCAAAATAGTTCTTCTTTTGATGGTAAGAGCTGTATCAGCAACAGTAAGGAAACCCCTGCAATTTACAAACCCTCTCATTTACAATCTCTGGCATTAGATTTAAATGTCTTTGCCTTACCAATATGAGTTTTTACACCTTCTAATGTTAATCAGAATGCCCAATTTCCTTCCTGGAATCAAGGCCAATACTATTGACCTAAACATTTTTGCATTCACTACACTGACCTAATCACTGTATTGCAGCAAAAATATATATTTACTATTTTTAACTCCTGGTATGCTTACTTATACTTTCACTCCAATGTAGTAAGTCTATATAGTTGACGTAATGTCATGTGATATAAAGCGTGAACTATAGTGACCCTCTACTGAAGGCAGACACTCTTTTAAGCAAAACAGATCATGCCCCTAAAACATTAGGATCCATTAGAGCATTGTAGACCCCAATGCATGTCATGTAGGTTTTGCCTCTGCTGCTAAAATCTCATTTAACTAGTTTGACTGAACTGATGGTAGTCTTCAACAATATGACGTTAAATAGTTTGGGGGCGCACTCCTGGTTCCTCCAGCTATTCGTGTTTATACGACCTCACACTCTCTACTTAATGGTGCTGTAAAGCTGCATGTGCTAGTCTTCAACAATAGCCACATTTTGACATGCACCCTTTTCCCAAATCTTATGAGTCTACCAGAGATCACATATGTAAGGCAAATTGACCCCTTATGGAACTGCTGTTTCTTCATCATGCTGATATTTTGTAAGCTGAGATGACTTTGCCCTTGATTGCTTTCATTACTGATAGCTGTAAAGTTTTCAAATCTGTTGGATTTGCATCTTAAGAGAATGGTTAGAGGCCAGCGGTGGAGAGACTCTGATGGCAAGTTATGTTTTCCCATCCCCTTCTTATCTTCACTTCTTTTGGATCAATGGCTCACAATCATTGGAGATGACTCTTCAAAATGAGAGCCCAGTTTAGAATCAGGTGGTAATGGTAAATCTGGTCAATTCCAAAAGAAGTTCTAAACTCAGAGCAGCGTCCACGATATAATTTTTTACCACCTAATGGTTTGTAGGGTGGGCAAAATTCCAAAATAGGATTCTCTTTATCAAGCGCGCTTATCACTACTTTCAGAAATTGGAGGATAGTCCACCAATGTAAATAAGGCGCTACAAGCAGAGAGGAGTGCTGAATTCTCAGTTGTGAGTCAAAAGTTGGGGTGTGCGAAGTTTTTATTACCTTAGCAAAGCCTTGCATAAATCCTGATCATTGAGCTATACTTAGTTTGCAAACTTTCACACTTCTATGTCTGCACTGTAGGATTGTTATTCTGCGGAAACATACACGTTTTCCTTGGAAGTGTTGGTTGGCACCTAAAATGGTGGCGCTATTTTGTCACGAATTTACATTAAAACCATTTTTCTACCCAACTTTCAAACTGGAATGGATATTGGAAATCGTTTATTTGTTTTTTCACAAGTTTATAGGGTACTATTTTCATGTTAAATCCCACTTGCATACAGCTTTGCAATCTACATTTAGTAATTGTAGAATTTGTGAAAAATACATGCAGATCACTGGAGTAAAACTTTGGGTCTTTAAACACCACTAGCCATAAGACATGTTACATCTTCTTTTTCAGATAAATACTTCCACTAAACCATATTTTAGGATAAGATATCCTTTTTAGAACAGGCAATAGAGTGATTTTTCTTTCAAAATGGTAAATCAATTCCTGTCTCAAAACTTCACAGACTTTTTTGTTTGAAAAGGCATATCCCACTATAATTGCTACTGTAGACTTTCATCGTCCAATCAGGATCTATCATTATTAGTGCAATTTAATGCGGTGACTCTCCTTGAAACAAAAAACCTAATATTGATTAAATGCACAAATAATATAGGAATTGCTGCCTTAAAATACAATTGCTAAGCATGTGTTTTTACTTTTTGTTATCTCATTACCATGAAGGAATCTTCACTCACCGGCAGGAATCAGATTCTCGCCAACTTTGCAGTGACAGGTAGTTGTAACAGAAGTAGTTGTTGACGTGGACGTTTCTGTGGTGGGGGTTGGAGAGGAAGGTGTGCGAATAGAGGTGGTAGGTGATCCTGTAGATTCCAGAGATGTGACAGGAGATTTTGTGGTGGTCTCTGCTGTACTTGTCTCCGTAGCTGTGGAAGGAGTAGTAGTTGATTGTGTGACAATTGATGTTGTTTCCTCAGTTGATGGCATTGTGCTACTGGTGGTAGTTGTGGGTGTTGTGCCAATGGGCGTTGATGATGCTCCTGTAGCCCCAGCTGTTGCTGTGGCTGTTTCTGTGACAGCTGATGTTGGTGAGGCAGTTGTTTCTGTGGTTGTGGTCGCAGTTGTAGTTGCACAGTGTGTGGTATTACAGCATAGAACTCTCATATTATAGTTATAACACTTCTTCATATCCTCCTCTCCAGTCTGGTCAGCATTATTACACACCAGCCCGGTTGTTACATTACACTTTACAATTTGCCCAATTTCAGCAATGTCCTTTTTGGGAAAGTTTACAGCCCGACACTCAATATCACTTATTTTCTCTGATTTTGCACAAATATTTTTTACGGATGCTATTATATTTTCAAACTTTTCACTGTCACCATCATCAGGTTCTGAGGATGGCTCCTTAGCATCATACCAATCTGACCATTTACAAAGTTGTTCACAAGCAGTTACCGACGGAGAAGTAGTTTCTGTGACAGCAGCTGATGAAGGTGTATTGGTAGATACAGTGGTGGCTTCAGACGTAGTAGATCCTATAGTGGTTGTCCCTGTAACAATTGTGGTACCAATGGTTGTGCTAGGTTCTGTACCAGGTGTCAATGAGGACCCTGTGCTACCAGTGGTCGTGGTTGGCTTTGTAGTAGATGTTAATGGTGTCCCCGTAGTACCAGAGGTTGTGGGTGGTTCTGTACCAGGTGTAGATTCTTTTCCTGTACTACCAGTGGTCGTAGATGTTTCTGTTCCAGGTGTTGATGGTGTCTTTGTAGTGCCAGTGGTCGTGGTTGGTTCTGTGCCAGGTGTTGACGGTGTCTCAGTAGTGACAGTGGTTGTCTCTGTACCAGGTGTTGATTGTGTTCCAGTGGTGCCAGTGGGTGTGGTTGGTTCTGTGCCAGATGTTGATGGTGTCCCTGGAGTGGCACTGGTTGTAGTTGGTTCTCTGCCTGGTGTTGGAGTCCCTGTGGTACCAATGGTCGTGGTTGATTCAGTGCCAGGTGTAGATGGTGTTCCTGTGGTACCAGTGGTTGTGGTTGGTTCTGTTCCAGATGTTGATGGTGTCCCTGGAGTGCCAGTGGTTGTAGTTGGTTCTGTGCCTGGTGTCGATGGTGTTCCTGTGGTACCAGTGGTTGTGGTTGGTTCTGTGCCAGGTGTCGATGGTGTTCCTGTTGTACCAGTGCTTGTGGTTGCTTCAGTGCCTGGTGTCGATGGTGTTCCTGTGGTACCAGTGGTTGTGGTTGGTTCTGTGCCAGGTGTTGATGGTGTCCCTGGAGTGCCAGTGGTTGTAGTTGGTTCTGTGCCTGGTGTCGATGGTGTTCCTGTGGTACCAGTGGTTGTGGTTGGTTCTGTGCCAGGTGTCGATGGTGTTCCTGTTGTACCAGTGCTTGTGGTTGCTTCAGTGCCTGGTGTCGATGGTGTTCCTGTGGTACCAGTGGTTGTGGTTGGTTCTGTGCCAGGTGTCGAGGGTGTTCCTGTTGTACCAGTGGTTGTAGTGGGTTCTATGCCTGAAGTTGATGGAGCCCCTGTAGTACCAATGGCTGTGGTAGATTCAGTCCCCGGTGTCAATGGTGTTCCTGTGGTACCAGTGGTTGTGGTTGGTTCTGTGCCAGGTGTTGATGGTGTTCCTGTTGTACCAGTGGTTGTAGTGAATTCTGTGCCTAAAGTTGGCAGAGCCCCTGTAGTACCAACGGTCGTGCTTGATTCAGTCCCCGGTGTCGATGGTGTACCTGTGGTACCAGTGGTTGTGGCTGGTTCTGTGCCAGGTGTCAATGGTGTTCCTGTTGTACCAGTGCTTGTAGTGGGTTCTGTGCCTGAAGTTGATGGAGCCCCTGTAGTACCAATGTTCATGGCTGACTCTGTCCCCGGTTTTGATGGTGCTCCAGTGGTACCAGTGGTTGTGGTTCGTTCTGTGACAGATGTTGTTGGTGTCTCTGTTTTACCAGTGGTTGTAGTGTATCCTGTGCCAGGTGTTGGAGACCCTGTGGCACCAATAGTTGTAGTTGGTTCAGTGCCAGGTGTTAATGGTGTTCCTGTGGTACCAGTGGGTGTGGTTTGTTCTGTGCCAGGTGTTGATGGTGTTCCCGTAGTACCAGTTATTGTAGTGTGTTCTGTGCCAGGTGTTGATGGTGTCTCAGTAGTGCCAGTGGTCGTGGTTGATTCTGTGCCAGGTGTTGATGATGTTCCAGTGATACCAGTGGTCGTGGTTAGCTCTGTGCCCAGGATCAATGGTGTCCCTGTTGTACCAGTGGTTGTAGTGTGTTCTGTGCCTGGTGTTGGAGTCCCTGTGGAACTAATGGTCATGGCTGATTCAGTGCCAGGTGTGGATGGTGTTCCTGTGGTACCAGTGGTTGTGGTTGATTCTGTGCCAGAAGTTGATGGTGTCTTTTGAGTGCCAGTGTTTGTAGTTGGTTCTGTGCCTGGTGTTGATGGTGTCCCTGTAGTGCCAGTGGTCGTGGTTGTTTCTGTACCTGGGGTTGATGGTGTTCCTATAGTGCCAATGGTCGTGGTTGTTTCTGTGCCCGGTGTTGGTGGTACTCCTGTTGTGCCCGTAGTTGTAGTTGGTTCTGTTCCTGGTGTTGATGGTGCACCTGTTGTACCAATGGTGGCTGTTGGTTCAGTGCCAGGTGTCGGATGTGTTCCTGTCATACCAGTGGTCGTAGTTGGTTCAGTGCCTGGTGTTGATCGTGATCCTGTCGTACCAGTGGTTGTAGTTGGTTCAGTGCCAGGTGTTTATGGTCTCCCTGTCACACCAGTGGTTGTTGTTGGTTGTTTTTCTGTTGTTCATGGTGTCCCTGTAGTGCCAGCGCTTGTAGTTGGTTCAATGCCAGGTGTTGATGGCGTTCCTGTCGTACCTGTAGATGTTGTGTGTTCTGTGACATGTGTTGATGGTGTCTCTTTAGTACCACTGGTTGTTGTTGTTACAGTGCCAGGTGTTGAGGGTGTACCAGTTGGGCCGGTGGTAGTTTCTGTAACAGCTGATGTTAATGGGGCTGTTGTTTCTGTGGTTGGCCTCCCTGTTGTGGTTACTGCTGTTGTGGCACAGTGAGTGGTGTCACAGCACAGCACTCTCATCTTATAGTTATAAAACTTTCTCACATACCCCTCTTCGGTCTGGTCAGCATTATTACACACCAGCCCAGTTGTTACATCACACTTTACATTTTGCCCAAGTGCAGCAATGTCTTTTTCAGGAATGTTTACAGCCCTACACTCTATATTGCTTATTTTCTCTGATTTTGTACAAACTGTCTTTCCTGATGCTATTATATTTTCAAATGTTTCACTGTCACCATCATCAGGATCTGAGGAAGGTTCCTTCTCATCGAACCAATCCGACCATTTGCAAATTGGTTCACAGACAGTTGCTGGTGGAGATATCATTTCTGACACAGTGGTTGCGGAGGGAGTAGTGGTTGATTCTGTGATTGGGGTAGTTTCTGAAGTTGTAGATGGAGGTGTGGTTGTTTCAGTAACATTTGAGGTTGTACTAGTAGTGGTTGTAGTTGGTTCTGTGCCTGTAGGTGTTGATGGGGCCCCTGTGGTTGTGGTTGGTTCTGTGGCAAAAGTGGTCGTTGATGAAGGCGTAGAACCACAAGGCACATAGCAACAACATGATAAGCTGACCTGGTAATTGTAGCACTTGGGTGCGGGTGTCTGATCTTTGTTATTGCACTTAAGTCCAGTGTGAGGGGTACATTCCACTACCTGACCGACTTCTTCCAAAGAGGAATCTGGAAAATCTGCAGCTTGACAGAGGACTTCTTTTGGCGTTTTACAAACCTTCTCCCCCTTTTCTTCCATTAATTCTAATGTCTCATAGTCTCCATCATCAGGTCCTGACCGTGGGTAACTATGATCAAGCCATTCAGTCCAGCTGCACACCTCATGGACAAAGACGGTAGGAGTGGGTGGTGCTGTGATGGGCAGAGAAAAGGGCAAACAATATTACCTATTATTTTACTCATTGAGAAAAAAAATCACATGTTCTCCTTTATGCCAGTACTTTACATGGCACTGTACAAATAATTAAGAAAACTAGTTGAATCCAACTCTTTGCATGAGTAAGTCAATTGGCATAAAATACTGATAATTAAAAATCTTAATGAAAAGTTAAAATTGGAATACATTGTAGTGTTGTCTATCCCACTTGCTGCAAGATTCAAGTGCAGCTCCAGTACGAAAGTAACTACACTGCCTCAACTATTCGCAATTGTCCTCAAGTTCTATAGAATAAAAAGCTATCCATCTCCCTCCCACGTTTATTAGTTGGTGTCTCTGCAGTGTCCCACAAATATTGAGTTGGGTAGCTCCAGTAGGCACTATGATTCGGGTACTGATGGTGCCTGCTCATAGGAAGTCACAAAGCCTTTGCTACCGAATGACTGCCCTCTGATAAGAAGGGGTAATCTTGAAACCAAACAGCACCTGCAATGCTAAAGGAAGCAAGAGAATGGCATCTTAAGGTTTGCTGGTGTCAAAGCAGGAAATTACTCAGAAATAACAGTCTCTGTGCCAAACCACTGCCCTGAACAACACCTCCATAGGGCCATCCAGCTCTATTACTGGTCCTACCCACTGATCCCACCAATGACTAAAGGAAATCTAAATACCCTGACCACAGGAGCAAGTTTATCACATACAACCTACCGCTGGTGTGAGAGAAGTGGGCGTGCCAGTGGTGAAGGTGAAGGCTGTGGTGGGTGCTGCGGTTGAGCATTCTGTAATCTGACGGTTGATTGTGCCATTGGCTGCACAGGTTGCTACAAAGCAGCCTCCCAGGTTATCTCCTGTTCGGTAGATTTCTTCAGCATACTTGTACTTCTTGCCATCGTAAGAACAAAAACAGGCTGAAAAACCAAGCATGTAGTCAGAGAATATTCACGTTTCTAGGAAGTCCTGTGCTGTAGCAAAAAAAACTGTACTGCGCATGCGACCCTTGACTTCTTACCTGTAAGGTCGTTGTTGCATTTCTTGTCATTGCCAATGCTCGTGCTAGTTGGAGAGAAGGTAGACATGAGTTACAAGTCTCACAAATGTTCATGCTTTGTTACTTTTCAAGCAAAAGATGTAATTTTGTTGCTAGCAGCCACACACGCAAACGTATACACATTTTAATCAAACAAGTAAACATGCAGAGGTATTATTGTCCCTCCATCTCAGAATTCAACCATAGGTCCCAGAGACCCAGCGTGAGGGCTATCACTAGGCAGGAAAACCAAAAATGATGATGATTACCCACGAGGAAATAAAAGAAGCCATCAACTACTTATCCAGGAGGTCATATACAATATCATTGCCCTGTCACTCATCCTCCTTACCAAAACATGCAGTTCTCCACACTGTGGATCTTGGATCCAGGTCTGTAGAGGTTGCCATGGTTGTCATAGCAACCACAGTTAGCAGTGCAGGCCATGTTCTGCTCATCGAAGTAGGGTCGGTCCTCTGGGCAGCTGGGGTAGCAACCTAAAGATTTTCAGAAGACAACAGATGAAAAGAATGAAAAAACAAGGGAACGGTGAGATGGAAAAAACATAGCTTTCAATGTTTTTCGAAACCCACAGAGTCGAGCTGGCAGGGAGGATGGCCTTGATACTGCAATGTTGTCTCATTTTCTAAAGGTTGTTATTGGAGGAACTGACATTTTAGCCATCTTTTTTGCTCCTTGCTTATAAGCATCCCTGGCGGTATAAATCAGAATTGAACTGGCATCTGGACAAATGAGAGATTTAAAAACAATTTGGTACCTCAAAGGAGAGCTAAGAACGGACAGGAATGTGCCATGGTAACCGGCTGAAGCTATCATGGTGGAACTCCAAATACCTTTCCCCCATGATCCACAGCATTTAGACTTTAGAATGGTTGGAGAGAACGAATATTGTGGCAGACATATCTAAGGAAAAAAGCTCTACCTGCCCACAGATTTCCCCAGTCAATATGTTGGGCCTCCACACACCCCAGTCTCTGTTCTGAAGTCCGACCATGGCAGGGCTCTTAGCTTTGAACCCCAGCACAAGCCTAGTTTGGGAAGACAACTTACAAACTTCTCTCCTTTGCAACCTGACTACATTTCTACTGTCCAGTATGGACTGTTTCAAATTATCATAACTGCTGAAAACAGAGCAGAATATGGACAAAGTCTAGTTTGTTTCTCCCATACCTTCCAAGCCGGGCATCTCATAAAGGCATTTTCCACCAGGGTTGGCGCAGGTCTTCATGCATGGGACGCCGCATGGTTTGTAGTGCCACTCACAGTCCCCATCTGGGTTGTTGAAGTCGCAGAACAGAGCTGCAGAGAGAAAGACAATGGAGCACCTCTTGTCTTCTATGTATTTTGCTATTTCAACAATGTTTTTTGAGCTGTATATGGCAAGATACATGCAACTTAATGCCGTTGCGAGAGCACAGACTAGCAAAGGCCTGACAGGCACAATGTACACTAGGGAGCAGGGTGAATGTTTTAGCAAGTTCGGCATCCATAGTTCACCTGATTCTGTCTTACAGTATCTCCTTGCATTAGCAGATCCCATCTGAACATCTTCCTTCTTACATTCTCCATTGCTATATGCAAATGTGACCCAATTCATGTCTGGTTACTGAGTGATAAGCTACCTGGTTAACACTAGTTGTTGCTAAGACTTAGATCCTTGGCTGGGAATCTCCAGAAGTGCCTGGCTGGCGTTTCCCTGGAAGCAAACTTTAAAGACTTCACCAAAAATACTCAAAATGGAATTATAATCTGAGTATTCTAGTAACCGAGGGGTTGAGTTACAGTTTTCCAAACAGGGTGTTCGCGATGTAGTTCCCTGTCTGTCAAACTGATGGCCCCCCACCATTTTTAGGGTGTATGATGTGATGTCCTTTTTTTTTCTCCTTCCTTGCCAGGTAAAACCGGGCAGGTAAGGACAGAAATAAACAAAAGATGAACCCTACATCGAGAGAAAAAGGCTGGGTGTGCAGGTTATTAGTATTTATGTTTTTCAATAACAAACAATGGGAATTTTTTTGTTACATTTTTGTAGACTGCTGTAAAAACCAACAGCAGCTGTCCACCAAACCTTTTGTACCTTAACAGCAACTGCCATAACAGCAGTTCCTGTCAAGGTGCAGGGATCACCAGTGTACCAGTGGTTAGCTCTAAATATGGGGGGCGGCAGTCCATTAGGGTGGCAAACGTAAAGTCCTCCATCACCCTGAAGGACAGAATCTAGATCAGGCTCATAGTCATATTACTTATCACTTAGCTTGATCACTCTACTATAACAGCTACGTGTTGGAATGAAGAATATTTTTTGAAACATAATACTTTGATAAGAAACCTACTACATTGAATTCTCAAAAAGTAAAACATTCCATTATCATTAGATGGACAGTATTAAATAAGTTTTACAAAAATTTCTTTAACAAATATATGGGTACCAGCCACCTTGTCGCAAACTCACCCTAAACCATAATCTATTCCAAATCCTAATTTAATTATTAACCTAATCTTTATATTAAACCTAATGTGTCCCTTAACCTAACCACTGCTCTACGCCCCCACCCACATTAACTCAAGCTATGTCCTTTATTGTAGCTCTTACCTTTTTTCCTCTCAGATGCTTTTACCTATATACCATTTTCATTTTTAACTGTTACTTTTAAAATGTACATCTTTTCTTTCTTATTTTCGTTAGTGGTCCAAAACTAAAATGCACGGTAACTACTTTTCTTCGAAGTGGTACCCTCATGATGGCATTTTTACATCATACATTTCATACTGTCAAAATCCCTAATGTCTATCAAATCACTATGTTGAAAAATGAGCAGACAGTAAGGAAATGACCCCTCCAAAACACAACACCAGGGAAGACTTGTAAATGAAATATATGAGAGCACGTTTCCCCATCCCTGAGGAGTTTGTATTATATACTGGTATGTATAACATTCAAACACCTCTGTAAGGCACACATAGTGCCCTACAGGCAGGTTTTCACCAACTCCGCTTAGACATCATTGCCCTTTGGGAATGTGCATCAAGCAGTGTGTCCCTTTTTTACAGTATTTAAAGAGAAAGCTTAAATGCCATTTTAGGATCATAATATAACATTACCTGATACATATCCTGTGTAGTAGACAGAACGATAACTAGACCAACACAGTTGACAGATAGACAGACAGATTATCAAATCCCAGGACATCAGCAAACCCTGGGTAAGTAGGATTCGGTGGTCCTATTTCATTATTGTACAATCTAAATGTAAAATTCATGTCAACTGTAGAGATCTTGTACAATGTCTAGTCTCAATTGACTCACATGTACATGAAAACTAAAAAAAATGTTTCTTTTTTCTGGAAAGTGCCATTGAATGCAACACCTTTTTCTCCAATACATCTTAACATTTCTCTCAATGTAAGCAACGTTTTCTCTCTCTCTCAATGATTTATGCTGCAACTTCTCTAGCTCGGAAGTTTTTGAATTGCATGTTCTGTCTATGTATACGTACGGCATATATTTGGGGTTCTCCAGTGGATGCAAACTCCAACCTCACTGCAGGCCTGGGTGTAAGCGGCAACAGATGTGCAGAAGCACTCACAATCCCCTCCTGTGTTGCAAGCACAGGAATCAGTCACACAGGCCTCGTAGTATTTGCTTGGGTCAACCTGTGAGTAGAAAGAAACACAAGAACTGGGAATGGGAGGATACAATGCGTACACCCTATCTAAACTTTCTGAGTAGCAGAGAAAGTAAAAAACTTCTAAGAAGAGTTGTGCTATGGTATCAAAGATAGTGATAAAAGTGTGGTTACAAATACACCAACCTGGTAGGGGGGTCAATGTGTGTTATCAGATCACTAGAAATCCTTCAGCTTGGTGGATGGTTTCAGTGGTAACGTTTTTATTATACATAAAGGGGGTTGTGACTTGATACGCCAAACAGAATTGTCGCTCAAGAACCGGACAGCGTTACCTGTGAGTGACATGTTGAGAATGCGTCTCTCTTGATGATGCTGCACTGCTTCTGGGACCAAGCTTTTCTGTACGGGTTGGCAGTACAAGTGTCCTTGGCTTCCAAGGCATCTGGGCAGGTGGGATTGGCTTTCCAGCTGTTCCCCAATTCAAGTACATCGCCAACCACAGACTGGCTTCTGGTGGTGAAGTCATTGATACCATTCAAATCGAAGTTGCCACAGAGACCACAAACCGTGCCCTGTGTAAAGAGCCAAACAAGTGTAGGTTATTAGTCTTTCATCACAATCATTAACAAATCAAAGAAAAAAAGGCTTGCAGGGATGTTTGTGCCATACACATGCCAATGCCCCAAGGCACAACATTGCAGTCACAGAGACTGTTGCTTTTTCGTGGGGGAAGGGAAGTTAGAAAAACCATTTAACCTAAACCCTTGGAGGTATTAAGCTACTGAAGGGATTATTGTGTTCTCTGAACACATGTAGTGTCCTTTGATTAAATCCGCACCTTAAATTTTGAACTGAGCTTGAGTAACATGCTGGTCTTCTTGTCCCACATGAGGGCCATTCCATGCTTTGTCTCGATCACCATGTAGATGCCTGTGGAGCGGACGTTGTAAGGCATATCCACCGTGCTGTCCCTTTGCACCACATCGATGTGTTCCACATGCAGGATCAGTTCATTGCCCTGGAAAAGACACAGGCTCAATTAGGTGGTAGACAGGTCAAAAAACAATCTCAGTTTGCAGTGACAAACAATGAGTGTGTGTCTTTAGCAGTAAACTACTCCATCTCTTTATAAACTTTCTAAATGATCTTTACTTGTAAAAGTAAATCAAATTGTTCATGTATTGCACCTGTTAACATATGCAATAGTGTGGCGTTTGCTGTTGGACTTAAGCTATTTGCCAGAATGCCAGTTTAACTCATCTATATCTATCCAATGAACAATCGGAGTCCGTGAATTAATGGAGGATGTCAATTTTCAGTGCATGAAACGTAGCACTCCATTCGTGCCCAAAGGAGAAAGCGCATGAGAGCTGGCAGTGTAGTTTTCAATTTCCGTGCCCAATCAAGGTTCTGTATCTCACTTCTATGGCTGAGAGGGGTAGCTCAGTCTTCAGGCTCAGCCTCAATAATGTCCATTTTGCTGGCTCTCTAAGCAGTGAGAAAGATCCTCAAATTTAATGGCTGTTCACTCCTCAGCCTCCACGCTAAAACGTACAGAAGGGTGTCAGTACTTAAAGGATTGAGGGTGGCTTGCAGAAATGTGGACAAGGGCAGAGGGCAGCTGTGCTGACATTACTGAAGCATTATGCAAAGATCCCTGGTCTTCTAACACATGGGAATTGCTGTAAATCCAAGAGACTGAGCAACAAACACTGGTGCACTCAACGACATGATCAGTCATATTCTTAACAGAGGCATCATTGAAGAAACCCTTACCTAGACAGAACACATGTGGGTTCATCAATTCATTCAGAGCGATTGCAACTCTTTGACATCTTCAGCCACACCATTTAATCAAGTGACTAGTTATTGTGGTGATGCTAGACCGATATGTGGCTTTCGTTTCCAGCTAGAGCTCCATCCGACATCCAGACATTTCCAGTCATATGCAGTACGCGCTACTCACCCCGAGGAAGAGCCGAATGGATTTGGAGCAGGAGGTGCCAGTAGTGCCGCAGGGGATGTTCTTGGTGATCACCCGGAAGGTGCCAGCAGTGCTATTGCCACCGTAGTCCTGAGGAAAAGGATATTGGTATTCATTTGCAATGATCCTCAGCAGGTTGGAGGCTGCGAGAAAGGGCCTTATTAGAATACTCCATAAATACCTGAACCAGGGTGTATTGCTAGTCCCCGTTGAAGCTGAAGCGCTTGCTGTCGAACGTGATGTAATATCCATCGACGTACACAGTGCAGATGCCGAAGCAAGGTTTGTCAGTGCATTGCCACTTTCGGTTCTTGCAGGTGCTGTGAACAAGAAACCCTCTCATCAATCAATGAAGCAGTGCAGTCGAACAAGTGCGCCCTTCTCATGCCCGCAAAACACATTCCATGCCCCATGCTTTTGTGCGATTGAACTCAGCTTGAAATGCAGGGAGATATTTACAAGAAAATGTCAGAGCGTGATGTAATGCAATGTAATCCTAGCGCTGGCACTGAAAAAGCTGCCTAGCTCAATCAATCACATAAACATCCTGCACATTAACAGTCTTTACAGGTGATTTGCCATTTCTATGTGTGCTACAGAGAACAGAACACATAGAAAGAGCAAAATACGAGGAGAAATTATTAATTTGTCTTCGTATTGCCATCCTAAGTCCAGGTTTTACCTGGCCTAAGTTTTTGGCACTTCCACATAGTTGTAAATATGGAGCGGCGTCAAAAAGCAATGGGTGTTGCAGTGGAATGCCCACTGCAACACCCATCGCCTGCCCCTTTGCAGCAGCGGACTACTGTGGAAAGGGGCATATGTACAAGGTGGCATTAAGCCATGTTAAGTGGCTTAATGCAACCTTGTAAATATGGGGTATGGAGAAAAGCCACTGGAGCGTCAGAAAAAGTGATGCTCCAGCGGCATTAGGGGCTTGTAAATATGCCCCTCAGAGTTACTTTCTAGATGCAGAAGATTGACACCTGCCATAAGGTAACTAGTCTCTTTGGTTCAAAATACTCTTTCAAATGTATCAAACAATGAGGCACATTTCAACATTTAAACATTATTCCCTACCTCAGTTGTCTAATTGCAACACCATCCTTCCTATCTCCTTTTAGCTCTTTGAAGTGGAATATTCTCGGCAAGCACTGGCCTCAGCTCCAGTGCCCATGAGTCTCATCCTGGTCACTTCTAGCTGCAGGTGGCCCTTGATCGCAGCGTGTGTAGCAATGAGGGCTTACTCAAGTGAAGGAGGCACAGGCAACGAGAGGGGACAGAGTGCATATATTTAGATGTGTTTCTTTCTTCATTATCCTCATATGACATGGAAAGGGCTTGCACCTTGTACAAAGGTGGCCTCTTGCCCATCCGTTCTGTGGATTATATCCGTAATTTCTTTAATGCAGGAGAGTCCCATCCTCTGAGGTCACTCTGATGTCTTCCTCTTTACAGCAGAGGAGTACAACGCTGTATTCATCTATTTCATAACATTTAGACCAGCTGAGCTTTCTGATCTTTTTGGATTGGATTAAAGTGCATGTGTCTTCTGTGAAGTCTGCCATATTTCCTAATGCCTAATTTTATAATGTCAACAAACTGTTAAACTAATCCTTGAACACCACTTTTTACCCCATCACTTGATTAGTAATCGCCCTACATTGAGCCATGACCTACTGAAAGTATAATCTTTTCCAAGCAAGAAACCACAAGGCGTCTTAAGAATTTTTGGCTTAAATGAGTTAATCGATGCTTTATTCAAATACTAACATGCATCTTCAAGAATCCTGTGCCCTTGACTATTTCCTACCACCGTTCAATAGATCATGATTTCTCCATGACATTACACAGCAGAGATTTCTAGCACTGTTTCAGAATGCGCCGATCCATGCCTAAATCTAGGGTGACCGCTGACTACACAAATGATTTCAATTTAGGTTCACGGCAGATACATATCATAGGGGTATTCATTAAATATAGTAAGATGTTGGTCCTTTGGGAACCACTGCAGACAATCCAGGAAATCTGACCTGGCTCCACGTCTTTTGAACGAAAGATGCCAGTGAAAAGCTATACCATGGCCCCAGGTGGATCAAAACTGGTCAACTCTGGTGTGGTTCAAGTAAACTACACTCTCTTTCTTTAAAATATGTGCCATTTTGTACCAGAGGGCAAAAAGATTTCTTGGGCATGATTTTAACAAAGCCCTGTTGGTTTGCATTAAATCAGTGATCTTTAGCAAAAGTAGTTCACGTGTATTTCCCCATAGGGCCTGTTCTATTAGTCATTACTTGCTTTCTCTTTGTGGTGGAGGAGCTAGAAGGCATCATATTAACACAAGGTGTAGGAACGATGTGTAATGGAGCCTAGACCTGTTTAGCTTGCCCACAGGCTACGCAAAAATTCTTCTCTGGGCTACAAGAGTTATTGGATTATCAGGCAACCACATCTTCGACTGCTGCAAAGGACCCAGCTGTCAAAGGAGCTGTTTGGGGACTGTAGCGAGACGTCTCCCAGGGCCCACTTTCACAGCCAGGACATGCACATGAGGAGTAACATACAGCGACCAGCCCCAGCTCCCTCTTCCCAGCCTGAGTCTATAAAGCATGGTGCCCCTGACAAGCGGTTGAGTGGCAGTGCCTACTGTAACGATGGCCACAAGGTAGGGGCGGGACATAAATGTTAATGCTGAGCTGCTCAATAATTACGAGGCACACACCACAATCTCTAGTTGGGCCGGAAGTCACGTGCCACCTCCGCCCGTTTATTTAAGGTCTCTGGCCATGCCTGGCCAGAGAGTGTTACATTGTGTGGTTGCCCTTCCAGGCTATCGTTCTCTTTCGGTCTAACAACTAGACCGTTACATCCCATCCCAAGTTAGTGTTCTTTCAGAATGTCAACATGCGAAATCTGCCAGTCTCTGACTCGGTCTGGGATTGGGTCTCAGGTTGTATCGGTGTTGCGTGTCCCGTTGACTTGTCACTGGGCTGGCTGCTGATGCGGCTTCCCTGGTGTTGTCTTGTCCACATTCTGCGATGAAGTGGCATGTTCGTGGAGTCTGTTTGGAATACCTTCTGTACACGATGGCGAACTGTCATTGGTGGGGTAGTCATCACCAGGGTCACTGGGATGCTGCGGCACCACATTGTCTGGCTGTACTTGCTTACACCAGGGTATATTTCGGGTGATGGTCTCCCCTCCTTTTGTAGCCGTGACGGCCGTCCCGTTGATGTTCCATACGGTCCACAGGCCTGGCTCGTACAGTGTGCGAAATTTCCCTCCGTTGCAACGATGACGCACTTGGACAGTGCACCCTGGTGCTATGACTCGGGATTGTGCCCTCCTTTGGCGTCTAGCTTTGTCGTTGGTCACAGTCCGTCGACTTTGTGCTTCCCCTGGATTGTATGGCTCTGGCACCCAGCCATCTGCTACCGGAACAGTGTCTCGCCGGGGCCCGGCCAGCATCAGCGCCCACGGCAACCGTTGTGTGGTGCAGTGAGGGGTACTTCGGTATTCTCTTAGAAAACGGTAAAGGGCCACTTCAGGGTCCGACTGTTCTGCTACTGCTATCCAAAGTATTTTATTGAGTGTTCGCATGAAGCGTTCTGCTTCACCATTTGCTTGCGGCCATTGCGGGGTGATGCGATGATGTTTGACCCCTAGGTGTGATAGCAGTGCCTGGAACTCCCCTCCCTGGAACGGTGGTCCATTGTCGGTCTTGACTACCTGAGGCAGGCCAAACAGGGCGAACTCTTTCTCCAGTACAGGCTGTAAATAGTTGAAGGACGTGGATGGTATGACTTCCACGAGAGGGTACTTCGTGTAACTGTCTACTAAGACAGCGGTCACTCGTCCGTCAGGGAAACTCACGAAGTCTAGGCTCACCCATGACCATGGAGAGGGTGCAGGATCCTCTGTTATCACAGGCGCTGGTGCTTCAGGGCTGCTGGTGAGTTGACAGGCTCGGCAGTTTCTCACAACCGTGTCCACGGCTGCTTCTAGACGGGGGAACCACACTTTTTCCCTCATACGCGACTTCATCCTCACTGTGCCTTGATGGCCTTCATGTGCCAGAACTGTCGCTCATTCCTGGAGGCCTATAGGGATGACAATCCGTGACCCTCGTAGCACCATATTATCATCAGCCGCACTTAGTTCGTCATGGACTCTCCACATTCTCCCCAGCTCGGTCATCTTCGTTCCATCCGGTGATGCCCTGGAGGAATCCTTCCCACGATCCCTGGCGTAGAGCTTCGAGTACTTTCTATAGCACTGCGTCTTTGTCCGTTTCTGCTTTGATTTCCTCAACAGTGAGGGCTCGTGGACAAGGCCATTGTGATAACATGCGCACGTATTCTTCGGTACACTGTTCTTGTTAATTTTCTTCTGCGCACTCTGCTAGTGGGTGTCGTGACAGAAAGTCAGCCACATTCTTGGCTCCAGGTCGGTACTCTATTTCCATTTGGTAATGCTGTAGTTGGATTGCCCACCTTTCAATCCTTGGGGGCGGGTGCGGAGCGGTGCCTCTGAACAGAGGGAGCAATGGCTGGTGGTCGGTTACCATTTTGAACGGGTGTCCGTTAATGTAGCGATGAAAGTGGTTACAAGCCCACTTGATGGCGAGTGCTTCCCGTTCGATTTGGGAGTAGCGAGCTTCAGTTGGTGTGAGTGATTTGCTTGCAAACGCTAGCGGCGCCCATTTTCCGGGTCTGTCTCCTGGGCCAGGAGCGCTCCCAACCCTACGGGGCTGGTGTCCACTATCACCTCCGTCCGTCACGCAGTGTCGAAGTAAGCCATCGTGGTCTTGCTCAACAGAGTCGACTTTACTTTCTGGAACGCTTCATCCTCCTGTTGTCCCCACTTCCACTCCACATCTTTCTTGGTCAGGGGTCTTAGCGGTTCAGCTATTGTTGCAAGGTTGGGTATGAATCGACTACAGTATGTGGCCATACCCATAAAACTCCGGACCTCTGATGCTGTGGTAGGAGCCGGCGCTTGCTGAATAGCTTGTGATTTCTTGAGATCTACTTGCACGCCATCTTGACTGAATACTTAGACAAAGAATTCAATAGATTTTTGAAAGAACTGACACTTTTCCCAGTGGAGTGTTACTCCATGGTCGACTAGGCGTCGTAGGGTGGCTTAGAGACGCCGGTGATGTTCTTCGAGTGTTGCAGAATGTATGAGAATGTCATCACTGACGTTGAGGACCCCTTGCAGTCCTGATAGCATTTCTCTGACCGCATTTTGTAATATCTCCGCTGCTGAAGAAATGCCAAAGTTCAACCTCTTATAGCGTCGTAGTCCTAAATGAGTTGAGAAAGTTGTGATTAACCTTCTTTCTTCCGCCAGCTTCAGCTGGTGATTGCCGGCATTGAGGTTGAGTTGTGAAAACCACCTTGAGCTGTTGAGATCAGCTAGGATATCATCGTCCGTTGGGGTGAGATGGCATTCACGCTTGATTGCTTGATTTGGCATGCGCATGTCGATGCAGAGGCGGATCTTTCTGGGCTGCTTTGGTTTCTCTGCGATGGCCATCGGCGACACCCTTGGCGTTGGTCCAGTGACCTTTTCAGCAGCTCTTGCTCGCCGAGTGGCCGGAGGTGAAACGGTATACGACGGTGTCGTAAGGCAATTGGTTTCACGGCTTGGTCAATATGTAATTTCATAGGAGGCCTCTTCATGCACCCAAGGCCTTTAAAGAGTTGTGGAAACAGCTCCATGATGTCATCATTCTGCAGTGTCTTGACTGCGTTGGCAAATGCTACCAGCCCTAAATCTTCGGCCATGTGGCTGCTTACTAGGATTTCTGCCTCTCGGTCTATGACGTGGAACGTCGTGGTGACTTCGTGGGTGTCGGACTTGACCTGTACCTTCAACTTTCCTTTGAGAGATAACGGCTTCTGGCTCCCGTACGTTAGGATCTTCACGTTTGACGGGGTTAGAGCTGGTCTTGGCTTTTTTTCTTGGGCGGTTCATTGCCACCTGGTGGCCAATGTCAGGAATTTCTTTCTGGAGGTCTCGTGCTTATCATTTACTGATTAAATTCACTGGTTGTTGTTTTAGCACCTGCGGGTGCTGAACAGAGTGGTTTTATTTTTACGTTTAGCAGCATTGGGCACAGAAATCAATAATCATCTCACATGTTTATAAGACATCTTAAAATAAACAACTTCCTGACAGTTTTTATTTGCAGATAAAATGAATATGTGTATTGTTCCATGTCCTGGTGCAGCCTGCACTCTCTTTCATGTTTAGAAACTGGAAACGTACAAAAAGCACAACAGTTGGAGTCACAGAACTTGTGTAAAATAGTATTAGATGCCATGTATTTTCTCTGCAGGAGGCTGGGTGGCCGAGGCTGTCCTGCTGGATTTTCAAAATGCATCCTTTGTTTGTGCCCAACCTCTAGAGCTGGCTGCCCACGCAGGATGCATGAATCTGTACAACTTCTTGTAGTGGTCTGCTGCACTGCTGCAGAGCTATAGCTCAAGATGTGGCTGCGCGCACAGGTTGGTGTGCACCTTGCCACGAGATTTATGTAATGTGGTTATAAGCATTGAATACGTACGTGTTGGTGAATCAAACAAAGGCATTACACCCGCTAATCCAAATATTGAGTATCACCTCTTCCCACCTAACCCGAAGTCCTACCTTTGCTGGACGGTTTTTTAAAGGTACCCACAGGGACACAAGTCCTATACTGGGGGGACTTATCATATGCAGTTAAAAAATTATGAAATAGCAAGTCACGTCACACGATGTAATGGCATTCCCTTATAATAAGCTTTACTTAAAACCTCAAGTGTCTTTCTTAAAGCAACAGCAACTTGACATGATCACAAAGCAAAAAAACAAAAAGAAAATTTTTGGTTTTACTTTTTTTACAAATCACGTATTTTTCCACATATCAAAGGTGCCACTGAGCTTGGAAATATCAATGTTTTTAAACAGACAGGTGGAACTTGTAAATTAAATTTTTTAAACAGCTTTTCGTCACTAAACAAAATATGCTGGATGTATGTTTTTTAATATTAAACTGTCTGAGGGTGCGCGTTTCTTTCCTGATTATGTTCTTAAGCTCGCCTCTCTCCAAAGCCCAACAGTGCTTTAAACTTGCAGTTTGTCAAGCAACACCTCTCATCATCGAAATAAGGGGCACGAGGCCCCCTTTCTGAAAGTAATTGGGGAACTCCGCACCCCTGAGTCTACACCCGACGTCTGCCCTGGGCACCCAGCCCAGCTGAGACTAGTTCTGCCCTAGACAGGAATGGCAGGACCCTTTTCCTGAACTCACCAGATAGCCTTGTTTTCGTGCACAACCTCCCCGGTTGCCATGGAGGAGCCCTGGTAGTGGTAGCCGCACTCTTCGACCTCCACACACTTGCCGCTCTCATCCAGGTACATGCCTTCTGGGCAGATACAGCCGTCGACAGGTAGTATCTTTACACTGCAGGAGTTGTTGGGCTCGCTGAGGGACCGGCAGGTGGCCTGGCACATGTGCGCGGAGTATGTGTAGGTCTGTGTCGCAGGACAGTCTTCACTGTACTTGCCTTGGCAGAGGAGAGGTAAACAGGAGGTTACATTTCACAGGCCCAAACTTAAACCAGCGCACGTCAAGTATGGGAGTCAGAGTGCTGTGGCAACCACAATGCAGAGCATGTCTCTTTAAGAATCTGGCTAATTCATCATGGCCGCCGATACATATATATATATATTTTTTGTTATAGCCTACTAGTGAGGTGTCATGTGTACCCAAGCTAGGACCCGATCAGTAGCAGTAAGTTTTATTTAGTTTCAGACCCCCCTCCCCCACTCACCACATATCTCGCTCCTCCAGCCTTCTAGGAAGACCCCCTTGGCTGCGCATGCGCCCACGTAGGACGAGATGGCTGCACACATGCAGTCCTCAGTCTTCTCACAGTTACAAGTGTCGAACATGCAGTTCTGGGAAGATAGAAACGCCGTCGCAGTTAGAATTCAACACATGAGGGTGTTTAAGCCCCACGTTATTTTTCACCATAATTAACTACTGCTTCGCTCTTGTGCTCCACGGGTCTTTGGTTCGCCGATAATCACGGGCAAGCATTGTTATAAGAAAACAAGACTATAAACTTAACACATTGCTCTAAAACCCTTGTGCGATGGCCTCTAATGTGATGACAATTGTAATTTAGAATGATTCAAAAGCTTTATGGGCACAACACCAAGATTAGACACATGACACGAGGTGTGAAAGTGACCGTCTGTACCACGTCCCAGCCTTACCTGCGTTCTAGTGTGCGCTAAACTCGCATGCCTGATGTGGGCTGCATGCTGGCAGTTCACCTGCTGAGAGCCCACGGCTTATGGTAGAATCTCTAATGTTTCCTATAAAAACCTCCCTCGTTCGTTTTCTTGTTTTCTGCCAGTGTGTTGAGAAGGGGCATGAGCCAGCAGTGCCAACTGGTATACGAATGCATATTTCGCCTTGGGTAGGACGTGTACTCATATTTATAAGCATGAAATTTGTACGACAAAACTATTCAACTCAAAAATGCCCTTTGAATGACTGGAAGTGATATGTCAAGCGCAAAATTGTGTGGCATCAACTAAGTATGCTGGCGTTAGCAGAGGACAGCAGGACAGCGGAGGCCAGCAAGACATGGCGACAATATGGGCCTGAAAAGCTAGGGTTTGAGATCCCAACAAACTGTATGATGAAAAGAAATGACTCTCAGCCATTGCACACCAGCTGAGAATGCCAACCTTCGTTTGACTCACCACGCTAGATCAACTCACAGTCTCGAAAGACGTTGGAGCCAGGAAAGCATGGCAGGGTTCGAAAGATCCCAATGGGTCTGACAGCATCTCGTAGTGGTGCTGAGCATACTCGGCTGCATATAGAAAGAAGGAAAAGAAGGGGTTATGCCCCAGAGGCGCAGATTTCAGGCAACAGTCACTACCAAGCCATGTCAGTTCAGGTGCGTATGGCTGACAGTCTTTGACACTGTGTGAAGATGGGGAGGATGAGTGGAAGTCAATGAATAACCAGCACAGCTCAAGAGGTGACATGATACACACATAATGGCAGCATTTGAAAACCACTCAATGTTTACCTTCAGCTGTTAGAATTGATAAAAAACAATTTTCTTGCACACTTGGCATACATGGTCAATGTCTATATAGCCTGGGACACAGAGTGAGGATGGTCAAGAAGTCACAAAGTCATGTGTAGCGAACTGACCTGAGTCAGAGACTCTGGTGACAGTGTGGAGGAAGACTTCATGGAACGGCATATGCTAGCAGAGATCAGCCATCCACCCCACAACCCCAGGGGGTCCACTCTGTAGGCAGCACATGCTAACATTTATGAGCCTAGGAGGTGCCAGGTAATCACAGCACAAAGGGCTCCAACCTTCCTCCTTTAAAGATACCATTTTTCAAGACTACACATACCGTTCTGTACACTTGAGGCACACGAATCCTCATGGATGTTTTTCACATTGGGACAGTCACTTTGTGTCTTCCAGTTGTTACCAAAAGAAGCGCCAGTGCCCTCCACCACTCCGCTCAAGGTTTTGAAATCATCGGCTTGATCTTTGTTGAAGTTTCCGCAGAGACCTTTTTGAGAAAGCAAGACACATTTAAAGTGCAGTCACACAGGTGTTGAGAAGCGGTCAGTAGATGGGTGAATGAGCTTCATATCAAGAACAGAGGGAGACTTACCAGAGGTCTTCCCCTCGAAGTGTGGCTGCAGCCGGATCCAAACTTGCATAAAGGGCTTCATTTGGATCTCAACCTGGAGGCCAACATTTGTCCCCAGAATTATAAAGAAGGAAGTGGGTTTGAACATGGAAACACCATCTGAAGGCACAGAATGCGACTGATCAGGAACGATAGAACACAGCCTTCACACCTTGCATGCAAGTCAAGAAAACAAAGAAAGCCAAGGAAGCCAGCAATCCAGAGATAGGTCTGAACTAGAAACTCACCTGAAACAACAGGCAGCTCTGCATGGACCATGTTCATGAGTACAGTGCCGTCTGGCCTGATGAAGAAAGTCTGTAGATTGGAAGAGCAGAACACAAATCAGACTAGCCATTCACCTTCTCTGGACTGATCTACACAACACCAAAGCACCATTTGCTCTAGTCGAAGGCAAGGGGACTTCATTTGGCCCACTGTAAAAACTGAGAGTAGATTTATTTGGAGGGATTTGGTTCAGCTGTCAAACATCATCCCATAGGACAAATGTCAACACTAAATGAGAGCGCCCTAGTATTTATTCAAGCAGAGAGCCAACCATCCGAGATACTCTCTGGCAACCAGATCTCCCTCTTTAAAGGGATTGGCACGTCCAAACTTAACTAACTCCCCAAACAGCTCAACCAAAAGCATTGTTGTGTCACATGAAAGGAGATATTGTCAGGGGATTTAGAAAACATCTAATTACTGTCCAAAACTCCTGTTGTTTCATGCAATAAGGCGTGGATGGTGGATTGCACTTCAAGAGTAGGAACGTCTCTAAACTTTTGGAGAAAGGCACATTGAACAAGGCACATCAAAATGATAGGTATGAGAGGTGTATGTTTACTACTGGGATCTATTCTGCGTCATCCTAAATCCACCTCATTTATTTACTTAGTATTTATTAGCACCTCCCTTATCTTCCCTTGAATCTCTTGGACCGTCTTGCCACCTCTTTCCCAGCTATTAACGCCATAAACACACTGCAAGGCTCGTATATGGGGTTCCTTCCCCACCAATGCAGCGATCTGAGTGTCACTGAAGGAACTACATTGATGGGCAACAAAACTACCAAGTGTCTAGAGCTTTGATACTGCATAGATGGAAATCTTATCTAAGTTGTATCATCTACGGGGTACTTAGACTGCATGCTAGCTCTGGGAAAGGTAGAAGAGAGAGAAAGAAAAGAGAGATAGAGAGAGAGAGAGAAAGAATAGGTGTTTGGGGTGTCTGTGGTTGTCTCATGCCGTACAATGAATCCATCTATGCATTACAATTTATTAATAACATGAATACATCTTTTAAATTCCCTCATGACCATTCAATACGCACAAATCTAGGATGCCCACCTCAACATTTACTTCCCACTATATTGCGGAGCCACTGGAACTTTGGTGTTTTGAAAAAGGGGTAGGGGCCTCTCCTCATATCATTTAAGGAAATCATTAGTGACATCTCTGTTGCTTTCTGAAGAGCACGGTGTGTCCTGCAATTAGTACCCAATTTGTTTTCACCCAGCATCTCATTAAAATTATGCTCACATCTCTGCCTCTCACATCTCTCCCTTCACACTTATGACCTTTGCCAGTAAGATGTAGCCACATACCTTGTCTCCTCCTTTGAGGCTGATCGAGACACTTTTCATGCAGGTCTCACTCTAGGTCCTTCCACTCATGCGCATCTCTGCCATGACACTGAATGAGTTACCAACGCTATCCTAGGAAAAAATGACAACCGGCGGCATTAATGACTACCAGTGGTTGCAACTGGACAGACAGACTGAAATCAGTGGAGTCCCTGGTGCCAGAGCCACGTGTACCACTAGGGTGACTGGTTCATAGCCACAGAGCTCTTGGCCTGGAATGGCTATAATAGCATATCATCAGGAGATTGGACTTGAAATGGTTTCCTTTACAGTGCTCGTGGGATGTATGCGTTTATAATAGGGGTATTAAGGCTTGAAAGGCTTATATCAGTAGGAACCTTAAGTATGTAAAGGTTTATATCAGTAATATTGAAGGCTTGTAAAACTTATAGTAGGGCGATCCATGTCCTGGCGGATTTATGATGCCAGGACCCATGGTCTCGAGGGTTTTTTATAGTACAACTTGAGGCTTGCAATGTTTACCTTACTAGGGTCACTAGTATGAATAGATTATAATGGTAGGAAGCCAGAAAATACAGGTATATGTTAACAGGATCATGGAAATGTACAATATAATGCAAATGCTCTTGTTGCTTTAGAATACAGTACAACGAGATCCCCATTCATCCCTCACACACAGCAGCATTACCGGAATTGTCTTTGTGAATTACCTTGGCCAGCACGTAGCCACAGTCGCCATGGAAGTTGTAAAGTGTCTCAACAATGGTGCTGATGTGAGAGCCTCCATCGACTGAACACGTCCCAATGCAAGGTAGTTTCTCACATGCCCACGTCCCTCCACCACAGGTGCTGCGCAGAAAGAGTAGATTTACAAATCAGGACACATGATGTGGCCCTGGACACCTCAACCTGGATACTTTTTGTCTAACTTGCACACTTTCATTTGCTGCTATGCAATTCGAGCCCCCTTTGACACCTTCCATCAAAAATATGCGTAATGGACCATGAAATGCAGATTGCCCAGACCTAATCTCAAAGACCACGTCTTTCTTTGAAAGTCATACTCTGCAACCTACCAAGATCTAACCTGCTCTGGCTCCTCTACTAATCCCACCAACCAACAGTTTGGACTCACATACCCCTCAACTAATGATCACACCAAACTCCTACTAATTTAATCTACCACAAAGAAACTGGACTAAATGCATGCAATGGTTTCCTTGAGAGTGCAATACTGATCATCCCACTAATCAACTATAACCAATCACCACTGGATTGACCACTGACGTTGGGTTCAGGAGCCATGTGCTGCCCATTATGAAGTGCGCCATTGCTGTATACATGCAATTGCAATATAATGCAATACAATTTGGATTTATTTGTACTTGGAATGCTAAAGTCGACAGTGAGAAATTGCTTTTCAGAAAAAAAGAGGAACAGTAACAAATGTAGATGGATGCCTCGGTGATGTAAGGTTAGTTTCAAATATCAAATCCAATAAGGTAGTGGTGTAAAAATGCTTTTTGGTGCAAATAGTTTTTTTTTCCAGATTATTCATGTGGTTAGCAGAGTTTTCACATTTCCTTTATCACATACCCAAGAGCATGTTTTCCACGAATAATATCATTCATGTAATAATACAAGACTCAAAAGGTTTTTCATTTTACTCTCTCTCAACTCCAGCATTTTCGACTTGATCTCAAACCTTTTGTGGCTTTTCCAAGCGAACAAAAGTGCAAACCAGTGGACCAGACATGGCAAAAGTCACAAATTTCCTAATTACATACAGGTAGCATCCTTCACACATCTTGTGTTGTTTGGTGAAAAAGTAAGCAGAGATCACAAGAAGAGCCTGTGCAACTTCCCTTAAACGAAGGAATGGAAGTGGGATTAAGCAGATGAGATGGGAGAGCGTGAGGAAGGGTGTGAGAAGCAGAGCAAAGAGACTGTGAAGGAACTTTGAGTGTTGCAGCATCAAATGATGACCACCATTGTATTGGAGAATGCGATAGAGAATCGAAAATCAGAGATGCCAGCAGATGAGATAAGAGGCTTTGTATGTGCAAAAGAGCGACAGTCAGAAACAAGGAAGCTTGATCAGAAATGCTTCAGGAGCATGAGCCAGATCCAGTGAAAGGGAAACATTGGAAATCTAGGGGAAAACAAGGCTTAGCAGGTAACCCATTGCTCTTTCCAATTTAAAACCAGGGCCTGGGAGGCCAGCTTGCCGGTAGTCTTCCAACATCATGCAGGAGAAAGGAAAGGCAGGTTATTTACCATCTCTGACAGGCCGTCGTGTAATTGGAGCCCAGGGCATATGTCTTGCCATTGAAGATGCAAGGGCAGTCCTCCTGCTTCATGCAGCCGGAGTTGGTGATGTCATCGTACACAGTTCCTGATCGTAGACAAACGATAAGACATGATGGACCCTACAGAGGAGAATGTCACGGCGCCAAGAGGATTCCTATCATGTCAAACCATGTCCCGTCTTTCTACTTAACTGGGCGTACAAAAGCCCCAAAATTAGAGCTAGATGGGTATTTATTTATTTATTTATATGTGTGTGTGTGTGTGTGTGTGTGTGTGTGTATATACAGTACTAAGCAGTGCAGAGGAAGAAGCAGTATATCTCTTTTATACAACATTATGATATTCTAATTCACCCAGTATATCCTCGCGACTCTCTCTTTTATTTGTATTCGGGTCATTGTGGTCATATCTCAATATCTCAGAAGTTGCAAATAGAAACATGCAGAGTGGATGCCACAGCCCCGGGGTAGCTACACTGAAGTACAAACGACCATGAAGCAAGAACTAATATTTCCTCTGCGGTGTCCGTATCTGCTCTCCCTGCTGCTTCTGGCCTTCGAGGCTTGTTTCGGATGTAGACAGAGGCCCTCTGGAGTGGGTCTCCTCAGCGGAGGGAGCTAGCGTTTGCGGGCTGGGATTGCTTAACAGGGTCACGGAAAACCCCGGTGTGCTGAACCCTAGAACTTCAGCACATCAAGAGCACTAAAGCAGCATAAGGGCGAGAGGGCGGGGCTAAGCCCGGTGTAGCGCATCTCCACATCCCCACACTTCTGTGGACCATCACCTACCTGAGGGGCAGAAACATCCGTTGGAGCAGTGGTCATCGCAGAGCGCAGACTGCTCATTGTTGCTGCAGGTGTCCACGCAGGGCAAGCTGCACACCTCGTAGTCCATGTTGAAGGGGCATGTGATTGCTAGGAGGAGAACCACAACGAGATGTTAACTCTGCTTTTATTCACGAGAACCACGGCCAACTGCGCGAGGCTCACACCCTCCCCTGCTCCATGGTGCCGACTCTGTAATCAAGATCCTGTCACCCAACGGCGTTGTGCTTAGGATAATTTAATGCAATTGTATCACACAACACCTAAAATAGTGGTATTTAGGGGTCCTCCAAGCCCATGAAAATAAACTTGTTCGTCCTTCATTGTGAGGGCTGAAATGCTACCCTGGCAGAGCCCTTGTTATCCGCTGCTGACCCTGAGGAGTCACAAAAAAGCATCACAGTGCAAGGCACAGTGGCCCATCTAATTAAGAACATCTGGGAGTTGTTAAGTTTGGGGTATGAACTGGGAGACTGCTTGGAATCATGGAATCTCGCAGTGCTACATGTCAGGTATGTGTGCTGCTCTTTTCTGGTCATCTCACGTGGAAAGAGAGGTACTAGAAGACAGTTTGGTCCTCTCTTGCTTTGGAACATATAAACCATCATACCAACAGAACAATCACTGGACTGGAATACTAAATACCTTATTGCATGGATATGTGCTGAGCATGCTCAGTATCCATATTCAGCATGAGTAAATCCAACGAGGGTCCTGGATGATATCAAATCATACACACACCACGCCAGGCCCAGTGGCACCTGGAGTCCCCAGCTCCATTTGGTCTAGCCTCCTTGGGCCCCATCACTGATGCTGCCAGATTTGCTGATATTCGATACAGTAAAAAAATAGGTACGGTACTTTTGCACACACAATTTGTCAAACACACAGTTTGCCCAACTAGCCCACATTTGCTTAAAATGATTAGATATGACTTTGTATGCACCTGTGCTTCTTTATATCTAGATGTATACACATCTATACAAACTATATAATATTCAGTGCTAGATTTAAACATTTTAAGGAAAAATGCACATATATACGCATATTTATAAATATATATATATATGTTTGTATTTGTTCTCACCACTTAGTCTCAATTCAGTAAAGAACAAGCGGCACCGCAAGGCTAGACTTTCTAAACATTTATTGCTTCACCATTAGTACAAAATTACAGGGACAGTCGACGCGTTTCGGTGGTTGCCTACCACAGGACCATATATATATATGATCAAGGCTCATCTGGAGCCGAAACACGTCAGGGCCGAAGCGGGCAATAAAAACATTTAAGCACCAGTCTGTGGTCCGTCTCCGTCTTTACAGAGAAAGCTGAGGAGTGACGAAGTATATATATATATATATTCACTGAAAAAACCATGGGTTTCACACACGTTATAGTTAGGACTTAGCATTTAAAAAACCTTAGAAATTCAGTGAAAAAACCATAGGTTTCACACACGTTATAGTTAGGAATTAGCATTTAAAAAACCTTAGAAATTCAGTGAAAAAAACCATAGGTTTCACACATGTTATAGTTAACTGGACATTTTACTCGTAAAAAACCATTGAAATTGCCCCTTTATAGTTAGTTCAGCTAACTATAACTCGCGCGCCCGCAATGCACTGCTGATGACGTCACATATTACATCACTCATGACATGGTCAGTGACATCACTCATGACATCACTGATGACATCTCAAATGACATCACTGATGACATCATCCAGTGAATGTGTGTTTTTCTGAAAATTAAATATGTTTTATATATGTATATCTCAAGGTCGATGGAAGAATAAATGGGTATATAAGTGTCTAAATGGATGAATTGTTTTTGAAAAATTGATTGTATTACTGACTGATTAAGTGTATCTTAGTGAATACATGGCTTAGTGAGTAATGTTTAAATATGTAAATATCTGTATCAGTCTCTCACTTTGTGTATAAGTGGCTGCATGGGTTGGTGTGTAGCTACATGAGTGTCTAAATAGGTTATTAGTTGGTTTTTTGAGTATCAGTATGAGTGTGAGTGTCTGGTTCGGTGAGGGGTATTACGTAGTGCATGGGTGCATGAATGAGTGACTCATTGTTTGTATGTGTTGAAGACAGCATGTGTGCAGGACTGTATGGGTGGATGAGTGTATGTATGGGTGTGTTAGTGAGTGAATGACTGTCTCAATAGTGTCTTTATGTGTAACGACATATGTTTTAAACTAGTATATGTGACTATTGGTGTATATATGTGAGTATATGTGAGAGTGAGAGATTGAAAGAGTTCCTGTATGAATAAGTATGTGTTTCTATAAGTGATTGTTTAAAAGACTAAGTATATGTAAGTTTCCGTAGAAGTAAGTGTGGTGGTGTGTGTATAACTGTATATGCAAGTAAATGTATGTTTGATTCTTTATTAGCATGACTAACTATGTGTGTGAGTACCTCTATGGATGAGTGGCATTGTGTAACAGGATGTATACGTGTATGAGTACATATGATGAGTGAGTACATGTATGAGTGACTGTATAGGACTGTTGGTGAATGAGTGGATGTGTATTTGGATCTTAGAATTACTGTATAGGTTGTTGTAACTGGTATTGGTATGTCCATTGTTTTTAAAATTTTAATTTCTATTTTTGATTGTGTGTATCAAAGGTTATATTAGGGGAAGAGGAGGTCTGCCACTCTATCACAAGGATGATGTCATCAGTGATGTCATCAGTGATGTCATTTGAGATGTCATCAGTGATGTCATGAGTGATGTCACTGACCATGTCATGAGTGATGTAATATGTGACGTCATCAGCAGTGCATTGCGGGCGCGCGAGTTATAGTTAGCTGAACTAACTATAACGGGGCAATTTCAATGGTTTTTTACGAGTAAAATGTCCAGTTAACTATAACATGTGTGAAACCTATGGTTTTTTTCACTGAATTTCTAAGGTTTTTTAAATGCTAATTCCTAACTATAACGTGTGTGAAACCTATGGTTTTTTCACTGAATTTCTAAGGTTTTTTAAATGCTAAGTCCTAACTATAACGTGTGTGAAACCCATGGTTTTTTCAGTGAATTTGCAAGGTTTTTTAAATGCTAATTTTGTTTTTTTTCTTCTATTTTTTTAAACATATTTTTATTTTAATTTTCTATCCTTTTTTAAAGACTATGGTTAAATTTTTAAAATTCTATAATATGTTTTTTTTAATATATTTTATAAAATAAACATGTAAAATTTATTAGCAATACATTTTTTCCTTTTTTTAAAATTTTTTTTTAGTACGCGTACCGTAAGCTTACGGTAAGCGTACGGTTTACGCAACGTCCGCAATTTATCTACGCTGTTTGCGTAGAGTTACGCAATTTGCGTAGCCGCGTGTCCTCCGCGTGGGACGCGTACGCGTGTACGCTACACGCGCACGTTACGCGGAAGTGTCGGGTAGTGACTGTTATGCGCATGCGCGCAAGCGCGTGTCTTTTTTACGCGCATGCGCACTTTTGCCGTAAGCGTACCGTAAGCGTACCATAAGCGTACGGTAGGTCATGTGATCATGAAACACAACTTTTGATTGGTTGAAACTACTTTCAGTTCTAGAACTCTCCTACACCACACCCATTCCCCTCATTTCTGCTTGTGATCCCTTGGGAGAAGGAGCTGGTGTGTCTTTGGGATACGATGGCAGAACAGCAGAGCTCTTCTGAGAGTGAGGCTAGCACTAGCAGCACTGTCTTGAGGCAGAGATCGAGGAAACAAAAGCCCTCTTATGTATGGGATTATTTTACTTTTCCTGAAGGCCAGCAAAAGGTGAATGCACCCTTAGTAACTTGCAGGCTGTGTCAGCGTGTACTTTCTAGAGGTAATCCTGACAGGAAGTATTCCTTTGGGAATCACACCATGAAGAGACACCTCCAGGATGTACACAGAAGGACACATGGTCATCTTTTTGGAGGTAACTCTTCAGAAAGACAAGCAAGTACATCCACAGCAGCTCAGCCTGGACCATCATCTGCAGGGCTGACTCCTTCTTCTGCAGGTCAGGTGAGCCCTTCATCTGTGGGGGGAGCATCTCCTTCTGTTGGCCCTCTGGAAATTAACCCTCGTTTTCTGAGGGTTGATATTCGATGTGCCTCTTGTCATGATCTAATTTGTCATAGGGAGACCAGTGTTTCCCTAGTGAACAACAAAATAGATCAGCACACTTGTCACAGAGACTAATTTTTCCATGCTTTCTTTCCTCTGTCCCTGCATAAACACAACGGTTCTTTTAAGAGCCAACCTTATCTTTCATCTTTTTTTTACATATGTTTTTAAAAACTTTTTTTTTTTTTTTTACCGTACGCGTACGGTGCGCGTACTTTTTTTTTATTTTTTAAAAAAAACACTAAAAATCAATTATCACATTACAAGGTCCTTGAGAAACTACAATTATTATTATTGACTTACCATACTCACTCAAAAAAATATTTATTCATTTGTTTTTTTTAAAAATAGTTTTAAAAATGGTTCTAGTTTTCGAAAATTTTCTATATCAATCTGAAAAAAAAGAAAAAAGTATTAATATTTTTAAAACAATTTATAATACAGTACACATATTTACATTTTTTTCCAAAAAATATTTTTGCCTTATTTTTGCTGTTTTCAGAATATATTGCATTTCACTATAAATTGTGAAAGCAATTGCATTCATCATTTTACAGCGGGCAAAAAAAAATAACAATCACAAAGATTGTAATAAAAAAGCCCAGAATCTCTTTTTACTTAAACTTAACATTATAGAAATGCATAATATTCTAAAAAAATATCATCTAATACCAATAGTTATTTCTTTAAAATACCGTCTGATATGTTTGTTTCAGAAGTATAATCACAATATTATATCTCAAATAACTCCAAAATACATCTGATTCCATTTCCTTTAGGCCAAATAGTAATTAAAAAATTTTTTGGGGAATAAATTTCAAACGGTAATCCAATAAAATTCTAAAGTTTAATTTGCCCAGATCTCACCGATTCTCTGTAACATTTTGGTTCACGAAAATTTTTTGAATAATTTATTAAGTCCACAATAGAATTGGTTACTTTTCCGCATGGCCAAATAGTAATTTTTAAAATCTTTTTTGAAAAAATTTCCAATGGCAGTCCAATAACATTCCAAAATTTAAATTGTGCAGATGTTACCGATTATCTCTAAATTATTGGTTTTTCAAAGTTTCATTTAAAATTAAAAAAGTCCACATTACAATTGGTTATCTTTCCATTAGGCCAAATGATAATTTAAAAAATCTTTTTTCTATAAAATTGCAATGGTAATCCAGTAAAATGGTAAAATTATTTTGTCGAGATCTTGCCAAATCTGTCTAAAATTTAGGTTTCAGGAAGATTAGATAGGAATTTGCTAAATCAAAAGGCAAACGTTGCTTGAAAATCAATTGGGAATCATTACACAGTGTCCAGCCTTTTTCACATTTAAGATAAACTGTGTAATGTCCAGAAGTAACAGTAGGTCCATCATGGAAAATTATTACAACAGTTACAAAAGTTTTTCCTGAAATTGATAATTGCTGTCCTGTAAACTTCTTTATTAAAGTATCCAATTTTGAACCATCAGCTCTACATCGTTGCATCATTAAAATTACATACTGTCCGTATTCCTTTAAAATTAATGTTGAAAACATGTCAGATTTACACTCACCACATTTCATGCTATGATTAGCATCTTTAACTAATTTTGCAAAAGTAACTGTTTTACTCTCTGGCAATGTCAAATAAATAAACCTTTCATTATCAACATTAGAGCCACATATATTATAACAATTTTCACAACTATGTTCCCATTTATAAGAGAGACCAAAAAAAATTTCAATGGGAACTCCTTCTTCTTCCACTACCTGAAGAAAATACAACAAGAATTCCTGTGCGTCTTGCTGTACATTTTGAGAAAACTGTGTTCGTCCTGAACATACATCTAAAAGTTTTCTAATTTCAGTAGCACTTTCTATTTGAGTTTTATCTTTACTTAGCTTTTGAAAAAGGAGAGTCAGCTCTGAACAGAATCTTTTTCCCTGATTTACTATTATCTGCTCTTGCAAACTTTCCAGATAAAATGCAACATTCAGCACTACATTTGCGTAGCAGTTGACACCAGAGCTATTTTCAAAATGACATCCTACAACCTGTTCTTCATTTTCCTTTTTCTTTTTGCTTACAATTACATCACTCCTCTTTTTTTTCCTCTTCTCTACATCTTCATTACAGATATTCTCATTTCTTCTTTTACGAGAAACTACACGTTTCTCTAACACAGGATACTGACCTAAATGAGGAGCATAGCTTCTTCTTAATCTATTATACTCCTTTACACAGTTTGTATCAGCACTAACTTTTGAGTCATCAAAGTCTATCATGAATAAACCTGATAATGTTTTCACTCGTGACAAAGCAACATATGCCATACCCTCTTTGAACACAGTTGAACCAATGTTCACAAATGCACAATCTACAGTCAATCCTTGAGACTTGTGAATAGTTACAGCATATGCTAGCGAAAACGGAAACTGCTTCCTACGTACATATAAGTCTTTCACAAGCATGAAACGAACTGAACAACGACAAATGTCTTTAACTTCTTCTATCTGATCAAATTTTATTTTTAAACATTCAATTCCATCTTTTTTCTGATAATTAATAAAACCCACAACTCTTCCCATCGCTCCATTAACTAAACCTTTTTCAACATCCAAATTTCTTCTTAAAAATACTCTACAGTTCATGCAAACATATAGATTTTTTTCTAATCCAGCTGTTTTGGAG